>NC_082637.1:34724887-35978220 GCF_030936135.1 Gavia stellata
CGACAGCCTTTCCCTCATCCACTAGGCGGGTCACCTGGTCATAGAAGGAGATCAGGTTGGTCAAGCAGGACCTGACTTTCATGAACCCGTGCTGGCTGGGCCTGATCCCTTGGTTGTCCTGCACGTGTCCTGTGAGCGCCCTCAGGATGAACTCTCCATAATCTTCCCCGGCACCGAGGTCAGGCTGACAGGCCTGTAGTTCCCCAGATCCTCCTTCCGGCCCTTCTTGTAGATGGGTGTTACGTTGGCAAGCCTCCAGTCATCTGCGACCTCCCCTGTTAACCAGGACTGTTGATAAATGATGGAGAGTGGCTTCGCAAGCTCCTCCGCCAGCTCCCTCAGCACCCTTGGGTGGATGCCATCAGGCCCCATAGACTTGTGAGTGCCCAGGTGGCATAGCAGGTCATTAACTGCTTCATCCTGGATTATGGGGAGTTTATTTTGCACTCCATCACTGTCTTCCAGCTCAGGGAGCAAAATGCCCTGAGGATACTTGGTGTGGCTATTAAAGACTGAAGAAAAGAAGGCATTAAGTACCTCATCCTTTTCCTCATCCTTCGTGACAATGTTCCCTGCCACATCCAGTAAAGGATGGAGATTCTCCTTGGCTCTTTTTTGGTTGTTAATGTATTTGTAAAAACATTTATTGCTATGCCTTACAACCATGGCCAGATTGAGGTCTAGCTGGGCTTTTGCCTTTCCAATTCCCTCTCTGCATGATCTAATGAGATCCTTGTACTCTTCTTCAGTTGCCTGCCCTTTCTTCCAAAGGTGATAAACTCTCTTTTTTTTCCTGAGTCCTAGCAAAAGCTCCCTGTTCAGCCAGGCTGGACGTCTTTCCCCCAGCTTGTCTTACGGCACATGGGGAACGTCTATGCCATAGCCACTAACAGAGGGTCACCTATCTTTACAGCTTAGGTGACATCTTGGTAAATGACATGATTTATAGAGATCACAAAACTGCTACTAACTTACTCTGGACCAAAGCTGTGCCTTCATCTCTAGACTGGAACATCATTACTATAAAGGAGCAATAAAGATGCTTGAGTGAGAAGATGACTGAAAATCAAAATACTAAATATGTTGATCAAATACACTCCTTAGAAAAGCATTAGCGTGTTTGAACTCTACAGTGATGGGTCAGGGAAACCTATTGATGCACTTGATCTGCAGTTTGTCTTCGTTTCAAATGTAATTTAATTACCAACTGTAATATTCTTAGAAGTTCATCTTCAAGTATGGGAATGTAGATGTCAATCCTACTCTAATTTTTTGTTTAGACAACCAAGAGAAAGTGCTCTTATTTCCCTGGTATTTTCATAGTCTCAGTCCTGACATTTTCAGAATCTTGCCTGTTGTGTTTTGTGTTACCAGACAATAGCAGCAACAGGAGAAACGTGTGTGAAATCAGACTCATACTCAGATATCGATTAGTATCTTAGTTATCCATCAAGGATTTAGCATGCTGACTGATGGAAAATGAGATGCAATTGCTTGATATTGATTGTAATAGGCTTTCCATCAACTTGTAATACCAGGGCGATGTGGGGTTTTTGGTCAAAATAGTAAGTTATGGCTTTGTCTGAACAGTGTGACATGTCTCCTTCAGTTACGGATGAGGGGTTGTAATAAAGATTAAAAATAGTATAGTAATTTTACCATGTGAATACAAGTGTTTATTGGGTGATTTTCCACTCTTTTCCATATGTTTTTATTAGTATCAGATTACATGCATTTCATTTAGCACATTTACTAATAATTTTATGTACCTCAAGTTACAGTTTTATGAATGTGTGTGTGTATACATCATGTATATAGTATGCTTGCACTTGCATGATTTTATATGTGCTTACAATTACTGTGCATTATATACAGATTGTAATTCAGTAATGTATACATACATTTTCAGTCCTGTTTATTAGCTATACACATACCAGCAAATAATTAAAAAAAAAAAAAGCAGTTTGATCAGTCCATATCCCTGTCAGAGAACTACAGCAAATTAAATGATATAAAGATGTATATGAATCAAAAAGGAAGAAAGAAATGTTATATAAATGTATGGTCGAAACCTTTATACCCCATCCAGTCCATACCAGACCATTTTTCAAAGTGTGCATTAAACTATTTCCTTAGAGAAAAACTCTTGTGTGTGTTTTAATCATTTAAGATCTATGAAGAGCAAGTGATCTAATTTACACCAACTATAACAGTTCCATATTATTCTGTTTTTGAAGTGTATCAAATGTTTTAAGTAATGTAAAAAAGTTTTTACTCATTCTACAAGTCCTCCAGTTAGTTCCAATACCTAATTTCAAACAACCTTACAGAATATGCTCTGCATTTCTGCAAAATATATTCTGTAGCATGCCAACAACTTTTGGGCAGGATTTATGTCAGCCACACAATTTGATCAAGCAGAGCTACAGGCAAGAGTATTTGTGCTGACATAAATACCACAAAGATTTTATCATTATATGACTCAAGGAAATACGTTTTCAAATTTCTTTTAAGCTTAAAATGTAAACTTTATTTAGAAGTAAAATCACAGACAAAAAAAGATTAATTTCATATGTATGCATGTACCTATGCATGTACATGTGTCTGGATGCAGTTTACCAGGAAAGTTTGTGCACAGAATTTCTAAGTCTGTATTGATGCTAAAATACTGACTCACAGTTTGCCTGTAGATAAGCTACAGTATCCAGACTACACAGACTTCATATACCTCAATTCCCTCATCTGTAGAAATCTTACCTTCCTTATGCAATGTTGTGAAGTTGATTAAGCACTTGTGACCTGATAAGTTTAAGCATTATTAAAAGATAAATATTTATAGCTGTGAGGCACATAATTTTTCTCTATCTAACAGTAATATCACAATTAAGTTAATAATGTAACAGTAAAAATATGTTTATTAGAATTCTGTTCAGGTAGATTTAAAGTGAAATTGTTTTTCTACAAGTGGAGGTAAGTATATTTCAAAGCAGTCAGTTCACAGTGAACAGCATAAAAAGGATTACGTATTTTAAGACTTGAAAAAGAAATAACATTTGCAACAAACACCCTCTGAGGCAAGGACCTCTTTTTAATGAATGTGAGTACAAAAGAGACTCTAGATTGCTTTTTCAGTAATTTTCAGCTTCTGTATTTTACACTGTGCAACTCATTTGTAACCAGCCAGAACTGCTGTTTGGCACAAAAATAGGCCAGTTATGCTGCTGGTCTTTTCTACTGTATCAGTGTCTATGTTCCTATGAAATGAAGAAAGTGAAGAAAAACTTCAAGATACTCTGAAACATAACTTACATTGGATGCAAATGTAACCAGCAAATCAGAAAACTGTTCATGAGGAAAACAAAGCTGAGTGAAGCTATTTAGAAATAACCACTGGTATGACTTTGAAACAAAGAACTGGGTATATCAACAATAACAGTCACATTTTCTTTAACATCACTGACAGTAGTAGCATATCTGTCTAACTGCGTGTGGCCAAATGTCCAAAGTAAACTGCATAACCACACAGAGATTAGCGAAGCAAGCAGAATACTCTCCCTTGTTCTTTGACTACCAACATCATTACATTTTCTTTCTGAAAGACCTCAGATGATTTTACAGGATTTTAATTGCTAAGACTTTTTTTTTTTCAAATGGCTACTCAAAGTGTTAAGACAAACACCCTTTTTAAGGCACATGATTTAATCAACACTAGGTGTAAATTTTCTTAGCAAATTATAACCTAATTTTTCACTTTTTTTTTCCACTACTCCCAATTAAAGTGCTTTTTAAAGTTCCTTTTCTAGAAACTTACTAGGTGAGATGTCTCAAATCACTCTATTAATCCTACCTCTTATGGATAGCATGGCCACAGGGATAGGTCTGTATTCTAAAAGTCTGTATTCTAAAGCTATTTAGTGATGTACGATTAGCCAAATCAGATCACAGTCTTACAGTTTAGGTGAAAGAGAGATCTCTTTGTTATGTCAGAGAGACAAAAAATAGAAAACATGTGTGATTTAATCAGGTGAATGACTTCTGCCTTTAGAACAGACAGAATCTGTAAGTTTAGATGGGTTGCAAAACACGATCCTGCAGCTGTTGAGTCCGAGTGTTCTTGGATTCAAAATCTTATTTTGAACTGATCCAGTGAGAGCTATGTGGAGGAAGACCAAAGCGTCAATTTTACCTGAACAACACAGATTAGACATTACTTTTTAATACAGTTAAAAGCAGGGAAAACTCTTGTCTTGCAAATATGGGTAATTTCTGTAATAGTTGCTCTTGAGCTCTGGTCTACAAAGGAGTCTACGCTTTGGTTGCTTAGAAATGAGTTTAGCAAATCTTTAAACAAGAAGTACACCACCAGCTTTTTACAAACTCTGTATAAATCTACCGACCTTACTGTCTTTTTCCACCAAGGAAAGAAGAGCTATTTCCTGTTTTGTGATAGCTAACCAGACCTTTTGCCTTCTCCAAAAACACTGACCACTTCCTTAAGTCTGCCTCTTTAGCCTTTCTCAAACATTTTTAGTGCTATGTCATTCTCCTTCCTTGATTTTCTCCTACAACTCAGTCAATAAGAATCATAAGAAATTAAAGCCTATCTTGTTCAGAAGGTGGCCTCTCTACCACTGATCAGAGTTTGACTGTGAGACTGCTACCTGATGCTACCCAATTATTTTTAAGAGAGTGTACTTCTCTCAATTTCTCCTCTGAAAGAAAGCTGTTCTTTTTTTGTACAAATCATACACTATTATTGAGATCAAGGGAAAGAAAAAGCGTGAAAAGATATCTATAAGCTAGGGCATTTATATGGAAAGGTTGGAATTCAGACTGCCCAGACCAGTAAGGAAGAGGAAGATGCTACCCTGCTGCAGGTGAAAACCTTGTTCATGGATAACACCCCCCTCTCACAGTTTTGTAATCAGCACTCCCCATCACTGAAACTCACTAAAATTAATTAACTACAACAATGCTCAGTATAATCAATGCTCTCTGCCTGTGAACTCATGTATTTTCAGAGCCACATTATCTTCTTGATCTCTGTAAATTCCCTTCCAAATACTTTGCAATATTGTATTAATTATTTCTCAATTTATGCTAGCTCTTTGTCACTATCTTACATTAATACTGCAACATCTCCACTCCACAACCAACCCCAACATTAGTTTATTTGCAGATTTTCCAGTTATCCATACCTAGCTTTAGGACCCAGGCTTTTGTGGAGTTATTCAAGGGATGGTTATTTCAAAACCCCTTCTGTCAGAAAAGAAGAAAGGCTGAATGAGCAGAGTTGCCAAGCTTCTGCTACATCTTGTGAGGGTGCCACACTTGGAATGATTTGCTACCAATTTTCTTGTGTGCTGGATAAACTGCATTACAAAATGGTTAGTAACTTCTATTGAAATAATTCTTAGATTTATGTTTCCAGAATAAGAACTTTGTAGAGGCTGGGGAGTAGACTTTAGATGACAACTATCTTTTTTTCACACTTGTGCATATATTTTCTGAATATTTTCCAAATTAAAATGAGATATACTCCTTTTTTCTTCTGTGTTCTTGAAAAAATTCTCATATGTCAAATTCCATCTCTTTTTCCTTTTCAGAAGAGAGAAGAGGAAAAGGAATATACACCACTAAAACACCTTAAAAACTGAAGATTAAGAAAAATCTGTTTTGGTTTGGTTTGGTTTGTTTTACGTTATACATTTATTTGTATGCATTTTGTTGAAAAATTCTAAGTGAAAGTAAAGTGAAAATTCTTAAATTTGGAATTTTTCTAGAAGGATATTAAATTTATAGCCTGCGTATAAAAAATACAGATATATAGCTTGTATACTTGTAAGTGTCATGGTGGATGGTAGGTTGGGGAAGGATTAGAATGTGCACTTCCTGCCTAACACTCACATCAGACACGAAAAAAGTAAAATATTCCAGTGGTCTTCTGACAAGCTAAGCAGAGACCTGCATGCCTTGTGATCATTAAAAATCCATTGGCTTTCCTCACCAGACTAAGCAAGGTTAGATGTGGAAAAAAGTCCAATTTAGTTTATTGTGTCTTGGTCACATAAGTTACTCCTGCACTCTCATGTTTTGTATTTTTTTCTGTTGTTATTTTGTGTGTTGGTTTTCTTTATTTTTTGTTTTTTAAGAATGGCTCATCTGCAAAGTATATTTAAATATCCACCATTCCATTCTCCATAGAAAATACCTTATGGATTAATACATTTTGGAAAGCTTTCCAACTACACATATTTCAGAAATGTAATGTATTTCTCTTTTGGTGAGAAATGAATGAGGTATCATATCAGCCAAGCAGAAAGACAGACAATGAGTGAGGCCATTCAATTAGGCCATAATTTTATTAACTCATCTGGGAATTTCACATCAATAAATCACAACCCAGTTAGTTATTTCTCCCTTAATAACTTCACCTGGTGAGAGCTGCTATCAGCCTTTGTCAAGACCCCACTGCCATCCTACTCTTACAAAGGTTAAAGACACAGAGACAGATTTACTCCTTCCTCTACTGTGTCTTTCTTTCTGATCTCTCTTCATCAGCTTTCATTCTCTCTTTTCATTAAGGATTTGTTTACTCCAAGCCTATTATGAAGGTAAATCCATCAGGGAAATGGAAAAGTTCTGCCCACGGTTCACTGTCTGCAATGAATACCAATCACTGGCTAATAACTGAACCCCACCCAGCCCTTGCAAACTATCACGAGAGGAAAGATTCCCTCCTAGCTTCCAGAAAGTCTGCTGGCAAAGCTAGGTCCTGCTCTGATTCCAGTAATCAATCAGCAAGGATGAATCTCCTGGTCAGGAGTTTGCCTTTCCTCCTCCAAGAGCTTCAAAGATAGTCAATGGATTTGAACCCTGGCAGTTAACCTCTTTATCTGTTGTCCTGTCTGTCTCATCTCTTACTCTGGCTTATATGAAGAGATTCAGAAAGGAGCTTGAAATGCCAAAGTTTTTACCTTTTCTTAACAGAGGAAGCTTCATAAATATGCTACATTCAATATGATTGTGGTCCACGGAATTATAATGGATTTACAACTAAAAGCATAAGTTTGTCTTCCTGGAATCACAAATACTTATATATTTCACAGCATGACCCATCCCAATAAGAATACAAACAGGAGCTGTGAGTGTTAGCTTTCTTTTGTGGTCACTTTTAATTAATGCGTGTGTACCTATATGGATTTCACAGCAGCCAGTGTATAAAGTTTAGGCAAATCTCCTAAACTGTCAGATGGGAAAAGGCTGGCTTAAACACCTTTCTTTCTAGTAAATGACTAGTAATGAGATGTCCTTTTACAACTATATTCTGAAAAGAAAGCAAAGCAGCTCTTTTCTGTATAACAAATTAATGAATCAATCCTCTCAGACTAAAGAAAGTACTGTTCAAGTTCATATGTAAGGTACACGTGTAGTATAAAAATGTCAGGTTCCTACACGCTTCACAAAAAGTCAGGTACAGGAGTTTAATCCTATTAGCATCTCCCTGGAGCAAAAGGCTGAAGTATGAGTTTAGCCTTTATTAGGCATAAAAGAATCCACAAAGTAACTCCAGACAGTTGCTCACGAGACAATTTGATAGCAAATAATAATAACAAAATTAATTCTGCTCCTCCCACATCTACATTTTTTTAAAAAGATAATTACTCCCTTGTGTGTTTCTCAATCTCTAATTTATAGACCTGATTAGGTAAGTCTTCTATCATGTATAAACATTGTGTATTAGTGTGTCTGGAACAAGCCTATAGTTCTTAAATGAATTATGACACTATTGCTTGTTGTTTACATTAGAATACAGATTTCTTGCAAATGCGCAACGTTGTTTAACAAGATCTCTTTTTGCCAATTGCACATATATATGCTTATATAACCAGATCCATACTGGTGATTCAATTCTCTTTCTACAAAAGAAATAGCCTTATGTTTTGCATTATTGTAGGACTCCCAAATGTTTTGGCAAAGATAGCACTGGGTACTTGCTATATAAGCAAGAATATCATAAATACTCACTCTTGACATTTTCATGCTTTCACTTTTCCTATATCATAAAGGACAGGTCCATCATAAACCATTTGAGGATTGTAGTATAAAATATATTAATGGTCCTGTGTCGCGTTAAAGGGCAAGGCAATTTGGCAGAAAATAAACCCCCTTGCGTTCCAGCTTGTCCTCAGATATCAGAGGGGCTGGGGGCGGCTGGGCTTAGATTCTGAGTGATGCCCAATTTTTCTGTGTTACAAGTCCGGTCGCGTTCAATGTATTGAACTCTCAGGATTACGGATACACTCGTAACACCGTCAGGATGTTACAAGTCCGGTCGCATTCAATGTATTTAACTCTCACGATTACGGATACACTCGTAACACTGTACACTTTCAGTCTAGTCGCGTTCCGTGAGCTAGCACGGCCACACTTAAGGGATTTGGTGACGTTCAATGAGAACTCTCACAGCTAGATTAGTGAATAGTGCAGTTTATTAAAGCAACAGATACACAAGTTCTTTTGGATTGCTGGTGATAAAATTACTGCCTGCAAAGTATGTGCAAATACCAAGAATACGAGTAATATAGCCTGGCTACAAACGCGTTAAGTTATAAAGCAACTCTATAGAGATTTCTAAGTTTCCTGGGGAAGCACTTGGTATAACCAAGTGTTTGAATCTTACCCAAAGGCGTCCCTGTGGGGGGGAAGAGAGGCTTAGCCCATTGACTGATCCCAGGTGTCAGAGGTGGTCTGTGATGGTATCTTCCCTGGCATCCTTCCTCTCTTAAGCCATTTTTATATTATTTGTCCTTACAGGTGGAGCTTGAGTGACTCTAGTCATACATACCTCTATTATAATTGGTGTAAAAGTTTCTCATTCTGCTTTTAAAGGTATAGACTAAGAAAAATCCAGAGCGCAAGCTCAGTGAGGGGTGGTCGCACCTTGGAGGTGGGTAGCTTTGGGATGGAGGTGTGTTTTCTGGTATTATAATGAGATTATAATGAGCAAAGTTCACCCAAAGGATAGTGTTTTGTCAAAAAATTACAGACTGTTGGTCCAGGGTGGTAAATATTAATAAATTAAATATTAAATATTAACCTCTCCATAATCTTCCCCGGAAGATACATATGAGACAGGTTATGTATATATAGTGTGGATGATGCGCTTAGGGACATGGTTTAGTGGTGGACTTAGCAGGGTTAGGTTTACGGTTGGACTTGATGATCTTAAAGGTCTTTTCCAACCTAAATGATTCTATGATTCTATATGCAGCTCAGGGTAGTAAATATGCAGCTTGTCAGTTCTATAGTACCTTCCAGTTCCCGTCTTATCACAGAGCCTGGCCGCGGTGTCTTCACTCCGCTCCACCCTCCATGTAGTTTCTCCTAGAGTCAGCACACCAAGCTCCCCTGGTGTTACCAACATCTAAGGTTGCCTAGGGAACTTCTGTGCGATGGATTCCTTTTATATTCGCCACACTCCACCCTGAAGATTTCTTCAATGCTATACCTTTAATATAAATTTAATTCCTAAATTATCTCCAGCAATTATTCCACAGTTCTGTAAATCTTAGCCATATTAACAAACACTGCTTTTGTTATAAGCAGCTGAGAAGCACCAAGATAAAAGGAGAACAGAATAGGGGTCATAATAGCCTAATTAACCAAAACCATGGAAAATAAAAGAAGATCATTCATAGCACAGTCACTTTGTGCCTGATCCCTTGTTTGCACATTAGTTTTGTAAGTGAAAGTCAGTTATGGAAGTACTCATGTTCATTATAATCATCCATACAGATGATTCCATTCCAGAGAATTCAGGACCAAGACAATCGTAGTGGACTTTTTCCTTCTAAATTAATTGTATTTAAATATCTTAATTTTTACAATATATTTGTACAGGTAGCCTCTGATTTATCCTCCATGAAGATCTATAAAAAAGATTTAAAAAGAATCCCTTAGAAGAAGCTTGATGTCCTTACTTTCCTTCAAAACCAGTGGGTACAGAATGCCACTAGATTTACTAGCAGTTTACAGAACTTGGAGGCTGCTCTCTCTTTCAGAACATTTCTGGACAAAAAGTTTATAGATTGAGGTAATATGACAGAGAACAGTTCTTTCACATGATTTCACACTGAGCCAGTTTGTGTAATTTAATGAAAGAAAGTTATGTCTGAGATAGAAAAAAACATATCACTCAGACTTCTCATATCAATTGCACTTTATTATACGTTTTTCTTTAGAAAACGTTTCTAATAAATTCAAAAAGTGTAATATTTCTACTAGGTGCTTTGTAACATTTAAGATGAAATCTTCCAAATTACGTAATTTTAAATGAAACACATTAAATAATAGAAAAAATAGAAGTTTTTAGGATGAAAATGTTGTTCTTGTAAAAATTTCTTCACTTTTCAGTTTTCATAAACCTGTTTCTGGAACCAAACTAATAATTTCCAGCATCTCTGGAATTCTCCTTATGTCCCATCATATGAAAAATTGAGAGATGGAGGAGTTAAAATAGTGTTCATGAACCTTACATCATCCATACTATCTACTTTAACTATTTTAAAGCATACTTATTTGCTTTTTTTTCTCTCTAGGTCACATTCTGATCTAACGTAAAACTATTTCAAAGAGAACAGAATTAGACTCCCCACATTTTTTTCAAGCAACAACAAAAAAAATAAAAGTGGGGAGAGATTGAAGTGGGCTAAATTTTAAAAAGATACTTGCTTTTTATATTAATTTAATTATGTGTCAGGGTTATCTTCAGTGTCATTTTTTTATTTTTGGTATTTCAGTAAGAGTTCATTATCTGTGGGTAAGCTGCCCATGTGTAAGATAATTATAATTATAGCTGTGCTATTTTCAAGAGCATACTTTACGTCTCCTAGTGAAGTTTTATAAGGATTCCATCCCAAGACCAGAATACACTTGGGATTCTGTTGTACAGATGGGAAATGGAATTCTGGCGGTTTTCTGAAACTCAGCAAATATTTATTTTTTTTTCTGATAGTGTAATTTATGCAACATTTGGCTTGCTGGAAACAAGGAAATAAACAAAACATTAAGATCAGAGTTCTGTTAATAGTTTATGATTCATTTAACATGTGTGACTGCACTGTATATGAGCCAAATTTTTGTCTTATTTAAGCCATTATTATCCTAATGAATCCCATTGAACAGAGTTATTGTAGAATTATAGTGATGTAACAGCACGTGATTTGCCCAATCTTATCAAAGACATTACGATAACCGCTTAAAATATCATTTATAGTTTTCTTGGCTAGGGAAAAAAACCTACTATTGAAGTCAAATCATATTAAATCCATTCACACCTGTTAAGAATCTCTCCTTCTTCTGGTCTAACAATATGACTTCGAATTTTTAAAATGTAGCTTAGGCAAAGGCATGTTTCAACTTATTTGGACATCTGCTTGATGCATTCTCAAGGGTATCATTGTTCCATTATGTGGGAAAACCTTTTCTTCTTTTCTAAAAATACTCAAGTACCAGGAAATGGCAAAGCACACCTTAGAAGATTTAGTGCAGAAGTTCCTTATTTCATATCAAATCTCACTTTCTTTCCTGTGAAATATTTTTCTTGACCTCTATGATTTTGTCTTATGTTAGTCATCAGTGCATATCTTTGTACTGCACAAATTAATTCAGCCAATTCCTTTTTATACTTGCAAAATCTGTCCTGAAACAAACAACCCCTTTTTTTTTCTTTTCACAATGAACAAGGATCAAAAGTCTAACCTCAGTACAACTTACAACAGCAAATGTATTTAGCTCTGTTCAACAGTCAAAGCTATGAAATATATGTATTAAAAGGATAGTAAAGAACAAGTTTTTTCACAAACAGATATACTCTATGCACATAGTATGGGTTTTTTTCATTTAACATTCCACTGACATTTTTCTAGCTATGGTGTTTTCAACTATTTACCCTCTCAGGTTGTTCTCATTATATCCATCAAATGTGATGCATGTTTAATTGGATTTTAACAGGAGGGTAAATACTTGTTTAGCAGCAAGTTTAACAGGAGTGTAATTTATTGTTGATAAGGTATGAGGTCCCAAATCCAGCTACTAAATAAATGCTAGAACTGCATTTAAAACCCATGTCCTGAATGGCATTGATGTTCAGAAGGTAGATACATATAAATCAAAGTAGAGGATAGCTTTGTACATGCATAGGATAAGCAAGAAGCTGGTATTCAAATGTTCAATAGGTCCTAATTATGAAAAACATTTTTTTTTTTAGTAAAAAAAGTCTATGTAATTTTCACATGAATTGCGTATGGGACAGAGTTTTCAAAGTATCTTTATGCCAGCAAACACACATTCTGAAAAAGAGTATCTATTAGCCATTGAGAAACGTATCTTGTGAAATGTGTTTAAACTCAGTTGACCAAAAAAAAATGTTTGTTAAAAGAGCCATCCTAAATATAAATGATCGATGGACAGAACTTTTAAATGGTAGCAAAGAGGCAATCAGCTATGCAGTCACCATTATGCATAACATGATAACTATGCCTAATGTTTCTGATATATCAATTGGAATGAGAATGCATCTTTACCAAAACATTACAAGGGCAGAAAAAATGCAAGTGGAATGTGCAGCCAAAAGCCACACCACACGCACATACACAAACACAAAAAAAGACCACAAAACCACAAAAGGAATTAAAAAAAAAGGCAATCGAAGAGAAAAATTACTACAAAACTGACGTTATAGACCAGACTTGCACAACAAATCAAGACAGATCTAAGCATGTAGTGGAAGTGTCCTAAATCTCAGACCAGACCTTAACCATCAGTGATCTGCATTCAAGAGAGCACAATTCCAAGTGCATTTGGAATCACGTGATTGATGAAGCTGCTAAAAAGACAATGTGAACCACCAGGCTTCTCTTCAGCACTTAATGGGAAAATGTAAGAAATATTTTCAAATTAATCCGAACTGAATTAATATTTTGTTCTTCTTACATTCAAGTAAATGAGAAATAAAAACTAAAAAAAAAAAAAGAAAGCTCCATTTTTGTAGGAAGAAAAATTTAATATGGCTTGGAATTCAATGATTAATGTTGGGCATTTATAGGAAGAGCAAAGCCAATGAAATTCTCTTTGTGTCCAAACATTCAGTGGTGAAGATCCACCACTGATCCACCAAGTCCCCTATAGCCTAGATATAGTATAATTACCATGTCATTTGATAATTTCTGATGCATACTCAAATTATTTTCATAACATATTTCTGTCTGGGATCTGATCCTAGCTCACTGATACTCGTGGTGGAGACAAGCCATTCATATGTTAGCTGCTAAACCAATAGATAAAGGGGTTGTAGAAATGTTTCCAAACTTTTTAAATCTGAAAATAACTAAGAAATTCAGAAATGAAAGAGAACACATTTGTAGTGAGTGATAAAAATAAAAAGAATGACAATTTTATCAGAAAACTCTTAAAATCTAGGGATTGTATTTTTCTTCTAAAATACACTGGCTTTAGAAATTCCTAGGAAACCGAAGACTTTGATTACTTTGACTCTGAATTGGACCAAAATCTAGTATCAGAAGAACAGTATTTTCAGTGAACCACGTGAAAAAGAGGTCCACAGCAATTATGAATGAGATTCTTTGTGCAAGACATATTTATGCATAGCCATATTTGGCTGCAATTTTCAAAAGTACTCAAAGGCACGGGAGAACTGATTTCTGTAAGGACACTTGAACATGTTATTTTAATATTTTGGAGGGGAAAAAATATATTCTTTATAGCTTCAGGAATGTAAGAAAACACATATTTGGTAAAATCTTTGCCATCAGTATATCATGTCAAGTCTGTGTTTTGGTCAAGTAAATAAAAGATAAGCAAAGCCTGTCAATCCTGCTTCAATCATGCTTTTACTTATATTAGCATTTCTATTAGCGTTGAGAACTTCCCAGTTTTTCACATCTACATTTATAGGGCTTCCATCATATCTTTTTAAAAATATCTCTGCACTGTTATAAGCATTAATATTATCAAATTCACATTTGTCTGTTAAGAATAGTAGTATGAAATATCAGCAAACCTTGGTTATTAGCCGTTGGTTGAATCAATTGTGATTTCATATGAGATTAAAACCACCCTTTTGTTCTTGTAATTACTTTTCACTAGCCTATGTCACTAACCTAACAGTTAAAGTAGGACATATCTTCCAATTAAGCTTGTGGTTTAATATTACACTGAACTGCTGTCTTGAAGAGATACCTTGCATTCATGGAAACTGTTCTTGGCAATTTTCTACTCCTGACATCTTTTGATACACTTAGGGTGAAATGCACATTCTCTGACTCTTTTTCTATACCAACTTTTATTTGTTCCTCTCAAATAAGATCTGTATAGTGCTTTCAGTGTAAATTACCAGCATTTATGAAGCTGAAACTGCTTCACTGTTTCTCCAGATTTGAAAGCAAAGGTCTTAAGTATCCCTTAGTAACAGGAGGATCTAAAAATCACTGTTGGAGATTGCTGAATAGTCTTTCATTCCTCTTACAAGTCTTTTTGATAAGAATTTGAAATTAAAATTATATACTAGCCAGCTCTTAAAATGTGTTCCTTCATTTCTGAGACCACAGTTGCATAGAAACCTCAACTATTACATCAAGATTAGCAATACCACTACAGTTGCAAACAGGCTAAATGTGAACTGAGGCCAAAAATAAGAACGTAGTCTCAGACAGTGACTGCATACTATTAGCAACATCAGAAATACAGATAAACTTTTCTGAATGACAGTGGGAACAAAAAACACCATTTACAGAATATTTTTTTCAGCAACATGCTCAATGAATTTCTGGAGAGCCAGAAAGGCATCTTCTTTCCACTGACTGTGTTGGCTGAAGTTCATTTCATTGGCACAAAGTTGACATTGCTAGTCATTACATTGACCAAGAGAATACAACTTGGCAATAGCAAGAGTCACTCTTCAGTCTCCATGTACTGCTTGGATTAAAGGCTGTAGCCTTCAGTGCCATTTGGAAAAGATGTGAGGGTTATATTCCCTGTTCTCAAACTGCATATTAAATCATGAATGTAGATCTTAGTCCAGACCTTTTATAAGTGAGGTCAGCTGTATACACTTCAGACACCAAGGCCAGATCACTCTGTTCCTAACCTTAGGTTGTGTAATGTCCTCTTTATCAGAGCAAATGAGGGCCAACATTTATTCATCCTGAATGGATCAACCTCCTAATGTCCTGATAACTGTTACTACAATATCATTGTTTTCCACTGTTTTCTTAAAATCATTATATCAATTGCTTGTATATTCATTCACTTCAGAGTTTGGAAGTTTGCATAGAATGAATAATACTATTTCAAACCAAAAATACACCAAGTAATAACAGTGGTGTTTTTTCCCTTTAAGGCTAGGTGAAAAATGAATATGTAGTAATAGGAATCAGAATTGGAGATAATTTCTCCAGTTTTTTGAGTTAATTTTACAAAGTAAATATGTTACATGGTAAAAAACAACTTTCTTTTTTATCCCTTATCTCTTCCTCTCATATTCTTCAGTTTTCAGAAGGAATAAAATTATCTTTCCTCTCAACCACAACAGGCTAATTTGCACTCTATAGATAGGTATACAGGTATATAGGCATATAGATAAGTAGGAATCTAGGTAGGTAGGTAGGTAGGTAGGTAGGTAGGTAGATAGATAGATAGATAGATAGAGTACTTTTTATATGTCTAACATGTATGAAATAGATCAATCAATCTATCTACCTACCTAGGTGTTGGTAAAATACATTGACACACACATACTATTTCTTAAATTGTTTTTAGGGGGTAAGTAGGAAATTAAAATAGCATATTCAAGCAGTATTTTCCTACAAGAAAATACAATTTAGGAAGACTACTTCAAACAAGAGTTCTGAGCATAAATGTACTAACACCTTCATAAAGACTTGCAAAGGAGTTTTTGTCAAATGATTTAATAGGCTATATTTTTCAAGAGAGTTTTCAGAAATAACTGAATGAAAAATAGTGCAACAAAAAAATTAATGACACCCCCCCAAAAAAACCCCACATGCACAACGCAAAACAAAACAAAAAAAGAAAACAGGTTTTTATCTCTCATCAAGGCACTGGAAATAGAGAAATGACTTCCAAATGCCAGCAATCTGTAAAATTATTAGATCACAAAAAGTAATGCTGGTATTGAAGGGAGTGACTTGTTGCAAAGTTATCCTATGCCACTGTCACAAAACTACTAGCTTTGTCACTAAAGTTAGCATTGAATCCCCATCTTATTCCCTCCTGAAATGGAAGACAGCAGGAAAAACAAATCTCCTCATACATCTTAATCTAACGCGTGCAGAAAGAGATGGAGGATATACATGCACAGGGCTTGCTTCCCACGTTAAACAAAAGCCAGCTATGAGTGTTGTGTCTGTTTAAAACAGCTAGGGAGGGAGGATTCAGATCAGGTGAAAGATATGGTCTCCAGAAGGGAAACAGTCTGAGCCAATGAAATATCAAGGCCTTTCCTTCACCCTCTCTTCTGGTTTCAGTCTTTCCAGCATGCCTGTAAGAAAGGAAGAGCACACAAACACAGGATCTTAGGAAAGCCAGAATAACATTAGCGCATCTTTTCTGTAAACAAGTAAAGGTGGGAAAGGTACACTTATTAATTAGGGACCATTCCATGTCAGAATGATAAGATGTAGTCTGTGAGGCTTTGCAGGAACATAGATATATCTGTTACTATGTAGTATTTATACTTAGTGAACTAAAGAATTAAATCAAGCATATGCTCATCACATTTACTTAGGACTTGAAATTCAGAAGGACTGCAAAAACCTTGGAAAACAAGATTCAAATTACATTAATAAGAAAGGAAAAGAAAAAAAAAAGAATGGGTAGGGAAGGAAAGGAAGGGAAAGATAACAAGCAAAAGATAACAAAAAAAGGTGTAACATTTACAAAGAAAAGGATGGGCATCTATATTTAAGCAGACAGTCAGGTCCAACTACAATTTATTAGGTAGATAGATTTGTAGTGTGGAAGACCAGAGGAATGTGAATTCAGCAAAGTTAGTCTGCTGAAGCAGGTCAAACCTCATAATGAATGTACAATCTAAAAGTATAAACTAAAAGGCATACAAAATAAAACTCTCTGTTTTGCCTCCATAAGCTGAGGCACTGAGTCTAATTGTGGAAGTTGTTTTTCTTTAGTTACATTTTCTGATTAGTTTTCTCTTCTATGCTGAATTCTCCCTTCCATCTTTGTCAGAAACCAATTTAGAAAGTTGGGGAGAGATCTTTTGGCATGTCTTTAGATGTGAAGAAGGCTGCTGCATGGAAGAAACAAAGTATTTTTTATGTCCAGCATGTGTGAAATGAAACAGTACTACAGCACCAAGACGTGGGCAAAACACCTAAATAATTAAAAGCTTCTAGTGGTAAAGACAGCTGAAGAAATTTCACGCAGGGTTTAAGGAGACTTCAGTTGTGACTTTAAGAGTAGTTAATATAAACATTTGTCATCAGTGAAAGAGGTATAGTTGATCCTGCTTTGGGACACATGAAGGTACTCAGTGTTCTTCAAAGTTTCTTTCTGCCATACTGCTCCTTTATTTTTGCTAAAGATTTATCTTTAGCTCAGAAATAAGAAAGAAGGAAATTCTTTTAAAAAGGCAAATATAACTACCCTACTGTCCACCTAGTGGTGTTTGATTGCTGCATGCTTTCTATAAATTATTTCACATCATTGTTGTAAGGGATGGCAGGATAACAATGATACAAGTGATTCTGCTTTCTGGTACACAAATGTAGTAACAGCCCCCTCTAAGTCAACTCTGATTATTCTACGATTTTCCCTAAAATGCTGTATTTCTATAATACATGTATCATCTTCATTGTCATCACTGGAAATAAAGGACAAGGTTTAATACAGGGATGGACATAGATTCTTCTATTACATGAAATCTCCATATGTATTTGCATCCTACGGTACCTTTACTTTTTTTCTGTAACTTAAGACTCTTACAGGATTTATAATTTTTCTGGGGAATAATAAAATCCTTTGCTATCTCTGTTTCATTTCTTAAACTCGACATTTCTGTGAAATATCTGAACATAAGAAAATGTCTAAAACCACTGAACTATTTTCTCCATGTCCTGGGAAAATATCCTTTCCATGCAAAATATCTTTCTCATTTTAATTAAACAAAAGTTCTTCTGTAATACATATTCATATTCAGGAGTTTTATTGTTATCTGAAAATTTCCTGTAAAAATCCTAATGCATGGTTCTAATCTCAAAGTCTAATTACACTGGTTTTGAATATATGTTGTGGAGGTCATTTTCAGTAGGTGAAATTACAAAAGGATTTATATTAGTATAATTTACTTTCACATACCAGTCTTTTGGTGGATTGTGGATATTTTTGGAGGTCTGTTCATTTATGACAGGCAGAGAAAGGAGAAAAAGGAAAAAAGGAAGCTGAAAGGTATCAGCTGGAAGTTATATTTTGCTCTTGTCTCATTACCACTTACATATAAAAAGATTTTTGAAGAAAACTCCTTCAGAGAATTTTCAGTTATGAGGTGATATTTTTTTTTTCCCCACTATTATTTAAATGGAGCACAGTAACTAACTTGCCTAATGCCAAAAGTTGAACCTGGAAACCTTAGGTCTAATATATAACACATAATACATTCTCAATAGCGAATATGTACTTTGCTAATTTTGTAGAAAGGAAGGGAAGAAACTGCAGGCATTAAAACAGGGAAATTGCAAACATTTATGTAATACTGCAATTCTCTGATTTCATTACTTAATGCAACAAAGGTCTCTGGTTCAATTTCTTATGTATCAAAAATTCATATCGGCAGCTCTGCACAAACATGCATCATCTGAAGAGAACAGAGATGTGTTTGTAGCAGCTCATCAATGAGATATGGGTACACAATAAAAAGTTATACCAAATAACCCACACATTCAGAATTATGCAGAAGTTATGTGATATACCTTTCCCTTTTTTATGTCAAAAGACAAAACACTAGGCAACTTTAAACTATGTATAAAATTCAAATGTAGACTGTGTTGAGATAGAACATTACAAACTAAAAGAAATACAACAGTTTTATTTTATATCAACATCATCTTCTAACTACTTTGGGAAGCATCCTGATGTCATTTCATGCTGCTCTAATGGCAAGTGGAATTTGACTGTAGAGTGTTGTGTTATTAGAAGTTCCTGTTTTCTTCACACATGTGGATGAAACACCAGAATATTAACAGGAGAAACAGCCACAGATGCTTCCCTTTTCATTGGCAGGCAAGGTCCATGATAAATGTCAAGGCCAAGGAGTATGTTCTTGTAGGGAGCTGGAGTGAGAAAGCTATAATTTTGTTTGCATATTTAAACAATGATGGTTGTTCCTAACCAAAGAAAGCAGAAAGATAATTCTAAAAACAAAAAGTGAACTTTCTAAAGGTGGGAAATATTTTTTTTTTTTTTTAAAAAAGAGTAAACCAATCGTTTCAGGCAGCATTCAAGAGTCTGAAAAGAAAAGACTTTGGAAGGATAGACTGCAAAGAAGCTGAGAGTTAATGCAGCTTGCTACAATTTGAGAAAGTGGGATAAGGGTGAAAAATTATTTTTTTTTAAAAAACATTATATTTTTATGCCTCAGAGATGAATCATCTCTGGCTGGGGCAATTAAGCTGTTACCAGAGAGAGGTTGAATAGTAAAAGGCAGCAGCAATTCTCCTGAACCCCATTCAATTCAGTGGTGCAATTGTAAAAATGGTTTCACGAATCCCCAGGTAGGCCACTCCAACATACGGATTTTACAGTCACATCTTGTCATAGGGCTAACCTGAGCGTTTGCTCCAAAAACTTTGAAGAAAACAATATAGATGTAGGGATGAACTTATACTAGCAGGTGCCTTTTCCCTGATCATCTTATAAATATCTTTTGAATCATGTTCTAAATTAAGATGTAACTTAATTTTGTCAGGGACTTTGTATTAATTTGGTATTCAGAGCAAAGTCTTGTCCCCCAGGTGTTATCTTTATGGAGTGAAAAACACCTCACTTTGGAAAAAATCTGCTATAGAAAGTGGGAGGCAAAATGACCCCCTATCATCCACCCACTTTATTCACCCTGTTAGGCTGTACATGAGATAAATGAAGCCAAAGCTCAGTCTGTTTCTGCTCCCTTTCTCCATTCCATTTCTCACTTAATCTCTAGCTGGAAATTACTCCTGCATAGACCTTGCTTTTCCCATTAGGTAGGGCTCAATAGTAGGTATAGTTGCCTCAGCCTTTCAGATTAATGAAGTAGACAGACTTTCTCTGTCTGGAAGGATATTTGAAAACACAGAACTGGGCCATGAAGCAGATGTTCAAATCCTTGGAATATGACTTTTAACTGCCCACATCTACTCTTCCATAGGCTTGTGGGACTGCCATCATCTGAAACAGAGATGGGTTTACCTCAGGTATATATCATTGCATCATGTGCATGTGGTAAATAGTTTTACAAAATCCCTTCAATGTGAAATCTTAATTCTGTGAGGTCTGAAAAAATGCCACCAAAAGAAGCAGCAAGGCAGAGACATTGGCCTTATAAAACAAAGCAAACAAAAGCAATTTATAATGTAAGCATAACACAGCAGCAACTACAGACACTCCCAAAACTCTTCACTTAAATCTAACATGTTGCGAGGAGTGAGAAAGCTATTTTGGAGAAACAGACACGATTTCATTACCTTTCCTGGCTGATTGTACAAGTTTCACAAATTTAAAATTTCAAATTATGGACCTCTTAACATTACAATAATCTGCTTCAATACTGCCCTGTTATACAACACACTACAGAATCTCTAGGCAAGTACATATGGGAGCTATTTTATCATCATTCACCTCTGTGTGTGTTACTTTCATTAAAAAAACTGCAGGCACTAACCACATTGAAAAAGACTGAAGATGTGTCAAATGCCTTGAAACAGCCATATGTATGTTTCTTTCAAGGAATGATTCTTTTCCTTTGGAAGATCTCGTCAGTACAGTCCTTCTTGTTATTAGTTTAAAATCATAGTTTCAAACACATATTTCTAATATAGGTGGGTTTTTGAGTTGTTTCTTTGGTTTTTTCTTTGTTTGGGTTTTGGTGGGGTTTTTTGTTTGGTTGGTTTTAGTGTTGTTTTTTTTTGGGGGGGGGGCGGTGAGAGAAATATTAATACATGTTAAGGCCCAAATCCAGCTTTCAATTATGTCTAGGCAATCTCAGAGACCAACATCTTGGCAAGACTTGAAAAATGAATAGTGGGAACATCAATGTTCCACTGAAGACATGGAATGTAGAAAGCAAGCAAAATGTATCATTCCATGACATTAGCAAACTGCTAAATGTATCTAAACAGTAGCTTAGATATATTCTTAAGGAAGGGTTATTGCCTCATGCACATTGCACCAAACTCTGAGCAGTCAGTGCAAAAGGTAGGTTGCTCCTCCTGACAAGCTTAGACTGTCCATTCTTCTGTTATTAAGTCCAGGGAAGAAAGGGTGAACCTGGTGCAAAGACTGAGGTTAAAATTGCGGGTCAGAGACAATGGAGGGATCAAAGAACATAATATGAAACCCAAGCAGCCTAGACTTGATCAATATTATTGATATGATGTACCTTACCATCTTCTGCACCTTAGTTAAAAGGAACTTCCAGAAACTAAGGACACATTCAGGGAGAAAGAGGGAGATAAAATTTGATTCCCAGTTCCTTTCTTTTTTCTGAATAAAGTCTAGTGGGAGGGAAAAAACCAAAATTCATTGGGTTTTTTCTTCACAGAGGGGAAAAAATCCAAAAACCAAACCAAAAAATCTTTCTTACCTATATTAAAAACTGCCTTTTAAAATTTAGAACTGAGATGGCTATCATCTGATTAGATGGATCTCTGTGCACAAGAGATAAAAAATTTACATTAAGCATGATTAATAAGCATTTCCTTCTCTACAAATGAATAAAAAATCCAAACAGGGCCTGAGGGTTCTACATTTTGAAGTTTCTTTTTTAATTTTATCAGCTACACTAATCTGTCAAAATATTCTACACCCAAATTATTTGCTTTAGGAAATGAAAGGGAAAAATAGAAAGAAAAAAGAAAAAAAAAAAAGGAAAAAAGGGAAAGAAAGGAAGAAAGGAAAGAAGGAAAGAAAGAAGGAAAGGAAAAAAGGAAGGAAGGAGGAGAAAATTCTGGCTCCGCAGCAACAAATTATGTACTCTTCATTGTTTTCACCTGGCTGCCTGGTGTTCAAGTATCTGGTTATACACCGGAGCAAGCATATTATTACATTTTTCGTCATTTAATTGGCCAAAGCCACACCAGCTGTCACTTTTTGTGTGAATCAAATTTCTGCCTCAAAACTTTTATCGGAGCATTGGCACCTTCACAGTAATAGTAGTACCATCATCTCTTTTTTCTAATCTACTTGGCTTCCTCCCCCACACCAATGCTTTTTCCTTTTATTGGATCTGCCACAGAAACTTGTCTGGCTATTGATTCTGTCGAGTATGCCAGTTCAGTATTTCAAGGTCACTCATAATTGCATCTAGATTGTTTTCTTTTCTTCTCCCTCCTCCCCCTTTTTTTCCCCAATCCCTTTTCCTTTCTCTAGGAAAGGCAATCATTCTGAAAAACAGCCATGCTGGCATACTGTGAACTGGAATTTTACCAGTAATAAAATGAATTGTGATCATTGAAGGAGAAAATGTGGAAAGAGAAATTAAACCTGCTCTGGAGTGCTAGCTTTTTTGCAGATTAGACACCATAAAGAGAAGGACACAGAAAAGTAATGTCTTTCAGAAATAAAAGGTGCCCAGATGCACTAGGTCCGTAGTAAAAGAAAAGCTAAGGCAGACAGTGTTTTACAGCATCAAGGGCCTAAAGTTTTCTCCCTTTGGGATTTTGTGATGTCAGTGTTTTGTATTTCTCTCTCAGCTACCGACAAGGATGGCATTTGCAGCTTCATGCCCTCTAGTCACATTCACACCTAAATGACAAAGTCAGACTTTATACTTTTCTTCATTTCCTCTTCACAGTCCACAGTAACCTTACCACAGATCTGCAAAGAAGAAGGGACATTTTTTTCCTTTTGCCCTCCAGTTATGTCTTGGGTTAGCAAGACAGCACACTGCAGACATACTTAATCTCAGCAGAACCAGCTGGCACTTTTGCCTTTACTTTATTTATATTTTAAGTATTAGAGGAGAAATTCCTGTGGTCTCCAGAATCTTAATACAGCGTGTAGGGGAAACACTGTCAGGAAAGTACGCATTGCCAATATTCTAATGGCTCCCAGGGCAAAGAGAAAGTCATCTCCAGGTGTTTTATGTTGAGGCAGTCAAACCCATGACCAGCAGAAACCTATGTGCTGGTGCAGTAAATGCCTTCTGGGGTAGTGTATATTGACCAATACTGCCTACCAATTTCCCTGCACAATCCATAACTCAAGTCTTTGCCACAAATGCAAGGTGAGCAAGCTGCCATCAAAAGGCCCAAGTGGTTCCTGGGGTGAAAGGAGGTTATTGTTTTTCTTCAAGTTACGGACTTGCAACAGACACATTGTTTGTGCACTACATATTTGTAGGCATTGCTATACATTAACTGTCCAGTTTGACATATTGTTTGTTATACTATAAAAATACGGGGTGGGGAAAACCCCTCAAAACTCCACTTACGTTACCAAAACATAATTACTCCTTTTCCTCCTTCAGCACACACTTTCATTCACTAGCACCTCCTGTGGTAAAATTGTGCTTGGGGAGTAGGTTTCTGCTAATCATTTAGTTAATAGAAAATACCTCTCCTGCTCCGTAGCAAGTGCTAAATGGTTTAGAGTGCACTGAAGTAAAGGTGCATACAAATATTATGGTGGAATTGCCTTCTTAAGAAGTGCCGGTTGTAACCGTAACAAAACAGGTGATAAAATGTAACAATCATATTTGGAAAAAGAGATCCTTACTTCTAAACATTGTGTTCACTTTCTTAATTACATTTGCTTAGTGACAGATACACGTGTTCTGACTGGTCAGTTAAGTGCTTGAACCACCTGCCTGATTCTCTGGGGCTGCTAGCCGGACAACAGGTATGATGTGGAGATAGGAGATTAAAAAACATTGACTAAACACAAGATTTATAGCACAGTCCAGCAGGCAGCTGCATTTCCTTTTCTCAGGCATATCTGGATAGCCAGACCTTTGCATGTTGAGTGCTGTGATCACACGAATTCTGTCATCTGGTGATATACGAGCAACTGAAGTGAAACGTATTTTTCTGGCTAAGATTTATCTCCTACATAGCAGTAAAATTTATTAACTACTCAACACTGAATTCAATAAACATGCAGACACCAGATAAGTAATCAAAATCCATATAGAACTAAACCTTGAGATTCATTACAGATTAAATGTGAATCCATATATCTAGTACATTTTTAGCTTCTTCATTTTATTCCCCAAGCCAAGGATTTTATCTCAGAACTATTAGTCCTTTGCACCCAAAACCACCATCAAGTGGTTCCATCAAGTGTTATTTCCACAAGAAATACTCATAAAGTTAGAAAAGTAAAATGAATGCAATGGACACAAGAACTGTAGCTTCTCATATAATTTTGATCTTTTACCAAATCATAGCAAACACTGAGCCTTCACAGAGTATCAGCCCAGCAAATAGGAAATCAGTGACAAGGATGGTTAGCATAGCATAATGAAAGCTTACCTTAGCCCCACATTCAATCATAGAATCATAGAATCATTTAGGTTAGAAGAGACCTTTAAGATCATCAAGTCCAGCCATAAACCTAACCCTGCTAAGTCCACCACTAAACCATATCCCTAAGCACCTCAGCCACATTTCTTTTAAAAACCTCCAATGATGGTGACTCCACCACCTCCCTGGGCAGCCCATTCCAGTGTTTGACAATCCTTTCAGTGAAGAATTTTTTCCTAATATCCAGTCTAAACCTCCCCTGGCGCAACCCGAGACCATTTCCTCTTGTCCTATCACTTGTCACTTGGGAGAAGAGACCAGCACCCACCTCTCTACAAACTCCTTTCAGGTAGCTGTAGAGAGCGATAAGGTCTCCCCTCAGCCTCCTCTTCTCCAGGATAAACAACCAGAGTTGTCTCAACTGCTCCTCATAAAGCTTGTGCTCCAGACAGTGGGACAATCACTTCCCTAGTCAGCTGGCCACACTGTTTCAGATATATGCCAGGATGCCATTGGCCTTCCTGGCTACCTGGGCACACTGCTGGCTCATCTTCAGCCAGCTGTTGATCAACACCCCCAGGTCCTTTTCTGCTGTGCAGCTTTCCAGCCACTCATCACCCAGCCTGTAGTGTTGCATGGGGTTGTTGTGACCCAAATGTAGGACTCAGCACTTGGCCTTGTTGAAACACATACAGTTGGCCTCGGCCCATTGATTCAAGCCTGTCCAGATCCCTC
This sequence comes from Gavia stellata, assembly GCF_030936135.1. NCBI lineage: Eukaryota > Metazoa > Chordata > Aves > Gaviiformes > Gaviidae > Gavia > Gavia stellata. The sequence goes on from NC_082637.1 coordinate 34,750,396, forward strand.
TGCAGAGCCTTCCTACCTGCAAGCAGATCAAGACTCCTGCCCAACTTGGTGTCATCTCCAAACTTACCTAAGGTGCACTAGACACCCTCATCCAGATCATTAATCAAGATATTAAACAAAACTGGACCCAATACTGAGCCCTGGGGAACAGCACTTGTGACCGGCTGCCAACTGGATTTAATTCTGTTCACCACAACCCTTTGGGCCTGGCCATCCAGCCATTTTTTTACCCAGTGAAGAGTGCACCCATCCAAGCCATAAGCAGCCAGTTTCTTCAGGAGAATGCTGTGGGAAACAATGTCAAAGGCTTTACTAAAGTCTAGGTAGACAATATCCACAGCCTTTCCCTCATCCACTAAGTTGGTCACCTTGTCATAAATGGAGATCAGGTTAGTCAGGCAGGACCTGCCTTTCCTAAAACCATGCTGACTGGGCCAGATCGACTGGTTGTTCTGTATGTGCTGCATGATGGCACTCAAGATGATCTGCTCCATAATTTTCCCTGGCACCAAGATCAGGCTGACCAGCCTGTAATTCCCAGATCCTCCTTCTAGCCCTTTTTGTAGATGGGCGTCACATTTGCTAACCTCCAGTCAACTGGGACCTCCTCAGTTAGCCAGGACTGCTGGTAGATGATGGGAAGTGGCTTGGTGAGCACTTCTGCCAGCTCCTTCAGTACCCTTGGGTGGATCCCATTGGGTCCCATAGACTTATGGATGTCTAAGTGGTGCAGCAGGTCGCTAACCATTTCCCCTTGGGTTGTGGGGGCTTCAATCTGCTCCCCATTGCTACCTACCATCAGAGGGCGCTGGGTACCCTGAGAACAACTGGTCTTACTGTTAAAGACTCGGGCAAAGAAGGCATTAAGTACCTCAGCCTTTTCCTCAGCCTTTGTCACTATGTTTCCCCCTGCATCCAGTAAGGGATGAAGAATCTCCTTAGCCCTCCTTTTGTCACTAATATATTTATAGAAACATTTTTTGTTGTCTTTTATGGCTGTCGCCAGGTTAAGTTCTAGTTTGGCTTTGGCCCTTCCAATTTTCTCCCTGCAAAACCTCATAACACCCCTGTAGTCCTCCTGAGTTGCCTGCCCCTTTTTCCAAAGGTCATAAACTCTCCTTTTATTTCTGAGTTCCACCCAAAGCTCTCTGTTCAGCCAGGCAGGTCTCCTTCCCCACTGGCTGGTCTTCTGGCACATGGGGACAGCCTGCTGCTGTGCCTTTAAGACTTCCTTCTTGAAGAGTGTCCAGTCTTCCTGGACCCCTTTGCCTTTCAGGACTGCCTCCCAAGGGACTCTGTCCACCAGGCTCCTAAACAGGCCAAAGTCAGCCCTCCAGAAGTCCAAGGTAGCAGTTCTGCTGACCCCCCTCCTTACTTCTCTGACAATCGAAAACTATTGTTTTATGATCACTGTGCCCAAGATAGCCTCTCACCATCACATCTCCCACAAGTCCTTCTCTGTTCACAAGCAACAGGTCCAGCGGGGCACCTTCCCTATTTGGCTCACTCAGCATCTGTGTCAGGAATTTATCTTCCACACACTCCAGGAACCTCCTGGACTGTTTCCTCTCTGCTGTATTGTATTTCTAGCAGACAGCTGGTAAGTTGAAGTCCTCCACGAAAACAAGGGCTAGCGATTGTGAGATTTCTCCCAGCTGCTGACAGAATATTTCATCTGTCTCCTCACCCTGGTTGGGTGGTCTATAACAGACTCCCACCATGACATCTGCCTTGTTGGCCTTCCCCCTGATTCTTACCCACAGGCACTCAACCCTATCATCACCATCATTAAGCTCTAGACAATTGAAACACCCCTTGACATACAGGGCTACCCCACCGCCTCCCCTTCTTTGCCTGTCCCTTCTGAAGAGTTTGTGGCCACCCAGTGCAGCGCTCCAGTTGTGCGGGTTGTCCCACCATGTTTCTGTGATTGCTACTATGTCATATTTTCCCTGCTGGACAATGACTTCTAGCTCCTCATGTTTGTTGCCCATGCTGCCTGCATTGGTGTAGATGCACTTTAGTTGGGCTATTGATCCTGCCACCTTTTTGGGAGGAGAAGCCCTGATTCCTATGTGACTGATCCTGGAATAGATGTAATAAGGAATAACCATGACCTGCCAGCCTAGAATTAATTTCTAGTCTTCAAAAACAATCAGACTGAATTAATGTGCAGAGTTGTGTGGATTTTTTAAATTTATTATTTATTTATTAAGAGAGCTGAAAAGTTTAGTTGTCAGAAAAATTAATATTTTAATTTAGTTGAAAGTTCAGGTAATATTCTGCATTAACATATTTGTTAAAATATATTCATCAGTCAGCTTCCACAGAATTACAAAATTTGATGAAAAATAGTTCCAAAATTCAGAGTAAAATAAGACTATTATACATATAAGACTTTTTAAAAAATAAAATGAGAGTCTACATTATTTCAAATTTTTCATTTTGGAGTCACTTCAACCCAGATAACATCATTGCAAGGCATACCACTTTACTGGGTAAGCAGTAAAATACAAGAATTTAAGATGAAAGCAAAAAGATGTCCTGTGTCTGGTTGTTATATACCACTCAAAAATCCTACATTAAACTAGTTGAAATCATTTACTTTCTTTCAGACTCTCTTGGCCTCCTGAGATATGAAGAATCCTTGATCTCATACTCTTATGACTGCTTCATTTTTTTTGCCATCACATTTTTTTAAATTATTTCCTACTGTACTGCTGAATAGTGATCAAGCTTTTCAAGAGTCCTGAAGCTTAATGCACTGCTGGTAGCAGCTTGCTGCAATATCAAGAAAGTTGTGAAGAAATTCTTACTGAGTTTATGTTGGTACGTCTATGAGAAATGGGAGTGTTTTAGCTTTGGTTTACCAGTTCAGATCCAGTCCACACTAACAACCGCCTACAGACCTTAGTATCAGACAACTCGTTGCATGGTGTAAAAATCCACTTTGTAGTAGTGACACCTGTGGGTGGTTGAGTTGGGGGGGATTCATTTGGTGGTAATATTGTGGATTAGAGAAATCAAATAATTCACTAGCATAAAGTCTACTTAAACCCCTCATTTTTACCACTAATGCCTTACTGCATCCCAAATAGTTTATTTTTGAGACTACTTGTGACCTTTACATTGAAATATTAATCTTTATTTTAGTAAGACTAACAAAAGTGTCACTCCAGGCACACTGGTATGTAGGCACCCTTTTGGGTGTTCCAAACCAGTTTCTAATGAGAGCAGAACTTGCGAAATAATTTCTACTCACAGGGAATTGTTATAGACACTTTTTTGCTATAAACTTGCCACATTTCAACCAGGTATTACTCCTCTAGATCTATAATAAAGTGTGAATCTTTTGGGAAGACATAAAATATGTTATAAGACAAAAGTTTGCGTATGATCATTCAGTTACTCTGTGTGTATTGTCACATAGCTTTTTTTAATACAGAATTGGAGATAGTAAACATGTTAGAAATGAAGAAAACTTTTGTCTGGCAGAGAAGCTAAAGTTATAAATTCTCGTGTGAAATGTTTATTCCTTGAAAGTATTTTAGCTTGATTATTAACTACATGAAGCTTTTGAAGAAGCATGCCTTAGTATGGCAAATCTATTGTTGATATCAATGGAAATATTGCCTGCTGTTGATAACAGAATTCGGACTACTATTTGCAACATACTCAAAAGTCACCATAGGTCTGTCTTGAAAATGATTCTCATGTCTTCTTTTTCCAGAAGCTGAATAGCTGCTATTTACACCAGTGGAATAACATATAAGTCTAAGTACGCTTCAAGGTTAAACCAAAGGTCATACTCTTATAATATACATTTCATTGAGATTTCTTGAGCTACAATAAAAAGTATAAAATAGTTGCATTTTCTTTTGCTTATTACCTTTATAAATTTACTTGAGCTCTAATAAAGTTTTTACTGGTTTGTTGTTTGGTTTTTTTTTTTAATTTTCCACAAGAGTTTTATAAACTACAAACTCATAGAACAGCATGAACAACAAATTCTGATTTGTTTTTGTCATTCAGAAAATCTTAACATCTTATAAAAGTATGGAGGTTAAAATATATTTTTACTGTATCAGGCACTCATTAATCCCATTTTACATCTATGTTGATGTATTTATTTCAATTTTGAAATTAAAAATGTTAATTATGAACCTATTTAAAAGAAGTAAAAGGTAATTATTTCTTACCATCTTATAAATAAAGATGTTTTTAAGCTAAATACCTTATTAATTTAAAAGCCATTACAAGTATGATTATGGAAGATTACTCATGGAGAATAAGTTATATAAACCTGTAACTGAAAACTTCAGTTCATTAAAACTATGCAAGTTGGAAAAGAAAGGGTCTAAGTTCAAACACATTTTTATGTATACCTGACAATGCCAGTTCCGTCACTTTTTCTTGAAGTAGAAGTATTGAGAACACAGGGTAGAGAAAGCAGTAGTGGAAGAAAGGGATGAAGGAAAAAATGTCTGCTATATTTTGCTGGAACTTGTGCTGGTTTTGGCTGGGGTAGAGGTAACTTTCTTCATAGCAGCTAGTATGGGGCTGTGTTTTGGATTTGTGCTGGAAACAGTGTTGATAAAGCAGGGATGTTTTAGTTACTGCTGAGTAGTGCTTACACAGAGTCAAGGCCCTTTCTGCTTCTCACATTCCCCCACCAGCGAGTAGGCTGGGGGTGCACGGGAAGTTGGGAGGGGACACAGCCGGGACAGCTGACCCCAACTGACCAAAGGGATATTCCATACCATATGATGTCATGCTCAGCATATAAAGCTGGGGAAAGAAGAAGGAAGGGGGGGACATTCGGAGTAATGGCATTTGTCTTCCCAAGTAACCGTTACGCGTGATGGAGCCCTGCTTTCCTGGAGATGGCTGAACACCTGCCTGCCGACGGGAAGTGGTGAATGAATTCCTTGTTTTGCTTTGCTTGCGTGTGCGGCTTTTGCTTTACCTATTAAACTGTCTTTATCTCAACCCACGAGTTTTCACACTTTTACTTTTCTGATTCTCTCCCCCATCCCACCTGGGGGGAGTGAGCGAGCGGCTGTGTGGTGCTTGGTTGCCAGCTGGGCTTAAACCACGACAAACTGAAAAACAAATACCATACTAAGGTCTACCATTTGGCTAAATCGGTGTTAAGGATTTGTAACAGCTGTATTGGGTTTGCGTGGCAGTGCTTTGGTAGCAGTGGGGGCTAAAGGGGTGGCTTCTGCGAGAAGCTGCTAGAAGCTTCTCCTATGTCTGATAGAGCCAATGCCAGCCGACTTCAAGACGGATCTGCCACTGGCTAAGGCCGAGCTAATCAGTAACAGTGGTAGCGCCTCTGTGATAACATATTTAAGAAGGGGGGGAAAACCGGGAAGCGGCAGCCGGAGAAGAGAGGAGTGAGAATATGTGAGAGAAACAACTCTGCAGACACCAAGGTCAGTGAAGAAGGAGGGGGAGGAGAGGCTCCAGGCGCCGGAGCAGAGATTCCCCTGCAGCCCGTGGTGAAGACCATGGTGACGCAGGTTGTCCCCCTGCAGCCCATGGAGGTCCACGGTGGAGCAGATATCCACCTGCAGCCCGTGGAGGACCCCACGCTGGAGCAGGTGGATGCCGGAAGGAGGCTGTGATCCTGTGGGAAGCCCATGCTGGAGCAGGCTCCTGGCAGGACCCGTGGAGCCGTGGAGAGAGGAGCCCACGCTGGAGCAGGTTTGCTGGCAGGACTTGCGATCCCGCGGGGGACCCACGTTGGAGCAGTCTGTTCCTGAAGGACTGCACCCCGTGGAAAGGACCCATGCTGGAGCAGTTCGTGAAGAACTGCAGCCCGTGGGAAGAACCCACGTTGGAGAAGTTCGTGGAGAACTGTCTCCTGTGGGAGGGACCCCACGCTGGAGCAGGGGAAGGGTGTGAGGAGGAAGGAGCGGCAGAAACAACGTGTGATGAACTGACCGCAACCCCCATTCCCCGTCCCCCTGTGCCGCTCGGGGGGAGAGGTAGAAAATCGGGAGTGAAGTTGAGCCTGGGAAGAAGGGAGGGGTGGGGGGAAGGTGTTGTTTTTTTAAGATTTGGTTTTACTTCTCATTATCCTACTCTGATTTTGATTGGTAATAAATTAAACTAATTTCCCCAAGTTAAGTCTGTTTTGCCCATGATGTTAACTGGTGAGTGATCTCCCTCTGTCCTTATCTCAACCTACGAGCCTTTTCTTCATATTTTCTCTCTCCTGTCCAGTTGAGGAAGGGGAGTGAGTGAGCAGCTGTGTGGTGATTAGTCCGGCTGGGCTTAAACCACGACAACAGCTCTGAGCGAGCTGCTAACAGCTGTGATAATAACCAAAACAGAAAGTCATGAAAAAAAAAGTTTGCAATTAAAAACCCCCAATTTTGATTACTCAGTCCATCTGTTTGTCAGGGAAGGAAAATTCCATATCACACTTACTTTGCAATTTTACCTACACCAGTTTTAAATATTGCAAATGATGAGCTTCTGTTGCTCATTATTTGACAGATCAAGAAGCAAATAATCTCATCTTCCTGTATGAAATATGCTTTTATTACTCTTGGATTATGGTCATATTTTTAAAAAACATGACAACTATTGTTGAAAAAAAAATTCAGTGTATGAGCAGCTGTATGGGAAAGGAGGGAGACATGGATTTGTGAACCTCAGTGCTCTATTCTGTAAAGAAAACTTGTACCAGTCAAGAAGAGAATCTGGGTTTAGAAAAGGCAGTAAATAACTTTTATTAACACAGATTAAAAAAGTTTTCCCTAGTATTTTTACCCTTAATCCTATGAAAACTCTCATATTGTGGTGATGGCTTTTCTACTGACCTCTCCCTTTTTTCATAATTTTATTTGAGCACAAAGTAAGTGGGGTGAAAGAAATATCTAATCAGGTATGTTTTAAAGTCTCTTTACCTGAAGAGAAAAAGAAACTTACAAATCAAAAATCCTGCAAAAGTTATTTAGATATCTAATGATATGGATTTAAGAATGTGACCTTTAGACATTATTTGAAAAGTATTTTCAAAAAATCCAGTCAAACCAGATCAGGATCAATAGATCACTGAAACTTCTCCACACTACTGAAAATCATGTTATTCTTTGACAAGCCTTCCTTCAGCTTTGTTGTTTTGAAGTGTCATATCCGGCAAATCAGACAGATATATGTGAATGAGCTGGAAAAGACAGGCACTTCATTGTTTTGATAGAAAATTGATTTCTTTCAGCTGTGCTTGTATATGTTTGGCATTTGGTTTATACAAATAATTAAGAAACTGGACATTTTTCCTACAGTGATCTACTGGACTGCTGTTTTTTTATCAGGCACCTGCCAGCCTGAATTCTTCACCTGAATTTTGAAGTCATGGGAAAAATGATATATTTTACATGGGTTAGAATATTCAATGATAATCATGTAAATCCTAAGAGAAATAAATGAGTCGTTGACTGTCTCTGCATTCTTAAAGGCTGAATGCCTCATAATCACAAGAGAAATACAGATTTCTAATGTTTATTGGGAATAGGTATCAGCATAGGAAAAGTTCTTTCTCCCAGCTCTTCGCCCAAATCCTGACATAAACTAAAGAGGCACATTAGTCATAAGTTTCCTACTGATTTTTTAAACACAGAATAATTTTTGTACTAACTATAATTTCAAGGCATATGGATATCATGTATAACAGAATTTAGAAAACAGAGAGTGGCATCTCTAGCATAGTTTATATGCTTCTTTTCCTATACTACTCTCTTCTCTGTAATAATCCAAATTCCACATCTCTGAAAGTGGATCCTTCTCATAGTTTATTAAGTCTGAATCACCTCTTTTTTGTGAACAAAAATTGTTATCTCTTGATAACAATGTAAGTGAGCTAATCAGAGACATCAAGACTGGGTGCACCCTGGGCTGCAGTGATTATGCGCTGGTGGAGTTCGCAATCCTGACGGAAATGGACAGGCGAAGAGTGAATTTTAGGAAAGCAAACTTCCAGCTGTTCAAGGAGTTAGTCAACAGGACTTCCTGGGAAGCTGCCCTCAGGGACAAGGGAGCAGAACAGAGCTGGCAGATCTTTAAGGACACTTTCCGTAAAGCACAAAAGCTCTCAATCCCCATGTGTAAGAAATCAGGAAAGAAGAGCAAGAGACCAGCATGGATGAGTCAAGACTTGCTGGTCACACTAAAGGGTAAGAAGGAAATGCACAGGCAGTGGGAAGAGTTCAGGGACACTGTGTGGTTCTGTAGGGATGGGGTCAGAAAGATCAAGGCGCAGCTGTAGCTGAGCTCGGCAAGGGACACAAAGAATAATAAGTTTTATGGGTATGTCAGCGAGAAAAGTAAGGTCAAAGAAAGTGTAAACCTGCTGCTGAAGAACACTAGCAAACTGGCAAGATGAGGAGAAGGCTGAGGTACTCAACAACTTTGTGCCTCAGTCTTTGCTGGCAATCTCTCTTCCCACACCTCTCAAGTAGATGGACCTTGTGGCAGGGACTGGGGGAGCAAAATCCTTTCCACTGTAAGAGAAGATAAGGTTCGTGACCACTGGAGGAACCTGAACGTACATAAGTCTATGGGACCTGACGAGGTGCATCCCAGGGTCCTGAAGGAATTGATTGATGTAGTTGCCAAGCCATTCTTCATGATATTTGAAAAGTCATGGCAGTCAGGTAAATTCCCTACTGACTCGAAAAGGGAAACATTGCACCCATTTTTAAAAAGGGTAGAAAGGAGGATCCTGGGAACCACTGACCTGTCAGCCTCACCTCTGTGCCTGGGAAGATCATGGAACAGATCCTCGTAGAAGCTATGTTAAGGCACATGGAAGACAGGGAGGTGATTCGAGACAGCCAGCATGGCTTCACCAAGGTCAAGTCTTGCCTGACCAACCTAGTGGACTTCTGTGATGGACTGACTATGTCAGTGGACAAGGAAAGAGCTACAGATGTCATCTATCTGGACTTCTGTAATGCCTTTGACATGGTCGTGCAAAACATCCTTCTCTCTAAATTGAATGTACTGTTCATTGGATAATGAATTGGCATCCAGAGAGTACTGGTCAATGGCTCAATGTCCAGATGGAGATCAGTGACAAGTGGTGTCCCTCAGCGGTCTGTGTTGAGACCAGTACTGTTTAATATCTTCATCGATGACATAGACAGAAGGATCAAGGGAAACTCTCAGCAAAATTGAAGATGACACCAATGTGAGAGCTGCAGTTGACTCACCTGAGGGACAGGATACCATCCAGAGAGACCTTGACAGGCTTGAGGAGTGGATCTATGTGAACCTCATGAAGTTCAAGAAGGCCAAGTGCAAGGTCCTGCACCTCAGTCAGGGCAACCCCTGGTATCAATATAGGCTGGGGCATGAAGGGATGGAGAGCAGCCCTGCAGAGAAGGACTTGGGGATACTAGCGGATTTAAAACTGGACATGAGCCTGCAATGTACGCTTACAGCCCAGAAGGCCAACTGTATCCTGGGCTGCAGCAGAAGCATGGGCAGTGGGTCGAGGGAGGTAATTCTGCCCATCTGCTTGGCTCTGGTGAGACCCCACTTGGAGTACTGCATCCAGCTCTGGAGTCCTCAGTACAGGAAAGACATGGACCTGTCAGAGTGGATCCAAAGGAGGGCCACAAAAATGATCAGAGGGCTGGAACACCTCTCCTGTGAGGAAAGGCTGAGAGAGTTGGAGTAGTTAAGCCTTGAGAAGAGAAGGCTCCAGGGAGATTTTATTGCAGCCTTTCAATACTTAAAGGGGGGCTATAAGAAAGAAGGGGACAGACTTTTTAGTAGTGCCTGTAGCAGTGGGACAGGGGGTAATGGTTTTAAACTGAAAAAGGGTAGATTCAGATTAGATATAAGGAAGAAATTTTTTGCGATGAGTGTGGTGAAACACAGGAACTGGTTGCCCAGAGAGGTGGTAGATGCCCTATCTGTGGAAACATTCAAGGTCAGGTTGGCCGGGACTCTGAGCAACCTGATCTAGTTAAAGATATTCCTGCTTATTACAGGATGGCTGGACTAGATGACCTTTAAAGATCCCTTCCAACCCAAACCATTCTATGATTCCATAATTCTATTCTACGAGATTGAATTCCAACAGTTGGAAACCACAGCTCAGGCTCACTGCAAGAGGGATCTGTACAAAATACCTTGTGTTTTATTAGCATTTTGGGTTTTTTTTAAAGTCAAACCCTCTATCTTTGTAGTATGTCTCAGGGTACTCCTTGAAACAAGTTCAAATTTTTTTAGAAAAAGGTGAGCCCCATGGCTCACTGTACTGAAAAAATGGGTCTTCAACGTTAAATCCCGTATTTGTTCTATGGTCTGTCCAGATAGTAAAAAAAATGTTCTGGTGCTGAGAGGGACTTACAATATAAAGAAATAATGAAACTATCATTAAATGTGCTGATACCAGTAGTCTTCAAAAACAAACAAACAAAACCCCACAAAAAACTTATTTAAGCTAGAATAAAGTGATAAGTATCCTGCTTTAAGTGAGCCAGAATTAATACACACTTCATAAAGGTACACTTGTCAGATTTTCCTGAAATCTATGCTAGGTCATGGAAAAAGATGAGTTAAATACAAATAACGGGTACTCACACCCAGTCTACAATTCCCTGACATTCTGAGTTATTTGTTGTTTGATTACTGTTGTCTCCACAATCTTTGCCAATAAGTTGTGTATCTGCATAGTCTGATACAAGCCAATACAGATATCTACATGATGGCTACCTTAAATTTCAGTTTTAGCAGTCCAGGATATCAATAGGCCCATTTCCATAACATTTAAGAGGTGTAAGGATTTAAGCTTCCTCTAAAGTTGGTTTGGAATTTACCACATCTTTGTTAAAAACTGAACATTCATCCACATTTCATGTTAGAGTGCGAATTTCAAGAAAAGTCAACAATTTGAAATCAAGATCCTTGGGTATGGTGGAGTTTCTGATGTGACCATGTAAGAAAGGAGTCCTTGGCTGTAAGAAAAATGTGTAAATATTAAGTATTATCTTAAAGTTCTATTAAAAAAAAAGAAAGCTGGAGAGTTCTCTAGGGTGCAGGGAACACAATTTTCCGTCCTGCATTATGGCCTGTTGTCTAAAGAAGGCATTAACAAATTCTTACTTAGGTCATTAAACTGTGCAGGTAGTCACCTAAAAATGTCTTACATCATTGCTAAAGTAATATTATTTCTGTTTTCTTACAATAGCAAAGATAATTTCCATTTTCTTGCAATAAAAGTACAATCATCTGCATAACATTTCACAGTCTTAAGCAAAATGAATTCTCAAAAAGAGTTACAAATGGGACTTGATTTTCTGCAGTTTACATGTGGTCCATTAATATAAGATCAGCAAGGCAGACAAGCATTCATATCTCTAAACAAATATCTTGCCCAGCATACCCTAATGACACTTGATTTATCCTTTATCCGAGTAAAACCAATGATCTTTCTTACATATCCATGTTCTCTGACTTTATGTTCTCAGTGGATAACAATAATCATGGGCTGCACAAAAAGTTTGTCTCTGCTTTTCTTCTGAACCAGATCCTTTGCTCCAGTGTAGAATAACTGTGAGCAAAGAAACACAGTGCTAATGTCAGACTTAAGACTGTCTATTCGAGTGTTAGTAGTTGCATTACTTAGAAACCTGATGCCTCTGTCCATTTCTGTTTCACTGTCTCCATGTGTTTTCATATAAACCACTGCTCTTGATCTCTGCATTTTACATATCATACACCAGACATGTTTGCTTCTAACAGGGAAAAAAGTTTCTGTTGAGAGAAGGAACATTTTTCATTGCATGATAAAGAGTCCCAGAGGTTAGGAGGAGTCCAAACTACTGTTTTAAAAGGCTTGTTGTTACTAATCATACGTCTGTATAAATATATATATATATATGTTTAAGTATAAAACTGAGGAAATTAGACATCACTTCAGTGGGAGTATTTAGAAGGCTGTTAAATCAGGCCAGCATTAAGCTTTAAAACTAATTTTACTGGGCTACCATAGTAAGAGCATACTTGGTACTAATAGTTTGTTCTTACACACTACCAGTCATGACCACTACAGCAACGAGTCTTTAACGATCATATTTTACATCAGCTAGTGCATAACACCATATAACTGAGATCATCTGCTTTATTGATGTGGTCATTGATGGTCTTCGATGTCAAGGCTGAGGCTACAATATGCTGCAAGATGGCTAAGTGGTGTTAATTTCCAAGGCTGCAGCAGGTGTCTTTCTCTTCTTGCTCTTCTGTTTTTCTTCCTCACTTTGCTGCTGATTGCTTTCTTATAGAAAAAAAAAAAGCTTTTTTTTCCTGCTTCTGTGGCTGTATTTTTTCAATGATCTGTAATTAATCATCAGTGAATTGTTTACAGACAACAATTTTCAAAATGTGCCCATATTTTCAAGGTCTTTGCAGCTATCTTCCATTTAAACTATATATCATAGAAACAGGATGGTTCGGGTTAGAAGGGATGTTTAAAGATCATTTAGTCTAACCCCCTTGCCATGAACAGGGACATCTTTCACTAGATTGGGTTGCTCAAAGCCCTGTCCAACCTGACCTTGAACACTTCCAATAGTGGAGCATCCACAACTTCTCTGACTACTTGTTCCAATGTCTCACCACCCTTATCATAAAAACTTTCATCCTAAGGTCCAATCTAAATCTACTATCTTTCAGTTTAAAACCATTACCCCTTGTTCTGTAGCCACAGGCCCTGGTGAAAAGTCTCTCTCTGTCTATTTTATAAGCCCCCTTTTTGTATTGAAAGGCTGCAATAATGTCTCCCTGAAGTCTTCATTCATCAAGGTTGAACAGCCTCAACTCTCAAAGACTTTCTTCACAGGAGAGGTGTTCCATCCCTCTGATCATTTTTGTGGCCTTCCACCTGCTCTGACAGGTCCATGTCTTTCTTCTACTGGGGACTCCAGAGCTGGATGCAGTTCTGCAGGTGCGGTGTCACCAGAGCAGAGTAAAGGGTCAGAATTAAGTCCCTAAATCTCCTGGCCATGCTTCTTTTTATGCAGCCCAGGACATGATTGGCTTTCTGGGTTGTAAGTGCTGGCATGCACATTGCCGGCTCATGTCCAGTTTTTCATCCAATAGTATCCCTAGGTCCTTCTCTGCAGGGTTGCTCAGTCTTTATTGACATTGAGTACTGCCCCAACCCAGGTCCAGGACCTAGCACTTGGCCTTGTTGCACTCCATGAGGTTCTCATGTGCCTACTCCTCAAGCCTGTAACATCAATAATATTGCTTTAATATCATATCAATAACATCACCCGTAATATCATTTCAAGATACCATTCACCTAGCATGTTCTCATAACAAGTCAATAACAAGCCTGACAGGGTGGGACAGGGTCCCTTCACAATTAACATAGGGCAGAGCTAACATTATACCTGTGGCCTGTTGCTAACAATGACAACACAGCTGTTACTGTGCCGCTGGGTACAAAAATGCTTACACAGTTATGTTACGCTAGTGCACTTAAGATTGGGTTGAAAAATGTAGTAGTAAAGACTGCTTCATGATGCTTTTACTTTTATGGGTGCAACAGGTCTTTATTTTTACTTCAGGAGTCATTGCTAGCTAGTACTCCCAATTCAGACATAGCGTGTCCTTTTAGGATGCATACAACATTTTGTTTCAGACAGCAAGCATTCTCACAATCAAGGATAAGCAAACTAATGTGCTACATTTATTAACGTCTTACAGCTGTTGTGTATAACAGGAGCTGCATATTTTTAATATGGGATTGAATTAAATAGGTAAGCACTTCCAAAACTCAGAAGTCTTTCCACCTCCTTTTCTGCACACCACTGAAGCATCTTGTGAGATGTGTACAGTAAGAAGAGGAAGAATTGGCTGAATTGGATTACTAAGCAGTCAAAACTAACAGAAAACAAAAGAAGGAGAAATGTCATGAGAGAGTACAGTTCTAAGGCTGTTAGCAAAATCAGACTCTCAAAAAGAAAAGGTAAGTTTCAAGTTCAACACAGCAATGTTAAAGGAGCAATTCAGAAAAGATGACACCATCAGAATGACACAAACTAATAGTTTGGGTGGGCAGGGCAAAACTAGTATTTTCACACAAGATATACATTGTCTCAGTCTAACTAACTTACTTTATGTGGTGGTGCATTCCTTTCCCCTCTCCCCTGGACTGCTCTATGATCTCAGAAACTCCAGTTAGGCCCTGACATTTGTGTAACAAGTTGGGTGGTTAAGCATCTCTTGACCATTCCAGGAACTCTTGCATGGTTAAGGCAGGGAATGGCACCAACTGTACCAGGCATTCCTGTTACCTGACCAAGGCGGGTAATGAGAGCAAGAAGAATGGGATGATCCATCATTCCCTAACAGCCCTGGAGCATTCCTTACCAGGATTGTAACCCAAGTGGAATGACACCATGGTTACGGAAACGTCATCATTTTCCTGATGACTAAAGAAAATCATCTTGCGAACCTATAAACAGTCATGCCAAGTGAGACCCTTTGAGCTCTCCTGGACTGCAGTGGGCTGCAACCAGCATCTCCCTCTGAGTGAGATGCCTCTCAGAGTTTCACAAACTCTCCAGATTGTGAAATTTTGGACCTGGGCTAACACTCTTTCCTCCCCGAGGCTCAACCCTGGCCCATTGAGGGACGCCGAGATGTTTGAAGTTTTTTTCACAGAAATTGAGGGGAACTTTTAACAGATACCTTTGTATGTGTATCTACAGCTTTATGTTTTTGTGTGTGCGTATGTGAATCAATTTGTAATCAAGCATTGCTATGATTAACACACTTCATAAATCTTAAAATTAATCCATGATTAAGTGCTATTAAAATCTTATAATTTACGCCAAAGCATGAATGAACCTCAAATTGCTGCTAAATACAGTAATCCTTTAGATAAAACTTGTTGACAAAGTCTGGGACTAGGATTAGACCTAGCTGCACCTAGACTCCTCTCTGAGAAGGAGTTTAGAAAACAAGGGAGTCTATTCTGAACCTCATGACTCAATAGGAGGATTTCTTTATCCCTTGTACCCTCTCTTTTCCCTTAGACATAAACTGTTGACCAAGTCTGAGACTAAGTCTGGATTCAGCCACACTAAAACTCCTCTTTGAAAAGTTTAGAAAGCAAGGGGGTCCATTCTGAACCTTTTGACTCAACAGGAGCGTCTTCCATATTCTTTACCCCTTTGTTTCTCTGTTCTCTCTCTATGTATAAATCATTCTGAGTTGATTCTAATTTGATTTTCCTTTGTATGTTTTAGTAAGTAGTAGAGTGAACCTTGGCATAGAATTCTGTTGTCACATTTTTATAAACTTCTATTAAAATTGGTTTTACCAATACCCTTGATGGTGACTCTTTAAGTGACCTTAACCATTCATTCATGACACTTTATGCTCCAGAATATGTATAGTATTAAGGAATTCTTATTAAGACATTTTCAGTTACTATGAGATTCAAGTCTTTTTAAAAACTGTGATTAATATTTGCATGATCTAAAGGCCTAATGCAATCAACTACTGTTGGGTAGGAGACTGTATGATGTTTATACCCAAAGATATTAAAACAGGCAATAGAGGCAACATAGAAAAAGGGAAAACTGCAAATAGTGTGGTTAGCAAAGGTCAGGGCAGTAAAATTAAATGTTGGCAGGCAGTGCGTTCTGCCTCTGGTCTTAGAAGTTCTTTGTGTTATTACCAGAGCCTGCTATGGGACTATGGAGAGATCTTGGGTAAGACTCTTATTCTCAGTGAGCACTGTACTCCTCATGCAAAGGCAAAGAAAAAGTTAAACATCTTTCTCAAATGCAAGGGGTACAATCTGCCTCCTAAAAGCTAACCACAGAGAAATGATGGGTGAGGAAAACAGGAAGGTGTAGTGACATTTTCTCTCTTTCGATCAGTTTTAAATGCTCCTTTTCTAATTGCATACAGTTGGCTGATTAGCAGATACAATTTGAAACTCAGTTTTGACAGATACATGCAGCTACATGGGGGCATTAAAGCAGACCTAGCACTCTTCAAACACTAGTTGTTCTCATTTTAGGATGCAAAGCAAGTAATTTCCAGAAAAAGTGATTTTAACAGTAGTGTTATAGTTTACTTTTAATAATACAAAATCTTTTACAGGGTAGCTCATTATTCCAGAAAGAAGGGATATCCAAGAGACAACAGTTCATTTAAATAACAGTTTTCACCCCTCATGCTCCAACCAGCCAAAACCCCTAAACAACCACTTTCTGTTCTGCTAAATATGTTTTTTTGTTGTTACTAATAAGAGGGCACAGGATCTGTATTGGTCTGGTAATGTGGAGTCTCAGGCCCTGGCTGCAGCCCCTCTCTTGTTTTAGCTTGCTTTGACAGGAGGATGGCAACTTGTTGTCACCCTCCCCCTGCTCTTCCTGAGAAAAATATGAACTGCTGGCCTTAGGATCCGGAGAGTCATTGGAAAGGTGAGCCAAACACAGAGTCGAGGGATATAAAGTGTGAAGTTGGCAAATCGTGGCTTAGACAGGTGCACTCTTCGCTGGGTAAAACACTGGCTGGACGGCCGAGCCCAGAGTCACGGAGAATGGAGTGAAATCCAGATGGCGGCCGGTCACAAGCAGAGTCCCCCAGGGCTCAGTTTTGGGATCGGTCTTGTTTAATATCTTTATTAATTATCTGGATGAGGGGATTGAGTGTACCCTCAGCAAGTTTGCAGAGGACACCAAGTTGGGTGGGAGTGTTGATCTGCTCAAAGGTTGGAAGGCTCTGCAGAGGGATCTGGACAGGCTGGATCGATGGGCCGAGGCCAATTGTATGAGGTTCAACAAGGCCAAGTGCCGGGTCCTGCACTTGGGTTACAACAACCCCATGCAATGGTACAGGCTTGGGGAAGAGTGGCTGGAAAGCTGCCCTGCAGAAAAGGACCTGGGGGTTTTGGTCGACATCCAGCTGAAGATGAGCCAGCAGTGTGCCCAGGTGGCCAAGAAGGCCAACGGCATCCTGGCCTGTATCAGAAACAGTGTGGCCAGCAGGAGTAGGGAAGTGATTGTGCCTACTCCGTGCTGGTGAGGCCTCACTTCAAATACTGTGTTCAGTTTTGGGCCCCTCACTACAGGAAGGACATGGAGGTGCTGGAGCGTGTCCAGAGAAGGGCGACGAAGCTGGTGAGGGGTCTGGAGCACAAGTCTCATGAGGAGCGGCTGAGGGAGCTGGGGTTGTTTAGTCTGGAGAAGAGGAGGCTGAGGGGAGACCTCATCGCTCTCTACAACTACCTGAAAGGAGGTTGCAGAGAGGTGGGTGTTGGTCTCTTCTCCCATGTAACTAGCAATAGAATGAGAGGAAATGGCCTCAAGTTGCGCCAGGGGAGGTTTAGACTGGATATTAGGAAAAATTTCTTTACTGAGAGAGTGGTGAGACCCTGGAATAAACTGCCCAGGGAAGTGGTGGAGTCACCATCACTGGAGGTGTTCAAGGAACATGTGGACAAGGCATTGTGGGACCTGGTTTAATGGGCATGGTAGTGTTAGTTGGTGGGTGGACTTGATGATCTTCCAGGTCTTTTCCAACCTTAGTGATTCTGTGGATTTCTGTATGACGCTAACTGTTATTAATGAGATTTTTCTGTTTTACTGAGATAATTTTGGATGATATTGTGCTGTTGAAACATTAATGTGACTAACATCATACTCTTCATTCCATGTATATAGTTTGTTCCCTTTTGTCAAAACAAGGTTCTCAGTGTAAGAACTCAACTTTTCTATCATCAGAAAAAAAGAAAAAATACTAAGTTCAGACTAAAAATTTATATTAGCAAGTCACACTTACCCTTGGTTTAATAGTACTCATAAAATTACGGCCTTCTATGTCTAGTTCATCAGCTCATGCATCAGCTTC
This sequence comes from Gavia stellata, assembly GCF_030936135.1. Taxonomy (NCBI): domain Eukaryota; kingdom Metazoa; phylum Chordata; class Aves; order Gaviiformes; family Gaviidae; genus Gavia; species Gavia stellata. Next base: position 34,768,294 of record NC_082637.1, read on the forward strand.
AAAATTATTTAAAATCTTCTACCAGAGCACTGTTACTTCATAGACTTCGCAACATTCCTGTTTCCTTTTGCAGAATTTCATTAAATGGTGAGACTATCTAATCCAAAAGTTAAAAAAGTTTGACTGGTGTTTTCTTCTCTTATTTGAAATCTGTGCTGAACAGATAGAATAACAGAAAAAATCAGTAACTTACCTGTTGTCCTCTAGGTGCGTGGTCTGCAATCACAAAGGTAGAAAAAGAAACAGAAACCCTGTTTGACTCTCAGGGGAGCTATTTGGCTTCTACAAAGCTACAGCAGCAGCAGCAGCAGCTGCTGCTGCTGCTGCTGCTGCTGCTGCTGCTGCATCTTGACTCTTGCTGATAGCAGAACTAGCTAATTTGTAGTGGGTAATTAGGTGATGTGCCTGAGTCACAACAGCTTGTAAGAACAACTACAGAACATACATCACTTCTTGATAGGGGCAATGACCTGCAGGTGCGTTGGGTAGAAAAATTAGAGACTAATCTTACACAACTGAAAAGCAATCCTCAAAATGCTGTTCATTTTGTAGATCAGAGGAAAAATGTATGCACAGATGGTTAAAACTGGAAACCAATAATATCCATTAAGCATATGTAACAGAGAAGTCTGTGGATTTCCCAGTCACAGACAAGTTTTCATCTGTTACTCCTTCTTGGTAACTGTAGATTATTAACACTGTCTGCTGAGCATTGATGATTGCTGATAACTGGAATGTGTTGTTAACCTGACTGTGGGTTGTACCAGTGCTTGGAGCTAATGTGTTCTCAAAACGGCACAGTATGAACACAGCGGGTACAAAGTAAAAGCAATAATAAAAAATTGAACAGGCCTTAAGTGCTATGATTATTACTGTGGTCTAGTTTTTATCTTCCCCTTGGAAAGTCTGTTTCTTGAATATCCTTTGTTAGAAAGTATTGATAGCTATATTAGCCTCATATTTTCTCTCCTGGCAGCAGAATACAAGAACGTGCTGGAGGAGGTAAGAAGTATTCTAAGCTTCAGATGATTTTTAGTTCCAGATGGTTGAACAAGAGGAAAAGGAAAACAATTTTTGTCTACAAAAATATATCAAAAATTATCCATCTAATTGAGTAATGTTATTACATCCTGTGGAATTTGGATAATGAGGTGGGATTCCTGTGCACAAAGAACCGTTAAGACTGCCCTTGCTATCTCTTGTGCGACCCGAGGGAGTGGAGACCCACCTGGCTAACACAGGATGCAGATAAGGAGGGGTCCTGTGGAGGCAGGACAGCCCTGCTTGTGGTCAGCAAAGACAGTAAAATAACAGGAATATGAGGGGTCCTTTGTTTCTTCAAAAAGGCTTCATATCCGATAACTGACCTTTGCCTCATTACTTATGAAATGCGTATTACAACTCACACCCCTGCATATGCTAATGAAGATTACAGAGATCAAACTAAACATATATGACTATAGCACTTGCGTCTTGACCCAAATCATGCTATACGTCACATATGGGGGGGGACCTCATAGTTTTGGGGATAAAAGATGGAGAAAATGACTGTTAAGGCGGGAGAGAAGAACCTCGATACCTGACGGACCAGTCGACGGGCTGCGTTCTCTTCCTCCACCCCAGGCAGGGACGCCTCTCTGGGTAAGCGCTGCGCCTCACCCTCTGGGTGAAAGTTATCCCCAGGTTCTTGTATTACTATCAAGTTTGCTAGCAATATTAACCTTAATTAGTAGCACTACTGTAGTTAGTGAATTTATCAACGGCAATCTCAAATCTGTTTCTGTCGATTTCAATAAAATAACTAATTTCGATTTTTGTGCATCTGCTCAGTGCAAGTCCTTTTGCTGGGGCTCTGATAAACGAATCAGTGAAAGTCCTGGGACTCTGACAGACAAATTTTGAAACTGCATTCCTTTTAACGCGACACATCCTTAAAAGTACTGATAGGACCTCTGTAATGGATACGTACTTACCTGTAGTAAACAAATAAGGGAGCATACTAGATCAGCCTTTCGTCTTTACTCTCAACAAAATGTTCACTATAGGAATAGTCTTGCAATGAAGTTTTAGACCAAAAAGAAACCACTAAGTTGCTTTAGGGAAATAAAAATAGCAGATTCCAGTACAAGAAAGGAGAGAAGGGAGGTAAAATGATCTCTTGATTGAGATATGCACTGAATAGCACAAGAGCTAGGTGGGGGAAAGGAGCCAGCTGGACCCCATGAAATTCAGTAAGGACGAGGCCAAGCTCTGTATCAGGAAGGTAGAGCCCTGCAGGGGTGCAGGCTGGGGCTGGTGGGACCAGGGAGCAGCTCTGAGGCATGGCCACAGGCCCTGGTGGGCAGCAATCTGAGCAGGGGCCAGCCATGCACCTAGGCAGCAACTAGGGCCAACTGAGAAGGCATCAGTTGGACTGTAAGGAATGCCTCTTTAATCAGCAGTTATCAGACCACATTTGGACACTGAGTAGTTTTGGACCCCCACACCTCAATACAGGTATGTACATCAACGTTATTTTCATATATAGTAGAATTTAATTTTCATCTTACTGAGGGCAGCAGGGCACAGCTTTTGAGGAGCTGAATTCACAATGTTTTTACAGTTAAGTAGCAGCAGGTAGTCTATTCAAACTTCAGTCAATGAAACATTAAGCTTTAATGTTTCCCTAGGGTTCTTTTTCAAGCTCTGGTTTTAAGAGAACATGATACTTAACAATCAAACAACTTTGCCTTGACCAAGCATGATCCTTCTTTCAACCACACACACACACATAACCATAGCATATGGAAGTCTGAATACATAATGTACGTATTTGTATGTAAATGTATGTATTGAATATAGTCATAGATGACTTCTTAGCTTCCATTTCCCAGTAGAACAAAAGATTTTTATTTTTTTTAATGCATGTAGACCTTCCTTCTCAAAGTACTCATCTAGAGGTAAGAGAAAAATTATAGATAAAATTTAAGAAATTCAGTATGGATAAGATATCTCTTTCTATGCAAATGTATACTTCAGGGAAAATTCAGGATTCAGGGAAAATGTTAGCTGGAAGTCAGCAGTGAGTTTTCTTTTTTGATGATTTCAGCCTTCTTAGGTAAGTATACCAGAAATTCAGTCAAATCAGAAAAAGTGCATCAAAAGGCTTTTTTACTGCAGACCAGGGAATGCAATGACGCAAAGAAGCATTACAGATTTGGTGACTATGTCTTTTCATTTACAAAATCACAGAATCACAGAATCACTACAGCTGGAAAAGACCTGTAAGATCATCAAGTCCAACCATCAACCAACCAAACCATGTCCCACAATGCCACGTCCACACATTCCTTGAACACCTACAGAAAACACCTACATTTATTTGGCTTCCAGTGCCAAACATGTAGAATATAACAGTAAAAGGAAAGAAGGGAAAGTATCTGTGTTACATTTGCAAACAGAATTTTAGCATACAAGGTAAAATACAAATGAGAGCCCTAACAAAAACTTCTGACAAACTCCTTTCAGAACTAGTAGTTCATTTTGTCTCTGCTTCCTCCTGCACCTCCTGGACCACATGACAGCTATGAGATTGCCACAGGGTTTGCAATAGTGTCAAAGAACAATCAGTTAATGATTGTTTAGTGTATTACAAGACATACGTTTTTAACATCACTTGTAAAAAGTTTTTGGTTTTGTACTGGCCTGGCGGTGCAGGGTCTCAGGACCTTGGCCTTGGCCCCTGTCTTGTTCTAGTTTGCTTTAACAAGCATCTGGTGGCCATTGCCAAACATGTTGGAGATGCACCTCTGCAAGTGCTGTATCTGGACAAGACCTGAGTCTCCCAGGGAGGCCCAGTGTGACCAGCAACTCCCCTTCCATCCCCAAATATGAGAGGAGGTGATTGTACACCTCCCAGGCCTCAGCTGGGAATCAATGAGAAGGAAGCAGGGTGTGACATGGAAATGCAAAGAAACAAATTTCAGACCATCTCGGACTGAGAGGAGCCCCCAGAATATACACCATAGTTCTCCCAGTGAAGATCTCAAGAGGCTGGAACTTGTTACCATTTCCGTCCTCCCCTGTCCTTCCACAGGAATTCTGAACTGTTAGCCTTAGGACTTGGAGAGTTGTTGGAAAGGTGAGCCCAACACCAGAGTCAAGGGTTAGAAAGTATGAAGTTTCTGTATGATGTTAACTGTGTTATTAATGAGATTTTTCTCTTTTACTGAGATAGTATTGTCACAACCCCATGCAATGCTACAGGCTTGGGGAGGCGTGGCTAGAAAGCTGCCTGGTGGAAAAGGGCCTAAGAGTGTTAGTGAACAGCCGGCTGAATATGAGCCAGCAGTGGTGCCCAGGTGGCCAAGAAGGCCAACAGCATCCTGGCCTGTATCAGAAACAGTGTGGCCAGCAGGAGTAGGGGAGTGATTGTCCCCCTGCACTCAGCACTGGCGAGGCCTCACCTCGACTACTGTGTTCAGTTTTGGGCCCCTCACTACAAGAAGGACATGGAGGTGCTGGAGCGTGTCCAGAGAAGAGCGACGAAGCTGGTGAGAGGTCTGGAGCACAAGTCTTATGAGGAGCGGCTGAGGGAACTGGGGTTGTTCGGTGTGGAGAAGAGGAGGCTGAGGGGAGACCTTATCGCTCTCTACAATTATCTGAAAGAGGGTTGCAGAGAGGTGGGTGTTGGCCTCTTCTTCTCCCAAGTGACTAGTGATAGGACAAGAGGAAATGGCCTCAAGTTGCACCAGGGGAGGTTTAGGCTGGATATTAGGAAAAGTTTCTTTACTGAGAGAGTGGTGAAACACTGGAACAGGCTGCCCAGGGAAGTGGTGGAGTCACCATCCCTGGAGCTGTTCAAGGAACGTGTGGACGAAGCATTGTGGGACATGGTTTAGTGGGCGTGTTGGTGTTGGGTTGATGGTTGGACTTGATGATCTTCCAGGTCTTTTCCAACCTTAATGATTCTGTGATTCTGTGATTCTGTGCTGTTGAAACATTGATGTGACTAGCAGCATAGTCTTGGTTCTATAGATACAGTTCCTTTTTGCCCATGGCAAGATTTTGAACGTAACATTAAATTCCGATGTCCTGTCCCTAAATGTCACACAAAACATTCTCCCAGGCATAATTATATTGATAGTTGTATGTGAGGTGCTCAGAATGACAGACCACCATTTGTAAACGACTTGGCCAATTATTTGGCTCAAAAGTTAACACAGAAATGAAGTTCTTCTTGGGTAAAAGGCTGGGAGACAACAATGACTCAATTAGAGCATATGTATATAAACTTACTACTCCAGAAAAAAAAAAATATTCCACCAAAGTTTAAAAGAATCTCAAGCCTATGTTCAAAACAGAAATCAACTCCCTTGTCTGGACTTAGAATGAAAACAACCCCACAACCTTATTTTACTACACAAAGCACATCAATAGAATTTTATCATTTTAAAAGTATTTGTATGCATCTGCTGTCAGAGAAGTACATAGGTACAGACAAACTGAGTGTGTAATTGAGCATGGTAATTTCCTTGTTTTAGGGAGACAAGTGTTTCTTCTATTTCTATGACTGGATAAATTATTCTCAGTTGCTATCAGAATAGGAAAACCTTTTTCTCCCCCCACCCTTTCATTTAAATGTTTCAATTTATTTATCAAATACACTTATCTTTGGTATCAGAAGTTATATTTTAATAATATTAAAATACCTCATAGAACGACTTTGTTTCTTTTTTTAGTTAGCATTACTCCTACTGCGTCAAAGAAGCCCCATAAATAAGCAGGTGTAGAACTCAGAGAAGCATGTATGTAACACTTGGTAAGCCCTTTTTTGGAAAAAGTAAGTCTGGAACATCTAAAATAATCTTATCAAAATGAAGAGGTTCTTCTTTAGCATTTATTAAATCCCACGAGAGTGGTCTAGTATTACAGTTCTAAAAAATATCTGAAGTGAACTCTGATAACTTAATTCAAGCTTTTTAATTCTATCTGTTTAAATACTTCTGTCTCCACTGGAAGTCAAAGATATAAAAGAATCAACCAAGCAGGGCTTGGCTGTTTATTTAACCGTGTTCTAACCTAACTATAGCAAGGTAGATTATTTACCAATATCAATGAGTATTAAAAAGATATAGATGACTTTCCTACTTATTGATAAACTCTCAAAATTCTGGTTCTGAATATGTACTTTGAGAGGAGACATCAACAATAGGAGACATTAAAAAAAAGCCTACAGGTGAAAAAGAAAACATTTTGCCTTCTTATTCCATAACCTTACTCCAGGTTTCCCTAGCTCTGCAAAACATATTGCTGTGTTTGTAAGCCCATGTCCCCTAATTCCCATTAGTTACTATTACAATTGTTTGCACTTCAATTATTTATGAAAAACTTTCCCACAACGCATTTGGCCTTGATGAGGAGAGTCATTTTACTTTCAGCTTGAACAGTAACCACTCATGTCTGTGCAATTAAAGCAGAGTGTTTCAGTTTAACATCTCCAACACAAGAGAACACTAAATGTGCCTCTTTCATTAGGGATCAAAAGTAAACTATTGCAATAAACAGGAAAGCAATTTCAACAGTGCTGTTACAGTATCAGCTGTGCTGTTATCACAGACACATAGCGTATGGGGCCTATAGCAGTCAACTCTGTAGTGCTGGGTGAAAACACAATGAGTGAGAAATGGCACCTGAGCAATAATTGGTTTTGCACTTCTTAGGCTCACTACTGCACTGTTCTTGACCTCATTTGGAAAGATCTCCCGTTTGGTTTTTTGCTGGGTTTTGTTGTTGCTGGTTCTAAGTTTTAATGTAACACCTGAAAATTCATCAGTGCTATCTCTATCTTCAGCACTATGCATACAGCTTGAAAACAAAAAGGTATTCTGGTTATTTAGCATTATTTCAAATGATACCACATTACGCATGTTTACATCCCCTTTTTTAATACATTAACAAAAATAGCTGATTTGTCTTAACAAATGTATTATGCTCATTGGTGTTCTGAGTAACCTTGAGGTCAACCCCATAATGTGGATTCCCTTCCACTTTCTTTGCTAGCCAAACCCCTGTAGAAAAGCCTGAGAGAGTTAACTTTAAGAATACATATTTTTTCATCATTTAGTATTTCAAGATACAGGTCCAGTACTTTCAAGCAAATATTTCATCAATAACTTAATTTGGAAACAAAACCTTTAAATTTCCATACAACTTCTACTTCCCATGTACTACAATATTTACCACCAGAGATACATTTTTTCACATGTCTTCAGGGAAGACTAGCTTAAAAAACAGAACCAGTGCTCCATAGACATAAAAGTGCACTGATGATGTCTGGACCCTACTAGACAAGCATTTATCTCATAAAATTTTAGCACCATAGAAGTGTAATAATGCCAATATTAATGTGTTTTTGTGAAAAATGGAGTCTTGGCCCACGACTGCCTCAGGGAGCATGGTTTCACGTGTGTTGCACAGAATGAGGGAGTATAAAATGTATTCCTGAAGGTGACTCAGGGCTTTCTTAAAAAATATGGCAGTATCCTGACAATGGAAATTATATTCATGAGAGGCTGAATCAGTCTATTTCTCACCTGCCCCACCTTTTTACTTTCAAGAATGTAACACTTATTCTTGCATCTTAGACACTTGAGGGCTTATAGAAATTCAAGTCTGTGAGCCTTTACTCCACTCCAACTTCCTCTCGCAAGTCATGCAAGATCTGATTTGAGTTTGTAGAAAGTGTAAACTTTAACAGAGAAAAACTTCTGCATATTAGGCTTTCAAAAAAAGTAGATTTTTTTCTAAAAAAAAAAGGTTGTATCAGTATGAAAGAAAAAATTCGTTCCCTTAAACCCTACTTGAGTGCTTTAATTTATGAACAGTGAATTTCAATAGAAGTTAAGAAGCAAATTGAGCTTATATGTAGTATCCAGTATTTGAGTACTCTGGATTATTCTCAACTAGATGTTATCCGATCCCTTAGAAGTAGCTTACTTTGTGTACAGTGACAAGAAAGACCAGAAAACTGTGAAGGATTCCTATACAAGAATCAGAAATATTACAGGTAAAGGTTCATTTCCCTTCCTGGAACATGGAGTTTATTTAAAATTGGAAGAACTTCTGCAGAATGAAAAGTGACTTGCTGAAGTATGAAATAATGTCTGATGTTTGAGAGTGTTCTTCTGAAAGGTAGGAAACCTGCTAGTAAATGGTGATGCAAGATTAGTCACTATGGATAAAGAGATGTTTTTATAATTCAGATTTAAAACTCCCAACCTTTTGATGGTTACTGGAAGTATAGCTCTTTTTTGCTACTGGATTCTTCCTTGAAAATTGTCCCTCCAGTATTCAGAAGTATCTTTTAGGATTCAACTTAGGAAAAGATCACTTTAATCACTTTTCTGCCAGATCTTGAAACTCTAGATTAGCTTGAAAATCTGTAGAGTTACTGGTGGAGCCAAGCGCAAGGCAAGGCTATAAGAACAAGAATATTGGGATGTTCTACAATGTGCAGACAAGGTCTTTATTATGTTTTAGACAGGTTTTAGAAGTTTTATCAAGTTCTAAAAGTCTTGAAATATTAATGTGTCTGCTTCTTATTGGTAGGACATCTTTATAAAAGAAGCAGATTACTGAAGAGTCTAGCTCTTTTCTTTTTTTTTTGATTCAAAACTCTACACTTCTACAGAAACTTCATTTAACTCCTTCTTAAATTCAATTAAATACAAAGTACTATAGAGTCCTACCTTTTGCTTTATACAGTCATTTCTGAGTTCTGTTATGCAAACTAACAAGCATCAAATGTTTCAAACATTTCCTCACAGCAACACTTGCAGTCTGTAAATTAAAGACATGAAATTCTCAGGAGTATTTTTAATAACACTTTGGTTATTCTATTTCATCCTATACTTCAGTTTTCAAGGTTGTGCAGGAACAGCAAATCACCCAAGAAATGAATTTAGGTCAATCAAGTTTATACTTGGCAGATCTCTAAGATTTAGTGTGCCAAAAATTATAAAATAAAATATAGATAAGAATTAAATTAAATAAAAGCCAAGATATTGAAATATCAAATAACTGAGGAATTAATGGATTCAGTGTACACTTCCAGCACATTATGTAGCTTGAAAAGTTCCCAAGCTACTTCCAAGTCTATGCCTTAAGTTTTTAAGTTAACTGCAGAACTCATGAGACTTTGGGCAGTTAAGCTACTTTTAAGGAAGTAATATAAGCTTCTGTATAACTGTGGGTTTTCTTTTTTTTTTTTTTGTCTTTTTTCTTAAGCAAACAATATTTTGAAATTACATTAAAAAATATCTGTCAAATTCACCTCTGGTTTTAAAATTGTCAGAACTGTAATCATTATAGCCGAAAGAGTAAGGTTATGCTTTATGCTAATTCACAATAATCTTTCTCAAGAGTCTTAGTAAAACAGGATGAACTGGTTTCAGACTTTGTCATCTTAAGAGAAAATTGGATCTTATCCTAAACAGAGTTTGATCATGCAAATGTCAAACCTAAAAAGATTCAAGTAACTTGTTTCAGTGGAACATTTAGAAAACCTTTTATATGGAGGAGCAAGTTCCTAATTTTGAAATGTTAAAACTGCATTTTTAAAGATCTTTCTTGCACTCAACACCTGCGAGGCATCACACATTAGAAGGTGAACTGCAAAGATAGATATCCAAAAAAGAAAGTAGTTAGCCAATATTAAATCTTAGTCAATCCAAAGCTAATTGATGTTGCTAAAGGTTCTGGAAAATCCACAATATTTTTACCCTGGTGATTTTTAGGGAAGGTAGAGAGAAGCCTGGTTTACAAGAAATTTAGGTATATAAGTGTACTCTTGAAACACTCATGAAACCTTCCCAATACCTGCTTTGCCCCTTTTCTGGGCAGTATTTGGAAGTAAAATTTCCTAGGCATTAGAATGGTGCATTTGTTTAACACTATCACAGTCATGTGAGAGGCGAGAACCTCATGCTTAAAATGAACTGAAACCTACCCAAGACTTCTAAGTCCCACAGTGTTCTGGAGCTGATAGCATTGTCACAGTACACCTAACACATATTAACAACCAAATGTCATTCAAACATCATACAATTCTCCAGTACAATTTTAGATCACTGGAAAATGAAATCATTGTGTCTCCCTTTTATCTAAGACATCTGGTGGTTAAAGTACTTTAAAGGTAGGCTTCTGTGCCCATCTGAGTGCCTTAACCAGATAAAGTAATGCTCACTCCTATATATATTATGCTTACCTTAGAGAATCTCAGAATTTTTTGCAAGCAGTAGCACAATTTCAAAGAAAAAGTTGGAGCATGTCTCTGATAAGGTAAGGCTGCAGTGATTTGTTAAAGTATTCTGCATGCTCACTGTGGGAGGCTGCCTCACTGGGCTTCTAATCAGCTTAGCTAATTTCACACTCATTCTGATGATTGCCAGTGCGACAACTGAACTTCCTGACTTTGTGTTCAATAGCCCCAGTTGGAAATGCATGAGATGGTAGAATCATAGAATCATTTAGGTTGGAAAAGACCTTTATGATCATCAAGTTCAACCGTTAACCTAACCTAACACCTAACCTAATGGATCTTTTTCACCCTTTTCAACTTCAAAATTTCTAGAGACATTGACTCACCATATATGAATGGATCAATTATTACACGGGTAACTATAATTTCTAAAGATGGACAATCATCTTAAACAAGAGTGAGGTGTTATATTTTCCGTGTTGCCTATTGCAGTAAAGATTTCATCTAGACATCTTTGGCTGAAAAAAAAGGTATAGGTATTTATTTTCGGGATGATGTCAAGTGGACAGACTATTTATGTGGCTAAGATGTGAGTTTCTTACATGGTGTTTTCTCTACCAGCTTGCTTTAGGTGGCTCATTCACATCTGGAATGGTCATTGATCAATGGACTCATGCAGTTATAAGACTCATATAGTTATATGTGAGGCACCTTGACACCTCAAATTTGGTCGGTTTGGAACTTAAGTCCTTTATGGATCATTACTATATGGCCACACAAAAAGCAAACCTTCCCAGCTGTTGAGCCTTAACACTGCACTTGTTTATTCTTATATTTTATTTATTTATTTACTTGTTTATATATTTCTTTATTTATTTATAAGGAGGGAATTCTGCATTCCTAGTGCTATGAGGCCATCAGTGCCTGCCCCAGTGATGCCATAGGATGTCAGTCTTGAGCTCCACCACAGCCCTGCCCTTCCCAGCCACGGACCCCACTGGCCTCGGCCTATCCCAGTCCTCAGGGAGGTGCCCGATGACCCGGGCTGGGGCTGTCCCTGGCTGCCCCCTAGTCTGCCCTACTCCCTGGCTGGGGACGATGGGATGGGCCCTGGCTGGCCAGGTCCTGCTCTGCCATCCTCCCCCCCCGGGAAGCCCCCTGTATTCCCAGGCACTGGCACCATGACAGATTTCTAGGTTTATTACCTTTTATTGTCATTACTAAGGAACTGTTTTCTGTTTCATAAGAGCTTTCCCAGTGTATTGGGTTTGCGTGGCAGTGCTTTGGTAGCAGGGGGGGCTACAGGGGTGGCTTCTGTGAGAAGCTGCTAGAAGCTTCTCCTATGTCTGATAGAGCCAATGCCAGCCGACTTCAAGATAGATCTGCCACTGGCTAAGGCTGAGCTAATCAGCAACAGTGGTAGCGCCTCTGTGATAACATATTTAAGAAGGGGGAAAAAAACCGGGAAGCGGCAGCCGGAGAAGAGAGGAGTGAGAATATGTGAGAGAAACAACTCTGCAGACACCAAGGTCAGTGAAGAAGGAGGGGGAGGAGAGGCTCCAGGCGCCGGAGCAGAGATTCCCCTGCAGCCCGTGGTGAAGACCATGGTGACGCAGGTTGTCCCCCTGCAGCCCATGGAGGTCCACGGTGGAGCAGATATCCACCTGCAGCCCATGGAGGACCCCACGCTGGAGCAGGTGGATGCCGGAAGGAGGCTGTGATCCTGTGGGAAGCCCATGCTGGAGCAGGCTCCTGGCAGGACCTGTGGAGCCGTGGAGAGAGGAGCCCACGCTGGAGCAGGTTTGCTGGCAGGACTTGCGATCCCGCGGGGGACCCACGCTGGAGCAGTCTGTTCCTGAAGGACTGCACCTCGTGGAACGGACCCACGCTGGAGCAGTTCGTGAAGAACTGCAGCCCGTGGGAAGAACCCACGTTGGAGAAGTTCGTGGAGAACTGTCTCCTGTGGGAGGGACCCCACACTGGAGCAGGGGAAGGGTGTGAGGAGGAAGGAGCGGCAGAAACAACGTGTGATGAACTGACCGCAACCCCCATTCCCCGTCCCCCTGTGCCGCTCGGGGGGAGAGGTAGAAAATCGGGAGTGAAGTTCAGCCCGGGAAGAAGGGAGGGGTGGGGGGAAGGTGTTGTTTTTTTAAGATTTGGTTTTACTTCTCATTATCCTACTCTGATTTTGATTGGTAATAAATTAAACTAATTTCCCCAAGTCAAGTCTATTTTGCCCATGATGGTAGTTGGTGAGTGATCTCCCTATGTCCTTATCTCGACCTACGAGCCTTTTCTTCATATTTTCTCTCTCCTGTCCAGTTGAGGAAGGGGAGTGAGTGAGCAGCTGTGTGGTGATTAGTCCGGCTGGGCTTAAACCATGACACCCAGTTAAGTCCTAGAACTTTTTTTTCTCATTGTTTTCTGTAATATTTTCAATGAAAATTCCTCTGATAATCTTGAATGCTATGCTAATACTGACACAATATTTGTAAAGCCAATTTTCCTTCACAGAGTATTTTAAATGCAAGCCATGTGAACAAGGTACACTGACTCAAGCTGAGTAGTGTGCATAGTGCATACATAAGAATGGTAAAAAACAACAGCTGGATAAATAGCAAGTATTTTATTTACATGTTCAATCTGATAGTCAGCAAAATACCACATTGGTAGAAGCAGCATGTTCTTTGACTCCAAAGTAGATAGGAAGCTCAATGAAAAACAAACTATACATTTTCAGTTTGCAAAAGGCAAAACAAGCAATAGTTAAAAACCCAACCCGAAGCACCAAAACATTAAGTATCTTGTGTGTCAGAGCTAGAAACACAATGACAATTTGTCATTAATATTCACCTTCATTCCAAATAAATTTCAGTGGATTGATGTGGAAGGAGGTAGATGGAAAGGTCCTAAAGAAAAGTGAAATGCCAAGTAATAACTTAGAATAATAAAATCACATATATAGTAGGGAACAACCATATTTTACAGAGCAAGAGAAGGGGAGGGACAAAACATGAACATGTTTCTAAATCATGAAAAACCTGTTGGAAAGTTTTTCCTTTACAAATCAAATTTAGCAGAGCAGTAAAGGTTCTGCTGGCCTTGATAAATGAAAACAGTAAGATTCTGAATCCATTTCATTCTGATGCAAATTGACAGAAGGGAAAAGAAAAAATATCTCCACTCCACCCCCCACTCCAAAATAACAACAACAGAAAAGGAGAAGTAAGCGTAGTAAAAAGGAGACATTGAAAGAGCAGACAATATTGCTGAAATTGAAATGCATGTCAATTAGCTGGGTCCCACTTCAACATCAGTTAACACTGTTTGAGACCAAAACATCAGATAATGTCAACTGCTGCAGTAAATAATCTTCAGTTGTGCTGGGGTAGTTAGCAAGGATGGAATATCTGTTCCCCATGTTCTGTCTGAGCATTTTCTTATTGCAGTAGTCTCACTTTCTCACAGTCAAATGGAGTTAACACAGAACTTGACATGCAACATATTCATTTCCCTACTTTGTTTCCTGCAATTTGTTTCCTGTCCTAGTGCTGCAGACTTTTACTCAAGAACAATTCTGTAAGACAAAAGGTTCACTCACAAGGCAGGAAGAACATTAGCTACACCTGAGTACAATATGATTCCTTGTGTTCATGGCTCCTTTCTTGTTCAATACACAGGCACATGCACATGCATAGACAGTCACTGTGTGAAATATAAAAGCCAAATCTCTCATTCAGGTACAGATTTTAAAGCAATTTTAAAAACTGCTTTCCTGTAAAACCCAGGAATTTAAGACTGTCTAGTTTGACCAAACACTTCCAGTTCCTTCCTTAGATGACTGAGAAATCCTCAGGCTCTTTAAGTTTTCAAATGCTATACAGAATTTAACAGTTCCAGCTGATATTAAGAGGGGCTTCCCTGAGGAATAAAATATAAAGAAATGGTGTAAGACGGCACCAGGAGGAGGAGAGAGTGTGAAAAAATGTCTTATATTCATTCTGATTTTGAAATCATTGTTTATAATACAGCAAAGAGTTACCTGAGAATTGAGGTAACCATGATTTACAGCAAAAAGTGTAACTGGCAAATATTACAAATAAAAACAAATATAAAATTTTTTTCTAATCAGAATTTATCTATTTCTGAATTAGTGAATAAATATTAATTTTGTTTAAACCCAACATATTTCTTGAGAAAGAGCTCTAATTTCTAATTATATTTCATTATCTGAGTAAATAAAAAAATGCTGTCATGTCTGCCTATTTAAATTCCGAATTCATGCATTTTCATTATTGGTACTGATGAAAGTAGGGGAGGAAAGATTTTTTTACCCAGCAAAGGCACGTAGACAAAGTCAGGATCAAAGTGCTCTCAGAGAAAGTTGTATTTTAAGAGTTGCACAATGCACAATTACTCTCTATAAAGAATTTAAAGAAAAAGATTTTAGGGAAAGAAATTATTCAAGAAACTAACATTTGTATCTAAACACTACTACAAACTGATTACATTTATTGCATTGGTCCAAGAGGTGATTTTTTGTTTGAACGAATTGTAGCAACTGAGGGCAAATTCAGAAAGGAAATAAAAAATAAGTTCATGAATAAAAGGTCACAAACTATATGCAATCGTAAGCAGGAAAAACATGGTTTTGAAGTGTTTTGAAGATATTTTTATCCAGGTGAATTTTTAGACATGTATCCCTTTTGATGGGCTGTTTTAAATTCTTTTAGTGTAAAAAAACAAGCAAAATGAAACACAAAGTACGACTGTAAAGAATTGGACCTGAGCACCCCATAGCTACCACCTTTGCATCTGGTGCAAACATGGTATGTCACGAGTATGTTTGTACTCAATGTTAACTACATTTTGGCAAATTTTGGTATACAAATTTTGTTAAGCTGTTTCAAAGCAACTTTTTTAATACCAGAATTTGCATTGTATTTCGTGGAAATTTTCAGCAGAACTATTCACTGATTTGACACAAAATCCCAAGTAGGGTTTCTTTGTACCTGTTCTGAAACTTTATATATCAGCAATAGAGGTAAAGAGCAAATCCAGAAAACGGTCAGCTCTTCTTTTAACATCAGCAGCAGATAGTTTCAGCCCTTATCCTTACATAATTATCTGTGAAATGGAGTTTGTGGAAATCTGGCTTATTACGTCCAAACTATTTTTTTGCCTACCTCTATATAAACCTAACCTCCCATTCTATTCCTACCTACCCTTTAACAGACCTGTTCTCTACTAGTGAAAAAATCAGCATGATATAATGGACACTAACACCACTATCTAGTGAAAACCAAATTACTCCTTTATATTTAGAGTGATTTCCTATTAATTTCAGTGAGAAGATTATCAGATAACACCACTCTAACTACAAACTCACTTCACATTCTAGCTAGATAAACCAGATAATCCATAGTTTAGAATGCATTTATGCCAGGTTTACAGTTTTTTGTTTAAATCCTATGCAGTTAACTTTTCAAATCCTATAGGCACTAAGGAAAATAGGACAGTTCACCATAATTCTGTTCTTGAAGCAGAGACTGCAGTCCACAATGACAACATGATGAAGAGGTACATTACATCTTTAATAAAATTTCTAGGTTCTTAAGTGGCAGAAACATTTCTACAAAATGTCACTATGATCTCTTTTAATATGTTTTCATGAACTATATCTATTTCTGAAGACAACTTACTATGTGAAGCTGTATTTAAAATTTATCTTATCGTTCCATAAAGTTATTCTTAAATAACTATGTCCACAATTTAGTAGGTGCCAAAATACCTGATTAGTGTTCAAGATCAAGACTATCATGTGATAAAGAAGGATCAGACTTTTTTTATATATACATTTGCCTCAAAGAATGACAAAGAATACATTATGCTGTTTATTGGATCTATTAGTGATGGAAGGTGCTGTTTACTTTCAGCAAGAGATTAGAATTACACGGGATTATTAATAGGATTATATTTAACCGCTTACTATCCTCAGATGCTTACAGTGATGAAAAATTATTATGAATGACAAATTGAACTATTGAAAATGTGTTGATAAAACTTCTATTATTAACAACATGCATTTTGTCTTTGAGCATTATTGGACTACATAAGTTTTCACTAATTTTCTACCATTTATTCAAAACAATTAATTCATAGCATATCAGTGCCAGAGATGAACATTATTATCTATTGTACAAGTAAATCTATAAATGGATTAATTGTACCCTTGAAGTTTTGTTCAAAATGTAAAGTACTTCTCCACTCTCATTTCACTAATGTTGAACCACATCTGTAAAATGTCAAGAATTTTAATATAAACATTTGTGTCCCACATACCCCCCAATTCTTCATGTCTTAATAGTGATGGAAGAAATGTGAAATGAAACAGAATTCTTTGGGATCCTTCTTTCATTTTGGGTCACAGTAGATTTGCAAAACCAGGGAGAGATTATCATTAGTCCTTTGGGGATTAAAGAAGAAAGCAAAATATTCGATAACTTTTTAAAATTTTTCTTGGTTCATTTGGCTTAATTTTTTCCACTGGCATGCATTAAATCTCATTAGTGAGAAAGTTTTATCTTAACCTTACTCCAAGTCTGAAAAGCCACCATATCAGCTTTAGAGTTTTCTTACAAGACATTGAATTGATGTGTGTAAGAGAAACTACTAACATGTCTTTCACTGTAATGCAGACAGAACAAAAGGAATAAATGACACAGGTTGTAAATGTAAATGGATGGAGCAATTGGCCGTATTTGACATGTCTTCTGGACAAATAAGTTGATTCATAACCCTTTGGAGGACTATGGAAGTTTATCCACTTACTTTAGCAAGTTTCAGATTTTTTTGATGAACAAATTGAGAATTTTCTAGTGCACTTGTTGCACTAAGTAGAAGAGTCATTATTTTTTTTCAGGGATGAAGCATATGAAATCTAGGGTGGGTAAGATTACTTAGCTCCTACTTACACATTTCTCTAATTTACAGACTGTTAGGGAATGGTGGAGTCTGTTGGATGACATCTCCTTTAACCTTCAAGTAACTGCAATACAGCTGAGGTCGTTGTTCATGGGGCAAAAGGTTCTTCTAAACTTAAATGCTACAATAAATCACATAGGAATAGGCATAGTAAACCAGATCTGCAGTTCATTGAATCCATTATTTTGTCTCAGTGGCCTGCAATAGTGGTCTCAGAGAAGGAGCAGCAAGATACACCATTTATTTCTCAGAAGTGTAGGTTGTAAAAGCTGGCTTTTACTCTGTCTTTCCAAAAGCATTCTCCCTGGCATTTTGAGAGACTGAATAAAGTGCCCAGCACATGGACAAGATCTGTAAAATCTAATTGGGCTTTATTTGTACTTTGCAATTAAGGTGTAAATAAGCTGCTTTCGGTCAAATGTTAATATTGAGCTGAGCTCTTCACAGCTGACAATACCTGATTTTTTTTTTTTATGATTAATAGAATTTTGGAACAGTTAAGAAGAGAAGATGTTACAGTTGAAGCAGGAGGTTGGGGGTTAAACATCTGCTTTTAGATGCTCTGAAGACTTCTTACATAACTTTAGGCAAACCACTGTGTCAGTGTTTTTCTGAAATAAACTGAGTCTGAAATTTAGTTTAAGTAAGTCAAATTCCTGTATGACTTAGCTTTTTAACAAATGTAAAACTTCTGGAGGTATGCATTTTAACCATGGAAACTACTGTTCTCATTGCACAGTCAATACAACCATGAGAAGAAATGTGGACTCTTTTCTGCAAGCAGCTAGAAACGGATTTCCTATCCTAGTTTCGATTTGAAAATCTTTAGTACCAATGGAGGTGGGGGAGCCAGAAACAGAGTTTGACTTCCAAAACCCAGACAGCATTTGAAAGGCTGAAAGCAGCTAGAGAGTGGAAGCAAAACTGAATAAAATTAACCTGAGACCCATTGTAAGGTTCCAAGTTGTCCTGTGATTCTCACTTCTTACACTGTTATTTTTTAGAGTATAACTGCACCTTGAGTTTTTCTATGCCATAACGTAATACAATTTTCTGACAACACAAAGTGGATAATTCGCCTGGCAATTGCACAAGGAACACTCTTGAATAAATACTCGCAGTGGAAGAGTTTAAAGAATTTGCTGCAATTTTTTCCTTGAGTGCCATATGTCTTTTCTATCTCTATTGTAGCTTTATTGGTAAATTATAAAGAAATAAACAAAGGCTAGGCAATGTATTTGTTGGACTCATTGCCTTCCGTGGTCTAACTCTACTACAAGACTGATAATTATACAATTGTTCTTTCTGTTTCATCTAGAATATTTAGTGAAACAGCTATCATTATGAGGACCTGGAACATTGATTGCTGCTCCAGCACTTCATTCTGGCATTAACAAACCTTATGGATTGTTATCTGGTGGTAGCAACATGTTTTGCAGTCTTTTCTATCACCTTCCATTGAAAAAAAAAAAAAAAAGAAGCCTATTTCCACGTGTGCGACTGTCAGCATCTTGTCCAAACCTCATAGTTTTATTTCTGTACAGATCACTGCTGACTGCTTTTCAACACTTTGAGAGTTGGTGCCTAATTCCAGCTGCTGCCAGTTTTCCTTACCTCTTGTGTCACTTATTACTTTCACTGTTGAAATGCAGTCTTTTGGATTGTAGATACATAATTTAACACCAATCAGTGAGAAATATTTACCAGAGGGCTTTGTTGGGGTTTTTTCTTTTTGTTTTCTGCTTTTTGTTAAGTTTTATGATTCTCTAATGCTTTCTACAAAACAGATGATTGAACTGTGAGTCATACATGTAGGAGGGAATAACTCAGGCACCTGGTTTCATCAGTGGTCACTGGGCCAATAATGTATTCTTTCCTGATGAACGTAATACTAAAGTATTTATCCACTTCCAGTTCCATTTTAGGCCAGATGGCATTTGGTTTACACTTGAAACCCACCAGAATTCTTCATAAAATCATCAGGTCTTCCTTAAGGTGACCTACTGAGTTATATTTAGGTAGAAAGATTGAGATAATTTTTTATTTTGCCATTATTGCTTTCATTTTTCTTTTTTTTTTTTAACATGAAAAAATGAATTAGAAACGTGAGAGTATTTTTGTTTTAATTGTTTTCCCATTTGGTTTTAAGTGATAGATTGAAACTCTGGTGTCTCCTGATGTCTTGGAGAAATGATATGTTGGAGCATACATACCCTAACAGAAGGAATGGGAAGGCAGAAGTTGAATCAATTATTCTACAAGTTAGTAGTAATTTCTTCAGAGTGACGAATAAATCGTTAAATTTACAGTGCTTTATAGATGACAAGTTGTCTATAAACATAGCCAATGTTTATATCCACAAATCAGGCTCAGGACTCATACTCAGCACTGACATCAAGTTAAGTATGTAACATGTCTTAAAAAGCTCAACTCGTTTCAAGCTGCTTTCAACACACATAATCAAAGTGGCTACCTGATAATACATTAATTTCTGTGACATCATTCTGTTTCCCTCATTTCACTCTGATGACTGAGACATCAGGGTTGGATAGGGTTTTATTAACTATTACAGAAGGAAAGAAAAAAGAAAAAAAAAAAAATCTAACATCTTCCCTTTTCCTAATCCTATGTGACTTATAAAGGACATGGACAAGTTTCTCTTCAACATGTTATCTTTGAATCATAGAGGAATTTCTTGGTAAACTGCGAACAGATAGAAAAATTTATGTAGATCCTGTCTGTTGGAAGTTAGTACCAAAGATCTGACTGCCTTCAAAACTGCAGTATATGGTCAGGTGTTGTGGAGAGCTTCTCTACATAGGTGTATGTGGTAAAGTGAGAAACTGGGCAGGGGCCACAGCTAAGGAACTCCAGTGAAATGTAACAGATCAAAGCATGCTAGTTGTTTTCTTCTAATGGAAAGTTGAAAAGGAACTACATTAGAGACATGTAAAAAAAGAGGTTCAGCTGATCACCTCTTCTCTGCACTGTGCACTACAAAAAGGTGCAGAAGACAAAGAATAAAAAACACCAGTCTTTGATCTGAGGTTTTGTTTGTCTTTTCTCTTTTTTCACCACCAGAAAAATGCACTTGAATAAGCAATCATAGACAACGCATGATTAAAAATTGGAAATTCTAATGTTTTAGAAGGTGATTCAGGTAGGGTTTACATGTTCCAGTCAATTCTTTCCAAACGCCACCCCTGAAAACACTTTAGGGGTAGTAATGAGTTTTTGGAGACTCTATAGCTGGTTCAGTTGTAAAAATTCAGGAACTTTAACTTTTATACAATAATTTCTGGGAAAAAAAAAGAAGGCATGTCCATCACATGTACTGTAATCAATATTACAAAATTTCTCAAAATAGTGATCCATAGATAACGCTCCTATTGTAATTTTAACATCCTAGGGTAAATTGCTTATTTATATTTAATTTAGAGAACAATTGTTATTTTGTGATGGCATCACAAAAGTCTGTGCAATGAACTTGAGTTCATACTCATCTAGTACCTCTGCTCCCCTGGGAAGTGGTGGTGGCAGGGCACTGCTTTGCACTGCTTTCATGGACATGGTAGGTTGCTAGGAAGCAGTTTTGATGGTGTGAAGGAGGAAGGTTTATACAGACTGTCCAGCCACAGACAGAGTCTGTGATGTAGCAGCTGTCCAGGAAAACATGTCAGAGAGGAATGCAAGGGTTATGCAGGGAATACATGACAAAAAACTCCTTCAGGGAGCTTCTTAAATACAACCCCAATCTGCCAAACCTACTCTTTTCAGAACATAAGCTCTAGAACCTACCTCTAATCAAACTTTCTGCAAATGAAGACGCCTCTTTCTCACCTCTTAGAGGCAACACAAAGTTAACATTCAGACAGTAATATTGATACCAAAGACTTAAACAATTTAGTTAGCATACAAAGAACAGACCCCTTTGTGCAAACTTTGTACAGATGAGTTAAGAAGATACTGTGTCACACAAACTGAAATATGCATCAGTTTTCCTGGAAACAAGCTGGCTGTGGTGACTGGCTGTATTAGGTTATGTTGATGTTGTTTACCTGGAGATAAACAATGTACTGAGATACAGCACCTGATATAGCCTCTGGGTCTCCTGATAATGGCTGATATGCAAACTTGAGACTTGGCATTGTTTACATACCAAACAGCAAAGTCAGTGAAATGCCCCAAATGGGTGTCCTAAGGCTGACCTACCTTATTATAATGTTAAAAACCACACCTCCCAGCTAGAAAAGCCCCCAGCCCAAATAAGCCCCCTACTCTCTGGGCATGTGGAGTGAATTAAAAGAAAACTGTATCTTTAAGATGGAGTAAGAAAGATCCTAACCAATAGTTAGCTAAGGGGTGGGACCAGTAGGCGTAACTAACTTTGTTAACTGTTTACATACTTGTCATGATTTCAACTGGGTGTGCATGCTAGGAGGAAAGATCCCCCATGCACCCAGCGCTGCAATAAACCAATATCAGCTTTCTAAACTATCAGTTGGTTTGGAGAGTTTTCTTGGTTACGATTTTCGGTAACAATATCACAACAGTGATTTTAGAAGGATTTCACAAGGGATAAAAGAGCAAAATTGTGTGACACAAATTTTTCATTGAACTGTCCCCATTTAAACAAGTTCTCCTTTAGTTTAAAAAATTACGTATGAATTTGTAGCAACTAACACTTGAACAGCTTAATAATCATAACAACACTATACACACATAAAATGTTTTGCTTCTTGCAGGAAAGATCACATTACACATCCGTGTTGAATTATAATTGAATATCTGTATAATCTCACAGGAATTCCAAAGCATACTACTTAAATATTTACCTGGCAGCATGCCTCCAGGTTGAAAAGACAGTAATATTGTGCTGATTTTTGGCTAAAGTGTATTATGTTATCTAGTTGATCCTGCAGTATGCTTGTACGTGGGTAAAATTACTTTTTGTGCAAACCACCAATTAATCACTTTCTTTCATGATAGATGGGAGAAATAGGGGAAGTTTAACTATTTAAACATTACATTTGTCATATACTAAATTTGTATATTTGAATTTAGGTTTTTTTGCCATCACTTATGTTTATGTTTTCAACAGCAGTAGAATATGCAGCTTTCTTCTACAGTGTAGCTATTCTAATTTCTTAAAACACAAAAAGAGAAAAAGAAAGCAGAGCAATCAGCAGTTTAATCAGTTTGAGAGAGATTTTTTGGCTTTGTTTTCTTTCATTTTAAATTCTAAATGAAAAAAAATCAACAGTAATGCTAAGAAAGGCTCTAGAGAATAAAAAAATACCTTTAAGATATATTTCAAAATATTTTTTTTTACCATCCATTTTTAGTGCTTCAGTTTAATGGGATTGGAGGCACACTACCAGTGGGGAGAAGAATGAATTAAATTACTATTTTAGGTTTTGTCCAGAACTTTAGTATATATGATTCTACACTTCCAAAATAATTTCCACAAATGCTAGCTTGAGAAAATTCCATAAGAAAAAGTAAAGCTAAGTTTCTCTTGGATTTCTGTGGCTCCAGAAGCTGGCTGTTAAAACAAAACCCAAAATACATTCAAGGTCACCAGTATCATGGCACTAAATTAGACTCATTCTTAGCAAAAGCAACAATGTTTTCTTGAAAAGGAGGATTACACAGATTATTCTATCCTGAGGCGGGAAGGGAGAAATGCCCAAAGTATTTATTAGATTTGACTTAAAGGGAAATTTTTGTCCCATGAGAACACTGACATCTCACACCATTTCCTTTATCAAATTCTCATTTAAAGCAGATACTGAGTTCATAGAACTGCTTCTTTTTTGGTTTTTTTGTTTGTTTTTTACTTCAGTGGTGCATTCTGATCAAGACTTCATGATGTAAAATAACTCCCCCCCCTACTGTAGCCAGATTACAGTGTAATTTTAGTTGAATTTACTGGTAACCAGATGATGCAACATTCTTTTTACTTCACGCAAGTCTTTATGTGATCTTTAAATTTTGACCAAGTGTATTTAAAACTGTGTCTCAATAGCTACACATATTTTTAAATAACACTATTATGTTAAGAAGCTTGAGGGACAATTCACTTCCAGTAAGGCAGAGTTTATGTGACTCTTCTCTTTTTCTTTTACCATAGTTGATGGGACAATTAACAGTACTAAAGTTTAGAAACCTTCCCTGGTGTCTGAGCCAGCCTTTCTCAAAAACAGATACAGTAAATCATTCTTCAGTGAAATGGCAGACTCTTTGCAAAGCCAGGTAGATTTCTTCTCATCATCTACAGTCTGACCATTTTGAAAACACTTTACGGTGAACAATAGCAATTACAAGGTTTTCCTCTGTTCATTGCTTTTTTTTTTTACAGATTTTGAGGTTTACAAGCAGAGGTCTGTTTGTACTTCTCCCAGAGAGTTTCAGAAAGTAGCAAACACCGCCTCCACACTTTTGGAAACAAATGTGTAGAAATGTGCACAAAGAATATAATTTCATATTTTACATGCAAAAAGAAAATCCATTAACATCATCGAAAATAAAACACATTAGCAAAGAATAAACAATGAATGAAAGTCTCTGAAAAAACTGCGTAACATAGGCCTCTTACAAACATGGATGTTAAGGTAACAACAAAATAGCCAAAGAGATTGCCATTGCTGTGCTTGCTTTGTAATTTCTGCGTATTTCCACATGAACTATAACCATCGTACACTTTCAAATGTCACCCTTTACACAGTTTGGATACCCTAAAGTCACGACACAGATATGAGTAGAGGATAGCAGAAGACACAGAATTACACCTAAAAATGACACTTTTTGATGTCTGACAGAAATCCAGAAATGAGAAGCAGCTTAATTTTCTTGCAGCAACTTTATAGTTCTTCAGATCACTAAAGCATTCTGAGAATAGGCCATCTCAATAGCACTGGATTTTTTCTTCACATTTATAGAACATTAATTCAATCTTCTGCTTGTATAGGATGGTTAATTGAAAGCAGAGGAGGTATGAGACAAGAAACCAATATTACACCATGTTTAAGAAAGGATCTATGGGTGATCCCTTAATCTACACAGCCATAAGATTAAATTCGATAATGGGTAAAAGTACTGGAAGTGCTAGTTACTCAAGAGATGGGGGACAGGTAGAGAACTGTAATTTGATTAAAACTAGCAAGCAAGGATTCACAAAAGGAAGAGGTAATACCTAGGAATTTTCAAAGAACAAGTAAAGAATCACTTAGCGAAAATGCATATCTATTTTTCATATGAATTTTTATACAGTTCCTTAGAAAATGTAGCCTGATATTTCTTATTGAATATACTCTATACAATCTGTGTACATTCCTAACATAACAACTTGATTTTTTAATGTATATATTCTTTTTGGAGGGGGAAAAATATTAAAAAGTTATTTCCCCTTCAAAAACCAGGACAATCATAAAACACATTTCTTCTGATTAAAAACAACCCTATCCTTCAGTATCTGAGTGGAAATAACAGAGCCTTTTAAAGGCATTTGGCATTTAAGAACCTGCATTGCGTGATTTAAATCCCAGCAACAGACAGGGCACACCAATCAAGTATTAATAATCAGGTGTTCCTTCAAAACATAAAATAATTGAAACGCAGTGCATCATACAGAATTTTTTTATTTTTCTGTAGGCATATTCAGTAGTAGCATCCAAACAGGCTTCCTTTTGCTGTCATAGCTCTATGCTTAAACTCTGTGTATCCAAACTGTATGTTTGGAATGCAACAGCCTCAGATTATGAAATTGTAATTTTGGTGATCATAATTTGAAGAATTAAAAAAAAAAACCCTTTCAATATACTCCCCCAAGACACCCTACCTGTAATCTATTCTGTTATGAAAAAAAAAATTCTCTCAGTGCTTTTAACTCTGTAACTGCTTTTTTTGGATACAGTCCTTTCCCATACACATTCCCTACTAGTCCTCTCCTCACATTTTTCAAGGCAAGATATAGGTGAGGTTAATCACCGCTGTCCTGGCAGAAGGTGTTTACCTCCAATAAACTGGACTACACCAGTACAATAAATCAATACAAATTAACATTTCCCATGAACATATTTTTTTTTTAAAATGGCAGGTAAAATCAGTTGCTTAGCAGAATGGAAAGACTAGAAAAATAAGTACTGAAAGAACGGAAAACAAAACGCAGTGCTGGAGACAGATCACTTTTTGAGTGAGTTGATAAGTACATTTGACTCCTCAAACATTTGCTTGTTTATTGCTATTCCTTACAACTACTGAACATCAAAAGTATTTTTAAAAAGTCCTGGAGCAACTAGGGAAAGGAAATAAGTAAGAAAAAAATACCTAGCTCTGAAAAGAGTATGAGTATAAATAAACCTTATAGAATTTTTTTTTCTTTTTTTTCAGGCAAGAGTCTATTTGTAGAATTTACTTTCCTATGATATTTGGTCTCTCATCACAAAAAGACAGAAAATATATGTAATGCATACAGATGCAACAGCAGTGTGAATGAAGCACTGCTCTGAAGATGTTTTAAAAGCAAGATTGAAGGTATTTATTGACTGCTATCTTTAGAATCAGACACAATTACCCTGAAAAAGCACAAGCCATATGGTAAACGTAAGTGTAACATCAGTAAGGTGCTATTTGGGAAGCCTAAAGAGAGCCTTTTCACCTTTAAAAAGGTTGTGTCTATCTATGAATTCATTCATATATCCATATATACACATACACATATACATATATATGAATACCTGCATATACATATATATATTATCATATTAGGTTGTACACATAAAGTTTAATACTTACGTTTATTTCTAACCCAAGTTCCAAATCTCTCTTCTCTCTTCTTTTTCTTCCTCTTTATTTTTGCAAACAATCATTTATCACATGCCCTCCACCCCCTGGGAAGCAGCACTCATGATTTTGATGAACTGTTACCAATTGTTTGGACCTCTCTTCAGATGCATTGTTACTGTGTATCCCCTGTGCTTTTATGAAATTTTGTTTTAAGTCTTGTTTGAGGTCAGCTGAGCACATGTTTAGCATTGTTAGAAAAATCACCTTGGAAAGGGAAAACGTAACTTACATGAGTGACACACAACCTTCAGAACATGCTTCTGAAACAGCTGTTGTAAATTGACCAAGAACCCTTTAGGTACAACAGACCTATGAGGATTTGTACCAGATGAATAGATGAGCTTAAATTTTAGTACTTTTTGGGTTTAAAGGTGAAGAGAAATGAGATTCAGCATACAGAGCAGTACATCTACAATACAGTGCTGAACTTTCTACCAGCTAGTTATAATGTAATTATATATGGTAGAGTTTATTTTTGTTCTTAAGAGGAGTCAGTTATTCCCCATATTATAATTACTACTCCTGTGGCATCATCAACAAGCAAGTCGGAGAGAAATGGGTCCATATGGATTTTTTATTGAACTCCTGATATGTTTTGGGATCATGAAGTATCTTGGAAGTGTGGAAAAGCTGACATGTGGTACTTTTTCACTTGAAAAGCTAGGGAAGTTTTTCACATCTCAGGGTTTTATTCAAATGGGGTTTTCTTCCTTCCAATTTGGGAGTTCTGTCATCCTCAGATATGGATATCTTCTTTCACCCTCTCCAGACAAACCTTATTAGAATTTAAAGATTAATATCATTAATCCTTTGTCTTTTTAGGGTGGCCTCTGAAGACATGTAGAACGTCTGCTAAAACAACATGTGATGTCTGACAACTAATACTTCACATTACAATGGCTCCAAGTTTCTGTTGCCTTACATGTCATCTGTTTCCACTATTGAAAAGACTCGATTATCTTCTAATTTCCTAACCAGTATCCTGGTGTTACTCAAAGATAAGGCTCCTGTCTCACTCTTTCCTCTGCGTAGAGAATTCTCATTTCAGACTCCTGATTTATTCTTTGCCTCCCCTTTGTTCTGTAGGGAATTGAGCTATCAAAGTCTTTTGTGCATGATGCATTTCTCCTTTTGAATTTCATAGCATGTTTAGAACCCAAAGGGTGTAATTTCTTATCAATAAGAAGGAAATTAAAAGACTGACATGAACTTTTTTCTGTGACTGAGTAGTAAGCAGACAGAAATATGAAGGAAAAGAATAGATTTAGAGAAAGTTCATAGCCTAGTCCCCACTACTTAGTAGACAGAGAAGATAGTGGTGCATGAAAATACATTTTAAAGATATTTTTCTACATTTTCTTCTTGGGGTGGCTGGCAAAGATTTTAAAGGAACAATATGGCTGAAGAATAATTAAGAATGTAGAAAAAGTACTCTTCTTTCCAGCAATCAATAAAGTTATCTCTGGGATAAGTCTTTCAAATGATTACATGAACTTCTGTTTATCTTAATACTGCCATAGTTCTTAATTTTATTGGAAGTCTACATTAAAGAATAATGTGAAGTTATTTACTAGGCTTGGATGTCACTTGATAGTCTAGATACTAACAAAATAATTTTTGTGAAGACTGAAAGACCCTCCTAAAAATACTTCCAAAGATACAGCTTGGAAGGGGAAAGAGTTTTTGATACATTTTTTTCAAAAACCCTAATTTAACAGGCACAGGATTACATGAAGGACTAGGGCTTTTGCAGCTGGTCTTGTGGAATTGACTATGCCTGTATTCACTTAGATGTTCTCTTATCACAGGAAATAAGTTATGAATTTCAGTAATAACAGAATAGTACCATGGAAATAAAACATTAACAGTATTTTCATGTTAGAGATACAAAATGTGAGAAACTGTCTAAGATTATGGCAGAGTTTGTATCATTGGACAACTTTAAAAAGCAGATTTGACAAACTTCCATAATAATCAATTCCAAATATGAAATAATTTTTTACTAATATTCTAGTCTCTGAGGATCAAGGCATTTTTATCTAGCTCCACTGGACATACAAGTTGAGTACAATGAGAATAAGTGATTGGAGTACTTCAGTTATAGAAATCTTGCCAACTGTTGTCTTCCTCTTGATTAAAGTATGTGAATAAATTCTGTAAAGAGACTAAAACAAATGATTCCTCAATTCCTACTCTGCTAGCACACAAAGACTTCTTGCCTCAAACAAAGACTATGAATTGGGAATTCCCTTTCCCTCCATTGGTAAATGGAGAAGGATTCTTCCAGAAGACTTTATTTTAAGTCTCGGAGAGAATATTTCTTAGCTGAGGTTTGTTTATCAGGCTCTCAGAGAAGACGAAAAGGAAGAAGAGGAAGGGAGGAAGGGAGGGAGGGAGGAAGGGAGGAAGGAAGGAAGGAAGGAAGGAAGGAAGGAAGGAAGGAAGGAAGGAAGGAAGGAAGGAAGGAAGGAAGGGAGGGAGGAAGGAAGGAAAAATAACCAAAGAGAGACTATTTTCTCCTTTTAAATGGGTATACTTTCTTAAATTTAAATAAATTCTCTGTTACATTGAAAGTAAGTCATTATACCCATAAAAATAATGTTTTCTGGTCTAGATTCCAGAATGAAGCCAAGAATGCTTTTTCTTTCTAGACCAGAGGGAAAGAAGGCTAAAATGCAGTTTGGAAGTCATTGGACAGAAATCTGTTTCTAAGTTCATGCCACTCAGTCTAATGCAACCCCTTCACCTGCCTCCACAGGTGAATTTCCCCCCTTCCCTTCCCTTCCCTTCCCTTCCCTTCCCTTCCCTTCCCTTCCCTTCCCTTCCCTTCCCTTCCCTTCCCTTCCCTTCCCTTCCCTTCCCTTCCCTTCCCTTCCCTTCCCTTCCCTTCCCTTCCCTTCCCTTCCCTTCCCTGGCAAAAGAAAAGGAAAAAAGAAAAAAAATAGAATTAAGATATTTGATTTAATTTTTAATTTAAAAAACAACATGTACATTAAGAAACATTTTTATATTTTCTATTTTTTTCCTTGCAGAATTCCTTTGGGTTAGATAGAACTTAATTTAGATTCAGTAGCCAACTCAAGAAATTTTAAAGAAAGTCACAGCTTCCCACTAAACTGATGCTTAGGTAGAACAGCTTTCCATTTCGTCTTAACAGAGTCATACTATTAATGTAAGCCAAAATATACTTCTCAAAGATATATTGCAAAGGCCCAGCTATATTTCCTATTTTTCAGCTTGGTCTGGGTACAGAAGAATCAGTCCCACTTCCTAGCCAAATTCAGTTCTGGGAACAGATGCCAGAACTATAACTAAACCACATGGCTGTTGCAATTACAAAACCCACACAAGTGGAAAAAAAAATGTTTTATTTCTTCATTTATTTTTAAAAGGAATGGTATTAAAATAAGAGTTGTTTATGAAAATGGTCAAAGATATCTTTTTGTTTTCCTGATCTCTACTACCTTGCAGCACAGGTGGTATGAAAATAGATACAGAGAAATGTACACAAGTACTAATGGCAGTTAAAATGTTAGTGCTTTCTGTTTGTGACTTAGCTGATGTGCCTTCAGATGTAGGACTTATTGCTTAACAGTTTCCTATTAAGTATTAGGACTGAGGCTATTAAGTATTAGGACATAGCTGAGGCTATGGATGTATTTAGTTTTTTTTTAAAATCTTCCAGGCACTTTGTACTCGTTTTGGCTGGGATAGAGTTAATTTTCTTTATAGTTACTTGTATGGGGCTATGTTTTGATTAGTGACCAAGACACTGTTTATAACACCTATATTTCATCTATTGCTGAGCAGTGCTTACACAGTGTCAAGGCCTTTTGTGGTTCTCACACTGCCCCGCCTCCGAGTAGGCTGGGGGTGCACAAGAAGCTGGGAAGCGACACAGTTGGGACAGCTGACCTGAACTGACCAAAGGAATTTCCCATACCATATGACGTTGTGCTCAGCAATAAGAACTGAGGGAAGAGGGAGGAAAGGGGGGATATTTGGAGTTATAGCATTTTTCTTCCCAAGTAACCTTTACAAGTGATGAAGCCCTGCTTTCCTGGGGATGGCTAAACATGTGCCTGCCAATGGGAAGGAGTAAATGAATCCCTTACTTTGCTTTGCTTGGGCACACAGCTTTTGCTTTACCTATTAAATTGTCTTTATCTCAACCCATGAGTTTTTGCACTTTTACCCTTCTGACCCTTTTACCCAACCTATAGTAGGGGAATGAGCGAGAGGCTGTGTGGGGCTTACCTGCCTAGTGGGATTAACCCACAAAACACTTCTAGAATTATTAGGTCATGCACTTAAAATAAATAGAATTTGTAATTCAGGACTCTGTCACCCTTGAAGACCAGCATTACAGCCACAACTCTAGCATAGACCTAATTTCTGGACAAAATGGTGCTCTGAAAAGATACAACCTCAGGAAATTCTCATAAGGCACAAGATCTCTGGTGGTGTTATCAGGCAGATTTTGTAAACAGCTCTTTTGTATTTTTCATTGAAGAGACTAATTCTGTGTGAATTTACATGAAATTAGGACCTGTCTGCTAATATTCCTTTCCTTGTTTATTAGTTCTAGTAAAATAAACTACTTGTAATGTATCTGCTAATTGTATAAAGTCTATAGCATACATGATATGTAAAGGTTTGAGTATTTGAGTTTTCACATCTTTGAAACATTGCCTCTTCTGAAAACCATGTCTGTGAGAGGGTTGACCAAACTTAGTCTAGCTCTACTGATCTAACTGAAAACATATGGCTTACTCCGGGCAATGTTTGGAGAGATTTCTCAAAGCAATATTATGAATTAGGTATCCAGCTTCTACTGGGTAGTCACAGGGATTTGGAAGTCTGAAATCCATTTGTTATCTTTCTATGACATAGTTCCCTTTTTAGTGTGGTTATACTTTAAATAGGGGGATTAATTAACACATCAAGACATGAGAGGTGTCAAAATTCATGAGAATTTGACATATACATTTCTAACTGTTGCAAGAAAATTTAGAACTGTTGTAAGTTCTGTAAACAAAATAAAATTAAGTGTAACCGTGTACAGCTATCAGTCCAACTATCAACTTTTAAAATTCTGCACTGCAATACCCAAATCTACTATACTTTGTCTCGAGCTCTATAATCTGTATTGGTTTTACGTTTTACTCAATACCATAGGACAAAAACTTACCAAAATGAAAGTGTAGCCGATGTCTTGGATAATATTTAATTTGTGGGCTTAAACGAAATAATAGCAAAGATTTCTAATAATGTATATTGCAAACCAGTGCAGAGAAGAGCTTGCTGCAGTTAAAATAAAAAGACTTCCTGCAAGAAGATATAGAGGAAAGAGCGAGCCAAGGAATTGCTCAAGCTAGAAAGCTAACAAGTCTGCTTTGCTGCCAACAAAGTAAGCTAGCAATAGGTCATTTTCCCATAAAGGAAGAAGGAAGTCTACCCAGTGGCATCAAGTAAATGTGCTGCTCACTAGCTGAGTGACCCAGCCTTGTTGAATTCTACCAGGATTATAGGGAAAGAGTCTAAAAGCAGCTGGAAAACAAGCTTGTTTATGTACTATATGCAAACTAGACCTTCATGTTATACATCATTTAATCTTCTTAATATATCCTTCCCAATTTTGACTGACTTAAAATCCTTCCTAGAACATTTTATTCACTCTGATGTCTGCCTAGTATTGAGAGACTCTTAGACAATATAATAAAGTAATTTGAGATGAAGCTGGAAAAGTTTCACTTTCTCTCTAGATACAGTAAAACCAATATGCACAAATATAAATATAAATATAAATACACACACACACAGACACTCCCGACCCCACCTCCCCCATACACATACGTAAGCACTTACAGATGGGCTTGAAAATCGTCCATGGAACCAAAACCTGAACATTGCTTCTAGTCAAGTTGGTAAAAACCAATTTACTGCCCAGTGTCAACTTTGAGGAATAAATATATTTCTGGGAAACTGAATTTCCTCAGGTAAGAACACAGAGCTCTACTTTCTATGAAGAACTGTTGGCTAAAAAGCACCTTGTGGCTGCTGGAAATTTCTGAAGTGTCCCAATAAAGAGAGGCCATGATTTATACACGTACTT
This sequence comes from Gavia stellata, assembly GCF_030936135.1. NCBI lineage: Eukaryota > Metazoa > Chordata > Aves > Gaviiformes > Gaviidae > Gavia > Gavia stellata. Next base: position 34,800,480 of record NC_082637.1, read on the forward strand.
AAAACAGACAGAGAATTCTTGACATAAAGACCAGAATCAAACCTACCAAAAGTAAGAGATTAATTTAAAACAGTAATATGCAGTCCTGGTCCTCCTAGAAGTGAAGAGCTTTTTTGGCTATTTTAACCAGAGAGCATGTCTTCTGTATGAAAAATTAAATTCCACCTCAGATTGTATCAAAATTCTTCTCTACACATTTGTTTTCGGCAATGATCACCATATGTTTCCTTTTTTTCTGGAAAACAACAGAGAGAGTGGGGGAAGAAAGACCACAAACTGTCTTGCTTTTATAGAAACTGACAAAAAAGTGATATATTTCCTCATTAGTTTTAACGATGATCTATTTATTTATTTTTATTGCTGCTGGGGGGGTAGGTTGTTGCATGCTTATGGCTGATCGCCTTCACAAAGTCCTCAGTAGGACTAGTTCCCTACATCATTTTGGGATCACTAGCTATTCGTAAGGTCATGAATGTCAGTGTATTCGTTACCAAAGCCGGACTTGAATTTCATTTAGTAATCCTCCTAAAATGCGTTGATAACTGCTAGCAAAATCCTTCCTGTGCGGCAGACAAATAGAGCAGAGGAAACCTAGACCACAGTAGAAAAAGACTACCTTCCCTGCACAACACCTCTGCAAACTACTGGTTCAGTATGCACTGGTTCAGCTCAACCAGAATACTAGAAAAGCAGTGGGTTGTGTTTCTCTTACACCTTAGGTGATGTGTGTCATATTTATAAAAAGAATCACATCCTGTATTTTCTCTTTGAGAAGATTCATAGCTGGGTATTTAGCCAGAAAGAGCTAGTAACTTGAGCTTCTCTGTTTGACTGAAGTTAATGAAACCACTACAAGTGGTTGATAGTGTGCCTGACAGTATTGACAGAACTAGGCTCTTGTAAAATAAGTTGTTCAGCAAACTGATACTACGCCTGCTGAATTGCATGATACCATTGCTGTTTTTTCTCACACCAATCAACACACAACGCTTTTTGCTTTCTGTGATAGTCTATGGCTTTGATCTGATCCTGGTGAAGATAGCAAAGTTATTAGCATAATGTGCTGTGACAAGCACACAACCAATCGTCCAAAAAATCACAAATCACAGGTGGTATGAACATAAAGAACTTTGTCTCTCATGAGGTCATCCATGACTGCTCTATATACAACCATGAAATGTTACAAAATATGTTTTGTAAAGCAGAGTGTCTTAGAAGATACGACACTGCTAGTTTTCTCCAGCTATAAATTTTTCACATGTCAATAGAAATCATGGGAAAAGGTACCACTGGCTTCCACGTTAACTACAAAAAGTTTTACTTTCTCATATCCACAAAGTGAAGTGGAGACTATTTTTTGAAGAAAAAGTCTGCTGGCTTTTAACTAGTAGTAGCAAAGCCATAAAAATTTATTAACAACAATAATTAAGAAATAATACAATTTAAGTTGTAAAGTAATGTTCTGAACTGCAAGAGGAGTCAATAATAGATTTCGTAATCGGACTGCTGACATGGGAAGGTAAATGACAGTTATGTAACAGATCTATTTTCATGCACGCTTCAAAAAGCATGGAAAGCTTTCTGGCATAGAAAGTTATTCTCCTCTTCCAACAGCTTCCACAAGCAAGAAACTCTTTTCTGTACATCCAGAACTGACAAGACATTCACGCATTCCAGCTGTGATACTCTCCTATAGGTCATGAGTGTTGTTACTAATGACTAAAGAAGGTGAGTTCTTGCATTCTGAAGGCAGTAAAAATTCACTATAATTTTAAATAAACGTTTTTTCTCTCAAGTAAAGGTTTACCTCCATTAATTTTTAGCCTTACATGACGTACTGGGTGCTGACCACTCCAAGATTTTGTATTAATCAGTCTCAGAAGTGATTATCGTATGCGCTGGTGATAGAGTATGAATAGACATATATTAGTGCAATTTCTCCTGTTTGAATATGTTTAAAATCTATTTCATGGGGAATCCTTCTGTTTGCATTTTGCACTGTCAAACACAAAATGCAAGGAAGAGCATGGCTGGGTGATCATTACTTCATCTCTTCTCTCTTCCTTTACAAGACTCAGAACAGACATGAACCTGCAATGAAGCAGGTTTAGATTAATTATTTTATAGAAGGACTTTTGGACCAAAAAATACCACATCTGTTAACTGTTTAACTACACCTTGTTAGAATCATAGAATCATTTAGGTTGGAAAAGACCCTTAAGATCATCAAGTCCAACCAGAAACCTAACACTACCAAGTCCACCATTAAATCATGTCCCTAAGCACCACATCCACAGGTCTTTTAAATACCTCAAGGGACAGTGACTCAACCAGTTCCATGGGCAGCCTGTTCCAGTGCTTGATAACCCTTTCAGTGAAGAAGTTTTTCCTAATACACAGTCTAAACCTCCCCTGGTGCAACTTGAGGCCATTTCCTCTCATCCTATCACTTGTTACTTGGGAAGAGCAACCGACACCCGCCTCACCTACAACCTCCTTTCAGGTAGCTGTAGACAGAAGTAAGGTGTCCCCTCAGCCTCCTCTTCTCCAGACTACACAACCCCAGTTCCCTCAGCTGTTCCTCATAAGACTTGTGCTCCAGACCCCTCACCAGCTTCGTTGTCCTTCTCTGGACACACTCCAGCACCTCCATGTCTTTCTTGTAGTGAGAGCCCCAAAACATTGGAGATCAAGTCAACTTTTCAAATAGTAAGTCCTTCTAGAAAGCTTGTCACACCAACTGTTTTCTGTTATTTGGGAACATTACAACACATAGCTAATATTTTCTTATACATGACACTGAAGACTTACTGCCAAATAACGCAAAACCCCAGATGAGCTGTCTGTGAAAGTCAGGTTAAGTTGAAGGCAAATAAACTTGAAAGGGGAAGGGGAAGGGGAAGGGGAGGGAAGGGGAGGGAAGGGGAGGGAAGGGGAGGGAAGGGAAGGGAAGGGAAGGGAAGGGAAGGGAAGGGAAGGGAAGGGAAGGGAAGGGAAGGGAAGGGAAGGGAAGGGAAGGGAAGGGAAGGGAAGGGAAGGGAAGGGAAGGGAAGGGAAGGGAAGGGAAGGGAAGGGAAGGGAAGGGAAGGGAAGGGAAGGGAAGGGAAGGGAAGGGAAGGGAAGGGAAGGGAAGGGAAGGGAAGGGAAGGGAAGGGAAGGGAAGGGAAGGGAAGGGAAGGGAAGGGAAGGGAAGGGAAGGGAAGGGAAGGGAAGGGAAGGGAAGGGAAGGGAAGGGAAGGGAAGGGAAGGGAAGGGAAGGGAAGGGAAGGGAAGGGAAGGGAAATATGATGAGACTAAGGAGTCCTAAAAAAGGCATTAATCAATACGATGTTGAAGGTGAGGAAACATTTATAGTTGAAGGAACTCCTTTCAGTGGAAAGTTCCAAAAGAAGTTTTCTGTAGTGAGTTAACATGATAGTACTATTCCATTTTCTTAAGCAATTCATTATGAATAAAAGAAGTGGAAGACATAAACTTCAAGACCTGTCTACAATTCTCATTGTCTTTCGTGAATCCAGGATCAAACTGAATCTTTATTCTTATATTGCAGGCTTCCTGACAAATCAGAAAAGAAGAGACAAGGACCACAGTCTACACATTCCACAGCCAAGCCTTGCTCAACAATTAAGATAACTGGCTCAAGTTCTTCCAGTACCAAACCTTTATTATTTTTCTTTCAAATTTTTATGCTTTAAGTATTAATTCCTTTAACTGATGTTTGCTTTCTTTTAAGAACCTGACTGAGCCAGCAACACTCCTGTGCAACATTACTACAGAACAATAGGTAGATAAGCAGCTGTACACTATGCTTGAAACAGGCCTATAGCTATAAAATTTTGCTGTACCTCACAATATGATCTGATTCCAGCCAAAGAGCTGACATTCATTGGGGAAATATTTCACACCCTTTGAGATGTGTAACCGTATGACTGAATTCCTAATTAGTAATCTAATTTATTCCTTCTTTTTTTGGTATCTGTTTGTAATTTTTCATCAACATACTTATCCCTTGTATGCCAGTTGCCATAACAACTCCTTATTTTGATCTCTTCCTTCATTGTTTTCATGGTAAATGTTCTCAGTTTAAAGCTAGGTTGCATCTTTCCAGGATTGCTCAGAAGCTGTTGATTCTTTGCTCAGGGCATGAATGACCTCTTCTGTTTGTCCATAGGTGAAGGTGGTGATTTGGCATAAGCTTATTACAAAATAACGGAAGAACCCATATAGACACATCTCCTTGAAAGCAAACAAAATACAGCATCCCTTTAAAAGACACTTCAGCATGCATGATCTGAATCCGATTTGGAGACACTATAGGAAGATAAATTAACTATTGAAACTGCTACAAAGTATTAGTGTAATTTCTTCAGTACTTGACTTGGAATTTACATACTGGAGTTTACTGTCTTTAGAAAAAATGAGGTTTAGTTCAAGCACAGGCTACAGAGGTTGAAAAGGGCTTTACTGAGCAAAAGCCAGTGGGTCACACACCAATTAAGTAAGAGACTTGAAAGTCCTTTGTGGCTTAGTGAACTGAATTAACTAGCTTTTATAGGCTGAAATTGTGCAAGACAGATAAAAACAGCAGGTCTAACAGCCCCACCAACTTCAACATAAGCAAGGTCAGAATCATGTCCGTTTCTGTCTCTTTGGAGCACTACAGTTTTAATAGTTTTGGCATAACCTGCCCTCTCTTTTTTTGCTTAAATGAGCAACTGTCCTTTAAGCAGTAACTAATTATTACCCTATAGACTCTTTGTAGCAGATATACACTTTTTTTTTGAGTAATCACTAACAGTTGTCCGTTTATTGAAATTTTCTTGTGGGAACAACAGTGGCAATGTAACAGTTAAGGGATGAGCAGGAGTATTGGTACAAACAAAAATAGTTGAAGTAACATCAACAAATCGAACAGGTCCTTTAGCTTTATTTGTAAGAGAAAAAGGCGTGATTATTGGCAACCTTGTAAGAACCACAAAACTTAACAATGCAAGTGGCAATGTTCTTTATCTGTGTTGTGTGGGTGGAAGTGCTTGTTATTTGTGTATTTTCAACTGTCCCAGAGAGAGGGGGAGAGAGAGAGAAAGAGTTCATTTAATTCAAACAAATATATGTTTTGTTTTTCAGTTAGATCTTGTATTCCAGTACAGTAATGCAGTTGCAGACTATTGCTGTAAAAAAAAAAAAAAAAAAAAAACAACTCAGAAAACAAGTGCTACATTCATCTAACCAGTTTTATTACTGTGCATGCTACAGTAATTCTCTCAGTTAAAAAGGTAGGGTTTGGGATTTTTTTGATGGTGATATAATTTAGCCAGCATAATATCACAAATATGAGCAAATGTTCCATGTGAAAACTGCAAGACCAATCAGCCTTTATGTCAAACAATCATTTAATCTTGCATCTGTTAAATCCTGCATCATTACTCTAATACAGAAAAAGAAAGGAAATGGAATACGGTTTGTCAATTATAAAATCTTTTTCTGTGTAAAATTAAGTTCTAATTCAATATATCATAGAATCATAGAATCATAGAATGCTTTGGGTTGGAAGGCACCTTAAAGATCATGTAGTTCCACCCCCCCTGCCATGGGCAGGGACACCTTCCACTAGACCAGGTTGCTCAAAGCCCTGTCCAACCTGGCTTGAACACTTCCAGGCTTGGGGCATCCACAATTTCTCTGGGCAACCTGTTCCAGTACCTCACCACCCTCATGGTGAAGAATTTCTTCCTTATATCTAATCTAAATGTACCCTCTTTCAGTTTAAATATAAGAGGTCAAAAAAAAAAAAAGACTTAAAATTCAAAAGGGTTTTCAACAGCTCTCATGAAAGTAAAAATAAGGCTGCTTATTTATGTGCTTAAGTAAATTTTCAGGATTCTAGTTAAAGGCATAATTTTAGAATTCTTTTAATAGGACACAACTGAGAGTGACAGAAATATATAATCCTAGTCTACATTGATAATAAAATCTTCAGATCATGTCTCCTTCATTGTTAATTTTTTTAAATTCCTTCCTGTACCAGAACTTAACAGGTACAAACTAAAAGTTCATTGGCATTAAAACTAAAGAAGTGGACAATTCTAGTATGCATTGAAACTGATATATTAAAAAGGATGTTAAGTAATTGTTTTTATGTTAAGATATTTCTTTTTTGCATGTGTGTGGAAAAGTTTTTCTCCATTTCTACTGTTCTGTAAAGGATTTCTCAATAGCTGTAATACTTTGATCACCCTTTTTTCAACCAGTTTCAGCAGCAAATAGATGGCACATCTCTTCTATGATTTTGAAGCCCTGTTCAGTTAAAATGTTGTATCTTAATGAGTTCCTTATTTTTATATGTAACTTCCTTCCACGTGGACAAGACAAAACATCTCCATCAAGAAATTAATGAAAGGCACGTGGTAGGTTGAATTAATTGTTAATTGCTATAAACTGTAATTTTGTTCTTGTGCTTCCCTTGAGACTCCCTTGGGAAAGTTCTCTTCCAAGAGTACATCCCTCTCCTATACACCTACAGAGGCATCTGCCTCTTTTGGAAGGCATTTTTTACTTGTTTATGAACAAGTGGTAAGCCATATAACCAAGGCAGTTGCACAGGTGATCTTGACAAGCCTAGTACTGCCATAGAAACACTGTTTCTACATGCAGTCCTCCTGTAGCATCTGTAGAATTGCTTTGAATATTTACAGATCAACATATTATTATAAAAGGGAGACTCCTGGACCCTCCCTTCACCATGCCTTTCTTCACCCTGCCTTCCCACCCCTCTGCTCTGCTAGCTATTACTTTTACCTGGAAGGAAAAGTATTTAAAAATGTTTTCTCATCCAAATCTCAGCTATATATCTTCTGAAGAAAATGACACATTTAGATATTTGTTTTAGTGTGTTGGATACGCAAGGTTCAGAAACACAGTTTGATTTACATAAGTGCTGTCAGTTTACAATACTTGAGAAGTCTTTACAACAGCATCAAGAATTCATAGCACTGGCACTTTTCAGTTTTATAATGTCTTAGACACAGAAGTTTCAAACCAAATGTATATGAGCATGAAAAAGTCTTCATTTTAATTAGCTATGGCGACACATAAGTTTGAAAAGAAATAGAACTGCCTTTTTCATGCATGTTTGTATATACAGTTTATCTACAAATCCTGTTCCCAAGGAAAACTGAGATGGACTGCAGTTCTGTGCTGCTTTTTTTCTGTAGATCAACTAAAACTTTCAGTGGATTGGATTCATTGGTCAGCAACTAAAAAGACAGTATCTGTCAACATCTTAATGTACTCAAATAACTGCTTTTGTTATAACAATTGGAACATAGAACAAAAATAGGACGTAAATAAAAATCCTGTCATTTTGCATTTCCAATCTGATAATCAATCCTGCAGTCACACCCAAGTTCTGCAAACACTTATATGTGTACTTACCATAAAATATATACTTATTAGATACCTCGGGCTTTAGGTTCGCCTTTTTTCCATTGTAATACAAGCACTTTGTTACACAAAGGTACGCTAACAAAAGAAACTTCAATTTAGCAAACATTAAAGCATAAGCATCAGAAACAAGACAAGTATCATTTTACCTTTCAGAAAGAAAGGAAAATTGGAGCATGGTACAGCAGATACTCTATTAGCAATCCCTGGTAACAGGTATTACTTGAGGGAACTGAACACACATAAATCACTGGAATCAGATGTGCTGGGATCAGAAGGGAAAAATGACATGCCAGGGAACAACTGGCAATTCATACATGCTTTGTTCCAGGGAAAAATCATGATTGCAATTCCTCTTGCAGCATATTTCTGGTCAGGTGAAGGAGAAGGTGATTTGACATGGATGAACCATTTACAGAATCACAGAATCACAGAATAGTTGAGGTTTGAAGGGACCTCTGGAGATCATCTGGTCCAACCAACCTGCTCAAGCAGGGCCACATAGAGCTGGTTGCCCAGGACAGTGTCCAGATAGCTTTTGAATATCTCTGAGGATGGAGAATCCAGTCTCTCTGGGCAACCTGTGCCAGTGATAGGTAACCCTCAAAGTAAAAAAAGTGTTTCCTGATGTTCAGAGGGAACCTCCTGTGTTTCAGTTTTTGCCCATTGCCTCTTGTCCTGTTACGGGACACCACTGAAAACAGCCTGGCTCTGTCTTCTTTACAACCTCCCTTCAGATATTTGTACACATTCGTAAGATCTGCCCTGAGCCTTCTCTTCTCCAGGCTGAACAGCCACAGCTCTGTCAGCCTTTCCTTACAGGAGAGATGCTCCAGTCCCTGCAATATCTTCATGGACCTTCACTGGACTCTGTCCAGTATGCCCATCTCTCTCTTGTACTGAGGAGCCCAGAACTTGATGCAGTACTCCAGGGGTGGCCTCACCAGTGCTGAATAAAAGGGAAGAATCACCTCCCTCCACCTGTGGAAATGCTTTGCCTAATGCAGCCTAGGATACCATTAACATTGACTAACCAGATCTCCTTCTATGACAAGGTGACCCACTTAGTGGATGAGGGAAAAGCTGTGGATATAGTCTACCTAGACTTTAGTAAAGGCTTTGACACCATTTCCCACAGCATCTTCATGGAGAAACTGGCTGCTCATGGCTTGGATCAGTGTACTCTTCACTGGGTAAAAAACTGGCTGGATGGCCAGGCCCAAAGAGTTGTGGTGAATTGCGTTAAATCCAGTTGGCAGCCAGTCACAAGTGGTGTCCCCCAGGGCTCAGTATTGGGGCCACTTTTTTTTAATATCTTTATCAACGATCTGGATGAGGGAATCGAGTGCGCCCTCGGTAAGTTTGGAGGTGACATCAAGTTGGGCAGAAGTGTTGATCTGCTTGAGGGTAGGAAGGCTCTGCAGAGGGATTTGGACAGGCTGCATCGATGGGCCCAGGCCAATTGTATGAGGTTCAACGAGGCCAAGTGCCGGGTCCTGCACTTTGGTCACAACAACCCCATGCAATGCTACAGGCTTGGGGAGGAGTGGCTAGAAAGCTGGCTGGTGGAAAAGGGCCTAGGAGTGTTCGTGAACAGCTGGCTGAATATGAGCCAGCAGTGTGCCCAGGTGGCCAAGAAGGCCAACAGCATCTTGGCCTGTATGAGAAATAGTGTGGCCAGCGGGAGTAGGGAAGTGATTGTCCCCCTGCACTCAGCACTGGCGAGGCCTCACCTCGAATCCTGTGTTCAGTTTTGGGCCCCTCACTACAAGAAGGACATGGAGGTGCTGGAGCGTGTCCAGAGAAGGACAACGAAGCTGGTGAGGGGTCTGGAGCACAAGTCTTATGAGGAACAGCTGAGGGAACTGGGGTTGTGTAGTCTGGAGAAGAGGAGGCTGAGGGGACACCTTACTTCTGTCTACAGCTACCTGAAAGGAGGTTGTAGGTGAGGCGGGTGTCGGTTGCTCTTCCCAAGTAACAAGTGATAGGATGAGAGGAAATGGCCTCAAGTTGCACCAGGGGAGGTTTAGATTGTGTCTTAGGAAAAACTTCTTCACTGAAAGGGTTATCAAGCACTGGAACAGGCTGCCCATGGAACTGGTTGAGTCACCGTCCCTTGAGGTATTTAAAAGACCTGTAGATGTGGTGCTTAGGGACATGATTTAATGGTGGACTTGGTAGTGTTAGGTTTCTGGTTGGACTTGATGATCTTAAGGGTCTTTTCCAACCTAAATGATTCTATGGTTCTATGAACATTCTTTGCTGAAAGGGCATATTGCTGGCTCAGGTTCAACTTTGTGTCCACCAGGACCCCTAGGTCCTTTTCTGCCAAAATACTTTCAGCTGTGTGCTCCACACATATATTGATGCATGGTGTTGTTCCTCCCTGAGTACAGGACTTTGCACTTCCCATTGTTGAGTGTCATGACGTTTCTGACAGACCATTTCTCCAGCCTGTTCAAGTCCCTTGGGATGGCAGCACAAACCTCTGTTGTATCAACCACTTCTTCCCATTCCATGTCAACTGCAAACTTGCTGAGGGCACACTCTGCCCCATCGTCCAGATCATTAATGAAGATGTTAAACAGGACTGGACCCAGTAGTGATCCCTGGGGTACACTGCCAGTTAGTGACCTCCACTTAAACTTTGCACCACTGATCACCACACAGTGAATGGCCCGGACATTCAGCCAGTTCTGAATCCACCACACTGTCTGCTCATTCAGCTCATACTTTATCAGTTTCTATATAAGGATCTTTGTGAGACAGTGTCAAAGGGCTTACTGAGGTCTGGGTAGGCAATATCCACTTGTCTTCCCTCATCCACCAGTCATTTCATCATAGAAGTTTATCAGGTTGATCAGGCCTTAATTCCCCTTGATGAATCCATGCTGACTACTCCTGATGATTTTCTTGTCCTTCATATGCCTGGAAATGGCTTCCGGGATTAGTTGCTTCATCACTTTTCTGGAGATCAAGGTAAGTCCTGTAGTTCCCTGGGTCTTTCTTCTTGTCCTTCTGGAAGATACGAGTAACATTTTCTCTCCTCCAGTCTTGGGGCACTTCTCCCTATCACCATGATTGATCAAAGATAATTAAGAGTGGCCTCACGATAACATCAACCAGCTCCCTCAAAACTCTTGGGTGCATCCCATCAGGGCCTGTGGACTTAGGTATGTCCAGTTTGCTTAATTGTTCCCTGATTTGATCCTCTTCCACCAAGGGTACATCTTGCTCCAGACATTTCCCCTGGTCTCTGGGACCTGTGATTCCTGAAGACCAGTCTTGTGAGTAAAGAATGAGGCAAAGAAGGCATTTTGCATCTCAGATTTTTCCATGTCCTGTATAACTGGGTTCTTCACCTTATTCAGCAGTAGGTCCACATTTTCACTAGTCTTGCTTTTGTTACCTATGTACTTATAGAAGCCCTTCTTGTTGTCATTGACATTCCTGTCCCAAATGAGTGGTTTAGGCCACTTAAAGAATCACCGTCAAGTGTATTGGTAAAAGCAATTTTAATAGAAGTTTATAAAATGTGACAACAGAATTCTATGCCAAGGTTCACTCTACTATTTACTAAAACATACAAAGGAAAATCAAATTAGAATCAACTCAGAATGATTTACACATAGAGAACAGAGAAACAAAGGGGTAAAGAATATGGAAGACCCTCCCGTTGAGTCAAGAGGTTCAGAACGAACTCCCTTGTTTTCTAAACTTTTCAAAGAGGAGTTTCAGTGTGGCTGAATCCAGACTTAGTCTCAGACTTGGTCAACAGTTTATGTCTAAGGGAAAAGAGAGGGTACAAGTGATAAAGAAATCCTCCTGTTAAGTCATGACATTCAGAATAGACTCCCTTGCTCTCTAAACTCCTTCTCAGAGAGGAGTCTAGGTGCGACTAGGTCTAATCCTAGTCCCAGACTTCGTCAACAGGTTTTATCTAAAGAATTATGTGTATTTAGCAACAATTTGAGGTTCATTCATGGTTTGAGGTAAATACTTAATCATGGATGAGGTAAATACTTAATCATGGATTAGTTTTAAGATTTACAAAGCAAGTTTATCACAACAATAGCTTGATTACAAATTGATTCACACATGGACACACACACAGACATAAAGCTATAGATATATACAAAGGTATCTGTTAAGAATTCCCCTTAAGTTCTGTGAAAATACTCACTTCAAACATCTCGGCATTCCCCAACAGGCCAGGGTTGAGTCTCAGGGAGGAAAGAGTGTTAGCCCAGGTTGCGGTCCTCCAAAATTTCACAATCTGGAGAGTTTGTGAAACTCTGAGAGGCATCCATTCAGAAGGAGATCTTGTTTGCAGCCCACTGCAGTCCAGGAGAGCTCAAAGGGTCTCACTTGGCATGACTGTTTATAGATTTGCAAGATGATTGGCTTTAGTCATTAGGAAAATGATGAAATTTCCGTAACCATGGTGTCATTCCACTTAGGTTACAATCGTGGTAAGGAATGCTCCAGGGCTGTTAGGGAATGATGGATCATCCCATTCTTCTTGCTCTCATTACCCGCCTTGGTCAGGTAACAGGAATGCCTGGTACAGTTGGTGCCATTCCCTGCCTTAACCATGCAAGAGTTCCTGGAATGGTCAAGAGATGCTTAACCACCCAACTTGTTACACAAATGTCAGGGCCTAACTGGAGTTTCTGAGATCATAGAGCAGTCCAGGGGAGAGGGGAAAGGAATGCACCACCACAATCCCTCACCAGATTCAATTCCTTTTGGACAAACCACAAACCTCCAGTCTGAGGCCTCCAATAGAGGAAGGATGGCAGTAAGTATGACCATGTTGAGTGGAGGCCACTGAGAAGGTGGGGTTGGAGACCTTGTCCTGCAAGGAGTAGCTGTGGGACTGGGGCCGGTTCAGCCATGATAAGGGATTGTTTTGGAGCACCCAACAGCATCCCCAGCACTGGTGGTCAAGCACGGAGGAGAGGCAGGCAGGTTCTTCACAGTGGTGTGTGGCAGGAGGGTGAGAGGCAGTGTCACAAGCTGAAACACAAGAAACTCAGGCTGGAGATAAGGAGAAACCTTTTCCCCACAAAGACAGCCTAGCCATGGAGCTGAGGCCAAGGAAGGTTGGGTCGTCTCTGACATTGGGAATTTTCATGCTCCAACTGGGTGAAACCCTGAGCAGCCTGGTCCAACCCCATGGCTGAGCCTGCTCTGGGCACAGTCTGAGACTGAAGACTTCCCCAGGAGTCCTCCCTCCCAGCTTGAATTATCTTGTGATCCTACAATCAAACAAAATAATATTCTTACAGATACCAACTGATAGAGTGAGGATCCCAAGCTTCTTGATATGGCTGCTCAGTAATGAATTGATGAATCATTAGTGTCTCCTATAAAAAAGTCATCAGACAGTGAAACCTTAGTCTCCTTGGCCCAAATTGTTTGGCAGTTATACATGTATGAAAGCACTAATAAAGTGTTCTTTGCCTTGGAAAACTTAATTCTTACTATCCATAGGACTTTTTCTGCCATGTAAATAAACATATCCTCATTTGCTTCACTGAATTAGGGACCTTAACAGTCAAGTCCAATCTATCTACTTCATCATTCTGCCAATTCTGCATACCTTATGAATGAATATTTGCATAAAATCCCACAAAACAAAACCAAACCAAATAAAACCAGTAAAAATTAGCTAAAATAAATACAAGCTAAGTACTCACCTTTACATATTGCTTTTATCCTTTCCAGTCAGGAGTAAGAAGAAAATGTATCTCAACACAAAGGCAAAACAGATAAGTTAAATGACTGCTGTATGCCAGTGCAAATGTATCAGAAGTGAATATATGTGTTTCCCTTCTCTTTTCAAACTTACACAAAAGTTTTGTTCCCTTTCCCCAACAGGATCATTTGAAAGCTCATTGGTGATCAGTTCTTTCCATGTAATCATCATCTCCTTTGAAAAGGTCTGTTCTTATTTTTTACTTTGTAGGAAGTGAAAAAAATATCAGTAAAGAGAGGTTGGTAACAATAAGAGATAGAGGAAAATAATCCTTCTGGCTATTTCAGTTTCAGACAGTCATTCAAAATGTCATATTGGTAAATGAGAATTTTAGCCAGATAAATGAAGCATAAGATTAATGATAAGACTTATTGTGGGAAATCCTGCTCTTAACAGATGTGTCCACTTGGATGATGTGGTGAAGAAAAGCAAAGCAAGTTGTTCCAGACACTTCCCTGGCAATAAAGCCATCTTGTTGATGCAGGTTGGCTAGATTAGGAGGGATGCTGCTGAGCATAAAACACAGCACAAGCTGGCAGACATCCTGCTGTGTTATGCAGGATGAGGGCACTGATTCCTTTACCCTCCTCCTTTTGAAATCACCTGGCCTAATTATACAACACAGAGCATAAACTGTCATCTTCATAGCGATTCTTTCAAGGAGAGTAAGAATGCTCAGCCACACAAAATAAATCTCTTATCAAAGATGCTAGAAACAGGGTAGAGTGAGTCTACAGATAGAAGTTCTCTAGCTTTCTTCTATGGGACATCAACTATCTGCTTTAGTATGAGGTGGGTTTAGGTGATGACTTGACTAACCTGAACTTACTAAGAACATTTTTAGAATGCACATGTAGAAAGAAATTTCTGTAGGTTCAGAACTACTGTTAATAAAGGAACTGAAAGTGCATAATAATGTTGCTCTTACAAGAGGAATAAAAATAATTTGCTTAAGACTGAGAAATAAAGTTCAGGAAGAGCATGATTCTATTTGATAGATATTGATTTCATTTAGATTTGCTAAGTATGGGTAATTGGGTGGGTGTTGTGAATAATATTAGGAGATGTGAATAACAAGGGCATGCGTTAAAGATGTAATTTTAATGAATAGAAGAAGATTGAATTTTAATGACTAAAAGAAACTGAATAGAATTAGGAAAAACCTCTTGTAGTTTTCTCTTTTAGTTTAACCCTGGTATCCTGGATATAAAGGTGAAGTTTAAAATGACATAAATAGAATTCTCATTAACTTCACTGAAGTGGTAAATTTGGTCAGTCTTTTTTTTTTTTTCTAGAAAGGAACTCTATACTCTGCATAAAGACTAGATGCAAGCTAAAGGATCAGAAAAGCAGATGACTGGTTTTAATAAAGACTATTATTAAAATAAATTTTCATGACACATATTGTGCTCAAGTATAATGGTTTAACCTGTATGACTTATCATAAAAGAGCGTGCCTTGCAGTCATTAGGATTTTACAGAAGGAAAGTTCAATCTGGCAGAATTTTCCCATATGGTTTTAAGACACAGAGACTCTAATGTAGGATAAATTGGGGCAGAGGGGTGGGAATTGAGAGCAACATAAACAAACAAAAAAACACTATCAAGAAAAATGTGCACTCTGAAGATCTTAGTGTTCTCATCGTGCTTTTCAGGATTGCCCTAAATATATATATTCGGGACAGAAATGAGGAATAAATCTGGGGGGAAAAAAAACCAAAAAGCCAAAACCTCAAGCAACAACCTAACCTTCCTGCAGGTAGGAACTCAAACTAACCAATTTCAATGATAAGACACATAAATCTCTACTTCAGCAGTGATGTATGGATATAGCTACAAAATCTAGATGCAACACACTTCAGACATACCGTGACGATATGTGTTATCTTTGCAGCTGCTAGATGCCATGTTGCAACAGGCAATGATAATTAGAAGTCATTGTTTCTGTAAGACACTCACATCTGCCTATAGGAACATGAATGTATTACCTGTACATTCGAAGACAAACATGTCCCTCCATTTATTGAGATAAGTTGTTTACTAGTACAATACACTTTTATTTAATTGTGACAGAACTTCTTAAAAACCTAATGTTGAAGAAGATAAACATAAATGAAACAGCATATATGAATCTTTTTAAAATGTAAAATCTATTTTTTTTATAATTACCACTACCTATTCATTTGTCCTGCACTGTATCTTCCTTTCTCAGAGAGATACCTTTTACTTGGTCTCCATGTCCATAGCTTGTCAACACTGCAGATTCCTGTGAAAAGGCAGGTTCATATCCATGTTGTATAGTTAACACAGGCTTCAAGAAAACTTCCTCAGGATCCTGTATAACTTATGGGAATTCTAGTTTTAACCATTAGAATATAATATTTAAATATTCACCAACTAGTGGGAACAGCTATGCAATTATTGTTGAAGTGGGATATGCAGCCCAGATTAATTTCTGTTTTAAATTACATTCTGAGGAGGTGTTTGTTTGAGTTCTCATGTATTCTAATGTAATATTAACCCTTTTTCATGAATTCCCCATATTCAAGCAATGATCTACAGGCAGCTCTGAACTAATATAATTTGCTGGAGCTCTTTCACATAAAAATGACCTTAGAATTCCTGATGTGGTGTGATCAATATTGCTAAAGCTGAGGGTGGCAACTATCTCCAGTATAAGGGCATTTGTCATAGTGACCAAAGTAAATTACATTTTCCTAGTGCCTTAGCTTTTTTTGTAAGCATAATGTATATTTTAGACGTTAAAGTGTATGAATAGCTGTTCTTGAGATCGTCCTAGGACTACAAGAAATTGAGGGCTATTTTGTGCCTCATTGAAGAGGAATTATTGTTCAGTTTTGCATAAAAAATCCTAATTCAATTTGTGATGTTGAGATATAAAAAAATTAATAATCCACTTATAAACATACACACTCATAGTGCAGTGCTAACATTTTGAAAATGTCTCAGTGATGTAAAAATCCTAGTCTCGTTTTTTGAAGTGATTTAGACTTTCTAGAAAAAGAGAATAACGAACTTGTGAAAAAAATCTTATTTAGAGCTATATTATGTAACAAGAACAAAGTGAATTGCAAGAAGTCTTTCCACCATATGAAGTATGGTTATGAAGTATTTCATGTTGCCCACATCTAACGAGCTGTTCAAGCTGTGCCTCCACACTACAAATCACAGACTCACAGAATCACTAAGGTTGGAAAAGACCTGGAAGATCATCGAGTCCAAGCATCAACCAACACCACCATGCCCATTAAACCAGGTCCCAAAATGCCTCGTCCACAAGTTCCTTGAACACCTCCAGTGATAGTGACTCCACCACTTCCCTGGGCAGCTTATTCCAGTGCCTCACCACTCTATCAGTAAAGAAATTTTTCCTAATACCCGGTCTAAACCTCCCCTTGCGCAACTTGAGGCCATTTCCTCTTGTCCTGTTGCTAGTCACTTGGGAGAAAAGGCCAACACCCAAATACATCTAGATACTCAGAAAATTGTGATTTTCTAAGAAAAAGAGAGAGAAAGATTCTTTTTTACAGTCTATTTATTCATATTTTATATTGTAACTATTTCCTAGTACCTCATGCATTTGTTTTCTAGACTAAGTTCTACAAGTCATTCCTTCAGGCCACAGAAAAGAAGTCGACAGTGAAGGTTCAACCAGTTCCTAACACAGAAGCCTCTGTCTTTAATATAATGGATAAGAGAAATTACGTTAAATGAGTATTCCACAACTGGAACAGGCTTTTTTCATACTACTGGATTCACAGGTAAATTCCAGTGCTAGGTTACAAGCTTTTAATGTGACAAACTGGAATTGCTGTAGCCTTTCTTTTTCTTTGCATTTTTAAGATCCAGTACTATAATCATCATAATCAACAGCAACTAGGTTCTGTGTTGCAGGGAATTAAATAAGAGAAAAAAAATCTGTTGATGATCCCTCTCTCTACCCCAAGTTAAAGGTACTGCATATTTTCTTCTGAACTCATCGAATCACACTGAAAAGTTACCATACCACTTGACTTCAAGTGAACAGGTATAAAAGTAAGCAGTCTTCTCAGCAGTAAAACACACACACACACAAAAAGTCAAACCAATTAATTCCAAACTGACATATAGTGCAAAATCACTTAGCATTTGACACTTGCAGATTACCAGGTAGACTTTTCAAATATGCTGATAGTAATTTTTGTAGAAAAGAAGAAGGGATTTTCCTTTCAAAACCTTCACAAGTTTTATCACAGACTTATAAATAGGTGAAAATCCCTTATATAAAGTTATTTGTAATATCCTTCCCATCGAGGATTTAGTGGTTTGTATCTGCTGAATTGTGTTGTAGCTCACGTTTATGCGTAAATACTATGTGCGTAGTGGTGGTGGTGGGGAAGTGTGTGTGGGGACTGCTATCTATTTCTTTCTAAATATATTGACATACATTTTGACGATGGCTGTGATGGCACTGTGTTGTACAGCATACTGTAGCAGGTAAGTATAACATTTTCTTGTTGTCTGTTTTAAAGTGGTGGTTTAGCCCTGCCTTTTAAAAAGAAAATAAAGAAAATAAAGAAAATGAGTGAGTGGGTACCGTAGTGGGTAAGTATCCTACAATAGGTACTCAGCTCTGTTATTGCCCATGTAACCTTCTCACATTGCCTCTTCTGTCTCCCTCTCTCTTGCTACCATTGCTTGTGTCCTATATTTTGACTGTAAACTCTTTGAAGCACAAACTGTTGCTCACTCTCTGTCATAGTGTAGCATCAATCTTTGGAAGCAGATGCACTGCTGTTTCCTTAAAAACAAAGTTACGGGGACTGTAATAAATACTACTACTGGAAACATGTTTTTTATCTATTCCTATACCATTGAATTTCAGTACACATTCCAGTGCAAGCCTTTCAATGGCTGGCTATTCCATCAAAACTAACAAACAAATCAAGTTTTAAAATATTTCTTTGTGTATGAAAATTTAGTTCAAAATGCTGCTCTGTGTTTTTCTTCTGTAGCAAGACATGGGACTTTTGGTCACTACTGCTAATATTCTTATAACATTAGGCACCCATAAAGCTTACTACTTCCACTCCAAGACTTAATGTTTCTCTTACAGGCCACAGAAACCATTTCCAGAGAAAGACTGAGAGAAGGGAGAGAGAGAAACTCACCACTACAAGTGAAGAAGAGAGAAGTCCAGACAAATAGTTTTTCTGAGTTCCCATGACTTTCTTTTGAACAATCTTTTCTTCCTGATGCATTATTTGGTCAAGGAGCAAGAACTGCCTTGTAAATAAGTACCCATTTGTTTGTTGTTTGCTGTTAAAATATTCTATTCATCTTCTTCATTAAATAGAACACAGAAGTAAACAAATAAATACTGTAAAACTAAATACCTATATAATTCCATTGTTAATACAAAAGATGCAGCAGAACTACCTCTTTACAGACTTTTCAACTACAACATTTCCTTAGCTGTTAGACAAACATATGACATCCTGAAAGCAATTCTGTTTCAAGCTCTAATTCTGTTAACCTTTACACATTTGAGTAGCTTCACTGGAACGTAACAGAGCTCTTTGTGAAAGTATAGCTAGTCATGTTTCTAGCTTTTTGTAGGCTAAACACATATGAGAATTTCAAAGCAACTATCCCTAACTGGGCAATAACATCTGACTAAACTTGCATGAATAAATTATCGCATAGTATCAAATGACAGGCAGGTGATTCAAGACAGTTATAGACCTACAGGTTATTTCAGAATTACCTCTCTTTTGTTACATCCTATGATATGTAGCCCTTAGTGCAAGATCTAAAGATCTGCTTCTGTTGGAAGCTATACTAACTCAGATGGTAAGAGCATAAATTAAGAAATTTACTGGTACTCAACAGGTAATGTAGACCCTATTTTTAGTTCTTAGTATGTCTGTATATATGTTTCCTCACTTTGCATCTTTGCAAGTACTTAACCACAGACTTGATGTTAGTAACACAGAGCTAAAAACATTCTATAAGGGCATCAAGCCAGGGTTGAAAACCTCACATTTCTTTAGAAAGCTATCCATTTTTTAGGAATATTGAAGAAAACTCACCAGGTTGTTAATCAGAAATACATTTGAACTGCTACTAAAATAATTTGGTCAGGTAGAGAAAATATGTGCATGACACACACAGATTTAATGCATGATGTAATATCTGATACAGTTGATCTGACTGTATGATCAACAAGTCATACAGTCAGAAAGACTTTTTTTTTAAATAGGAATACATTAGAATGGCTCAAGAAAGAAGTATTAGTTTATCAAGTTGAAATATAATTAGTGACTCCACAGAACAATGTACTTATATGCAACTTGCAAAGACTATGAGGTATTAGCTTCAAGGAGGCACCTCCATCAAGATATGCAGCACTCAGACTCAAATGGAAAAAAGACCACTGAAGAATAAAACCAAAAAACTAAAACAAAAAATAGAAAGCAAAATCCACTCATAAGAAATGTTACTTACAGATCACATTACAAGATCTTTCAGTAAGAAAATTTACTTGTGTAGTAGATCTGATGTATTTCTCCCTTGTGTTTGGAAGACTGACTCATTGTCTACATGTAAGACGATTTAGTTATATATGGAAATATTCTGAATCACAGCCTTGAATAATTCAACAGCACACTTTCTGAAAATACATATTTACAAATAAGGAAAGCTATCTTTCAGAGTAGATTCATTCAGCCTCCTGGATTAAGTTGATTTACATAAGCATTGTGGAGAGGAGAATTACCCCCTGGCGATAAACCCAATCTCCACAGATGGTCTTTTTGATCTATTAATCAGATTTCCTGCATCCTTAGACAATAGCTTAATTGCTTATGCCCTCACATAAAAAAAGAGGGAAAAAGATATTCAATTATCGTTAAGGAGACAGGAATAACCATTCATATGCTTTTCAAAATACTGTGAAATTATATTAAACCTACCTAGTTCACCAGGACAGAAGGAGAGTTACATTTAATAAGAAAAAATATACTGAAAGTTCTGCATGTTTTTCGTTACTGTATTTTCTGCATAAATTCTATATGAAATGTCCTCTGGAATTGTATCCATATTCCAGAAGATTTCTTTTGTGATATTTCGAAAGTATGTGGATTACTGTGGTGAAATCTGCATATTTAATGTAAAACTATTCCACAGGCTTTCTGGGTTCACCATTGCTCTGCACAAAATCTGTTGATTCTGTTTCCACAACTCTAGTAACTTCTTCAAAGATAGTCAGAGACTTTAATGAAGAAGCATGGTAATTTTTTTCTTTCCTACAATATTTGAGACAATCAGCACTGCTACACCACTAGGTCCAGTATTTTTGCCTTTACGACAAGAAAATATGCAAGACACAGGCTACCAGATTTCCATTCTAACTACTTAGCCATGAGATCATTCCTTCTGTTTATGCTAGTTGGAGGAAATTTTACATGGAACTATTAACATATCTCTTTAACAATCAAATAGTATTTGATCATAGTAGCTTGGATCCTTCACTTTTCTCCTCAGTCTGTACTCTGTAGGATTTCCAGCAGATCTAACAGCAAAGACAACATTTGCATCCTTACTGATAATCTCACGTGATTAATTTATGCATGCAAAGAATCATGCAGGAAAGATAGAACATGACTATTTCATTTAGAAACAGGTGAACCTGTCTATGTGCCTGGTAGCTTGTAAAAAAAAATTGACTCAGTAGCCATAACTACACTATATGCACCTGTTTATAATGCTGATTCCCAATTGTCAAACACCTGCCAGTATTAGACTACATACTCTTAAATGCAGGCATGTATCTGCCAGTTATTGCGTTATCCAAACACGCTTTTCGTATCACTCACTGACGTTTTAAGAAGCATCTTGAGAGTCAGGATGATATAATGTCAATGATTAGCTAAAAATTACTGTCTGAATCATAATGTATTATGCAGGATACCCCTTTATCCCTCCATTCTCTCTACAGCTGATAGTTCTAAAATGAGATTATTGCACCCAGCAACATGCATTATTTGAACATGAATGGGTATATTATCCTATTAAAAGGTGTGTGTGTGTTAGTGTGTGTGTGTTTGCGCATTACAATCTGACTTAGTTATTAGACAAAAAATCCAAAATTGAACCAGAGAGCCAAAACTGGAATAGGAATTGAGAGGACTATATCTATCTAAGCTTTATAGAACTAAAGCAGAAGATACAGACCAGTTAATTCTTTGGGTCACTGCAGAAATAATAGATACATGTCATGTTAAAGTTGACCTTTAGCTAAAGTGTACAGGCCAACCAAGTAGAAGCCACAGTTGCTCCCGCATTTCCTTTTGTGTGTGGATGAAAGTGGGGAATCCCTGTTCATTTTTCCAACAATGTCAGTAAATCTCTCACAAACATTTTAGACAAAACTTTCCCTATGTTGCTTAAGAAGCCAGAAAACAATGTTCTTTTGTTCATGTCTACAGACATTTTTTATTAGTAAAAGTAATGCCAGCAGCACAGCAATAACAGAAAAAACAACAAAAAAAATTAAGCCTTGCCTTCCAAAGCACACCTGTACCACAAGCTACCTGTATATCCTGAAGGACCAGAAAGTGTGATCCTCTTTTTATACAGCACAAAATAACTGAAGCTAATATAACAGTTCAAGGAGAAACTGTGTGCAATACAAACAACTGGTAGACTCAGAAGCACAGGCTACAGACATTTAGACATCTATTAGGATTTGTTACTTGCTTAAACAGTGTTTTGACTGTTCACAAAACTGAATGTGATCACATATACATGTTGAAATTGTATGAGTTGTTTTTTTTGTTTTGTACTTCTCCTTCTAAAACCACTATTAACACAATCATAGAAATCTTGTTTGGTCTTTAGGCTGATATTTTCATGCCTGGTGAACATAAGATGGAAGAGTGGCTCTGCTGGTTGCAATGCACTTTTGCTGTTCTGTTGACAAAAAGGCTCAGATGAATTGACTGACCTGAGTGAGAAGTCCATTCGCACTACTCAGTAAAGCTTAAAAACATGGATCCATTTTGGACATCTTCCCAGAATTGCTCTGTCAGCTAAAGATCTTCCAGGACGCCAATTCCTCCTTTGCCTCAAACATTGCCTGCATGCTGTACTCATTTCTCTCTTACATTATTTTCTTTGGTGATTCCGATAGCTTAATTTTTTATTTTGTCATTTTTAGGTTTTGTTTTTATTTGCCCCATGGAAATTCATATGCCAATGGTATTGTGGTTGATATTTGAAAATTCAAACACTATATAAATGTCTAACATTTCTCTAATAGCTGGCATATAGATTATTTTTTTTACATGCACAGTTTGTGTCAGCATATATGAGTTTTTAATTTGTTAACCATAGCAAAACTTATAGTTATGGAAAAGCTGAATGATAAATGCATAAAAAGAGGAATAACATTCTCTACTAAAAATCTGTAGACTAAGATTTATAAAAGGATATAGATTTCTCTATTATCCTATTTATCTTATCCTCTCCCAAATTGCATAGCATTTTTATATTATTTTTCCTTGAGGCTATACATGTCTGTTGGCTTTGAAGGTTACAGTACTTTTTCCTCTGCCATTATGCAGAAAGGTGTGCCCTTTTTGTCTAAGTAAAACACAAGGATGTTACATTCTTTAATTTAATAGCCTGCAAATACATTTGTTATTAAGTGTTTAGTGTCCTAATCCTGCACACAAAAAATAATAAATCAATTAATTATTTAACTAGTGAATCATTTCAGATGCTGGCAAGAAATATTGCTGTCATATGGCCAAATGATGGTATCTACACTGCTTAGTCTGAAAAATGTGAGGCTGTACCTGTCATGATTTCACTTTTCAGCCATCCCACAAATTCTATTGAGAAAATAAAGATAAATTGAATGTTGTGAATGGATTACCCAATATCTTGGATGTCACTCATTGTACATAGCATGCACATATTTAGAATTTTATCTTAGCACAAAATAGGTAATATCTAGTATATATTCTAATAGCTAATATAAATTCTATATAAATTTAGAAATTTATCTCATCGTAAGGAGGTGTATGACAACAGTTTAATATGAGTAAAAGGAAAAAAAATTACAATGCCAACTTCATTATCAAGTGGTAAACAATTAAGATGCCAGCTGTGATGAATTCCATTTTTTTTAATAGACCAGTGCAGTCAATATACTTAAGTGGAATGAAAGTGTTTGAAGTGGATCAAGAACATTTGACTTTTTTTTTGCAGGCATTGCAATAAAATTGGTACCTACCCATAAGTAATGTTGCTGTAAGCTTGGGGAGACTAGCAAAAACCTTGAAGACTTTTTTTACATCCCTTGAAAGTAATTAAAAAATAAAAACAAATTCCTAAGGAATTGATGGAATTTTAAACCAGTGACATTTTCATCCTTTAAGAAGAAACTACTTTCCCCCACATAGGCATCTCTAAATTTGGTGTATAGAATTAGATTACAGAAAGATTCTAATATCATAAGTCAGTTTGAGAGAGCTATGGCATTTGATAAAGGTGAAATTCTAATACAGGAGTTTATTCACATCTCTTATACTAATGCAAAGCAGTATATAATCATTAAGCCCAAATACTTCACTGTCAAACAGACATCCGTCTGATTCCCTATGTTTCTTGAGGCAATAATTACAACACAACCAATGGTTCAAACGTAGCTGCACCTAGATCAAGTTTCAGAGGCCATAGCTCTGAGAAGTGGAAACACAGGTGGGGTAGAGGAGCTGATAAACAAAGGGGCCAGTCCTGGCATGGAGACCCTATGTCTACAAACAGTGCTCTGGTGACCCTTTAAAGAACTGCATGTCAGGACTGAAAAAATCAAGTTCAGGTGGAAAGAAAGAGGAATGATAAATATTGTCTGACATGCAAAAGGCACTATATATGGTAAAATCAGATGTAACATGAACTTGTAGACCAGGGAAGAAAAAAAACAGATCTAAAAGTATGTTAGCAAACATATAAAAGTGACCTCAAGCACATTCTAGATTGAGGAAAAAGAAACCATCCATAGCATATTCCTGGTTGAGGGACTCAGTCTGATGACAACTGGTTGTACACCTCCTCTCCTGTTCCATTTCTCACAACACCAGGGTGTTGCCATGAACCTTAGGACCCCCAGAGGAGCAGTGGAAAAGTGATCATGACACCAGGAAAAGTGAGAGTTACTATGAGGTGCATGTATAACAAATTTAACTGTATAATAATAATGATAATGATGATGATGATGATGATGAAAATAATAATATTTCTACTACTACTGATATTTTTTCCTGTATAGTAGTATTCCTTTTTTTTTTTTTTTTCCTTCCTTTTTCTTTCTTTTTCTGTAATAACTAGGTCTGGAATGATAAAAATTCTTGAAATAGGGTTTCAGTTTTACTAACAATAAATTCTTGGCTTTATATAAAAAGTGTGTTTGCTCATAACAGATCTTGAGCGTTAACGAAAGTAACCTAGGGGAATATCCAGGAAAAGTAGTTGAAATGGCTAATGATTGGATGATATCAGAAAAAGTAATGCTTGACTGGACAGACACAGAAAGTTGAGATCAGGCAACTGGCATATAAACCTTGTGTGACGATTAATCTTTGGGGGCAATGGGTAGGGAAAACTGCACCAAAGACACCAGAGGACCACCTGCCAACAGGCCTGGATGTGGTGTGGGAGCAGAGGAGCTGCAAGAGAGGAAGCATCAGAGCCACCTCTTAATCTTCACTGCAGCCTGGAGAGCAAAGCAAAATGTAGTGCACAGATTTAGGCAGCAGTACCACCACCCCATCCTTACAGCTGATCTGAACCTGTAATCCATTGGGAAAAGTGTGTTGGAGACAGACTTCTGCTGGGCAGCCGCGCAGTGGCTTGTAGATAGTGTGTAAGAGTGATGGGTCGTGTGTGAGTAGAGGGTGTGTATGTGCTGTGCTAGTAGTTGTTTAAGAACGGTTTAAGGAACATTTGTTTAGTAAAATTTATTATTGTTTTATTGATTTTACTCAATAAAGTAGTAATTGAACAAGCATTTGAATGAAGGAAAGGCTCACCTATCTCTGTGGCATAACCACCCCCACAGTAATTGACCAACTGCCAAAACACAACATAACAAAATTTGGTGCACAGTGGGTGCCAGAAGACATCAAAAGTTTTGAGAGCTGAAAACTGATCTTTTGCTCTAGCACCAAAGCTTTCTGCACAAATTGGTGGAAAATCTTATCAAGATAGAGCTGCCCAAGACAACATAGGGTGCTTTAGTGAACTAAGATTGGTAGATAAACTCTCTGTTAACATCCAGTTTGGTTTGGGTTTTCCCTTAAGTCAAAACAAAAAAAAAAAAAAAGGAAAACAAGAGAATCACAGTTTGAGATTTCAATTTTAAGATGAACAAAATTACAGTGTTATAAAGTATGGCAAAGGAGAAAGGAGACAAGAAGATGAATAATTTTTATACATATTTGTGCTGTAGGGGAAAAAAAAAAGTTGGTTCTTTGCCTTCTCTTCCATTTCAAATGGAATGGTTAATGAAATCAACAGTGTTAGAAAAATAATATAAGCTTCTTTTTAAAAAATAATATATGAAGTCAGACTAGACATAATATAGAGAGACTTCATACTGTGCGTTGTTGAAAGGTAAATGACATTTCGTCTTTCTTCTCTAGCTATCAATTTTTTCTATTCTTTCTATCCCCTTAATTTTTTCTCTTTAGTCTTTTATAAATACTTTTTTCTCCTATTAATGTTTCAATCTTCTATTGTCCCTTCCCCTTTCCTTGTCTCCCCACCTCCCAAACTTCACTATTGTTTAATACAAGGGAAGGAAGTTTATTGCTATAATTTCTTTCTTTAATGCTAATAGTGGGTCAACATATACAAACTGCAAAACCTGTTTGAGCTTCCCAATAAAATTCTCATGGTCTGTCTCAACTGGCTGTAGAACTATTTCCAAGCTTTCTTTACAATGTTGCTGCTGGGAAGAAAGGTGCATACTGCTCACTGCACATACAATTTCGAAACGTTTTAATTTATTTTTGGTGGTAAATTTCTCAGTATCTTTGCTCAGAAAATCTGAAAAAAAAATAAATTTCCTTGTCCATGGATTCAATTGGATTTCAGTAAAACTCCATCAAAGCAAATAAGATAATGTTTAGAATGGGAGAACTGTAGAATCCGCTAGGCTATACTGGTGTTCAGAATCTATTGTCTACAGAAAGACAGAAAGCAACAAGAGAATGGTTTCTTCGTTGTTTGGGGGTTTTTTCATTGTGTTTCCACTCCCCACCCCCCCCCCGCCCCGCCCCTAGCAGTGGCTTATTATGAAGATCTGTAAAGGGATACTTCAGTACTGATTGGTGGATATTGTCAATGTTATTCTGTCTGGAGTGTGATAGAATGGTCATACAGATAAAAGAAGCGCACATTCATTTCCCAGTCAAAATGCATTCTGACTCCTGACAACCTCTGAACTGGTTTCTACACAACTGTTCCTATGCACAATTGTTAAAAAGACTGTCAAATTAATCTTTAAACACTTATAGATCCCTATATTTCTTCTCCCCTTATAAAAGAAGATTTGGTGCTACACATGGCCTTTTCTAATTTCATCACTGGTTGCTGGATTAGGAAGGAGAAATGTAAATATCTGCGTACCCACTTATCACTGGGGGTTTGGGGGTTATTTTTTTGAGTTTGGGGGTTTTGTTGTTGGTGGTGGTTGTGGTGGTTTAGTTTTGGGGTTTTTTAAGTGGACAAGAGGAAAATTGTTCACTTCTTTAGTTCTGCAATGATGTCAATATTGCATTTCTAATTAATAGTGGCAGTGCAAATCTCCCAGGGTAGACATTCTTTTAGGTTTTGTGTTCAAATCTGAATAAATCAAATATTATTTTGACTGGGATTTACTTCTGGGTGAACTTGAATATAATGGTGGTCACGTTAATGTTTCTTGTGAGTATCTTTTGCCTCAGGGAGCCAATTACAGTGGCAAAATTAAAAAGTAATTTGGTTTTACTACAGTATTTCCACTATTGAATAATCAAATTACTTTGCAAAGTAAGGATCATACATTATTTTGGTGTCTTAAATGTCTCCCTATGGCATTGAATAAAAAAAATCAGGAGAAACACAGGGAAAAAAACACAAAACCCAACCAAAAAACCCTCCCAACCAAGTCTGTTGTCATCCCCCAGCTTCATTCAAGTTTGTGCTTCTGAGGAAGAGAGGTTTTTTTAAAAAAAAAATGATCAGGGTAGTATTCGTTATTTATCCCAAAATCATGTAATTTGTTTTTATTCTTGCTGTTAGCTGGCAGAACTCAACTTTGTTTCATTATACTGCTAGATCCCATAATTTCAGAACTGTAATTCAATAATAGCTGTTATGTCACCACAAGTGAAGCTCAGGAATGAATCTGCTTGGTTTGATCAAAAGGCCATAGCATGCTTTTGTAGTTAGAATCAGAATTTATTCAGCATTCAGAAAAAGAGAAATAAACAGCCCATAACTGGAGTGGGTGCTGCCTATTATTTTCTGGATTGCACCTATGTATTACAATGGGGTGTATTTACTTTAAATTATATGGCATTACATTAGCATTGACGCTGGATAAGAAGAAAAGAGAAATCTAACTCTTTCAAGAGGCTACAGATTGTCTACCACAATGAGTGCATTTTGAGGTTCCAAAGAGACCAAGGCAGATGTAGAAACAAATATAAAATGTAATGTTTGTACATCAAGGTACCTGATATTTGTTTGTTTTTCTTTTTTTTTTTTTCTTTTCTTCCTAGCAGGTAACCTTAGCAGTATCATTAAGCAGGGGGAAATCACATCGTGAAGTTTGAGGTTTCTAGTTCCATCTTTTAGTGCTTTCTGTGGTTTTTTTTGAGGAAGAAATGAGACCTGAAGTAGTAATAGGATGTGACAAAGGCCATAATAATCTGTGTCCATTTCCTTATCACACAATTTTATTTAGAGTGGCATATAAAATAGTCCATCTGGAACATCCATTTTTGTAGGCAGCATCAGAGCACTGTTGATTTGCTGCAACAGCTGAACTGCTATTTTCTATTTTCTATGCAATATACAAATCTTACACAGAAGGAATGCAGTCTTCTGCCTGGAAAATACCATTCTGAAATACCAAGGTCAAATGTAACTGACAGTGGAGGTATGAACACAAAGGTATTTCTAACAAATTATATATTGTAAATTTGTTTTAGCTGTTCTTCAGTGTTATAGCTATGCATTTTCCTTTAACTATACTGTAGAAATATCCTCAGAAAAGAACCCTTCCACTTCAGAGCATGTGAATGCCAAAGGCTCACTCAAAGCACTTGCAAATACCAAGAAGCAGTTTTGCAACAGAAAGCTGACCCAGCTTCTAAAGAAAATAAGACTTGACTATACCAGTATAATTGCCATCCTGTTCTCTTTCTGCTGCTCTACAGCCTTTGCTCCATTTGTTTTCCAAATGTTTTAGTATTAGAAAATGTGCAGAAAGATGGACAACTGATGCTTAATAGCAAGGTAAGGTATCAAAGTTAAGGTCTCATATAGCTAATGTTCAGCCTTAAAAAAAAACAAGAAAAAACAAAAAAGTCCAACCTAAACCAAACCAACAACAAAAGAACTAGCAACCAACTAACTGACTAAAAACTCCCCACCATTTTTGTCTCTTCTTGATCCAAATAGTATACCCTTTCTTTTATCTTGGCATGCACAGCCAGGAGTGTGACCCTTGGGAAACGTTATCATTTAATCTTGATATATGATCTACACATATATCCTATATATGTAGCAGAAGCTCTTGAGGAATAACTTCCCTGTGGAATGCAGCAGTGTAGCAGCAGACCCATCAGATGTACTGTAGAAGTCCAGTAAGTGGCCATAGTAGAGTTCAATAGAACAGTTTCTGTCCTAAAATCATCCTGTGACTACCTCCAAATACAACAGTGTATTGGTTGGTTGTATGTTCTTATATAAAGCTGTGGATGTTCTTGAGTAATACTGAGTTGTACTTACAGTTGGTGTAAAAATTACTATAATTTTTTTTGCAAAGGAATTATATTAATTTTAGTTATTCCTACAATTCTAAATATGCCATAAATCCTGTTTTCTACACCTTAGATACAAAAAACTAACAGTGAATAACATCAAATAAGTTTAAGATTGCTTTTTTAAGATGGGTTTTAGTAAACAGTAGCACTTAATCATTCTGCTGTGCATTCTGCTCTATGCTGTAGGGATCTTATACAACAGCTCTACTCAGTAGAATATTTTCCACTATCAGTGCATAATTTTTCATAAGAGATATAAATTTAAACTTTTCCTTCTACTTATACACTATCTGTAGCAGTGACTCTTGAGGTCATTGGCAAATATTGTTGCCATTCTTCTGTCCCACATAGAAGTTAATAAATGCACTGTTGGAACATTTTTGTTGGAAGGCTCTCTGGGGAATTTTTTTTGTTTCCACATTTTGATTTTTTCCCTTATTTCTTTGCTCCATCTAGTTGTTATTTTGTCAGTTTTGGTTCTGATTGTGTTTTTGAATCTGTATATCTTATCATGTACAGTATTAGGGACCTCTAGGTTGTCCTACAATGCAAGTGATACTAGTGACAACTGGGGTTCTTTCATTGTTTTCAGTAGCTGAGCACTGAAACTTCTTCATACTCTTTCAGGAAAAAAAAAGAAATAAGAAAGAAGGAAATACAAAAGGAAAGTAAATTCCACAAGATGGGCTGAAGCTATAACGCAGAATAGTAGGAATAGGTAGATTTAAAATATTCTCTGCAAATTTCAGCTGATTCCCAAACAGTGCAATGTTCTTTCCATGCTTAATTGCCTTCCATAATAAATGTATAGACTTCTTGCAATCATATCTTAGCTTATGACTAGTGAGCAAACCTCCAAAAGGTAAGAAAATGAGATAACATTCTATCTGCTAGAACTAGCTATGACTGTTTTATCTACAAAGATATTTTTTACCTATCAAGTTATGCAGTACCCTGTTATTTTAAAGTTGTGCTTTTCTACAGACTACATTTTTTCTCTTCTTCCTGTGCATTAGTAATCCTTTCCCTCTGATTTCTTATTCTACATTTGCAATGGAATACCTTATTCCTTCTGTGGAGCTTTCTCCTTCACTCTTTCCCAATCTTCACTTTACATCTGTTTCTGTTCATGCTGATACTATTTATTCACAAACTTTCCCCCAGTTTCTAATCTTCTCTGTCTAGCCCCAGGAATAATGGTTGCTGCCTCTCTTATCATTCTGCAGACCTCCTGTGACAAGATACATGGTCCCTCAGATTCAAATGATGTATCTCAGAAATACTTAGAGTGCCATTTTTTTGTTTCTACTTGAGTAAGAGACTGAAAACTGTACAAAAGAAACTATATTTGAGATATTTATGCTATATAAATACAGTGTTGACAGACATAAGCAAGGTTAAGATCAGGATATTCTATTTCTTACTGGGAATTCAGTGGCTTAAGTATGAGAGGTTGCCAGTGCAATAGGGTAGGTATTATAATTTTATACAGTATGGAGATTTCTGGAGATTTTTGGTTTTTCCTGGAGAATAAAAAGGTATTTGCCCTGTATCTTTTTATAGCATGTTCTTCTGTCAGGCTGGTATTAATTTGCAGAGAAATTTGGGGGTGTGGAAGAGAAAGACTTCTTATGAAAAAAAAATTGAAACAGTGCCTCTATGTCTCACTGTTCACTTCTCAGCAGTAGGAGGCCTAGAAGGTGGTTGTGTGTGTAAGTGGGGAGCAAGCAAATGCAGAAGCAGTACTATGACTGGCATAGAAAAGAGAGAAAATCAGAAATTTGGGAAGTCGGAGAGCACAGCCCATTGGAGAATCAAATTGCTGGGAGAACGGAAGGGAAATTAGTCTGAGCCAAAAGTCAGCAGTGGGTGAGAAGATGAACAGATTATAATAAATACCCTGCTTTTTTTGGGCCACCATAGGAGCTTTGTGGATTGAGGCAACATTCAGTCAAATTGCTAAAATAATAATTTTATGACTTAACTCAAACTTCACCTATTAGGAGTCTATTTATCTCCCCCTCTGCACTACATGGTTTTGCCTTCTCTATTTCCTAAATGGAAGAAGAGAGGAATTGAATAACACAACACATAAAAATTAGAACTGACAGTGGCCCTTGCAGTTTGGAAAGCCTGTATTATGACAATACATTGTCAAATACGATACGATAATAGCTGTGCCATTAATTTTTTTGCATATTTAAACCAATTAATGCTAAACTTCAAGTGGTACATTCGTGTGTATGTAAATTTGTGCGTGTATTCACATACTTACATCTTTACACATGCTGGCTTCATGAAGAGGAAGAGGAATTTCATTTAGAGAAAGATTCTTTTCTAGATTCTATATTTTTTACAATTATTAAAATGAAAACCTGAAATGAAGTAAAATTAGAGAATAGAACAGAATAGAATAGAACAGAACAGAACAGAACAGAATAGAACAGAATAGAAAACCAAATCCAAGGGAAAAATAAAAAAGCTAAAGTGGGAAAGCTTAGATAAGACACTGGATGTCACATTTTGTACTTTGTCCTAGCTTCTTAGAATCTGCTTCCTCTCTTCTGTAACACAAGATAAAAACTCGACAAAGTATTACAGAAGTTCCATTATCACCAGGTACATTGGAACATAAAGATAACTACTTGAGTTCAGTCATTCTTCATTTAGTATTTAAATAATTTTTAGAAGAATTTAAGCATAAGAGAATTCCTCTACAGAAATAATATCTACCTTTAAGATTGGATTGGACTGGGTTGATGTACGTTTGATTACACTGAAGTGATGGATATTTGTTTTACTACAGCTTTTTTTATCTTTCTGCATGTACTTTGTCCTGAAACATGCTTTCTCGCTTTTTGCAGTAGAGTTAGGGATACAGATGTGGCAAGTCCACCTCCATAAAGTTTTTGTCTAGCGGTATTTCTCAGCAGAGGAGAACTATGTCACTGATCATATTCTTTGCTCTCCACATTAAAGTTAATGGGGAGACAATGTGTAGATATGTTCAAAACATGTAGAAAAAAGTGCATGTGCAAATATTTTAGTTCAAGGTTTATGTGTCTTTGGGAAAGCAGTTAGTCATACAGTGTTTTTAAACAAATTCTGTGTGTGTGTGTGTGTGTGCATACTTATGTTTTAAGTGGATGCATCGTGGAAAAATAGCACAGTGTTATGAGCCATATTGCAGCTCTAAATTAGAAGTCAGATCTGGTGTTCAAGTTCAGGTTCAAATGAAAAATAGCCTTGTGGTTTGCTCTTAACTCTTCAAATTCACATAAATAGGCACTGAGTAATATCAGAATTATATGCTGTAGTTTAATCTACATTTTTTTTCTCCAACGCATCCACAGCTGATATAGTTTTACCTTACTAAGAGGGGAACAGAGAGCCTGATATCCCTTGGACATAGTATTAGAGGAATTTCTTGTTTTCCAGCAGCCCCCTACACTTCTATTTCTGAAATACTGTGCTATTAAACAATACAGCCATTTTTACAGGTCGGTGAAGTATCATACTTTTGTTACTGCCAAAAGCCTACAAAGGTATGTGTAAGCTACAGACACCCTCTTTGGGTACAAGTACAGGTGTACGCAAGTGCATCCAATATACTTGTATTGCAAGTGTGTTTTCCTGTGTGTCTATTCAAATACTTTTCTGAAGCTCATGACTACAGAGTTGCAAACACCTGAAAACTCCTTTACATTTTCATAAATCTGAACATAGCTAAAACTCTCTCTGTGAAAAATGACTCATTTGTTTTAACAAGGGAAGTTACGAATTTATATTAGGTAGGTGTCTATCTCAATCTTCTTCACTTACACAATAGGAATTGCAGAGGTCAGACTCTCCAGGACTCTAAATATGCTTTAGTTATTTACAGTAGTTTAAAATAATTTTTAATCCATACCTTTTGTTTTAGGAGTTTCATACTTGTTTTGCTTTGTTGCAACAAAGTTTGAAAACCGAGTGTGACAAAAATACTGTGTATAGTACTGATATGTTGGTATCATGGTTATGCCACTACTAAAATGTGTGCACATACAGCAGACATGTAAGAGTTTTTCCTATTTTGTGACATAATTCTTGACCAGTTATTTATGATAAAGCTACCTTTAATTTCATCTTTCTAGATATTACATGCATGTATACACGTCTATACACAGAGATGAGAAGTAATTTTGGAAAGCACTGCAGTAGCCTGCATCCTTTCTAAGACACTATTATGTTAACTTTTTAGCAAGACTCCATTTGTGGAGTTTATTTTTTTTTTAAAAACTCCGGTTCTTGACAGAATAGTTTACTGGCACTAAACCAAAAATAAATATATAGAAAATAACCTTGAAATGCCCCAGATCATAGCAATACCATCATCAGTATTTTAAGTAGTTTTAGTTGTTCTTTCTAGTATTGAAACAGTTTGCATTTTATGTAATTTTTTACTATGCAATACATAATCTTGTATTTCAGGTGGGAATTTTATCCTTAGCTTTTTTTCACTAAAAACACAGGTTTTAGAACAAGAAAAACCTACAAAAACCCACTTAAAACAAATTAGCATAAATATTAGATGTTGACATGTTTCAAGGCTTATTATTATTATTATTATTATTATTATTATTATTATTATTATTATTAAAGGTTAAACTGATCTCTAAAATTTGCACAGCAACAGCACATCTGTTTACCTATGTGTTGATAAAGACAGATGGTACATGGAGTAACAGCTGCCAATGTAAAATATGCAATATGCAATGTAGGAATTGAAAAGAAATCATTTGGGCCAGATCGAAATACTAACGTAAGACTGCTTGTATCACAATGTTTCAAGATTAATTCCTTTTCTAAAATAAGAACCTCAAAATCCTGAAACAAACTATCTGATGCAGATCAGAAAGGTTTTGAACAATGTAGCTCTTTAAAATGGAGTCATTCAGATGCTGCTGAGAATCATTAGTCTTTAGCACCTGAATGTGGGATAGTAAACAGAGCACTAAGTGAAGAAGGGGACTAGAGGCTGGAACCAGTATCCAAAGGCTCTGCTTGGTTGTTGCTTCCTCAGGGTCTGACTGAAAATGTTTTAGAAGTAAATGCAATCTGTATGAGAGCCATGGCAGGGTCAGTGGTGGCAGCCTAATAGATTTTTAAACCTCAGTACCAGGAAACTCCACCCTTGATCTAAAACCAAGGTTTAATATGGCTTCTTATTTACCTCAGGCATGATGGTACTAGTGAGGATGTGGAAGACTGTTCTGGTTAGAGTGGAAGTAACAAGCTGAGATGATCAAGACAATTACTTTCAGTGGGATTAAGCTTCCTGGTTTTCTCAGTTTAGAAACTGAAATCATATTGTTCATGCACTTGCAGAACAGGAAAACATTGCAGTGTGCTAGCACCAGGACTACTGGGAAGGCAAGCATTATATTTCTGTTCGGGAGGGAAGGATACAATGCAGTCCAATTCAGTAGTTAGATCAAATGGGGACATGAACTCTCTTAGTACGTGTCTCTTCTTAATAGGAGCCTTCAATAGAAGTCTTCAAGTATTGTCAGATGTACAGTACCCTGCTATTCACTTACAAATGGCCTAATGGGGTGTTCCCAACATGATATAGTGATAAAGCACAGAAGCGCCAATTAAAATGGAACACTTATTGTGTCAATCGTTTTAAAGGAACATTAAGCTCTCATAATACTCTTTCAAAAATAAAAGGTATAATAAAAGCTTTATATGCAAAGCTTCCTCTTCACATTACTGCCTCCTGGTAATAGAGGGATTCTTACAAGTGTGATTATAATTGAAAAACTTTTGCTTTATCATTTTCATGTTTTCAAATTCCAATGATTCCAATTGAAAGTATTCTTCATCTGATAAAATTGGACCCAAATACTCTCTTAGGGCATTCTTGTTATAAATAATTGGCATTTACTGAAATTTTTAAACCTTAACACAATCTTTCTCACATCCATTCAGAAAACTCCAACACCTCTGCTCACAAAACAAAACATGAAGGTACAAGATGAAATAAAAGTGGAGAACAAATATCTCTGATATTCGCTATAAGGTTGAAAGTACCAGTTATCAGCTAAAATAGATAAAAAATTTGTCTTTATGGGACCTGCTCCTTTTTCCTTTCCCTGTTTGCCAATCTGTACGTTACTGGTCTGGATGAAGTTCAGATATGGCTTGCTCTTTGTTGTCACTGCATAGCCTTTTTTTTTCTTTAACAAAATTGTTTTCTAGCTTTGTGATGAGAAGTCTGTATCACACTGGCCCAATTAGTCATCTTTATGCCAGTCTAGGGTAGCATAACTGAGAAGAATAAAAGCAAACTGGCCTTACCATGGGTCCCATGTTTTTTGAGTCAGCATCTAGATGGCCTCCACAGGTTGCATGAAAATTC
Organism: Gavia stellata; assembly: GCF_030936135.1. Taxonomy (NCBI): domain Eukaryota; kingdom Metazoa; phylum Chordata; class Aves; order Gaviiformes; family Gaviidae; genus Gavia; species Gavia stellata. The sequence goes on from NC_082637.1 coordinate 34,836,190, forward strand.
TCATTAAAGGATGGTGTTTCTAATTTCTGTCTGACCAGAAGGGATTTTTCCACCAAATGTCACAATTTCTCTTGCTATCGGTATTTTCAACTTCCTTTGCTTTGGAACAGGAAATAATTATTTTATAGCTCACCAACACATTTGTGCTACATCCTATTACACTAACAATTCAGATTGTAGATTTATAAATTTCCATCCACATTTGTCCTTTCTATTTAGTCACTGCCTTACCACAGAGGTGAGCCATCCCTTCTCTCCTTAACTTCTTTATTAAGAGCTTAGGTGCAACAGCATGTTTATTACAGACATTACAATTGTTATGCACTAATCTTACGTACTGTATTATTAGCAATAACAGGACACAACAGAGTGAAGCCTTCACCTGAATTTGTTTCCTTTTATGGATTTTTGTTAAAACCATAAGTGCATATTTTCGTTGCAGTGTGTGTGGGTTTAGCCACGCAATTCCCATTAATATTAAAAGGAATCACACAGCTAAGTCCCTGCACGCCACATTGAAAATACTGCTTAATGTTATTTTAATGAAGATTCTTTTATGAGTAAATTATTTCAGAGTAGCTGGGCAGTTATTATCTTCCTCAGTTACTAGCAATCGCCCACAGGGTAAGTGTTCTCTAATATTATGTTGCAGCCCCGGTGTCTTTGCCATGTTGTTATGGGACCTTTCTAGTTATAAACAATTTTCATTGCAGTGTGCAATTAGAAACTAGCCAACAGAGTAAAGCAGCAAAACTTGGTTTTGGCTGCAAGTTGGAGCTGCCCCTGGGGGTCTTTAATTTATGCTCTGCCCTTTTTTTATAATCAAAGTTTTTTTGAAATGCGCCCAGTTTGTTCCTTAGAGGGAACATTTCTCTCTTCTTGAGGTTCATTCCACCTTGTTTTTGGTTTATGAATCTTTCAAGGTTGTTCTGGATAGTTAGTCCTATACAGAATGACAGTATAAACCTTGAATGAAACTTGGAACCATAATTTACTCATTTAGGTGTACTTACAGTTTGGTTTTGCAACCTGGCAAGTTGCACCCAGCAATCCACTGCATAGTTAATTAGTGTATGTGAACTCTGTTCTTCCTTCCATACACAAATTATATTCATTAGCAACTACCTTGTCTTTACATAGAGGTGGGTAGCACCACAGACCTACCCACATGCATGTCTTTCTATTTCCATTCCATCGTTCCTCTTCCTCCCCCTGCTCAGGAACACAGCGTTTTATTCTTATCTCTTTGGGTTGGAGAACTACAGACCAAAATACTGTGGACTGAAGTGATGCTAATGGTACTCATTTAGAAAATGTTGATTAGATCTATGAAGAACATCTGTAAATTGTTATGACATAAATTTTCAGAAAGAAGTTCTTTCTTTTTCTTTTTTTTTAACAGTCATTGAAATAAAAATTACCTGGTTCTAGTACAGGTGTTGATAATCTTTTGTCAGCTCTACAGCATGTTTTTGCCTCTTTCTGCTGGACTCATTCTTTTATCTAGGCCACAGGACTCAGCCTGGGCTAACACATATATGTAACATAGAACATATTTTGAGCTGTCTTCTTTATGTGGGTATGTTCTCTTACTGTAATGGTAAAATGTAATCCATAACAATAAAAATGCCATTCTGTGGTTAAGAAAATTGCACCAGTTTTATAATTTATATAAAGTTATTCACTATGGAATTACTTTCATAGCCATGAAACAGTAAAAGTAGCCAACCGCAATGTTTTGTTTTGTTTTGTATTTTTCCCAACTCACATCAGGTTTTACAGGTTGATCTCTAGAAGAGGTGAAAAAGTCTCTCCTAAGGATTATGTGAGTATTCTTCCTAGGGATCAATGCAATCATCTCTTTTAAGCTGCAGACTATTATAATCAAGAGAATCAAGAAAGCCATTTGCCAAGTCCTTGCTTCCCTCAGTATGATCCCACATCAGTGATTTCTTTGAGATCATGTTCTAAAGGCAGAGAAGGTTTAGCTTGTGAATATATGAAAACTGATTAACTTCTATTGACACTGGCTGATCTCACAAATTTGTTTCTTGCTGCTTACTAATAAAGAGTTCATGTGATGTGTCACATCCTATGACAATAGTAATGAGCATTAATCAAATTATCTGCCCCCAATTGACTTTGTATCACATTACCCAAAAGAAAGCAATTCACAGACTCAATCACTTCAAAAGGAGTTTTTCATCAGCCTTAAGAAATAAAAACTAGGCTAATAATTTAGTAAGTCTGGATTTCTTTCCTTCTTTCTTTTCTTTTTTTTTTGTAAGTGGAAGTTCTTAGATATGAATTGTACAATGAATTTCAACATAAAATAACGATTTAAACATGTAGTTTATTTCAATATACAGTAAATGTGAGTTAAACATTGTTTTTGAAAAGTGCTCTAAATATTGAGTAGACATTTTCAAAAGGCACTCTAATTATAAAATGTACGTTTTGCCCGTTCTAGTCAACTGCATGTAAATGAACACACTTTAAGGCACATTTCATAAACTATTAATTTTGGGTCCTCTGTCTCCTTCTTTTGTATTTCCTGTATTGATTTCTGAAAAACAGAATAATAATTGATTAGAATGAATGTGTATACTCCAGCCAATTTTGATATTTCATTTGCAGCTTGCTTGGTGTAATGCCCTACTCCTTTGATCTAATCATGAAAATGTGTCAGTATACTCTCATTATAGAAAAAAGGTAAAGTGGTCCAGGCCTCCTGGGAACAGTAGGACTACAATATGTAAATTTAAATTGCTAAGCTACAACCCCCATATCCCATATTTTGTAAATTGTATGTTGCATACTTACTTTATACTTTTAACAATAATGCAAATGAGAATTTAGAGACTGTGTACATTAACCAGTATTTCTGGAAATTTCAAATTAAAAAAAAAAACAACCTGAAGTATCATTGTTGCAGGTTATGTGTCCTAGAAGGATAAAGCACAACAGAGAACCAGGCACCCTAGTTCTTGTCTTGTTTATTATTTTGACTTCCACAGAAAAATGTATATCCCTTTATTTGCTCTTGGACTGAATTAAACCTGACACAGCTGATGGTAGTTCTACACCGATTTATTGATGTATTGGGAGAAAACCAAGAGGCCAATGAAGCAGTGTTTTATTTAAAGACCATTTCATACCTTGTTGCTTATATAAAGATCTTTACATAGTATTGCCAATCTCTTTTTTTTTATTCCTCTATTTACATGTGTTAAGTATTTTGTATTGGATGTGTCTTTCACAACAGAAAATAAAAAGGAGGGAAGTGAAAGTATTTATCCATGTGTAACTTCAGTTATATCAATCAAGAGAAACCTTGAAAGAAAATGGGCAAGCAGCAGGCAGATGAATTTTTACTGAATATAATGAAGGGGTAATGCCTTCATCTATGACTGCTCATGCTATTATTTTGCTGAATGGCATGTTTGTTACTGAACTGAAAATTCTGAAAAGGTAGTCAGAAAAAGCTTTTACTGAAAACACTTTGTTCTTGTCCCAGCTCTCAGCTTTGGAGTGGTAGTGTTATTTCAACACCTGGCATACATATCCACAAACTCACTTGTCAGCCTCAGGAAGGTCACAGCTGGACTTTTGTTTATAGAATTTGTAAAAAGTGATCATCACTGAAGTAAAAAATACCAGAGCTGGTTTGGCTTAAAAATTTGAATTTTGATAAAATATGCTGCTGGATTATCAAATATTGTACTTTGAATAGACAATAAAAGTTCTTAACATAAAGATCCTATTTTTTAAATATTTAAAATTTCAAGAAGAACATACAGCAAGTTTTTATAGTCTGTCTTGAGAAATAATTCTTTCCATCTTGGCCTTTTCTTTGTGTAACAGGAGTTTCAATAGGTTAGATGAACAATATCAGTCTATAAGCAGTACTATTCTGTTTGTTTCATGCTAACCATGTAGTGTGATATGCATCACATACGCTTGGAACTTGGCAAGAGACATTTCCTTGGTTTTACAAAAGTTTTTAAGATGAAGTAAAACTGCCCATTCTATGCTAGTATTAAATCAAGTTTTTAAAAGTAGAATGAGAGTAAATATAGATATTCACTCATTTAAAATTTTAAAATTAACACTGTACAGGCCTTTGTCTTGAAAGTCTCCAAGGATGGAGATTGCACAGCTTTCTGGGTACTCTCTTCCAGTGCTGCATTACTGTCCTCATGATTTTTATTTCCCCCTTAATGTCCAGAACAAAAATTCCAAGACAAAACTTGTGGCCACAGTACCTTTTGTATCACTTACCACTACCTAAAACAGTTCTTCTCCATCACCTTCATAACATCCTCTCAATTATTTGGAGATCTGTTGTTCTCTTCTTCAATAGGTTAAACTAGTCCAGCTTCTTCTAAACCTCCTTTGAGGTCATTTGACCTTAGTAGCTTCTATTGAACCCTCTCACGATTTTAGTGTCCTCCTTTAGACGTATGTGGTGCACAAAACTGGGCAAAATATTTCAGGTGAGACCCTGCCACATGAAGGAGGATTATAACGTCCTTAAATCTGTTGGCCACACTCCTCCTAGTGTAGGTCAGTCTGTCTTCTGCTTTATTAACCATAAAAGCACACTGGTCACTCATGTAGAACTTGGCATCCACTGTCATCCATTGGTCTTTTTTAGAAGGGCTTAGGCAGGCAGGCAGTTCCCTGCGCAGGGCTTCTCTGGAGATTTATCTTCCTCTTGAACATCAGGAATTTTCTGGTGTGGTCTGGTTCTATCTCTGGCTTGGTTCTCAAGCTGCTCAAGATCCCTCTGAACTGAAGTGCTACCATGTAACATGCCGACCACTGCTCCTGAACTAGTATCATAGATAAAGTTTCTGAGGGCACATTCTGTCTTATCACCCATGCAGCTCATAAAGTTAATGCACGATATCCCCCCCCAGAGCCAAGGCACTTAGATTAGGGGTCCAGACAGTTTTCAGTTCAGTTAACAGTGCATCCATCCAACCCATACCTCCGCTGCTTCCAAAACTGAATGTTGTGGCTAACAGTGTCAGAAGCATTAATAGAGATAAAGGTGTATTACATACTCTTGTCAATGTAGCTGGACATTTAATCACAGAAGGCAAGCATGCATGTGATTGTAACTGTGTAAATCAGTGCTACTCTTTCTTATTAGCTTCACATCTTACATGTGTTTGCAAATATACATTATTTTCCATGATCTTTTTCAGCAGAAAATTGAGACTGACTGGACTTCACCTCTCTAGATAAATGAAGCATGCATGTTGTAACATTTTTTTTCCAGTTGTCAGATACCTCTCCCAATCACCATGACTTTTTGTAAGTGATAGTGGTCTTGCAATCACATCACTGTACTTTCAGCACTCTCAGGTGAATCCCTTCTGTCTCATGAAATCTGGTAACCTCCAGCTTCTTTGGTAGCCTGTTATTCATTGCTCCCTGTTGGTGATTGTCCTTCCCAAATCATGTTCTTCCTTTTTTTCATCTGGAAAACCCAAGGATGTTTTTTCCCTCTTTTTCTCAGTTATCATGCCTCCAGAGTTCTTTGTTTTTATTTTAGAAAACTGGTGTATAAAAAGTCCTTCTAAACAGTACAGATGAAACCAGATAGTCAGGAGGCAAGGTTCCATAATAAGTTAGACATTGCTCACAGGCAGAAAAAAGTGAATATGAAAACATTAGAAATATAGTTAATTAATACTAAAAATGGTTTGTCTGTAAAATGCACATGAGAATTCATAGTAGGAACTCATGTTTTGGTAACTAGCTGCAAATAGAAGCAAAGAGACACCATAAAACATATAGATGAAAACATCATTTCAATGAGTGCTTGAAAAATCTACAGCAGAGTTCAGAAAGAAAAGCTCTGTAAACAGTCACCCTGTTAACCAATGAAATTTGATAGTACCATATGCAATATGACATGGACTGAAAAGACATAATGTTGACTTTTAAATGAAATTTGAGTTTTCTGAAAAGAGAACAAAATATCACTGTAGAAATCTCAATGAAAACCCGTGTTCATTTGCAGCAGTAACTAAAAAAGGAAAAAAACCCCCCAAATTCATAGAAAATCAATCAAGTAGTTCTGTGAATAGCATAACATATGAAAATCAGCTTCCTGGATCTTCAATGAACAATGTCCAGCTACCAAGTAAATTCTCGTAGAGTGCTTAATAGTGTATCCGAGATCACTGAAAACTTTCTCATTTAGAGCGAATACCTTGGGTCTTTGTACTCTGCCCGGAAGACTGTTTCATAAAACTGAAGAAACTGATGTATATTTGAGATCTTTCCCATTCCCAAATGTGATTGAAACCTCTGCAGGCAAAGCAGAGGCCTGTGATGTCTATAAATCATAACCAAAAGAAATCATAAGTAAAGAAAGTGTATATTTAATGTACTACTGGCAATATTTTAATTTATGTGTTTTGGCTGTTCCTAAAAATGAAATTTAGGCTACACTACCTGCTTACTTTGAAAAAATGGACCATTACTTTTTGTTCAAATGGCTTAGGCTTGAATGATGAAATTTTGTAACCTGGATTTTGGATGAGGAAGCTTGCAAAACGAACCCGAGATTCATCAACAACAAACTAGCAAAATCAGTATCAGCTTTATAAATACAAAGACAAAAATGTAGTTTGAGTATATATTGATGAGAAAAAAGAAAATAGAAAACTAGGTTTCTGAGTCATCTCCTAAAAATAAGCCCAATGGCCCAGACCAGAAGCATTCATTTAATCATATAAAGAAACTATTATTTTTTTCCCATAGAGCTTCTGCCACGTGGCAAGCCATTTTATACATCCTCCTAAATTGTTAAGTAAAACAATCATACTGTCTACTGACAGACCTATTTGTAGACTTTCAAACAAGGATTTTCTTCAGGAGATTAATAAATATTAATACATAATTTGATTATAATAATTTGATATTGTTTATAACAGTTGTAGTGACAAAAACACTTAAAAGTTCTGACTAACACTAATAGATACTTCATTGTCTTCCTTACCATCTAACCCTGAAGACCAAATGTTAAGCAATGAAAATGGTTTGGGTTTTCTCTGTCTCCTTCTCTTCTGTCTCAAAAAGGCAGAAGGCATTCTCAGGACTCCTAGGTGTCATATAATGGGTTTGCCACATTTAATGACCCCCCACTGTGTCACACCTGTCTACAGCCCAGCTTGTTTAATGTACCTTGTCACTTTCCTAATAAAAAGGAAGTGTCTTTATGTTTCCAAAACAAGGTTCCTTATTAAAGTATTATCAGAGATGCTGCAACTGCAGTTAGCATTCAGACCATGGAGTTGTTTTATGTGACCATCTCCAAAGGCTTCTCTTCCGAATTCTGTTCCTCTCTCTTCAACTTCCCTACAAATTGTCACATTTTCTTTCTAACAAGCTTTTTTTTCAGCTTCTTCATTCTTTTAAAGATGTCTCTTTTACATTTTTTTATTTTGTGCTAGCAAGTAATAATACTTTGGAATAGACCTTTGAAGTATGCAACCTCCCAAGGGCCTGACCCTTACTGCTAACCTATTCTGGTCTGTTATTAAGTCTAGGAAGTTGTTTATCCAGTGAAATGGCTTATTGGAAACTGCAAGTTCATGAGGTCTAAAACACTTCCTTTGAACCTTTGAATGAATCACAGAATGGTGGAGGTTGGAAGGGACCTCTGGAGTCCTGTCCAAGCCCCCTGCTCAAGCAGTGCCACATGGAGCCTGGTTACCCAGGACTAACTCCAGACACCTATTGGGTAATTCCAAGGAGCAAGACTCCCCAGCCTCTCTGGGCAAGCTGTGCCAGTGCTCGGTCATGCTCATGGTAAAAAGGTTTTCCCTTATGTTCAGTCAAAACCTCTTGTGTTTCAGTTCGTGTCACTTGCGTCTTGCCCTGTCACTGGATACTACTAAAAAAAAGCCTGGCTAGGTGAGCATGCTCACCTAGACCATGCTTCATCAGGTTCTCTATGAGAATGTTATGGGAGACAGTGTTGAAAACCTTACTGAAAACTAGGTAGAAAATATCCCTTGTTCTCCCCTCACCTACCAGGCCAGTCATTTCATAACAGAAGGTTATCAGGTTGGTCAAGCATGGCTTCCCCTTGGTAAATCCATGCTGACTAGTCTTTGTTGTCTTTCTTGTCCTTCATGTGCCTGGAAATGGCTTCCAGGATTAGTTGTTCCATCACCTTCCTAGGGATTGAGGTTGACCACCCCGTAGTTCCCTTGGACCTCTTTCTTGCATTTGAAGCCAAAGTTCAGATGGAATCCTATCTGAATGGATCTTTCCATTGCCAGGGGCTTGAAAACTGCAGACCAAGTGGAATAAAGCCAGAAATAGCAAAAATAAAACATTTTTCTGTTTTTTGAGCTACTAGGAAGTTTCTTGTTTGTATTTTTGATGTTGGAATGAAGAAACTATCATTTTTTTCTGACATAATTTTCTTGGATAGTCTTGCGTATACCCTCGGTTTTTTTCTGATTTTTTTTTTTCCTGTTTTAACTGTATGTGGCCAGTTAATGACTGTAGTCCAAACTGTCTTGGTCCTGGCCCTGTTGTTCCTCTTTGTTCAGGAGTATTCTTACTCATTCTGTCTCTGTCTGTCACTGCGCTCCTCTTCTCTGTTCCGTTTTCATTGCTATCGCTAGCTTGTGGTTAATAAATTCAATCGGCCTTCCATTATAAATTGGACTGTTCTCCTCTGCTGCTGCTTCATACAGCTATTTGGTAGTTGGAGGTGGATGTGTTTTCCTGCGTACAGAAACCCTTGTCTCCCACGCTACAACAGCATTTTTTGCTTTACATTCTCTCAACTGTTTCTGCTTCTTGTCTACCATTTTTCCCTTCAGTTTGTAGGAGATTTATCTCCATGGAGAAGAAAAACACAATTCTTTCAGCTGTATGCCTCCTGCAACGGCTTACAATATGATCCCAAGACTTGGCTCTGAGTGATTTAAACTGTTCTATAGTGCCCCCTCAAAAAGTCAGGAACGTTTTTACTTTATAAAACAAGATGTTGGGTTTGGGTAAGGCCTTCTTGCTGAGTACCTTATCAAAAGGGCTATTAATTTAAAATGATTGTATAGTTCCTCGCATTAAATATTAACATGAAATAAAAAAAAAAACCAGACCTAAATTCCTTTCTAGCCTTTTAGTAGGATCAAGCTGACCTTCTATGGGGTTGTAAAGTGTCTTCTGACCCTATCCTTTCCCAAATACATTCTCTCTTGGACTCCCAGCTCATGCAACTGGCATGTTCTTGGTTCATTTCTCATGTCTCAGGCCCTAGTATGTGTAGTGTGTGTCCTTCTCATGATGCCGTATCTAAAATGTGTTGTGATGACTTCCAATTCCCTTTCAAGCAAAAACCTACTTTACACTGAAAGTTAACATCTCACCCAGCAGTGAAGAGTAAGCTCCTCACAGTCTGGCTATTGTAGAAGTGTCATTTTATAGCACCTTATTTTGTCTAGCAACTTTCTAAATAGCCTGTCACCTGGTATGTAGGGGGATAACAGACTTCCACGGCAAAAAAATAGACATCTGTTTTAGATTGTTATTCCCCAACTTTTTTGTATTTTCATGGGTTTTACCTTTTTGTCACATGAAAAAAAAAAATCAGTTTCAACCTTTTTGGGTTATTTAGACTTAGAAGTAATATACTATCTCACTAGCACATGTTCATCAGCTTTTTGCACCTTGACTCTATGGTCCCAAATTGCATCTTCCTCAACACGTCCTTCTCGTGTAATAACGATGTCAAGAGTTGTGGCTTGCAGTCTACAGCTTCCTCTAGTACATAGATCAGTTCACAGTGGATATCCATGGACATAGACACCTGCCAAATGGTTTAGCAAAACTCAGAGGGCTGGACCTCCATTACCTCATTCTACAACCCATTCTTAATGCTACACATGACAAACAGCTCTGTCCTAAATAAAACTGATTGTCTAGTTCCATCATTGGTCATGTGTACTCAATTCTTCCATGCAGATGGTGTTGGTCATTGAAAATTCTCAGTTCATAACGTAACTCATTTTATTGTAAGTTTTGATCATTGCCTGCTATGCAATTTCTGCCTATTTGTCATCACACATTCAACAGTCCACACAGTGGAACTGAGACCAGAACTTTCTTTCTGCCCAGAATGGACATGGATTTATTTATCTGGAGCCTCTTATGTGTTTTGTTTGCGTGGCTGTTCATGTTTTAGTCCAGTTCAGCTGCACTTCCTGCTTCATTCTCATTCAGAATGCATTGTAGAACATATGCCTATGAATGATCAAACTCCACAGGACTTTTTAAGGTCCTTTTGGGGCGTGATTGAGACTGCTGGAAGGATAGGCTCATTTTTGCATTGAGCTTTGAGTAAAGGCTTCCTCTCCCAACAAACACAGGAACCTTCAGCTCCTATCGATGACAAGACATGCTGCAGTTGTTCTGAAAGACCATTTAGCCAGACTATGCAGAGCCAATAGAGGAAGACAAAGAGAAGAAGAAGGAAAAAAAAACAAAATAAGACAACAACAACAACAAAACCAACCCAAACCCCAGAAGAAAATGTACAGAACATTTCAAATTTATTGAGTTTCTTAAAACTGGAAAAATTTAACTGGAAGCAGGATTGTACAAAGTGGTGTATACTGTTCACTTCAAGAATTAACTCCAGAAAAAAAAAGTATTAAAAAGCAAAGCATTATGCAATTTAATAATTTTGAAGTTGCATTCAGAAGAAGTCTTAATTATATATTAATTGTAGAAGTTAATAAAACAGTTTTTCTATTATTTAATCAAATACATTAAAAAAATATTTTCAATATTTGTTTGCCTATGGAAATGGTCAAATAATGTTCGATTTAGCTGAGGAATGACAGCAAAAAATTAACTGTATAATGTATTCAGCAAATATTTTTGCTCTTTAAATTGTCTCTAACCAAAATGCTAACTAACTCCTGAATTCTGTTGCTTAAGTCCTTATATTACTGAGTCATTGTAGCCTGAACTCCAGTGGGAGAAGTTAAATAAAACATACAGTTGTCTCTCTTTTCACAGTTCCTTGATTGTTTCTCTTTCTAACTGGTAAAAGCAAGTTTCACCTCATGAATAATAACCACTGGTTTTGAATTCCACTTCCCTTATTCTGGTTCAGGCAGCATGTAGGTGAGTTTAAAAGGCTCTTTTATAATTTCTTTTATAAATATTCCATGCTACAACTAGTTATATTCAGGTCAAACTCTCCTTTCCAGTCTTAACATGAGATGGTCACTTGAATTGTGTGGTTGCTTTATAGGTGTGTTTTAAGTTTGTAAAGCCTGATCAAGCTCCAGTTACCTCTGATTGATCGGTGCTTCTGCATACAGAACCATAGTAAAATGTCACAAGTGATTGCAAAAGAAAGAGCTTATTCAAATATGTGGAAAAGCTGTAATTTAAAAGTTAAGCAATGCAATTTATAACACAAACTTCTTTCTGTTTGTCTCATTAAACATTACAGGAAAACTTTTTAAAATTGTTTCTTTCTATAAAACAAACTCACTATAGTATAATTAATGTAACATAATTAATAGGATGCATAAAGTTCTCAGTATGGATGTGAATGTTAAAAATACTGTGAAAAACGTTCTGCATAATGATTTGCTTTATATTTAGTAAGATTTCATTAGTGTGCATGCATGTCAGCTAAATAATTTGCATAGTTAAAAGCCCCTAAATACTTATAGACATGATCAACTGTGATGCCTCTAGTGATCAGTCAGCAAATCTATATTAAAATAGTGTTAAAGGTTTGGCCAAAACCTGCCTAAAGCCAGAAGGTTCAGAGTTATAAGAATAACGTTCTCCCTTGTGTCACCCTAAGGGTGCTGCAAATGTGCTTCCTAACTGAGAAATTTGGAAGAGATGGTGATCTAGCATCTATTGTCATACAAACATATTAGATTATATCAAATGCAGAAATTCAAAGGTGCAGGAGTATACTCAGATATTTGCACTTAGATAAGAAACTCTAATGCAAGAAAACTGTGACCACAACCAGTGCCTTTGGATGCAACTATAACTTGAATTCTGAATCACATTATTATGCCTGACAATATTTAATCTGAGCTGGATTATTTAAAAATGGAAAAGACAATGCATTTTTGCATGAGTTGTGGAGATTTTGCCCCTCAATCTAGAAATAGCATGATACTTTTTGATCCATGAATGTTACAGATACAATATCCTAAACTGTGCTTCTGGGTAACACAATTGCCCTAACTTTCATCAGGGTTTTTGTAAAACAAAAAGGAACAAAGAGGGGGGATTAATTTTCAAAGTGCTTGCTGCTGATTTTTAATTCTTTGTCTCAAACATGTATCTGTTTATTAGTATGACTAGACAGTTTATGCAATTCTTAAAGTCTAGCAATTAACATTCTCTACAGCCATGGTAAAATTCTCCTCTTAGCTGAATACTTCTGGAATTCCTTATAACAAAAAAGATCAGATGCTAGCTAAAAACTCTCAATATTTCTTCTACTTCATATCTTCCTATTCTAATGGTACTGCTGGTACTGGAGCTGTTGTCACAGAAAAATAATACCATAATGTCTTGGAGAGCCTATGGCACTGTGCTCTATGTACCAAATTTTTAAAATAAATTAGACCTTTCAAAATTACTTGAGTCATCAGGATGTTATATCAGATGCAGTTAATGTCAGCATTTTTTACATACTGTGATGTTGTGCTGGTTTTGGCTGGGGTAGAGTTAATTTTCTTCATAGTAGCTAGTATGGGGCTGTGTTTTGGATTTGTGCTGGAAACAATGTTGATACACAGGGATGTTTTAGTTACTGCTGAGCAGTGCGTACACAGAGTCAAGGCCTTTTCTGCTTCTCACACCGCCCCACCAGCGAGTAGGCTGGGGGTGCACAAGAAGCTGGGAGGGGACACAGCAGGGACAGCTGACCCCAACTGACCAAAGGGATATTCCATACCATATGACGTCACGCGCAGCATATAAAGCTGGGGGAAGAGGAAGGAAGGGGGGGACATTCGGAGTAATGGTGTTTGTCTTCCGAAGTAACTGTTATGCGTGATGGAGCCCTGCTTTCCTGGAGATGGCTGAACACCTGCCTGCAGATGGGAAGTGGTGAATGAATTCCTTGTTTTGCTTTGTTTAAACTGTCTTTATCTCAACCCATGAGTTTTCTCACTTTTACCCTTCTGATTCTCTCTCCCATCCCACCTGGGGGGAGTGAGTGAGGGACTGTGTGGTGCTTAGTTGCCAGCTGGGCTTAAACCACGACAGATGTAAATGTTAACATAATCAGGTAGCATGTATCACATATCCTATTGTTACTGAAAATGGAAAGAAAAATATTTTAAAAATGCTATTTACGTCAAAGATATTAAAAAACCCCACCAAAACAACATAAAGCCAGAACAGAACATCTTCAGGAATGGGCTGAAGACAAAATAAACTTCTAGAGTTACACAATCCACTTGTAGGTAACATGGACTTTTTATGTAAACAACATAAAAATGAGGGGGGGGGTATTAAAACCTTGTGCATTTCTAATGAAGCAACAATGGCATTATCATGCTGCTTTACAAGGCAATAATCCAGTTGTGAGCTGGATAAATTACAATGCAAATTCACATAAACCAGGATTTCAAATAAGGCATTGTGAGGTTTCTAATAGCATTATTATGAGTATTTTTAAATAAAGTTTTAAAAACCAAGCAATTACCAAAGGAAATAAATGGCAGATCATGTGAAAAGAAAGATCAGAGAATTAGAGTAAAGGCAATGATACTTATTTAAGTGCAAGCAGATTTTGCTGCTCTCAAGGTGAATGAACAGATGAGGTATAGCAAATGAAATGTTATAATAGGAATAGAACTTGAAGTCTGCTAGTTATTTCTAAATCTTTCTCTGATGAAAGCTTGCAACTCTCAGAATCCTTGTACTTATTACACGATCCTATAAGCTTTCCAGAAGGATTGAAAATTCTGACTGCTGAAGGATTTTTTTCTCATGAAATCATTTGAGTATATTTATCCTTTCCCTTCTTCCCAGTTACTCATTGCTGTACAAAACCACCACAATACTTCAAGACCTTGAAAGTTTGGTAGAATGAGATTGCAAAATGTAAAATAGGACTGATCAGTAAAACGGGATTTTCTGGCCAACTGAGTGAGAATAAAGTGGCTTTCCTGTAGTCAGAAAGAAAGGCTAAACAGAGCAGCTACAGTATGTTCCAGCAATTATTATTCTTTCATTGGTAAATAGTTTCCCAAGAAAAGCAGCAACTACAAAATGTTGGTAGTGTAAAACAAGGTTTCAGTAAGGCACAGCACTGTAAAATATACTATGCTGACAAAAACTACAGTGATGAACAAATGAGAAGAACCAATACAGCATAGAACAAAAAACAAGTCTGAATCAGCAGGTGTGTAGACAAGATGAATTTTTCTTTTTTTTGTATGTAAGATATTATTGTGGCTATCTAAAAGCATTTAGGAGTAAATGTTGAAAGCATTTCAATACACATACTTTTTCTCAATTCCAGAATTGTAGTATATTAATGGAACTAGTGCATAATGTTAAAATTCCTGATCACACACTCCTGAAGATTACCTATGTACACTTTTAAAAGAGTCTGTTCTAGCTTTATAATCAGAAATCTCAATAATTTTTATCTGTTTTAAAATAAGCTCTTCACATCTACAAAGTTTATAGTGTTCTGCTTATCTGAAGGCTCTTACTCTGTTTTCTAGTCTTTCACCCTGTGCGTAGAAAGAACAGAATAAAACCAAAAGTGCCAGTAAATAGACCCACCTTCATCCAGCATATTATCAGTAGTCCCAAAAGGAAGGCAAAAAGGAGAGACAGGCTTTACGCAGTATTTCTCCAAAGCCAACAAAACTGTGCAGGCTGCTTGGGTGGAAAACTGATTCCACGGGCCAAGTCTGTTATGAAGTAAGCTTTCCTGAGGAAGCCCCAGCAGGAATCTTCTGCTAATCTCAGCTTTAACAGTGTGCTATGGGCAAGACGTTGATTGTTCAGATTTGCTTATCCTCGACTACATAACTCCGTATAGATTAAAGCCATTGGGAAGGAAAGATTGTTTTGTGATTATCACTCCTAGGGCTCAGAAAATTTATGTTAACAGCTCTGCCAGGAACTGTCCAGGCAACTTCGCATAATGTCTGCAGTACTCAGCCTTTAAAAGGGAAATAATTAGTCCTCACTCAATAACAGCTATTTTGAGGACACAAAAAAAAAATCCATCAGTGTTACTGAAGGTCTATATAAGTGTTTACACAGAGAGAACCAGCTCCTCATAGTCTAACATCAGCCTAAGACAGTGAAGACCCAGAATGAATATTGTGAAAATATGTGTCCTTCCCAACTTTCAGTTTTATTAGTCTCTTAAGTAACCACACAACCTGAGACTCTTCATGGACTCTTTCCTAGGTTGTTTCCCAACCATTCCTTTGACTAATTCCATTAGAAAGGCTCTTTTATTTTCCTGAACTGATGAAAACAAGGCCCACCTGGCCTATGAAGCAGGGTGAATTAGGAAATACTTGGTGAGTTCATGGGTCTCTCAGCTTAGCCACAGTTATACATCATACCATTCTACAAAAATGTGTTCACCTGAATCGCAGACCAAGCACCCTTTGACAATTTGTTACAAGCCTCACCACAATACGAAATTTGGTTCTCCAGTGATAATCTGCATCTGTTATCAAAACTCGTTTATATTTTAATCACTCATATATTACCTACAGATTCACTTTAGGCTTACTTCATTCTCCTACCAAAGTAATTAGACATCAATTGGAACTGGGAAAATGTTTGTAATTTTATTTTCATTATCTAATTGGCTTTTAATTGGTCAGTGGGATTACAAAATGTTCCTGAAATCTTCCCGAAAGTGAGGTTCTGCAGAGCCTGAGAGGTTATGTGCAAGAGTCATTTTGAATGTCCAAGTGCCCTTTCTGACCGACATTTTCTTTAATTTCTTCCCATACAATCTCCTTGAATTACGAGGTATCTGGTTATGCATTGACCAAAGACCTTGCATTAGTTGTTCATAAAATAAATGTGCAGAGCCTCCTTATAGTAAAAAGAGATGTCCAGTGGAGATAATTTTTTATGACAACAGGTATGTTGATGTAAAAGGCCATCTGTGCCTGGTTATACAGCTTGCTTTCATTGCAGATCTATAATTTTTTGTTTGCCTTACTCACCCACTGAATTAGAAAGGCAAGCATTAATTTCTTAATGTGAGGAACACTGTTGAATTTTTTTGGTACCTGAAGGCTCTTCTTCCTACAAATTTTTTCAAGCCCCATCAGCCACTGCCAAGGGACATACATACATACACATTGTATTCTATATCACATAAAATACTTGGCTCAGTAGTACTAAAACCTCTGTCTCCAAGACAGTACAATCATGCACAATCAGCAAAAAAGTAAGGGGCAGCTTGCTAGCACAGTAAACAAATGGGCATATTGTTGTGCATTCTAGTCAAAAAGGGTACATCTGGTCAAATCCTATTCCTATAAATTGAATTTAAACTTTGTAGAACTAATTTTCCAAATTAATTTTTCTTTAAAATTATTTAATTATAATGAGCCTACAGAACTTGTAAGGCATTGCATCTGTGCATGAAAAGCTTACATTTAATTTTGAGGCAGGCAATTTACTCCAAGGTCAAATTACACATTTTCAGTAGGAATTGTTATAATTTTAAAGCTGTGGGTCTCAGACTATTTCTCTAATTCCAAATAGCTTGCACTGTCCCTCATTCCAGAAGAAGAGTGGAACTTAATTATTCTTGTAAAAATAAAAAAATTAACCAGACTTTTTTTAAGAAAAGTAATTCTAATATTTTATAGGTGTGCTGGAATAATAACAATAATAACAATAATAACAACAATAACAATAACAACAACAATAACAACAACAATAACAACAACAATAACAATAATAATAATACTAATAATATCTCTCTTACTAAGAAAATATACAACCGAAATGCACTCTAACAAAGAACTTGACTACAAATTCTAAAAAATGATAAAGAGAGGTAACATATTTCCAAGTATTTTTCAGTATCTGAGAATTTTCTCAGAAGTCTGGAACAGGACGTGAAGTTCTCAATTCTGATATAAATTGTTCTGAGAATAAATTTAGTTTCTTAAAATTAAAAAAGATCATTTTATACCTTTGGACTGAAATGTCTGAATAAGAAGACTAAAGTACATGTGAATGAGTAGTATATGTATTTTTTTATTATTTTTTGTGACCACATCAGTTTACAGCTGCTGAGATTCTGATGCATCTTCAGATTGAGGAAAGAATTTCTTTATGCTCTTACCAATATAAAATTACAGAAAATTATTCTCAAAATTAAAGTATGGGATTTAATTTAAGGGACATCAACATATAAGAACATATTTGCTAAATGCCTTTCATTAAGGACATATTAAGAACTTTATCATAGTGAAAAAGTGAGATTTTTCATCCAGTAGAGAATACTGCCACAGCATTTCACCACTCCAGTGTTCTGGACCTGAGTTGTCAAAAAGTACTGGTCATATCTAAGGCAGCAACTACAATGATTTATATACAGTCTCTACCTACCATAATGCTGAGTACGTTTTTGGATATGTTTTCTTACTGCTGCAAATGAGAACTAGCAATTGCAGAAACCAAATAATTCTTGAAATATAAAAGCTTAAGAAATGAGACTGCTCTGGCCTATACTGCAAATTTCCTGTATTAGTTGCTAAAGAGAAAAAGTTACAAGAAGCTAATGTGTTTTGGTGATTTTACCTGCTTTGCTATCAAACATACAGGCCACAGTAACTCTCAGAATCTAATAAATTTCTTTTAAAAACCTGGTGGGCCTTATTTTTCAAAATGATAGCAAATGTTTCTAAAATCCTTCTCTTTGCACGCTTGCCCTCCTCATAGAATTAGATAAATAAAGAATCTTTAACACAGTAGCTCTGTTTATGCAGTATCTAAAATGAAGTGACTATTTTAGAGAACATTTAAAAATTACAGCTTCTGTTCTAAGAAACTTACAGTCTATGTTTATAAAGCAGGAGAAAAAAGAGGGAAAAGAAAACCCTAATATTACAATTTGGAAAAAACTGTTAGGGAAAACCTCCTGAACAATCTGTACCGTTTCTGAAACTGGCACCAAAAAGAAACAGGGTTAACTATGCAGGTGCAAAAACTGGTGCAGCTGTACTATTTCTGTGATTTGAGCCAGATAAGTATCTCAGCATATTTGCGTTATTCTATATAAATATGTCAGTTCAGGTGGAGATAGTATTTGTATTTTTAGCACAGTACTTCATTGTACTGCGTGGACATACTGTACAACTTGATATTTCCTTAACAAAAGGACTTTAGAGGCAGAAAAATGCTTCCCATGAATTTCAGCAGGGCTACAGCGAGAGTTACCTCAGACAGTCTTAAGTATGTTGATGGTATCAGAAACTTTGTTTTTAATACCTGTTTCAAGATGCTCTTCCCTTGAATACAAGTCTTATTTAAGAAGAGATAATGGAACCGAGATGTGGAAAAGGTCATAAAGTGACAACTCACCCTTTATGCCAAAATATGTTGTTTATAATTCTGTGTTTGATTTACAGCATGATCTCTGCCGGCAGTGGGAAAAGGTTGAGAGGTCTCAGGTTTGATCCTTCATTATCCTTTTTTGGAGTAACGACAAGGTTAGGAAGCATCCACAAAATAGAAAAAAATTTACCTACTGCATTCTGCCAATATTTGTCAGGTTTTTATAATTACAAGTATGACTCTGGGAGACGGAAAATGATTCTGAGCACATGTTAATGCAGGATAGTCTGGGCAGGCTGGAACCTCATGCAGTTCATCAAAAGTGAAAGCAGAGCCTGGTCCCTGGGACAGATGAAGCCCTGCAGCAGGACAGGCTGGGGTCAAAGCTGAGTAGCAGAAAAGGCCCCAGGGCCCCAGGAACACCAGGCTGGCTGCGAGGCAGCAGTACCCCAGGGCAACAAAGAAGTCCCCACCACATTCTGGGCTACATGAGCTAGGGTACTACCAGAAGGCCTGGGGAGGGGTCCTGTCCTGCTGGTCAGGAGCCTTGAGACAAACCTGAGTGCTTTGACCAGCCTGGAGCTCTCCTATATGAGATAGACACTGATGTATTGGAGCAAGTCCATAGAGGCCAGTAAAGTGGCTGTGTCTGGAGCACAGGGCAATCCAAGGACAGCCTGTGAGAGCTGGGTTATTTCAATCTTAAGAAGATTTCAGTGAAGAGAGCATTACTGTCTTCAAGTAACAGGAGAGAAGACGGGGCCAGACTCTGCCCATAGGTGTACAGCGACAGGTCGAGAGACAACAAAAAAAATTCAGAGTAGATGCAATGACTCTTTTCTTATCATTTTTTCTTTTTCTTTTTTTCTCTTTTTTATTTTTTTCTTTTTCTTTTTCTTTTTCTTTTTTTATTTTTGTTTTTCTTATTATTTTTCTTTCTATTTTTATTTTTTATTATTCTTTTTTCTTTTTCTTCTTCTTCTTCTTTTTTTTTTTTTCTTTTTTCTTTTTCTTTTTCGCATGAGGGAAATCAAACCCTAGAAGGCCTCTTTGAGAAGAAGGCTCCAGAAATACTTTCACCTCCAGAGATACTTTCCAACCTCTACTGTTCTGTAGTTCTATCATTTTATGATGCCTCTGTAGCAGCATGAGCTGTGGTGAGGTGGAGAAGGTCCCAGAGACCTTCTCACCCTGATGTTTATCACTCGGTAGGCCTTTCTGGTACACATTCATTATTGAAACCTTAAGAATTCATCCCAGCTGAAGAAAAAAACGCAGATAATTCAACCAGGTCCTATTTTCCTCTGAAAAGTGAAAATAAAACAAAACTATGAAAAGACAAAAGAAGGAGCAAAATAACTTGCCATTAAGTGTAAGCACTTGCAAGACAGGACTATTTTTAAGGGGGGAAAAAAGACTCTAACCATTTTCAAACATCAAGAAAAAGGCAGAACAAAATTTAAACAAAGTTTTAGATGTAATCTAACAAAAGTTTGAAACGTTGTTTGCAGTTCTTCAGGGAGTAATGGGAAAGGTCAGAAACCAAAAACTTCTGCTGGAATGAGGGGAAGATGGCTGACTAATAAGGACATTGATACTTGAAACTTCTGGTCGAAGGATTTGAAGATGTAACACATACTTGCAGAATCCAGTTTGATCCCTGGCTAACAATTGGTTGAGCCAGTTTTTACGTTCACTGGGCTGAAATGATTTATTACATGTATAGTGTCAGTATATAATCCTCAGATGTGAACATCGCATTCACATACATCCAGTGTGTGAAAAACTCAGGAAAGAAAGGAACTGCTAGTGTTTGCAGATTCTGCTATGACATTAAAAGCTTGCTTCTCTTTGTGATAAATGTATAAAGCAACAAGAATCAAGACAAAGCAGATGATTTATGCAGCTGCTACGGCAAGGGCTTCAATCACATTTATTCGTCATTTTACAGCAATTCACACGTGGATAACATTGAGATTTACATGCTGAACTGCCAGTTTCTAGGAGTTTTTTCAGCTTATGAATATCTAATATGAATTGAAGACCTTTCAAAGAATGTAATTATTCTTCTGCCAATTGATAGATTATATAGATGGTATCTTATTACAAACTTCATAAACCAGTTTAAATAGCAGTTTTAACTGCTTTGATTCATTTGTTTTTGCTTCAAGATTTAGAATGCCCTACAAAATGATTGTTGGAAAATTTAAAAAAAAAAAGGAAAAAAAGAGGAAAAAAAATTTAAACGAAATAAATTCCTAGCAATAAAGTGGCCAGGAATAAAGTGGAGCAGCTACAAAGTCAAAGAAGAATAACACTGTGACATAACAAAGATCTTTGTTGTTAAAATATAAGAAACTCATAACAGTCTGAATACTGCACACTTTTTCAAACAAAGCAAAGGAAGTCCAGTTTGACCCAGCTTATAGGAGATCATACTGTTTATTGTGCTGTTTTTAAATTGCATAAAAAAAAAAAAAAAAGAAAAATAGTTTCTTAAACATTTTAGACAAATTACTTCTAAAAGAATCTGTATCTTGGCACTTGTATACACGTCAGTAATATTGATTTACAGCATCTGATAATGTGGACAAAGGAACTTCTGTAGGATCAAAATGCCACTTGATTATGTAAGTAAATGTAAGCTGGCAGAAATAGAGGTGCTGACTAAACAGTGTATTATATTTGAATAGGCACTGCCATTCTGCAATTAAAAACATCAAATAGCTGTCACATTTCTAACTGACCTTCATCAGTCCCTCAAGGCTCTGGACCTCAGAGG
Organism: Gavia stellata; assembly: GCF_030936135.1. Taxonomy (NCBI): domain Eukaryota; kingdom Metazoa; phylum Chordata; class Aves; order Gaviiformes; family Gaviidae; genus Gavia; species Gavia stellata. The sequence continues at coordinate 34,857,569 of NC_082637.1, forward strand.
CAAGTCACTGTGTGGCTATAGCAGTTTTGACTTTAAATTCTTGTGGAATTATTGCTGGAGGTGACTTAGAAATTAAATCTATATTTGCATTTTAAGGAAATGTACAGCATTGAAGAAACTCTCAGGGTGGAGTATGGCGGTTATGCAAGGGTTCCATCCCACAAAAGTTCCCTAGGCAACCTTAGATGTTGGCAACACCAGGGGAGCTTGGTGTGCTGACTCTAGGAGAAACTGTACGGAGGGTGGAGAGGAGTAGAGACACCGTGGCCGGTCTCTAATAAGACAGGAACTAGAAAGTACTATGGAACAATGAGATGGAGACTCACCCTGATAATTAGGATATGTACCTGGTCAAAGACAATGCTACTGTACAAAGATACAATAACCTATTTAGTGTGTGTAATGGTGTGTCGTGGAGTACCTGGGAATGGGCGCACAGTCTGCCACTTCTTTGACAAAATACTACCCTTGGGTGAACTTTGCTCATTATAATCTCATTATAATACCAAAACACACCTCCATCCCAAAAGCTACCCACCTCCAAGATGTGATCACCCCTCACTGACCTTGCACTCTGAATTTTTCTTGGTCTATACCTTTAAAAGCAAAACGAGAATATTTTACACCAATTACAACAAAGAAATGTATGACCACAGCCACTCAAGCTCCACCTGTAAAGTAAATAAATAGTATAAAAAGGCTTAAGAGAGGAGGGATGTTAGGGAAGATACCATTACAGACCTGCTTTGACATGTGGGATCAGTAGACAGGCTGAGCCACTCTTCCCCCCCATAGGGACGCCTTTGGGTGAGATTCGAACACTTGGTTATACCGAGTGCTTCCCGGGGAGACTTAGAAATCTCTATAGAGTTGCTTTGTAACTTAACGCATTTGTAGCCATGCTATATTACTCATATTCTTGGTATTTGCACATGCTTTGTGGGCAGCAGTTCTATCACCAGCAATCCAAAGAACTTGTGCATCAGTTGCTTTAATAAACTACACTATTCATGAATCTAACTGTGAGACTTCTCATTGAATATGACCAAATTCCTTAAGGGTGGCCATGCTAGTTCATGCAACACGACTAGAGTAAAAGTGTGTGGTGTTACGAGTGCATATGTAATCTTGAGAATTCTATATATATATTGAACGCGATCGAACTTGTAACACAGAGAACTGGGCATCACTCAGAATCTAAGCCTAGCCGCCCCCAGCCTTTCTGATATCTGGTGAAAAACTGGAATGCAAGGGGGTTTATTTTCTGCCAAATTGCTTTGCTCCTTTAATGTGACAATTCTTTATTCTGGCTGGAAACACTACTTTAAGTTAGCCAGAACATGTGGTAGCAAATAATTAGAATCATAATGTGTTATCAACAACATTTTTTGCAAAAGTGGCTGTTGTACAATGAAAGTGGCATAAGCTGTAAAGACAACTAATCTTCCTCTGTTTTTAAGGGTCTTTGAATAATATACATGTATTCATAAAATAAATTTAATATTGAAGCAGATGCATGGAATTCCTTTCAGTATGAAGATAATGGACTTCGCTGGGTAAAAAACTGGCTGGACAGCCAAACCCAGAGAGTCACGGTGAATGGAGTGAAATCCACTTGGTGGCCGGTCACAAGCGGAGTCCCCCAGGGCTCAGTTTTGGGGACGGTCTTGTTTAATATATTTATCGATGATCTGGATGAGGGGATTGAGTGCTCCCTCAGCAAGGGAACACTACAACGTAACAGGCTTGGGGAAGAGTGGCTGGAAAGCTGCCTGGTGGAAAAGGACCTAGGGGAGCTGCTTGACAGCTGGCTGAATATGAGCCAGCAGTGTGCCCAAGAAGGCCAACAGCATCCTGGCTTGTATCAGAAATAGTGTGGCCAGCAAGACTAGGGAAGTGATTGTGCCTACTCGGTGCTGGTGAGGCCACACCTCAAATACTGTGTTCAGTTTTGGGCCCCTCACTACAAGAAGGACATTGGGGTGCTGGAGCATGTCCAGAGAAGGGCAATGATGAGGCTGGTGAGAGGTCTGGAGCACAAGCCTTATGAGGACCGGCTGAGGGAATTGGGGTGGTTTAGTCTGGAGAAGAGGAGGCTGAGGGGAGACTTATCACTCCCTACAATTACCTGAAAGGGGATTGTAGAGAGGTGGGTGTTGGTCTCTTCTCCCAAGTGACTAGTGATAGGACAAGAGGAAATGGCCTCAAGTTGTGCCAGGGGAGGTTTAGGCTGGATATTAGGAAAAATTTCTTTACGGAGAGAGTGGTAAAGCACTGGAACAGGCTGCCCAGGGAAGTGGTGGAGTCACCATCACTGGAGGCATTCAAGGAACGTGTAGATGTGGCATTGTGGGAGATGGTTTAGTGAGCATGGTGGTGTTGGGTTGATGGTTGAACTTGATGGTCTTATAGGTCTTTTCCAACCTTAATGATCCTGTGATTCTGTGATTCAGTAGCTCTTCATATTGCCAGATGAATTTCAATACGTTCATTGAGTTCACTCTCATAGCACACCTATAAAGAAAATATTGTAAATAAAAATCAAAGGTTAATACGATTTTAGAATTTGTATGATGAAGGAAAGAGATGAAAACCTGCTGCGAAAGGGTTTCAAACCTCACCAAGGACTTTTGAGCCAAAACCTGTCTACAACACCACAGGAAAAGACTGTAGCAGAAAGGACAACAGGAAACAGATCTCTAAATACAGACTAGTACGTGAATATTGTGTTTCTGCCCATCATCCACTCTTGCTTTCATTTGTCCTCATTGAATTTCCTTTATTGTGAAACAAAAGTGGTCAGCTTAAAAAGATAAGAGGGTGCAAAAAGTATCTTGAAGGAAAATACATTTGCCATCAGACTTTGTAGGATAGATTGCCTCTAGTCAAAAAATTGCAGCTATTTCACAAGTCTAATGCTGATAAAAGAAGAACTTTTGACAATGAAAACAATAGCAAAGTTCTAATGCTGTCACTGATACAATAAGCCATTTCAATAGTTTCAGGAAAAGTACTGTGGACAAATTACAGTTTATTTACTTCTGATATTAGCTACTTTTTGAACAAGGATTTTTCTGAAAAATATAACTTTATAGCTTGAAAATTGGCTGTATGATTACGTAGATTTTGTTTATGAAAGTCTTATAAAAAGGAACACTTTTGTATGCCAACATGAACAGAAGGTTCAAATTGCTTGGTACTCTGTCTAGGAAATGTCTTCTATCTGACAGAGAGAGCTTTTCATGGTGTGCCAAAACTGAGATGGATTTATGTTTCAAACTGACACTCACCGACCTCTTTGATTAGGATCCAAATACTGCGTCTTTCTCCCCTGCAACACAGTTTTTCATTGGTGAAACTGAAAGGAGAGAAAATGTCAGGATTTTTTTTTCCAGAAATGTTCAGGAGAGGATTTTCCCATGGAGAAAGGGGCACTTTAATCCTACTCCCAGACCTTTTAGATTCCTCAGGATGTTCAGGAATACAGAGCTGTATAACAGCTGTGCATAGAATATCCTTCAATCCCTGGAAGTTTCACCATCAAGGATCTCTCACTGAGGATTGTACTAAATGAAACATCTCTAATCTGGAAAGGCAACAAAGTATCAGAAGACACTACTTTCCCCAGGAAATCTCTGGGGTTCAGGAAGGAAGAGCCTCTCTATGTCCTTGTTCTGTCCCACACAACTACTATTTCTAGACTTCCAAACAACGACAGCAACAACAACAACAACCATCACCCATGAGAGAAGAATTGTGTGGTATCATAAAGACAGATGTTCCAACTGTTTTCCTATTCAGGTGCACAGGCAAAGGTATCAGATCAGTGTGAAGGGTCCCAAAAGAACTGTTATCAGTCCTCCAAGTTCACTACATTCTCAAGAAAATTCTTCCCAGATGATCTTCCTGTTTTTTTTGTATTTGTGCCATCTTTTGCAGAGCTTGCTATGATGTATGTAGATTTCTGCAAAATTGCACTTAAAAAAAAAAAAGAGAGAGAGAATGCACTCTAGGGTACAGTGACTGGACGAGGTCTGAAAGCCTACAGCTGCTGACTGCCAACGTGGTACTCTACAGAGCTCTGATCAAAACCTGCATTTCTGTGAATCAATGCATAGATTTTCACCTGCCCCCTTACTTTAGCATGCAATTCTCTCAAAATCCATGTTATATTTTTCCTTTCTTAAATAGCCTAAGGAGATAGAGAGCGTTGGGGTTGAGAAGCTGAGAAAGTAGCTGTGAGTTAAGTTGCAAAGAAGCCATATGGATAGAGAGCCCTACTTGTTTCAGTGCTCTTATGAAGCCCAGTATCTCATGTACTTAAAAATTATTTTTGTTCATTTTATTTTTAGAAACAAACCATTTTACAACATTTTTAAGCAAGACATGACTGCACAATATGGGCAAAACTCCCTTGGCAAGGTATAATTCAAGTATTTGTGCCTGTGTTTATCTCCACTTAGATGACGTTAGAAAAACAGGGACAGCTGTGCTGTGGGGTTGATTATGTTACCTGAGAGGGTTGGTAATCTTTTGTCTATTTTGTTTATTTGTTTGTTTGTTTTTCTTCTTTTTGTACTTTATTCTAAATAATGGTTTATAAATGTGAAGAGTTCTGTTCTCTTGAATGAAATGCAGATCAAACCTGCAATTTAAAGAAACCTGAAATATAGAAATTAAATCTCATAACTTCCCTACAGCTGCATCACAGAGTGCCTAAGTAGTAATTTTCTAATTGTTTATCCCTTGTTGTTTCAGATGTGTATCCAAGCTGAGGTGAACTACAAAATAAAACAAAAAAATCAAATTGAATCACTGATATGAGCAGAAGAAAAGATGGGGGAGGAAACCACTTGTTTTTTCTGTTCATTTTTGATATTAAATGAGGTATTAACAGTATACAAGATTAGATGAACCATACACATCTGCCAATAATAGCTGCATATCCTTCCTTATCTTAAAATAAAACATTTATAAGCATAAAATGTGCAAGTGTTGAGTATGGTGAAGATTAGAAACTGTGATACAGAGAAGGTACAAGTAATAATTTTCTGCTTAGGTTTTCCAAGTGTTCATAGTCTTTTTAATCCTTATTTTTTGATTACTAGGTTAACATTTTGCCCACCGGCTATGATCGTTTAAACTTCTGTTTATTTCCAAAAACTTCTTATGTTCATTAGAAAAGTGTTACAAGTGTCATTTTAATGCTGTACTCAAATAGCTGTTAGCAGTAATTTAAAATATAGTTTATTTTCCAATTCATGCAGAATCTTTTATTCCTGAGAGGACTTTACTTGATTTAACACTTAGCTAGTTTTGCTAGTATGTACTTTACCACTGAGCTTGATTTAAAAAAGATTTGCCTTGGGCAAACTAACAGTCAAGTGAAGGCAGAGGTGATTCGTACCACATCTCAAGTAGTGTTGTGCTGACACTGAATAAATCTGTCTTTAACCATTTAATGATATTTTTGCAGTGCTTTGAAACTCTGTAACTGAAGCACCACACAATGGCACAGCAGTCTCACTTAAAAAACCTTCCCAACCTAGGCTGCTGGAGGAGAAAAAATGGAAGGAATACAGCTGTTTAAATGCTGGAAAAAGAATTTGAAGAAGCCAGTCACTGCCCACTTCTTCATATTAAGTCCATGAGTGGAACAAGCTGGGCTTTTTTTCTACTTCTGATGCAATTTCTGCTGGCATGTTGTATTCTTTTACTTGCCCTTACTATCATTCCTCTTGGAGCACCAATGGCTGATAAGTAATCAAGGGGAATTTCAAATATTAGTAGGATATACATAGCTTTGAAAGCCAGCACCAAGCAGCCAAAGGGAAGTTCTAGGGAGTAAGCAATAGCCAAAAATAAAATAAATTAAAAAATCATTAATTCATTTATATTAAAATTCAAAAAGCTTATTGTTACAATTTATCTACAGTTATTGTAGATAAATTCAGGCTGATTTTAAACTATGTGGGTTGGTTTGCCAGCCTTGGTCAAGCTATGAAATCATTGAACTCCATATTTATCTGTATATGTGGATAGCCTACACATATCTCACCAAGCCCTGTGCAATGTTCTAGCATTGACTAACCACTGGATAATACATGACCATCTCTGATGCTGGATACTGTATGTCTTTGTTCCTGCAAAGATTGACAGCTCCCTCTGCTGTTCTCATCGTGAGGTGCTCAGAATAAAGTCTAATTTTCCTGAACACAATGTTGGACTCTCACAGTTTGTCAATTAATGGCTATCAGGCTGGCATGCTTTCAAACACGGGCTGGCATTCAGATGCCTGATGGCACCTTTAGGACACCTGCTTGGACAGCCAATCCATTTCAAAACAGAGCTTGATAGTGTTATTAAAGCAAGGTATAAGAATCAAACCCCATTTTTTTTCCTTCCCTTTTTTTTTTTTTTAAAGCTTTCTATTTCTGTTTGTACCCATCTGGTCTATTTACCACAGATGCAGACTTATGAAAGCTGTGGTATTTGGCAATTGGAGTCCAGCTTAAGGAACTGATATTAAAGCACTGTATAGATGCTGTAACATACTACTCACCATTCTCCTCAAAACCAGAAATATGTTCCTTCTTTTCTCTGATTTTCATCTCATTTCCACCGTGTTTTTTGTTTAAATATTTAGTAGTTCATGAAGTCAGATTAGTAAAGAAAGTGTCTCTTTCCTTTGTAGTTTTCTACATTTTAGGTGTCATTTGCTCATTCTTTATGACGAAATATATAGGCTAAATTAAAACTTGTACTCCCTGAAAGAAAGCAGAAAAAGAGAGTGAGTGATGCATGTTCTCTGGCATGTTTAAGTAGTAATGTTATATGCTAGACTGAACTTCTCAGAGCTAAAATTATCTATGAAGGTTTGGATAGTAGTGAGTAAAAAACCACTATATTGACCGGTAATTTCTTTATCCTAACAAATCTTATGCAAGGAAAAACAATAGCATAAATTTAATTTTGTCCAATTGACAAATTCTCTGTGTGATTTTTTTCTTATCAAACTCTCACATAATTATACATAATTTTGAAAGTTATGTAAGTACCCAATAGACACAACAGAGCCCATATCACCCTCAAAGACAACTCAACACAGGTTGTACTTTTTGTGTAAATCAGTTGTAGTATGTATAAGATTCCTGTACATAAGTTTTAAAATAAAACCTTCATCTGCTATAAATACATAGTAAAAATGGAGGGCAACTTTTTGAAATAGTGAGGTCTGACCTGTTCGTTTCATGGTCTAGTTTATTCTTTCCTTACCTTACCATGCAGAGTCCCTCATGACATTTCCCGTAAGAGGAAAATCTGGTAATACAGCTAAGACCTGTTAAAATTTCTGTCGTTTTTTTGACCTTAGTGAAAATAAAAAACAAAACATAAATACCAAGTACTGTACACACAGGAAGCAGCTGCTGCCTTCCTGCCTCATTGGTTCACTGAAATAGTATACCTGGCAGTTTTAGGAATCATATTTTCAATTTAAAAGTATTGTTCTCTAGGTCATTGTCCAAAGGATTTTGCATTGTAGTTGAAACATTATAGGTAATTTCAAAATTTTCTTATTAAGTTTTCTGTTGCAGATGTAGCCTTGGCATTCATGTGCTGAAAAACTTCAGCCCCACAATTCTGTTTCAGCAATAGGCTTCTACAAATGAATCACAGTGAATGACAAAAATTTTCATGCTGACTCCCTGGAGGGTTGATCTTTCCACTGGCTTTCTTGTGACCCACTTCAGATAGCTTCACCAGAACAAAGTAATATTAAGTATGTTAAAGATTTATCTGCTAACTTTAGAGATTATTGCTTCTGAAGGATATTTACGGGCAAGCTCTGTATTTATTGAAGACATTTCTGCCCCCAAGCACAGTTGCTATTTACCAAGCAGGTGTTCTCAGTCCTTCTGCATCTCAGTGATGTCCTAACAGAAATGTTAAGTTAGTTCTCATTTCTAATGTAATCACCCCTTTCTTAGAGGAAAAGGATAATCAATGAAAGCCAAACCCCTCTGCCATTCACACTGCAAAAGGAAGAGATATTACAGTAATCATTAAACTAGAGTAGTTCTGCTTTAATGAAAAAAGTATTTATTTTCCTTTGCTGATGCATCTAACTTTTTAACTGTGTTTTTTGGGCAAAAGATTTGGTTTTGTCAATAGGCTTAATTATTTCTGTAGAAGTTAAAACCACTTCATTAAACAAATAGCTGCATTCCCAGAAAAAGAAAATATCTTCTTCATTGTGCAGCAGAAATTGGGAGCTTTACAATACATTACTCTCAATATATGCTTTGTCTCTTTATCTGTGCACTGAGTATATATGAATAGCAACTCACACATGCACATTCTTTAACTGGTGACCCTGCATAAATTACCTTCCATGCTTTATTATTTTGGAGACATCTCTTGTATAGAGCCGTACAGTGTAAATTCAAGCGGTGGGTTGGCTTGTTGCTGAACCAGTGCATGATCCAATTAAAATGATATGTTACATATTCAAGAAAGCTGATTGGAAATGGTGTCAGGGATATGTATTACAGCTCTGACTTTCAACCCCAAATTTTAATTCATAATGTAATAAGTCTATTCTATGCTATTATAGCTTGTGCTAGATTTTACTATTCATTTATGCTATCTGCAGTATAGTGATCTTAGGCTGTCTGTCTGTTTAAATCAAAGGAAGATATGCACAGCTCCCTTTTAGTCTCTATTTCACTTTATCTCTGATTAATTCAAATTTTACACCACATTACACAGTTTTGTATGATTTTTTTTCCTGTTGTAGCCTCCTGGGATCATATATAATAAACTGTAAGTTTCCATTAGACTAGACAGGATATGCACGGTGGTTCTATTTGACGTTTACCTACTTACACAAATGATACTGAGTGGTCCTAAACCAAAAGTGAGAGAATTACACCTGTCAGGTGCATCTCCTGTACCCCAAAATGCACCATTCTATTTTGAATTGTCTATTATAACACTAAGTTCTGCTTACTCTGCTTTTGTATTAACTGATATTTTCACAGTACAAACAACTGCTCCCCCTTTCCGGTATGAACTGTCATTCTACTAGACAATTTTATTTTTTCTTTTACATGATTTTTCCCGTCATGTAGTGAAATGAATTTGGGCTTTCTGTTTGTCATTAATAAGGCACTGAATAGTCTTTTTAAAGTAGGCATTCTTAGCAAATGCATTTTTCTCAAAAATATACATAAGCATGATATTCTCTATCAGCTAATGTCAGTTCGTATCCTTAGTTTATTCTTATTGCTGTGTCACTATTATGGCATTATCCTGATTTCTATTCTGCATTGTAACTCCCATCAAGCCTTAGGGTCAGGATAAGCTACTCATTAATCATGTTCTTACAAGAACCTAACAAATCCTGTTTAATTTGGATCTGCTTCAGTTAGACTTGTTTTGTAAAATGTGAGGTAGCAAATTACACATCCATAATGCTGAAACCTTTTGCAACTCTTTATTAGCATAAACTTATTTGAAATAATGGTGTATTTGATATTGCCAACAAAGACATCATCTAAAAATTAATGGGGACAATTAATGTAGTATAGCATTAGTACTTGAATTCTCTAGTAATTTTATTCTAATTTAAAACAATAAACTTATTAGTGCCATGGTTATACAAATAACAGACAGAGCTCTTCTCTTTAATTTGAAGGGCATTTTCAATTTCCCTGAATGAAATATTCCTGCATTTATAGTCCTTTTCTAACATAGAGAGGTGTGTGCACATATGCATTGGGATTCTTGTCCCACTTTCCCTAACACCTCTTTTCAAAGTAGTTGCAGTGTATGGGTATGTGGTGGAAAAAAAATATTCCATGCTTTCCCCCCGTTTGCTTATATTGATACTAATACCAGAGCAACCTCAAGGGAAGCAAAACTATAGCAGAAAGTGTTTCAGGGAAGCAAGGGACCAACTCTAAAAGACAATTCCTCTCTTCAGGGGAAATCTGCTCCGCCTAGACTCTTGCAAGCTAGACCTTCCTCCTAAAAGAGAGAGCAGAAGAAGGAATACTTGATAACATCCCAAATTTCTGCCTGTCGAAAATGGTACACTTCAGGTTTGTTCTTCTAGGTGCATAAGTCAACAAGTAATTAGAAAAAGGGTGTAAGATAAGTATGGGCAGTAAAATCACTAAGATTGTAAAAGACCTGTAAGATCATCAAGTCAAAACATCAACCCAACACCACCATGCCCACTAAACCATCTCCCGTGGTACCACGTCTACATGTTTTTTGAACACCACCAGTGATGGTGACTCCACCACTTCCCTGGGCAGCCTGTTCCAGTGCTTTACCACTCTCTCCGTAAAGAAATTTTTCCTAATATCCAGCCTAAACCTCCCCTGGCACAACTTGAGGCCATTTCCTCTTGTCCTATCACTAGTCACTTGGGAGAAGAGACCAACACCCACCTCTCTACAATCCCCTTTCAGGTAATTGTAGGGAGTGATAAGTCTCCCCTCAACCTCCTCTTCTCCAGACTAAACCACCCCAATTCCCTCAGCCGGTCCTCATAAGGCTTGTGCTCCAGACCTCTCACCAGCCTCATCATTGCCCTTCTCTGGACATGCTCCAGCACCCCAATGTCCTTCTTGTAGTGAGGGGCCCAAAACTGAACACAGTATTCAAGGTGCAGCCTCACCAGCGCCGAGTACAGGGGCACGATCCCTTTCCTGCTCCTGCTGGCCACACTATTTCTGATACAGGCCAGGATGCCGTTGGCCTTCTTTGCCACCTGGGCACACTGCTGGCTCATATTCAGCCAGCTGTCAAGCAGCTACCCTAGGTCTTTTTCCACTGGGCAACTTTCCCGTCATTATTCCCCTATTCTATTCAATGTGTCCCTTGGCAAGGGAGGAAGAGATTTTGACAGTTTCCTATCTGTCCTACGTATATGCATGAGCTTGTGAGACTACATCTCTCACCTTTTCCTAACGCTCAATTCTTAATTCATGGATGTCGTCACACCTCCCTTTTTGCCCTTTCCCCATCAGGTACCAGCTCTTCAATCTTTTGGCAAACCTACAAATAAAATACTAAACTAGGCACAATTCCTATGCAATTCTCTGAAGAACGTCTCTCTTCTTGATTTAGTGCAGCTCTGATAACTCTGAGCTGGAAAAAAAAGCAGCACTGGCCAAAGGTAAAATTTGTGTTTATAGAGGTCTCCTTATGAACAAAGAGAACTTGTGAGGATATAGTAATTTGCAGTAGTCCATAACTACATCACAAGAAACAACCCAAAGTTTTCTACATAGAATAAAATTTATCAAACTTGCCTATGGCAAATTGTTTGCAAAAGGCTATATTAAGTGAAGTCATACATTATCTATGGCGAAAAACCATATGCCTAACTGCAGTAATGTTAATATTCACTTACAAAGCAGAATAAGTTTGATTTAGTGTAGAAAAAAGTTGTTGTTCTTTGTTGTTTATGGGTGTTTAACTAGGTATTGCTGACACTAACAAAAAATAACAGGGGACATAAGCTTCATAATACTGCTATGAATGTCAAGTCTGACATCAGTATTAATAGGTAATTAATGTGTGATGACCAGGAATAATAAAGAAAATTTACAGTTTGAGAGTTTGTAAAATGGATCCCTTTTATGTTTTACAATTTTTAACCATTACAGCAATTGTGAATGCTCTTTGACTTGGAGGAAGGCTGCTGAAAGTAATAAAATTCTTATAATGCTGGATTCTGCACTCATTTAAGCTTCTTGAATATTGTATTTGCTTTCGGTAACAAAACTCTAAGGAAAAGGAAGAGAGAGAGTTACAGCTATAGAATCACAGAATTACAGAATCACTAAGGTTGGAAAAGACCTGTAAGATCATCAAGTCAAAACATCAGTGCAACACCACCATGCCCACTAAACCATCTCCCACAATGCCACGTCTACATGTTTTTTGAATACCTCCAGTGAGGGTGACTCCACCACTTCCCTGGGCAGCCTGTTCCAGTATTTCACCACTCTCTCTGTAAAGAAATTTTTCCTAATATCTAGTCTAAACCTCCCCTGGCACAACTTGAGGCCATTTCCTCTTGTCCTACCACTAGTCCCTTGGGAGAAGAGACCAACACCCAACTCTCTGCAACCCCCTTTCAAGTAATTGTAGAGAGCAATAAGGTCTCCCCTCAGTCTCCTCCAGACTAAAGAACCCCAGTTCCCTCAGCCGGTCCTCATAAGGCTTGTGCTCCAGACCTCTCACCAGCTTCGTCGCCCTTCTCTGGACACGCCTCCAGCACCTCCATGTCCTTCTTGTAGTGAGGGGTCCAAAACTGAACACAGTAGTCAAGCTGCGGCCTCACTAGCACCGCGTACAGGGGCACGATCACCTCCCTGCTCCTGCTGGCCACACTATTTCCAATACAGGCCAGGATGCTGTTGGCCTTCTTTGCCACCTGGGCACACTGCTGGCTCATATTCAGCCAGCTGACAATCAACACCCCCAGGTCCTTTTCCACTGGGCAGCTTTCCAGCCACTCATCCCCAAGCCTGTAGCATTGCATGGGGTTGTTGTGACCCAAGTGCAGGACCCGGCACTTGGCCTTGTTGAACCTCATACAATTGGCCTGGGCCCATCCATCCAGCCTGTCCAGATCCCTCTGCAGAGACTTCCTATCTTCAAGCACATCAACACTCCCACCCAACTCGATGTCCTCATTCAGATCATTGATAATGATATTAAACAAGACCGGCCCCAAAACTGAGCCCTGGGGGACTCCACTTGTGACCGGCCGCCAACTGGATTTTACTCCATTCACCACAACTCTCTGGGCTCAGCCGTCCAGCCAGTTTTTTACCCAGCCAAGAGTGCACCTCTCTAAGCCACGAGCCACCAGTTTCTCCAGGAGAATACTATGGGAGACAGTGTCAAAGGCTTTACTAAAGTCCAGGTAGACAACATCAACAGCCTTCCCCTCATCCACTAGGCAGGTCACCTGGTAATAGAAGGAGATCAGGTTGGTCAAGCAGGACCTGCCCTTCATGAACCCGTGCTGGCTGGGCCTGATCCCTTGGTTGTCCTGCACGTGTCCTGTGAGCGCCCTCAAGATGAACCTCTCCATAATCTTCCCCGGCACTGAGGTCAGGCTGACAGGCGTGTAGTTCCCTGGATCCTCCTTCCAGCCCTTCTTGTAGATGGGCATCACTTTGGCAAGCCTCCAGCCAATTGGGACCTCCCCTGTTAACCAGGACTGTTGATAAATGATGGAGAGTGACTTGGCAAGTTCCTCCTTCAAGTCCCTCAGTACCTTTGGGTGGATGCCATCACAGTCATTGATCAAAATTAACTATTAAACCCCAACATGTTTATTAGAGAAAACCAGGAAAAATGTCCTGAAGGAAATTATGAGACACAAAAGACATTGCTTAAGGAAATGACAGAATGAAGATTCAGAGAGATCTTCAAACATACCCAAGAAAAACCAGGTACAGACATGGAGCGTTATATGCCAAGACAGTGGGAAAGTGTCCCTCAACAAATACGGGCCAGTGCAATGGATAGTCAGGGAGAAACAGCTCTCCAGTTGACCCATTATTGTAAAAATGAGGTTTGGTACTGTGGAGAGCATAGTGTTACCTTTTGTTCTGATGTACAGGCCAGAACAAGATACTGGGGAGAAATCAGGAAGGAGGATGTGAACTATGATTTCCCAAGGATTTTTCTTTCAATATGCTCAAAGAAATGAATTAAAACCCTACATGGCCTTAGTGACCTTTGGACTTATTTTTTTTCTGCCCTTCCTTCTCTAAAAGCCTTGCAAGATAGCAAGTCTCAGTCTGTGGAGGACAGCTGAAGTAATTATTTCAGCAACACACTGTTTCTTGTCAGGAAATTGCATTTAAGAACTATCATTATATACGCAATTCCTCCTTCTCATATGAAGTTACAGTTTCATTTACTGTGAGATTAGATTTTGTGAGATTGGGGTTTCATTCCTTTCCTACAAGCTGTTGGCAGCAGAATTAAAACCAGATTTCAAAAGTGATCTAGGCAGTTGAGATCCATTTTCAAAAGAGCCTTAGGAATGTAAATTCTAGTAACATTTTCTTACATATATTTTCATTAATGATACAGATGATAAGTGTTCATCTATTAACTTCTTCAAGAATTCCAGGTTAAATGCTGTAAACGAGAATGCATTTTGCTTTGTCCTTTCCTGTCTTCCTATGGCAATTTCAAGATTCTGTCTATGTGTAATTTATGAATTTGTGTTAATTTTATAAAAACTGCTACAATGTGTAATGAGTTAGCCAGAGACTGACAAGGACCCTGACATATGTCACTTATGCCCAGTGGAAGAAGCTACAAAGCAAACTAAAGAAATCATTAAATTTAACAACTATGCTCTGAATATTGAAAAGCAGGGATATAAATAGGAACAAAGGGTTTCAGACTGAGAAGAGGATTTATTTGGCTTAAAGAAAAATTTAACAATAAGGGTTGTTGACCAAAGAAGATAGAAAAAGTTACATATTCCAGAGGAGAAAGCATCAGCAGAAATGTTTTTGAATGTTGAGAAGCTGGTTTGTTAATTTCTGAAGACTATAGTAAAACGGTTAAAAAAAAATCAAGGCTGATAATGACATGTGAGCATTTTAATACTATGTTTCAATGTGTAAATTTGCATTATTGTAAGTTTTTTTAAAGATTGAACTTTGGAATTATTTGCTTCATATTTTAACTACTGGAAGTTATGTGAAGGTTGTATAAGATAACATTATGGAAAAGAATGCAGTAGTAGAATTTTTTAAGAGATGAACAGGGTATTCATTGGGCTATGTTATGGGTTCTTTCTACTTCCTGCAGGTTAAAAAGAGTGTGTTGAATTTCTGATGAAAGGGCACCTTCCCTACCTTATATAAGAAAGCATGAACAGAAACATCCTTGACCAAGATAAGCAGCAGGAATATAGTGGGTCCAGTGTGATGACACCACTGAGATATCCAGCAGAGAAGATGTGATAGAGAAGTGACATTTAGCTATTAGAATGCTAACATCCCTTTAATGGACATTATTTTGTGCCTTTTGTTTGTGTAGGATTTACCACAATGTATTTCTGTTCTTTAGAGTAACTCAAATATTGGAGGACAATAAATTTTCAATCCTGAGTCTACTATATGTGGCATCTCATTTTGCATTCCAGTAGTACCTCAGAAGGATACTGAACGGTCATATTTTGTACACCTAATAAAGGGAGTCTGGGGGTGTGGACAGGTTTTTTATCTTTTTTGTTTCATTTTATTTTAATCTAGCATGCAGAAGCATGAAAAGAAAAATTTCAGGTTTATCAGAAGGAAAAACAGCCTTTTACTGGAAAATGTTAAATATAATCTCAAAAAAATTAAGGAAAAATATTGCCATTCTAAAATCTGTGTCTAGATATGGAAATATCATGTGACTGGGAAGAATTCAAAATAAAGAATTTGTTTAAAAAACCAAACAAAATAATAAACTCTTTAGTCATACACCTCAAGAGGACATTTAAGTGTTAAAATCTCCAAATACATTGCTTTTCTGCCCTGTGTGGTAAAATACTTCCACTAAAACTTTCTAAGGAACTAATACTTACATATTCAAAGCAATGAAGTTCTTAAATGTTGATCTATTGCTACAATGTACAAGGCTTCAGCCTACATCCTGTGACCCTTGCTGGTAGATGCTTTACAAGCACAAAAGAAGGAGACATATTTCTATTATCTCATTTATGCTTATATATTTATTCCTATATTTTCATTGTTAAAGATGAGAAATAAGATAAAAAAAGCCAGTTAGGGCCAGGCTAAAGAAACAAAGTTTAATGAATACAAAATACAATTTCACGTATGACTTACCAATACGAATTTGCAGGATTTTGCAGATATTGTGATGCAGATGAGTCTAACATTGGGTTTAAAAAGAAGTAAGGAATAGGCAAATGGCTGAACAGGGAGGGATGAAACAAGTTTCTGTCCAGTTCAAATCTGTGTTCTTGCACAATGGCCGTAAGTGGTGTATGGGAAAGAGTAAGAACAAGGCAGTCAAATACAATGTTTTCCATGGATATCCTCCATGTCTCTAGCAAAAGTTCCTATGTTGGACTTTCTAGGCCACATGTGGTTTCTAAGTATGCTTCAGAGCATGTCTGTTCCCCTGATCAGTCCAGTCTTTATTTGAACCCATGCCAACAATCAGCATGTCCCTTGTCCAGTTTCTGCTGCTAAAGGTGCAACAAAACAGTTCCTTTTCTTTGTGTTGAATCAGTTCCTCCTGCCTTCGTCTGATATACCCTGGTTCTTGTTGCCAAAGGAGAGAGCAATACATATTTTTTTCTGTTTGGTCCATTTATAGTTTTATAGCCCTGTATCATAACTGTCCTTAGATGTCTTTCTCCCAATCTGTAGTATCCTAGATTACTTGATTGTTCTTTATACAGAAGTCATTCCATAATTCTGAACATCTTTGATTTTTTTCCCCCTGAAAATTTTTCTGTTCTGTAAAGTCATTTTTGGAAGGGGAGACAAGAGCTGCATTCAGTATTCAAAAGGCCAACAAAATGAAAATTTAAAAACTGTCACAGTGATGTCGTCTGTTTTGTTTCCAATCTTTTCCTAATGATTCCTACTCTTTCACTTGCTTTTTTTATCATTCCTGCTCACTGAAGCTTACATTTCAAGGAAGAATTCATTACACTGCCAAGGTTTTTTTGAGTGACAATGGTAACACAGAGACAATCACTCCTTAAATAAAATGTTAGGATCCTTTGGCAAGTCCATCACACCGAATTTCATCTGCAATTTCATTTTCCAACCACTTAATTTTATAACGTTCTTCTGTAATTCTTCACAGTCATTCTTGTCCTTTGTTGATTTTATCCTGAAGAAGTTAGCATCGTCAGAAAAGTTTGTCATCTTACTGCTCACTTTCTTTTCTAGGCTGGTATAAACGGGTTGAATAGAACAACTCCCAACCCGTATCACTGCAGGACTCCCTGGTTACACTTTTCCCTTCTGACCGCTTATCCTTACCTTCAGTTTCCTGTCTTTTAAATAGTTATTAATACATTCCAAATATTTACCTCCTCCCTACCATGGCTACTTTCTTTCCCCTGTAACTTTTGGTGAAGTAGGCTGTAATAAAGTTTTTGGAAATTCATGCGTATCAACTGAATTACCCTTAGGTATATGTTATTCACCTTTTCAGAATAGTCCAATAGAGTTTAAAGGGAACTTCCTTGTACAAAAGCCATGCTGACTTTTCATAAGGACATTATATTAACGCAAGTATCTTTAATTATTCTATGTCAGAATGTTGAATAACTTGCCAAGTTCAGATATCAGGAGTTTCCAAGGATACCTCCGAAATTATTTTTTCCCTTTTTTCTGTTTTTTAATTTTTACCGACATCTTCCCTGACCTTTTCAATTCTCATAGACCAAGGTACTTCTAAGTAAGACCTCATTTGTTTTAAGCAAAAAGTAGTCTAGTGTCATGTTAGAAAGGAAATCAAATGATTCTTGCCAGCTTTTCATGTTAAAGCATTCCTGATTAGAAGAATTTTTAGTCCATGCTTCCAATATGCCTATCTATTGTTGTTATAAAGCCTTTGTCTAAATATTGCATGGTAGGCTTAAAAGGAAACAATAACCTGTGTTTCTATTCAACTCAGGAGTACCTACAGTAATAGAAGATGATCCCATGCATCGGTTAACTGAGATAATAACACATCACAACCATTCCCCACCCTCCCCCTCCAAATTCAAATGACTGTCCCACCCCTTCTTTTTGGAGGAACAGTCCTCCTAATTCCAGCACGAAACAGGAGAGATCAGATAGGTTTCCTACATGGAAGTTTTATTGCTCCAGGCTTTAGTCTTTTGATATAATTTTTTTTTTTAATGTTGTTTCTTTCACTCGCTGTGTGAAATGCAATTGCTTCATTTATCATAAACATAAATTATTTTTGTCCTATTCAAGCACTGTCCAGTTTAGAAAATGCACACTAATTTTCTTTCGCCATATAAAATTGGAATTGTCACTTGTTTATTTTTTTTCATCCAATTATTGTCTATTATTTCTGAATATTAGGAGAGGACATTATACCACAAGAACATGACAGAAATAACAATTTGAAGGCTAAATGTTTTCTAATAAGAATTCATGAAAAATGAACTCAAGTGAAGTTTATGCTATCATTTTCATGTATCACTCATAGATCTTAGTCATCAGCTTGTGAAAATCCACAGAAAAATAGTATGGGTAGAAAAAAGGAAAGCAGTTATAGCTAAAGCCCAAGTGACAGATATTCTCGTAATGCAATAAAAATTGAGAGACACTACTGTATTTGAGAAGTATTGAAAGGGAGTATTTCCAGTTACATTCCTCACTAATACAACTCCAATGAATTATTGGACTTACTTCTGCAGGTAATTTGTCTTCTAATGTACATAACAACTTTCACCAGGAATGGAACTAAACTACTGATCAAAACTACAAAACATTTTTAATGCCTCTAAAAATACAGTGCTAACAGAAACTAAGGGTTAAATACTTGAGGTCAGTTTCCATTTGGATTTGAAATGAAGATTTGAGTTTATTTTAAGAAATATATTCAGAGGAAATATTATGAAAACCATGCATAATTTGTAATGGAAGAAGAAATAATAATAAAAGAAGGCGGCCTTCAAAATTTCTAATAAAAGTCACACTTAAAAAAAAAAAAAGAGAAAAAATTCAAAAGTCTTTAGCCAGTCTCAGTTAAAAGACATTTTAATCCTTTACTTCCTGCTTACACAAATTGCTTATTTACTCATACCAAGTACAAGTTGATGCTACATAGCATCTTCCGATACAGTTGACAGACTGCACAAGAAGGGATGTTCCAGAATAAGCAATCAATACAAAGTTTGCTGAACTTGAAACACACTCCCTTATTCACTGGCCAAACACTGCAAAGATGCAATATTTGCCTTACGGCTCAAGAATTGTTGCACAGTGAGGACTGTTTTGTCTTAAATAGGTATAAACCCTACGCATGTACATACATGCAAATGAATTATCCAAAATAACACAGTATATAGTTCATGATGGTTTTTGTCTTTGAGGAAGACTGTAAGAAGCAAAATGACTTTACAAATGACTGTAAAGACATAGTCAAATCACTCATTACTCTAATGATCCTTAACTCTTATTATCTAATGATAATAAGGTCTTCAGGGACTATTGTAAGCCAAGTCATATAAAAGCTATAGAAAATTCTATGAGGTCCAGCTTGCTGATCAATAGGTACTTCTTTGTTATGGCTGTGGGTTAAGTGAATAAACATATTGATTTGGAAAAATATGTGCTTTTTCACATTCATAGCAGTAATTGGATGCCAAACTTTTCAAGACACAAGATGAGACAAAGAGATAAAGAAAATATTTTACTCTAATAACTACAAAAATATTCAACACAAGTT
Organism: Gavia stellata; assembly: GCF_030936135.1. Lineage (NCBI taxonomy): Eukaryota > Metazoa > Chordata > Aves > Gaviiformes > Gaviidae > Gavia > Gavia stellata. The sequence continues at coordinate 34,877,063 of NC_082637.1, forward strand.
GTCCTTTTCCCATGTTCAGTGGTGAATTCCGGGTTTTAAAGAAAGATGTGCATAACTTCTTCTTTTCTTTAAGTTTTATTGTGGAAATTATTTGGATTGATTTCACAAGAGAAAAAAGGAGGAAGAGTAGATTCACCTCTGTCAATTTTGATCCCAAAATTCAAGCTTCTCTTTTCTGCCACGAAAGAGGGACATTCATAAAAAACCCCAGGATATAGTACCATGAAAGTGATGTTTACTCTACTTATGCATACACATACCCATATGCATATGCGTACGCATCTACATATACATAGATGGAGAATTTATGTGTATCTAGTTCAGTCTTTAGATGATCATTGGAAACAACATAAGACTAAAACATTTCTGTTTGATTATAATTTGGAAGAAGATCATAGATTTGATATCTTACTTCCAATGTGAGAAAAGTATAATGTTAAGATTATGTAGTGGGACTACATGCAAAAATGTGGCCCCTGGAGCTAGGTCAAAATGGGATGCACCTTATTCTAAACAGCCTGATGAAGCAGTATGCAAGCAAAGCTGACTTTTTAGATGTTTATAGAGAGCATACTGTGGAATATCCTGTTAAAAAGATAATAAAGTCACAAGAGCAATACAGAGATTTGGAAATAACTTTAAAAAATTTTCTTATCTTAACAATAAAATCTGAAAAGCAAAGGGAAGAAAAGTTCAAAAGGGGATAAAGTACATTTAAGAAATATTTAAGAACTAATGATTTTTACATAAAAGCATGCAGTTTTAAATGACACCACATTTTGTACTTAACCTTCAAATTATAATAGAAGACTACATAAATACTAGGAATATATGTTTCAAATGTTATCACAGAAAATTACCTGAGAAAACTATATGCAATATTTTTGGTTGTGTCTATTTAATTAGTTTCCTGTAAGTGGGGAAAGAAACCAACAAAAAACCAAAACAAAAATAGCAATGCTAAAGAGAGAGTAGAAACGCAATGTTAATGAGATTCAAACAATAAAGATGTGATGGACTGCAGATAAAAAAAAAGCCAGTTTCTCTGCATTTTAATCAGCGAGATCACAGTTTTGATGAACATGCCAGAGGGACTGCTTTTTGGTCTGCTTCCACAGTGAGTGAAAGGAAACAAAATGAGCAGTTTTATATTGAACATTTAGTGACAGATGATGCATCCTTTGGGATTAACATTAGAACAATGGGGAAGATGAGACTTACCTAGCTAGGGAAGTGCTACAAGATAATTCCAAGAAAATACAGATATCTAAATGCAAAATATTAACATTTATTAACACTTAAAATCAAATTTCCTCAATTATTATTTTAAATCTATTCTAATTTTAAGTGGTGAGTTATCTATGTGCTTAATAACTATGAAACAAGGGTAGAAGATACAGTTAGAAAAAAAATATCATCATTCTGCCATGCATGTCTGAATATCACAGTTCATCTATAAAAAATATTTTGGATTCTCATATGTATGGAAGAAAACATAGTGCCAGACACCCTAATATGGGAATGAAATGTATAGATTTGTTTTAAACATTAGTTAAATGCTTGATTAGTGTTTTAAGGAATAATAATAGAAAACAACTTACACAGTAGTTTTCAACACATGAAGAGGATATCATTATCTGCTGAGAAAAACTCCACGCTGTCTTGCAAGGACTGCTTGTCATAAAAATTCTATAAAATATATTAAACCACTATTTGCAAACAAAATAAAGGATTTGTTATCGAAAAAATTCAGATGGAGAAATAATAGAGTTATTTATCAATTCACTACAAAGACACCATTCACACCTCTGATCTGGAATTAGTGATTGTACCCAATAATGTATTGAGTTTTTAGTTGGCCAGTGTCACGCTAATAAATAAATTAATAAAAAAAGAACAGAACTGAAAACCTGAAATATAGCTTGTACAAATAGAACAAAGAACAGTACTAGTGAAAGCTCTGGTACTGAGAAGGACATTAGGAGGAATCTAAACTTCAAGAGTAATACAGTGGCTTTCTTCTATAAAAGTGAGGGAGGGCTTTGAACATGGCAGAATTGTTTTTAATACATGGCACTGCAAGGAACACTATTGAAAAAGCTATTTCATTGACATACTTTTAAAATGTCATGGAAACACGGAAGGGAAAACTTAGGGAAAACAGATACAAGAATGATAGGAAACCTCCTTTACAGTAAGATGATTACGGAAACTGTTAACATATTTTTTAGCTTTTTAGTCTCCAAGGAATATATAATGAAAAAGACACTTCACCCATCATCAGTGTGGTGCTGCTTCTGAGGTAAAATATGGCTTTTTTTTAACAATATGAGAAGTGTTGTAATCAATCCCATCTAATGGCTTTGACATGCAATCAAACAATTCGCAGATGGAATTGCAGGAGATTGTCTGAAGTTTAAAACTTTAAGAGGAGAGCTATGACTAAGACTAGGTGAAATTGTTCTGAGTTTGAGTTCTCTGTGTAACTGAGTGCAAGGTTTCACTTATGTCAGTATAACGGAGATTATTTTACCTTTCTACCTTACAAGCATGTTGTAATACTAAAATACAATCCCAAAGACATATGTAGCAGATTACAGAAAAATTTTAACCTGAAGACATTAATAGGAGGTTTCAACTTTAATTTAATGTCTTTACTTAAGGTTCTTGAAGCCCTTTGATATCTAAACAGTTACAGGTATTATAGGAGTACAAGGTATTGGATACAAATACTGAATTTTTACTGAGGTTTCAGAGTTAACACACTTTTTTTACAGATTAAATATTTTATTGTACTCTGAAGAAAGAAAAAGAACAGGTTCAGTGTAAAGTCAAAAGACAAGCAACATTAAAGCAATGGTGAAGATAAACAGAGAAATTTGATTGTTAATACTTTTTAAAGGAAGAAAGAGATGTTCAGATGTGTGTCTCTCGTAACATGCAAATCAGGCAACATACATCTAAAATGGTGACAAATACCAATATATTTGCTATTTTAATTCAGGAACACTTTACAAAATGTTGAGTCAAATTTAATATTGATTGCAGTCCCAGCAAGCTAAGCCTAGGGCAAAAGAAAAAAAGTTCCCAGGTTTGCAACTTGTTCTGTGCGATATTACAAATTATCAAGAGATCATAACCTTGTTCATATGTCTTATTTGAAAGATGGCCTCTCTGGTTGCACAGTGACTACAGCTTGGCTTGTTTACTGATTGGGAGGGAAATACACCAGTAGCTGAATCACCGACACAGCTGAGAAGGCTGCAGAAATGGAAATAATAAAATAGGTTGACCTGCAAGAGCTAACTAGGCAGTAAAAATAAGATTCACATGAATTACAATACCTTTCTGGTGACTTTCTGAACAAGCTCAAATAGGAGAGTTCCACTTCTGTAATGCAGTTGCTGTTACGGCTGGGCCGAAAGTCTGAACCTATAAGGGATGTTTAAAGTTTTTCTTTTGCTTTGTGCTTCCTTGTGCTATAAAAACAATACTTAAAATTGCAATCTTTAAGGAAGATTGGGTCAAAAGGTTATTTTCTGTATGATTCTAATTTAAAAAAACCCATGTTTTTCTACTTAAAATTGCACCATAGCTTTCCAGTATAAACCAAAGAGGAAAACAGATTACTTTTGTATTTTTGAATTAGTAATTCTGTTTCTCAAAAGGGGCATACTGAATAACTATTTTTAAAATATTATAAGCAGATGGCTAGTCGCTATGGCAACGAAAGATGATATCAGTTTAATTAATTAAATTCCATTTTAGAGACCTATACCTTCCCATTCTACACCTATTAATGCTTAAAATGGTATGGTACTTTAGAATTATGAGAAGAAAAGTAAATTGCTATATTTATTTGGGGGCTTAGGTAAGAATACAACTACAAAAATAGAAAAATATTTAATGCAGCAACCATCTGTGAAAAAATGCTCGTAAGAAAAACTTGTAAATTTTTAAAAAGGCAATGCTTGAAAGTATAATGCTTAACGTCTACAATTGCAATCAGATCACAGTTGGACAATCTTGCTTAACCAATGATCCTACAACATGAAATCCTAGCATTGTACTGATAAACAGATTTGCAAGTGACCATGACAGTAACTGGGACCCCATCTATAGAATAAAATCCCCTAGGGGATAAAGCATCAATGCATCAACATATGCTCAAACTCTTTGGAAAAGAAATGGGATAGCTGGGAAAGAGTCATATTTTTATGTCATATGGAGGCTGATTCAACGATTCACAGCCTATCAGTCAAATGCTTTTTCTAAAAACAAAATAAAACCTGATGTTTACTTTTCTATATATATGTATATAGATTTTTTATATATATATATATTTCTTATATACATACAAATATATATCTATTGCACCAGGTTGCTGAAAAGCTTTCTACAGTTATACTGATCAGATTTGATTGGATTGGTGCTAATAGCAGTATTGTTTTGAACCACCATACTGCTTACTGTGGGCCTAGGATAAATAAACAAATAATCAAACAACTTTTTTTTTCTTATTGTCTTGGGAGGGATTAATTTAATAAGGTGAGTTATAAACATACAGTATGGCTACATTTTCAGCAGCCCTTCCAAATAATAAATCAGAATGTGACATGAAGAGAGGACCTTTACCCTTTCACCTGGAGGGAATTTGTACTCTTTTGGGTTATCTCAGGCATAAACTTCAGAAAAGGAGAAACAGACATTCTGGACGCTCAGCTCCATATCAATACACATGCACACACGCTTCTTTCTGAGTTAGTAAGAATTCAGTCTACTGCTTGAATTACCTACTTCACTATAATGGATTAGCAAAATGTTGTTATTCCAAACTCAGTGTACTTTTGTTTTACTAGTCAAGTTAAAAGCATTGCTCAACAGTAAATTATACTGAAAGAGGCTTAGAAACATGAAGCCAAAGCTATTGAAGTTATTTATACAGGTTCTTTTCCTCACTAGCCTTAAGAAATATTCCAAAATTGAAAAAAAAAAATCCTTCACCTCAAAGGAATCTCTTCTTATAGATTAGTAGCAAGTGATTTAGTTCCTATGAATTGTTATCATAAACATTACTGGTGGGTTTGAAATCCATTAGAAAGACTGTACAGTTTTGGAAATGTTGCTGAAGCAAATCAGCTTCCAAGTCAGATGAGTCCCCATTTACTCAGATATGACACCCTTTTTCTTCTTAAGTGGACACTCCAGAACTCCCCCAGAGAAACCATAAGATCTACTAGAAAACATAGGATTGTTTGACAACAAACTGTGAATGGTTTCTGAAGAATTGGCAATAACCATATGTGGGTACTCCACTGATAACTGCTATTACCATCTGAGTCAGAAAAAAAAGGCATACGCATACAAAAGCTTCCACTCCTTCCTTTTCTCAAGTACTTTCTTTCTTATTGCTGTCTGAGGTGTTCTTGTAGTCACACTGTAAAGTTGCAAACACCCTGACTCAAGTCATGTCCCTCTTGCTTTCAATAGAGTGCCTCAATCCAGGTCTCTTTATGAAGAACCCTTTCAAAGAAACTGTCTCCCAGGTATTTTATAGAAGCTTTCTTGCTCTTTGTACTACTGCTGCCATTTTTGAGATGCATATATATTCTAAAATTTATAAGCCTACCATCACCTCCACCACGAAAACAAACAAACAAACACAAACAAAAAATAAACTAAACCAAGTTGACATCCATTCAACTCTGTAATAGCAAAGGCTTCAAGTTTGAGTGTCCCAGACTTCCAGTATGCTTTTGAACTCCTGGCTTAGAAACAGCTTGATATCTTTGTTAGGCCACAAAATCTACAAAGCCTGCTGGGAAGAAATTTGCTTAGATAGAATAGACTTGGAGAGCACGGAATAAATCATATTCCTCATGACCGGTTGGTTATAACATGTATGCCTCCTGTCCCAGTGAATATTTCATTACTCAATACCAAGGGGTACTATCTTGACATGAGGAATTTCCAGTCTTGATAATCACATGAAATAGCTTTGAAAGGGTAATTGGCATGATAACCTAAACACCAAAATACCAAAACTTGGTATTTTCTGATAGGTTTCATTTTCAAGATGTTTGATAACCTTCTTAGTTTATTTTGGATAAATTGCAATTCTTAAGCTATAATAACCCAAACTGGACACAACTAAAGCTTTAACAGCATCAGTCAAGTATAAAAGTTCGTGTGCTTTTCAAATAACATTTCAGTATAACGTTTGCTCTTTGGAAACAGTTTGATGTGACGAAATTCACTAGATCTGCTTATGACAATGTATAAATATTACTACTATAAGTATTACTCCTTTCCTTTTCTGTCTTTCAAACTACATATCTGTCTATTTTCCATGATCTAGAATTTCTTGAGTGTAGAATTTCATAATAATATTAATTAATTTAGCTTATATTTTTGTCAATACTTAAACACTGTTGTGAAATGATGCTTTTCTAAATCACTACTGCCTGTCCCAGTTTCATATCATCAGTGAATTCAACAATCATGTTTTCTTAGTTCTGTAGAACCAGATCCAGCATTTACCCTGTTAAACCTTGTAGATTTGCTTGTTTGATACTGAAGCCTGGTAAATTTAAGAACCCAGAATATTTCTGCTATATTGGCTACTACCCCGTATCACTGCTTGCATAGTGCAAGAGATGGAACTGAACAGTGAAAGACCCCTTACGCTTATCAGCAATATCTCCCTGGCCTGTGTACCTCAACTTCTCCCATACCAGTCCTGTTTCTTGGAAATCTGCTGCATCCAAAGGAGGCAAAAAATACATTTTAACCTGCATGTAAATTAATGTTTCTCATAAGATACTGTCCCACTGTTATGTACAGCACCTTGTGTAATTTGGGAAGGAATGAATTCTCAAAGTCTGCCTCAATGAATCTCTCAACAATATTAGTCTAAGTCCCCAGTTTAGGATCAAATGGGTTGAATGAAAGATCAAACTGGAAATCAGTGTGGCTGTCTAGTTGTGTTGGGTTTTGTCGTAAATGAGTGGTTTAGGCTGCTTAAAGAATCACCGTCAAGGATATTGGCAAAAGTGATTTTAATAGAAGTTTATAAAAATGTGACTTAACAGAATTCGATGCCAAGGTCCACTCTATTACCTACTAAAACATATAAAGGAAAATCAAATTAGAAGCAACTTAGAATGATTTATACAGAGAGACCAGAGAAACTAAAGGGTAAAGAGGACCCTCCCATTGAGTGACGAGGTCCAGAATGGACTCCCTTGCTTTCCAAACTTCTCAGACAGGATTTTAGGTGCAGCTGAATCCAGACTTAGTCTCAGACTTGGTCAACGGTTCATGTGTAAAGGAAAGGAAGGACACAAGGGACAAAGAAATCCTCCCGTTGAGTCACGAGGTTCAGAATAGACACCCTTGCTTTCTAAACTCCTTCTCAGAGAGGAGTCTAGGTGCAGCTAGGTCTAATCCTAGTCTCAGACTTGGTCAACAGTTTATATCTAAAGCATTATATGTATTTAGCAGCAATCTAAGGTTCATTCACAGTTTAAGGTAAATCATAAGATCTTAGCAACACTTAATCATGGATTAGTTTAACATTTGCAAAGTGGGTTGATAGAATTTACTACAATCACAACAGTGGGCTGCTTCCCACCTTAGCCATGCAACAGTTCCTGGTACAGTCAAGGGATGCTTAACTGCCCAACTGATTGCACAAAGGCCAAGGCCTAGCTGGAATTCCTGAGATTGTAGAGCGGCCCAAGAAAAAGGGAGGGGGGGAAGGAATGCACCACCACATGTTTATGTGGCAAGGTTTTGGCAGCGGGGGAGGCGATGAAGAGCTGCAGGTGTGGCTCCTGTGAGAAGACACCAGGAGATGCCCCTGTGTTGGACATAGCCAGTTCTAGCCAGCCCCTTGAACTGGACCTGCTGCTGCCCAAAGCTAAGCCCATCAGCAATGCTGGTGGCACCTCTGTGTTAACATATTTAAGGGTAAAAAACACTGCACAACAGCTGGGAGAGAGGAGAAAACCATGAGAGAAACAGCCCTGAAGACATCAAGGTCTGTGAAGAAGAGGGGGAAGAGGTGCTTCAGGTGCTGGAGCAGAGATTCCCCTTCAGCCTGTGGAGAAGATCATGGTGAAGCAGGTTGTCCCCCTGCAGCCCATAGAGGACCATGCCGGAGCAGATATTCACCCTGGACAGCAGCCCGTGAAGGACCTCACACCACAGCACATGGAAGTGCCCTGAAGGGAACAGCAGCCCACGGAAAACCCACACAGGAGCAGGCTAGTGGAGAGGAACCCATGCGGGAACAAGTTTTCTCACAGGATCTGAGGCCTGTGGGGACCCATGCTGGAGCATTCTGTCCCTGAAGGATGGCACCCCACGGAAAAGGACCCAAGCTGGAGCAGTTCTTGAATGACTGCAACGTGTGGGAGGCACCCCACAGTGGAACAGGGGAAAAGAGTGAGTAGGAAGGAGTGGCAGAGATGAAGTGCTGTGAACTGACCTCAGCCCCCATCCCCCACCCCACACTCCACCACTTGGGATGGGAGAAGGAGGCATAAAAGTTGAGAATGAAGGGGTGAATTTGAGCCTGGGAAGAAGGTGGGGGCCAAGGGAAGGTGGTTTTAGTTTTGTTTTTATTTCTTGCTATCCTACTCTGTTATTAATTGGCAATAAATTAAATTAATCTTCCCCAAGTTGAGTCTGTTTCACCTGCAATGGTAATTAGTGAGTGATCTCCCTGTCCTTATCTTGACCTGTGAGCTTTTCATCTTATTTTCTCCCCCTGCCTTGCTGAGGAGGGAGAGTGAGAGACCAGCTTGGTGGGCACCTGGCAACTAGCCAAGGTTAACCCACCACACTAGTACTTTCAGAGTCAGCTGAAAATGAGGTTGATATCTGAAAACAACCAAGTATAGTAAGACGAAAGCTCTGCTTTGTACCCAGGTACTTACGTAATTTGTGGTCAAATTTAAACAATACATATCCACAACAATACTCAATTTGAGATGTCTTCACATTATGAAACTTAACTATAAGCAATTTGCATCTTTGTAAAATTTCTGAAATGCCAATACATCTTTACTTTTATATTAAATATATATTTTATATTTTACTTTATATACACTATGAATGATCCGGCATCCCACCTAGGGTGAAATTTAACACTTGTAAGTGGATATTGAACAGTAGCTACCACAGGGAATGGACAAAGTGGCTTGAATGAATTTCCTGTTTTCCAATGCACTATATGATAGTCTAGAGTCTATATTTAATTTATTTTGTGTAATAAATCTGAAACTGCAAAAAATACTTCCCCAAACGTACATCTCTTGTTTTAGCAACTTCTCACTATAGTTCCTTCTCAACCTTTTTTTTTCCAAACATAGTCTAGCTAGAACAACACATTTTCTCTGATTAATCGCTAATTTAGCTGCAACACTTTCAGATGCAACTTGTCACAATCTGTCTCATTGTAGGCTAAGTTTCTGGACAGGCAGGATTTCAAAACTGAAATACTATTGAGCCAGACAGACACCTTGCAATCCAGACTTAATAAGTACCATTGGATAGTCAGTTCTGCTCTTACCTGTTCTTATCTTTTCCCTGCCCGTTCTTGCTCACTTCACAAAAAGTAGCCCAGCAGGTTTTTTTTTAACCTCCATTCCTCTTTGGAACGTGTTTGGCGGCTCTTGAAGCTTTTGTTCGGTGTTCTTAGCTTTAACACATTTATTTGCTTGTTTGTTTTGTTCATGCTGCTGATAATCCTTTTTTTGTTTTTTTTCCAGTGTAACAAGCACAGATTTAGGTGTCAGATTATTCAGCAACTTGCAGGATATGTTCCTGATGTGGAAGAGGTGATATTGAAAAGAGACAGTATTAAACACAAAACAGAAGCAGAAAATACAAATACAATACCCAAGTACAAATCTCATACCTATTCTCCAATGTTTTAGTTAGTATTCCTGGAAAATGGAGGGTCTTTCAGCAATAATTTATTTCTAATATTCATTCCATTTTCTCTATTTCTTTTCCTTTTTACAAGTCTCAGCATTTTGAATGTGTTTTTTTGCATACTGGTGGCAAATTTAAAAATGTTTTTATGGTCTAATTTTGGTCACTGATCACTCCAGCAATCAGATTTCAATAACTGATTCCACTAAGCTATATCAGACGAGTTTCATTTCTGTCAATTCATTTTTATTCCATAAGTTTCAAGTTCCTATGCTTCCCAAAGCAGGCTATTACTCAAACTGTATCCTTTCTGTTGTTTGCCCTGTTCCATTGTGATGAAACAATCCAGTACATACTGAACTGTTACAATGTATAAATCTTAAAAGTCAAGTAAATGTGTTAATAAAAACAGAGCAATGAAAAAAAACCTGCATTCCTAAATTTGAAAAATATATATTGGCCTCATTAAAAAAAAATTACTTTACATTTAAGTATTCTAATAGTTGCAAAATAACAAAGTCCCTATAATATGAATTTGTCAGATCTCCCTGGTTAAAGCAGTAGACAGCTTGCATTTAATATAAGCCGATCTTCCAGTCCAAATAATTAAAGAATGATCCTTTATCCAACAGGTCTCTTTCAGACATATTCCTGCTTCTACAGTGCATTCTAGTTTGAGACAAAATCCTGGACAATGTTTCTGATGTTTTACACAGTGACAGTGGGTAGAATATATTCACGATTCACCCTATTACCCCAAGTAAATAGTTTGCAGCACTTACTATCAAGTGTTGGGATTTGAATCATGAATTTCATCATGGAATCTCAGCTGACAAAATCCATGCCATGAGCTCTGTCTTGCATAAAACATCTTCCAATGCTTACTTCATAACCTTGCTCTTCTTGATATGTTTCATTTATGCTGGCCAATTTTGCATCTCTCCTTGCCATGATTTTCTGGTGGTTCTGTACCAGTTCAAGAGAAAAGGACATATTGTAAATACGCTTACTCGCAGACACACTTCAAACATGTCAGCAAATACAACTGCTCCTAAATGTGACTCGCTTTAGATGGGCATTCTCCAACAGCATTACCAGAATAGAAAGCTTTTTCTTCGTGGAAAGGCTCACATTTCTGTGGGCAGACTCAAAATAGATAGAACATAATTCCAGCTCAGGAATAAATGTATTATCTCCTTTATCCTCGATGAGTTTGGAGTTCAGGAGTGCCTGACTAAGGCTTCAAATTTCATTTTTGACCCTTTCACATCATTAAAAAAATATGTTGGTTTAATGGACTAACAAAGTTTTAAAACCTCCCTGTTTTCCTATGTGCAAAATAAATATTGATTACAATTATTGGGTGCAATGAGGAAAGTTTTTCTGATATTCTTTCATTTTAGTGAACAATTAGGTAATTCATACTTTTACAATTCACATGTTGACCTGACTTTACAAATAAGGCATACAAAGCCTTCCGTGTTTCTACAACCCCTCTTATTTTAGCCTTCAATGGTTGATTATTTTATCTTAGAATCTTTGTTCTGGCTGGGGTGGGGCTAGGAGGAGACATGTGGTGTTTTTCAGGGGTGGGGAGAAGGAGGGACAGGGGTTGTCACTTCTGTGCATTTACTGATCAACTTTCTCCCTGGCATCCTTGGTGAATATTCACTCTTCTAAAACTGTATTCCTGATAGCAATGTTTGTGTAGTTCACTCCTGAACTGTGCCTTACCGTTTTGATCTGTCAAACACGAAAACAATTAGATGACATTGCCCATTCATCATTTGTTTGCTGAGGTTGAAATTCACTCCAAGTCTTACAGCTGGAGCAAGGCTTATTCATCATTAAGGTGTCACACAGGCTTTATTTTTGCTTGGTTTGAATCTTTTCCTACAAAACTCTACTTTCTACTTCTATAGAATAATTTCCTCAATTTTTTTCACAGTAAAGCCCAACATGCAGTATGAACATCCACAGCATGCTATGTCAAATTCAACACACAGAATAGTGCTACCTCTGCAAAGTCAGTCTCACTCAACTTGAGTTACATTAACAACACTGCTGGTATGCTGAGCATGTGAATCAGGTGTCTCTGCACTATATTTTTTCATCTGTAAGAAAAAACAGGAAGACTGTTTATCTCAGAGCATGATGTATATTTCAGATATTTGGCTTGTCCCCCTACATTTACACTGCTGTGTATCATTCCTCCAGGTGGCCCATTTTTCTTTTTTTTTTGTTGTTTTATTTCTACAACATTTTCATAAATCAAAGTATCAGACTCACTTTCAGAAGACATACTCTCTACCGTCAGACTCAAGGGCTTATGAAAGTCAGATATACAGAGTACTGAAGTAAGCAAATGCTTCTTATCACAGAAGACTTTAACCACTGCAATAGATTTCTAACATCTAACATCTTAAAAGTCTTACTTTTCAAGGTACTTAGGATCATTTCCCAATCATAACTCTAGCAATCTGCTAATATTTGTAATTAATGTTTATTATTATTTATTATATACAGACACTGAGATGACTGTAACATGTCATCTCAAGTTAATGTCTCTTCTAGTTTCATTCCTCTCTAGAGAGGTTAAAAATTTATAAAGAACCTTATTGGGATGTCATGATAGACAGCCAGTATTTCTGTTTATTTGACACCCTGAAAAAAGGAAGCATTTGTTTGGAATTTTAACCCATTACCATCTTCAGAATTAAGCATCATGCACAACATTATGGTCTGAACAGAAAAGTTATATTAATATAAATAAATCTTCTTATTAAATAATAAGATCTGTCGTATCCTGCCTGTGAATATTTGAAAATTACAGTGCCTAAAATCCATTTGGTAACTAAGTAACTTTTAAGCACATATATCTTAATCTGTAAAAAAATGTTAACAAAGTATTATAAATAGTGCTTCAAAATGTTTTCCTACAGAAAATGTATTGAGGACATTTAAGAAACAGCAAAGTGACAACAAAGGCGAACTAAAGATATGATTCAACATAATAATTATTAAAACTTTTGGCCCAAAACCTGGTCCCAAATCTAGTGGCATAAATCATCTAAGCATCTGGAGCTTAGATTTTGCTTCTTTGAGAGATCTGGCTGCTATGGCAAGTTTGCAATTTACTCTAACATTTCCTAGCACACAGGTGGTATCTAACTATTTCTAGACTAAAAGGGTCTAGCCAAAAAGGCTAGAACAGTCATATGTGAGTGGCTGACACAAACTTCATGAACTATACTATCTCTCAAAGATCATACTGAGTTCTACTCAAAGGCATTTGAAGGACAACGCAATCACCAGGCACAGTCAATATGGGTTCACAAAGGGAAAACAATAAGCTCAATATGAGTCAGAAGTGTGCTCCAGCAGCCAAGACGGCAAACTGCATCCTGGGGTGCATTAAACACAGCATAAGCAGCTGGTCAAAGGAGAAGATTGTCCCACTGTTTTCAACATTGGTGTGGCCTCGCCTTGAGTACTGTGTGCAGTTCTGGCCTCCACAACCTAAGAAGGATGTGAAGGTACTTGAATGCATCCAGAGGAGGACAATAAAGCTGGTGAAAGGATGAAAGGCCTATCCTATGAGGAACAGCTAAGGACTGAGCTAGTTTGTCTAGTTTGGAGAAAGGGATGCTGACGGGTGACCTCATTGCTCTCTAGAGCTTCCTGAGGAGGGGAAGTGGAGAGGGTGGTGCTGATCTCTTCTCCCTGGTATCCTGTGATAGGACACATGGGAATGGTACAAAGCTGCATCAAGAGATGATCAAACTGGACATTAAGAAATATTTCTTCAGCAAGAGGATTGTCGAACACTCCCAACACTAGGGAGGTGGTCGATGCCCCATACCTGTGAATGTTTAAAAGGCATTTGGACAATACTCTTAATAACATGCTTTAACTTTTGGTCAGTCCTGAAGCGGTCAGGTAGTTGGACTAGATGGTAATTGTAGGTCTGGAACTAAACTGTTGTACTCTATTCTATTCTTTTCTGTTCTGTTCTGTTCTGTTCTATTCTATTCTATTCTATTCTATTCCATTCTATTCTATTCTATTCTGACTTAAACCGAATCCAGTCAAAACAGGGAGCATGGGCCCTCAGCAAAGCAGGCTGTCTGAGAAATGTTTCGGTGAGAATTAAGTATGAGCAAGGCTACACACATCCAATTCTGCTTCAAGACTTGTGGTGCCCATCCAGAAACATTGTGACAGAGTATTATAGAACAAGTCTAGCATTTCCTCCAAAATCACATGGAAGTTTACTGTATTGTCATATTGTCTCTAGTGAAAGCTTCTCAATGAAGGCAGGTTCAACAATAGTATTTGGTTGCCCAAATCAGAAGTCTAAACTTGTAACAGAAGTACCTGAAATTATGTTTCAGGGGTGGGGAATAGAATGAGGAGAAAGGAAAGATCGTTTCTTTAGTACATAAGAAAAGGCATTGTTGAAAATACAGCAGACCACCCTTTTACTATGCATGGAGAAGGACAAATAAGTAGTATTGTGCAACATAGATACTGGTACTAAATCCTTACCAGCAAAAGAACAGAAAAAAAGCAGAAGAGGGGGAAGTCCTTGCACATATGAATAGCTTAGAGCTACACCCCAACTTCCAACAGTAATATGTACTTTGTAAAATTTTTCTGAACTCGACTAGGCAGAGGAGGATAATATATAAAATGACACCTATTTTCTGTCTCTCCAATTGTTACCTTTGCATCTTGGATAGAAACTATCACAAGTAACAATAATAACTCAAAATTAACTGTCAAAGCACACATAATCATGCTAAGGAATATTCTCTGTCCAGTAGCAATTATGACATCAACATAGCATGCAGCATAACTAACTAACTAATAATGCTAAATATTTCCTGAAACACATAAGACACCCCTAGAACTGAAAAGTAAAAAGGAAAAATAAAAGAACAAGACAAAGGAAATGAAGAGAGTCTTTTGTTCTTTTTTCTTTTTTTTTCCTTGGCTGACTTTCAAATGAGTTTTCAAGGACAGGCTGGGCAACTAATATTATAGAGAGAATACACTTTCAAGCCTCTGCCACAGAATGAGTCATTACAAATCTCTTGGTGGTTTATTTTCCTGTGATTTGTGATTTAAGCTACCTAAACCAGTGATTTACCTAAGAAACATCTGTAGCAAACCTGTTGAAACTTTGTTTCCTTCAGTGATATATGAGAAAAAGGAAAAAATAATGTAAGAAGTAAGAACATGTGTTTCAAGATTCTTGCTTCCTTGCTCTAACATTTTGAAGGAAATCACAGAATATTTGTTTAACAACTGTAACTCCTAATACATCTTAATTACTTCCCTGTCATACTTTAGACTGAAGACCTTTATTAAAGGTGAATTCAAAAATATCTTTTAAAAATGCCTTTGTTGTTCAGCACTTCTGTCAAAAGAACTGGAGTGACACTGCACAAATCCCCCTGCCCCTCTCTGCCCACTGTCCATGTGAACAGCAGGCATGAGGAGTCAGAGGACTCTCAGTTTGTGTCCCACCCTTTCAGGAGTGGTGCAGCTCAGATTAAAGTCTGGCATGGTTTGAAGTGGTGCAACATCCAAAAGTGATGAAGTCTTTTGGCAGAGGAAGATGAGTGACAATTAAAAACTTTCAGCATTAATTTTTGTGTTTGGTTTGGTTATTTTTAAAGGAGAGGAAGAGAAAGTATATTAACAAAGGTGAATAGAGCAGAAATTCACTGTTTAAAATACCCTTTCCCTGTGGCTTGCCTGTTTTTTGTAGCCCATGTACTTTACTCTAGAAAGGATAATTGCTTGTGACCTGTTCCTGCTCCATGCAAGAGCAGCAGTTCAGCAGTGGAATGTCAGTTTAAACTTAGCTAGAACTTAGTTTAAATTTTATAAAACCCACTCATGCTGCTGCAGGGAGGGTCATTGTTTTTAGTAGAGTAAATGATAGTCAGGAATTCCAATGGTGGTGAAGTGCTTGGAGATAATTCTCTGAAATTCATAATCCATTTACTGCACACACACAGTTGTCTTTTGTGTGTGTTTTAGAGTGCCACAATGTCTATGCATCTGAAAGCTCTGGGACTCTGACAGTCAAAGATATTTTAAAGTCTGCAAATGTCAGAAGAAAATCGTCTAGGTTCAGTTAAAACAAGAGTAGATGGTAAAATATGTATAAAGGTGCACATGCTGCTACACAAGGGATGCTTATTTTAAAATGGATGGAATACATGAAGGCTCTTGGCTGGCAGAGGCATGCAAGTTGCTTTACAGAAATGACATGCACATGGTCTGTCGGGTAATATGGGTCAGATAACTCTCTTGGTTTATTGAGTATTCCAGTGCACTTTGGTTCTGAGGACAGATAGTGACATGTTAAGCTTGCCAGATGTAAGGCACAGCCAGGACTGTAATGAGAGCTGGGAGCAGGAGTGCATGTGAAAATGAGAGAGCATTTATCTTTTGGGAGGAAGAGAAAGTAAAGAAAATTAAAATGAAAATGGGAAAAGCCATCTACTCAGAGAAAATAACAGAAAAGGGTACGCTTCTCTGCCTCACAGGAAACATAAGAAGGTAACTCCGTGAAATATTACATGTGAATGACTGCATTATTTTCTGGACTAACAGTAGACTGATGTCTCCCTCCCACCCACAGAGACACATGTAAGAGTGTCCAAGTTCACATTCACACCCCCCACCCACCCATCCACCAGAAGAGCAGGGAATATATCAAAATGTTTGTTCACTGTTGGCTTTGGAACCCATCACGCTAAGCCTCATAAGCTTCCAAAACCTGTGAATATCTGAAATTTTGGTATTGCTCCTGCCTCTAGTCTATGGACTGACATTGCCAAGGCACATATTTGTCTAGCACAAGATCCTGTGGCCCAAAAGCTTTGTAGTGTGTTCTACTAAGGTCCAGCTTCTAAGGCTCTCCAACAGATTAAGCAGCCATATCAGAGACACAGTTTTCTGTCCCAGGACATGGGGTGGGCATTTCTGACACACAGACTTTGTGCAGAACTATAAACTAAAATATTTCTTACTGGGTGTAAGAAAAACAGACAGCTAGACAATGCCAACTTAACTAAACACTTTTTCTGTCTCAGTTTCTTATTTTAGACTGAATTTTAGAGTGAATTTTATAAAGTAGCTAAAGTTTCCTTTATATAATACAGATATAGTTTCTCTTTGGAATTGTACAGTATGTCCCGCCTCAGCCTGAGGTGACTTTTCTTTAAAATACCTTTTTTGTATACCATGATAACAGAGTCATTGTTTTTACTCAAGATGCATATTTTTGCTAGCTTCTTTGTTGTAGCAGGTCCCTTTGGTTTTTAAAAGTTACCAGAGAGATCTTCATTGTGCATCTTCCCACTGTTAACTGCCGTCTTTCTACAGTACACAATGATTCTCCTTGTTCGATCTAACCGGCTTTCTGAACTTCCTTCATCTAACTGCATAACCATTAAGATCTAGTAAGTCAATGACCTACCTTTATGCTCATTTGAAATTTCATGATTTAAGAATTCCTGAGAGGGAGTTTCTCTCAAATTACCTGAACCTTTATCAAGACCCAGATATGACCATCCCTACATTTTTTGAATTTTTGGATGCAGATCCTCTGGGTTTGTCTTTTATTAAACCAGGATTCATGAAGGAAAATAAAGCCACAGCAATGTGAATACAAACTACAAATTAAAGAGTTCATCCTTCTCCTTCATATTAGGAAAAGATTAATAAATAAATGGCAATAAACACCAATCTCCCTTTTGAAAGTGGGTTATATAAAAATGCTTCAAACTGATTTTATTTGTTCTTTCAGTGCAAATTAAAGACAAGCTTTATTGAAGTTAAGTCAAAAATGTTTGATGGCATTTGGTATTGACTGATGACCAAGGCAGAATAATTAACTATTTTCCCACTACTTCAGAGAATTTATTGACCATTAACAACTTGGGTATATATTTTATAGAAATAAATCTGTATCTTAATATCTGCCCAAATCTCTGGATGACACATCTTAGGACAAGCATTTTGACGTTCAAAAAGGAATATGCTCTCATAGCACACAAGCTCTCGTATGCTCTTATAGCATAAGAGAAATATTATTATGCCTACTAGCATTATTATGCTAAACCTCCCTCCTTGGTTTCCTACTACACTTCAAAGTTTCCCGCTACAACAGTTACCATGTTTTCCCCTTAAGTTTAATTGCCTCCTGCTATAATTTAAAGCTTGCATTTTCTCCACATCCGTTTGCTTTCTCTCCATTTTTAGAGGGAAAATTCCCTATGAACTATACTTCTTGCCACAATTTGACAGCCATTTTGGGTGCAGAAAGTTAGTTTTAGAAAACATACTTTTTGTATGTGGTCATTGAGTACATATACTTTGGACAAGGTGATTGGACTTTAAAAACCCTCAGAATGCTGGAATTTGTGAGGAGATAAATTGTTTTAAGCAAACTTAAGATTACTGGTTGAAGAAAAAGGATAGCAGTCCTGCATGTGTCAAATGAAAATCTTGATGATAAAATTCCCCATCTTCTTCTAACCATGTCTGGCAGCAAATGAAAAGTTATGTGTTGTATTCTTCTCTGAACACATCCCATAACTTATAACAGAGGCAGAGGACTTGCAAGCAAGGTGTACCAACCAATTCTCTTGATTTTGTTGACACCTCTTGTGTGATGCAGGTGCCCTGTTGTTAGGCAGTACTATCCATTTCTAAACAAAACCATATGTATTGTGACCTACTCTTCCTTGTTAAACCATGAGCTGAAGCTTGGCTTTAATGTTTGTAAATCTCATTTGAATAGAGTAAGTTTTCTTTCACTCATCTCAAACCAGCAATGAAATCATTATGAACTGCATCAAAATAACTTTATTCTGCTCTCCAGCTATTTTGGCTTGTCCTGTCGTAATTACGCCCTCCTAGAGAGCAACGCTGTGCACAGGAAATGATCCTCAGCCATATTGGTGTTAACAGTGAAAGCAGAGTAAAAAATGAACCTGTCAGAAAAGGAAAAGAGCAGCAAAATATGTCCGTGATGACAATGTATTTGCTCTGCTGGCTCAGTATATTCTTATTCCAGACTGCATTGACCTTACTGAAGAATCATCTTCACCAGCTTCTATGACACTTTGCCAGGTTTGAGCTTTAACTGGGGAGGGGGATGCTACTGATTTAGATTCCAGGATATTCAGTCACTCTGTTTCACTCTGCATTACCCTGCATATACTGTATTTAATCTGTTACTTTGGAAGGACCTGCAGCTGCTGTTAAGTGATTTATCTCAAATAACTTCTGTACTATGACAGCTCTGAGATACTAGATGGTCCCAGCAGTGATAAGAGCAGCCACACTCAGCACAAAGTGCACAAATGCATATTTATGTGAAAGTGGGGTTTGCCAAATAAAATTTGTAATGTTGTGATTAATCAGATGATTTTTTTCACACACAAAATTCATGAAGAGAACAAGGCAACTCCCAACCCCTTCTGAAGTAATTATCATCTCGTGAATGGGCATGAACTTCATGAGACCTATAGACAAAGAGAGAAAAGTTTCCTTTGTTTTTGTGGTTAAAAAACTTGACTTTCAAAAGTAGAGGCCTGTACTAGGAAAACTGATATCATTTTGTTTTAAAGCCTCCAGATGAATCCTAACAGCAGCAATGTGAAATAAAGCCTTATTAACAAGAGTCCTGAAGATCCATAATATTTGAATATGTTATTTCAAACTATGTACTAATTTTATGCATACCTCATATCTCATAGCCATGTTAAAATAATTTTTATACCATAAAATATCTGTCCAATGAGTTTATCGTGTCTTTAAAAAGGACACGATAATAAGAAGACATTATAAAATTCCTATGTTCCACCAAAAAAAATATTAAAAAACAAACAAAGGGTCAAGTTTTCAATATGTCTGAATTCCCAACAGGCAGAATTATGTTTGTCTGAGTTGAAATGAATGCGAGTAAGAGCTGACTTACAGTTAATGTTACTCCAGCAACTGAACCTTTCAGTCTCAGCTTTCGCCTCAACTAGCTGTACTGAATAGCATCTGTTCCATTAAAACTAAGTAGGCCTTGTTCAAGCTTCTGAAAGGCATATCCTCAGTAACATAAACTGTCAAATTATACTATACTCTGCGTCAATGGCTTAATATTATTTAGAAATGAGCTGAAGTTATACTGAAGTCTTCCGAGAAAGTGATTATTTGGGCCTTGGTTTGAGTCTGTACCCCGACTCAAAGAACTAACATTTAGGCTAAGGAAGAAACATAGATTTTTAACCCTTTTACTTAACATCAACCCTCCCTGCTTTCAGACTTCATTGATGGGTTTGCATGGCACCGTTTTGGTAGCAGGGGTGTTGCAGGCGTGGCTTCTGTGAGAAGATGCCAGAAGCTTCCCCTATGTCCAATAGAGCCAATGCCAGCCGGCTCCAAGATAGACCCGCTGGTGGCCAAGCCTGAGCCACTCAGCAACGGTGGTAGCACCTCTGTGATAACATATTTAAGAAAGGAAAAAAACCTGCTGCGCAACAGCAGCTGGAAAAGACGAGTGAGAATATGTGAGAGGAACAACTCTGCAGACACCAAAGTCAGTGAAGAAGGAGGGGGAGGAGGTGCTCCAGGCACTGGAGCCCGTGGTGAAGACCATGGTGAAGCAGGCTGTTCCCCTGCAGCCCACGGAGTTCCACCGTGGAACGGATATCCACCTGAAGCCCATGGAGGACCCCATGCCAGAGCAGGTGGATGTGCCCTGAAGAAATCTGTGACCCTGTGAAGAGCCCACACTGGGGCATGCTCCTTGCAGGAACTGGACCCTGTAGAGAGAAGCCGACACTGGAACAGGTTTTCTGGCAGGACTTGTGTAAGTAAAGGGAACTACAGGCCTGTCAGTCTGACCTTGGTGCCAGCGAAGATTATGGAGCAGATCATCTTCAGCGCCATCATGCACAACGTACAGGACAACCAGGTGATCAGGCCCAGTCAGCATGGGTTTATGAAAGGCAGGTCCTGCTTGACTAACCTGATCTCTTTCTATGACAAGGAGACACACTTAGTGGATGACGGAAAGGCTGTGGATATAGTCTACCTCGACTTTAGTAAAGCCTTTGACACCATTTCCCACAGCATTCTCCTGGAGAAACTGGCTGCTCATGGCTTGGACGGGTGCAGTCTTCACTTGGTAAAAAACTGTCTGGATGGCCAGGTCCAAAGCATTGTGGTAAATGGAATTAAATCCAGTTGGTGGCCAGTCACAAGTGGCATTCCCCAGGGCTCAGTACTGGGGCCAGTTCTGTTTAATATCTTGATTAATGATCTGGATGAGGGGATAGAGTGCACCCTCAGTAAGTTTGCAGACAACACCAAGTTGGGTGGGTGTGTTGATCTGCTTGAGGGTAGGAAGTCTCTGCAGAGGGATCTGGACAGGCTGGATTGATGGGCCAAGGCCAATTGTATGAGATTTAACAAGGCCAAGTGTCGGGTCCTGCACTTTGGTCACAACAACCCCATGCAACGCTACAGGCTTGGGGAAGAGTGGCTGGAAGGCTGCCTGACAGGAAAGGACCTGGGGGGGTTGATTGACAGCCGCTGATATGAGCCAGCAGTGTGCCCAGGTGGCCAAGAAGGCCAACAACATCCTGGCTTGTATCAGAAATAGTGTGGCCAGCAGGACAAGGGAGTTGAATGTCCCCTTGTAGTCGGCGCTGGTGAGGCCGCACCTCGAATACTGTGTTCAGTTTTGGGCCCCTCACTACAAGAAGGACACTGAAGTGCTGGAGCGTGTCCAGAGAAGGGTGATGAAGCTGGTGAAGGGTCTAGAGAATAAGTCTTATGAGGAACAGCTGAGGGAATTGGGGTTGTTTAGCCCGGAGTAAAGGAGGCTGAGGGGAGACCTTGTTGCTCTCTACAGCTACCTGAAAGGAGGTTGTAGCAAGGTGGGTGTCAGTCTCTCCTCCCAAGTAAGAAGTGATAGAATGGGAGGAAATGGCCTCAAGTTGCACCAGGGGAGGTTTAGACTGAATATTAGGAAAAATTTCTTCACTGAAAGGGTTATCAAACAGTGGAACCACATGGAAGTGGTTGAGTCACCATCCCTGGAGGTATTTAAAAGACCTGTAAATGTGCTGTTCAGGGGCATGGTTTAGTGGTGGACTTGGCAGTGTTAGGTTAATGGTTGGACTTGATGATTTTAAAGGTCTTCTCCAACCTAAAGGATTATATGATGCTATGTGACCATGTGGGGGACCCTCGCTGGAGCAGTCTGTTCCTGAAGGACTGCACCTGTGGAAAGGACCCATGCTGGAACAGTTCATGAAGAACTGCAGCCTGTAGGAAGGACCCACGTTAGAGAAGTTTGTGGAGGACTGTCTCCTGTAGGTGGGACCCCATGCTGGAGCAGGGGAAGAGTGTGAGGAGGAAGGAGCAACAGAAACAATGTGTGATGTATTGACTGCAACCCCCATTCCCCCTCCCTGTGTGCAGCTCAGGGGGAGGAGATAGAGAAAATTGGGAGTGAGGTTGAGCCTGGGAAGAAGAGAGGAGTGAGTGGAAGTTGTTTAAAAATTTGTTTTTATTTCTCATTACCCTACTCTGATTTGATTGGCAATAAATTAAATTAATTTCCCCAAGTTGAGTCTGTTTTGCCTGTGATGGTACTTGCTGAGCGATCTCCCTGTCCTTATCTCGACCCACGAGCTTTTTGTCGCATTTTTCTCCCCCTGTCCAGCTGAGGATGGGGAAAGATAGAATGGCTTGGTGGGCACCTGGCATCCGGTCAATGTCAACCCACCTCAATGTCTCAAGCAAAAATTCTGAAACATGAAACATTATGTTCTTAGTTAAAGTTTAGAACAAACCTAGGTTCAGACACAGTGAAGTGGTTGTACCTATTGGTACAGCAAGGATGCCATAGCTCAAAATCTGAAATACTAAGACAAGGGAGCAGAGTTCACAGATCTCCTATATGTCCATAGGTTTTCTGTATAGTTAATGGGAAAAAGCCATGCCCATCAGGAACGCCAGTGCCTTCAGTGAAGTATGTCCAAACTTCAAGGAGAGACAAATGTGTGTTCAAAATCCTGTTTCTATCCTGAATTTAAGCATCCCCTGCAGTAAGCATCCACATAAAACGGAATTTGCAACCTAAATCTGCTTCTTTGATCCAGATGTGTTTGTCACATTTTGTGAAATAAACGTCTTAACTGTTATGTGGATCTTAGTTGCCTCAAAACCTTTGCATGTCCAGGCCTCAATTTTAAAATGTATCAGTATACAATTTCTATTCTTTATAAGCCTGTTTGAAGTGATGAATATTTTTGTCACGGAACTGTGAAGATACATCTTTTTCTCTCCAGTCTTCCAGTGTCGAAATACCACAGATTAACATTTATTTCAATTATTTTATCTATTTTAACAGCAGTTGTAGCAAAGAAGTGATTGTGTAGGTATACACCTGCACAAATAATTTTGCAAAAGTCATGGAAACCTACATGTGTACTTCTATAAATTAATTGCATTAATTATTGGTGTCTAAAATGGCTTCTCAAAGAAAATCTTTTAAAAATGAAGGTGTTTTAACTCTAGAAGGCTGAAACTTCCTTTTTTGTCATCTCTATGAGACATATATCCCATCAGTTTTTTCTCTGGCACAACTACCTATACAGCAAGCATGGGTATGATACTTTTAAAGTTAGGTTGAACAAAAGACAGCTAAAAGAAAAGTCAGTAAATAAATAGTACTGCACAGAAAGTGTTGTGAATGAATGACTGACTTCTAACAGGTTTTCTAGCAAACATCTCTGCTTCCATCTCCCTATATGTTATATTAATTCAGGACCCTTGTCAAATTTGTTCGTATACATTCAGATGATTAGTGTTAAACACAGAATTTCAGTGTTGTTTGGCAGTGGTAAAAGAGGTTGTTCTGAGGTTTTTTTGTTGTTGTTGTTGTTGTGGAACTGTTATCTGTCAAAATATACTAGATGCCAACCCAAAATGCAGTATCCTTCCTTTCTGCATATGTATGCCTTTAAAGATTAGATAAGTGAATTGTAAAGCAGCTCTGCCATAAATTACAGTTGACAGTGGAAGTGATTAAGGCACATAGTTTGATTGCATGCATTAATCTCTACAACTTTCCTCAAGTCTAATTTAATTGCCCACAGGTGTACGTTTCTTTTTAATTTATTAGCTTTGTCAGTAATCAGTTGCACTGTATGCTGTTGCTTGGTGCAGCTCACCTACATTCGTGAACAAATCAGACTGTAAACAGCAAAATAAAAGAACATTAAGTGCCACAGCTTTCCCTCAAGTGTACACTAATACTGTTAAATCAACATATGACATGAGACTATTTATTTTATTATGAAGAATTGTCAGATGTCATGATTGAGACCAGTCCACTAGCCCAGGCAAAAGCAGTTGAGAAGGCTTAATCCTTTTCTACTGTGGAAACAGCTGCTGTTGTTGGAATACCCTGCTCAGATGTCATCAACCATCCAGATTTATTTTTTTTAACCAACTTTATGACACTGTTTGGACCTGGGTATTTATTGTTTAGATGACAGTGCTCTCTTCTTCCCTATCAAGTGAATGTGAATACTGATACTCATTTTAATAGACTAAGATCAGGACCCTGATTTTCAGTACACACATCATTTTATGCTATGCACATTCTCTCAAAGTTGCTTCGTAACCCAGATGAGACATTTTCAGAATTTCTGTATAACTGGCAGAACTGTCAGTTCCAGAACTGTAATGCATTTGTAGCCAGTAATGCTTGCAAGAGTCTCTACTCAGATGCATGGTTCTGGTCAGTCTTTTGAATGTAATATTACATAGTCTCATAAAGATCCATGCCTTTGCTTACAAAATCCCTAACCAAAATGATGATTGTCCTTTTTTTTTGTTTTTCCATGCACTCTCTTCTTCCAATGACATAGACACAGAGGGGTTTTGTTTGCCTTGTTTTAATAACCAATAAAATGCATATTAATTGTGACTAAAACAACAGGAGGAACAGCTGTTGATGTTATTGATCATTTCCACAATGACGTGGACAAAGCACAGGAAACAAAAATTGTTATGTACTAATAGGTGAGGAACTGCCAACAGGTCTAAGCTAAGCTCTATTTCCTCCATGTCATTTCATAAAATTTGGTACTGTGAAACTCCTCAAATGAATATATAGCTGACAGAGAAATGATTTTTTTTTTTTTTTTTAACTAAAGTATGTTTTCTACCTACTGGCCCTTAAACAGTGCATAGTAAACAATTCCAACAAGTATCATGTTGAAAAGGTACACTAGAGAAATAAAAAAGACCTCCTAAATAAAACAGTGAATTGCACAGTATATGCAATTATTATTAAACTTGTTTAGTGAATACACACAAAGAAACAGGTTACTTATGGCCAATGGATTTAATCATTGCACTTGCCGACAGACAGAAATAAGCCTTCCCATGAAATAAATATGTTGTACTTCATGGCTATACATTTAAGAAAATATTTTTAATATAATGTATGTACATTATTACTGTTGTTAAGCAATAAGTGCAGTAGTTCTCAGTCTCTGAGAAACGATAGAACTAATTAGGACTTGCAAACGAGTACATGATTGTTTCCTGTGGTGTGCCAAACGTCGTGAAAGAAGAGATAGCATGATTCTGAAGTAATGCACACACAAGGACAGTAGGAAAGCTTTCAGTTTGAACTTTGTATACGAACTATATGTATACCCAGCAGGTGGAGAGTGCTATGCCTGTATTTTATTGTTTCTTTTTTAACTTTTTTTTCTCTACTATAGACATTATATAGCAGAGCTTACTCTAAAACTGTTGTTACTTTCCGAAAGGCTATAGGCTGACGAGCAATCAGACAGACTGGGTGAGCAATAGGAGCTCCAGACAGGTGGAGGGCCAGCTATTCCCCTTGCAACTCAGAAGGCAAATCCCATGTCAAGCAGAATAGTGCAGAGGAAGGTGCTATGGGGCCAACAAGAGTTCATGTTGGACAACCAAATTAAAAAAAATCCTGATCAAAGCCAAAAAGCTCAAAAAAGCCAAAAAGCCTTAGTGGTCCAGCTACATAGGAAGAGAATCTTTAAGTCCAGACCAAGACAGAATGTAAAATGGCTAAAACCAGTGAATGCACACTATCATTCTCAAAATGAGAACCAGCATAAGATACATGATAATAACAAAAGTAGAAGCTTCTTCATAAATCTATCTCATCCTGTATTAATTTGCATTTCTGTATTTTTCATCTGTTACTGTTTCATGCAGAAAATTACTGTTTGCATTGAGACACCAAAAAAAAATGAAAAAATAATTGCTTACTCATGAATGTCTTCAATATGTTTAATCAATTTACAGAAAAAACTTTGCAATTCAAGATATTAAGAGATGGCTTTAAACCTAGATGAACAAGAAGTTAAAATGGATGCATTGGTTGGAATAGCTATTAAAAAACAATATAATCTACAACAGCTATTCTGTCCGATTTCTCCATGAAGCCTAAAGCTCTAAATCCCTGTGTTTAAGCCACCACAGATTATGTGAGTTGTTATAATGGTATGTTATGCAGACTGTGTACTGATGGCCAAGAAAGTTTTTCACTGTTCAGAGATCTTTTCCTTTCTTCTCTGTACACATATGTTGCTCAGAGTATCTTGGGTTTTGACATCAGTGTTAATTAAAGACAAATAATGAGTTAGGGATAGTGGGAACAAAGGTGGGGGAGAGGGAAACTGATGCAGACTTCTGAAAGCAATAACACGGTTTTAAAAGTCGCATTTTTCAAACTTTGCAAACATACAATGAGAGGAATACACAAACTGTAATCACCCAGATAATACAGTTGTGACTTTATAGTTACAATTACCTAGTCTTTGCTCCCATGTAAATCAGGCTGAATCTATGAAGACAACAGAAAGAATGAAACCCTTATTCTTCAGGTGTCAGAACAGAACAATCAAGAGCCAGGAGGAACACCACTTGTTGGAACAAGTTTTTGCCTGTTTACCAAAGATGGAGTTAACTGTGCTCACTTTACCTGCCATCTGATGAAATAGCTGTTCCTCAAATTCAAGAGACAGATTAGGAATGTTTACTCTGATCCAGGTTCTTCCCTTCTACATGTCGCAGTTATTTAAACACCACAGTAAACTAACTGTTTGTACTGCAAGATTATTTCTCAGATTAATTACCACTCAGAAGTAACATTAATTATAGAAGAAAAGTATGTAACATACTGAAGAGCAAAAGTTTACTTAAAATTAAAATTTTAAAATAGAAGGAAAATGAGGACATGCAGTCATTCTGGCATGGACCTGCACTAGCCATCTAACTAGTACTGCCTAGCCTCTTCAAAGACCTACCCTTAATCAAGACAGACTGAGCAACCTGTTCTGTTCAGTGCAAAGTCAGCTTCTGTTGTCTGATTCAGAGACAGAGTGCAGTAACAGCACTCATCCATTTAATTTATGCAGCTATGCTACGAGTGCGACAGTCTCCAGTGAAAGGTCAATAACAGGAATTAGGTATAGGTGACTAGCAAGTTAAACAGCTGGCACTGTATATACAAAAGGAATATTGCTTAATTTACCATGTCTCTTGTTACTTCTCTAATAAAAGAGAAAAGAACAAAAATAAGTTATTTTTAGGAGAAATGTGTTTCAAAGCAAGGGAGACAAATAGTGTGTAATACAAACCTTGAACAACGCTAAAACTAAAGCTGGAAAACTAATTGCCCCAGCCCTATGCAACATAACATGTCCTTGTTGGCTAGACATATAAGAAGATTTTGACCTCACTGAAAACAGAAAGAAGGATGTGCTTTGGTAACTGACCACCTGGATTTGTAATAGGCAAGAATTTGTAAGAACTCTTTCCCCAGAAATAAAACAACTTATGTGTCTTAACTTAAATTTATCTTAAACTTAACCTTATCCTAAACTTAATCTTAAGCTCTCTTAAATATTACTTTCAGGTTATTCCACAAATTAGATACAATGCCTTTTGGAGGCATTAAAATCTGTTCTTTCATAAAGAAAACTGATCTGAACAGAATGGATGAAACACTCTCCCATAGAAATGGAAGCCTAATCTCCATGATGGAAGAACATGGATCATATTAAGCAGAAAACTCTGCCTCGCTCTATGCAAACATCTACACAAATGGTACAATGTCTATGCAAAAGGTACAATTAGCAAGATCTAGGCTCATTAAGATGTGGGGTTTTTTAGTTCCTTGCTGTGACTTCTGAGGGAGTGTGTATTTCCACCAGTATTTTTTTTTATTTTAATAAGCATGTCCACAGGGTAGTTTGGCATCTGCTCAATTTTCAGGATCCCTTGTTGTTAGAGGATGCTTTTGTTTTCAAATCACTGCATTCTCAAGCAGGTTGTGCACAGAAAGCTGAGAACATGGAAACTGGAAACTGACATGCTCTACAGAACCTTGAGACAGGATGTTTCTCCGCTTAGTAGCTCAGGCAGAACATGTAATTATTTTCACATATTTCAGGAACATTGGTTTAGCGTTAGATTATCTTAATGTTGTGCACTTGCAGTGGAAAAAGAAAAGCATTTTGGTTCTGTCATTCAGAACTAGCTTAGTGAATGTTTTACTTTCAAATTCTGTAAGAGATTATTGAACATTTATATCCATGTAGAAAACAATTACTTTCCAGTTAAATTTGCCACAAAGTTTTCTTGCTTCATGTCTCTCTTCTTATACTTGATAGGTTGTTTTCAAGGACGGAGAGTATTACTGCAGGGCTCAGGCAGCAGTTTGGATGTTGCCCTCTCAAGCTTGTTTTAATGAATGCAATTGTTTACATATTTTTTAGAATACTGTTACCCAACTCCCAAAAAGATGTGTATAGAGTTATGATATAGATGAATGCAAACTGTGAACAGCAATACTTCTGCTGGAGAATCCAAAGATAATTACAATTTCTAAGAGAAAACTTGTTTTGCCAATGGAATTTTGAAATTACTAGATTTCCTTGCATTAATATCTACAGCTTCTCTTCCTCAGTATTTACATCCACATTCTTACCACCCTGTGATGAAGGAAATTTTTATCTAAACCTTATAGATAGAAAACTGAGGCAAATGGAAGATTAAAGTCACAAAGGGAGACACCCTCAGCAGTTGTCAGCATTGTAATGCTATTTTAACATTACAAAGTTTACATTTTTGGTATCTATCCTGCAGAAAATATCTTCCTGAAATGGCTAAGTCAATCATGAAGCACACAGATGATGAATTCAGAGAACTAGAAATGGCTTCCCAGTAAATGAAGGACAAGGAATCACCTCAGCAGTCAAAAAGAAAAAAACATGCATAAGCTTTTCTAATTCCTGTGACACTGATATTGAAGGTCCTTCACAGGAGCAAATAGAAAGATGCTTAGAAGATCGTATTTTTATGCATATATATTTTGTGAAAATTCTGTCTATGTCCCAATTATTTTTTAATTTTAGCTTAACTATTGTTTGCTCAGTCTCTCAGAAAATCAGAATATAGCATCCTACAGTATTCAATATAGTATCACACAGTAACTTTCAAGTAAAAGTGCTGAGATCTGAATAGGGTAGATAGAGTGTAACGTGGATGGAAAATTGGCAAGACTGTAGGATCAAAGGTCTGTGAACAGTGGCACAGTCCAGCTGGAGGCCAGTTACAACGGGAGTCTGTCAGAGAGCTGGTCTGGGATCAATACTATTTCACTAGTATTTAATTATCTGTTTCATTATCTTTATTACAACCTAGCTGATGGCATGAGCTGCACCTTCAGCAAATCTGTGGATGATACCTCGTCTGGATAAGTGGTCGATACACTGGAGGACAGGGCTAATATGCAGAGGGGCCCAGAAAGGCGGAGGAGCAAGTGGACAGGAACTCCATGAAAATCATCAAAGGCAAATGCAAAGCCCATCCCCTAGGATGGACAAAGCCCTGCAGCAGAACAGCCTGGGGCCAACTGGCTGGGAGCAGCTCTGCAGAACAGGCTCTGAGGACAGAAGGTCGCCAGTGCCCCTGTGCAGCAATGTCGCCCTCCCATCCAGGGCTGCAAAAGCAAGGGTGCAGCCAGCAGGTCCCGGAAGGGATCTTGTCCCGCAGTCTGGGACCCATGAGACACTCCCGAGTGCTGTGCCCAGTCTGGGGCTCCCCTACATGACACAGATACTGACATACCGGTGCAAGTCCCACAGAGGCCACAGAGGCAATCAGGGCTGGAGCACTGGACATCCAAGGAGAGGCTGCAGGACCTGGGTGTGTTCAGCCTTTAAGAAAGGGAAGGTTGAGGGGAAATATGATTGCTATCTTCAGCTATCTAATGGGAGAGTATAGAGGAGATGGAGCTGTACAGTGAAAAGCGGAAGGAGAACATACAAAAGGGAAGTTTCACCTAGGTAGCATGAGAAATTTTTTGCGCATTATGGGTAGTCAGAGATTTGAACAGTTGTGCTTGCTTTGAGCAGGGGACCAGATGACCACCAGAAAAAATTTCCAAGATATATTTTTCCACGATTCTGTATTACAGAAAGATTATCTCAGGAGTAGTTATTTTATGGCTTGCTTACAACACATTACACTCTCTGGGATTGCATCTACATCTGACAATCACACACTATTTTTTTTCAAATAATAGGTCACCAAGCCTTACACAAATAATTGCCTTAATTGTCTTTCAAAAGCTATGAGTACTGTACACACATTCATGTGGTACTAATGTCACTGATGATAAAGGATTCAGAGGTAAGGGAAGAACTCTTTTTGGAGATGCAGTTTGTCTAGTTTAGATAACATTTTCAATGTTACGGGGTTTATTCCATGACCTACTTTCTCAGGCACTCCTGTCTGATTGTTACAAGCTCAATGACACCCTAAATATCCAGGATGTTTTCTAATCATGTGAATGCATAATGAAATATATAAGATTACTGCCTTTTGAAACAGAGTAAAATAAATTTATATCTCAACATCTAGTTTCCTGACAAGAATGAGGCAGACAAGAACTGTGTACCATGCTGCAAGTTTAAGATTTTGTGTACTTCATCCTGATGCTATCTTTCTAAATGATTAAAGAATTCCACCAGTTTATTTTCTTATTACAAAACCTAAAAATTAATTTAAAAAACAACCAAATCACAGATAAATTTTCCAGTCTGAGAGAATTATGCCCATTTTGCAAGGCATGGGCTGTGAAAAATCCTATCTGCACTAAGATGTCAAAATCACTGTACAACATAAAATTAACTCCCCAAGTTATAATTAAACACTCCATTCATTGGTGATTTCTGTATTGACAGCTCAGCTGAAATAGGACCACGCAGACTTTTGATTCCTGTGATTACCTTTGGGCAGTCCCTTTGTTACATACTTTCAGATACTGCCAGCCATTAATCACACCAAATCATGTCAAGGAGTTTTTGAAGTATCATAAAACAGATGAACTTGAAAATGTCAGTATTTTGGGGGGATATGAGACCTTAAAGGATTAAAGGATATAAGGCAGACAAGATGAATGAAAGACAAACGGATACATGGGGCAGGGGGGAAGGGGAAGAAGGAAACCCCCCCTCCCACAACCTGCATCTTGTCTATATATTTTATTAACTCTTCACTCTGATTTTTTGCTTTCACAAAGTTTATTTTGGGGAAGTGTTGGGCAGTATCAAAGTCTGTATGTGAGATTATTCAAATGTAAGATACCATTGGAAGAAACACTGCCAAAGTAATTAATGTTTTAACTCTGCGAGTTTTCCATATTAATGAGCACGTGGAACTTTTACTACTATTGCAGGGGAAACATACTTTGACTGTTGTATTTTGCTGCTAGAAGCTGAAAGACTGAGCTATTTGCTCTCTCTCTCTCTCTCTGGAAGCAGCTTAATGAAATGAAAGCAGCAATGGAATCACTGTTGTCTCCATATATCAAAACACGATACAGAAAAGTTTGCTTCAGGGTATTTCATTACTTATTTGGTTGAAAGAAAAATGCATGGTGTCAAACACGAGACCTAAATCACCTTGTGTTCAGGTGTCTTCTCTCCTTACTGATCAGCAGCCTATGAGATGGAAGAAAAGCTATGAGAGGTATCTGCTGAAAATTATTTGTGGCAGAAGTCTATTTTCCCTGGTGGATTTGCAGAACAGTTTAGTAACATTTTTGAGCATTTCCCTTTCCTTATGCAGAGCTTCCTTCAAAGCTTTGGCATAGCATTGTTGTTGCTTTCCAGCAAAGGACAAACCTCTTGTGACTTGAAGCTGCTGACATCTTCTCTTAGAAGGCCTGTGATGGTGATTATTTTGCATCACAAAGGGAGTCCATATTCATTGTAATTTAGACTAAAGGCTGCATCACTCTCTGTGGGCTTATATAAGAACTTAAAAATTCAAATTGCTCATGGGAAAAGCATTTAATGGACATAATATACCATTTCTGTAAAGGGAAAAATACATAGCAGTTTAGAGCCACTGGATTTTTTTTAATCCATATTTATAGAAAACGAGTAGGTTTTCTTTCCTAGGGGAGGTGAAAAGATTAGAGGACAGAGGAAAAGGAACCTATCAAGGATGCCTTCTTAGCATCAGAAATAAACCAGTATTTTTTCCCCCCAAAGAATCACAACAGTTTAAAATATTTCCTGTGTTTCTACATTTTAATTGACTTATATTTATAATCTGTACCCTTATCAACTGTAAGAAATACTTTATCTCATGAAAACTAAAAAAAAAATAATCTTCCTACCTCCTGCAGATGGCATCAGTGGCTGGTGGTCTGCAAAAAATCATCTTGCATAAACTTTATACTGTTTTAAATACCATCCAAAGTCCCCCATGATAGTCTTTGTTTTGGTATATAAGGTATGAAGTTAAACATCTAACACAAAGAGCGCATTCAAAAAGAATCAATGCCATAACAAGCCAAGAGATTATCCTATTTTGCTTAGATGTTTCTTCACTAACAATCTTCTGCTTGGTGAATATGGGGTAGGAATATGTTGCTTGCCTTCTTGTAATGTGAACTGACTGAAGCATCAGTTAGTGTAAATCAAGCTATGACATATATTTTAAAAATTGATACAGTATTTTTCAATTGAGTAGGTAATTTTCATGCCGTTTTGGTTAGAAATAAATGTAAACTGATAGAAGCCCTCATAAACTTTACAACAAATTACTGTTTATTATCAAGCTATTGAAACTATATAGAATCATAGAATCATAGAATCATTTAGGTTGGAAAAGACCTTTAAGATCAACCGTAAACCTAACCCTGCTAAGTCCACCACTAAGCCATGTCCCTAAGCACCTCAGCCACACATCTTTTAAAAACCTCCAGGGATGCTGACTCAACCACCTCCCTGGGCAGCCTGTTCCAGTGTCTGCCAACCTTTTCAGTGAAGAAGTTTTTCCTAATATCCAGTCTAAACTTCCCCTGACGCAACTTAAGGCCACTTCCTCTTGTCCCATTACTTGCCACCTGGGAGAAGAGACCAGCACCCACCTCTCTGCAACCCCCTTTCAGGTAGTTGTAAAGACCGATAAGGTCTCCCCTCAGCCTCCTCTTCTCCAGGCTGAACAAACCCAGTTCTCTCAACCGCTCCTCATAAGGCTTATGCTCCAGACCCCTCACCAGCTTTGTCACCATTCTCCTGACACACTCCAGCACCTCAATATCTTGTAGTGAGGGGCCCAAAACTGAACACAGTATTTGAGGTGCAGCCTCACCAGTGCTGAGTACAGTGGGACAATCACTTCCATCCTCCTGCTGGCCACACTGTTTCTGATACAGGCCAGGATGCTTGTATCAGGGACATGTCAATACAGTATTTACTAAAGGTAAACAAAGCAGCAGTCTGTTCCAATGCTGTCATTGCCAATTGTTTTTCAGAAGTTTGCCAAAAGTAAGCTTCTGATAAACTTTATACAGTGAAATTACAACTCTAGCTTATTTTAAATGGAGATTTTAAATTCTCCAGTTTTTTTAATGAAAAACACTTCATCCAGCCTGACAGCATAGTGTGAAATTCTAGATATCCTATATGTTTAAAATAATTGTTTACAGACTATATGCACATCTGTAATGTTCTCCATTTTGCTTTCTTCCCCTCCTCTTCTGCACCTCAGATGCCTGTAGAACACAAGAAAGAAGAAAGCAAAACATGAGAACATTGAAATAGACAGCAAAAAAAAGAAAAAGATACAGCTTTACATATTTCTAAGAAAGGTTATTATAGCTCTAATACAGTAAACATGGCTGCAATAGTCTGAATGTCAGCTGGGCAGATGAAGGTAGATCAAACATGTTTTGATTTGTCCAAACTCTCCATTTTGTTTAATACTTTGATATTTTCTCACACAAACTAAATATTGTTATCACTTCTTGATCTGAGCAATTACTTCAGGTTTGTGGGTTTTCTGTTTTTAATAAAAAGATATGCTGATGGTGGAATAGATGTATCTCTAGACAAAAAGGACAGCAATGAAGTGTGAATAAAAACTTCTTGCTCCATCATCACGTGAGATACCAAGCAATGGGTGGCATTCACTTCACTAGTGGCTCCAACTATATCTTATAAAGCAAGAAGCTTAAAAGTCCTCCTTGTCAGAATCACGAAGCAATGATTCTGTGCCTTTTAATTCTTTGATATTTTTAGGTGGTGGTTTTCCTGATAGACCTATCACAGAATTACAGAGTGACTGAGGCTGGCCAGCAGTTCTGGAGGTTGTCTAGACTCACCCAGACATGTGGAGGAGAATGTTGCCCAGCCCTGTGTCCAGGCAGGTTTCAATATCTTCAAGGACAGGGGCACCATAGCAGGGTAGTGCTGTCCTTCTTTGCTGCAAGGGCATATTGCTGACTCATGGTCAGCTTACTGTCCACCAAGACCACAAGGTATTCCTCTGCAAAGCTGCACACGAGCTGATGGGCCATCAGTGTGTACTGATGCATGGGGTTATTCCCCCTCAGCTGCTGGGTGTGCCACTTTCTTTTGTGGAATTTCATAAGGTTGCTGTTTGCCTGCTTCTCCAGGCTTTGCAGATCTCTGAATGGCAGTGCACACATCTGCTCCTCCCAGTTTGGCACCTTCTCTATCAGATTGACAACTCTTTCTGGTATAATCAGTGACTTCATCTCAGCCACTGCTGTGCTGATTCTTACAAAAACTTCTTGTATTGCATATTTCAGCTTCTACTTGAATACATGAGCTTGTGTTTTCACTCATGGCTATTATAGTTTCAGCTGTCTCATTACAAAAAGACATAAAATGGCTTCTGCTAGTTTACACTGACAGAAAGACAGCTGTTATGCTACCAACTCTGATGGAATAAAATCCAACTCATTCCACATAAGAATCCACTATTTTGCAGCAGCAGTTTAAAATCTACTTGTACCTTCTGCACAAGTCTGTGGAGAACGACACTAAAAATCTTGGCTTTAAATTTGCTTGCACTGAATTTAACTGGCATCTTACCATTAATTCCACTGGAACAGCTAAGCCAATAATAAGTGCTTAGGAAAAATCCTGCCATATGTGATTTTTAAATATTCATAACTCAGATAAATAGAAAGGAATTTTCTTTTGAAGACAGTGTTAGTGCTGTTTCTCAGTGAAGGCTTAATTTGTCCCAAAATTCAGTATTAAAACAGAAAGCTTTGCACAGTTCTAAGAATGCTCAGAATATAACCATTTTTTTCTAATTTTGTTATGTTTTAGAACACAAAACACCTTTACATCAATTTTTCAAAAGAGAACAAGCAAAAACTCTAAAATCAAAAGTTTTACATTAACTGTGATATGGAATTTGAGCATGAAATCCATATCAGGGCAAAGTGTAATTTATACCTCTATACAACATATATATTTGTACATGTTGGGAATACATTCAAGGTGCAGTTGCAATTTCCTTCTCTATCCCACATGATTTTTAGAATAAATCTGATAATCTACCATGTCTTGAGTACAATTACTGATACCTAATTATACATGCAGACTTTTTAAAATTTCTTTTACAATATACTTTAAATAAATAAAAAGATACAGTTTTTGATAAGAAATTATAAGCAATGTTTATCAATTCTTTATGGTTTATTCCATGTTACTTTTACACTTGAAGCAAGGACTCCAAATTCAATTTTAAAAACATCTTGCTTAAAAGTGTATTCATTGTAAGAATATATTTACTTTTAATATATGAACACCTGAGCAATATTTCAGGATCATAATACCTTAATTTATATTTTTATGATGTGGTCTGATAGACTCGTTGACAGGAAAACAAAGTAGGATCGTCAATCCTTTTGTTCTCTTACATCTGGGGAGTCTGCCTTATTTTCCATGAGGAACAGGCTGAGTACCAAACGCTCAGCTTACCCAACAGGTTATTCACAGACATTTTTTAAAAAGACATATTCACTGCACTATTAATATCATAGAACTTTAGGTTATGGTATATGAAAGAAATCCTCAAGAGATAGAGCTGTGTACTTTGCATTGAGAGGTTTTGATCTGTAGATTTTTTTACTCTTGGCCAGAAGAGAAGCAGCAGACAATATATTTCTCTAGGTTTATGCTTACTAGTTTTCACTTTATTATATTGAGGCATGGCAGTCTTTCCCATCTTTGACAGTCATTACAGGCTAATCAGTGTCCAAGCACAGTCCTGGCAGTAACAACACTCTTCTTTTCCAGCCCCTACCGAAGTCCTCTGAAGGAAGACCACCCTTTGCTAATTTCTTCCCACTGTTCTGAGGGACATGCATTTATCTTGAAGCTGACTTAAAAGTACCTTTTACCAATAAAATACGAAAGTTCTGCCAATGACAAGGCTGTTGTTTCACACGCTGTGTTTTAGGACCAGCTTATTGTTTTGTGCCTGGAGTCATTATTTACTTACATGTTGCCTCAAACCCAGCCAAAATAAAAGTCCATTTTGTTTCTCATAAGAATTAGTTCAGATTGGTACAATCTGTTTATGGAAAGTGTTGTCAGTTTTATCTATGTATTAAGAAGGCAGATAAAAGCTGCATTCCACCCTTAGTAATTCTAAAGCAATGTTTCTTTCTAGTTTTCAAGTTTTGAAGAGAAAATCAGTGCATCCAACCCATGCTTCCGTAATATTGCAGAATTATTCAATATTTTTGCTTTCTTCATTCCTTACCTCTGCTTATCTGAGTGTTTTAGTTTTGCTGCCACTTGAAAATATCCGATTGACTGATATAAGGCATGAAAGAATGTGATAAAGAATATGACAAAGAAAGTCATCAAATGCCTTTATATCAGCATCTTTTCCAGATGACGTATTAAAAAATGGTTCTGTGTCAGGAATGGTGAACTGAAGAGGATATATAAGCTACATTTATGCTTTTACTTGCATTTTGTAGAAGTAATGTCTAGTTTTGAGTTGTCTTGTTCCTTTTAATTTTGAGGACTTACCATGGGTCCCATGCCTCCCCCTTCCTCTTTTTCACACTCCTGAAATGAGATAGCTGAACAAATACATATTTATTGTTTTTTGTCAATTAAGAATCAAAACTTGGATATGCAGGTGATATTTGGGATGTCTTTGTGTAAACTGGAAAATAACAAGTTCTTTCTTCAGAATTCAATAAACACCTCAGCCTCTTTTAAATGAAGAGCTTATTTTGTCTTTTATATTTTGATGCCCTGTTGATTATTGTTTACACTGAAGCTTTTGCAAAACAACAAAAATCTTCTTTTTAAGACTAAGTATGAAAAAAACCATAAAATCTTTGAATGAAAAAAATGAGCAGATTTCTTGAAGTTGACCACTCTCTTGTGTATTGTTTGGGAATAAGAATCCACAAAGTGGATATATTTTAGGTGCCAGCAGATTAAAGCACTGTCTGTGCCTAAAGATAGTGCGACAGAAGATTGCAGTATATATTGTAACGCATGGACAGGAAGTACCATCACTACCAGAGACGCTCAAAGGGGCATTGTTGTGGTTTAGTCCCAGCCAGCAACTAAGCACCACACAGCCACTCGCTCACTCCCCCCAGGTAGGTTGGGGGAGTGAATCAGAAGAGTAGAAGTAAGAAAACTCATGGGTTGAGATAAAGACAGTTTAATAGGTAGAGCAAAAGCTGCGCAGCCAAGCAAAGCAAAACGAGGAATTCATTCACCACTTCCCATCGGCAGGCAGGTGTTCAGCTATGTCCAGGAAAGCAGGGCTCCATCACATGTAACGGTTACTTGGGAAGACAAACGCCATTACTCCGAATGTCCCCCCTTTCCTTCTTCCTCCCCCAGCTTTATATGCTGAGCATGACATCATATGGTATGGAATATCCCTTTGGTCAGTTGGGGTCAGCTGTCCTGGCTGTGTCCCCTCTGAACTTCCCATGCATCCCCAGCCCACTCACTGGTGGGGTGGGGTGAGGAGCAGAAAAGGCCTTGACGCTGTGAAAGCCCTGCTCAGCAGTAACTAAAACATCCCTGCTTTATCAACATTATTTCTAGAACAAATCCGAAACACAGCCCCATACCAGCTGCTATGAAGAAAGTTAGCTCTATCCCAGACAAAACCAGCACATTCCCCACCCCTTATTCGATACCATTTACATCATGCTCAGGTCTCACACTATCCGAAACGTTCTCATTTCCTACCATCACCCTTCCCATCCTTTGTTATAGTACACAGATATCATTCCCTTAGTCTATGGACCACCCCTGTGAAATAGCTGTAAAATGTCCACAAATGTCCATTGAGTTCATTTAGTCCATGACTTTGGGCTCCATCTGTTATGGTGGTCACTCAGGACAAGAGAGATGTTGTATTGCATGGAGTTATTGGGCACCACAGCCAGCTCAGGTCAGGTCACTGCTGCACTTGCACTGCTTCTTGTAAGGCTTGTCCTTCATTGGTTTAGGTGGTTCCTGCTATAGGAATTCCTGTAACATATAACTCAAATTATGGATTAGTTTCACCCAGAATTAAATGACCTTGAGGTACACATTGGACTCCGCCATCCTTCTGCATTACCCACCAAGTGCACCCAGGTCCTTGAGCAAAAACCACCCCGCGAATAGGTTTACCTTTTCCTGAGGAAGAAATAACCCAGACTGGTTTTCCCAGCAAGTTCTTTGTATGTACTATGGGGATCTTATCTCCTTCCACAGTGCACAGGGGTTTTGATTGGGCAAGGCCAGGTCGACTGGCAGAGCCTCTAGTGTTAACTAGCCAAGTGGCTTCTGCTAAATGTGTATCCCAATGCTTGAATGTCCCAGCACCCATCACTTTCAGTGTAGTTTTTAACAGTGCGTTGTATTGTTCAATTTTCTTGGCAGCTGGTGCATGGTAGGGGATGTGATACACCCAGTCAATGCCATGCTCCTTGGCCCAGGTGTTAATGAGATTGTTTCAGAAATGAGTCCCATTGTCTGATTCAATTCTTTCAGGGGTGCTGTGTCACCATAAAACTTGCTTTTCAAGGCCCAAGATAGTGTTGCGTGCAGTGGCATGGGTCACGAGGTATGTTTCCAACCATCCAGTAGTTGCTTCCACCATTGTAAGCACATGCTGCTTCCCATGGTGGGTTCGTGGTAGTGTGATATAATCAACCTGCCAGGCTTCCCCGTATTGATATTTCAGCCATCGCCCTTACACCAAAAAGGCTTTAGCCGCTTAGCTTGTTTGATTATGGTGCATGTTTGACATTCATGGATAACGTGTGCAATGGCATCAATGGTCAAGTCCACCCCTCTATCACGAGCCTATTCGTATGTTGCATCCCTTCCTAAATGTCCTGATGTGTCATGGGCCCATCGAGCTATAAATAGCTCACTCTTACGTTCCTAATCCAGATCCACCTGAGCCACTTCAATTCTAGCAGCCTGGTCCACCCGCTCATTGTTCCGATGTTCTTCAGTGGTGCGACTCTTGGGTATGTGAGCATCTATATGGCGTACTTTTACAACCAGGTTCTCTACCCAAGCAGCAGTATCTTGCCATCATTCAGCAGCCCAGATTGGCTTACCTCTGTGCTGCCACTTGGTCTGCTTCCACTGCTGTAGCCACCCCCACAGAGCATTTGCCACCATCCATGAGTCACTATAGAGATAAAGTACCGGCCATTTCCCTCGTTCAGCAATATCTAAAGCCAGCTGGACGACTGTCACTTCTGCAAACTGACTCGATTCACCCTGTCCTTCAGCAGTTTCTGCAACTTGTCGTGTAGGACTCCACACAGCAGCTTTCCACCTTCGATGTTTTCCCACAATACAACAGGATCCATCTGTAAACAGGGCATATTGCTTCTCAGTCTCTGGTAATGTATTATACAGAGGGGCCTCTTCAGCACGAGTCACCTCCTCTAGCGACACTGCAAAGTTTCGTCCCTCTGGCCAGTCCATGATCACTTCCAGGATTCCCAGGCGGTCGTGGTTTCCCATGCAAATCCGTTGTGTTATCAGTGCGACCCACTTACTCCATGCAGCATCAGTTGCATGATGCGTAGGGGAGACCCTCTGTTTGAACATTCAGCCCAGCACAGGCAATCGAGATGCCAAAAGGAGCAGTGCTTCAGTACCAACTACTTCAGAAGCAGCTTGAATTCCTTCATATGCTGCTAATATTTCTTTTTCAGTTGGAGTGTAACGGGCTTCAGATCCCTTTTATCCCCAGCTCCAAAACCCTAGAGGTCGACCTTGAGTCTCTCCAGGCGCTTTCTGCCAGAGGTTCCAGATGGGCCTGTTATCCCCAGCTGAGGTGTAAAGCACGTTTTTCACATCTTGTCCTGTCCGGACTGTCCCAAGCGCTGCTGCACAAACTATCTCCTGTTTAATTTGTTCAAAGGCTTGCTGCTACTCAGGGCTCCATTCAAAGTCATTCTTCTTCTGGGTCACTCGATAGAGAGGGCTTACGATCAGACTATAACCTGGAATATGCGTTCTCCAGAAACCCACAACACCTAAGAAAGCTTGTGTTTCCTTTTTGTTAGTTGGTGGAGAGGTAGCTGTTATTTTATTGACCACATCCATTGGGATATGACGATGCCCATCTTGCCATTTTATTCCTAAAAACTGAATTTCCTGTGCAGGTCCTTTGACCTTACTTTGTTTTATAGCAAAACCAGCTTTCAGGAGAATCTGGATTATTCTTCTCCCCTTCTCAAACACTTCCTCTGCTGTGTTGCCCCACACAATGATGTCATCAATATACTGCAGGTATTTGGGAGCTT
The DNA here is from genome assembly GCF_030936135.1 of Gavia stellata. Classification (NCBI taxonomy): domain Eukaryota; kingdom Metazoa; phylum Chordata; class Aves; order Gaviiformes; family Gaviidae; genus Gavia; species Gavia stellata. Next base: position 34,918,254 of record NC_082637.1, read on the forward strand.
CACCTTGTTCCAGTGCAGTCCGTATCAATCCATGACAAATGGTAGGACTATGTTTCCACCCCTGGGGCAGTCGATTCCAGGTGTACTGGATACCCCTCCATGTGAAAGCAAACTGTGGCCTGCACTCTGCTGCCAGAGGGATCGAGCATAGGCATATAAAAAGGAAACATTCACTGTAAAGTCAGATAAGGAAAGATGCAAAGAATAAATGCAGCTCTTTTTGGCTATGGTGCAGAGTAACGTGTACATGCAACAAAAAGTACCCATCACAGTTGACAAGTCAGTGGCAGACTTCTTTCTTTTACCATCAATGTATTAAAACATTTTTAAGTGATTGGCTAACAGAAGGCAGGTCACACAAAGCAATTATGCAGAACTACTTAAATGTCTTCTGATACACAGGTGAATTTTCCTTTAAAAATGTTGCAAAATCTTGCCTTATGAATTGTATATGAAATGGTAAATGCTGTTTCTGTCTTAGCCCATGCTGTTTTGTATGCATGGCCTTTTACTTTTGCACTGTCCACTTTTTTTTAAACATGTGTTTCTTTATACTTAGGATTAGGTTTCAGCAGCTGGCTGAGTCTATCTAATACCTCTACAGAACGAGGTTGTCTTACTTCAACACTGTTTGTGGCTGTGTAATTCTCCTGTTTTCTCTGTCTTGGCTTTGCAGCTGTCTCTCAGTCAACACAGCTCACTGACTCCTTGGAATACTATGCCAGAAAAGAAAAAAACCACCCTTCTTTATTGAGCTGAACAGACTCAATCGTATCTATAAAAATGCTATAATCAGAACCAGCAAAGGACAGCTGTGAGTACGGAGGATTATAAAAAGGGAAAATGAATATAATTTTCGTCTTAAAGGAATGCCTGGTTTGATCTTACTTGCTAGCTTTGTTCAGTTGAAACCGTATTATGAGGTATCCAAGTTTAGGGCTTAAAAGACAATGGTCCTTTACTTAAAAATACATATGCTATACAGCTGCCTAGTTCTTACTGTGTAGAACTGATTTAACAGATATAGACTGCCGTGTCTAAGAAGCCTCCTGGAATGACTTTATAATTGCTCCCCAGCCAAAGAATGAGCAAGAAAAGGTCGGATGTTCCAAGAAGGTCGTAATGAGTTTATTTGGGAAGGATCTTTTCTTCTAGTTCAGAATGAGGGGAGCTGCACCAGGAACTTGCTCAGGCAAAGATTAAAGGACAACATGAAACCTGTGGAGTACTGCTTTTCTATACATTTATGTGTTCCAAATGACCTTTGTGTTTAGTCAGTTAAGTAAAACTACAGTGTTTTCTGACTATGGAAAGCTTTTCTGTATTAGAATACACCTGTTTGCTCAGATCATTTACCTGGCTTCTGGAAAAATAAGTTCAGAAGGCCAAGGTCTGCAATAGCTAAAAGAACTTCTGGAAAGAACTTGCACAAAATATCAGAGATTTGAGAAACTTACTCCAAGCACAGTAAGTCATGCATTTCCTCCATGGATTTCAGATATGAGGAAGAGGATAGCTATAGAATCCACTCAGTAGGACAGTTTCTTGAGATCTAAAGTCAGTGACAAATCTTGATTCCTACAAAGAGCTGGGAAGCTAAAAAGGTAACCAGAAAAGATCTCAGTAACCAGCAACTGCATCGTCTGACAAGACACTGAGAGTGCCCAGGAGAGGAGGTTGGTCAATTACTGTTCCTGAATTCGCATCATAATTGTCATCTTTACTTTCCATTCTTTTGCATGTATTTTTTTTCATAAATTAGTCAGCAGCATAGCTATCATGAGTCCTAGGAGCAGCTTTGTTATTCTACTCCTAAAAACGTAATTATGGTAACATATACATTTATCAGTTCTAAAGCAAATACAGTGCAGAAAAATGTTGCATTCTTTTCTTTTATTAATTCTTACTATTTATTAATTGTAAAGATTATTTTTAAAGTTTTACCAGCATATATTCTGTGAAAAAGGAAACTGGGATTTCAGAAGTGCATGGCTTCAATAATCCAGTAATTGACTGCTCGTGATCCGTCCATTGAATGATATCACACACACAACAGGTGGTTATGACAGAATGTTTCTCACCCCTACATGACCTGATATAAAAAATATATGTATAACGTATACCTTATTGTGGGAAATCCCATTACTTATACTGTATATTGATAAGGACAATCGAAACAGGACGAAAGTGTTGTGTTGTGTTGTGTTTTGTTTTGTTTTGTTTTTAAAGTCTGACATGTCAGTGTGTTGAATACTGGAGATGAACTGAATTCACAAAGATTCTAGTAAAATGAAGCAAGAAAGCTGTCTTTTAAAGTAAGAGGAAACAGATTCATGTACCTCAACATAACTGACAAAACTGACTAAAGTCTATCATGCTAGCAGAAAGGAGAACACCTTACACATCTTAAGGAAAGTATCCCTTAGATTAGAAAACTATGATTGCATGACTGAACAGAAATGGGTTATACATATGATTTATCTCTGTGATAGGTGATTTCCGTTTTTGGAAAATAATTCCCTGTTTCTTACTACTTTCCACTAAAATCTATCAGATTAAAAAAAAAAATAATTCTGGAAGTGTAATATCTAATTTCCAAATAACAAATAGAGATTGAACTTGAACTACAAATATACTTTGTCAGCCAATCAGGATCAGAAACAAAAATCCTTACTTAAGATTTATCGAAGTTTAGCAACACAGATGGAATTTCACTCATTTATCTGCAGAACAAAATTTAGAAAATAGACAGAAATGTTTGGTACTGATTATAAGAATTGAATAATACATATTAAGCGTTCCACAGGAGAAAGGTAATTCTGCCATTCTTTACCTCACAATGTGGTTCATTTTTTAGTAAGTAAGTTCAGTGATTATAAGGCAGCTATATATTTTCATTAAGTTAAACAAAAGATATTTTAATTTATTAGTGATATCCATGAATTTATTTCTAATTGATAGCACTTTCAGTGGGAAATCCACTGGCATGAGTATACAACAAATAATGGTTAAATAAAATCTTTTCACAGAAAAAGATGTCTAGTCCTAGGCATCCTGTTATAGCACCCCACACTGAATTTTATATGCTCTAAATTTAGCTAGACATTGATATTAGAAAAGGATGTGTTTTTCCATAAAGAAAACACAAACAGAAGAAATAAGGGATTAATAATATTGAAATGATCAGCAGCAATTTTTTGAGTCAGTAGAAATACCGTTAATACCACAGGTAGACCTTGAAAACAGGACCCCAAAAGTCATAACAAATATAAGATGTAAAAATAGTGTGGCAGATCAAAACTGTGTGCATTTTTCTCATTGAAACTGATAAGTTTTACAGAAATGTTTATGTTTCAACAAATCTTTCAGTAGTAAAATTCTTCAGATCTATGTTGATTTTAGCTTCAAGACTACTGCCTGTTGCAGAATAGCCAGTAGCCTGATGAATATGGATGGAATATTTTAAATTATAATTCTGAATCAGGGGATGCTCTTTATCCACTACTTTATTTGATATACTGGACGCACAGGTATGTGTATATTTCTTCTTTAAATTCTTTTAAAGTACTTTGGGGTTTTGTTTTGTTTTATTTTTAAATGGAAAAAATAGTATTTTGAAACCTTACAGTGTTTTATTAAAGGAAATGATTTTTCATGTCTGCTGCAGGGAAGAAAAAAAGACCAAAAAAAAAACCCCAAACAAAACCACCAAAACCACCCCAAATCCTGATCCAAGATAGAAAACAGCAGCTAATTCTACACAGGAAAATTCCTACTACTAAGGTGTAGAGATATGTGAAAGACAGAGAGCTTTGAATAATATACAGAAAAGATATTCTGAAAGTGGTTTAAGTCAGTGATTAGAGAGGTAGAGCAAACAGAAAGCCAGACATGAAAAAATCAAAGTGTGACAAGATGCTAGAAGAACAGCAGTCAACGGTGTTAAAGATCACAGAATCACAGAATCACAGAATCACAGAATCACTAAGGTTGGAAAAGACCTGTAAGAACATCAAGTCCAACCATTAAAAAAAAAAAAAAAAAAGCACACACACCCACAAAAAACCCAAAACCAACCACAAACCACAAAACACACCACAACCCACACCAAAACAACCCACCCAACACCACACAGCACCATGCTCATCAAGCCACATCCCACAATGCCACATCCACACGCTCCTTGAATACCTCCAGAGAGGGTGACTCTACCACCTCCCTGGGCAACCTGTTCCAATGTTTCACTACTCTCTCAGTAAAGAACTTTTTCCTAATATCCAGCATGAACCTCCCCTGGCGCAACTTGAGGCCATTTCCTCTAGTCCTGTCACAAGTCACTTGGGAGAAGAGACCAACACTCACCTCTCTGCAACCTCCTTTCAGGTAGTTGTAGAGAGCAATAAGGTCTCCCCTCAGCCTCCTCTTCTTCAGGCTGAAGAACCCCAGTTCCCTCAGCCGCTCCTCATACGACTTGTGTTCCAGACCCCTCACCAGCTTCGTCGCCCTTCTCTGGACACGCTCCAGCACCTCAATGTCCTTCTTGTACTGAGGGGCCCAAAACTGAACACAGTATTCGAGGTGCGGCTTCACCAGAGCCGAGTACAGAGGCATGATCACTTCCCTGCTCCTGCTGGCCACACCATTTCTGATACAGGCCAGGATGCTCTTGGCCTTCTTGGCCACCTGGGCACACTGCTGGCTCATCTTCAGCCGGCTGTCCATCAACACCCCCAGGTCCTTTTCTGCGGGGCAGCTTTCCAGCCACTCGTCCCCAAGCCTGTAGTGTTGTCTGGGGTTGTTGTGTTGCTCTGGCCTGTGACTAGGAAGAAGTTACCTGGTACTAGTTACTTTAGTGCAATGCAATGGGCCAAAGCAAGACTAGGACATCCAGAATGGAACTGCGATGAAAATAACTGAAATAACTGGTAATACATTAAGAAGCTTTGTGCAACAAAACAACACATTCTACATGTACAGTTTCTGGAATCTGTATTGTTAAAGAATTCACCTCTATAGGTTTTGTTCTCTTGCTGATTTAAATTAAAGCCAAATCTCTTAAATTCTATGATGTGGAACTTTGGGGTTTGCATTTTTGAATTTTATGAAGTGGCAGTAGGTGAAATATATTGATGTATGTGCCAGAAACAAGATTAAACAAAGTAAGAGAATGTCTACTGAGATATGTATAGTGTTCATTTATTTTCATTTTACATCCAATCATAAGCTCATACTAACGTAAAAAAAAAGGAAAAAGAACTCCAGCAGTGAAATGACTTTGCCTAATCTGATTGTATAGCTCAGTAAAATTTGGCAGGAAGCCAGAAGAAATGGTCTTGAACACCTGTACCATATGGGCACAGAAAGCCTACTGTGGACCATATGTTGGGAAAATGGCCCAGGAAGGCTTCCCAGACATTGGATAGACAGCATGAGGAACTATGCAAGAAGAGAGTCTATCAACCACAGCCATTCAGCCCAGAATTATCAGCATTTGAGCTAACTGCTGAAACAGCTAATAATCTGGAGTGTATTGCCCAGTAGGGAAGAAAAGCATATCTAGCCAAATGGTGTCAGACTACATAATTCATACACTTCAATTATGAAATATAAATGCAGTCAATGTAATTTATAAATAAAAACTTTAAAACTAAAATCAACCACATATGTGCTAAATAACCAACAATCTCCCTACCTATTATGCAAATTATAAAATATTGGCAGGATTACTTGGGGGAAGGGGAGAGGCAAGCAGGAGGCTGAAAGAAAAAAGGTAAACAATTCTGATGCAAAGACTGCAGGTCCCTATGCAAGCTTTGAAAATGCAAGCAATCTGTTCTATGCAAATGCAACTGAAAAGGCAAAATCCACTTCTTTTCTTTAAATACAGTGTATACTTAGTCAGGAGATATCCAGGAAGTATTCAGTGCAGGATGCTGTAGAATTTTATTAAATAAAAAGGATAATTCATAAGTATTGTCACATGATAGTCATATAGAAAAGAAAGGTGTATCTTAAAGAAAACACGGCAAAGATACAGAAATTCAATCAGGTTTATATAATTTTCATATTTGTTTCCTAGAGTTTTTTAAATTACAAATTAAATTAATAATTTACTTTTATTTTGTAGTTCAGTAACTGTAGCACTGATATTACTACCTGAATAAATGTACCGATTTCAATGACCTTGGAAGAAATAATTAGCACAGCACTGATGTAATATGATTTTGTGTGGCAGACTTGCTAAAGAACAAATACCTGATAGGGCATTTCAAGCATTCCCTCAGCAAGATTTCCCGTAGACAAAAAGACCATACTTCTCAAGTTATTCTTAAACTGGAGCCTTTCCTCACTCTCCTTTGAAGCAATACGCATGGAAAAAACTAGACCTTAATATACTCATGATGCAAAAAGAGAGTTTTTATTGGCACCTGAATGAGCCATGCAAGAAAGGAAAGGATCCTACGTCTATCAACAAGCACTATAAACTAGTTTTAGTAAACAAGCATTGTCAATGGTATAAAGCTTATGGCAAACCAACAAGAAGATAGATAATCTCTTGCTCTTCTACATTTAAATGCAGCTACTTTATTGCCTTATGCTGTTGCAATTTGATTGCCTCTCTTTACTCCTGAATATATCACAGCCTTACAGATTTGGTAGGAAAAAGACCTTTTGAATGTTATTAAATAGCTCGTCAGGTGCTACAAATAAGCTCGAGAAGAAATGGAGAAATGGTGAACTTAAATGATGACATTCTCATGAGTGTCTTTTGACATTCTTTTTATTATTAATCTGCATTAAGCATACCATTATCTTAAACACTACATAGGAAAAAAATAACATTTTGCTTATTTTTCAAATATTATTTCTGTACAAGAGAATCTACTATTCCCTTCCTTTCAGCCTTTTTTCTCAATGTCCTCACTGTCTGGTAAAAAAAAAACATAGTCAGGTCCTGAGACAGCAAAACTGACATTGCCTGTAATGCAAATGAATGATTGGCCTGAGGAGTTCTGTGGCTGTTCCTGGATGTGATCATTTCAGAGCAATGTGAAGATCTGGTAACAGGAACAAGTCCCTGGAGCCTAACACAGAATAAAGCCTTTCTCCTGCAAATCACATAAGACCTGAGAGCCAGATCCAGAAAAAGCAGTTGAATGACCAACTCCCACTGGAAGTTTAAGGAGAGTTACACCCATAAATCAGTCAGGTATTTATAAACTTCAGTATTCGCTGAGTTTAGTGATCATTAAATGCCACAGCTCTTTCCTTCAGAAACATTAATGAGGACACATCTTTTCATTTGGTACAGAAATAACAATTTTATCCACTGCCAATGTGTAGATGATTATGGAGGGAACGGAAATGTATTTGCTTTGATTAGGATCATGCCAAAGGGAAAGCGTCTAAAAACCCACTCACCTGATGTTATTAAGTAGTAGAAGGAAACTCATAAATCACTATTCATTTTGAATCACATAAAATGATCATGTCTAATTGGGACCTTATTATTTCATTATTCATCTTGTTTAATTGGTAGCAGTCCAAAATACTAAGTCATAATACATAGTCTGTCACAGAACACTCTGCTATGTGCTGGAACATCTTTCAGTTTCAACAATTTCCTTCCTGCTTTTCATCTTTGCATATTAGAGCCTTTTATTTAAAATTAAATCACTAAAAAAGCACTTCTGCCATGGAAAATAATGTGTTCTGCACCTGAAGTCTATGTAAGTGCCTTTTGCTTTGGGCTTATAGGATTGTTTGATAGTTGCAAGAGATTGATTTCTTCCATTACATTATTCTTAAGAGTTTGGAATCCAGGACTGAGAAAACTAATTTTTCTGTATCCTTTTTTCTAAAAGTTAGAGTTAATTTTACACTCATTATTACTGACACTTAAAATAAATATTTGCACATGCTCCTTTATGGAAAGTAATGCTGACCTCTTAATTTGTCTGTGGCTGTTTAAACTTGCAGTGAAAGCTAAGAGGTTGTTTCAGTAAACCTTGACTCCTGCCATGGTTTCTGAAACCCTTAATTTCTGCTAAAAATTGTAACTCTCTGAATGCAGCTTTTCCTCCATATTACAATTAAATAGTCCACTTCTGAGTGGCAGCCCTTAGACCCTTTTAAAAAAGATGGCCTATATGTGCTGAAGCTGAGTGATCCTTTTGAAGTCTATTCCTCATGATCACCGAGAGCTCTTTCTTCTTAAAATAAATGTTTTGTCATTCTTTTAGTCACAAATTATTTTCTCCACACCAGATTTTCTTGAGCAGCACAAATGACAAAAAGGGAGACGATGCAACAGAAGTGCTCAATAAGATTCAGCTAAAAAGGACAATAAGCACTATTTCAGCATTTACATTGGAAACGGACAATAATCCCCATTAAATCCACTCAATAGGAATGCAGAAAGTGGTTTCACAATTGGTGTAAAATTGGTAGAGCTTTACTGAAGTCAGTGGAGATGTGCTGAATTACATCACCTAAGCACTTGGTTTCCTGGTTGGGGGGAATGTAAAGATTTTGATCTTAAAATAATAATGGATGGTTCTTTTTTCACAAGGGACAATAGCTTTTCTGTAAAAATGTTCTACCATTTTATCTAATATGTCAGCTGCGTCAGTCATGTGAAATGTTCTAACTTTTAAAAAAAATTAAATAATATGCTGAGACAAAAGTAGAATATCCAGTTGTAGAGCAAAATATAGTTGTCCACTGAAAAAATTTGATGGATGAGTTTCTATACCTGAAACATCTGTGGTTAATGTGATAGATGTTACAAAAAGAAAAGAAAGAAACTACAGAACTGTAGATATGTAGATAACATAATAAAAACACCATGAAAAATGAAATTCTCAGGTAACGTCCAAACTTCTTAGTGATGGCAAACTTGCTGCTGTATCTAGCAATGACATGTTGCATTAAGTCATCAAATGCATTCAATGTCATTTAAAGCAAAGTTATCAAAGTTGCTTTTAAATAAAGTATAAAGATGAAACCATTATGTATGCTTCAAATTCACCTTCAGAAAACATCATGTGGAAAAAGACCACATGCCATACCAAAAGGTGGTATCAAATATATCTGTAGGAACATTTGTTTGTTAAAATAGTTGCCTGATCTTCCATGGTAACACGGATGATGCACTGTACCTGAATTGCTACAAAAAAATTAACATGCTTCCTGGAGCACTCTGTAGCTGTGCTTGTCTTTTAGTCGTTAGAAAACTAGTACAAATCCAGGAACTTAGACACAAACGTCCACTGGAAGAATGCTCCTTATTCCTTATCAGTCTGTGCATGCTAGAATATAATATTTATGATGATTGTCACATCATCTGATAGAACTCCAATGGGTCACAGTCTTTTCAGGGGCCAGTGCGAACTTTTTCATGGCCACAGAAGCTTCAACGTGTTCCAGTATGAGCTTATCCACAGCCACAGACACTTTGAGGTGTACCAGTTCCAGCATGGACTTATCCTTGGGCCACAATCCCTTCAGGTGTGTATCTGCTGTGATGTGCACGTAACCATGGCCACAGATGGTTCGGAGTGTACCTCGTTCCATGCGGACCTATCCATAGGTCAAAGTCCCTTCAACTCAAGTTCACACTGGTGTTTCAGCCTGTCCCATACAGCAGCACATGAAGAGCAGTAATGCCCTGGCCATCTGCCAGCCTAGACGCATGGCTGTGGCTGTTATTAAAACATTCCCGGGCACAGTAGAGTAAGATGGTAAGGAGTACAGCAAACAGCAAAAGCATCCACTAACAAGCACTAGACTTCAATGTACAGTCAGGCAAGCAAGCTCCATGGCAAGCACAGAAACCTGTGAATTAGTAGCTAAACAGCTATAAATTTGGTCTAGCACACTCCAATCAAATCTGTCGTTATCTCGAACCCTTTAAGCACCACGTTGGGTTCCAAAAGTCCTTTTTTGGACTACTTTGTTGTTTAAGCCCAGTTGACAGCTAAGCCCCACACAGATGCTGGCTCTCTACCCCCTAGCAGGATGAGAAAGAGAACTGAAAGGGTAAAAGTGAGAAAACTCTTGGGTTGAGGTGAAATAGGTTAATAGGTAAAGTAAAAGCTGCAAAGCAAAGGAATTAATTCACTACTTCCCATCAGCAGGCAGGTGTTTAGCCATCTCCAGAAAAACAGGTCTTCATCACGTGTAATGGTTACTTGCGAAGACAAACGCCATTGCTCCAAATGTCTCCCCTTCCTCCTTCTTCCCCCAGCTTTTATTGCTGGGCATGATGTCATATGGTATGGGATATCCCTTTGGTCAGTTGTGGTCAGCTGTCCCAGCTGTGTCTCCTCCCAACCTCTTGTGCACCCCCAGCCTACTCACTGGCAGGGCAGCATGAAAATCAGAAACAGCCTTGATGCTGTGTAAGCACTGTTCAACAGTAACTAAAACATGACTATGTTATCAACACTATTTTCATCAAAAATACAAAACACAGCACCATATGAGCTACTATGAAGAAAATTAACTGTATCTCAGCCAAAACCAGTACAACGGGAAAGAAAGAATAGTAGTGACAGATATGGTACCACAGCTTGATGACATATATTTCACCTGGACTAGTTAAACAGTATTTTTATTCAACTATCTTTCCCTATTTTGCTCCCTTCATCCATCACCTTCTTCCTGATGCTGTGTTTTATTTTCTTTTTACAATTACTGTTTAAGTATTGTCAAGTATCATGGCCTCCTCCCATTTATACTCTGTAATCTTACCTTCTTGTTCCTTAACATTTCTTTTCTGTCCAAAATAAATTACATGGTCAGCATTTCTAGACTTTCAGTTCCATGTAAAAGGAATGAATGAGTCCTTCATCTCCTCTGACCTACTATCTTACTGATCATTGATATGCATGTCCTTCACTTTAAGTTCACTTCCTTCTTTTCAACTGTTTTATCACATGTAAGTTACTGACATGTTTAGTACTAGATTCCCCTTCTATTTTAAAGAAGTTATTTTCTTCCTTAGGATTTATTCTACTGTTTAAACTTCTTAACTGGATCTTATTTCACTCACTTGGGACTGATAAATATACTTAAGAATCTCAATAAATTTATCAAAAAACTAGCTCCCAAAGAAGCTGTTGCTCGCTCTTTTTTTTTTTCCCAGCAGATCAAGATGCTGCCTAGTTTGTAACATTTGTACACATTTAAAAACATTTTCTGTGAAACTCTGAGAATTAAAGTAATTAAGGAAAATCTCCAGCCATAGGAGAAACTTTTATTACTGTTAGCGCTGTCATTATTATTACTACTATTGTTATTATTATTATCATCATCATCATAGTAATTTTCGTCACTATCATATCTCAGTTTTCACACTGGCAGTTCATCATGATACTGAAGAAGTGAGTGAAGCAAGACTCTGGAATATTCATATCTGGGGTCAATATTTTCTGAGAAAAATCTCTTCAAGGCACAAGATACGTTTATTGAACTGTCTCCCAGTTTGGGTCAAAAGAAAGTAGAATGAAAATATTTTGGTTTATTGCTATACATAACTGCATCTGGCTGAGACGGAGTTAATTTTCCCCATAGCAGTCTTCATAGTGCTGTGCTTTGTATTGGCAGCTAGAAAAGGTGTTGATAGCACACCAGTGTTTTGGCTACTGCTGAGCAGTGCTCACACAGCTTCAAGGCTCTCTCCAACATTCCCCCCTCACCAGTAGGCTGGCGGTGGGCAAGATCTTGGGAGGGGACATAGCCAGGACAGCTGACCCAAACGGACCAAAGGGATATTCCATACCATAAGGTGTTTTTCAGCAATAAAAGCTAAGAGGAAGGAGGGAGAGGGAAAGGGCATCTGTTACGACGATTGTCTTCTGGAGCAAGTGTTACATGTATTGAAGCCCTGCTTCTTGGGAAGTAGCTGCACATCACCTGCTGACAGGAAGTAGAGAATAAATCTTTTGTTTTCCTTTGCTTCTGCATATGGTCTTTGATTTTGCTTTATTAAATGGCCTTTATCTTTATCCATGACATTTTTTCCATCTTATTTTCTTCCTCCCCTGTTGTGCTGAGGAGAGCGGCTTGGTGGGCACATGGCATCCAGCCAAGGTCAAACCACCACAGTATCTTAGGAAATGCAGCTGTAAATTTATTAGCAACAAATTTAGTGCTGTCAGCCCTGCAAAGACAAAACAATATATTATTCTTTTCCATGCACTATCACAAGCTGCCTGTTAAGTTTTAATTCCAGAATATTTATTGTGAGTGATGAGGTAGGAGACAAGAAGAACTCCATTTGATTTTCAGAGAAAGGACAAGCATGTAGCTCTGACAGTTAGAAAAATCTGTGTTTAGCTTATGAACAAATGAATTTGATATGGAAGTCAATGATGGAAACAAACACAGAAAAGCAGGATATCATTTTACAGCAGCTATTCTCCTCCCCTCCCTCTGTCTTATCACGCTTGAAGGCTAGCAGGAAGAATTTTGAATGAGTGCCAGTTCATCCGCTTCCCTCATGGCCATTTGATCAAATCACAGAGGGTTGTGCAAAAACATTAAGAAAGTGACAGCATGGAAAATGAATGACAAATACAGTTGCTATTATGTCCAAAGGATAAAGTGAAAAAAAAAATAAAATTAACAAGTGAGAGAGAAAAAGAAGGAGAATGAGAACAGGTGCAAAATAAAGAGATGGAAGGATGAAGGACTTGAAGTGGACTCATATTTAATAGTCACTGATGGTTTAGAGGTACTTAGGAGAGTAAGTAACGGGTTTCCAACTTTGTTACTTAAACTAGAAGTTAAAGCACTTTACCTGAGCAGCTAATCTTTGTGAGGCAGTTAGGTATCTACCCAGTGGGCTCCAGTGTGACAGTGAGACAAGTTAGCCAGCATAGTTTCTACAAGACATCTAGCTGTGATGTTAGGTAGATGAATTAGACTGTACAGTCTGTGTTGTTACTTCTCCACTGCTTTCGGTATTCAGGCTAGCGTGTATGACTTGCGCAGCTATGTGAGTAATTCACTGGAGCCTGAAGTGGAGAGACCGTGAGAGTGTACATGCAGAGAACAATGACATTGGGTCAATTCAAAGCATAAGGCCAACTGAGAAAAGACAATCTTCTCTTCCTACACTTGCACAGCACCTGGCAATTGCTCAGTGCAATTAGAACAGCATGCATATGAGAATAAAATAAACATTTTCATAATAGTGATAGCTTTCTTATGATCCCTTAAACTGATATAAATATTTCACAATTTTATTATGAAAAATGTAACTAGTTTGCACAGCTCCTTAATATCAAAGCTTTTAGTAACGTGAAGCAGCTAAGATCACTGTATGTGTGAACGCATTCTTCCTTTTCTCACCATTGAAAACTTGAGATTCCATGGTCCTGTCACTATCTAAATGAAGACAAGTGCTCTGAGAATATCTTTCTAAGCTACATACTTTTGATGAGACCCTTGGTGTATCGGTTTTTCAAGTTTAAAACTCTGGAAATGCAGAAGAAAGATTATGATGCAATTAAGCTTGTTAGAGGCCTAGGAAAGAGATACAGACTGAAATACATGAAAACTGTAATCCCAGGGCAAGACAGATGTATCTCACGCAAGATTTCTGCGAGAAAGAATTACAAATTTGCATCTTGCTTATAATCCTCTTTTAAAAGACAAGACTTTACAAAACTACAGTTTGAGAAACACATTCTGACCTGCAGAGGTAATTCATTTCAGCAATGGACAATTACTTTAGTAGTAATTCATTACCTTTTCACTCTGGGTACTGGGTATCATGAAAATAAACTGCTGTGACAGAGTTGTTAAGGTAATTTACATATGCACAGTAAACCTAACATATTTGGCACACTTCTGCTGTACTGCTTGCAGACCTGACAGTGTTTGAATACCTGAAGCCTCGTCTTTTATTTGCCTGATTTTATCTCACATAGTAATCTGGAATGCCCAGGTTTCTGCTACCAGTGGGTGACAGAGAAACACTAAGTCATCTCTTCATACATAACTATTTTTCTTCTGAATATTACTGAAGTACTAAGCAACCTGTGCATATAAACCACAACTGAGCTGTGGAATCCTGAAAGAAAAGTACTGGTATGCAGCACACAGAGTAAGACTGCTGTCAGAAACCAAATCATTAGCAAAGCCATTTAGGATTATGGTATTTGGTAAACAAAGGTTTTTCTAGATATTTCTGAGCTAAAAATTATGTCCCCGCATCCCCTCATCCTTCATCTATTTGCTCTCATTGAAATCTACTTTGAAATGTTCAGACTCAAAAAGACTGTTGCTCAAAAGCAGTTTAGGACTTCTTTGTGATTATTTATTTATTGGTTTATTTTAAGGTAAATCTAAGAGATTGGTTTAAAAACCACCTAAAGCTAATCAAGTAAAACTACAGTAGACATTACTTAAACACAATCATTGTGAGCTAGATCACTGAATACCAGATAATTATAAAGTGTTAATAGTTTCTTCATGTTAAGCCCCATCCTTGTCCCACAGAGTTAATGAAGCAGAGATAGACTTTAAATCATTCCTGTATTCATCTGTTTTTTGAAAATATTATTATCATTTCTAAAAAATGAATGTATATTACTAGTGAAAATTCATACAGCAGAAATACATAAGATTAAAAATCCTGGCGTGGTTTCATTTCAGATATGGCATTCATAGTGCATCCTAATTCTTCAATAAATATCAAATAGGTTATGAACAATTTGGAAAAATTAGCCGTCATCACCCAATCAGAGGAGCTGACAACTCCAATTTAATTTAGGTAGTTGAGACCTAATAATGAAGTAGAGGTGTCATTCTATTGAATTCTGATATAGCACTTGACATGAAGCACTGGCACCACCAGTGAAATCTCTGACTTGTTATTTGGAAAGCTGAATGAGTAATTCAACACTTGCTGTTTAAAAATATGTATTTTTCGTTTTTTTTTCCTAGTGTGAAGCCAGTTTTAAAAAGGAAAGGCTATCTTCTCTTCTTGGTTGCTTATAGTTTGTATGGAGATCTTACTAGATTTTAATTACTGTTCCATAAGTTAATTATCTATTTTCTGAAGTCATTACTTGTAACTATGTTTCAAGATTTGTATTTTCACCTGGATGAACTGTAACCAAGAAGCCTGTTAAGTGCAGTGCAGAAATCCAATAGGCAAAACACATCTTCTGTGTACCACTTGTTGCAATGAAATTAGACAAGCTAGAAAGAATAGCTTAGCCCTTTAGTAAGATTATTGCCTATATTCTACAAAAAGAGCACACACTTAGGAAAGCCAACTAAGCAAGATTTTCACTTACAACATATATATATATATATATGAACAAAACAAGCACTTAAAAGTGCAAGTAAATTAACAAAGGCATTACATTTCAGACCCACCCAGTTCATGTATTGTCAATCAAGTACAGGCTTGACTGATTTGTACATTTAGGAAGAGTTTGTGAAACTTCACTGTGGAAAAAATAATACTGTATTTTTATCTCTTTTTCAATAAACCTTTAAAACAAGACAACCTTTTCCCCCTCCTCCTTTTCAAAACCTTTTTATTTCTTGTAACAAAAAAAGGAAAAATTTGTTAAAAATGAAGAAATGTTTGAGTGAATCAATTTGAAATTTTATTGAAAAATGAAGTAATGGTAGCCTTTGTGTTCTAGACCTGAATGCTTTGTTTCTTGTAGCTACGACAGGTCAAATAGAGAGCTGTGGACGCAAGAATGTGCAACATCATATTCAAATATTTTCATAAGGAATTATTTCTGACACACTTGCTTATATCAGAAATTATTTATATTGTTATTTAGCCCACGGTTACTTTCTTGAGTAACTGATTTAGCATTGAAGTTAGGCTACTTTGGCATATCATCAAATCTCAACAGGGAAGCATTCTCATTGAAATGAATACACATTCATTCAAGATAAGAGTGAGATGTGGCAAAAAATCATGCTTTATGGTATTACTGTGGGGAGGGAGAACAACGGGACTCTGAAACTATCATATAAGAAATTTGGCAAGGTCTTACTGCTGGCAATATATACACAAATCCTGCAGTCAAAATGTAAATGTCTTTTCAATGGCAGAGCTTAATATATAAAAGTAAAATATATAAAAAGAAGAATTAGGTAGAAGAAGAACAAAGGGATAAAAAATCAGACAGCATATTTTAAAGCATTTTTTTTAAAATCTCTTTTTGCCAGGAATCAACAGGTTTTTTTAAAGACAAAAGCAGTGTCCTCTGAAAGAAAAAAAGACACGTTTAGTGCATTCAGTAGGTTTTAGTGAGATAGTCAAATTCCAACTTCTGCATGGAGATGACTGACATAAAATCAGTGAATGGAACATCATTGACACAATGCAGCAGATCTCAAATTTATAGGAAAACTATCTCATCCAGAGATTAGATTTTTGTCTCCTAATTCAATAAATTAAACTAATAGAAAATTCAAACACTGACTTGCTTACAGATTACCACCATCAAATAGTAGCATTAAATCTATGGTACTTAGGGTTGCTTCAAAGTTTAGTTGGTTACGAGGCAGTAAAATGTCAGTGATTAGACAGTTTAGGACTCATTTGGTTATAGCATATACTGGGTAAAAAAGCATTTGCAATTGCAATTGATTCTACAGCTGCTTCACAGTACTGGTGGTTTTTGATTCTTCCAACAAGACACTGGACGGCACCTCCTCTCAGGGCTGAAGATGGTACCCTTCTCTAGGAATAAAATGTGATGAAGTCACACTTGTCCTCCTATTTTTGTCTTGGAGACTGAGAAATCTGACATCTAACTGCCATTATTTGTGCAGCAGAACTTGAATTGGATTTTTCCAAAACAAATGATTAATGTATAAGAGTTTGCAATTCAATACTATTTTTTTCCTGCACAAGTATCTTGGATCCTGTTTTCAGCAACCGATTTAACATATAAATTGGCCAAACTTGGCAAAAGGCAAGAATATTTAACAGGATACAGATGGTACAGCAGAAAGCAATATCCAGAGATTTGGGTGACTTGAGTGCTCTTTAGCCCTCTACCAGCTGCTTTGGCTCAAGTGTGAATAAAGACCTTTTAAGAATCAGTAAGTGTATCTTATGTTGTGCCTAAGCATTGCCCACCCAACCAAACTGACACCAAAAACAAAAGCAACCATATGGTTTTAAGTATATTAATGAACAGGGCACTACAGCTTGATACTCAAGATTAAATATGTTAATTTAATATCATCAATTGCTTGCACATTACTCATTTCCATCAGCCGTCTAATACAAAGAAATGTACTTCTCTCCAGATTTTCAGTTTTAATGGTGACAGAAAATAAGACAGACAGCAAATGCCTGAGGCTAGACAAAAATGGAAGAAACACTCCATTTCTTTCTTTACAAACCATAATAAAATCACAGTCAATAGATTTTAGTTATTGGAATCATAAAACAACACTAGCTGCAGTCAAATCCTTTTGGGCAGCAAGTGCACTCTATGGTGTTTTCAGCTTGTAATGAATGATCACTAATTACAAGGCTCAGATTATATTGCAGGCATTTAAGTGCTGATATCCCAATATAATATAGCAGAGAACGTCAAGCAATGTCTTCTTTTCTTTTCCAGCAGCCTGCATTTGATAAATTGATCTTGAAGTTCCTAATAAATGCTAAAATATAAGTAATGGAGTGGATTCCAATTGTAAATGGATTCCTAGGGCATTAGATGCTGGAGGCAATATCCTAACAATATTCCCTGTTTTCCTTTGGCATTGACTTGTTATTACACCCAGAGAGGCATGTGGCTGTGTATATCAAGAGCAGTATTACTGCCACAGTTCAGACTACACACAGTTGTGGAATCTCCTTTCAAAAAAAAAAAAAAAAAAAAAGAAGTTACCAAACAAATCTACCCCACCACAACAGTACTGATAATCATGATCAATCAATCAAACAAAAAAACCTTTTTGGTTCACCCATATATGTGTGTTAATTAAATGAAGTTGTACGTTTAATGACTTAGTGTAAGATTTGTAAGATTGCTACATTTTGTCTAAGATTTGGTACTCTACAAAGTTGTCACATTCAAAATTGAATGAGACTTTGGAATCAAACACATCTTCACATTGCATTCAAAGGAGAACTCTACCTTTTTGTCTAGTATCTGGGACAGAAAACTGTGCTGGCATCTTTCTGTTATCTTTCTTTTTACCATTCCATTCTATTATTATTCCTTCCTCCACCTTTGCTGCCTTTGAAACAATCTATAGTCTTGTCTTTTACCTACTCCCACAGAATATCTCCCCTAAGGTCTCCTGCTATTCATGTTCTCCTTTTTCTTTCCTCAACCAGACCCCCTCTGTACTTGCAGAAACCTTAATTCCCTTCTTCACCTGCAGTCTCTATTCTAAGACAATCTTTATTTATGCCATAGCAGCACACAGCTCTGGAGAACACTCAATTACATGGCACACTGCTGCATCACTCTCTTTAGAGTTTAAAAGATATATCTGTGTGCTAGGGAAGTGCTGTAGGAAGTTAGCCCTTCAGGGAGGCACAAATGCTTTTGGCTAATTATTTACATGTACTGAAATCAGTGGCATTTCCCTTGGCTTCTTTTAATATCTCTGATGCCTAACAGTTGGCTAACTAGTTTCATAACCTTGGAAAACAGAGGTCATCCAACTTCCATGAAGATGGTTCACTTTCAGTTCCTCTGGAGATGGAGGTGTCTTCACTTCCAAATCCAGTGGAAAGAAAATTTGTTACCGTTTTGGCAAGATTAGGAGTCGACCCTATTGGATATAATGAGAGATTGAAATTTTACTGTAGAGGATGTTTCAGACTAATTTCAAAGCAACAGGAAGATCATAAGAATTAAAGAAAAACAAAAGAAAGAGGTTATCATAACATGGTCAAATTATCAGTACCAGTTACGAAACAACAATAAGGCTGCATTCCTGCATTGATCAGACCTTCTTATGAAATATTGAAACCAAGACTTGACTCATAAGATTTACTGAGCAATTTTTCTCTGGCACATATCAGAAAATGTGTGCTGGGAAGTGGAATAAGGAGTTACAACTTGAGAATGATATATCACTTCTAGTTTTGAAAGTTTAGAAGTGGAGTGAAGCTCCTAGTATAAATTTGAGAGAAGGGTGACAAAAGTTTACATGCGTTTTTCCTAGGTTTTTTTTTATTTTTTTTTAAGTAAACTTGTTTTAAAGTGACTAATGATGTTGGATTAATATCAACATAGTGAGAATGCAGAAACATGGACGTACCCCTTGGGTATGACGGTCTGGTTGTTGAGTATCTGCTGCCTGACTCATGTTTGTCACAATATCTTCATGTTTACTTTGCTGAAGAGACAGGAGTGGGAATGTGCAAGACTATGCAAAATGATCTTGCATGATGTATATAGTCTGTTTTCTATACTCTGTATTCACTGTATCTCCTTCTGAGTACACTTACTCTGTCTTTTTGAAAATCATCTCTAGGTGCTTTACGGTTTTCCAAAACAGTCTATTCTTTCCCCTTCTAATATCCCTCTGACTGTCAAGGCAAGCCATGTCAACCATTCTAACCTTTTACCTCTAACACAATAGTGTAAATGTAGTAATAATTAACTTATTAATTAAAAAAGTCAATAACAATGCCTTTCTGTAGCTATACATTCACATTACAGTAAAAACCAAATAATTACCAAAGAGAAAAGAAGCCTTAAAATATTAATATGGTAATGTAAATGATTGAACAGAGAGGAAAACTTTGCCATTCGCTACCTAGAGGTAAATTAAATAATCAAAAGATGTGACTATGGAGTTTGATTTGCAGTATGATATTTGGTCCATAATTCAAGCTATTAGGCCTTTTTCAGTTATAGAAAGTTGCAAGTGAAATTCCACCAGAGTCGTAATGTGGGTAGGAAGGTATCTTCAGAGGTCACCAACTCCAGCCCCTGCTTAAAGCAGGTCCAATTAGAGCAGGTGGCTAAGGGCTATGTTCAGTGTATCTCTGAGTATCTCCAAGGACAGTGATCCTACAGATTCTCTGGGCACCTGTTGCCATGTTTGATCACCTCTACAGTGAAAAAAACTGTCACAGAATCACAGAATCACTAAGGTGGGAAAAGACCTGTAAGATCATCAAGTCCAACTATTACCAAAAAAAAAAAACCACCCACACCCACAAACAAAAAAAACCCACCAACCCCAAACAAAAAAAAAAAAAAACCACACACACACACGAAAACCACCACACAAAAAAACAACCAACACAGCACCATGCCCATCAAGCCACGTCCCACAATGCCACATCCACACGCTCCTTGAATACCTACAGGGAAGGTGACTCCACTACCTCCCTGGGCAGTCTATTCCACTGTGTTACCACTCTCTCAGTAAAGAATTTTTTCCTAATATCCAGTCTGAACCTCCCCTGGTGCAACTTGAGGCCATTTCCTCTTGTCCTGTCACAAGTCACTTGGGAGAAGAGACCAACACCCACCTCTCTGCAACCTCCTTTCAGGTAGTTGTAGAGAGTGATAAAGACTGCCCTCAGCCTCCTCTTCTTCAGGCTGAAGAACCCCAGTTCCCTCAGCCGCTCCTCATAAGACCTGTGCTCCAGACCCCTCACCAGCTTCGTCGCCCTTCTCTGGACACGCTTCAGCACCTCAATGTCTTTCTTGTAGTGAGGGGCCCA
Organism: Gavia stellata; assembly: GCF_030936135.1. NCBI lineage: Eukaryota > Metazoa > Chordata > Aves > Gaviiformes > Gaviidae > Gavia > Gavia stellata. The sequence goes on from NC_082637.1 coordinate 34,938,955, forward strand.
AAACTGAACACAGTATTCGAGGTGCGGCTTCACCAGCGCCAAGTACAGGGGCACGATCACCTCCCTGCTCCTGCTGGCCACACTATTTCTGATACAGGCCAGGATGCTCTTGGCTTTCTTGGCCACCTGGGCACACTGCTGGCTCATCTTCAGCCGGCTGTCCATCAACACCCCCAGGTCCTTTTCTGCGGGGCAGCTTTCCAGCCACTCGTCCCCAAGCCTGTAGCGTTGCATGGGGTTGTTGTGACCCAAGTGCAGGACCTGGCACTTGGCCTTATTGAACCTCATACAATTGGCCTGGGCCCATCCATCCAGCCTGTCCAGATCCCTCTGCAGAGCCTTCCTACCCTCAAGCAGATCAACACTCCCTCCCAACTTGGTGTCGTCTGCAAACTTGCTGAGGGTGCACTCTATCCCCTCATCCAGATCATCAACAAAGACATTAAGCAAGACCAGCCCCAAAACTGAGCCCTGGGGGACTCCACTTGTGACTGGCCACCAACTGGATTTCACTCCATTTACCACAACTCTCTGGGCTCGGCCATCCAGCCAGTTTTTAACCCAGCGAAGAGAGCACCTGTCTAAGCCACGAGTCGCCAGCTTCTCCAGGAGAATACTGTGGGGAACAGTGTCAAAGGCTTTGCTGAAGTCCAGGTAGACAACATCGACAGCCTTCCCCTCATGCACTAGGCGGGTCACCTGGTCATAGAAGGAGATCAGGTTGGTCAAGCAGGACCTGACTTTCACGAACCCATTGTGGCTGGGCCTGATCCCTTGGTTATCCTGCACGTGCCCCGTGAGCACCCTCAGGATGAACCTCTCCATAATCTTCCCCGGCACCGAGGTCAGGCTGACAGGCCTGTAGTTCCCCGGATCCTCCTTCTGGCCCTTCTTGTAGATGGGCGTCACGTTGGCAATCTTCCAGTCATCTGCGACCTCCCCTGTCAACCAGGACTGTTGATAAATGATGGAGAGCGGCTTGGCAAGCTCCTCCGCCAGCTCCCTCAGCACCCTTGGGTGGATGCCATCAGGCCCCATAGACTTATGAGTGTCCAGGTGGCATAGCAGGTCGTTAACTGCTTCCTCCTGGATCATGGGGAGCCTATTTTGCTCTCCATCCCTGTCTTCCAGCTCAGGGAGATGGATACCCTGAGGATACCTGGTGTGGCTATTAAAGACTGAGGCAAAGAAGGCATTAAGTACCTCAGCCTTTTCCTCATCCTTCGTGACAATGTTCCCTGCCACATCCAGTAAAGGATGGAGATTTTCCTTGGCTCTCTTTTCATTGTTAATGTATTTATAGAAGCATTTTTTGTTGTCCCTTATGACCGTGGCCAGGTTGAGCTCTAGCTGGGCTTTCGCTTTTCTAATTTCCTCTCTGCATGACCTAACGAGGTCCTTGTATTCTTCTTCACTTGCCTGTCCCTTCTTCCAGAGGTGGTAAATTCTATTTTTTTCCCCGAGTCTCAGCAAAAGCTTCTTGTTCAGCCAGGCCGGTCGTCTTCCCCGACGGCTCTTCTTACGGCACATGGGGACTGCCTGCTCCTGCGCCTTCAAGATTTCCTTCTTGAGGAAGGTCCAGCCTTCCTGGGCCCCTTTGCCCTTCAGGACCTTTTCCCAAGGGACCCTCTCAACCAGTGTCCTGAAGAGGTCAAAGTCTGCCCTCCGGAAGTCCATCATAGTGGTTTTGCTGACCCCGCTCCTTACTTGGCTAAGAATTGAGAACTCTATCATTTCATGGTCGCTAAGCCCAAGACGGCCTCCGACCTTCACCTCTCCCACCAGACCCTCACTGTTCGTAAACAGCAGGTCAAGCAGGGCACCTCCCCTGGTAGGCTCGCTTACCAGCTGCGTCAGGAAGTTATCTTCCACACACTCCAGGAACCTCCGGGACTGCTTCCTCTCGGCTGTGTTATACTTCCAGCAGACATCTGGTAAGTTGAAGTCCCCCACAAGAACAAGGGCTTGCGACTGTGAGACTTCTGCCAGTCGCTTGTAGAATGCTTTATCGGCTTCTTTGCCCTGGTTGGGTGGTCTATAGCAGACACCCAGCAGGATATCTGCCTTGTTAGCCTTCTCCCTCATCCTTACCCATAAGCATTCAACCCTGTCGTCACAATCATTGAGCTCTATACAATCAAAGCACTCCTTGACGCACAGAACCACCCCACAGCCTCTCCTTCCTTGCCTATCCCTCCTGAAGAGTTTATAGCCCTCCATCGCAGCACTCCAGTCATGCGAGTCGTCCCACCATGTTTCTGTGATGGCGACTACGTCATAGCTATCCTGCTGCACAACGGCTTCCAGCTCCTCCTGTTTGCTGCCCATGCTGCGTGCATTGGAATAGATGCACTTGAGCTGGGCTATCGATCTTGCCCCCGACATTGGCACGCCACCCCTAGGCTCATCTCTAGGTAGCCTGGCTTCATCCCCTTCCCCCTTCAAATCTAGTTTAAAGCCCTCTCAATGAGGCTTGCCAACTTACAAGCGAGGATCCTTTTCCCCCTTGAGGATGGTTGAACACCGTCTGCAACCAGCAGGCCCGGTGCCGTGTAGACCGCCCCATGGTCAAAAAACCCAAAATTCCTCCAATGGCACCAGTCTCTGAGCCACATGTTGACCAGGTTCACTTTCCTTTTCCGGCCTTCAGTCAGAATTTCCCATGTTCCAGAAAGAATGTGTTCATTCCTGTGTACGGCTCTGAGACAAATCTAGCTCTGTCTTCTTTACATCTCCCTACTGGATAGCTTGAAGAATTAATAAGGACCCCCTGAAGCCATCTGTTCCCAAGTGAACAGATCCAGCTCCTGCAGCCTCTCCTCAAACAACCCGTGCTCCAGCCCCCAACCACCTTGGTGGCCTCCATGGGACCCGCACCAGTACATTGACAGGTGCACTCTTCGTTGGGTTAAAAACTGACTGGATGGCCGAGCCCAGAGAGTTGTGGTAAATGGGGTGAAATCCAGTTGGTGGCCGGTCACAAGTGGAGTCCCCCAGGGCTCAGTTTTGGGGCCAGTCTGGTTTAATGTCTTTGTTGATGATCTGGATGAGGGGACAGAGTGCACCCTCAGCAAGTTTGCAGACGACACCAAGTTGGGAGGGAGTGTTGATCTGCTTGAGGGTAGGAAGGCTCTGCAGAGGGATCTGGACAGGCTGGATCGATGGGCCGAGGCCAATTGTATGAGGTTCAACAAGGCCAAGTGCCGGGTTCTACACTTTGGCCACAACAACCCCAGGCAACGCTACAGGCTTGGGGACGAGTGGCTGGAAAGCTCCCCTGCAGAAAAGGACCTGGGGGTGCTGGTTGACAGCTGGCTGAAGATGAGCCAGCAGTGTGCCCAGGTGGCCAAGAAGGCCAAGAGCATTCTGGCCTGTATCAGAAATAGTGTGGCCAGCAGGAGCAGGGAGGTGATCGTGCCCCTGTACTCGGCGCTGGTGAAGCCGCACCTCGAATACTGTGTTCAGTTTTGGGCCCCTCACTACAAGAAAGACATTGAGGTGCTGGAGCGTGTCCAGAGAAGGGCGACGAAGCTGGTGAGGGGTCTGGAGCACAGGTCTTATGAGGAGCGGCTGAGGGAACTGGGGTTATTCAGCGTGGAGAAGAGGAGGCTGAGGGGAGACCTTATCGCGCTCTACAACTACCTGAAAGGAGGTTGCAGAGAGGTGAGTGTTGGTCTCTTCTCCCAAGTGACTTGTGACAGGACAAGAGGAAATGGCCTGAAGTTGCGCCAGGGGAGATTCAGACTGGATATTAGGAAAAAGTTCTTTACTGAGAGAGTGGTGAAGCATTGGAACAGGCTGCCCAGGGAGGTAGTGGAGTCACCCTCCCTGTAGGTATTCAAGGAGCGTGTGGATGTGGCATTGTGGGACGTGGCTTGATGGGCATGGTGCTGTGTGGTGTGGGTTGTGTGTATTTGTGGGTTGTGTGGGGTTTTTTTTTTTTTGTAATGGTTGGACTTGATGATCTTACAGGTCTTTTCCAACCTTAGTGATTCTGTGATTCTCTGATTCTGTGATCAGTGTATGCCAGATATGGAGGAGTCCCAGCATAGACACAGCACTCCAGGTCCCAGACAGAAGGGTAGGATCCATTCCTGGACCTATGGGCTGAAATCTCGCTTTTGCAGCCCAGCAAGCAGGGGCTACTTAGCTGCTCAGGGGCACTGCTGCCTCATGTCTAACCTCGTGTCTCTGAGGTTCCAGACCCTTTTCTGCAGAGCTGCTTCTGACCTGTCAGCCCCACTGTATTCTACTGCAAGGCTTCATCCATCCCAGGGGCCAGGCTTTGCGTTAAATTTTGATGAACCTCATAAGGTGTCTGTCTGCCCACTTCTCCAGCCTGTCCAGGACCATCTGCAATCCTGCCCTGCTACATATTGACCATTTCTTCCAACTTGGTATTGAACAAATTTGCAGGGAACGCATTATGCCCTATCACCCTGGTCACCAGTAAAGATGTTAAGCGTTATTAGCCCTAGTATCAACTATCAAGTTAACACCGTTTGTAAAACTTGCAACCAGGCAGACTGGTTGCACTAATCACAACCCTTTGCACCCACCCAATACTCCACCTTTCGTGCTATTGTCCACTTGTCAAGTCCGTATCTCACCAATTTAGCTATAACATTAAAAAAACACCAAAGTTACGAGATTTTTAGTACTTTTAACCTCAATTTAGACACAGTCACTTCTTCTATGACAAAACTGAAACAGTGTAAATATGCTTAGATATTTAAATATAGATTTAAACAGAATAAATAAATGATAAAATTAATATAAATATAAAATTAGTAGTTATAAAAATAAAACTTTAATAAATAGATAAGTACCTTTAAATGTCATTAAATTTCTTTTTCAGACACATAAGTAAATTATATTTTTATATAAACTGGATTCAGAGGATAAGTATTAACCTTTTTCAGAAAATGAGGTTAAAAGCATGCCATTTTAATCCCAACTTGAAAATTTAAAAAGGTTAGTTAAAAATGTCTAAGCAGTTAAACAAAACAGAATCATTGCATAACTAAGGCTGGAAGGGACCTCAGAAGATCCCTGATCCAAACCTCTATCCAAAGCAGAGTCAGCTTGAAAATTTCCATGGGTGGAGATTGCACAACACCTTGGGGCCCCTGCTCCAATAATTTACTTTCTGCATGGGGATTTTTTTTTCCTTACGTCTAGCATGAGTGTTTCGTGTTTCAGCTTGTGCCCGCTGCCTCTCACTCTCCTGCCATGCACCACTGCTCCTATGCAATTTATTAAAAAAATCACTTGTATTTCACAATAAGTGCATTCATTTAAAACATCTAAGCCACCTTTTAAAAGTCTTAACTGAAGACAAAGAGTGGGCTTAACTTCATTCTGTCCCAGCTGAGAACCCATTATTAAATTTCCTTTGTAGAAGCTTTTGTTTGCATCTGCAATTTCTTGGAGCCTGCTTTTGTGTTGGTGCATTTACAGCAGTCACAAAGCCATGGGTGGAAAGGGATCTAAGGCATCTTTATGATACCTGTATCAGTCTGCTCAGGACAGAGTCAGGCAGTAGAAATGTCAAAAAAGTCCAATGACTCTTTGGATCAAACTGTCGTCATTAACAGTTGCTGGTGACTTATTAGCCCTGGATTGCCTAGTGAAAATAAAGGCATTTTAAAGTGGAGTTCATAACAGTTCATTCATGTTGACACAACATGTCATATATCATCAATGCAGTTGCAGCTGCCAACAGCTAAAAAATGTGCTTCTAAAAAGGTAAGAAAATACTTTCCTGTTTTCATTACATCATTCATTATATACTGAAAACATCTCTTTGCTGTCTTTGTTTTCTCATTTCTTAGAATCTGTTAAATCAGAATTCACGTAAAGGAGCATTTCTTTCATTTTCCTCTCTTCTCTGTTCTTTTCTCTTTATCTCTTCTTATTTCAAATGTCATCTTCTCATCTATAGTCTTTTTTTTTTTTTTTTTTTTTTTTAAACTTAATTCTCTCTCTCTGCTTCTCAGTTGTGTTCTGCTTGATCTGACCTCACTTTGCCTGGGCTCTTTTCCCTATTACCACCAATGATATTTGTGAAATCGATTTGTGAAAACAAAGTGAAAACACTTTTTTTCAGTTAAAGAAAAGCACTCTGTCATTGTCCCCTTCCCTTCAACTCCTAATAATTTTTTGTGATCAAAATAATTTTATATATTACCTTGCTCCACCATCCTTCAAAATAGGGTGAAAATCATAGCCATAGACCTTTGTGGTAAGCCAGTGTAAGCTAGCATTGCCATATGACTAACATAGTTCTGCAAAATAAAAGCCTAGTTTGGGTTTGACTATTTTTTCCTGCTCACATATAACTCATATTTTCCCCTTTTAACCATGGCTAATAATTACAAAAAATTAAACTAGTCAGCTGCAGACATTCAGGTCATTGTGTTCAGAAACACTGTGACGAATGGTTATGGCAATTAAATACATATGGTGGATAAAACTACTGGTATTCACCACATATTGTGGCATTAGTATTATATTAGATATGCTAATTTGGTACAATTAACCTCTGTAATTGCTTTCCAGACTTTGTCTAACCAGGCAGAATATTACTTCATTGAAGGAATAACTGATGAAGTATAAAACTAGAAGCAAGCTTTCAAGAAACCAATTACACTGTCTGTATACAATGCATATTTTCCTGGTAGGGTTTATGCCACCTTTTTTTATAATAGATATATATTTTAATATTTCTTTTGGGAAAAACTCCCAAAGGGACTCTGATTTCTGAATAATTTGTGATATTTTTTGTTCTTCCACAGAATTTTAGTAATGGAAAACCATTACTCAAAGTTAAATGTTTGTTTTTCATTCTCCTCTCAATTAGAGTTAAGAGATGCAACTGAATACTTTCATGGGGTGGGGGCAAAGAAAAATGAGAAAAACAGAGTGCAGTTTGCAATTGTGTATTCAAATTAAGGAAACCGTTTGCAAATTTTGTGCTTCATTACCCAACATATGCTGATACAGACAAAAAAAGCTAGCACAGCCATTTTCCCAGTAATAGCTTCCGGAGAAACTGGCCAAGTGGCAGAATGCTAGAGATCAATCACTTGAGAAGAGTAAAACCACTGTGTGCTAGTATGAACCTGGAATGTTGTAAGCTACATTGATCAGATTTCATGCAATAGAAGTTTACTCTATTTAACCAAAAAGGAAACACAGTTATTGAAGAAAGGTAGTCTGGCCTAGCTTGTGCTTTTCCACAGTACATCAGAACCTCATTGGTAAGTATGTTCTTAGTAACAATTCAGAGACCAGACTTCTTTAATCTGTGGTAAAGCCTTCCACATGTAGTTTGGCATTGCCTGAACAGTTATTAATTTACTAAGTACACAGTCCTTTAGTTCCACCTCTGGATATTTCATCTAAAGAAGTGATTAGGACTATCACTGCCATGTCACTTATGTCAGAAATGAAGAAAATCTTCCACAAGAAATATCCTGACTGGAAGCATAAACTTAACTTCAGAGGCGGGGAGAGTTCCCTTAGCTTCTAAGCACCTGCCATCTTAGCAGATATTCTTTTCAAGTATTGATGTTTGCAAAGTCAGAAGATTAATGCCTATGTTCTTTAAGAAAAAATAAAAGACGTGCAGCATTAGCACCAATCACATTTCTTATCTATTATTAACATTATTTTAAAAATTTATAAGAAATGTGGTATAACCTTGTGGCTGAGCCCCTGCTGAGCTAGTCACTACACAAATTTATGGGAAAGAGTCAGTTCTGAATCTTGAGCACTAATAAATGTATTCAAACAAATAAATTAAAAAATGCAACATTAAAGAAAGGAAAATAATTTTGAGGTTTATTGTTGTTTAATTTAAGACATATCTTTTTAAATATAGGAAAAGTTTTGTGTGAAAGTGGTGATATTTTTCTTGAAAGTAGATTTCCAAGTAACTTTTCTGTTAAAAGTTTCATATGACTCTCAAATTCCACCTGAAATTATTTGCAACATAAAACATGACACACAAGCAAGCCCACCTGCATTAACTGAAATAGCCAGCCTTCCCTCAAGAGTCTAACTGAACCTTGAACTGAAGTTCCAGAAGAATTAAGCTAAAATCATGTATTTCCATGAAACTTTTAACCTGGAGATCTAAGTTATTCCAAAGGGGCCTATTAAGGACAAGAATATGCTGAAAAATGGAAAAGTAGCATTCACAACATATTTTGAATTCTGAGAAACTTAAACTTATCTGACCTTATTTTAAAATATTTTTTTAGCCTCTATTGGCATTGCTGGGTTTATATTTGCAAGAAAACAGAGATGAGTGTACAGCAACAAAGCTGTTCTTACCTCTTCATTTGCTAGTGGGTCATCCAAATTAGAAAATAGAAGAAAGGTGTGATTCAGATGACTGCTCACTTACCGCAGCCTGTAGGCTATGTCTACCCACACTTCAACAAAAAATGGCAAATATAGCTGTACAACCCACCTGTTCCTACAAGTATGCAGCTGCCTTGCAGGGAGATGAAGAACAGGCTTACAGTGTAGAACACTTACACAATTACCTACTGCCGTAGGAGGAAGCTTGGGCATGAGGAATACTGTATATTCCAGTTATATTTACAGGTTCCCTGTCTGTGAAGAGCCAGTACAGAGTTACACTTAGATTTTCAATACTGACACCCTGGGGGTGCATCAGAAACTTAGAAAATTTAACTGAAGAGGAACATTCCATTGTGTTTGAAAAGTCATGGCAGTCGGGCAAATTCCCAGCAACTGGAAAAAGGGAAACATCACACTCATTTTTAAAAAGGGTAAAAAGGAGGACCTTGGGAACTACTGATCAGTCAGCCTCACCTCCACGCCCAGTAACATTATGGAACAGATCTTCCTGGAAGCATGTCAAGGCACATGGAAGACAGGGAGGTGATTAGAAACAGCCAACATGGTTTCACCAAGAGCAAATTGTTCTTGACTAATCTGGTGGCCTTCTATGATGGAGTGACTGAGTTGGTACATAAGGAAAAAGCTACTGACGTCATCCATCTGGACTTCTGCAAAGCCTTTGACATGGTCCCCCACACATTCATGTCACTAAATTGGAGAGATATGTCTTTGATGGATGGACTGTTAGATGGATAAGGAGTTGGCTGAATGGCCACATCCGAAGGGTGGCAGTCAATGGCTTAATGTCCAAATGGAGATCAGTAACAAGTGGTGTCCCTCAGGGGTCTGAACTGGGATCAGTACTGTTCAATATCTTTATTAATGACATAGAAGGGGCAATTATTTGCATCCTCAACAAGTTTATGGATGAGGTGAAGTTGATACACTAGTGGGAAGGGATGCCATCCAGACCTTGGCAGGCTTGAGAAGTGGGTCAACTCCATGATAGTTCAGCAAGGCCACGTGCAAGGTCCTTCATCTGGGTTGGGACAATCCCCAGTACCATACAGACTGGGGGATGAATGGATTGAGAGTAACTGCAGAGAAGGACTTGGGGATATTGCTAGATGAAAAATTGGACATGAGCTGGCAAAGTGAATTTGTAGCCTGGAAAGCCAATCATACGCTGTGATATCCTCATATCAAAAGAAGCATGGCTAGCAGGTCAATGGAAGTGATTCTTCTCCTCTACTCTGCTCTTGTGAGACCCCACCGGGAGTACTGCATCCAACTCTGTGGCCCTCAGCACCAGAAAAATATGGAGCTGTCAGAGAGGATCCAGAGGAAGGCCTTGAAAATGGTCAAAGGTCTAGAACACCTCTCCTGTGAAGAAAGGCTGAGAGAGTTGTGGCTGTTCAACCTTTCAATGTATAAAGGTTGTGCAGCCTTTCAATATATAAAGGGAGCATACAAGAAGACAGGGAATGACTTTTTACCAGGGCCTGTAGTGACAGGACTAGGGGCAGTGGTTTTAAACTGAAAAAGGGTAGATTTAGATTTGATAGGAAGAATTTTTTTATGTAAGGGTGGTGAGACACTGGAACAGGTTGCCCAGTGAAGTTGTGGATACCCCATCGCTACAAGTGTTCAAAGTAAGGTTGAATGGGGCTTTGAGCAACCTAATCTAGTGAAAGATGTCCCCGTCCATGGCAAGGGGGATTGGAACTAGATAATCTTTAAAGGTGCCTTCCAACACAAACCATTTTGTGATTCTTGAACCTTGAGTATTGCACAACTTCACTGAATAACGAGAGACAAAATTCATGGCCGTGAAAGAGAATGATTTCTAAAAGGTAATAAAAACATCTACAGAAAACTAAGTTATTTTTCACAATGAACCATTGGATCACCCCCAGTAAGAAATTGTACATCTCAATTCTTAGGTTGCACAAAAAGAATAAATCATAAGAAACTTCCATGAGTAGCCTTCAGAAGATTGAACAGCTTCTTACAAAATCTTCCCTTCAGTTCAAAAGAAAATCTGTATTACTACTCCAGGTCCCAAGCAACTTATATTACTGTTTAATACTATGAAGCTACTGTTTCTTGCTCTAGAAGCAACTGTGATTTGGTGGAGGTTGCAAATCTTGTAAATGACATTAATGGGTTTAGAGTTCTAAGTCCTTCTGAAATAACAGATTATGGCAATGTGAGGTATTTCAATGATTGATCTAAATCTGCATAAAATATTTCCCAGGAGAAACAGAGAAATATTTTTTATAAGAAATCAGTATTTTCATTATCGCTGTTTCACTCATAAGTGCTTACTGTCAAAAAATAGGGAATAAAACAATGGATTATCTTGCTTACTTGACAGGAAATTATCAGAAATGTTCATCCTTGGTCAGATAGAGACTGCATGGTTAGCTCTAGTAATCCCAATATACTTCCATTCTTAGTATTTTAACAGACATGATTGGGTAGCTCACACCTAAGATGATTCCTCCTTCACATGCTACATAAAAACTTCATCCAACAGGCATAAAGGTACAGTCAGTTTATACTTTAATGTACACTTAATTTCAAGTAAAATCATGCTGCATTTCTACTGAAAAAACAGGTAAGACCACTCTCCCTACACTTTTGAGTAGAGCACTGCAGGTAGCAAGAATACAGGGTTTAAAGAAAAATTGTTTCTGCAGCAATCCACCTGAAATGCAAATAACTCTTAATCTCCAGAGTTTATTCTGTTGCCTCTTCCCTAGCTCATTTCTGCCATTGCTCCTTTCTAGAGAGACAAGTGCAGACAATGATTTGGACACATGAGAGATATGCATCTGGAATTACTGTATTGGTGAAATACCTTTTGGAGCCAAACAATACAGCACACCACTGACCTGTAACATCTAATTATCGCTAGTGGCACAAACTACTGAATTGGTCAGCTCTTTTATAATGCTGCTTTATGCATTGCTTCTGTTAAAATGTCCAGTTGTCAATTACTTAGAAGCCGATGGATGCCTCCATTCATCAGTCATTTGAAAAGAATATTTCTTTAGAAGGAATGAATTAGTCTGGGGTCTTGAAAATATAAAGCTGAGGGGTAAGAACTGTCTCTTTTATAGACTACAGACTACAGTGGAAAATGACTTTTTGTTAACAATCTGCTTGACACAGATAAAAAATAAAAATACACCCCCACCCCCCCACCCCCCCATCTATCCTTTCCTCAAGAGTAAAAGATCCACTCCCTGAATAGACTGTAGTTATTTTGCTCTTCGGAAACATTACTATTCTCTCCCTCTAATGTCTTCCATCCTGCAATGCACTGCAAGCTTGAATTTCATAGAACTAATGAAATAATTATTACAAATTACAGATTTCTTTTATATGAAAGATAAATCTGAAGTTCCCAATTAAAAAAACCCAAAAAACTGCATTGTGTTATTTATTGTGCACACAATTTTTATTTACAAACAAGACAAGTATGACACACTACCATGATACAAGAGTTATTTTCTTATTTCCTGACAACTCTTTTAAAACCACTAGCCAAAATTCATAGTTATATTTACTTAGTGATAGGGCGGAAACAAAAATCAGTAAACAATATTTTTTAATAAAATACTTTGTTTGTAGGATATGTACCTTTTACAGTAAGTGGCTGTATTATCCTGCAACAGACATGTTTTGGTATGCAATATCCTTTCTCAAGCTTGCCCTTTTGGGTTTTTTGTACACATTTGATTTTGAATTATTTAAAACACACTGCGGCCTCACACTTCCCTTCATATCACTTGTAGCTTGCCAACAAGTATTTTTTTCATTAGAAGTATTATACATCTGACACTCCAGTGTCAGATGCAATAAAGGTCTCTCAAACACACAGCTCTGAACTAGGGTCTGTTTATTTCTGTAACCAAATTATTACTTTACTAGGGGTATTTTAATGGTTATACATGCTCAGTGAGAAAAAGCCCTAAGTCCTATTACTAACTAAAAACTTCCATCTCAAAAGAGTTTCAATGAGCATTGGAACCCCTGTCATGCTGCCTGAACAGAGTTTCCCTAAAAGAAGGAAAGAGAAAGCACTTCTCAAATTCTGGCACATGGGTTGTAACTGGGGGTGGAAGAGATTTTATGAATTGCTTCCAGCTGCAGACCTAACACAACAAGTTAATTGCATAAGAAAAAACTTATTTCCAGTGATCTTTTTTGACATAACTTTATTTTTAATGAGGTAAAATTTACAAGTTGTTTCACAGCCTGCATATTTCACTGTCCCAAACGACTTTTCATTCTCATTCTATTGAACTCAGATGGTAACACTCTCTACCTTTTACTGATGCATCTTTCACCTGAGGAACAAAATATACTTTGCAAAGAATTAATACCACCCATGAAAATGGTAAACATAAAGGAACATCAGAGGGCATAAAATATGTTTGCAGAAAGGGGGTTTTGGTTGGTTCATTTATTTAATACTGGTAATGGTAATGTTATATATGTATTTGTCAATAAATGAGTGAATGAATGACAGCTCAGTGAAAATTCAAGCCTACATCTACTAAGACTAGGACATTGAGATGTTTCTAGAAAGCCAGATAGAAAGAAAAGCTCAAATGAAATTGGTTCATGAACCAAGTGAAAGACAACTCTGTGCAGAACCAAAAGGGAACAAATGAGTTCATGAAGGACCATAATGACAAGAAGATAATGGTATATGAAGACTAGTTTCTCATTCAGCAAACTATTTTTTTTTTTTATTATGTGGACCCCTTATTATTTACTAAATGATTTATAACAAGCAGTGAATAGACAAAAAGCCAGAGAAGGTATCATTGTGTACAAACTCCAATGGAGGCTTTGATCTATAGAGACAGTTATTCCATCACTGTTCAGTGATGAGATAAAGAAGGGCTCAGTTACTGTCTGTGAATTCCCCTACCTCCCTGGAAACTATTCCAAAACCTTCCAATAAGACTGGATGTTTTCACTTTCTCCTTATGCCAATTATTCACTTTACATAAATTATTAAATATTTGTGGGTATGAAAAGGGAATAAGTATTCTCCAGCCTAGAGATTTTGACTCTCATCTGGGAGCTGGGATAGTCAGATTTTATCCCCTGATCCACAAATGTTTAATTATTCATGCAAAATGAAACAGAATGTGAATGGAAGTAATTGAGAACACCCCACCTCAGAGACCCATATATTGTGATGACTGGGGCTCTTTACTGTGATGAAGTTAAAATCTCCTCAGAGGAAAAAATTGAGTCTCCTGTTTCTTCCCTCAGTTTGATAAGTCTCTTCCTTTGTGTTCACACGATTCTGAACACTAAACATGCTGTCTAAAATCAAGGGGTTTCTTAGACAGAAAGAACTACTTTTTACATTCCACCAAGTTAAAAAAAAAAGATCCAGGCAAGTTCATAGCCACTTTTTCTCTCTAAGACTTTTTGTTTAGCAGTAAAGACCACACACACACAACCACTTGCAGAATATTAGTTCAGTCTTTTCTTTATTTTCTTTCACAAGTTATTGGTCTGAAAAAACATTATTTGAACATTGTATGGTGTATAAAAGAATTACGAAACTCTAGGGATTTACCCAACTGGGTCAAACAATTCTGCAAAATCTTTGGCTTCAAGGGCTTTAAAGTATGACATCAGAGTCACCATGGAGCATGGGATTTACTGACTTTGCTGCTGTGTCAGGTTCTGGTGCAAGATGATTACCTGCAGTTAGTCTCTCACCCAGTTCTTTCTCTCCAAAACCTCAATATTTCAAATGTAGATTCTAAAGGAAGGTTTGTCATGTGGCTACTTTAAAATTCACTTTTCATGAGTATTTTATAAAATCAAATGAACCGTAAAAAAGATTTGGACAATCTTGCTAATTCACTCATTAAAGTAATTGTGGACAGTGCACTTAATGAAAATAAATGCAGTAGAGATTTATTTGATATTACTATGTTAAAAGTAAATTTGTCTTTAAAGAAAAATGTAAGTATGAATTCACCCAGCCCTGCTTAAAAGTCAATTAATTTTAAAAGTCAAGGTTTCTCTGACAACTCAACATATATTTCCTATTTCTAAAAGCAACAGTTTCCTATTTATTTTCTGTGGAAACCTTACATATTTTTCTGCTTTTTGTGTTGGCTTAAAGCATTCATGTATGCAACAAGATCAACTAGAGCAGTGTATCTGTGTGTTTGCTATGCGATATACAATTTCTTTCAGAATCATAGATTCCTTATGTCATGATTATTGATACTAAAGGAGCCTCTAATAGCAACAAATGAAAGTATTGTAGTAGGTATAGCCCATGTATTTAGCTAGAAACAGATTCTCATAGGCTTCAAAAGAGAGGCAAAAGGGCATGAAAAGTGAAATGGAAGCTCATTTTGTGTATGGCAAGTTGAAGCACAAAGATGATAGGTGCCTCCTTGTTACAAAAGACCATGGCCAGATTTCTAAGAGATCAGATTCTGTGGCTGGTAGCATTCAAAGATATTAGCCTCTAATAGCTTCCTCTGTGAAATGTATAGCCTGGTTTTCAGAGCAGTTCAGCACCCAAGGAACTGGAAAATGACTCGCTCCTTATTCTGCATCTCAACAGTGTGAACCAAACCTTATGAAAATCTAACTTTAGTGATGAAGTCTGACTACTATATCAAATCTATCATCATGTCTGTACAAGGTCACTTAAGAAATCCATCAAAGTGCCTGGAACTGAACCTACATCTCTAGAATTTTAGCATAGTACTTCTTTTGGCATGCACAGAAATTCAAGGAAAGCACACCATCATAAACTACTCTCAGTGAATGCATTATCTTGCTAGGAGACAGTGAAAAAGAAAGAAAAAGATCAGAAGAGAAAAGTTACTTCAGCATTTTTTAAAGAATTTATGCATCCTGGTTTTATTTTAAATTCAATTTGCCTTTACAAGTTGGAGAGAGGAAAGTGATCTTTCTTGTTTGTTTTCTAAGAGATGTGCTAAACGGACAGGAAATATAGAATACTCTAGAGAGTTTGGAGACTTCTTAATTCATTGCCCTTGTGTACAGTAAATCTATTCCTTGAACAGGTTTATTTCTTTTATCCAGCAGGATTTCACCTAATGGATGGCATGGATATAAGATGGTGACTGTATAGTGAGTGATGTTACTAGGAGTAAGACTTATCACTGTGATGAAAAGTAAAGAGAAGCAGCACTTTACAAATAAGTGCTTTGTAAAGAAAATGGGGTTTAAACCAAACACCTCTTTCATACCTGCAAACAAGTTCATTGCTATGAAAGGATATAGCATCGCCTTGACAGAGGCAGTCCACTTCACTCCTACCCGTCAACTCCAACCCTGTGTTCATTCTAGAACTGGGTGGAGGAAGAAAATTTAGCCAGTTAGTAGCCTTGACATTATAGTGATATGTATAAATTGTTCTGAATATACTCATCTATACTTGTTAGTACTGCAAATGTGACCTAAGCCCAAACTGATTTCAAGGTTAGCTACTCACAGTTTAATTGATATGCTGGCATCCGTGGCATTTGGCTTCTAGTATAACCTAAGACAGCAGGGCTTAACAATAGGTTAGGTGTTCAAGAAAAATGTGGGTTCAGGGCTTTTTTGCCTTAGAGCAACAAAGAAATTTCTGGGTGTGAACACAGCATAAAACAAAACCAGGATGTTCACCTCCATCTACAAACAGCAGATTCAGGACCATGAACTCTCCACTCCTATTTTTTTTCCCTGGAATGTTATTACAATGATAAAGCTTCAAAGTCAGTAATACTAACTATTCCAAAGATGAAAGAAGAAAGGTGGTATGAATTATGCCTTTAAAGGTCATAATTTAGGACTGGCTGCAGGGAAGAAATTCAGAAGAAAGAAGGGTCAGAGAGCACTGCAGGAGTGGAAGGGATAAAGAGAGGATAGATGGACAATAATAGCTGTGTGAGGACAGGCAGGTACTTTTCACTAATCAAAGCTCAATGTGGCATTGCATTATCAACTAAACAAATCAAGATCACTTCAAGAATTGCATTCTCCCTTTCTGCATAAATCTTCTGCTGATACTAGTATGAGATTCTCTGTAGTCTCAGGGAACTACCAAATCCTTAATCTTATTCTCAAGAAAATTTGGAAGTCAATCCTGTCCTCAAAAGAGGTTTTAGACCTTGCCTAGTGACAATGGCAATGATGTGATTAATTCATGACGGGGGTAAGGTTAACAATCATTGTAAGGACCCTGCACCCTCCTCAGTACACACAAGCACATGCACACATAGAGACCATAAGGGTTTTACTGCCTGTACTCAAGGCCAGCTTTGACATGATGAGGCTGCCTGGACCTGGTAACAGCTGTGAGAAAGGGCTATGAATAATGCCCCTGTTCCCCCACCTTCTTCAGGAGCCCTTGCAGCTGTGCCAGCTGTGCCAGCACCTGGTGACATACTGTGCTGATCCAGACTGTGACCCACAGACTTGACTCCCTGGCTTGACCTCCTGGTCTCAGTGAGAATCCTGTCTGGCCCTGCTCACCATCAGGGACCTGACCTGGTCACCCTGCTCCATTGAGGGGGAACTGCACCCGTCAGGGGCATTGCCTGCTCTGCCCTGTGCTGGGGTTGCCCTCAGCTCTGCTGCCACTGCAGAGCAGCCCTGCGTGCTGCTTCCTGGAAAACTATGATTTTAAAACATCTGCCTTTGCTGAGAGAAATTTGCCTTGCTGCTTGAGAAATGTAGCACTACATTGGTTTTTTCCAACTGAGAATATGTCTTCACCAAAAGGTGTTTCAAGTGTTGTTTTTGCTAATTTTTCACAGTGGACTTCAGCCCAGTGCAGAATTTTATGAGCTACGAAACCACCATAGCATCTTTCACCTCAAATGTCCTCCTTGAAGGTAACAAGGTGGGCATAACTGAAATATAAGCAAGACAATCTTAATTTCTGAATTCTAACCAGTAAGGGCAGGCATGTTTGAAAACTGATTACTCAGACCTTTGGAAAGGTCTTGGAAAACCAAATTATGCAAGAACAGAATAATTCAGGGTGACTGAAAAATTCTGTATAATCCCAGCAGAAATAGACCATAGGTGAATCTAATTCACAGGCTATAAGATTTTCATCAGTTTCCTGTCACTGTTCAATTCAGCAAGACTTGCCTTTGATAACACATGATATAAAAAAGAACGGACAAAACTGTTAAGCTGCTATGGCTGCTGGGGGTTTATTGACATGTTGTCTAAACCCAGACTAAATGACATGACATTTGTATCCACGGGAATCTTGTTAATACAAAGCCATCAACAGTAGAATCATACCAGTGTTAGCAACAGTGATGCATACATTCCCAAAACTCCCTTTTATGGACTTGGTCACCAGAATTCAGCCAGAGCAAAATTATAATAATTATGTAGGTTTTGGCACATCTAGGATGTCTTCATCTCCAGGATCTCAAACAATGTCTCATACACTTTGCAAACCTAATTTAATCAAGCTTTATAACTTCATAACAGAGAGTTAAAGTACACAAAGATCATTTTAGCCACCATCCACACAGAACAGCTGCCAATCAGTAAACCATATTAGTGCTTCAGCACAACTCTAAACCAGAAAACCATGAAATAGTGAGGAAAGAAAAAGAATGTGAAGAAGGAGAAGGAAGAAGAGGAAGAAGGAGAGAGGGAGAGGGAGAGGGAGAGGGAGAGGGAGAGGGAGAGGAAGGAGGAGGGGAAAATTTACCCTCCTCCCACAGATGACTGTTTTCTGGATCCAAAAACAAAAATACTTCTTTATACCGAAACCATGTGAGATTCGTTGCCCCGCACCCTATCAATTGTTTCAACTTCACTGGTAGTACAGTACAGACTCTCAAAAAACCCTGCCTTGTCAAAGATGAACATCACACAAAATTTCAGATATAAGGCTAACTAGTGAGGATATCAGAACAGAGATATTGCCCGGAATATTCACAGAAATATAGCCAAAAGTAAAAAACTAATACTAATGACAATTACAGCTGTGGTTAGAGATGCCATATAACCATTGTCACATTCCAAACAATTACATCAGTGGCTCAATGAAAAGAATTTTCCTGGCCTTTTCAGCAACTTTAGTCATATAAATTATCTGGCAATGTCTAGTCATGACCCTTTAAGCTCTCCTTTCCATATGGGAAATTCTGTGAGAACAATCTTCCTCAACAGAATTTAAACAACTTGAAAATTTTAAGAAAAAGATCAGTCTTATGCTAAGTCTTAAATACAGAAAATTCAGAAAAGTACAGGAAGAACAAATAGGTTCAGTAAAATGAGTATGATATTTTGAACACTTGGGAGAGAAAAGGGTCATAATGGATAAGACCCTACAAATCCTTTATCTTCCTTTTATTAAAATACCATTTTCCCACCTAGTGACTGGATGAGAATGGTGTTCACAGTCTGGGATTTCAGGTCTGTTCTTTTACTACTGTCAGCTTCAATACATTTTATGTCCTTCCATAACCATGTGGCCTAAAATTATAGACCTCTGAAACTGATCCCTTACAACAGTATTGAAACATTGACATAAAAATATTATCTTTATATTACTTAACTTTCAAAATTTACTTAAATTTCAAAACTCATGTACACCTCATAAAGTTTGCAAGGTTTGAGGGCTTTATTTCCCAAAATTAACTGGTTAGACAGTTAATTGCTTTTAAAAAGCAGTATTCAAATATTAATTCTACTTGCATACAAAAACAAACAAAAAACCTTCAGAATAATAGCAAAAATTTCTGGGTGATTTTACGATATGGAATTACTTTAAAAATAACATCCTTCACTGGAAATTTATAGGGCATATATTAGTAATGTGAAATTGAGGGAAATTATTTATTAGTTAATATGAAAGTTAGCTAGAGTAGTTTCTCTACCTAAATGGCTGCAATTAAAAAAAAGTAATCAAACAAAACATAAATCACTAAAAATTAGTTCTGTTGATCAATATATGTACCATACAGTTTAAAAAATCTCACGTATAATGATCTTTTCAAAACCCAAATTAAAATCCTTTTTTCCCCTCAGCAATTTTCTTCCTTTTCAATTTCTTGGACAGTTGTGTTTATTTTCAACCCATTGTTTGGAAAGCAAGTGCAATTAACATTAATATTTGCTTTTAATCAGTCTTCAGATACCTGATAACATCTTATTGCCACTGGAGCTCAGTAACTTTGAGAAATAAAATATCAACATTTATCACAACAGAATATCTTTGGGTTTTTTCCCCCATTCTATCAGTATTGGCATAATACATTAGAAATGCTTTTGTTTGTTCATTTGCTGCTAGTGCAGGATTAATTTGCTCAAGAAATTTCACTGTTCTACCTCCTGAATCCCACATGAAGACAGGTTGCAAGGTTCCATCAAGTCTGTGTTTCAGAAGGAAAATGCTAATACCATTTTTAGCAAACTAAATAATTCACCATGTTTGCTGTTAGTTTGTGCTTCACTCAATAGACTCAAGGTTTTTGAGATTCTGTTCAAACGTTGGCCTGCAATTCCCTGCTTGAAACACCTTCATGTAAGGAAGTCAGAAGAAGCGGAAACTCAGTTAAAAAGGGAAGTTTCACCCCTTCATGTAGCCTGTTTGGACATCATCAATGCAGGAAAGTCCATTCCTGGGGAGGTTTCAATCTGGGGATACAGATTTTGTATTGTTGCCAGGTCCAGAAACCTCTTAACAGCAGAGTTTCTTTCAAACTCACTGTACTGAAGAATCCTCTGGTGATTATAACATCTTCCAGCACATTGCTTAAATTCAAATTGAGGGATTCATCTCTTGACTTTCTTCTCCTATTTAGACAGGCATAGAAAAGCTTTTGCTTTGCAGGAAGTGGATGCTGGACATCTAGGAATAGGAAAAGGTTGAAAGATGTAGGGCTTTTCAAGTGTAGGCAACTCACAATTACTTCTATTTAAGTTCCAACGTGAGCAAGAAGATTCTTGCACCAAATCCATCACTGCAATATCTCTGCAGCTTTCATGTTTACAATTGGATAAGATTACTATCATTTGTCAAGTGAAATTTTTCTGCATTATTCCCTTCTGTGAAGGAGTAGTAGAAATAGCAGGAATTTTAAATGCGTTACTGCTTTAAAAAGCAGGGTCAGAAAGGGAAGTTTGAGTTTTATACAAAAGTGGAGAGATTTGTTGTCATACCCAATTCGTGCAGGAGTATTAGACCATCTGAAAACAATACCAAGCCCTTGTAGACTCTGCAGATGAGATTCATACTGGAGTTAGCTGAGCATCAGAGATTGCTCGATTCCGGTGAATGATAAGCTCTATTTATGTTGTAACTGTATTTTCCTACCCAAGAATGAGAAGGAATTGTAGGAAATTGAAAAATGAGGAAATTGAACTGTAGGAAAATGAGAAGGGATTGTACAAACATTGTGTGCCATGAAAGTATGCATGTCCTAAGCAGCCAGCCATGGTAGAATACGTTATTCAAAGATGTTGCAAGCTTCATTGTTTTATTTCCAGTCCAAACACAAGTAAAAAGTATTGTAAATCTGCATAGGAAGCCTGTTTTTAGAAGACTGCTGATTCACATTTACTACCATAAGCATTTCACACAGCTTGTATTCATCAGTACAGTTTTTTATCTAAAATAACTTTGAACTATTTTTTAAAATAAACTTATTTTCCTCTATGACATGTACACCTGCAAGAAAGTTATGTGAACTGAAACAAATTGTTGGGTTTTATGTACCCACATAACACCAGTTTTCCCTACAACATAGATTACTTGAAAGCATCACACCTGTCTTTCCCTTTTTACATGGTTGCCATATGGAAGATAGACAAATTTTCAGATGCTTTCCTTATCTTCATGGCACTCAGTAGACGATACCCAACCTACTGAAAAAATGATCTTTTACCCTACAGTGAAAGCTGGTGTCAGCATTTCTGTTGCTTTAGCACAGTGTATGTTTGTTCTTTAAGATTAAATCCTGTCTCCTGATAGAGAGCTTCCCCTGGGAACTGAGGACCAACGAGATCCTCACTGTCGTCTATTCCAGGCACAGGATACATCTCTTTCCTGATCCTGACTTCTAATGTAAATCCATAATAGCACATTCTGGAAGTGTCCACAAAGACAGGAAAAAAAAAGTTAAAATAATAAAATAAAAATAATAAATAAATAAACCTCCATTGTTCATTTTTCTCTCTTTGGGAATAAAAACAAGAGAACAAATAAATACAGAACAGATGTTAGCTACACTACTTAATAGACTACAAGAAGGCACTCAGTTGCTTCAGCAATTGTAGACAGAGCTGAACCTGAATGGAATGGGGCAGACATTCAGCAGAAATGTAGGGATCCCACAGAAATAAACCTGGGATATAGCCAGAAATGTAAGGCAAAGCCATTTTGAAAAGCATACCTTAATTGTTAAAATTACTTCCATACTGTGCTCATTTTCCAGACCTTTCCTTTCCTGTACTCTCAGAGCCATTATTATCTGTTTACTCATAAATATAATGTAGAAACCTTACTAAAACTTCTCACAAACTGAGCCGGACAGTCTTTTACCGTGCAGTATATCTATATGATAGGTTGCAAGAACGTATCAGGTGCTAACTTGAACCAGTTGGGAAAAGGCAGCCTTTTCTTTATTGAAGCTAGTAGATCATCAAGTTATTCATCTTATCTGTAGTGTCCTTTCTTGCCTTTAAGTCTCAGGAAAATGTAAATCAAAAGCTTTTTGAGTTATAATTTCTGATGATTCACAAGGTAATCTTGCAAACACAGCAGGGAAATATACAGTTTGCAAATTGCTTAAATGACATCTTTGCTATTACCTTAAATTATTGTTGCAGTAAATCTCATTTTACAATACGTAGACTTGATTATATTTTTAAAACTTTACCTTTCTCAAGATAAATACTCTACTTCCTATTTGCATACTTGAATTTTTTTAAACTTTACGCTTACGGAAGGACTGAATGTTTTATTTCAAAATAACCTATGGTTCATTGCTTTATGTCAGCATCTCTGTGTGTTTTAAACTATTTCTAAATCCTTAATTAATGCAATTTCTTAAACAGAATTATGGTAGGATTTGCCTGAAAATTAACACTAAAGATTTCAGGTTCAGAATAACTTTGGATTAAGCATAACGTTTGCCTATGTATCTACAGAATATTACATTCCCCTCCAATTCTTCAAAGCAAATAGCAATTGTATTAAATATTTCACTCCTTGGTGTTATATTGTGAAGTAAGATTTTTTGGCTTGTAACAGAAAGTACTGAAGAGATGCAATTAATAGTCCCTGTGTTTAATTTTGCTCTGCAAAAATGCAGTCTCACTCAGTGAAGAGATAGCCATGTGATACGTCTTTCCAGGTAAGCTTTGTACTTATGTAGATCAGTGTAATAGTTCTGAACATCAGAAAAGCTAGGGAGCAATTTTAGTTTCCATTTTCTATATTAAATGTATGGTACCTGGAAAGAATAAAGGTTGTAAAAGGCTAAAACTGACCTTACACACCTCTGGATCTGCCTAAATTACGGTAACTTTAAAAAAGCATGTTTACCGGGACAGCTGCTTTCAAGTGATTGGTTTTTGTTGGTAGTGATATTGTTTTTTAATTTATGTCTACAGAACCATCAGAAAGTGCAGTGACAAACAGTGAGACTTCTTGTAAGATTAGAATGTGCTTTCAGTCTGCAAAGACTGGATAGATTCCTTCCCAATAACAGTATTTTTAACTATTTTAGTGATTTATATATTTGGTATATGTAGTATATATATTTAGTGACATATTTTTTCCAATATGTGCCATAGGTATTTCCAATTCTATTTTTTCTGCTTTTCATTATAATTTACATAAGAATCATACCTCAAGCATAATTCATAATAATTCTGATCAATTAATTATAATTGTTAGTATCTAACATTTAATAATTTATCATAATTTTATCAAATTTGTTATTAAAGATACTTATATAATTTTATTAAATATGCATGCTTGGGTCTACTAAAATTAGTTGGATGTAATTATAACTTCAGGTGATATGAATTCTGTTTTTTAATGAGCCTTCTTGTTACCTTGTTACTAAATTGTTTTTCAGCATTTCCCTATGACAGCTGTAAACCTGCAAAAGGCAATTAAATCAAAAGAAATCCTACATCCCCTGAACTCAGAGAGAAAAGAAAAACAAAATCCTAAAAATCTGTTCCAGTTCTTGCCCAACTAATTTGAAATATGATTGGCTGCTTCTGTGAAAACACATCAGTACTATGTAGTATCTGTCTAAGACAGGGAACCACACGATTAGCTGTACCTGTGTAACCCTGAAGGTAAGAACTTGGCTTGCAGAGTACGCTTGCTATTCAGCAATTCCTTACGTGTCTGGATGCAATATTTTATGCCGTACTTTGTGCAATAAAATAAATAAACCCTTGAATTAGATAATCTTCTGCAGCTATATATCTATATAAAAGGAATAATTATTTGTAAATAAAAAATTGCAATCAGGAAAATAATATGGTTATTTAGAAAAAGAAACAAACCCCTAAACAAAAAAGCAAAACCAAGTTCATAGAAAGACCAGGCACTGTATTTTTCATCAGACGGATGGTACTCACTATTAAATAAGATGTTACATAATTAAAAGACTACTTCATGATATTTTTATCTTGATTCACTCAAATATTTTCCAGCACTCCCCATAGGGAAACTCCAGAATATAGATCACTTCCAGAAAATAACACATAGAGTATGCTGGGCATTCCTTTTTTAACCAGTATGATTAAGGGAACTTTTAATATGAAATGTATAATGTCAGAGGATGAAAAATTATTTTCTATGATAAGAATGATTGTTCCAATATTTCTTTCAGAACAAAAAGCTGTGCTTCAAACTTTCAGTTGTATGTGGATTTTTGTTCGGTTTTGTTGTGTTTTTTTTCTCCTAAGCCGCAGCCTTCACTGGACAGGTGCTACATAATGCATTCTAACAGGAAAGTATACTGTTCAAATGCTTCTTGGTAGCACTTAACATAGTCATAGCAGTCAGTAAGAAGCAATGATGACATTCTAGTTTAAGAGGGATAAATGTTACTTCTACTTCACAAATTGGAGAATTCTCCCACTTCCAAACAGAAGCACATAACTGTAGACATCTAGAAGTGCAAAAATATTCAGTAATTGCACACAGACATCTTGTGGATGATGTCTTACACTTCAGAACTTCAAGTGATCTCCCAGTAACTAGGAAATTAGCAGACAAACCGACGGACTGCTCCAAAGGGGTTAGTGGAAATGATTTGTCATGCAATGATGTGTTAGCTTCAGGCATCTCAAAATACCTGGCACTCAGTCAAAGGCACTTTGAACTCCAAGTTCTCTTATCAGTTTTGCAAGCAGAAACTTTGGGGAGTGATGTCTTAGAACAAGAAAAATCTGAGTTTCTCTGCACAAATGTCACTTCTAATGGAATGTTTCAGACATAAGACTGGTTTTGGAGAATTCATTTCTATGAATAATATTCAAGCTTATAGAACGAATTACTGTACTAGAGGTAATGACATATCCTGGATAACTCTCACAACAGTAAGAAATGCATTAAAGCAATTATATCATCAAAAGAAAGTTCTCAGAGTGATATTTGCCTATATTTATGAAAAATGATGAGTTATGGGGCTAGCCACTTGTCATTTCTTTTCAGCACGTCCATTATGAATGCAGATTATGTGAAAGAAAACACTAAAGTCAAAGGGTTGCAAGCAACTGGAATTTTTCTTTTTCTTGGACACCAGCCTGGAGCTGGCTGAGTACCAAGAAATTTGTCCAAAATTTTTAATTTAAAAATTAATTTCCTTTGGTTGTGTCCCCTTACTATCAAAGAGGTGTACTCTTTGCTGGCTAAAAAACTGGCTGGACAGCCGAGCCCAGAGACTTGTGGTGAATAGAGTCAAATCCAGTTGGCAGCCGGTCACAAGTGGAGTTCCCCAGGGCTCAGTTTTGGGGCCGGTCTTGTTTAGTATCTTTATCAATGATCCGGAAGAGAGGATTGAGTGCTCCCTCAGCAAGTTTGCAGATGACACCAAGTTGGGTGGGAGTGTTGATCTGCTCGAGAGTCGGAAGGCTCTGCAGAGGGATCTGGACAGGCTGGATGGATGGGCCCAGGCCAATTGTATGAGGTTCAACAAGGCCAAGTGCCGGGTCCTGCACTTTGGTTACAACAACCCCATGCAATGCTACAGGCTTGGGGAGGAATGGCTGGAAAGCTGCCAGGCAGAAAAGGACCTGGGGGTGCTGGTTGACAGCTGCCTGAAGATGAGCCAGCAGTGTGCCCAGGTGGCCAAGAAGGCCAACAACATCCTGGCCTGTATCAGAAATAGTGTGGCCAGCAGGAGTAGGGAGTTGACCATCCCCCTGTACGCGGTGCTGGTGAGACCGCACCTTGAATACTGTGTTCAGTTTTGGGCCCCTCACTACAAGAAAGACATTGAGGTGCTGGAGCGTGTCCAGAGAAGGGTGATGAAGCTGGTGAGGGGTCTGGAGCACAAGTCTTATGAGGAGCAACTGAGGGAGCTGGGGTTGTTCAGCCTGGAGAAGAGGAGGCTGAGGGGAGACCTTATTGCTCTCTACAATTACCTAAAAGGAGGTTGCAGAGAGGGGGGTGCTGGTATCTTCTCCCTAGTGATGAGTGACAGGACAAGAGGAAATGACCTCAAATTACGCCAGGGGAGGTTTAGACTGGATATTAGGAAAAAATTTTCTTTATGGAGAGAGTGCTGAAGCATTGGAACAGGCTGCACAAGGAGGTGGTGGAGTCACCCTCACTGGAGGTCTTCAAGGAGCGTGTGGACATCACATTGCGAAACATGGTTTAGTGGGCATGGTGGTGTTGGGTTGATGGTTGGACTTGATGATCTTACAGGTCTTTTCCAACCTTAGTGATTCTGTACGATTCTGTGTGAAAATGAGTGTGACTGAGATTTACTTGCATGCATGTGCAACCATTGTTAGGCTACAGAAAGTCTGTCAAGTGACTGTGGCCAGACTAGTAAACAGAACACTAGGAACTGTAATACAGTTGCTATATTTTTCTGAGGGATTCCTTAAAACCTTTGCCAAACCTGTGGTATAGGAGGGTTCAGGTAGGAACTTCGTTTGGAGAGGAATATACAGTTTTGTTTAAACTCTACATTGGCTATCACTGCACTTAAATTTTCTAGAAATGTTAACGCAGGCAAGTGTTTTGCAATCTAGCAAAACATTTAACTGTAAAACCTGTAATTGGGAAGGAAAGTTGGTATTTTTGACAATAGAAACTGAACTGATGCTTTTACTCTTTTTCAGTAAGGATCCAATAGCATATGAAACAATGCTGGTTTGTTCCTTCCTTCCTTCCTTCCTTCCTTCCTTCCTTCCTTCTTTCCTTCTTTCCTTCCTTCCTTCCTTCCTTCCTTCCTTCCTTCCTTCCTTCCTTCCTTCCTTCCTTCCTTCCTTCCTTCCTTCCTTCCTTCCTCCCTTTCTTCCTCCCTCTCTTCCTTCCTCCCTCTCTTCCTTCCTCCCTTCCCTCCCTCCCTTGTCCCTTCCCTGCCTCCTTCCTCCCTTCTTTCCTTTCCTGTTTAAAAAAAAAAAAAAATGAAGAAATGAAAGCATGCACTGTTCACAACAAACATGAGGCCTGGAGGTAAAAAAGGGGGAAGATGAGAAGGAATTCCAGTACCATTGGAAACAGCCAAATATTCAACCACTTTTATGGACTTTCTGCTCTGTCTGGAGCCACTGTGCCAGGCTATAAGCACAAAGAAAACAAAGGAATGGTGATAAAAAGCTATAAAAGTGAAATCTGTAGGCAGCAGGAAGTGTGTTCAGGAGCTTTAGATTGTTAATCTACTCCCAGGCAAACCTGGGTGTAAAGTAGCCCTTGACTGTGGTTGGTGATATCTGTGGTGATCATACAGTATCTTCTTTCCCATATTTGAGATCTGTAATATAAAGCTGGAAAGCTGCAGCTGATTGATTTCAATTTTCAGAAGGAAAATCTTCATCTACTAATTGAATAGAAATTGATTTTTCCAGCTCTAAGATACTGAAGCCCTCCAACAAGATTCAACAAGTCCTTTGAAAAGTTACGTGCAAACAGAAAATTTTAGATGTTCCAGAAAGCAGAACTGGAAGGGGGAGTGAGGGGAGCATGAAGATATGACATGCATCTGGTGCACGTTGATTTTGGATTGACAACTGTAGACAAACTGCAAGGGAAAGAAGACTTAGTAGATATGCAGAAATACCAGAGCTTCTGTGCCATTAAGTGCACAAGGTAATTCTCAGTCTTCTGTGGAGGGTGCAACCAATAATCCATATCAGAAAGGATCTCAGAAGTTTCAGAAAATATTTGGAAATATTCCATGTTATTGAAGGGGAAGGCTTCACTACTGAGCTATAGAGTACAAGCATAGGACAGATCAGTCTTAACTACTGAAACATTCCTTCTCAGATATATTTCAAAGCAGCGAGATCACAACAAAATAGAGATGGCTGTATTTATGATTTAGATCTTTTATGGGTCAGATGATCCTGAAATGCATAAGATTAAATAGCAAAGGGGAAGGATAGAGAAATATATACACCTACCTCAAAAAGTCCAGGAGGTTAGCAATTAAGAAACACATACAGAGGGTAAATATATCATGGAAGCTAAGATCCCTTCCATGACCAAAGCTCCACATGATTTTGGAACTAGATCTGGGACTGCTCTTTCCACCATATGGTCCTCCTCCGGAGCCTCAGCAGTTCTAGAAGCGGCATTGACACTAATTCCTTTTGAAGTTTTCTTCTGTCATGTTGTACAAATTCACGAATTGGCAGTCGCCTGGAGAAGCAGCCTAAGCCCCAGCTAGCATTTCACATTCCACGACACTGGAAAAAAGCAGAGAAGACCAAGCCAAAGAAGGAAGTACATAAGGCAGCATTTGCATAAGATTTGTTCTCTGTCAGTTTTTAGGCTTAACAGTCAGATTAGGTGCACACTATTCGCAGATGAATTCTTACCTCTCCATCTTTGGCTCTTAAGAATTCAAGTCCTTTGAGATATGCTTTATTATGACCACAGGGGAAAAAACACAGTAATTGTAGAAAATTTCTGGTGATGGCATATGTGCAGATCAAAGATGTCATCACAGAAGCATTATCTATCTATTGTATCTTCCAAATGGAAAAATGAGCCTAATTAGAAGAATCAGATTACTGATGGCTAAACACAGAAAATGTAATCATATGATAATGAAGTTTGTCATTCACTATCCTCATGGGTAGACAAAAAGAAGGACACTCAGCTTCTGGATTTAAGCACGGACTGGGCAAAACATCTCTTCCAACTACCTTCTCCTATGAAAAAGTGGAAAGATAATTCTGATCACTCAGAGTTTGGGAGACGTTACATTTACTCAGTGATTACTCACCCAGAGGAAATTCTTACACTTCAGGGCATCTTTTTTTCCACTGGGTTCTGTTCCCTGACTATACACAATATAAGACAGTAATTTCCAGTGAAAAACTGAGCTTGTTGGGGCTTTACTTCTTCCTGTGACAACAGTCTCCAAATTTGAATGAGCATATAAGATGACCACTAGGTCCTGAGTCCTTTCATTATGTAGGCTACCTACAAAACATGAAGGAGCCACCTGAAAATCAGGAGTGCTCCATTTTTTTCTGGATAAAATATGGGAGTGAATCTAATTTCCTTCTTACCCTTAAGTGAGAACAGACAGTGGCTCAGCAAACATAGGAGACGATTCTGGATTTTCTGATGCAGGTCAATCTGTTAAAAAGCAGACCATTGCAAAAGGAAATAGTATCCCCTCAAACACGTTCTGATTGCCTCAAGCAAACAAAAGCTTGCTGAGTTGAAATTGGAGGCTTTTCCCTTTGTCTCTAAAAAGCATTATTTTAAAGCATGAGGACAGACAATGGCTGTAGGGAAAGCAGAAAGATGAATTGACTAGGACTCCAGGAGACTCTCTAAACCTTTGGATGTAGAATGAACTAATATCACCTCTTCATGAATCTGTAATAGAGTTCCTTAAGCACCAGAGCATACACAGCATTTACCATGAACATCCAGAAACCCCAGCCTTTGGCAGGGATTCAGCCCAACGCCTTTAGCACTTGTAATGTGCAGTTTAGACAGCTTGATTCTGCTGTTATCAAGAGAGAAACTAGATTTTAAAAGTGAACATTTACTCAGGTACACTGCTTAACTACATACCTGGCCTCTGATGAACATGAGATGATCAGATCTGGACGATCAGAAACCTGTAATCTAGTTGTGAAATAGTGACTAGACCTCTGATGTGAGCCAGACCATATTGTTTGCAAAAAAGAACATCAACTTTCAAATAACACAAATAAAAAACCCCAACTACTATTGGGCTTAACTGTTACCTTAAAAAAAAAAGGGGGGGGGGGGGAGAAAAAAAAAAAGACCCTTTTCTATGCATGAGGAAATGATCAATAAAGTGAGTGATACCAGAAGAAGCAGGTTTGGGAAACAAATGAGAAGGAATAAATCCTCTGTTATCACAATGCACAATGAGTTGAAACCAGTCAGTCAGAACTAGCACCTCTGTATTAGGTTTTTTGTTACCACTTCTGAGAACACAGTTAAGTCCATTGTAAGATGTAAAAGCATCCTGCGCTGTGATTTAAAAACTGAACTTGTTTCCCTTACTGAAATATCTCTATCCCAAAGGAGGAAATCCTGATTAGAGAGTAATTTTGAACTAATAAAAACAGTAACTTATGTAAGGACTTCCTTTTATGGGACCTGTCCTACGTAACTCCAAAATGCTCGTGTATATGCAGGCCCAAACTACGTGATTACCCACTATAACAGCTGTTTCCACCAAGACTCTTCAGATAACCAATCCAGTGTCTGTGATGTTCCTTATATAGCCTCTGACTTCAAGATAAGCCTTCAATGCAATGAAATATTTCAACAGTTTATCAATGAAGAGTCCTTTAAATAGTTTTTGAAGCTTCATGCTTGTCTTTTATTACTCCATTACTGTACACATTCATTTTTCCTATTGAATATTTGTATCTCTTCATCTTCCTCTTCTATATCCGTTTTTAAAAAACTGGTAGATATATATTAAAATATTTAAGAAAAGTATATCCTAGATACTTGAAAAGTGCTGACTTTTTTCCTCTGAAGCAAAGAAATTTCCAAGTCACATGGCTCTGTGAAGTATTAACTAGTCAAAAATGGTGCCTTATGTCTATACACAATTTTACAGCAGTCTCTGGAGAGCTACACATAAGATGGCTTGTACTGTGTGGGAGTGTGTGTGCATATGCCTGTGTGTCTATGTGTCTGTGAGTCTGTGTGTTTGTGTGAGAGAAATTAATAGGCTGTGGAAGAAGAAAAAATCCAGGACTTTCTCAATTTTAAGTTTTGTCAGGAGAGAAATATGTTTATTAAACTGAAAGGAAGAAGGCAACACAATTAGGGAAGGGGAAGGATAATAGCCAAACCTTTGGGGAAAATACCTGTATCTTTAACGACTTCTGTGGAACTATGACGATTCTCAATGCTTGATGATTAGATGTTCTATTCAAATTTGCTGAAGAAGTTAATTATTGGTGCAATAATTAAGTGGCATCAGGAATTAAAAATGACTTAAAATGAGAATACAAAACTATCCCATCAGCATACTTGATCAATATTTGATCAGTGTTTTTTCAGGAGCAGAAAACACACTTCCAAACTCTCTTGGTTTTTCTGCTGACTCAGTCCTGTTTCTACTTTTCTCCATTTAAGAGTCCTAAAAGGTCTGAAGGCAGTTCACATCAGAACCTGGGCACAACTGGAATAGCACTCAACAAAGGGAAGTCAAGCATGTGCTGCCAGGAAGAAGACAACTGCATAAGCAACAATAAGGTTGTGATAAATTACTTTTTTACCATGGTGTTCTGTGGATGAAGAAAGACTTATGTCACTTTTCTTGCATATAGCATGACAAAGCAATTAAGTAGACTTACATAGCATAAACTTCTGTCAAGATTTCCTAGGAGATTAAAATGGCTTAGATGTCTTTCTCAGCTTGGATTTTTGTACCTAAATCCTTCAATCTCTTTAGGTAATTCCATCCTTAAAACTTCAGCCAGCTGGATTCTGGATTTACCAACATATTTTTATATCTGAGTTATATATCAAATTTGGTGCCGTCCAATAATTAAAGTGAAAATGTGAGTGCCTGTAGAAATTATGGTGCAAAATGTTGCTGAGGCTGCTGTCAGCTGCCTTGAGAGTGCTACATCTACAATGAACTGGAATTAAACAAAATGCACATTATATCAAACCTTATTAAACACAAAACACCTGTTAATGTAGCTCTAGCAAATTAATGCATCTGAAAAAACAAAGACAACCCACATTAATACGGTCACTTTATTTGTAGCTCACCTCTCCCTTTTGCAGAGGTGCTATACTTGATTTCTCCGTATTCTAGACAGATCCCTTCTGTATTTCTAATGTATGTGATTTTTCAACATGTATATTATTCTCCATTTTAATACTACTCCATTATATTATTTTCCTATCAAGGGTTAGCTGAACTTATTACATCAATTGTTGCTTAGTCATCCAAAAAAACTAAGCCACTTCCTTGAACTACTATTTATGTCAATAATCAGTATCCTACAGTCACTGTGTATTAGCATTTCATTATTGTTCATCTCTCTGTGCTTAAGTGTAATGAAGTGTGTAATTTCCATGGAACCATCCGCTGAGCCTTAAGGTTTGAGTCAATTTCATATGGTCCACCTCTGTAACACTGTAGTTCCAAAAGTGTGCTTATCACAGCCATGAAATGCAGAGGGAGTAATGATACAGTATGGATAGGTTTGTAACCCCCTGAGAATTTTTTGTCCCAATCAGTCTGCTTAGATCAATGCTGAAACTGTTTACTAGGCAGCACCTGTTCATACATAATCTTAATATTCTGTCTACTCATAACAATACCTATAAATTAGCATAGAAAATGATTCAACAAAAATCAATGATGTTTTGCATGGAGTCCTTAAGATAAATCTGTTGGGAAAATATTATTTCCTAGCCCTAAGTTTTCCATTTTCTATACTAATAATCACTAATTGGCTATATACAAGGGAATTAGACAAGCAATGTATTTTTCCTCACTTCCACTGATTTTTTTCCTTTATTAGGAAACATCTGTTTGTAGCAATGTGGTCTGCAAGTAATGTACTGGAAGATGAAAAAGGGTAGGTAGACAATCTTAATAACATTGTACAGTACCTATCCTATCTTTTCCACCTGTGGGTTTGTCGTGGTTTAACCCCAGCTGGCAACTAAGCACCACACAGCTGCTCAGAAATATAATGTTTCTCTTTGCTTTTTAAATTTAAACTAGACTCAAGAACAGAACACATTTTGCACAGGAAATGCAAAAGTTCTTGCTCTGAGTTCTAAAATGGAAGTACAGTTGAAAAATAGGGCAGTTTCTGTTTAAGAGTAGATGGGTTAAATAGCAATAGCATTATTTTCTTCACCCAGAGTTAGGGGCATTATCTTTACAGATTCTGGTGCTGCTACAGACTTTTTTTTTTTTGCAAGGTTGTATCAATACGATAATGTCATGGTTTACATAAGAAACATTATTACCCTTTCTGCTACAAGTGTGTAGACAGTGAAGGGATATAGAGAGAATTATTATTCTACAGCCAGGAATCCTTACACTATCTATTCATTATTAATAAATAAATACATAAAGCTGAATCAAAACCCCACTAGCACAAAAGGGATAAAATATTTGAATATCCTACTACTTAAAAAGAGATGTTGAGTTTAATTTTTAGGTATGGATTTATATTCTCACCTAATTAAACCACTTTATAAAAGGAAAGAGATTAATTGTATTATTAATCAATTAAAAGTAATTGAGATTACTTTTTATTTAGAAAGTATCCTTCTGAAGTGCATACTAGGGCAGTTACAGCAGAAGAACTGAATTAGATGCACCATCAGGCTAACATTGCCTGCTCTTTACAGGATGCTGTTGATTGACTGTCTCTGCGCTTTAAATTTTGGGGAATCAAGACAGTCCAAGATTTTTGTAAGGGAAAAGCCTGATTCTGGAAAAATGAAATAAAATTCCTGGATAGGACCCAGATGCACTGAATTTACAGATTTCTCGTTCCCATAACCATGTGCTACCTGACCAAAAAGAGAGCTGTTGCTAAGCAACGCTGTTCCCCTTTCTCTGGTCGGGTTTCAGGCTCGAACAAAGGCTGGCTGAGCAAGTGGCCATGCCAAAGAGCACTAAAAAGTGAAAAGCCAGCACAATAAGCAACAGTAATTGCCACCCCAGATTCCACCCTCACAGCACCTAAGTTTGGGGATTTTTCTGAGCGAGGCATAGGGCAATGAGGAAAGCAGAGCATGTGGATGCTTTTTTTTCTTCTTGCCATTTTCTGCACACATTTTAAAATGAGGGGGAAGCCAGAGCCCCTATTTTGTAAAAACCACGTGACTTATAGGTCCCACTTGGCTTGGCACCAGTCTAGCAAAAGATAAATTTCCTCTCCACAGATGATCACAGATGATCCACAAAATGTGGACATTTTGTGTTACAGTGTGAGGGGCTACCACAGAAATGGTCTTGACAATGCGTGTAGACACTCCTGTAAGAGTCTAACACCTGCTTCAGTGCCCGCTACGTCTTGGCTGTACCAAGTTCTTAACAATTTGCCCATAAACATAGCCACTCATTCAGTCATTAAGAGACGAATAAATTAGGCTAATGTGGTTTTCCCTCATCATGTTTCAAGTAGACCATGTTATGTTTCACTCTGCTGAATTCAATTCCTATTACTGTTAACCATAACTTGCTTCAAAGTGTTGGGTGCAATACAAGTGTAAGATTATACTTCTGAATGTAGGGTTTGGGGTTTTTTGTTGTTTCCATTTGTTTCTTTTAAGATTTTACTGCTTGCTATTCATGTTAATGAATGATACCCTTGCCAAGACCTCTGCATTCATTCCTCTGATTATTTGGATAAAAACCACTAAATGCCCTCCTTTCTATTCTGGCTATCCATACAGCTAAAGTATGACTAGTGTACCTCCATCTGTACAGGACACGTGCTTTGGTAACAGATTATAGCACAGCATTATAGATACTATAGCTGTAGTAATCTAGAATTTTAACCCAGAGGAACCTGTGTCAAAGGTAGGACAAACAATGCTATGTCCTAGAAGGCTGAGAGCCAGTGCATAGTATCTTGTTTTGCAAGTTCAGTAGATCATTTAGGTTGCATTAAGAGGAAACTGGTAACAGGGAGGTGACCAGCATAATGGACAACAGTTGTAATGCAAAAGCTGACCCTACCAAATAGTGAGAAAGTTAAGTGAGGACCAACTGCAAGTGAAAAGCTCATAGGCAGGAAAAACACCAAAAACCTGTATCATGGCTAAGATATTATTTAACCCTTGATGCATTAGAATGAGTCCAGGAATCCTTGAGAAGCTAGTAGAGCTCACAGAAGGAGTCTGAAAATAATCAATTTTTACAGGTAATTACTTTACAAACCATCATTTCACTACCAACTTCCATAAAAGAAGTTACCTGGCTCCCTTGGAAGCACTGTAAATGTCACATTTTTTCTATTGGCAGAAAGAAGTGGAGTGTATTTGGAAGCTCATGTGTGATGTCAAGTGCATTTGGAAACTCATGCCTGCAATTTACATACTCTCTGCAATTAAACAAAAATATAATGATCACTGCCTTTTTAATCAGATTTTGTTCTGGAAACTAATACTTCATTTAAAGAGAATGGATAATACTTAGGGAAATCATCACTTTTTCTAACTTCATGTTCCTTGAAAAAGTTAATTAAATCAGAATTATATCTTGAAAACACGTAACACCATAAAATCACAACAAATGTTTATCAACTTTATCTCATTAAAAAGAGATGAGAGAAAGAAATGAGGAAGTTAAACACATAAGATTTCTCCTAAACGCAAGTTTATCTAAACTGTCATTAACATTAAAAAAAGGAATACCTTTGTTAAATTCTCACAATGGATATAGCTCTCTGGAAAATTCATTCTTAGAAGCTTGAGTGTGTTGGCTCTTAGTATAGCCTAAGGTTAAATTTATCTATAAACTATTAGAACTGAGACAATTATTCATTGTCTTTAGCTTATTTTAGAAGTCAGCTTTTATAATTGTTCACAAATATGGCATGACTTCATTCACAATTTACAATTGCTTGACCAATCATTGATACTAAAAAGAGTTTTGACCTGCAGCTCATTTGTCAACCATTAAATATCAGTATTTTGTATTCACTGCAGCTGGTCTCAAAAGCTACATTGTACTTATTCTATGTTGTGACTGGATGATGTAATGCTTCCAAGCTTAAAGAACCTATTTTGCTGGTTTTGATTTTTTTTTGTGAAAAAAGTTGTGATTATACAATAACAAATACAATTAGTTTCAGTCAATGACTTTTTTCCCCATCCAAAAAACAATTTCAAGGTGAAGTGTGGCCACACGCTTTTGCAGAAATAGTTGGTCTGAGCTGCAGAAAAAAATAGCCTTTTTTTCCTCTATTTGCATGATATTTTCTACAAAAGAGAGAATCTTGTAAAGCCTCTAAGTTGATAGAATGACAGTGAATTTGTTGTTATACGACCCTTCCTAGTTAAAAAATAACTTTTTCACGATGGTAGTTCATATAACAACTGGGTAGCAATATAAAAAGAAAATAGGAGCAAGAAGCAAATTTCTAAAGCAATAAGTTGTTCTTTTCAATAAATGTGGAGCCAATCTATTCCTTCTCTCTGGTCCCTCATGAGCAATTTATCTTGAAGAGGCTGGCTGGTTACCAGCAGTACCTCCTTTTAACTGTGGTCTCATCTTATCTCAATGGGTATTCCAAACTATGGAATAGAGACACTGGAAAGGAACTGATAATTTTTCTAAAGGATAAATAGCACAGTGTAGTGTTTAAGTCATGCATTACTGAAATTGTATTTCCCAAGGAGCCAGCCTTTTTAAGTAATTAGCAACTACTTTGTTAGTTTTCCATCCTGAGGCAAAGCTGACAATGGGTAATGATCTAATAAAGTTCTTTGCCATAGAAGTGGCTGCTTCCATAGGTGTTATTATGAAGACTTAATAAATAGTTTACTGTAACATTATTTAATTTTCAAAGTTGTTGGGCAAGAAGCATAAGAGTGGTGCAGCCATTAGGAATGAACTGTGATAGAAAATTCGTTATGTTTACTGTCATTTATGAACTGATTTTCTAGCACTCAGAATGGAGAATACTTTCCATTTGACGAATCATTGATAAGTACTGTAGCTCCATCTTTACTGCTGCTACATGGCATTCTGTTCTCTTTCAGTCATCTATGCATTTTGTGTTTCAACCAACAAGATTATCCATTGCTGGTCCATTATTAGACAAAATTTGTCAGCTCACATGCTTTCATTCTTACCTGGTCTAATAACACAGGGCAGAAGGAGTAGCTAGGGATGGTGCCTTCTGTCGAAAAGCAATTTCACATTTTAAAGACTTCTATGAATATTCAAAACAGCAAAAGATATCTAAGTAAACCATTATTGAAAATATTGTTGTGGCAAGCCAATGGATGAAACTATGAACTTAATGGAAAGAAATATGCTAAAAGAGAAGGGTAGCAGTAGCTTGTAGAAAAAGTAATTAATTTAGCTATACTCAAATATCTGCCTACACTTTTTCCATAAAAAGAAACACATGGTAATATCACGATATATGGCAATATGACAAAATTAGACACCCATTCCATAACAGTAAAATAAAATAATGGAAATTTCTAAGTGTTCAAGGGTATTATATTTTTGTCTTTTATTAGTCATGGTTTAAATTAATCTGCAGTATAATTGTAGTTACTTCTTGAGACTTACACCAGCCTTTAATTCAGCCATTAACCTTTCATGTTATAGTGTGCTTAGGAAATTATTGACTCCCCATTTCACAGAAGTTATTTAGTTTAAGTGAATGCCTATACACTTAGGGCTAAACAGGGCAGTAAACAGCAAAAAATTATAATGAAAATAATTATACTGGGAATAGGTATTCATTAGCACAGGTTGAGGTACAAGAACACCAGACAATTTTGACAGCACTGTGTCTTATTCATTTCTTTCCAAAATGTTCATGCCATCAACACTTTATTCTATCGAAGGAAAGTATGTGTCATCAGAGCCTCTTGTAGAAATATGTTTTTATGTGTGTGTATGTATATATATTTATATATATTAAAAATATATAATTTCCTACAAGTGTTTCTATTTCGTGTTCTCAAGGTTTCTTATATCTAATGAGGAGAGAAAACAATACTGCTAGATACCAATAGCAGAGAGATTAGGAAATATAAATAACATAGCAAATAATTCATGAACAATCCCTTGTCTAGAATATGTGTCCATAAAACAATGAAATAACTTTTTGTAATCTTTTCAAATATACAAAAAGATTTTATTTCATACACATACAAACTGTTAATAGGAAATAGAACTAATAATGTTACATAGATTGGTCATATCAAAGGGTGCATCCAGATGTGATAAGTCTGTCCTCATTTCCCTGTGATTAAAGCAATCACTATCAGAGAAACATATGAACTATTATGCTGATAAAATGCAACTTAAAATTTAGACCTTTTTGAAGGTATAGCTGTGCTGCAGAAAAGGGCCTTCTTGTAAACAGCTTTTGAATGATTAAGCTGCTCAGGACTGTTTTTCCCTCTACCCAGCAGCTAAAAGGAGGAACATCTTTTCTCTCACTCTTGCAGACACCAGTTCTCAAATTCTCCTGCCATATGTGCTGGGAACTTTTTTTATTTTCATTTTACATAATCATCCAGTTTCACTAAGGGGAATCTGCCATCTGCCTAACCCTTTGCTATGTATCCTACTGTTTCACTTTGAAGGGATTGGCTTCATTTTGATATGCTGACATAAGTCCATATTTGGAGGCTTGAAAGCAGTTACTTTAATCAGCAGGGGAAACGATACATAGTTCTTTTGAGTTTAGTAGTCCTATGGGCTTGAAAACTGGTCTAAGCTTTATGTTTCTGGTACACGTGGTTTTTTTCACTGAACATGGTTCATGACCATAGCAAACAAGCACCCCTATAATACCTACAAAAAAGTAAGAAATTATGAGCTTTTAACTTTCACACCAGCAGTTAAGAGACAGCTCTAGGTACATTTAGAAGGATGTGGGTTTAATGTAAAACTGTGTAAGAAATATCAGCATTTGATATCAATGCCCCTACTTTCAATTATTACTGGAACATGAGTATTCTTTGGAGTGGTCATTCAATTTGTCCCTTAAAGCACTACAACTTTAGAAATTCTTTTCTGCCTTATAATACCATACCAAAAAAGGCTGAACTCCTGGATGATATATTCGCAAGTCTTAAGGTCAAATATGCCACAGGTTTGTGTACTACAGCTTGCTTTCTGATTTGTTGACTTACGAAGCAGACCTCTTCAAAACAAGCCACTGAAGACAAGTGCATTCTTACGCTCATACGTTTACCATCTTTGGTGAATCCCAAAGCCAGCTGAAGAAAGTAATTCTACAGATATATTCATCTGTTATGTGGCTGTATGTACAGTCTGGTGAATATATGCTCTGCAAGGGATAGCAGAGACGTAACTTTAAGATGGTTTAGATGCTCCTGGGCTAGCTTTGGAAGTAAGAAAGCATGTGTCTGAGTCCCTGTGATTGCAACGTGCCGTTCTTGCAGTTGAGGAATTTGGATGCTAGAGTTTTGCCCTTTTTATGATTTATTTCTTTTGAACAGGCTTTTTCTTTCACTCTGGAGATAACCTAGGCTTGTCATATTATCTCACTGCAAGTGAAACAATACTGGAAACCCCTAGCTCTTTAGTGAAGATTCAGCTATTATGTGAAATGCTTTAAGAACTTCTGAGAATAAAGAAGTAGATTTATTAGAACACAGAGATGAGAAAAAATGTGATTAGATGGACAATTTTTTGCAACCTCTATCTTTTTCATATTCATTTCATGAAGCTTCCAAATAGATGGATGTAGGATGTATTGTTAAATCAGGGATGTCAGGTACAGTTTCAGTTTATTTACTACAATAAAGAGCTTGCTCTCTTAGTAATATCTAGAGCTCCTTCACTGTATTAGTAGCATTCAGTAATTTTCAGTAGTCTGACTGTAAAATTATTTCTACTGGTTACAATCTCTGCTGTGTACATACAACATGTAACATTGTAAAGAAGTATACCTTTTTGCTGATCAGTTATAAATGAGTCGAAACCTGTACATATACTTTGCCAGAGGCTTGTGTAACTCATTTACGAAGTTTGAAAAATTAGTAGAGAAGACCTTTCTCAGGATAATATACAAATTCTAACACAATACAAAAACCTACCATGTTTAACTGAGCAACTCACTATTTACACAGATATTGTCTTTCTGAGTTTTTCTTTGAGCCATGGAAATTGCAAAATTTTTTCTGAAAAGATAGAACTTCTAGTTATGTATGACACCCTTGACTGGATAAGATGTCTCCCAGTTAAGTAAAAAATTGGTTTCCAGTGGAGAGTTTCTGAGGTTCAGTAAAGTATCAAGCAAACATAATCTGCAAACTTATTGTGTCCATGTCTCACATGTACACAGGCATAAAAATCTCCTAGCCTTACAAATATATATTTATAGACATAGTTCTATTTTCCAGGCTGTTGTCCTTGTGTGGCAGGAGGACTGCAACAGTCATCTTATGCATTGTAAGCAGCCATATTACCACATGGTTCATACCAGACAGATTTCAAAAAATATCCCTCTGCGTATTTCCTTTCCCACAAACATGAAGATCAACTGAGTGAACTAGTGGAAGGTACAATAACCGTCTTGATGTGCCAGGGAAGGGCTTGGACTTCAGCACTTTCAGATCTCCAAGCACAGAGGCCCTCATTCCAAATTGTCCTCCTGTAAACAACAACAGATTCCCAGTGGGATCTTATAACATACCTAGGTGCCTTACTCCCCCTAACACTGTGCTGAGAATTAGAGACTTCCAAGTTTTGAAATTTCATGAGCACCTACATACTTTTTAAAATCTGTCCCCAAATCCTTTGGGGTCTAGCTTTCCACAGGCTCCCCAGAACACTCACAGCTAGGACTTCAAGGATAAATTTCTCATGTATTTATTCAGCACTTACTGAGAGAAGATGATCCAGCCGTTCTTTATTCAGCTCAAGATGCTCTCCTGTACAGCCATCCAAAATGTAAAATCATTCTGATGTAACCCTTCTGCATTTGTTTCTCAGTCTGCAGGTCTGCGGCACTCTTCCCTGACAGATAATTAGGTCCTATTCTCCAGCTGTGGAGGAGATCCTGTATGTAAGAGGTTCTCAGAAAAGCCTTTAGAAATGGGCTGTTTTCTTGTGCAGGGGATCATGTTCTACAATTCTGATCAGTTTGAAGTGAAACACTGGAGGAAACAGAACTCTGTTAGACTCCTTGGCTCTGAGTAATCACGAAGAGCCAATGGTGCCAGGAATAAATCACATGAAGAAAAATACTTTGAGCACAGGAATGGAGCTGTGAAACCCTCACTAGAGTTGGAACACTCCAGAAACACAGAGGACAACTGGAGAAGGTTTAAACAGCACCCTACTTTTGAGTACAGACATAGGACTACAAAACAAGGGAGTTATTGCACTTTAAAAAAGCTACAAAACATCAATCTTAATTGACTGTGTGCTCCTAGCTCATGCAAATGGCAGTAAAATGTGTTAGCATAGGTCTACTTAGAAGTAAAAAAACCACAACAACCTTCCTGTTTATCTGAGCCATGCAAATGTTTTGGGAGAAAATTTGGGGCTATTTACTGTGACATGATTTCCATTCCGTTGCATTTACAAAGGTTTAGGCCCATACATACAGACAGTAAAATACAGCTCACCTGTCAACTGTGATCAGTGAGTCACCACCTGAGTTACTGCGGTTTATCTATCTATACAGACCCTCAGCAATGGGACCCTGGGAGGTGGTGGGTGGGACTTAAAAGGTAAAGTAAGATTTCATAATGTCTGTTCTTAGAGTTTCCCAAGTTATTGCAAGTAAACTAATTATGAAACTACTACCTGGCTGTTTGAGCAGAAAATATGTAAGTTAAACATGTAATAGTACAAAGAAAGGGGATGAAACACAGAAAGAAAAAAAAAAAACAAACCCAACCAAAAAGCAAACAGTGAAAGAGAGTGAAGATCCCAACTTTTCATTCTGAGCCTCACCAAACACTATATGCAGGGAAGATGTTGTTTGGAAACTGGTACTGTATATTCAGACTACTGAAAACCACACATACACATTTTAATAAGCTACATC
Source organism: Gavia stellata (assembly GCF_030936135.1). Taxonomy (NCBI): domain Eukaryota; kingdom Metazoa; phylum Chordata; class Aves; order Gaviiformes; family Gaviidae; genus Gavia; species Gavia stellata. The sequence goes on from NC_082637.1 coordinate 34,980,802, forward strand.
AGATTCTTCTTTGAATCATTCCATAACATCGGAATAAAAAAAAAAAAAGATTTTGCTCAAAGCCAATCAGATGAAATTCAAAAAACTGGTAAGTTAAAAACTCCTCAGTCCTGAGGGGCTGACATTGTACCTGTTTGTTGTTTTGCATTCAGTGGATGCTTAGCATTCCAAACTGAGGAATGAGCTCAACTATGGCAGTATTTTTCAGCATTATCTATACCAGATAAACCTATACCTGAAAAGCCAGACTTGGCATTTCTGAAAGAAAACCACCCACCTCCTGCTTTTCGCTGGGCCACTGAACAATGCTGCCCATCCATTTCATGCAATATTATATTTTTATACTCCTTCTGGTATAGTCCAGCCAGCAAAGTCCAAAGCAAACAGTGAAAGAGAGTGAAGATCCCAACTTTTCATTCTGAGCCTGACCAAACACTATATGCAGGGAAGATGTTGTTTGGAAACTGTAATACTTCTGGAGTCGCAGATCAAGGAGATTTGTTTTTCTGAACCAAACCAAACAGAAAACAAGCTTTCTGGTCATTTCTGCCTCTAAAGTCCTAACAAGCAGTTCATGTGAAGCCACCTCAGAGCTGGACAAATGAGAAGCTGGTAATGGTATTTTGCTCAAATGGGTTTCAAAACATGGAAATACTATTTTTCTGAAAATAAAAAATGACTACACAACAGTAACATCAGATGGATAATGGGGTAGGGGTTCTTTGGCTTTCAAATATTACCATTTTAAAAAGAAAATTGGAATAAAAAGCTAAAATAGTGTACATAAGGCAAGACACGAAAGGTGATGGAGAGATTTTTTAAAGTTTTTCCATTCTGTTTTATGTTTCTGGCTGGTTGCCAAGGTTTAAATAGGACATCTGGATGAAAAGTAGAAAAGTTAAAAGTGCCTTGCTTTTTATTCTTTATGTAGAAAAGAGGAAAAAAAGTTTAAAATAAAAAGGGAGGAGTAGAAACAATATTATCTACTGATAACAAGCCAGAATGAGGTGTCTTTTTACAGTGTACTGAAAGAGGAAATATAGGGTAAAGATTTTACATTTAATTGGCAGTGCTTTGTTCATTTCATTTTTTCCGCAGACATTTTAAGGAGAAAGGAAATTATATGTACATATATTTTGCTGAAGACTTTAAAAAGAAAATTAAAATACACTTAAAATGGAAAAGGTGTGTGTCTCCTGCAGATGCATCCTTCAGCTAGATAAAGTAAGGAAATGCTGAATGATTGCAAAAGGTTTCTTTATCTTAAGGTGGTTAATGGTCATTCAACAGCTTATACTTTAATACTGTCTGTAAAATTAAAACAGTGTTGTGTTTTAAGAAAAGAAGGACTAGAGATCAACTGTCAGAAGGCAAACCCGCAGTTTTGGGTTTTGAAAAGCATGATAGCCCAGCCACTAACCACACTAAGACACTAACAACATACCTGGGAATAGGCACAGGAGCCTCATAAAACATGCTAAACACCAACTCAAAAATAGCATAGTAGAGACTGGAGACAGTAGAAACTGTCTCTGTTTTGATAATGTCCAGTAGTGGAGAGCCAGAGGGTTCAGATCCTCAGCTGTGGTTCTTAGCCAGGGTACGAAAACTTTTCCTCGTGCCATGGATTGCATCCCAGGAATATGATGAAAAGCTAAGGGAGAAGGACTTGTTTCAGCTTTAAGGACAATGTCCAGGTGAGTTTCCAACTAGGTAGAAAGGTACAACATGGAGCACCACTGTCCCAGAGTAAACACTCAAACAATATTCTCTACATAAACCCTATCTCTGTTCCTCAGCCACTTTATCATAAACCCTTAGATATTCAACATTTGCTTCTTTCATATAAAAGTTATCACTCATCAGTATTGTTCATGGAGGGGGAAATGATTGCTACAATTACATAGTTGACCATAATGACCTGATGACAAAAAAAAAAAGCCAGTTTTTCAAAAGCAGAGTACCTAAGCAACAGTTTCTGATATGGTAACAGCCATGGATTTACAGCTTATAAACCTCCAAATTCAGGATGGCAAGCATCCCGTGCTGCTTCCAGTCTTGACATCTACCACTGTCATAGGCAGAGGAATTGTAAGTGTGCTGCAGCACCTATCAAACAAGTTCTGACGCTTCTGTTCTTTGAAAGTGCAAATTTCAGTTTATTGCTGCCATATACACCTTCTTAGTTCTATTAAAAGAATGAGGACACATGGCAGACTGTAGTTCAGAACTGCCAAGAATTCATCAGAGTGATTTAGGACTAGGAATTTCCATCAGGGCTATGATCACCATCTTGTCTTGAAATTAAACAAAGCTATATGCACAATAAAACAAGAAAAAAATATGCAATCTGGAGATAATGAATCTAGAACTCAGTCATTTCATAAAAGAGTATCTCCAGTTCCTTCAAGAAAAATATGCTGCAGGTAGCCTCCATTTCAGTCTATATAGAAATATCTAAAGAACGCAGAAGTCATGAGAAAAGGCAAATATACACCAGTCAGAATTACAGGGAATAGTGCGGTGAAGCACGTGCATCGTTTCAATTATCCACGCTCCTTGATGAACAAGGACTGTGTGCACTTGAGATGTCTCTGCATGAGGCTAGTAACGTTTCAGTCACTGGGATATCCATGGTAATGAAAAGACTAGACTAGAACATCTGGGCCCCTCACTACAAGAAGGACATTGAGGTGCTGGAGTTTGTCCAGAAAAGGGCAGCGAAGCTGGTGAGGGGTCTGGAGCACAAGTCTTATGAGGAGCGGCTGAGGGAATTGGCATTGTTCAGTCTGGAGAAGAGGAGGCTGAGGGGAGACCTTATCACTCTCTACAATTACCTGAAAGGGGGTTGCAGAGAGGTGGATGTTGGTCTCTTCTCCCAAGTGACTAGCGACAGGACAAGAGGAAATGGCCTCAGGTTGCCCCATGGGAGGTTTAGACTGGATATTAGGAAAAATTTCTTTATGGAGAGAGTGGTGAAACACTGGAACAGGCTACCCAGGGTGGTGGTGGAGTCACCCTCACTGGAGGTGTTCAAAAAGCGTGTAGATGTGGCACTGCGGGAGATGGTTTAGTGGGCACGGTGGTGTTGGGTTGATGGTTGGACTTGATGATCTTACAGGTCTTTTCCAACCTTAGTGATTCTGTGATTCTGTGATTGAAACTACAGAACTTAAGTTTAGTGAGGATTTCTTTCCGTGTCTGTGCTAAACCTTGGAGATAATGTTTTAGATCACTGTACAGGATGAGCATTAAACATCCATTGCATATCTGCCTAATGACAGGAAAAATGGGACCTTTTGCAGAGATCTAGTACTGAATGCAGGCTCTCCATTCCACTTTCAAGTAAAGAAACGGTGTGGAAGCTGTGTCTTTGACAGCTTACATACTAGTATCTATCACTTAGATACCTGCAATCAAGGACTAGCAGGCATAGAGAAGAACATGTTGAGACAACTTTTCGTGCCTCTGGCAAGTATGAAAATGTTTCAGTTTATGTTCACTCAGGTGTTCAGTAGCATCCAAAATGCTGACACTACAAGTACTTGATACTGTATGTTCATTTTTGCCTAGCTGGGAATCCCATAATTCTGTGCTGAAATGGCTGTGGGCTTCTTGTTGTTCGTTAGTTGCTCGGGGGGGAGGGGGTGTTGGGGTTTTTTGGGGGGTTGAGGGGTTTGGGTTGGGATTTTTGGTGGCTTTTCAATGTTTTAAATAAGTGTGCCTGTAGGAGTATTTTACATAAGGACCCATCTTTGTTTTGTGAGCTTCTTTATTGGGTGCCCATCTTGGTAAGTGTGCATGCACCTAATGAATATCATACCAGTAGATCTTCTGGCTCCATAAAGCAAATTAATGTTTGAGGAAATTGTCATTTAAGTGCCTTTGAGGCAGGTGTCTTTGTAGCGGTTCTTTTCTGGGTACTTTTCTCTCACATTTATAGATTTGAGATGTTATAGAAAAACAGTGGCATTTCTCAGTTCTTCATGTCTGTAGACTAAGTTGGTTTAGGTACAAAAATCCCTTTCTGTTAATTTCCTGGGTTGCACTCTAGATTCTATCAGCTTAGACAGTTTCTAAAATCCCTTAGTAGCATACTGTCTGTGATCTACAGGATCTGAATTTCCCCAATGCTATACAATATCACAGCAACTTTTTATTAGTTGCACTAATTCAAATCCCCAATGAATTCCTTAGAAAAGGTGTTTTTTTCTCTTTTGTGTATAGCTTTTACGTTCAATGCTTCTAAACAATGTCAGCGCTAGACAATGTGATTCGGTAGCTAGGAATAGTGTTTTTATAAGCCACACTGTAAAATCTTTCCTTTGTTTTGGCATGTGATGTCAGTTTCTTTTATACCTTTCTATGGAGAAATTTCGGTTCCACAGTTAAAGAAAACTAGATGAAGTTACATAGAAATTTGACAGATGTTTTGTTTGCAGTTCAGGTTTGTTTGGACTTCTCTGTTACCTAGAGACAAGTGATGGAGGTCAAAATATTTCAGGTTGTTTGGAGACAAAAAGATCATTCAGTTTAGATACAGTTTCTCTCAGAAACAAATCTCAAGTAAGTAGAGAAATACAGTTTCAAACTCTGTAAAACTTTTGAATTTGCTCACTGGCTTGTGTTTAAGGAATTCGGCGAAAATCTATCCCTCATTTCAACTACCGACAATGATTTGAATATATATATATGACTCTCAGTATTACAGCATCTGAGAAACAAGATAGAGTTTCTGGTTTCTATGATTTGTTTAGTCAGTCTATTCAATGACTATGTCTCACTGTCCAATGTAAATATGAAACCACTATTTTACTCCCATGCATTTACTAGACTGTCTTAAAATGAAGTGAACTTTCTTCTCCTGTAAATGATAATTTCTGCAAGTGATGGTAAAAGTTGCTGTAAAATATGGTCTGGAGACTTCCAATCTTTATTCATCTCATTGAAGAAGTAGTATGTTGGAGACCTTCCCCAGAAGCAGAAGCAGGTCCAGTTAATAGTTCCTTACAGTATTTCGGAACTGATTGACTTTATAAAATAGCTACCTGTCCCTAATCTTTCAACTGCCACAGGGTACTGCTACAAGGAGGACCTAAAATTGTCACCCACATTGCTCAATTTGCCAATGGTGACTAAGGCCTTGTCACCAATTAGAAAAGTTGTAAACTACATTTTCCACTTGTCTTTCTTACAAAAATGTCAACTACACAAAAATGCTTCTTTTTCACAACAGCAGTTAATAAAAATAGTTGGAACAAAATCCTACAAACAACACTGCACAACCTTCACTGCCTTTGCGTTTGACAGTTTCTGTGTTGGCCATTTTCTACACATTTTTCTTGCATAAAGAGGAGGTAGCTACTAATATTCAGTCTGAATAAAAACAGTATTTGGGGAAACTAAGACCAAATGTTTGGTATGGATGGATTTCTAGTATTAACAGGAATACAAAATTCCCTCTTGAAGAACGTTCTGCTTTTCAGCACTCTCTGTCCCACGGTCTGTTGCACACAGCTTTTTTTAAGGTAAGGAAATATGGATAGCAATCTCTTTCAGTCTTCAGAAGCTCACGGAACTATTCCTGTATGGTATTTCAAGTGCTTTAGCAATATTCTCACACTGTGTTCTGTGGGAAATATTGTTGCAAACATAATGAGCCTTAGGCAATTGACCCAACTTGTACACTAGTATATACTCTAAAAGGTTTCATTGCTTTCATTTTAAATAATTTTTGAGGACAGATTGGAAATCTTTTGTTGCACCTTCCTCTGCTGGGCTTGCAAAATTAAAACTTTAATTCTGACCTGGTAAAATAGTAAAACTAAGCCAAGACTACAGAACTCAGGTTGTATGGTTCAAGTATATTTCCTAATTAAGAGAAGACATATCATAAGTGAGTCTAAAAGCCCAGCCACGACAACAGTAAATAAAACAAAACAAACATGATATGCCTGCAGAGAAGACAGGAAAAGGTAGAGGAAATAAACACATTTGCAAGGAGGGTAATGACACTTGGGGTAGAATTATAAGGAAGAAAGTGCTCTCAGTGCAGGCGGCACAGATATGAAGGTATAGACCTGATAAGCTTCTTACCAGCACAGGCTCCCAGGGCAACAGGTGTCTTGCAAGAGGTCCTTTGGACACCAAAAAAAAAAAAAAAAGCAAGCATGATAAAGTAGGAAGAGGACACTGGATGGAGATTTAGGAGCAGATCAACTTTTTGAATGAAGAGAGGGCTGAGGAATTAGAAAACAAGACTGTTATGGCTCTCAGCCAGACCCTAAAAGCCTTGGAACCTAAAAGTAACTCTAGTTGATGGGCACTCAGTAACAAGAGACCACAAGTGTCTCTTTTAGATTTATCCAAGTCCAGTTAAGAGGTAATTATGTTAATTAATTTGGTTAATTATTTACCTCTTGCCTGGAAAGATTTTTCAGCACAATGAGAAATTGCTCGAGTTAGTTCAGAGCAGTGATGTAATTTCGCAAGCTCTACAAAATCTTGGGGCTCTCCTCAATTAATTTTATGGATGGTCCCTAGTGCCTCTTGCCTACCCTGATCCCTCTAACCACCTCTAAAACATAATCACATACCTCTTGGTATGGTATTTTCATTTTCTTCCTTTACTCCCCTTCTTCCACCAGGACTCTGAGGCCACATATATAGAAAAAAACCCCTATCTTAAATATGTATATTTAAATAGAATTCTTCTACAATAGTGTATGATTGTCAGATCTAGAAATAAGTTTACTTAAATGTTTTACTATTTTGTAGAGAAATACCTAGCTGACAAATTCTTGATTAAATTGCATACATGTAGTCTTTCCTTATTAATATTGTTATAATTCTGCCATCCTTATGTGTGCAGTGTTTATGAATAAATTTAATATTGCCCTTAATCATGCTTTCTGTGATAACATGTTAAATTAGTGTTTCTAGGACTGCTGAGATTCAAGAGAAAGTTCAAACTAACTATATCTTTTTATCAATGTAGTTCTACATGTCCTGCACACTAAAAAATATGCTGATAACAAATGGGAAGGTTAGGCTTTTGCAAAGAAAAATAGAAACAGCCAATAACAAAGAAGAGTACATGAAGTCTTGCATTCTGTCAGTTTGGTCAGGAATATTTACCAGGAGTAGGGGCAAGAATTGATGGGTCTCTACTTACACCATTAGCATTGGGCAAAATAGTTTCTGTGTTTCTGAGTAACACAACATTGTCACCAATATGCTTTCACTGTCCTGCACAGCTCTGTAACTACCCAATATGGAAACTGAGTACACCTAAGTCTCAGCCATAGCAGGGGACTTCTGGGCACACACAGGCAGAAACTGCAAATTTTCAGGCTATGCAGACTAGCACATTCAGAATGAAGCAAAGCTGAACAGAGACATACAAGGTGCTTCTTTGAACTTTGGTAAATGTTAAGCACTTGTATCCTGTTTGGATCTGATCCTTGACCATTGGAGGGAATTCTTTTCTACCTTCTTAATATTCATCACATTTTGCCAGTCTAATAAGTCTTTTTATCTTCCATTATCACTACAGACCCCAGCATGCATACAAAGTCATGCCTAAAATATATCAGTTGCAATATATATGTATCTATTTGTTTGAAATGACAGAATCATTCCTCTTTCTCTACCAATCCTTCCTAAGGGGTATTAGTCAGAGAATATCATAGCAGAGAATGAGCTCCATCCTGCAGTAGCTGTCATTCAAGGCAGTTTGACCGTTTGTAGGTTTGCTTGGTTTCTCTGATCAAATAAACCTGGTACGTGACGTCAAATATTTGGGTCACATAATTTGCAATGTGTAAGTTTGATAGACCTGTAAGATGTGTGGTAGACAGGCTTTGAAACACAGCTGTACAAAATTGTGCAATTTTATTTTTAGATACCTGACTAAGTATCCCAAAGTATTTCATACCTCTTATCAGTCTATACATGCTTCTTCAGAAATACTGGATTAAATTTCCAATGCTGTCTTCTGAAGAAGTCCCATAATTGTACCAACAGCTTGCAACTGTGCATTTATTCAGTCACCTATAAACTGTATGTAGATCACTAACTGGGAAAATATTCAGATAGCTATAAGCTAGGTGTAAATTTTATTCTGCTTCAAATTCGTTCCTGTTCCATGAAAGGAAGAAGATGAAAAAAAGAAGCTCCTAATTTCTATAGTTCTAGTTGAATTCCCCTTCTCAGATATATATATATGTATGTATGTGTGTGTGTGTATACATATATATACACACACCCCCTCACTGAGGAATTTTAGTTTATTCTAAGTGGGTTCCTAGTCTGGGCTTTTGCTCTGAACTCAATTCCCTTGTTTCTCAGGCTTGTAGCAGTGTACCTGAATGGCAGATCAAAGATTGGAAAGCTATTGTTTTCCATTAATGCTTTTTTAAATTAATTTTTGTGTTTTTTTACACAGATAACCTTGCCAGAAACAGTCTTTGTAGATGCCTACGTGATTCATTTTCTAAAATGTTTTTTGTTGTTTCTCATGCAATGCAGACTGAGCCCAATGCTTCCCTTTCCCCAAAATAGAAAATAATTTCAAGTTTTGAATCTATTTTTCCTAAATGTTGCCTAGTCTCTGCATTTTTAGTCTAATGGCCCTTAGTATCTTCTGGAAAGCAGATATTACAAAAACTAGCAGCAGTATTCTGCAAAAGTACAATAGCCTTCCTTCACTTACCCTTATAAAAGGTCTCAAGATTTATTTTAGAGTTTAGGATTTAGAAACTTACAACTGAAAAGCTAGAGAGATGGGATATGCACAAAATCCACCCTTTTGCTCCTATTGCCTTTTTTGTATCATGGAAACAGAACAGTATTATGAAGTGTTTATAAGGAACTACTTTCTCAAATATTATGAATATGAACTCATTTTATGTGAATATTAAGACCAGTGAGACTGGCATGATTTGTCCTCTTGTTTTCTAGTTATTGGAGAACTATACGCTCTAGGAGGACAATGCCTAACGCCTTCCCAAGACAGCCATGCAGGGGTAGCAGAAGCTTTGTAAGTCTCATTGGTTCATGTGAATCAATGGTCAATACCAGATTCCCACTTCAAAGGGAAAAAAGAAACCAGAAAGAGAGAAATGTTTTTTTTCTTTCTTTCTCCAATTCTGTATTTCAAACTCCTGCTCTGGATGAATTTAAATTAATCCACCAGGGGTCCTGAAGGAACACAGGTTCTCAGGTCTTTACATGTCTTGTCTGTTTCATCAGCTATTTTAAAGACAGAGCATTCTGCAATTTGAAGTGAAGTTAACTGTCCAAACCCACCTGTCTAATTTAGGGTGAAGCTGGGAAGATAAAACTGACCCTAATTTATTACACACTAAATTTGCTTCCTGTTTTACTATTCATCCATTAACATAAAATTTTAATTCTAATATATGCTGAGAATAAAATAAAATATTACATAATGGACCATTTAGTTAATAACTTCCTTGTTTTTGAAGGCTCCTGTAACAGCAGCCCTCTACCCCTCACTCTAATAGGCAACATTCATTTTCAGTGAGGCAATTGTTAGAGTGCTTTGTTGTATCAGTTGTGCGAAGAGAACTGAGCATAATAATCTGAAAAGTTTGACACAGTGAATTGATTTTTGTTCTTAACATTTTAAGACAAGCCAAGATAAAAGGTGACCTCATAAAAAAAGTTTGATACAAAAAAGGAGAAAAAACAAGTTAGCATTTTGTTAAAATTGGAAACATGGGAAAAGAAGATGCTTGTTTAATTCTGTGCATTACAATAGCAGCTTCCTGTTGTGGTTTCATGCTGCTGCAGTGCCCTCTATCCTTTAATGTCGCTATACACGTTTAATTACCCCATGAGATACAGTGATTTTGTTTCTTCAGAATCAGGACAGCTTTGGCTGATATTTCTGTTCTTCAGGGTGTAGTCTTTACCAAAGAAATCATCATTTATGAGTTCTTCCCATAAACTGGGATTTATTTCACATCTTCTTATAAAAATGAATATAAATTCATGTGTTATTTATTTTTTCTATAAGTCTATTGGTTAACTTCTAATATTTATACTGCTGTAGCCTAAATGTATCCATTTCAGCAACTGAGAAAAACTATACAGACTTAAAAAGAAATTTAATTGATAATGTTAATTTAAAAAATACCAGGTGCTTTATTAATATAGTTAAAGGATCACTTCAGCTGAAAGCCACAATAATGTTCAGAGGTGTTATTACACTAATTATCACTTAGTAATTAATACTGTTACTATTAAATCCAGAGAGCTTTATGTTGTTCAATATACTTCAGAGAAATACCTACCCCATTGGCCCATATCACAGACAATATTCTGGGAATTTGGAATTCTGGTCTCAGACATCCCATCTGTAAGAGCCGGGCAATATAATTATTGAAGATACAGAGCAACGGGATAGATAAATTATTTGAGGGAAGAACCTATTTTCAGTGGAGAAGAGGGTTCTCCTGCTGTATGTGGAAAGGTAAAGATTAGAAGAGGCAGTGCTGAAAATACCTTAAAATGGCAGCATTCTAAAAATACCTATGCACATTGCTTTTCCATAAACTGTCAGCTTTGAATTTTCTTAAAAAACATATAGCCCGCTTTTGCTGTATGCTGTTTTGCGCAAGCCCTGTACTTTAGTATGTAATACATACAGGTGAAATATACCACATGACACCAGTTATTAAGATCTTTTTTTATGGGAATTCATTCCTTTTTTCCCCCCACCCTTTTTCACTCTCCCATTTCCTCAGTATTGCAGCATCACCCAAGAGAGCTCTAAATGATGCATGTCTAGAACAAAGGCAAGGGAATCTAGGGCACTGCCACAAGACCAGACAGCCTTAGTTTCTGCTGTAGCATGTAACAATGCAGAGTATTAAACATTTACACATCTGCTTGTTATCAGAATTGCTTATCTTGTACTTTTTTAATAATAACTCCTTTGATTTTACTGTAGCATGCAATCTGCTTTTAGCAGGAAAGAAACACAGAAGGAATATTTCCAGCCCCAGATAATCTTTTTCCCACAGAGAAGTAATGTATATACATTAAAAACAAGGAAAAGAAAACCACAAGGCAACAGTGAAGAAAATGGAGATACAGCAGATATATTTCTCGTCCTTCTCATTCTCCAAAATCTTATTATATAGGATTGTTTGCAACAATTGCACAGACAGAAGAAAATAGCATAAAATTTGGGAGGTACTATGGCTAAGCTTAAACTGTCACTTACAGAATTTTCTTTGTTTCCTGAAGCATCTATTTCAAGCACCATTAAAAATGCTTATTGTGTAACATGCCAAACAGTAGGAAAACATCTCTCTAGCAGTGTTGTTCAAGAATTTTTCCCATATGTCTTCAAAAAATAAAGTGACAAGTGAAAATTTGAAAACTACTGTTGTAAAAGTTCAACCTACCAAAATGCCTAGTGGCAAGTTATTTTCAGTATTGTCCCAGCAGAACTAACAAGCTAAATGAAGCTGCACTAGGTCAGTTATTTGGCTGGCAAATCTCTGCTGGGATGACAATGGAAGTGGCAATGGTGATTTAGTACTTGGTTTTCTTCTCTGTGTGATAGTAATGAACTAATGGTATCAAACATGACAGTGACGTGCTGTGCTGAGACAGGCAGTTAGTTATTTTGGAATAGTTAGTAGCTGGAATTTGTCTGCCAGGAGGTCCAGGACATATTCATATCAAATATGGATGCTACCCAGGACAGAATTTGTCCAGCAGGTTGCAACTAATTGCACGCAACCTATTCAGACTGCTCTTTTGTTTCAGTCAGAGTTGGCACTGTTTTTACCCTAAGTTCTTACTTCATACAGCTGTGAATTTTTTTGTCCTTGCAATGCCTTGTTCAGGAGTCAACATTATGCTGTACACAGCAGGGTGATCAATATATACAAGATAGGCACATGCTTGTGAAAGGCTTATTTCCTCAGCAGATTTCAGTGATGTGGGGAGTCTGGTATGTAGCATGGCTCTTGGACTGAGGCCCACTGACTTCTGTTGGTCTCATCCTACATGGTGGGAAGGAAATGTGTACTACAAATGGATGGCACCCACCAAGATGCTTCAGTAACAGATACATGCAGATCTCATGCTGTAGCTCATAGTCTGGGCAGAAGGTTTGCTTCCTTCCCAGTGCTCTACAATACAAGTATTAAACTATGCCATGGAATTAAAAGTCATGTTACTGTAAAATGAACTCTATCCTGCATGTAGTCTAAAGATTCTGACTGATTTCAACATCTCCAGATGTATTATAGAGCAAAACAGGCCAATACAGTAAGAATGTTTTCCAGATCCACCATAGCTTAGGGAAATTGATTTAAGTCCGTTCATTCAATTCAAACTATTAGTCTCAAATCCAAGGAAGGAAAATAAAATCAATATAGCCATTTGAGAAGCTGACAATGCTTGCACCTGAATTCAGGGATATTAGAGTGCACAGCCAGCACTTATTGATGTATGTAGAAAGATCATTAATATGATGTAGTTCCATCATCCCTACCCTGCTGGTCAGCATCTCCAGAAAAAAATGTTGAGCAAAGATATGGCAAACTGTCTCATGTGGTTATGCAGCATATATATACTTCCAGGTATTGATAGCAGTCCTGCTCAAATTAGAAAACTGTGATTGACACACATAGGGTTAAAATGTATATGAATTTTATTTGAAAACAACAACAGAAAAAGCCTTTTTAAGAAACAGTCAAAATTTCACAAACTTATCAAAATCCCCTGAAACTGGGATCCTTCAAAAACAAGATATTTTGACTGTTATAACCGAATGAGATATGTTGATTAGCTATAACCAAATAAAATCACAATTGCACTGAAATTAAAAAAAAATTGCTCGCTTAAAAAAGGAAAGTTTGTTTACAGCAAAGCTTGCTGTAATGTCCCTTTAACAAAACCACTGGAACTTCACTGGCTTTAGTTGAGTTATTCCTGCTCCTGCAGCTGCAATAACGGAGAAGCAAGCCAAATACCAGTGAAAAAAAAAGAAATCTTCAAACACATTCATGCTTTTCTTACAATGTGTGCTGCTATATCACTTTAAAGTAAGGCCAAACACTCTCTTTTTTCCCCCCTAAGAAAAGGATCTTCAGTCATAGACACCCCCTTGCACTTCATTCTACATAAATGCAAAAGAACCTTTCTTACTGTAGTCAAAATGAAAATTCAATTTACTTGAAACACATACTAGACTTTCTTCTCTTATATTACATGGGTATGCTTTTTTGAATTATAAAGACCTTTCAGAAGTGAGTGTTGAAGCCTGCTCTCAAGAAAAGTCCATGGTTAACCCTTTGGTTTTCTGCGTTGCTAAAAGGAAAGAGAGTGTATTTTTTACTGAGACTAGATGAACTGTCAGATATCTGCATTTAAATGGAGTGTCTTTAGCACTGTTTATGCAACAAAGCTCAGGGCTACTGGTTTCCTTGAGTGCCAGGAAATAGAGGTACTTTATTTTATATAGTTCATTTGTGCTGCTGCTCTTGGATATGAGGCAAACAAGGTAAAAATTAAAAGTGCACAGGAAGGAAGGCTGAGAAGCATAAAAATGCAAACTCAAAACTAGTTACCTGAAAGCCTCATTGAAGGTCTCCAGGTGTAACTGGCTGTTCAAAATCTTATAATTACTACTAAAAAAAAAAAAATTCCTACAAAATCTGAACAGGTGAGCTAAAGGAGAAGCTGGTTTTACATAATGCCACATCCTTCCATCTTGATGATTCAGTTGATTTTTCATTATTTGTTGCCTTTGTGGTCTGAGACATTTCTGGAAAGACAAAGCACTAAGGTCTCATTTGACTAACCTAAATTCAGTGAGAGATTAGACAGTGAGCAAATCTATAATTGTCCTCATTAAATTATGTTAATATAATGAAACTAGAAAGTATCCTTAGACATTTAATTTCTTGTTAGCAACACAGAATGAAACCTGAACTGATAGAGGACCATGTCAAGGTGCACAGGGCTCCTAACACAGTAACAATCTTGGTATTCTTCAGCAGGTAATGACAAGTGAGTATAAAGACTGATTGTACTGGACTAATAGTATGGTTCAAGAGTCAACAAGACAAATACCTAGAAGAAATGGAGTCTTTCACGTCGTTTAAGAAAGGTTCAGTAATACAGTAGAGAATATGAATGAAGCAACAGATTTCAGTAGAAAGCATGACATGGTCAAACCGACAAGGAAGGAATGGGATTTTAGTTGCTGATTTACCATTATCATTTATACATATATAAGGATGGTGCCATCACCATGAAGAGGCCAGTGACAGTGACAACCAGATCTTGCACTCCAACTAGTTTTGGACTTCCCTGTTTCAAAACTCAAAGTTTCAATCTAAATATTCTGTAAAGAAATTTATTTTGATCTAACAGAGGTGTATTCTGAAGGTCAGGTACTTGGAATAAGGAAACAGAAAAGAAAGAGGTATTAGAGGAATTTCAGCGTTGCTCTGTTATGAGATGTTCCATTTCCACCTTGTCCTTCCAGTGATGTTCCATTTTAAATCTTTTATTTGCTGCTAACTGAAAAAGTAAATGAGTTTAAAAAATGTGCTTTTTTCTCATTTTGTCAAAGAAAACTAAGTATCCAATAAACTGGAAAAAGCTTTCAGTTTGTGCAATGGAAACCAAAGGTGAAATTATTGTACAGCTTTATTATTCACCAATTCAAAGTCTATTCTGACATCAGATTGTCATCTGAATTGCACAACAATGAACACAGATGTATCTGTGTATGTATTTATTCAGTGATGTATATCTGTGATGTATCTATTCAGGTTAACTTCTACGAGCAATTGACAAGACAGCTCAGTGTATGAAACAGGCTCAACAAAGTGATGAACAGGGAAGAAAAATGGAGAAAAATGAATGGAAGAAAAATGGAGAAAAATTTGCAGTGGACCGTTCCAGCTGTTGTTTTTGTGGGTTTTTTTCCCCAAAAGCTTTTCCCATTCCCTTTTGCAATGAATCTTATTGCTATAGTCTTTGAGGGAAGCATAGTTTGAGTCAAGGTCACAGACTATCAAGAGTGAATGAAGAAAAGAAAAAGGTGGAGGGAGCTTTATGCATCAGCAAGGTGAGACACTTTATGGAAGCATAGAACCATAAACATTTGCAGAGGAACAAACAGACCTGTGTGGTCTATTGCTGCCACACAAGAGCAATTCACCTGGTACCTGAATTTAGACAAGGATTCTTTCTTTCTTCCTCCATAACTGTGATTCCCACAGCCTTAATTTTAATTATTTAAATAAACTTTTTCTTTGCTTTTAAAGAATATGGGAATTTTAAAGAGGTCTATCTCCTTTTTATGTCCTAGCAAGTTTCAGTTGCTGCACTGCACTGCATTAGCTCATTATCTGTTAATGTTCCACATAGATCATATACATGCTGATATTTGTTTACCCTGCTTTTGATTGCCCTTCCCACATGTTTGTTTCACTAGTAAAACTAATTTTATTGCATGCTTTGGGATATACACTATACTCAGTATAACTAACTCTCATTTCCACATCATTGTGTTGTTACAAAATGTTGACTCTAAAACCATCTATCTTCCTTTCCTTACACCCTTCTCACTCCTATCTGTGCCAAAGAGTCCTTGTTACATTCTTTTATACATAAATATAAGTATATAACTGATATTTTATTCATAAATACAAATATGTCATTATATTTTTCATAGATATGCTCACATCCGAACATGCATACTTTCCTGTAGGTTCTGAAGCACTGATCGTTTCAATGGTAATCATTTTCTACTCGTTCATCCATTCTGTGGTGTGACTTACAAAAAAGAAGAGAGAGGATTAAGCAGCAAAGGCCTTTCACTACAGATAAATGTAGATAGTTGTAAACTTAAACCACAAAAACCCTTCAGGCACCTGGAGCTATTATTAGTAACCAAAGCACATATAGCCACTAATTACAACCATATGGTTCTCGCTGCATCATGCCAGGCAAACTGAATTACAACAGTATATGAAGTCCAAACAAGTCCAAGACAGCTGTAATCCAGTATTGTGAATCTGGTTTTAGGGGCCTGTTCTCTCGTATGCATCTCATCGCTTTAGTTGTGCAGTAAAAAAGGAAAACCAGCACAAATTAGTCCCTTGATTCCTGCTGATAGCACACTATTGCCTTCTTGCTCACAATTTATCTGTTCCCTCTTTAACATTTTCATTATGTAACTTTGAAATGCCCCAAAATAGTCCCATGGGGTCCTAGGAAGTTGTACAGTACTTTCATCAGTTTTATTTCACAGATATGTATAGAAGTATGGCCGAGAAGACTAATGATTTTAGCAAGCCAGATGCCACTCAGAATAGACCCTGGGCCAGACTCGACTGGCACTGCTACTGGAAAAGAGAAAAAGATCGTAATGGTATTCTCTTCCTATACAGTTCCTCCCACAAGGATCAAAATTGCAGATCCTGTATCAGGCAAGATCTGGAGCTCAGTTCTGGATTTTAATTTGATGGCACACAACAATTTACTGACTTGGAATGGATTCTTCCTTAGCTTCTCTATTGACCCATAGAGTAGCCTTGGTTAAATAACTCATATCTTGGTATTCCTCATCCCTCCTACCTTCTGTGGGAGGATATTTTGAGAAGGAAACAGATCCAAGGCATTATCTGTCCACTTTTTACTTTGTCCATTTAGGTTGCAAATGCAGCTGGAGAACAGGTCTTGCTATGCATTTATCTACAATGCTCACGCCAACAAGACACTGGTCCCATTGACCGCCCTTAGAAAACACTATGATGTCATGAGTAGTCATATACTCCCCACCTAAGTGACGCCTTGTATTTCCCTTTGCAGTTCTCCAGTCAGGATTCTCATCTGTCTACCCAACAGCCTTGAGAGTGGAGCATTTTTTATTTCACTTCATGAAGGGATGTAATCCTAAAGTGATTTTGTGAAAAACGATGAATGGGCTGCAAATGTGGAGAAATATTGCTTCTTGTAAGTGCAGGTAGAAGAGGAAAATTACCTGTGGGTGCAATGAATTCTGCTGCTACTTGTGGGTTCAGGCAGAAGCAAGTAGTCTATTACCATACTGGCAGAGCCATCAGTCCTTTATGAAAAGAGACTAAGGAAAATTGCTGAAAATAAACTAGTGTCAGCTTTAAAATGCCATATCTTTTATTTCTGGTTTTTGGGGGGATGGGTTTTCTCAAGGTTGGGGGGTGGGGGGGGTGGTTTTGGGTGGGTTTTTTAAAATGTTTTCATTTATTCTTTATTTAGTGCAAATGTACTTTACAACTGAAAGAAATTGATCCAGTTTTCCTGTTTTCTTTCATGCAATTAAAGGAGTCTGTTTACTTCCCTGCTCAGGGTGAAACGAAAGATAGAATCACTGAACTGTTATTCTGTATCCATTATGAAAATATCTGGCACAGAAAGAGTGATGCAGGATATACAGATGGAAGATGTAGTGAGTAATTCACCTAGCATCTTCTGTCACTGGAAGATAGAATGCCTGACTGACACAAGTAGCTTATTTAAGGGAAAGAAGTCAGAGAGCAAACTTACGTTCAGATTTGTGCAGATCCTAGCAAGACATCCAGGGAAGGATATGAGTTAATGACAGATAAAGCTGCTCACAATCCTAGTAGGGAACAAGAGAAAATTTTTTGACCACTATGAGTGCACTCTTTCTAGGAACAGACAAAGTAATAACAAATCCACAAATACAGTTATTCAAGTGTGCAGTTTGCAAAGACGGAGATTGTTCTTTGCAACCCAAGCAAAAAAACCCAAACAAACAAAAAAACAAACAAACAAAAAACAAACTAAAAAACCCCAAACAAACAAACAAACAAAAAAAGTTAGATGAACTAGCTGGGAAGTTTCCAGTATTTTTTATTTCAGTACCCTCACTGCCTTCTCTCAATTTTCTGTTTTCCCTTATCTTTTTGTTGTTAAAACTTGAAGACAGAGCCAGAACTTTTATCCTTATCTTCAGTCCTACCTCCGGAAGCGAGCTGACTGCAGGCTTCTAGGACACACTTCCACAACACCTTTCTAGGACAGTGAAAAGCCAAACTGGATGAGGAGGACTCCTGTGACACTGAGGAAAGGTTTTGTCACTTTTTAAAAATAAACCATATTGATTTCCAAACATTTTAGTTTGACACTGCTGGAACAGTAGTATTACAAAATTTGAAGGAGAAATCAATTTTCTGAAGTGACTGTTCTGAGAAAGAGATTGTGATCAAGACATCCACAGATCTTCTTCTCTTGTAACATGTTGGAAACATGTAACTTCTGAATCAGATAAAGGTTAGCACCTATGCCTCTCTTCTCTCTCTAACATAAATATCTATTCTCTTGATGTACTATTCCTAACATTTTTAAGTGTATGGAGTTTAACCTTTTTTATATACATTGCCGTCCTCCCCAGCCATGTGGGAGACAGGCTTTTAACTGTAAAGTCACTTCACTCACAGAAGATAGAATTTCACTCATTTATAATAACAGTAAAGAAAGCTGTAGAAATCTGAGCTGCTTTGTTAAGTCAGTATTTCTTGAAGATTGCACTAGCTCTATCCATGCAGATAGATTAACAGTTTTTCAAATATTTATTAAAGCAACCCCTCTTTTGATATCACCATGAGATAATTACTGCATCTTTAACCACCACCATTTACAATGCCATGTAGGAAAGGATCTTGCTTTAATAATATATTTTCAGTTCTTGATTTGGTTCTGCATAATCTGATTTTTATACACAGTGCACAAATTGTAGCCACTTCATCAATGTCTCATTATTTTTCTCTTAACAATGCACTGGCAGTGATTAATTTCTGAAGACCAGTAAACAAAAACCTAGCCTTGAAAGTGATTAAAGCTTAGCTGTAAAATATGTGCATGCACACATTAACTAAATACTGTTATTATAAAGTCAAACACTGCTTCATAAAAGAACGCTCAGATGCAAGGGAGTATGCAACAATAGTGGAAACTGTGCAATACAATAGTGTTCCTTAGAGATTTTCATTAACACCAAGTATACATGAATATGACCTGTAGAGAATAAAGAATCTTCTTTGGAGTGACATTGAGAGGTAACTATAAGAATAAATTAATTCTCAATGAATTTCATGCAACTCTGCAATCAGGTAGGATGAATTTCACATATGTTTTTGAACCTGTGTTCCACTGAAGTAAATATATTACCCTAAGTAACTATAGTGACACTCTTGTAAAACACAGCCTTAAAAAGACAGGACTTGTAAGGCTTTATGTACCTCTTGATTCCCACTCTGAGTTGAATGTTTTGAAGTGTGGTACTGTCAATCTCAGTTGTAACTTGTGATCAAGTAGTACTTGATTAAATGGTATGATTAAAGTAATGGAAAGATTTGTTTTAAAAATCTATGAAATGGCTTCTCTACTATTTTACATCTAGTAATTCAATATTGAACAAAAACTTTGTAAGATACAGTGATTGTGAACACAACATGCCATTTGATTTAATACTGTCATGAACAAGCTGGAGTTGAAGGATTCATACTCTGGCAATGCTGCAGGCAATGAAGCATCCATCGGTTAAGACCCTGAAGAGTGTGAAGATACAAAGAGAAAAGAATACTGAAGACATTTAAGGAGAAATAATTCTTTTGAGTCCCAATGACAGTATTCTTTACAAGTTCTGCTGAGAGAGCGAGCGAAGTGGAAAAACACATCCTACCTCAAAAAACATAGAGCTGTAGCAGCTTTGTCTGTTAAAAGGGCCACAGAAAATTTGGTCTTTACAAGCCCTTGCATAAGTTGTACATAGGGTTCATATGCGAAATTAATAGGATTTAGCAAATTATGGATTAAACAAATCTAGCTGAAAGTCAAGCTTCTTTTGATTTCTGTTCCCAGTGGTCTATACTGTCATGGAGTATAAAACAAATGAAGAACATATAACAGAAGTTTTGCTTAAATAGAAGTCAGTGTTCCAGAAGACAATGAGTCATACAATAAAAAGAAGAATGACTTCCCCCCCGCCCCCCCCCCCCCCCATTCCTAGGATTCTATATTTGTTTTCTGTTTTGCTTGATTAGACAGTGTTGACATTAAAAATCAAGATGTCAGTTTCTGAACTGTCAGGCTTGTTATTTTAAAAATTTTGCTCTGTGATAATGTTAGGTAGGACATACTCTCTAGTAATGTATGTGTAAAAATATAGAATTTCATCTAAAATAAAATAAAAATAACCCCCCACACTCATTATTGTCATTATTAGTTTCAAAGAAAAACATGATTATTTTAAAAAGATTTTAAGAATGGAAAAAAATTGTGGCTGAATTTGATAATGTCTCACAAATGTCAGGTGATCGTACATGACTGAGAATCTTTTCATTAATCTTGTCATTCAGACAGATACACAACTGGATAGTGGTGTCTTTTAAATATATATATCAATCAGTACCAAGGACCAGAAGAAATAATCACTTTTAAAATGTAATGGGAGAAAACACTTTAATAGGAAGTCTTTGAAGTGCCTGATTAGCTCTTCTGTGAAAAAATCAGTTGAAAAGAACACTTTTGTCAGGTATCACCCACCCACATCCTTCATTTTTTCCATTGTTTTTTGATTTGGAGAGTTTTATTGCATTCCAATGATCAGTTATATAAAGTAATGATCAAATTAAGTGACTTCATGATGGAACACTAAAGTCACAATGTGTTAATCCTAAACTTCATGCAGAAGAGTAAGTTTAAAATTACATGTATGGGTATTTTGTTCAGAATTTTTAGGTTTACAAGATCACAGGGAGCATTCAAAGTACTTGGCAACACAGCTGCTCAGAAACAATACACCCACTCACATATTCTACACAAGGGATTTTTTGTTATTGCCCCCTCCCATCTCACCCTCTTTAATTTGTTCTAAGAAGTAATTAGTTCCAATTAGACATCACAAGTCTTGTTACCATAGTTTAAGTCAAAGACTAAAGAACTCCAAAACCATAAGGATTGTATAGAAATGAATTATTGAATATTTTGTACCAGTTCCAGTGTAATAGATTTGAACATTCTAGGCTGAAATACAGAGATCAGGATTCAGCTTGCTCATAGAAGTGCATAGCTTGAACATCAGGCAGGCTTTTACTTTTTTCCATTGGGAATGAATAATTTTCTGTAGTCAAAGATTCAATAAAGAACCCCCTGAGCCCATCTATGGCATGTTTACAAGGGGGTATAAACTCTATCAGAAAGAAAAAAAAACATAACCTGGAAGTGCCACAAACTCAGGAGTATTCTGAATGCAGTAATATTTAGATCACTGATGATGTAAAGGCTGCCTCCTTCATACTGTTCATCCAAACTAGAAGTTAAAGGGTAACCTGCTATGCCCCTTGTAAGAGATGTGGGGCCAGCCTGCTAGATAATTCTTGTCTTCACTGAGACTGTCCTACAGGCTCTGCCTTTCTGCTAATCTTCTTCAAGATTTCCAGTCTAACAGGCTTCTTAAAGAACTGGTTTGTAATACGGTAATTTGTGCATCACTATATTCCTCCAGAGTAGTCTGGGACCATTGCCTTTCTGTCTAATCAGTAGGAATAAATTAATGAGCCTAACTTCCCCCAATAACTTCTGGGCATTCAGGAATTGCCTTATACTATGAATTCCTGAAAGTCCTCATGCCACAAAAACACTATCCTAGCAGTTATTACAGAAAGGAGCAAAGTCTCAAATCCTCCAATGGCTTTGTGCTACAATTTCTAGCTTGGCAGACTGAAACTGTAACCATGTTGCCTCGATCTTGCTTCAGGGTTTATCGTCAAAGAATCTGTAAAAGCAACTCAGAGCTCCAAGACAAATATCCTTTCCATAATAGACTTGATTTGTGTACCCACAAATCTCCTTATTGTTGGAAAACTGCATACATTTCTCAGGAAAAGACAGCAAAATCGCTCTGCATGTTCCATCTGCAAATGGTGATCCATCTCACTAGCACGATTGCACAGTAATATTCAGTCTGCACCCTAATGAGTCCCAGATCAATGGCTGTGACATCCGTGTTTCAATATTGTTGAGTCTGGCCCTTGATCTGCTGCTTATTTACACTGACTTAAGTGATGCCACTGTCATAGGACTGGCAACAATCAATATTTCATTAGGAAAACCTTGAGCTTGTTCTTACTGGTCAGGAAACCCAATAGTTTGCATATAGAAAATACATTTTTAAAAATTATCCTTATGATTTGGTACCTTGTTTTTTTATGTACTTAACATAAGATAACTATTTCTTCAACTGCCCAGGACTTAATGCCCAATATGAAGAGTTAAAAGCATTGCAAACTTTACATGATATCAAGGAAAGGCACAGTTACCTAAGGCATCTCATGGTGCAAGAACAAAATGAAACAGAAATAAATGAAAAAAACCCCTAAAACCCTAAAAAATCTGTGCAGAAAAAAAGTCAAGTAAATTAGCAGGCATTTAAATGCATGTCTACACATTTGTTCAGATATTAACCCATGAAACTGAAAGATAAAGATGCAAATCTCAGTAAGTTTTCATTCATAACATGCTCCTGTTTCTTTTCTTGCCTGCTTTTCATTCACTATAAAAGTTGTATTTTGGTTTTACTCTTGGAATATTAAAGTCAATGAAGCCACAACTACTGTTTTTGTTTTTAAAATTCGCTTAAAAAGCTATTCTATACATTACTTTCTTTATGAGTTCCGCGTTGAAAACTACTTATTCCTCAGCAGTAATACCAAAAAACATTTTCAGATTTAGGATTCCTAAACATTGCAATTTGGAACAAATGTATCAATGCCATAATTATTCAAACATATTAAAGTTAATTATTCATCATATATGTGTTATCCAGTGAATCTAACATTTTTCAGATTACAGAATATTTTTATTGTTGTGGAAAACTCTTGAATCAATTACTACTAATTAGCTGAAATAATTTAAACTAATACAACAGTTTTTTCCTATCTAAGGTTTCACTAGAAATAATTTATTGCAATTATTCAGTACACATGCTCTGACTTTAGAACTATGTATGTTAATTACAAATAATCAAAGAAGATGAAGGTGGCAAATCCTTGTAATAAAGACGAAAAAATACTCTGTGTGTGTGTCTGTGGGATGAATTTTAGGCAATAAAAATAAATTTTCAGATTTTGTTTAAGACACCACTAAAATGAATGCATGACTGAAGTACATCATTTTAAAATTAAGACAACATTTACAGAAGCTTTTCTGTTGGAGTGCTTTGTGATTTTTTTAGTTTATTACTGAGAGAAAATATTTAGCCATCTTTATTCCATTTCTGGGTATAGGACATTTTTCGTTCTGATACCTGTATCGATTCCGGCAGCCAGACAATTAGAGCTATTACTCAATAGATGTAACCAAAACAAAAAGACAAATCTTTTGTAATTTAGAAATAGTTGCAATAGTTCTAAGATAGGGAGCTCTGGGGTGATCTCACTTTAGACAGCCTTGGCCTTGGAGGAACCGATGCACAGAACCATGAAGATAAGAAAGTTGCAAGATGTGTACAAAACCAGCCTTGAAGGACATGATATACGTGATCCCAGGACTGAGCTTGCCCAGAAACAAAGGTCAATCAGCTAACACAGTAAAGAATAGTATGAGCCTTCATCTGAAGCCCCCGATGACCACCCGGAGGCACCAACAAGCATGCACAAAGGACATTAGCGTATGTTAATAAGTTCTCTGAAATAAGATCAATATGTATAACAATTCCCGGAAGTCAAATGCATATGTATCTAATAGGCCAATGTAAGCTACAAACTAACACTGTTTAGGTATGCACGCTAGGTGGAATTATCCCCCGTGCATCCAGCAATAAAGAACGCCTGCTTTCTAACATACAAATAAGTGTTAGAGAGTTCTTTTATGACTGACTTTTCCGGTAACAATTATTTGTTTAAAATTATAAACCCAAGCAATCAGATTTCAAAATGTAGTTGAAAGGCACCTGAGTCTGCTGGGATGGAGATTTCACAATCTTTGAAATAATAGGCTAAAAATATATGCTTCCAGTTCCTCATTCACCTAAGCTATTAAAATTGAAATTCTTTCTCAGAAAAAAAAAAATTAAACCAAAAGCTACTGCTCTTCCCCAATCATCAATTTGAACTTAAGTGAGAGGGTGGGGGATGTTACATCTTTCTCTGAATTAAAGAAGTAGTTTTACCTTTTTCAGCTGTTAGTGGATAATCACAAGTGTTAATCTGTTAAGCATGAAAAAGAAGTGAGAAAAGGGGCTGTAAGGACTTATTGCTCCTAAGGGAGCTTTTCTGACAAATATAAGGAACCCAAAACAACAGAAGGGATTGATTTTACACACCACCAGTAGTGGTAATATACAGGGTGCAGGAAGGAATAGAAAAACAATCCTGTAGTATGAAGAATTATAGCAAAAATTAAACAGAAGAAAAAGATTTATACTATGGTGAGAAAGAGATGTAAAATTGCACAAAACCCAAAATTGTTGTGTTGAAAATATGGAAAAAATAATAAGTCAATCATAGAAGCAATGTTCTAAACCAATTATTCTTAATGAAAAATGTAATAGAGTGTTCTCTGAGAAATTAATGAGAAAAACAGTGAAGTTCAACATCTATCAGGTTTAATTTATACTTTACAATTATTGAAAGGGTAGGCCATGCGAAGATAAGTCATTTGAAACAGCAGCGACGTATGTCCAACAGTTGTGATTATATCCTGCTGGAGTAAACAAGTTTGCAATGAGAAACTTAAATGAAGATGCTTTAATAAAGACAGCCACTACCTGCGTATGTGTTTTGTGGAAGACAAGTCAGTTAGAATAGACCGTATTCATTGGAAGGAGGGAAGCATTCAGCAGTGTAACCTTAATGTTTTTTCTTATTTTTCCAACACGGAGTAACACCTGAAGGCAAGGTAATAAGTCTCCCTTCTCTCCCTTCTCTAAATAATGAAAACTATTTTCCTTACCAACCAATAATTGAATGAGACAATAATTGAAGTAATATGGATAGCTCTAATTCCTTATCTTGAAAAATCAGCTCTGATATCCAGTAACAAGATTTGCACATGTATCTCCAAGACTTTCAGATACAGCTTCAATGAAGATAAACAATGAAAACTGTAAGCCATTTAAGTGAAGTCATGAAGCATATGTAAATATTGTATTAATGTCTAACTTGTAACATTATGACACCCTGTCTCCCAACACCCTGCCCTTGACCAGTATCAGCAGTGTAGACAAACTGCCAACACTCTTCCTCCTGACACCCAGCCCCCTGACCGACATTGTCAGCAGAGGCAAGATGCTGCCCACATTGTTCATGTAAGGTACAAACGATTCTCTCAAATCACATTGCCATTGATGGAGCCAAGAGGTGGCACAGCTTCTACCCATATTCAAAATTTTTTGCATGATTGACTGTTGTTGCCAGATGACCCAGGACATTAAGTGTCCCTGGCAGTCTGCCAAAGCCATAGCATCACTTACGATCCTGTGTTTGCTATCAGTGATCACTGCACAGGCATGTTGTTGTTCATCTTTCTTATTGCCTCAATAAAGATTTGTTTTTTAACGTGTTGTGAGACTCCATGACTATTCGGACCACATGTTAAGTGTTAGGTCTTTCTTGACAAATAACCCTTTACAAGAAAACCTAAGCTTAGTAGGCTGGTTCGTGCACTGGACTAGATTTCATTACAACCTCATGTATAAGACTATTACATTTGAAATTCCCAGACTGATCTGAAAATAGTTTCCCATAATAATCTGAAAGATACTTTACCAGGGAGGATGCAGTTTTGGCTAGGCCTGTTTACTTGTGTCTTCCCCATCTGTTTTTTCCTGAATGGCCTTCTATTGTTACTGAAAATTGTAACCAAGAAAACTCTCCAAACCAAATAATAGTTTAGAAATCCGACATTGGTTTATTGCAGCGCTGGGTGCATGGGGGATTTTTCCTCCTAGCATGCACACCCAGTTGAAATCATGACAAGTATGTAAACATTTAACAAAGTTAGTTACGCCTACTGGTCCCACCTCTTAGCTAACTATTGGTTAGTATCTTTCTTACTTCATCTTAAAGATACAGTTCTCTTTTAATTCACTACACGTGCCCAGAGAGTAGGGGGCTTATTTGGGTTGAGGGCTTTTCTAGCTAAGAGGTGTGGTTTTTAACATTATAATGAGGTAGGTCAGCCTTAGGACACCCATTTGGGGCATTTCACTGACTTTATTTTTTGGTATGTAGACAGTACCAAGTCTCAAGGTTGTATATCAGTCATTATCAGGAGACCCAGAAGCTCCTGCAAGGTGCTGTATCTCAGTATATTGTTTATCTCAAGGTAAACAACATCGACATAACCCAATACAGCCAGTCACCACAGTCAGCCCTTTTCCAGGAGAACTAATGCATATTTCAGCTTAAGTGATGCAGTATCTTCTTAACTCATCTGTACAAAGTTTGCACAAAAGGGGTCTGTTCTTTGTAGGCTAACTAAATTGTTTAAGTCTTTGGTATCACTATGTTCCTTTCAACATGAAGGCTCCTATCTGGGGTTGCCTTTTACACAAGACATGAAGTAAGAAGAATGTTAATTTCTTTGCTTTCCTCAACTTTGAGAACAAGAATCAAAGGACTAAGAAACCACAAGCTGATCCTAGATGAGCAACCAGCTTTAAGAGAACAGTTTGGCTTGATTATGAGCTATGGTGTTGCTACTGCAGTTTTTTGGCTACACCAAAAAGGAAATAGATATGATTTGTTGCATCTTAGCTACCATTTCTCTTTAAAATGACAGAGATAATATGAAAAGTGAAAGGAATGATTTTATTTTTTTGGGAAAACATCATAATATTTTCCATTATTTGTTATTCATTATTATTTCCATTATTTATTTCTTATTTACCAGTCAAGCACTGCAATGTAATTTTCAAGTTGTTTATAGGGAATATAACTATGACTGGAATTAAATAACAATAATATGTTTAGGAATAGAACTTTTGCCTCAAATATTGTTGGAAATACCTTCAGTTTTAATATTTAAAAAATAAGCCATTTTAGGCGTATTTTTTTCACTAAAATGAGCTCTGCCTATCAAAAGCATGCCTCCTTCTGCTTTTATTCCAGAAACATTGTAGTGAAGCAAATTCTTGACTGCTCGGTAGAGTACTGTAATTTGACTTGTGACCACTGTTGTGTGTTTTGTGGACGTTAGAAGACTTCAGATAAGTCAGCCTTAAATTCAAAATGGAAATGTTAATGAAAAGATATAAATGGCAGGTATCTGGTACACTTACAATGTGGAACTTCATTTCAGAATTATGTACAGTCATATCATATCTTTCCTACCACAGATAATGACACAATGCTTAGCCCCATCAGGAAAAACATTTAACCATATACTTAGTATATAATCAAGTACTTGACATTAAAGAAATTTATGTCTGCTCAAAGTGCTTGGCTGAACTAGGGTCCAATGAAACAACATAAAAAAAGTCTAAAATATGTTTGTTACACATGTAGCCTCAATATAGAAGCAAGTATCCAGCAAACAAAGATTTGCCCCTTTTCTGTTTAATGTGATTTGTAACTTTGTCACTACTCAGTAATGTTTCTCAGAATCAAAAAGGGATTCAAGGGGCATGGCAGCTCAGTGGAACAGCCTTCTCCCACATCACCTGAACTCTTTTTTCCCTACACATTGCTCTGAAAGGGGTTCTTGCTACACAGATTGGAATTGAGCTGCCAATACTATAGTTAGGATATTTGAATGATCTTGTAACACAGTTTCTGGAGTGCAGGCAGATTAACTCTCCATCCATTTTTGAACAAGCCTATACTGTCTTTGATGCATATATGCTGTTGTAAATAAATTATAAACTAAATAAATTATAAAATTGCCTATCACATAAAGCCACTGTCTATTCTTTTCCCTCTCTGTGACCTACTTTTTCCATCTATTTTATAAGCATATTCTACCATAGCTCCTTTCTTTCTTCCACTCATTTACATTCTATTTGCATTGTAATTTTTTCTCACACAAACTATTTATTTTAAGATATGTCTCATTTTTCTATTGAAATGTACATTTAATATCTGATTTTGTATGATGCCATCAAAGCATATTGAAAAACCATGGTTACTTTAGCAAGATAATTCAAAAGACTTTAATAAAAAAACATAAAGCAACAATGCAATACATAGTCAGGCCTGTAAATATTGGAAGTTGAGAATGCATGCTGATATGTCTTGTGAAAGTGGTGTAAGGCTACCCATTATACATTTAATTACTCATTATTTAATTCTGAGAAAAAGTTTGCAGGTTTTAACCGTGTATTCCAAATGTATTTCATGTGAGAGTGAAACAATACAGAACCATTGAACTCATATAGTCCAAAAATAAGGCAAAAATGGTAAAATACAAAAATAACATAATCAGCACCTACATACTGCAGATTTAGTTCTTTTGGGCTTATTTGTCCTTTACATCGAAGTAACAGAAAATGATACCTTTGTGATAAAAACTACAGCAGTATAAAGAATGAGTTAAAGCAAGGTAATAAAAATCCGCAAGGGAAGTTACTAGAGTGTAATGTGGTCCCTCCAAAATTAAGAAATAATTACATCCCACAGGTTACAAACATACAATATCTGGCAACTCATCCCTGCCAAAACAGTTTGCACTGTGGAATACAGAATGAAAACATTTAAGTTTTGTAGGTGATTTTGAAATAAAAACATTGAGCCAAACTTAACATAATGGTTCAGAAGAATATGGTTTGTTGCTTAATTTTTCTGCATTTCAGAGGGAGATTAGATACCTCCCTTTAATAAACTCTTGGAAATTTAGACAGCTTTAGAATAAAAGTTTTCCTCAGGAGGGAACAGGTGTATCCAGTTGTATAGACTATGCATCTGGTAGCTTGTATATTCATCTTAAATAATGCTTACTGTTCTTATTCAAGTATAACCAAATCAATTTTCAGAGGCCTAACAAAGTTTTATTGTTCCAACAACTGATTACATATGAACAACAATATTAATGTTTTGGTATGAATGTGTCATTCAGGGGCTAGTCTGATTTGAGTAAAAAACATTAAAATGCTTCCAGAAACCTGGAAGATTTAAGGAGAGATATCTCTTTCAGGAAAAAAAAAAGAAAAGAAAAAACATTCTAGAAAAATATAAGAAGTTTTCACGTTAGCAAACTTTTGTTTTTTTAAAACCAGAGCTGGTTTTACATATTCAGTCCTAATAATTCACATACATCTTTTATTTACATTGACAATATAGATTTTTCTTCTTTAAAACTTTACAGTGTTCCAAAGAAGAAAAAAGATATTTTAAATATTTTAAATGTTGTGTACAGCCATAAATGATTTCTTTTAAACTGCTAATTTTGCATAGCGTTGACCTCGTTTTCTCCTATGTGTTGGAGATTATTCATTATCTCAGACAATCAGCAAGTTCACAGACTTTTTCATGTGTCCCCATATAACCTTCCACAGAAGCCATACAGAGGAGGCATAGCGAACGTCAATCCTGCGTACCACTGCAGCACTGCAAAGCATCCTTATTAACAGTTTATGACAGGAGAAAGTGGCACTGCTGTTTTGTGTAATGATGAGTTATTATGACAAGATGGAAAGAAACTGATGTCACTACTTTATGCTTCATAGCCATAATTCTTGAAAGCAGAGAAATATAGGCAAGAGTCCAGGTACTGTGCCTGACACACTCCGTATTCTGCAAGACTGTTTGGGTTTTTTTTCTCTTAAAGTTGCTCCGTCATTTCTGTGATTCACCAACAAGTTAATGTCTCACAGTAGCAGGTCACACAACGGCAGTCTCTATATTCACAAAACAGTGCATCAAAAAAATAATTTGCGTCCTAGTAGATTTCATTAAAGACTCAAAGTCATTATTAGGCTTGCTACTCAGAAATCTCTATGAAGCGGTAGGAGAGGTGACATTCTTCCATCATCTGAAATAACCCTTGAAAAATATTTGAGGAGACTAAAGTGATCAAGAGTTACTCTATTTCCTCAGATATCCATGTTTCTACATATTTTTTCAATTACCACTAAGCATAATGGGCCTTAAAACAAAGAGTTGGATATTTCATCCAGCAATGCTGTTAAAGGACTGAGCTGGAACCCACCTAGAGATTATTTTCGCTTGGAATATAAATTTGACTCTGTTCTTCCTGATTTTTTACTAGCCAGTTCTGCATGTGGGCAAGATATTGCTACATTGCTCAAATATTTTTTTTTTTATTCTTCTCCTATAACAGGAAATCTTCCTTTGACAGTCAGGGGAATAAGGTCAGATCAAGAGAAAGTAGTACAATTAGATTTTTTTTTCAGAACAGTCTTCCAGCTTCTTATAATGGATCACTTCGGTCACAACAACCCCATGCAATGCTACAGGCTTGGGGAAGAATGGCTGGAAAGCTGCCAGGCAGAAAAGGGCCTGGGGGTGTTGATTGACAGCCGCTTGAATATGAGCCAGCAGTGTGCCCAGGTGGCCAAGAAGGCCAACGGCATCCTGGCCTGTATCAGAAACAGTGTGGCCAGCAAGAGTAGGGAAGTGATCATGCCCCTGTACTCGGCACTGGTGAGGCCGCACCTCGAATACTGTGTTCAGTTTTGGGCCCCTCACTACAAGAAGGACATGGAGGTGCTGGAGCGTGTCCAGAGAAG
Organism: Gavia stellata; assembly: GCF_030936135.1. Lineage (NCBI taxonomy): Eukaryota > Metazoa > Chordata > Aves > Gaviiformes > Gaviidae > Gavia > Gavia stellata. The sequence continues at coordinate 35,011,556 of NC_082637.1, forward strand.
AGCAACAAAGCTGGTAAGGGATCTGGAGCACAAGTCTTATGAGGAGCGGCTGAGGGAATTGGCGTTGTTCAGTGTGGAGAAGAGGAGGCTGAGGGGAGACCTTATCACTCTCTACAATTACCTGAAAGGAGGTTGCAGACAGGTGGGTGTTGGTCTCTTCTCCCAAGTGACTAGTGACAGAACAAGAGGAAATAGCCTCAAGTTGCACCAGGGGAGGTTTAGGCTGGATATTAGGAAAAATTTCTTTATGGAGATAGTGGTAAAGCATTGGAACAGGCTGCCCAGGGAGGTGGTGGAGTCACCATCACTGGAGGTGTTCAAAAAACATGTAGATGTGGCATTGTGGGACATGGTTTAGTGGGCATGGTGGTGTTGGGTTGATGTTTAGAGTTGATGATCTTACAGGTCTTTTCCAACCTTAGTGATTGTGTGATTCTGTGAACTTCCATGGCTGGTTTAATAAATGAAATTAAAAGTCCTTATTTTCATGGATTAACTAAATACTTTAAAATTGCTTTAGCTTCTCTAAAAAGCAGAACCCATAAGACATGATGAAGACCTTGCCACATCACATCATAAAGAGAAATTCGCTTAAGTACTGAAGTGGGCCTGGGTTTAGAGAATGGATTTTCCGTTGCAGTACTATCCTCGCTACACTGCTTATTCTACTGATAATTTTAAAGGCTATTGCCTTCTAGGTATGAACAACCATATAAGCTAATTCTTGAATATTAAACACTATTTTAAGATAAAACATACCGATATATCTAGTTTGCTTTGACTTCGTTTAGTCTTTTTGAGATCATCATTGGGCCTACACAAAACTTCACTGCTCATAATTTCTTCATTAGTGAGATTCATAAATATTTGGTAGTAGAAAAGTGAGCAAGACATAACCCAGAATTTTTATGAGAATTGTGAAAACCATCTACTAAATATGATTCATCTGCCTACAATGAAGTGATAGTAACTAACAGAAAGAACCAAGGGATTTCAGGACCATAATGACCATAATGCTATTGCCTTCAGTCCCTAGTTCTTACTACAGCATCTTTTGTGCTGTAGATACTTCTTACTTCCGTTTGCTGGAATGCTTACTTTTTCTGCTGCTGAAATCTACTAATCACATTAATTGCAAAAAATTGCATAAGCAATATGAAAGGCAACCACAGGCTTCTTCTATATATAGAAGAGATCACAGAATCACAGAATCATTAAGGTTGGAAAACACCTGTAAGATCAAGTCCACCCATCAACCCAACACCACCACGCCCACTAAACCATCTCCCACAATGCCACGCCTACATGTTTTTTGAACACCTCCAGTGATGGTGACTCTACCACCTCCCTCAGCAGCCTGTTCTAATGCTTCACTACTCTCTCCATAAAGAAATTTTTCCTGATATCCAGCCTAAACCTCCCCTGGCGCAACTTGAGGCCATTTCTGCAAATGGGAAGACAATTTTTTTTTTTCACTTTGCATTTTTCTTTTAAAATGGTCTGTAGCTACTTCAAGAGTACATATGCAAGAGGAAAAGGGTGCAAAATTACGGTATTAATTGCTTTAAGGATCTTACATGGGGTCATTGTCATAGCAGGGAACTCAGCACACACCTTCTGTTTTAACAGCAGGACCTTTCTTTGGTAGCCTACCATGTATGTGAGTAAATTAGTCATACACTGTAAACTTTTTTGCCTGCTCCTTCTCCCTTCCCATTCTAAAATATAGCAGTTTGTTTGCTTTTATCATTGCCTTACCTTTCCTTTTGTTTCTGCATCCTGTCTTCCATTACCCTTTCTCAGCATTAGTGGTCTAACACTGGAAATTTCATACCCACCCAAATGAATTGCCAGTATTGATCTGCATTGAAAAGTTCCTACATAATGTCATCTCAGTGACCACTGTATTCCCACAATAATAACCAGCTACATTTCCTCAGGAAACATCTTTATAGTTAATGGCAGATAGAAGCTCTAAATACAATACTTTACCCACTGTGGTACTCTTCTGTGATGCATTTACAGAACACATATCTGGCTAAAAAACTTACAAGCTGTATTCCAAGATCTACAAAGTTACAATATACAACTACTACACTCTATAAAGTTTGTCAGTTGCAATAGCCAGTCTCAAAATTGCTGTTCTAATAACCTGGAAATCTGAAGGCTTTCTAGTAACCTTTCTAATGTTCTAAATTCAAAGAAGATTATACTTGCTTATTGTCTGCTTTTCGATCTTATATTGGGGCAATAAGAAAATACTACTGAAAAGTTTAATCTCCATGTTACTATAGACCTAACAGTGGCAAGTATGTTTGATGACAATTACTAAGAGATATTAAGAGTGGATAAAGTTTATACTAGGTGAAGGACTAAGTGACCAGAAGCAAAGGAAAGGATAAAAGAAGGAAATGAGAGACCCACAGTATAAAATCACAGCTGTAGATATTCCCTGGGTTCCAGATGCTTAGCTATAATTAAATAAAAAAGACAAGCTGCGGTAAAAAATTACCACATTGCTGAGGGGCAGATAACTTGAGAATCAGAGCAGTGGAAGCTTTCAACTTATTCACAGATGTAGCTTCTGTATAATGTGTCTGGCTGAAGGAACAGTCCATTTGGCTCTTGCTTAATGAATAGGTACTCTAAGAGAGGTTGAGCTGACTTAAAGGGCTAAAAGTTGCATGATGGTCAAGAACATAGGACATCATCACAATAATTTTCAAGCCCTTTCCCAAAAGAGCTAGCATAACTCCAAAACAGGTTTATCCATTGCCAGTAGCAATAAGCAACTAATAAGATCTCACTGTCACAAATTCAGAGTTCTTCTCAAGTAATTAATTCTGTTTCAAAGCATTGCAGTGCATCAACCTGCAGTACAGGCTGGTGAACTGTCGTATTGATTCCAGCCTTATGGTCCCATGTAGTGTCAATAAGATTCATAGTTACTCACTGGAGATGACCAAACTATTCACAGCAGTTTCTTCAGAAAGTTTCACTTCCTTCTCTCACTTCAAGAGAGTGAGATATTTGTCATTTCCTTGTAAGTACTTGTCACATGAAAGTAGCTTCTGACTGTCTTCCTTTCAGGATATCTAACTGCGGAGATAACAGCATGTTTAACAAATTCCTGCCAATAAATCATGTATGTTTGAGTTTCATACTATGAGTAGCCATATTCAAGGCCACAGAAACATAAATGCTTAGAGTGTAAAAATATTCAGGAGAGCATTTTTAAAGCCATGGTCATCCTGCCAGTTTGTTTTGCCTGACTCAATATATATCACCCTTAGAGCCAGAATTTAGATTGAAATACTATTATATGTGTACACTTTGCGTAATGAGACTACAGTATTCCCTTTAAGAAAAGCTTATTATAAAATTTACACAACATTTTTGCCAGCCTGGAAATAAAACAGAATTGATAATTATGGATACTGTTAAGCAGTCACATTTTGCTCTAATTGTCTAAATAAGGTAAATTTGTGGGAATTCTGCTACTTGACTGACCTGTCTGATTTTAATGATTTTCAGAGTTAACCTCCCCATTTTAAGTTGATTGAAATTGTCTTTACTTCTAGTAAATTATTAAATAAAGAAAACCCAGAAAGTAATCTGAAAGCATTTTTCACACACCCACAAGAAACTTCCTAACAGAAGATATATGGTTCTGTTTTGCATACAAAACTTTTCTCAGAGTTCTGTTGCCAACTTTTTTAATTATCACTTGGCAGTGATAGATCCCAGCTGTTACATGCCTGCACAACACATGCATTGAACTATTCAGCATATACAGATCTTATATTATTTTTGTCAGGCAAATGAACAAGAGAATTTGCAAATACTAAAAAAAAGTAATTTTACAAGTAATTTTACCAAGAAGAGTGAATTGACTAACCCTGAAGAATCATTTTAATTGCCTCATCAGGAAAAAAAAAAGTAAAATGTTTAATTGAAATCAATTCATGTTAAAACTTGAAGCTGTGAAGAAAACAGACTTCTATGGCAGCCCAACTGGTGTTACGAGAAAGATTGTATTGTTGTTCATTGTACTGTATATGTGACTTGCATAAAGTGTGTGTCATTCCTCAGCACTATTAGTTCGGCATCTTTTACTAATACACTGTGCAAAATGAGTTGAAAATGTTTCTAAGGACCATTGAAAAGGTTTTAGCATCCTTCTTCATTAAACAAATTCCCAGAGTTTATTTTGCTACTGAAGACACCCCAGCTTCTGCCAGCCTCAGGATTTTATCAACCTGATCTAAATTCAAGTCTTCTGCTCTGCTGTGTATTGTGTTCTTAGTAGACAAGCAGGGTGGATACCTTAGAAATCTGTGTTAAGGAGTTCCCCAACGATGTGTATTACACACAGCACTGTTGTTAAGGGTGTATTTATAGGCTTCTAAGTCAATAACTGAATCCAGGCTCCATATGCCAAATATAACCCTGCACCAGCTGGTTGAAAAGCTGTTTCTCTCTCTCTCAGGGAGAGCTCTGGGTAAAATATTCACGACTTGAAAGGAGGCCTTGGAAATTATTGCTTTTATAAATGGAAAGAAAAATTAATTCTATGCTTAAAGGATAAAAGAAGCCCTGTAACTTTATGTTCTCCTTTTTCCCATACTAGCTCAATTCAAATAGTCATTCTGTAGTTTTATGCTAGTCATGTCACTTGTCTAGAAACAACTTTCTTTTTCCTCCTAATTTATGAAATAAACCCCTGTGTGGAATTCAAGTATTTTGATCAGAGTACAAAAAGTTAGTATTAGGTATGGGTGAATCTCTAAAGGTTCATATAGTATTCAGATCTGCAGACACTTCATTAGAAATGTTTAATCTACTAGACCACTAACAACCTGGAGGATAAAGACTATTTGAGTATTGTGTGTGTGTGTGCATGTGCATGTGTGTGTGTGGTGTGTTCATGTTTTGAGTTCTCAATTGTTCAAACAGCAACACATCAGCCAACACCAACTATTATTACACAAAGAGGCAGTTCTGTTTATGCTCAACGTCAGATAGTAAGATATGTTGCTTATCTGACTACTGAAAACATGAGGTCTCTGTAAGGTTTTGATTTCTTTTAATGCTCCCTTTTCCTGCTTGCTATTTAGAAGATCACCTCATTACATAATTAGGGCATAGGAATTGAATAAAACCTTTCATAGTGCATCTCTAGCCAGAAATACTGCAAGGTCACGTTACATAGGAACTGTGGGGGAAAGGCAAGGCAAGGTAAGGCAAGGCATTTCATTTAACCTTAACTGAAGGAAATAATCTCAAACACCAAAAAGTGAGTTAAGAACACCCATAAATTTTTATGTGGGTATTTGTTTTCCTCATATGCCTTTTTTTTGTTAAAAAAAAAAGTCATGCAAGAGGAATACAATTATTTGGGGACAAAATAGTTTTAGTTCTGAAAACTGTTGATTCTCCATCTGTGTCTTACATATGTTTACTGTCAGGAATTGCAAAATGTCCCCTCTATTCTGTTTTGAAAGCTATCAAATATATTTTCACTAACTAGTCTCAGCAAAGCAAAAATAATTGAAAACTTCGAGAGGCCTAATTTTTATGTAATTTCAGAATTTTCTCAACCACAAATGCAAATAATTTCCTCCAACTAGATATTAAAAACCAGTTGTGTTAAAACTTCATCGGGGTGCATATACAGTAAAAACAAAGAAACAAACTCAATATTAAATATGAAGATATTCCCTCAGTATTTATCCATCAATGAATGCTTTTCTTTCACTCCTTAAGGGCCTAATGATTTAGTCAGGTTGGAAGCTCTGATCTGAGCTCTAAGTACCACTATTAATAGGCCTCATTTCACTTAGCTGTACACAACGCAGTTATATATCAATGTTAAATTATATTTATTTCTACTGTGGATCTTTGAGCTAAAGTCTTAGATGTGTTTTAAACTATAAAACTATATTTGGCCCAGTTTGCTTACTATTGAATACAAAGCACACTATGACAGAAATTGTATCCTTAAATAAGTGCAAATATCACACAACCACCCTTTACCTTGTGAGGCAATGCTTTGGCTTTAGGGGGAAAAGCAGTGCTGTGGTCCATCTCCCTTCTGCACATCCTAGGCTATAGCACCACCTTGCATACAGGATTGCAGCCTTGTGACCCATCTTAAAAAATAAAATAATAACCAGCTGCCATGCCACATGTTGTAAATGAAAGCAGTTCTAGCTGCACTTGTGGCACCTGTGGTAGTTGTGGCAGACAACTGCAGAGCTGCTTCCTTCCAGGTGGCACGATGTTGCTCCCTTGTCCAGCCTGAACACTCCTGCAGATGTTTTCTAACTGTCTTCAGTTTAAGAGAGACAATGTGGCTAAGATTTGCTTTTAACATCAGATAGATGCAGTGGCCTGATTTTTAATTGAAATAAACACAAAGCTTCATAGCTGGCAGGTCTTAGGCACTGGTAATAAGCAACTGTGGGTAGTAAATTCTTCAGTTGTCATAGCTGTAACTGGGAATAGATATATGCTGACAACCTTGCTCGCCTGAAATGGCATGGGGGAATCTTAAGGAGCCAAAATGGTAGAATTTGACCAGAGGCAAGGATGCAAGCTCCCTGGAAGCTCATAGAGCACCGTTACTGAGATAAAATGTTTTTGCCAAAAGGAAACTTCAGTCTAAATTAGAAATGAAGGAATATGGGTGTATGTGGCAAAAAGAAATGGAGGCACAAAATAACAATGAACAAACAATGAACCAACAGTGGCTGCAAGCTGTCTAACTACTGTGCAGTGTTCCCAGAAACGCATTTACTCTAGGATTCAAATTTTCATTGCAGATCTGAATTCTTTAGATGCCATGCCGCATCCATAACTAATTGTAGATGCAGTCCCTACAATATATATATTTGTCTGCACTCATAGTATATTTGTCCTTATGATAAAAGTTGGGGATACAATAAAGGATGAGTAATTAGCTGAAATGATAAAGATAATAGGGTTAAAAATCGGACTTATCTGTCTCCAACAGATATGATTCAATGTGCCAGATGGGAAGCGATCTGATTGCCAATAATCATTAGCTCCAGCCTTGCTGAATCTGTGTGACCCATACTATGGAAATGGAATCTTGAAAATGATTAACTGAATCTTGCCTCTGTATCACTTAACAGCAGCAATGATGCTACATTCTTTTGGAACAGTATAGCATTGCCTCGGTAAGCTTTCAAGTAAAAGTCTGGCAGCTTTGGTAAAAACAGTGATCAACAGTAATTGCAGTTTTGCTGCATGCTTCCGGAATGATAGAAGATTCTCTTTGTGAGCCTTTGAGACAAAGTCTGCCAGGCTGAAATTATTTAGCCAAAACAAAGCATATTTTCTGAGAAATTAGGAATTTCCTCTATGAAGGCACTTAAACAGGTATGTCAGGCAAATTACTGTAAGATCTCACAAGGGCTCAATCCATGCAGCATGTTCTACTCCCAGTTCACCTCTTGACAGGTATTTCTGCTGAACAATTGGCAACTATGTGTCACCAGAGAAATTTAGGGTAAAGGAATGAGTCTGCACTTCTCCTTTTCTAGAAATATTTGTAGGTAAAACTGGTAAGGTCAGAACAGAAAAAACAAAACAAAACAAATGAAAAGAGAAGAATAAAAGGCAATAAAAATTACTAAAAAAGAAAGGAAGAATAAAGATTACACATTACTTTAAAAAAGTCCAGACAACCAATGTTTTATTATTTTAAATTGAGGTCAATAACTAGCAGTCAGCTAGTCAGTAGTCAATAACTAACAAAGTACTGACTTTCTGAGGCCAGTAACTAGCTGTGCACCCCAGGGGTCAATACTGGGTCCAGTCCTGTTAGACATCTTCATTAATCATCTGGGGACCTCCAGGCTGGAAAGCAGCTTTGCAGAAAAGAACCTTTTGACCACAAACTGAAACACAGGAGATTCCCTCTGAACATAAGAAAAGACTTTTTCACTGTGAGAGTGACTGAGCCCTGGCACAGGTTGCCCAGAGAAGTTGTGGAGTCTCCATCCTTGGAGATGTTCAAAAGTCATTTGGACATGGTCTTGGGCAATCGGCCCTGGGTGCCCTGCTTGAGCACGGGGCTTGGACCAGATGACCTCCAGAGATACCTTCCAGCCTTAATATTAAATATAAGGATATATATTAGATATAAACGTTATATTATTTATATAAGTAAAAAAAAAAAAAAATATAAATATACTTTATAAGATGATTAATTTCTTGACATGATTATTAGAAATTAATGAAGTAGGTGTTACATTTTAAAGGAGTATTTAGATTTACAATATCATATATTTGAAAATTAACAACATTTTGAAGACACATCTACATTTGTATTCTGAAAGTTCCCTCTGAAAAAGGAGTTTCCTTTGAAGAAATTCTCTTTAATTGTCATATTAAAAATGTTGTTACAGGCTAATGTGGAAAATTTGAGCTGCAAAATCAAAGGTGACCTGCTGTATTGAGGGAGGACAATCACTGTTCAGTCTTCCCTTTTATAACAAATTAAAATGCCACTTTCAGGACTTATGGAGTGTTATAAACACACAAAAACCACATGAGAGATTGCAAGATTTGTAGAAGTCAGCAGTAGGAGCATTATCCGAGCAAATAGGCAAACACGTTACATCAGGGCATGGACATAATGCAACCTAAGGCTTAAACCCACAAAGATGAATTACAGGATATAGTGGTTGGTGCCATAAAAATGCTTTATTTCTTTAGGTTTACTTTCTTATGTAAGAAGAAGGGATACAAGTATCCTCGGTGGTTTGACCCCACGTGGCAAGTAAGCCCCCATAGAATCATAGAACGGTTTAGGTTGGAAGAGACCTTAAAGATCATGTAGTCCCAACCACCCTGCCATGAGCAGGGACACCTTCCACTAGACCAGGTTGCTCAAAGCCCTGTCCAACATGGTCTTGAAAATTTCCAGGGTTGAGACAGACAGAGCTTCTCTGGGCAACCTGTTCCAGTGCCTCACCACCCTCATGGTAAAGAATTACTTCCTAGTATCTAATCTAAATCTGTCCTCTTCAGCTTAAAGCCATTACCTCTTGTCCTATCACTACAGGCCCTTGTAAAATGTCCCTCTCCAGCTTTCTTGCAGGCCCCCTTCAGCTACTGAAGGCTGCTAGAAGGTCTCCCTGGAGCCTTCTTTTCTCCAGGCTGAACTACCCCAACTCTCTCACCCTGTCCTCATAGGAGTGGTACTCCAGCCCTCTGATCATCTTAGTGGCTCTCCTCTGGGCTCAATCCAACAGGTCCATGTCCTTCTTATGTTGGGGGCCCCAGAGCTGGACGCAGCATTCCATGTGGGGTCTCATGAGAGCGGAGTAGAAGGGAGAATCACCTCTCTCGACCTGCTGGTCATGCTTCTTTTGATGCAGCCCAGGACACTTGCAGCCCAGGTTGGCTTTCTGGGCTGCAAGCATGCACTGCTGGGTCATGTTGAGCCTCTTGTCAACCAAAGCCCCCAAGTCCTTCTTCTCAAGGCTGCTCTCAATCCATTCCCTGCCCAGCCTGTATTGATAGCAGAGGTTGCCCTGTCCCAGACACAGGACCTTGCACTTAGCTTTGTTGAACTTTATGAGGTTCACACAGACCCAATGCTCAAGTTTGTCCAGGTCCCTCTGGATGGCATCCCTTCCCTCCAGCAAGTCACAGAATCACAGAACCCAACACCACCATGTCCACTAAATCATGCTCTGCAAAGCCACGTCTCCATGTTCCTGGAACACCTCCAGGGAGGGTGACTCCACCACCTCCCTGGGCAGCCTGTTCCAATGCTTCACCACTCTCTCAGTTCAGAAGAACTTTTTCCTAATATGCAGTCTAAACCTCCCCTGCCGCAACTTGAGGCCATTTCCTCTTCTCCTGTCGCTAGTCACTTGGGAGAAGAGACCAACACCTACCCCTCTGCAACCTCCTTTCAGGTAACTGTAGAGAGCAAAATGGTCTCCCCTCAGCCTCCTCTTTTCCAGGCTGAACAACCCCAGTTCCCTCAGCCACTCCTCATAAGACTTGTGCTCCAGACCCCTCACCAGCTTCGTCGCCCTTCTCTGGACACGCTCCAGCATCTCAATGTCTTTCTTGTAGGGAAGGGCCCAAAACTGAACACAGTATTCGAGGTGCGGCCTCACCAGTGCCGAGTACAGGGGCACGATCACTTCCCTACTCCTGCTGGCCACACTATTTCTGATACAGGCCAGGATGTTGTTGGCCTTCTTGGCCACCTGGGCACACTGCTGGCTCATATTCAGCCAGCTGACAATCAACACCCCCAGGTCCTTTTCTGCAGGGCAGCTTTCCAGCCACTCATCCCCAAGCCTGTAGCATTGCATGGGGTTGTTGTGACCCAAGTGCAGGACCCGGCACTTGGCCTTGTTGAACCTCATACAATTGGCCTCGGCCCATCGATCCAGCCTGTCCAGATCCCTCTGCAGAGCCTTCCTACCCTCAAGCAGATCAACACTTCCACCCAACTTGGTGTTGTCTGCAAACTTGCTGAGGGAGCACTCATTCCCCTCATTCAGATCATCAATAATGATATTAAACAAGACCGGCCCCAAAACTGAGCCCTGGGGACACCACTTGTGACCGGCGGCCAACTGGATTTAACTCCATTCACCACAAGTCTCTGGACTAGACCATCCAGCCATTTTTTTACCCAGTGAAGAGTACACCTGTCTAATCCACAAGCTGCCAGCTTCTCCAGGAAATACTATGGGAGACAGTGTCTAAGGCTTTACTAAAGTCCAAGTAGACAACATTTGCAGCTTTTTCCTCATCCACTAGGCTGGTCACCTGGTCATAGAAGGAGATCAGGTTGATCAAGCAGGCCCTGCCTTTCATGAACCTGTGCTGGCTGGGCCTGATCCCTTGGTTGTCCTGCACATGCCCCATGAGCTCCCTCAAGATGAACCTCTCCATAATCTTCCCTGGTACCGAGGTCAGGCTCACAGGCAACCGCACCACAGAGCTTGGTGTCGTTGGCCAACTTGCTGAGGGTGCACTCAGTCCCACTGTCCATGTCACCAACCAAGATGTTAAACAGTGCCGGTCCCAATACTGATCCCTGAGGAACTCCACTTGTCACTGGTCGCCACTTGGACATTGAGCCGCTGACTGCAGCTCTTTGGTTGTGACCATCCAGCCAATTCCTTATCCACTGAGTGGTCCATCCATCTAATCCATGTGTCTCTAATTTAGAGACAAGGATATCATGTGGGACAGTGTCAAATGCTTTGCACAAGTCTGGATAGATGATGTCAGTTGCTCTTTTCTTATCCACCAACACTGTAACCCTGTTGTAGAAGGCCACCAAATTTTTCAGGCGTGATTTTCCCTTAGTGAAGCCACGTTGTCTGTCACCAGTCACCTCCTCATTTTTTGTGTGCCCTAGCATAGTTTCCAGGAGGATCTGTTCCATGATCTTGCCAGGCACTGAGGTGAGACTGTTTTACCCCAGTCTTCCTTTTTTCCCTTTCTGAAAATGAGGGTTGTGTTTCCCCTTTTCCAGTCAGTGGGAACTTCACCAGACTGCCACAACTTCTCAAATATGATGGGTAATGGTTTAGCAACTTCATCCACCAGTTCCATCAGGGCCCATGGATGCATCTCATCTAGTACCATGCTCACTCCCCTATAGCTGGATGGGGGAGAGAATTGGAAGGGCAAAAGTGAGAAAACTTCTGGGTCAAGATAAAGACAATTTAGTAAGTGAAGGGGAAAAAAAGAAAGAAAAGTGTGGAGGAGATGTGACACAAAAGGAATCACTTCCTACTAGATGACTGATGCCCAACTAGTCCCTGAGCAGCTAACTTGGACTCCCCACGCCCCCTGCCAGTTTTATCAGTTTTATTTCTGAACACAACAGCATATGGTAGAGAATATCCTTTTATGAATTCAGGTTAATTGCTCCAGCTGCGTCCCCTCCCAGCCTCCTGCCCACCCCCAGCCTACTTGCTAGAGGAACAGAATGGGAAACAGAATGCCTTGATGTTGTGCAAGCACTGTTCAGCAACAGCTAAAAACATGGATGTATTATCAACACTGTTTTGGTCACAAAACCAAAACACAACACCACATGATCTGCTATGAAGAAAATTAACCTTATCCCAGCCAAACTGGGGCTGCTATGCTTTCTGATAAACTTCCTGTAGCAATCAGTATGTAGATCACCTCAAGAGAAGGAAAGGGGGGGAAAAGGGAAAGAGAAAAGAGGAAAGGGAAAGAGAAAGAAGAAAAAAAAGGAAAAAAGGAAAAGAGGGAAAAAAGGAGGAAAAATGAAAAAGGGGAAAAGGGGAAAAGGGGGAAAAGAGGAAAAGGGGGAAAAGGGAAAATGGAAAAATGGTAGAAGGAGAAGGAAAGGAAGATGGAAAAGGAGAAGGAGAAGGAGAAGGAGAAGGAGAAGGAGAAGGAGAAGGAGAAGGAGAAGGAGAAGGAAAAGGAAAAGGAAAAGGAGAAGGAGAAGGAAGAGGAAGAGGAAGAGGAAAAAAAGACATTTTCAGTATCCCACAGTCAGAGATACAAGAAGCAGCTGGAAACCTTAAAGTTACTGTAGAGGATGTTTAACTTGCCATGAAATTACGCTGACCCATCCCATAGGTTTCCCCACATTCACATAACTTAATTAAAGAAATTTCTTTGTGATAGCATTTAAATGTCTTTATAAAAAATTAGGCTAAAAAGTTCATTATAGTCATGTGGAAAGATCTGCTGTTAATGCTCATAATTTGCACTTTTGTACTCTGAGACTAATTTCTGTCTTTGACTTCTCTGCTGAATTCAGGCACATAATTTGCTTTTCTTTCCTTAGTTTTTCTACCTCCAATTTTGTTTCTGCTTTATGTCTGTCTTGGTTATTTAAAACCACAATCCTCCAAACACACTGCTTAACTCTGTTATCATGAGCACACCTGCTGATTTCAAGCCTGTATTTAGGAGAAATCCCTTTGATTGGAAAGACTTCATAATACTGATGATTTCTTCTAAGTTTCTTCAGTATCTTGCATAACGAGACCTTTCCTTTTTCTATTTCTGCCATAGAAAAAAAAATGGTGTTTTTTACACTGTAATGCAATGGTATGGAATTTGGCTATGTTACTATAGCAAGTATTAACTGGGAACAGGGGGGACAACTTATGAAGGAGCACTGAAAAGTGGGGATGGAATTTGGAAATATGAAGAAGGCCCACACTAGAGTTTAACAGTGATAGCTGAAGCATGTGAACTAAGAAAGACAAAGGTATGAGACCGGTAATGTAAGGGTAAACCATAGACTTTGGTTAACATCATCATCATCATCATCATCGTATGAAAGAATAGTGTTATTTGCATTTGTAGAAAATTCTTATTCCTGGCTCCATGGTGTTGTTTTTGGTACTTGAGCTAATGAGTCTTGATAGCATCAGTGTTGTTGTAAGCAGCTTAAGTGGTTCATTTGCTAACTGCAGTGGTTCATTTGCTAGCTATAGAAGTTCAGTTGGCATTGTGCCACATTCTTGTTACTGAAACATTACAGGTAAAAGTCTGGTAAAATAAAGTGTTGAGTATTTTGCTTATCTTTTCACAGATTAAATGTCATTAATCTACAGGGAGGGATGGAAAGATGGATTTCTTGGGTGATATTTTCTGCAAATATATTTAATGATGTTGTAAATGCTGTTAAAAAGAGAGGTGAATGTGTCTGAAGATTGTCTGCTGAGGCCCATTATCTACACAGACCTGATCCAAGCTCTACTCAGTACATTAAGGTCATGCAGAGAGGGAATTAGGAAGGCAAAAGCCCAGCTAGAGCTCAACCTGGCCACGGTCGTGAGGGACAATAAAAAATGCTTCTATAAATACATTAACAACAAAAAAAGAGTCAAGGAGAATCTCCATCCTTTACTGGATGCGGCGGGGAACATTGTCACGAAGGATGAGGAAAAGGCTGAGGTACTTAAGGCCTTCTTTGCCTCAGTCTTTAATAGTCAGACCAGGTATCCTCAGGGTATCCATCTCCCTGAGCTGGAAGACAGGGATGGAGAGCAAAATAGGCTCCCCATGATCCAGGAGGAAGCAGTTAACGACCTGCTATGCCACCTAGACGCTCACAAGTCTATGGGGCCTGATGGCATCCACCCAAGGGTGCTGAGGGAGCTGGCAGAGGAGCTTGCCAAGCTGCTCTCCATCATTTATCAACAGTCCTGGTTAATGGGGGAGGTCCCGGATGACTGGAAGATTGCCAATGTGACGCCCATCTACAAGAAGGGCCAGAAGGAGGATCCGGGGAACTACAGGCCTGTCAGCCTGACCTCGGTGCCGGGGAAGATTATGGAGAGGTTCATCTTGAGGGCGCTCACAGGACACGTGCAGGACAACCAAGGGATCAGGCCCAGCCAGCACGGGTTCATGAAAGGCAGGTCCTGCTTAACCAACCTGATCTCCTTCTATGACCAGGTGATCCACCTAGTGCATGAGGGGAAGGCTGTTGACGTTGTCTACTTGGACTTCAGCAAAGCCTTTGACACTGTTCCCCACAGTATTCTCCTGGAGAAGCTGGCGACTCGTGGTTTAGACAGGTGCTCTCTTTGCTGGGTTAAAAACTGGCTAGATAGCCGAGCCCAGAGAGTTGTGGTGAATGGGGTGAAATCCAGTTGGTGGCCGGTCACAAGTGGAGCCCCCCAGGGCTCAGTTTTGGGGCCAGTCTTATTTAATATCTTTATTGGTGATCTGGATGAGGGGATAGAGTGCACCCTCAGCAAGTTTGCAGACGACACCAAGTTGGGTGGAAGTGTTGATCTGCTTGAGGGTAGGAAGGCTCTGCAGGGGGATCTGGACAGGCTGGATCGATGGACCAAAGCCAACTGTATGAGGTTCAACAAGGCCAAGTGCTGGGTTCTACACTTTGGCCACAACAACCCCATGCAACACTACAGGCTTGGGGACAAGTGGCTGGAAAGCTGCCCCGCAGAAAAGGACCTGGGGGTGTTGATGGACAGCCGGCTGAAGATGAGCCAGCAGTGTGCCCAGGTGGCCAAGAAGGCCAACGGCATCCTGGCCTGTATCAGAAAAAGTGTGGCCAGCAGGAGTAGGGAGGTGATCGTGCCTCTGTACTCGGCACTGGTGAGGCTGCACCTCGAATACTGTGTTCAGTTTTGGGCCCCTCACTACAAGAAGGACATGGAGGTGCTGGAGCGTGTCCAGAGAAGGGCGACGAAGCTGGTGAGGGGTCTGGAGCACAAGTCTTATGATGAGCGGCTGAGGGAACTGGGGTTGTTCGGTGTGGAGAAGAGGAGGCTGAGGGGAGACCTTATCGCTCTCTACAACTACCTGAAAGGGGGTTGCAGAGAGGTGGGTGTTGGCCTCTTCTCCCAAGTGACTAGTGACAGGACAAGAGGAAATGGCCTCAGGTTGCGCCAGGGGAGGTTCAGGCTGGATATTAGGAAAAATTTCTTTACTGAGAGAGTGGTGAAACACTGGAACAGGCTGCCCAGGGAGGTAGTGGAGTCACCCTCCCTGGAGGTATTCAAGGAACGTGTGGATGTGGCATTGTGGGATGTGGCTTGATGGGCATGGTGCTGTGTGGTGTGGGTGGGTTGTTTTGGTGTGGGTTGTGGTGTGTTTTTGTGGTTTGTAGATGGTTTTGGTTTTTTGTGGGTGTGTGGTTTTTTGTTTTTTTTTTTTTTTTTTTTTTTTTTTTTTTTTTTTTATGGTTGGACTTGATGATCTTACAGGTCTTTTCCAACCTTAGTGATTCTGTGATTCTGTGATTCTGTGAAAATATAAATACTCATTTCCTATCCTTACAGTTCCAGATCTGTCATATTTTTTCATTATTTATTTTTAACAATGTATAATCCATAATACCTATGAAAATAGTATTTATACTATGATAATCGTATCTATGAAAATAGGAAAAAACCCTATCTTCAGTGCTACTGACTGACATATTTAAAACTACAACCACATTAGAGAAGGTGCCAACAACCTCTTCATCCGCAAAGTAGAAAATATCCTATTGCAGATTAAATCAAAGTTAAACAGTAACCAACTGCCAACAAATCTGTCCCTGTCATAACCCTTCCAATAATTGTTTGAAAAAATAGATACATAATTGCTTTTTAAAATTGGAATGAGACAGAGGCTGAGAACTGTTTGCTTAAACACCTTAAAATGTGTACTAGTTAACCCGTGAAAAGATGTGATCATTTTTTTGTTGCCCTGGTTTTCTTTACTTACTCTTTCCTTCTTACTGTTGCTATTTCTATAAACATAGTTGTAAGTTTCCTTTTAAAAACAGGCTGCAATGTTGCAAAACAATAAAACCAGCTGTGTCCTATTATCTACCATATATTGCATGGACCAAGAAGGGCCCCAATATTGTAGTACAAGTTTATAGCAAGTATAACCTCAGCTAAGGAAGCATCACAAACAAACTGCTCCAGTTATCTCCATTTTAAGAGGAATATATTTCAAGGTACATCTTCTTTAGCTCAACATTTTTGAGACAACTTTGATTCTCTGTATTTTGCAGTTTTTCTTTTACATGTTTGCTATGCGATTTCTAACTAATTTGTTAGTCAGTTGTCTGCTGCACATTTTCTTCAGCATGTTGCCAGTCTCTTTGGCTCATCAAAGTCCTCATAGCATTTTGTTTTTTCATTTCACAGCTTTTGTTTCATATTCCAGAATTTCAAATCCATCATGACCGTTTCTGTTAAGAAATTATTAGGATGTTATTACAAGGCACCGTCTTGGCATCCCCCTGTTGAAGTTTGGAAGAGCACTCCCAGTGTGCCTTAAACAGCACTGGGGAAAACCACACCTGACTTTCCTCACTGTAAAAGTCTGACATGAGTATGTTCAAAAAAAGCAAGGGTTTATAGTCCTGTCCCAAACTACAGTAATCAAGAGCAGGACTGACCTCCTGATCATATGGTCTGGTATCCCTTATATTCCCTTTTTCACACTTTTTTCTTTCCCAAAGTCTTCATCTTTACTGCAGAACCACAGAACCACAGAATCACTACTGCTGTAGCAATCAAATTAAGCATGTTCAAGTAGCAAGTTCAAATTAATTTTTTTACACTCCAGAAACTTGAAGTTGCAACTATGTTGTAGAGTGGGAACCTGCTGTTCCTACTGCAGGACAGTAAATACCTGATAATAGAAGCAGACTTCAAAGACCAGAGGAACATATCACAGAATCACAGAATCACTACGGTTGGAAAAGACGTGTAAGATCATCAAGTCCAACCATCAACGCAACACCACCATGCCCACTAAACCATGTCCCAAAATGCCACGTCCACACATTCCTTGAACACCTCCAGTGAGGGTGACACCACCACTTCCCTGGGCAGGCTGTTCCAGTGTTTCACCACTCTCTCCGTAAAGAAATTTTTCCTAATATCCAGCCTAAACCTTCCACTGGTGCAACTTGAGGCCGATTCCTCTTGTCCTGTTGCTAGTCACTTGGGAGAAGAGACCAACATCCACCTCTCTGCAACCCCCTTTCAGGTAATTGTAGACAGTATCTCAAATAAATAATCCATCCTCTTTATTTTTACCTCTTGGCTGATTTGATACCCTTTTTTTGGAACTTACAGCTGTCTTGGTAATCTCCACTTAGCTAGTGACCCCCTTTTCCTGTAAAATCACACCATTAGCTCCTTAGTGTATCTAGGTGGCTAAGGCTAGCTGTCTGCTGGGACTTCACTTTTTCTGTGATATCAGGAGCATTTGGGAGCTTCTCATGTTGCTATCTTGCTAGTGTAGCCATATAGTCAGAGTAGGTGTTTGTTCGTTTTTTTTTTTTACAGCTGTGACAAAGTCTCTGATACTGTGTTCTGCTGTCTTCCACAGCCTGCAGCAGCTACTGAACCATTATCCTATAGTTTTATCCATTCATAGCACCACTAGTCTTTTTTGTGAGCAGAATGTTCTATGTTAACTTTTGTAAAAGAGCATGTGAGGTTTAAAATAAAATTTTATAACTAGACATAGCAAAAACAAGACAGAAATCACAGTATGTTTCTTGCAGGAGGCAAGTGACTTTCAGTGTCATCTCATCTCTTTCTCACAGTTCTGCTTCCCACCAGAATTGCCTGGGATAAAATGTCTACAACGCTTCAGACCATTCAGATATACTCCCTTAGAAAGCCAGTCACTCTGTCTGTTTAATGATAATTCACATTTTTTTACCAAGGGTGGAGTAGATTGTAACTTAGAGCAGGATTCTCTTATTGAAGAGGTCCTTCTGCTCAGAGAGGTGGATCACAGCTGTGCTCCTTTGTCTTTTTCAGAAGTAGAGAACAAGGTAGAGAAGAACTCGCAATGGAGAATAAACAAACAAACAAACAAACCAACCCCAGCACATTTTCTCAGGCTACTGGTGTTAAACTTGATATAATGACCTCACATCACTGAAGCAAGCTGTGCAGCTGTCTTAAGTATTATCAATGATAGAAACACCAGGAAGGTCAGTGAGAAATAGTTCCTCTATAATATCAGTATCTCTGTCTGGGACAGCTAGAAAAACTCTTGAAGGAGAGGCTAACTCAGTACTTCAGCAGTGTGTCTGTACAGCTTCCTGATTTGCGCTGCTTCAGCTGCTGTGGCATAGAGGGCCAGTTCATGTCTGTTTGCAGCTACCAGTATAGAATTGATTTTAAAATCTCATTCAGGGAAGAGTCAATTAAGAAAAATTTATGTACCTTACAAAATTTTCTTTGCTAAGCACTTGTCTACAGTGATTTATTCTGCGGGTGAAAACAGTATGTTCAGAACAGAAAACAAATGAGAAATGGTTTTAAAAATGTATATACGCAAATAAACACATACGCAGTAATTATGGTGTTCACAAAAAACGATGATAAACATTCGTGATAATGTTAATATAACAGAGAGGAAAGAAAGTAGATCGCTGTAAATTACAGTGAATTTAGCTGAAGATATTGTTACTTATTTTATGCCTTAATTCAAGCCAGAGGGAAGGATTTAGAACTCATAAGGAAAATTATGATCAGCAGTTTCTTGAAAGACAATACAAATCACCTATGAGATACTAATGATTGCATGAAATTAACTCTACTTGACTGTTTATATGACTTTATGAGAAAAGAATATATGAAAAATTCATGTCCAAACAGTATTTGGGGGTGGGGGCAAGGATGATCTTTTCTTCTGGGATTTTAAAATAACATAAGAAGGAACTAATTAATAAGTGAAACGTTTGTTCTTCCAAGAAATAACACTTTGTTCATTCTTTTAACTAAAAATCATTTTTTTGCAACCAGTTTGTTGACGTATCCATGAAAAAACATGCCTTTTAACAGATCAACAATTCATTTATAGTAATGGCATAACAGAAGAACAGACCAGGGAGGTTTTAGAGCACTCACCAACCTCTTAAGTTAGAATATGTCAAGGTACTTAAGCACAAGAAGTAATCAACCTATATCCTCCATAGCACCATGAGTGGGCAGGAGGCCACCTCAGACAGTCCTGACATAATCATACTGGGATTAGTGTTTCACACAACACTGAAATCTTTGTCAAAACTGATAGCATGGTATTTATGTGTCAGTTTCTCGTAGTGCTACTGCGTCCCATCCTGAGTGACAAAATCAGCTGATGGTGTCCCCAGAGGGATGGAAAGCATTGATATCATCCTGATAGGGCTTCTACTCTTCTGCTAGTGGTAAGGTGGATTTTCTGTGTCCTTGAACCATGACCAAAATGGCATCTGCTATATCTTGGTGATGCTTTGCTGGCAATGTTTGATGCTGAACATTAGCTTGGACCAGTAAGAGCAAATGCTTTTGGTTTTAAAGAGGCTGGGTTGACTGTTCTTCTAGGATTAAACAACGTGTCTACATCTTCTGGTGTAGTTAAGATTTAACGAATTTTAACGTCAATATTTTCCAACTAAATACCAAGAATTAGCCCCCACACTTGCCTCAGTGGCCAGCTAATTTACTACGTGAGTCCTCCTTACAGTTTGCTCAGAAGACTGTTCTCTCTTCTGATTTTTCCAGCAATGTTGTGGTATTTTGAGATTCTCTTGCTGTGACTTGAGATTGTCCTTCCAAGGAAACAAATTCAGCAGTCTTCACACTAAACACATTACATGCCAGCTAAGATGGGTGAGAGGTCAACAAATTTTTAACTCAGCTGAACTTTTCCTTCCTTTCCCACTCCCAAGAGTATACCACTACATTAAATACTTACAATAAGAATCTGAAACAGCATGCTCATGTCTTTACCAGCCCAGCAAGAAGACATCCACGCTAGCCAGGTACAGCCAGATTGGATTTCTCCAGTTAAACCACTATTGTGAGTAAAGAACACATTACTGTTTCCTTATAGCTTATCAGATGTGTTACCCTTAATTTCCACTTCCTGTTCTGTAAGTGCTGACTCAGGATCACTGTAGTGAACTATAGTGCAAATCTGGCTGCTGTTACACTGAAAGGCTGACATAACATATATTTTATGTTTATTAATAGAATACTTTATGACTATTTCCGTAGACTTGATTTGTAGCAGAGCTTAATAAATGCTAGCACCTTTGCTATCCATTCACAGCCATAGAGAAATCGTGTGTACTGGGAGGTAACTGCATGTCTTAATAAATAACCTTATAAAAGTTAAAAGTCAGCATTTGCTGTAGTAGCTAAAATAAAATCTTGCCAGTGTAGTGCTGCAGTATTGTAAGGTTAACTGCATTCTTTCTGATGAGGAGCTAAAATTAGACTGTTAGTTTTATATTGGCAGAAGAGCTGAGCAATCTATGGATAACTTTAAGGTGTTTTACACAGTCTACCAGCTGCAGTACATACTGGAGTCAGAGTTTATTGGAGAACTGGCATGCTGTTTTTCTGAAGCATTCTGTTTCATGGGTGGCACATCACATTGCTACACATCGGTTATGACACTTCACCATCTTGCATTGTGATATGTCAGCATATGGTAGAAAGCTGCATTACATCACATGAATTGTTATAATGCATCCTAAAACATAGCATGAAGGAAAGCTTACTAGCCCATCACTTACCCATTAAGTGCTAGTATCTGATCTATAATCAAACAGGAGACAAGAGCAGATAGTACCATGGTTTATCAAGTAGTATAATTATTTCTGAATAGCCAGGCACACCTCTGGAATCAATGAATTATTTCCCTTTTCTTTCCTTGACTTTCATTTACAATTATGAGTATCAAAAGTGACCGCTGATGGCACAAATATTTCTGTTTGTATTGTTTATAGTATTAGTATAATTAGTAGCATCATTCATAATATCCAGGCAGAGCATACAGCAGTGACACTCCTGCCATTAAACACCACTAACGCAGAAGCAAAAAACCCCATGAAGAACACTCTTTTCTAAGGTGGATGAAAGCAGTTGCTTAAATCTCTGTATGTATGCAGGTTTCTGTAACAGAATCCTTTAAAGTATGTTAGTGTCAAATATTGTAAACAACTCCACTATGATTCAACTATATTTCATGACCGCTGTATTTCCTGACATCAATGCCATGTGTATTTATTGTTATATATGTATATATATGTGTGTGCATATGTGTATGATACGTGTATGTATATAATATAGCATACTACAATACAAATTACATATATAACATTCACATGCCTTTTTGGGTTGGTTTGGTAATAAATTGTAATTGCCAGTGCTAGCTGAAGACTAGATTTTTCTATTCATCATCAGGTAATTGAGTAAGTATCCCACAGGTGGTCCAGTTTAAGTCAATCCAATTATTTGGGAGAGAAAGCAGCCACAAAACCGTGGTGAGCATAAGGGTAGCAACACAATGCAGTCACACAGGAGTATCTGATTAATACTATTTTTAGAAGCCCCACTAATTGCTTGTATTATTAAAGTACACAGGTTATGTTGGAACTTCTCAGTAATCATGAGTGTCTCTGGTTAGGAGCTTAGGAACTGGGCAGACACAAAAGACAAAGGTTGAAAGAAAAAAAAAGAAAGAATAAAAAAGAAAGAATGGTAGTGTTCTCCCCATTTTACAAACCTGTGCCTGCACTCACAAATTATATAGGTGGCAAAGACAGGAGTTCACCTTAGGTCTTCTGAACCTTGCACACAAAAATACCATTTCTTGTATTGTGAGAGAAAATTGCATGTCTTTATGCAACAAGTTTACATCCAGTGTAAGCTGGCACCAACAGAATGTCATTAAGAGCAGATAATTCCTTAGTGGGCTATGTGAAATGACTTGATGGAGAGTTCTTTGTAGGCAGATGTCCACAAAACAAAAGCATCATTATTAGCTCCATTTGGCACCTTTGTTTTTTTGTCAGGCTTAGGCCAGGATTTGGCTGAACTTTGGGGTTCTTCTCTGAATAGGAATTATTGATGCTAAGTTATCTGAAGGAGTGGTTCTGGTGGGGTGGTGGTTCTCATTGCTGCTGAGTGAGTTGTACCTGTTCTGCTGCAGCCCACTGAAGTGTTCAGCTAGTGCTTTCTGTCAGCTCTGAAACCACTAGAAAGAAACTGTTTTACAAATAATATTCTGCAGCCTAATGGTATTTAAAATTATGCTAAGCAGCACTCATGCATGATGAAATTATGGAAAATTAACCTTCCCTGCCAAAGATTTGCAGGGCTGAGTTCTGCCACCTTTTGACATAAAGTGTGAAAATATAAGGCATGAAATATTTAGTTAAAAATGGATATTGTCAAGGTATAAATAATTAGCAACATCCTGTAGACTAATGACTGCTCATGCACCTGTTGCTTTTTGGCAGCTATCAGCAAAACATTACAACAGTTTTGAAAGAAAGTATGCATTGTGTATTCTTTGACAAAATGTCACCAGTCCTAAAGTATAAAGCAAGCCAATAAAACTAATCTGTAAGAGTCATGTAGATTTTGATTAGATTGCAGACTGAGAGGTTTGGGTTTTTCAAAGTTTTGAGAAAAAATAGCAGTTGATTTCCCCTCTGTCCAAGCATTCTGGTCTCTGCAGACCTAGAAAAGGCATGTGCATGGTAATGATTTACACAAGAGGATCAGTGATCCAGAAAAAAGCCACCAAAAATCCCCATACTATGCCTCAAAGTTTCTCCCACTGGGATCCTAAGAGCTGGTCAGCTGCAGATAACTGTCTAATAGGCAGGAAAACAGTTAATCACTTTGTCAAGTCTCTCAAGAGGCAAAGATCACTTTACCTTTGCAGCCAGGGCAAGAGATAATTAAACATGCCAGTAAACATTTAAGGGTCAATCTACGCCAATTTTATTTTTTCTCCAGGATTATTTATTTCTTACTTAGTGTCTACAAATGGAGAACAATGAAGCTGGACAGGGGAGAGAAAATGTAATGAAAGGCTCATGAGTCAAGATAAGGACTCACCATTACTGTCATGGGCAAAACAGACCTGACTTCGGGAAATTAATTCAATTTATTACTAATCAAAATCAGAGTAGGATAATGAGAAATAAAAACAAATCTTAAAAACACCTTCCCCCCACCCTTCCCTTCTTCCCAGGCTCAATTTCCATCCCAATTTTCTATACCTCCTGCCCCCGAGAGGCACAGGGGGATGGGGAATGGGGGTTGCTATCAGTTCACCACATGCTGTTTCTGCCTCTCCTTCCTCCTCACACTCTTCCACTGCTCCAGCATGGGGTCCCTCCCATCGGAGACAGTTCTCCACAAACTTCTCCAACATGGGGTCCCTCCCATCGGAGACAGTTCTCCACAAACTTCTCCAACATGGGTCCTTCTCACAGGCTGCAGCTCTTCACGAACTGCTCCAGCATGGGTCCTTTCTACAGTGTGCAGTCCTTCCTGAACAGACTTCTCCAGCGTGGGTCCCCCGCAGGGTCACAAGTCCTGCCAGCAAACCTGCTCCAGCGTGGACTCCTCTCTCCATGGGTCCACAGGTCCTGCCAGGAGCCTGCTCCAGTGTGGGCTTCCCACAGGGTCACAGCCTCCTTCGGACATCCACCTGCTCCGCTGTGGGGTCCTCCATGGCTGCAGGTGGATATCTGCTCCACTGTGGACCTCCATGGGCTGCAGGGGCACAGCCTGCCTCACCATGGTCTTCACCACGGGCTGCAGGGGAATCTCTGCTCCTGCTCCTGGAGCACCTCCTCCCCCTCCTTTTTCATGGACCTTGGTGTCTGCAGAGTTGTTTCTCTCAGGTATCCTCATTCGTCTCTTCTTCAGCTGCTATTGCACAGCTGGTTTTCCCTTTTCTTAGATACATTATCACAGAGGCACTACCACCGTCGCTGATTGGCTTGGCCTTGGTGAGTGGCAGGTTCGTCTTGGAGATGGCTGGCATCGGCTCTATTGGACATGGGGGAAGCTTTTAGCAGCTTCTCACAGAAGCCACCCCTGTAGCCCCCCTGCTGCCAAAACCTTGCTATACAAACCCAATACAAATGTTTATAGGAAAATAAAACAAATAAAACAGAACAAAACCAAAAACAGAATGGTTGGCCAGAAAGCTCTTTATTCTTGGGCACAATGATTTTGTCTAAGTAACATTTCACATGTGAGGATATGACATGAAGGTGTTTCCAAAAGCGTGTCTTCCAGCATACTACATTGCTGTGCAGGGACATCTGAAATATCTCTGGATAAGTTACCTCAGACACTGAAAACAGATTATCTATGTTACTACAGCACTCTGCTCTGACTACCAGAGACACCTGAAGAGCTTTTTGCATTGCTTTATTTTAGGCTGTATGGATATGGATAAGTCCTATTCTCAAAAAGGTCTTAAGTCCTTCATAGCTGAAGTCCTCTTGAAGTTTCTAACATACCTTTTTTCTGAAAATTAGATGTAGTGTCTAAACTGCGAGGCAGCTTGCACTTCTTTCTCTCTTTTTTCTTCTTTTTCCCTTCAGAAACTAAATGTGTGTAATTATTAAAGATATTTTAATGCAAAACATTTAATGTAAAATGCTTCTGGCACATAATAGACAACTGTCTAACTTATTGTGAAGAAAACATAACTTAATAAAGAACAGTTAACATATACCTGTTCAGTGTTTTCATACTGCCATTTCCAGAAATGTTTCCTTTTGAAAAGCCATATGGAATTAAAATGTAACTAAAGCACCTGAAGTCAACCAAAGCAACAGATCAGGAAAGTAGGGAAGAGCAAGACAGAGAGATTTGGCTTGATGTAACTACAGTGAGTAATGCTAAACTGAGAAAGTGGCTGACTCACAATAACCCATCTTGGGGGGGGGAAGGTGTCATATATCTCACTGTCTTAAAATTTAAGTATTTAGAAATTATGACTGTATTTTATCAACTGCCCTTGAAAAAAAGCAGTCTGTGGGTACAGAGTAGAATAGTGGCATAGTGGCTGTATCAACAATATATGTATGGATGGGCTACACTGTAACAGGACGGGTATTTCTCTTCACTTGCCCACCTTGGTTTGCACAGAAAGGTAAACATGCTTGCTTAAACTTCATAGGCAGGACAGTATGGGTCATCAAGAGAATCTGGGAGTGGTGTGAACCAAATCTTGACTTGGTTTAGCTTTTCCCATGGGACAACCTAAAAAGGAACAAAACTCTGTTTAGCATCAGCTATAAACTTCCTTTTAGTACTAAGCATACTTAGTGGACTACTTACTGTACTACTTTGGGATCAACATTTTCTGACTGAAAGAGGAGAACAGAAGAACGGAGGCAAAGTGAGCAGCTGAAACTCAGATACCAAGGCAACTCAAAGTTAACTCAGATATCAAGTAACTCAAATTTGGTGAATTTCTTTTCAGAAAAACAATGTAAGAGGCTTCAGCATCATCATTTCTGAAGCAACTTTGTTCCTTACTAAATTAAGCTAAAGTTAAACTAGATAGTGTTAAGTTCTCCCAGTGTATTCAAAAGACTCATCCTGATGTTTCTTGCTTATGCCATGACTCACTGGCATAGTTTTGACTGAACGGCAGTTCCATAATCTCATAGTTGTGAATGAGGATTAGTTCTACGAAGCCTTAGAAAAGAAAAAAAATCATAAACCAGATTTTAAAATGGCATTTCAAAGTGTTTCTTATAAAGACCCCATTGACATGATCTCACAGCAAGCATGTAATTACCCTACTAAATACCATAAAAACACACAGCATAGTTTTAAAAGTTAATAATACCAACATTTGGAAATATCAAATCTATGTAATAATAGCACTTGCTGACTTTTGTAATTTACCAGCTGCATATTTCTGATGCTTTATTAAGTTCTATTCTTTATATATTTTTAACTGACACACCTGGACATGTACAAAAATAAAACAAATAAAAAAAAGAGATGTTTAAACATACTTCCAAACACTCAAAAATTTGTCATATCTGTGCAACAACTACTCCTACAAGAAAACTTTGGTGAAATGTAAGCAAAAGTTAATGGGAATAGAAGTCTATGAAATTCAAGACAGAGTTCAGAGGTTTGGAATTCAGCAAATGGCTGCAGTTAGGTTTCTTGAGCAAAAACTGACAGTAGCAATTAAAACACATTGATGGCAATAAGCCAGTCCACTTTCTGATGTGTACTAGTATCTTATTCTATTAATAATTGTGCTGACCTCAATAGAGCTGATATGGAACACGATATAGTCAGCTATGCAGACAGTGACTTACACTTTGGAACAGTATAGCTTGCAATTTTGGCAATATTTCCATGGCACAGTGACGAAGATCTTGTGAGCTGAACTGTGTATTCATTTTTTTATAGCTCAGATGTATATTCATTCGAAAATCATGTGATCTGTGAACACCTTTGTTAACAATGAATGTATCATGGTTTCTGAGTCAGAGACTTCAAGGCACTGTCTACCTCCAGGTGCTTTTGTCTCTTCAGATTTGTAGGACTTCCAAAATTCTTCTGGAGGCAAAACAGGGACCTTTACACAAATGAGTCTTAGTCCTAGTCCACAGCAGCTTCCATTCTAATTTATGTAGATTAGAGACCCATGGCTGTGTAGGTGAAAATCTAAATTACACATCTAATCTCCTTATTGTATAGATCATACTTTTTTTCATGAGTCGTTATATATTTAACTGCCTAATACACAGACCTGGATAGGCATAGCTCAAATCCCATCGAGCTCTTACTTATTTTTAGCCAGGACTCCCACTGACTACCAAGGATTTTTTATCATTTTGATTGTAGGAACAACATTGACTTTCAACTTCTTCAAGTTAAAAACCAAACAACACCAAAACATATATTTTAAGACATGCCCATTTCTGAAGAACTGCAGGACTCAAATGTAATGTGATTCTGTCCTAAAAGTGATGGGTTCAAAAAATGCTTTAATACGCACAGAAGCACTCTAAGACCACTGTGTCTAGAAGAAGCCATAGAATCAGAAGTTTAGTATAATTTATTAAAAAGTCCTTACTATCAGTCTCTGATCTACACCAAAAAATGCTAAGGATTAATCAAGCTGCTGACAGAACAAGCATGCTCAGAAATGGAAAGAAAAACTGTTACATCTCTGTGTTATTCCCTGTAACTGAAACTGCAGTTTGTTGTTTAGGCACAAGATTGTAAAGCAACATTAGCAGCCATTGGAAAACAGGGGCCAATAGCAATAAACACCATTTACAAGTATTATGTGCTCAGTAAAATTTCCCAGGACAGAATTATATTTCAGTCCTCTTGGGTCTATTTCATGGAATTTGGGTTGATTATTTAGTTTTTATAGGTCTCAAAGAGGCTATCAAAGAAATATTTGAAAACAAAAGTTTTGTATTAAAGACTAAAGTATTGTCATTGTATTATATTTTACTTCTTTTAAAAATTTTTTTAAGGTTTATTCAACAGTTATGAGAAAAATTAAAGCACATTTTGATGCTGACAATTTTAAAAGAACAGGCACTCTATTTATGATAGAAAATATTCACCTTAAAGAGACTAGCTTGTTCTGAACAAATACATGGATGTATACTTTGTAAATAATACATGTTTTGGTTCTCAAAGCAAAGGCCTAGTGAATGTGTTTTAAAGTAGTTGCTTTTAAGCCATTGTGGTTAAACAAGTTTTCTTAAACCAAGCATGCAGCCCATTAAATTGAACCTCTTACAAATACTTTTGTAAAGTATTCCTATTGCCTATATAGTTGAAATACTGTCACGGCAGTTAGTAAAGTACTGTGATATTACAGTTTCCAGGTAAATGGATCACTGAGAAAAAGGTAACCATACAGAATGCTTTCCATCAGTGCATCCTAACTAATATCAGCACTGGAGAGAATATTTTTTTAAATATTTAATTTCTACTGATTGTAAATTGCATTTTGCCAGGGTTTCTCAAGAGATTTAGAATCTCAGGATGAGTGAGAGGTGTCTTGGGAATCTGCTATCAGATAGTCAAGACACTGTTGTAAGTCTAGGTTTCATTTGACTGACACACTGACTTTGAGTATATCTATCTACATGGCTGAAAAGTTTGCAGGTTTGCCACCCACCTTTATGTAGTCAGTTTTAGGTTGTAAGATCATTTGGAAATTGTACAGGAAGGCTTTTTGTTTTCAGAAAACAATTCTGAATGTTAAGAAAAAAAATAATCTTTCTCAGCCTTAACATTTACAAACATACTACTTAGTAACAAATTCAGTAGACTTGTGCTTTTAGTCAAATATTTAATAGCAGTTTTGATCTCTTTTACAGTCTTAAAAATGAAGTATATTAAGCAAAATTGAATATATAAATATTTATGCTTATTGTAGTTGCCTGATATTAATAATTTATAAACTCAGAAGACCAGAAATCATGAATGAAAACATTAATTATTTATTAACAATACCCTACTGATGAGAGGCTAACAGCAAAGTTCGAAACAAGCCAGAGGGTATCTTAATAAACTTTAAAAACATAGAAATCATACTCCTGGGTGTTGCTGCTTCAGAGATTATAATTTTATTCCATTATAGTATAGGCAGCAAATTGAGACACTGTTTCTTAATTATTAGAACCTACATTTTTCCCTATTTATGACTTACAGAAGATAGAAACCAAGCCTCAGTTTCGAGAACTGCAGATTGCTTACATCCTCCTGTCCAGTCCTAAGACAGTTCTAATTTATATCTATGCAAACCTCAGTATTTCCAGTAATTATGATCTGAATTAACACTTTACAAAATCATGTGCCAAAATCTACTGACTTTGATGCTGATTGGTGCAAAACATGGAACTTAAAAACCATTAAGAAATCATTCGATGTTATGCCCTGCGATTAAGAAGAAGTCAAGCAATAATAAAATCTAATTAACTGTATGTCTGCATTCAAAATTTTCATCTCACAGTCAGAAAAAAGTATACAAAGTCAAGGATAATAGTGTAGCAGGGCTGAGCTTGGGAACATTTGGGGAATAAAAATGTATAAAGCATAAGAAGGAAACGCAGAACAGCAGTCCTCTGTCTCTGCTGGCATATCATTTCTTATCTTCTTTAACCATTTTAATTAAGATGTTAATAAATTTCCTGATAGATGTAATACTCAGTGACAAGTGTGAGGCATAAACTGAAATAAAATCCAATGCAACAAATTTGTAACTTGTAAAAAAAAAATCTTTATTGCCTAGTCAACCACAGTAGATCGTATATTTTTTTAGCTTTTTATTTTTTTCCTCCCTGAAGGGAAAGATTACTGTTTAGAAAAAGATTTAAACTTTAGCTCCCACATATTAAGTAGAATTAATGACCTATTTGCTTAGATGCCATATATTACTTCTAGTTTATCCATCCACTGGGTAAACGATAGACACTACTTGGTCACAATGATAGATTTGAATGCAGGCTGGGACATCAATCAGTGCTGGCAACTGATTAGTTGTTTGTGTCTTTGACAAGCTCTTCCATCTCACTGAATGAAAGCTTGCTGATTGCTCTCACTTCTCTCTACATTCATTGCCCTCCACTGCCATTATATTATATAGTTAATGCTGATGGTGGAAATGCTCCTTGACAGCTAACACTGAATTTTTCCCATTCCCTTATCATTACATACACGCTATTCCATGTTCCTTTAGGGACTAGAATTTCTAAGTGAGGTCATCCATGCCATTAGGTATACAGAAGTCTGGCACAGTAAGGCTGGGACCTGCTGATGAGAAAGGTTTTGTATATGAGAAAAGTAAAAAGAGGTTGCATAATGGCATGATATGTGTCTGATTGCTCACAAATTAAGACCTGGTTGTTGAATAAGAACAGCTTGTGAGAAAGAAGGGAAAATTCCTAAGAATCATGCAGTTGGATGGTTACGCAGCAGGGTAGCTGCATAAGATCTGAAAAGCACAATGGGAAAGTCAGTTTCCTCTTGTGGCCAAAGGCTGAGTGCAGGAAACTTGGCTGAGATTTTCAAAATGGTTCAGGGGATTTAGTTGATCCCTACCAGCTAATAGTATTTAAGAAGTCTCAACCTTTGACAGTAATAGCATAGATTTAGCAGATAACTTCAGCATCACTGCATTATCATTATGTTTGCTTTTCTGCAACAGATGGAGAGAATATATTAGCTGAAGTATTTGAGGAAGTACAGAAAATATGAATGTTGACTTTCTTGACATCCAACATTGTCTGGCATATGTTCGACATGTGTGATTAAGCATCAGGAGGACTGGAACACCAGTAATGAAGATGAGTGATGCTTTAATCAGTTCTAAAGTGCATACTGAGGACAGGACAAGAGCAACATGCTCTGAAGAGTCTTGATGCTTGTAATAAGAAGTGCAAAGTGTATATTTACACATATCTTAGATGTTAACAAGTGTTAGGAGAAAACTTTGTGGGAATTTTTTGTTCTTGTTTAGTTTTGGGATTTTGTTTTGGTTTGGGTTTTCTTGTTTGGTTTGGTTAGTTTTTTTTTTTCCTAAGATAATTTTTCCAAGTAGGACTCAGGTCAAAAAGACTGAATACTGTTTTATAGATGAAAAAGTAGATGATAATGATGGTAATATTATGTTCTTACAAGTGGTTGAGTAACTATATAAAACCATCTATAAAAAATAAAGAAATAAACTTCACAGTATCTCTCACCTGCAGTTGTCAATTCTCTGAATAAATCAAATAATGTTCAATTTATGAAAGGGGAAAACAGAAGGGGAAAATGGAGGGAGGACCACCCCATATGTGTAAAATCATTCAAATAAGCGCATGAGTTCTCAAGATAAGTAATAATTTAATGCAGTAGCACTATCAGATCTACATTCCTGTTTTCACTAGGGAATAGATACACACAGAAAGTATAGCCATGATTAGTCATTTTTCTTATTCCAGGCACATGTAGAAAAACAAGCCTAACCCTCAGTCCACTTTTGTAGACACACCCCACCTCGTGCTTTCTCTTTCCTTGCTTATATTCTGATTGCCCTACTAGGTATACTGGAAAGGAAGATGTCTCCAAAGGGGAAACTATTTGATGGTGATTTCTGATTTGTTACGGTTCTTTTTAATATATTAGATCACTGAAAGCTATGTAGCTCTTCAGAGTAGATTTTCTAGGTAGCTGATGGATTTATACAGACATTTAGTATGATGAGATGGTTGGACAGAGTAATTTCCTCTGGCTCATGCAAGCTCTGACAGGGGGGCAGGAAAATAAACTGTATGACTGCAAGAGCTTTGGAATATCAGATCCCATTTGGTAAAAAACCAAAACAATAGAGACCGACAAGATCAGTATTGTAACAAAGTGACTTATGGTCAGAAAAATATCAGCTCTTGTCCTGTATCCGTTTTTGCACAGTATTAAATAAACACAGATAACAGTCCATGACATTCATACTTGCTGTGCTTTATTACTCAGTTGCAGTCCAGGAGTTCAAACATTGTGCATTACTGATCTTTTATTGGATTTATTTTAAAATAAATCATGGCACTGGTTTTATACCAGACATTATTTTCCACATACATTGTATATTTTTCAGATCTCCATCAACCCTTTTAGCTGTGCTGAAAGGCCAGGAAATCCTTGAATTCTGCAGTTTGAATTGCTACACCAGCCTTCAATCACTACAGTTGCTACATATTTTGCACACTTCCTTGTGGACACTTGAATCCATTCAAGCTCAGGTTTCAGCCTCTGTGAAGACCCAAATGACATTTTCAAATGGGGGAAAAAAATGTAACTCAAGCAGCTGTTTCATATTCCATTCCACGGCAGCAGCAACGACTGGTGTCTACTTTCCCTGCTTTGATGCTCAGCTATGACATTCTTTGTAGTAGTCCTGTGTGAAGCTTCGAAAAGCACAGTTTTTGAAGCTGGGGGAGATATGTGCACATGTCTAACTGGGACAGCTTAATATAATCATTTACTGAAAGAAGGATTTATTCACTGTACATTAATTAACAATTACCTAAGACATTGAATTCATGACATATATTATTTCCTATATTTCACTACATTACACTGCACTGTACTACCCTGAACTTGGATGTCGAAGACTTACTATTCCAGCTGTTGTGCAAAAAGGACAAGATGGAACAGAAGGGAAGGGACCAGCACATACCCCAAGGGATCTGTAATTTAAATTACAGGGCAGCCACAGTATACTTATTTACAAATAGTTGTTATTACAATTTGATTAACAAACATTTTATCTTTTTCTGCAAAAATAAGAAAATATATTTTCCCTGAAGCAATAGCTAGCATACAAAGAGTCTGGATACCTGTATTTGCATGGAAATTCCTTAGAATACCAAAGGCACATTTATCTCTATCTGGAATGTGAGTATGTTTGTGAAATAAAGTAATTACTGGAGCTACTCAGCAGTACATTGTGTGTAATCTTAGTGTTATTTATTGACTAATGTTTGCAGATTAATAATGACAGTGTCTCTACATACATATCTGAGTAAGGAAAAAAAATCTACATCCTCTTTGTACCCAACTTTGATTAAATTATCCTTCTTCTCTACTCTATCTTATTTAAAGGGGTATTTATGACCTTAAATTTGGATTTCATGTTGGATTAAACTGAAATTATGTTAATATTTTTTACTGTCTCTTTTAAAGCCTGGCTTAGATTTTAGAAGTATTAGGACAAAGGACAGAAAGTATGTCTTCCCATCAGCATCACCAGATGGACCCACTACTTAATAACCTATACTTATTAACCTATTTTTATGGAGTGTTGAATGCTGTCATATTAGGAAGCTGCTTTGGTGATAGTACTTCACACAATCAAGGTAATACTTAGCTGTTGTTACAGACCATTGCAGAGGATCAAGTATGGAAAGAGATATTTAGAATGGAAATTTTTCAAGAAGTGATCCACTTTTTTATTATTTTTGTACTCTGTGTGGAATGATCAGAAAGCCTCTTATTATTATAGGAAAACTAATAATAAAGTATGGTTACTGTTGAAAAAGAAGAGGCATGCAATCATTTTAAAGGTTTAATATGAAGGATCACTGTAACTTTTGAAAGCTACTGTAACTTTTACTAGTTAGGTATCAAGCCAGTGTTTTGTTATTCTCTTGGGATCTAAAAGCAACTGTAAGAAAACATTATTAGTTCATGTATAAAACAAAAAGTTTTGAGAATTATGTTGAGTCTGTGTTTCTACCTTGTATTCCTGGTTGCTCTCAACCACTACAAATAGAATGGAGAAAGAAAGAAAAATAAATAAAAAGATATCTTCTGTACAGTACAAAGAACAACATTCAAAACTTAGTGCAAAATGACAATTTTCTTTAAAAGAAGCAGTACAGGGTTACTATATAGTATTAAAATTTGACAAGGTAATGAACAATTCGCTCTCTCTCTGGGAAGACTGGCTGCAGATGCAGGTTTACTTTGTATTGAAATTTAAGGAAACTGAAATATGTTTCAATAGGTTCTATCTCTTTCAGTTTATGCTTTGACTGAAACTGTTTTTCAACCCCTCACAGAGATCATATGCCTTTAGAAAATGGTTATTGCTGTGGTAGAGATACAAGAGTTGAAAAGCAATGATGAACCAGATCTCACTCTGTAAAAATCCCTGGGAATGTTGTCCCTGAGTTCACTGAAAGTAACATTAGCCCCCAGAAACTGGATTACACCATGAGTTATTTGGGATACCCTTTTAAACAGATACAGCAGCTGAAACTCTCTACATGTTAATTTACAACTGTAATGAATATGTCAGGTAGTGCATGTCGGAGAGCAGCATAGCCAGCAGTGCTGTTCCAAATTTTATACAGTATATTGTAACTATTTTGTGTGAATGACAGATCTCTTTTGTTTAATGTTCCTGTGAAGGGAAGAGACATTTACAGTATAAAGTTGCTTTCTAAAAGTTAACCAGCATCACAATGAACTACAAAAAAGGCCAGTAGAAGTTTACTTGTCCATAGTGTAATCAGTAAGCTATTGTATGCAGTGCAAGTGAAGAACCGCTGAAAATTTGCCCCTGTGTGTTTATTCAGGACAACAGTCTTGCCACAATGTAAGTTAGCCAGACTGAATCACAGAAAGCCTATTTATTGGCTTTGATCTTCAGCTAGATTCTGCAATACTTATCAAGAGGAAGCATACCAGTTTAAATGGAATTACCTCTCTGAGTAAAGTCTATTTTTCTAAGGCATCTCATTCTACCTGTACGTCGTGTCATTTTCCTCACTGGGAACAAATCACAGGCAACTACAGTACTCACCTCCCTCCTCCTTCAACACAGAGATACTTCATTTGCCATTGGTCTAAGACATATTGTCAATCAAACACATTGCAATGCCTAAACTTATCTTTTTCTAAATCCTCCTGCTTGTCAGATATCCAGCTGCGCTGATGTCAGACTTGTCAGGAAGTGTCTATAACAAAAAGATTATGTTTCAGAAATATCTTTGTATGCAAACTAACTGCACTACATAAAGAAGCAGAAAATAGGTGTCTAAATTCCCCCCCATCTGCCTCCCCTTTGGTGTATACATTTTTTAAATAACATTTTCTCCTGTATTTTTAAACACACTAAAACTTCTGATATCATTATCAATGGCAAAATGTGTCAAAATTAAAAAATAAGTATTTTTCTTGAGACATACGGTCTTCAGAAATAATTTCTCTTAAACTAAATTTGACAATAAAACACTTTTAAAAGGAAGATAATTGACAAGGAGAATGTGGAGAAGCGAAAAATGGTTAGGCTAAAATACATCCTGAAGGGCACATACTAGTGATTTTGAGGGGTTTTGTACAACTGAAGTCTTTGCATTTCCTTCAGTTGTGGAAGAAGAGATGGCAGGTGTCCTTTGATAGGGGAATTTGTATATGGTAAGGAAGATGCTATGGTTGATAGTTTTAGGAGCAGCACACCAATTGCCATACAGAAGATCAGCATGAGAAAAATTAGAAAAAAAGAGTATAAAGACTGGTTTTACTTATATAGCAGAAGGGATCAGAGAAACAGAAAAGCGAAAGAGGTCAGAAAAATCACAGTAATCAGTGAAATGCCTGGACCAAATGAGCAAGCCACAAAAGGATTAGCAAATGCAATGAACAGTCCAGAGAGAGGCATTCAAGGCACAAAAAAAAAGATTCATTTTTCTCCCATTTTATTAGCATAGAAAATATTTAGCAGTGGTCATTCAGTGTTGAAAGGAGATCAAAAGCTAATAAAGTATCTGACTAATTTCATAGGACATCTTTCTTGATACTGTTGATGATAGTCATTGCTCTCTGATCTGGGTCAGAGGCATGGCTAACTTATCACTGTTAAGGGCAGAGCTTGCTGATGCTCAAGCTCAAGGTCAGGCTTCTATGCAGATTAGCTTTATGCAAATCATCTTATAAAGTGCACAGGGAGAACACCTGAAACTGACAGCAATTAATACTGCTTAAAATAAAGGTACAAAATTCAAAGAAATTTGGAGAGAAGTGATAGAATTAACAGAGGGTAGAAGTCCATGACTTCTGCTGACACAAAAGCTTCTGTGCACTTCTAAATGCCACCTAACAGAAATGCTAAAGCAGGCTAATTCAGTTCCTGGTAAAGCTGTCCTCCATGTAATGCTGGCTTTTGGAACTGCTATCTCAGAATTATTGTTTTGCAATAGGTAAAATGCAGAGATTTGACATAAGGGTTTAAAACTACAAAGTTCTTTGAGAAATCAATTGGATTGGTAATGAGTTATTTATCTGAATTTTACAGATGTGACAATTGTTTTCATTCATGCTTCTACTAAAAGGTCGATTTTTCTCTAGACTGATTGTCTCCTGTAAACATGTAAATACTGAACCTCAGGCTGAACAGTCCCAGGTTCAGATGAATCCAACTTACTTTACAATGGTTTTCTACGTGAAAAGGTGACTGAACTCCCTGCTAAACCTAGCGTTACATATGACAGATATCTGTGCATCTCTCTCAAAGTACTAATTCTGTATTCAGTGCATAGTTGCAGGCTCACTCTGTATTCTGGAGCTGTGAAATTGCTGAAAATGCTTTTCCTTTTGCCATGCTCCCATAGGAAGATAATGCTGCTTCTAACCATGGATTCACAGAGTAACAGGTTGGAAGGGACCTCCAGAGATCACCTAATCCAACCCTTTGTTCAAAGCAGGTCTAATTGGATACAATTGCTCTAGGCTTTGTGCCTCTGAGTCTTGAATCCTCCAGTGACGTAGATCTCATAATCTGTCTGGGTCCTAGTTCCAGTATTTGACTACTCTTATGGTAAAAAGTGCTTTCCTTGCATCTCATTGGTAGATGCCTACCCGTTGCCTTTTGTCCTATCATCATGCAGTTCCAACTGGAGTCTGACTCCATCTTCTCTGGGTTCTCCAACAGGGTAGTTGTAGACACCTATAAGGTCTCCCAAAAGCCATCTTTTCTCCAAGGTGAACCAGCCAAGCTTCCTCAGACTTTATCTCTGTGGGCCCTGAGGGCATTAATAGACCTTATTGGCCCTGAACAGCCTCATCTGGGGCCTCTGGCACCCTTGTCCAAGGGCCTAGGATCCCCATTTCAGTTCAGCTCAGTGCCATCAGTCCTTGCCCCAGCAATACCTGTATGAGTGCAGGTCTCCAGTACTGCCTCTGGCCTTTCGTCCTCAGCCCCTGATAGGTGTCCATATGCCATCCATTGACCAGGCTTAAATCTAGTTTTGCCTGGGACTGTCAGTGATCCCATGTTTTGTTGTGTTTTGGGTTTTTTTGCTTGCTTACTTGTTTTTTTAATTTTCCAAGATTTTGGTCTACCAGTCCGAAGATACTATTTCTTTGCTGCTCCCATGCACAGCTTGATTTTTTTTTTTCTAATACTTACTGCTGTAAATCTAATTTTGTTATAGTTTCAGAGTCCCCAGTCTATGCTTCTAGTCCCCACTCTATCCTTTTATTCCTTTTTTGTAAGATTCAGCTTTCTCTCAGCCTGCCTGCTCTCCTGCAAGCCAATGACAAGAGCAACTTGTATCTTGTACCTATAGTTTATGCTGCCTGGAAGTGCAGCTTATACTACACTGTATGCAGGCTAAATATAACTGAGTATACTTCTGCAGTTATCAAATATATTTAGAAATATAAAAAGTATGCTTGCAGGTATGAAGCATATTTGATACCTACTGGTATCTGTGAGCCAGTCAGATACCTGCTGAGAACCTGGCCCTAGGCTGGGAAGTTTGCTGTGGCTCATGTGGGACTGTTGATAGCAGCTCACTGCACCTCTACTGTACACAAGATAATAGCATCTAATTTTCACCCTTAAGGAATACAAATGCAGCTGGCAACTTTCCTTTCTGTGGCTCAGATATTTCACATAATTTTAAGCATTAATCAGTAAATGTAAATTGTAAATTACTCCAATGTTCTAAACATCGCAAAGTTAGCCGTGATTAAGAATTATAGCCTTTACTACCTGAATTTACTTCAGTAGATTTATGACTTGTGCTTAAGAATTTAAACCACTGTTTCATCGCTTAAGAGGCTCTCAGCGTTCTATGTAGTTCCAGAGGAGACTTTTTCCAATATCTATGTTATAACAAAAGAGGCAGAACTGAGAATACACCCTATGGTGCTTAAGTGTCAAAGCACATTTATGAAATTCAGCTGAAAGTTGATAGATTCCTGTTTAAGAACTGAAAGTAAGTTAATTATTTAATTGATGTATAATACAAGGGGGTGAGCCTAGGAAGCTCTTGACTGGATAATAGTGTTCCTTATTCAAACAGTAAGCAAGAAAGGACTCCCAGGCTATATGGTAGTGTACAAGAATGATTGCCTCATCTTTGCCACCTCTCAAATATGCATTCATCTCAGTCTTTCTTGTAGTTTCCCAAAACTGCTGATAGAGTGGCTAAGATCAATAGGCAGGAAAGGTGAGAAGTCAGTGTAGTAGTGGGAAGAATAGAGGGATCGATTTCTTACTACTTTCACTTTCGCTGAGCAAACTTACAGGGAGAACTATTTTGGGAGAAAGTGATATATTCTTTCTGAGAACTTCTTATTGTTTTGTCTTGGTTTTTGATGTATTTGTCTCCTTACCTTCACCTTGACTTTTACTTAGGTACTGCCGATAGTCAAACATATATTGTCTTAAGACAATGGGAAAAGATGAGAGAGCTATGTGAAATCACTGCTTATCCGAACCTGTGACTAAAGGCTGCTATTCTCTAACTCCATTTGTTTTCATTCCTGCTGCTAGCTACTCATGTGAGCCTGATTTACAAAACATCCCCTTAAACACACTACAGAGGAAGATCCTAGTTTCTATTGGAAGCCCTCTTCTGTGACAAGAAGTGGAATTGGAATTTATCACACAATAGCTAGTACCAGTGTTCAATATTTATATTAGGCTGATGATAGCTTGGACACTACCACTAGGGCTGATTATCAATGTTCCTTAGTAAACTGTATCTACCCCCATGTGTCTGTCAGCATGCAGAAAATGGTCTTTCCTAGCCATTGATTCCAGTTCTGTTATTTTAAAC
Organism: Gavia stellata; assembly: GCF_030936135.1. Taxonomy (NCBI): domain Eukaryota; kingdom Metazoa; phylum Chordata; class Aves; order Gaviiformes; family Gaviidae; genus Gavia; species Gavia stellata. Next base: position 35,050,476 of record NC_082637.1, read on the forward strand.
GTAGTCAATATGTGGGAATTGGGGAGAATTACGGAAGTAGAAACAAAAGGCAGAAAATAACTTTTCTTTTAGAAAATTAATGGTTTACAATTATTTCTAGTGCAGACGGAGGACTAAATAACTACCACAGTAACAAATGAGACATTATTTATATACACAACAGTACAGTACAAGACAGCACAGCTATCAGTTCCTCACACCCGATTCTGAAACAGTGGGGCCAGTGTACCTAGCTGTGCTTTTTTGTTGTCTTATACATACTTTAAAGACAGCTCCACCTGTGCTATTGTTTATGTGCCGTTTCATTAGTTTGTTACACAGCTGTATGTCAGCAAATGGGCATTTGTGCGACTGGCCCTGGGGCTGCTAGTACCATCATGCTCCAGAGCTTTCCAGACCTCTGCCAGCCTGTGCACTCAGGGGCCCCTGCTGTGTCTCTCACAGGTCATTGCTAAAGATAGGCTTAGTCCCAGGTTACTGGGATATTTCTTTACACAACAATGTTTAAAAGTGCATATATATATGTATGGATACATGTATACAAATATATGTATATGTACACTTTTTCTCAACTCCTTTTTCTAATATCTGTCTAATTACAGCAGTGTTAGTGATGGGGTAACAGGGGGTGGTGGTGATGGAGCTGTAACAATCCTTCCCTTTCATCAGTATTGGTGGGACTTGGAAACTTTAATCCTTCCCTTTTAATCTTTTTTTTTTTTTCTTCCAGAAGTCCAATATTTGTTGTCTAGAGCCCTAACCAAGTCTAGGCTAATATCAATTCCCAAAGAAAAAAAAAGAAATCCTCTGTCTTCTGTAAGCTTTCTTATTTGCTCAAAATAATCCAAAGTATACATATACATATAAACGAATAACTGCTCTCCCACAATCAGTTCAAGCTACTGCTTAAACTCAAGGTCAGCTGTATCACAATTTACAATAAGAGTATTTACATTTTCAGATAGTGAACCTAAGAGCATTTAGATTAAATTAATTTTCAATGGTGTGCATGCTGGAACATTTATCTCTAATAAATGAAAGTGAAAATGTGTCAGAGGCTATTGGAAACTATCCTATTAGGGTTACATGCATCAATACAGAAGACATAAGGAATCACTTATGAAACAGAAAGGAGATAGAAAGGGATTTACTAGTAACTAGCCAGAGAAAAAACAAATGGAAGACAAGGACCCAGTTTTCAATTTCAGTTCTATTTTCTTTGCCCTTTTTCTGTTCTGTGTCTCATTTAAGCCTTTTAAAATAATGATGTAGTGAGATCAGCAGTTACCATGAGGCTTTTACACTTAAATATAAGCTATCCATGTCTCTCTGCCTTTCAACGGATGTTAAATCAGATGGAGTGAAACAGATGTATGCTGATGACACAATAGCTCTAAAATGTAACCTTTGTTTGTGTAATGCCTTTCTCCTTTTTCGTAGTTACTTTTGTGTCTTTCATTTTCCTCACCTAGTCACTCCAATAATTTTTAATTTTCTCAGGAAAAACTCCTATTGAGAGTGTCAGTGCAAGGTGACTAAAGGCTGCTTTCATAGTTCCTGCTTACCTGCATCGTGCTCAGCTGAACTGTCATGATTTGTGCTCTCCTGCCCCTTTCTTTTGCCAGAGCATCAGACCTAAAAGCATGAAATAATCACTTCAGCTACCTCTCATGCATCTCTATTTAATTCTATACTTGCAAATCAGACTCAGGATGCATAATATGATTTGGGAAAACCCAGTTCCATCCGCTATTGTTATCCCCTATTGGCAGGTGATGTGAAGACAAAAACACCAGAATCACAAGGTTGGGAGCTCAATAACTTTATACACCAGGCTGCTATGTTCTGTCTTTGAAAAAGAAGCCAATAATGCAACACGCAGTCATAATGCAAATCCGACAGTTAAAAAATGAAACAAAGTGAATGCATGAGGATATTTTCTGCAATGAAAAGAATTCACTCAGAGAATTTCAACTGGGGAATAGGAAGCTGGGACAAAGATTTTCTTTAAAAGTTTTAGCTTAAGGAGAGGAGACATGTCAATATCCACCAGAAATATGAGGCAAAATGTAGAATAATATAATAAAAAGATAACTATCATTAGTTCTTTGCTTCTGTAAGATCAAGGATAACAATGTAGTTATCTATGCATTATCAGTGCTCTGGAAGCCTCGGTCTAATACAGTATATTAGACTGTGTGCAAGGGAAAGGAGGTAGGAGTGGGTAGGGAGGCAAGGCCCTGTGGAAATACAGAACCTCTTGTCAGACAGATAGATATTCAGGAAGATCCTTAGGTCCCATTTTTCATTGACTTGTAAAATTCTCCCTTTTCTCCCCTGACCAAAGGAAGAGAAGAGAAAGAAAAATTATGCAAGATAATCCTTCTTCCTTTGAAAGCCCTCCCATGATTTTTTGTACAGGCACTTACACTCTAGAACAGAGTACATTTTCCTCTTTCTCCTTCCCACAGGAGTATAAGTATAAAAATAGATAAAAATGTTAGGATTTTGTGAAAGAAAAAAAATATTCATCACATTTTTCATTTGCCCTGTTATTTGTTGTGTGCTGTGTTTAAAAAACACCTAGCCTTTGCAAGTAAAAATACCAGTAAAATAAAGGAAAAATGTACATTTGTGTACACTAGTCTGCAGATTCACAGAACTAATGAAGGGCGATCTGGCATTGATTCCAAATATACATCAGCCAAATATTTTTCTGACTCTTTTGTGAGTCAGTAGAGAGTTTTGGATGCACACTCTTATTCCATGGCTGTAGGCTATTCATCACTTTTGTATCCCCAGTTCTGAGGTATGTGGCAGAAGTCACAGATTAACTGAACTCATATTGACTTCTGAACTACAGGAAGCAGAGTACAGGTTAACAAAATTACACACACTATAATAACTAAAATAATAAAAAAGACAAAAGTTAGAGTTGTGAATCAAATGGAACACGTTAGTGTGTCCAGCAATGTTATAGAGGAATTTAATGTGACAAATGAAATAAAACTCTCTCTTGCTAAAGGTAATGATGAACCAGAAGGGTGTTTGCTTCCCTGTCATTGACTTTCCCCTCATACTTTTCCTTGTTGGGCTCCTTGCCCACACTACTGTGTCTTCCTTCTGAACCGAAATGCTTTCTTTTTGTAAATGGTACCCAATGAAACTCTAAATTTATCCCCTTTTGAGGATCTTTCTCTTCTTATCCTTATTATAAATTACTTATTGTGTTAAAATAATATTTACATACCACAATAGTCTCACATTCAGAATTCTTACCATTACAAAAGTATATTATTTTTCTGTCATAAGAAATATCTATTTATGACAGTGGTATAAGATTGTCTATGACCTAGAAAATTATAGCATTACTGTTAAAAATCAACATATTGTTGAAATGCTAGTAGTGCTTGTGAGAACTCACTACAGAACTCTGAGTGATTTATGTTAAATCACAGTCTTTTTGTTCAGATGGTAGTATTTAAATATTTTCAATTTTGAAAGGTAGTACTTCAGTATTCAGTTTTAAGCAAAAGTGATTATCCGTATTGACCAAACCTTTTCAGATGCATGAAAAATAAGTGTGGTATCATATATGCAAAGATAGGCAGCGTATTCCAGATTAGCTTAAAAAAAATAAATCTGTGGTCCTAATCTTGAAATTTAAGTGAATTCTTTACCAAGAAGTGACAAAAATTTCCTAATTTTTTCCTTTACGTGTAAAATGGGAATCCAAAGCTAATTCCTAATGTATGGAGTTGGAACTGTGATTTTCTTTTAGAATTTATGTGCATTTGACTGCTGAACATGGCTGCTTGTGATCTCTGTCCCAAACAAACCCATGCTGAACATACTTCAGCAGGTACCTCGCAAAGAAACATACAACTGAATGCATATATATCTTACTGTAGTGCTGTATAGTAAAAAAGACGTAATGGAATATGACTGTCTGGTGGGTTGACCCTAGCTGTATGCCAGGTGCCCACCAAAGCCCATCTATTACTCCACCTCCTCAGTTGCTCAGGGGAATTAAAACACGATGAAAGGCTCATGGGTCAAGACCAGGCCAGGGAGGTCATTCATCAATTGCCATCATAGGCAAATCAGGCTTGACTTGGGGAAATTAGTTTAATTTATTACCAATCAAAATCAGAGTAGGATAATGAGAAATAAAAACAAATCTTAAAAACACCTTCTCCCCACCCTTCCCTTCTTCCCAGGCTCAACTTCACTCATTTTGTCTGCCTCGTCCCCCCAGGCAGCCCAGGGGGATGGGGAATGGGGGTTGCTGCCAGTTCATCACACATTGTCTCTGCCACTTCTTCCTCCTTACACTATTGTCCTTCTCCAGCATGGGGTCCTTCCCATGGGAGACAGTCCTCCACAAGCTTCTCCAACGTGGGTCCTTCTCACAGGCTGCAGCTCTTCACGAACTGCTCCAGCATGGGTCCTTTCTACAGCGTGCAGTCCTTCCTGAACAGACTTCTCCAGCGTGGGTCCCCCGCAGGGTCACAAGTCCTGCCAGCAAACCTGCTCCAGCGTGGACTCCTCTCTCCATGGGTCCACAGGTCCTGCCAGGAGCCTGCTCCAGTGTAGGCTTCCCACAGGGTCACAGCCTCCTTCGGACATCCACCTGCTCCGCTGTGGGGTCCTCCATGGCTTCAGGTGGATATCTGCTCCACTGTGGACCTCCATGGGCTGCAGGGGGACAGCCTGCCTCACCATGGTCTTCACCAGGGGCTGCAGGGGAATCTCTGCTCCGGTGCCTGGAGCACCTCCTCCCCCTCCTTCTTCACGGACCTTGGTGTCTGCAGGGTTGTTTGTCTCACATATTCTCACTCCTCTCTGTGGAGGAATGGCTTAGTAACAAGGGACACGATCTGATTCCCATAAGCAACCCAGTCTCTGATGAGAGGGAAGGCTCGGAGGAAACCGTTAACTGTCCTTGAAAGCCTGTTGTGATAAGAGACAGTGGAATGGTAAACAAGAAGAAGGAGCTACATCCACGAAGAGGAGAAGTGCTCCTGTGCGTGCACAAGAGCATTGTACCAATCACACTCGCCGCCCTGGCGCATGAACAGAGGCTGTAAGCCAATTATACAACTGTTGCGGATGCGTGTTCTTGGCATCTGTCTATATATACTCTGTAAGCTTGAATAAAGGGGAGAACGACTATACTCATATTGAGATTCCATTGTTACTCCGGGTCCGTCTCCCACTCCAACACCTCTCTTCTCTGTTTGCTGTTGTGCAGCAGTTTTTTACCCCTTCTTAAATACATTATCACAGAGGCGCTATCACAGATGCTGATTGGCTCAGCCTTGGCCAGTGGCAGGTTCATCTTGGAGCCGGCTGGCATCGGCTCTATTGGACATGGGGGAAGCTTTTAGCAGCTTCTCACAGAAGCCACCCCTGTAGCCCCCCTGCTGCCAAAACGTTGCCATACAAACCCAATACAGATTGTTTCTAAAACATCTTTTATGTAAATGTTTTAAAGCATTTATTTTTCATTTTTTGGTAGACGTGATTGACCACATGAAGCCTTAATAACAATTATATTGATAATGTTCTTTTTTCCTCTTTCTTTTTTTTCTTTTGGAAAAAAAGAATATAAACTATATAAACTTGTGGAAATATAATAGAAATAATATTTAAATATTTAAATAAAAATAATAAATAATATTTAATTATTTATATAATAATTTATTTAATTATTTATATAATAATATAAACTTGTGGAATATAAACTATAGTGAACTTGAAAACTTGTTGCAGTTGTCACCTCTCAATGTGCGGAAGAAAGCTGACAAACAATTATCCATCTATAGAAAGTAAAAAATATTCTTCTTCTTGAGGCAAATCATTGTTCCTTCAATGATACTATACTATCTTATAAAGAAAAACTGACCTTTCTGTTACTTGCCGTCTTCCCCCCACCCCCACCCCCCATATGATTAACAGCTTAAACCTGGAAAAATAGAGCATAACTCGTAACTTGCTTCTAGTACCTTAACCTGTTACATTTTTTAGTTTCTGTAAGACAGAGAGACTTTAGAAGAAAAAGTGTGGATGGACATTCTAAAATTTCTGTTTACTTTTTACCTTTCCTTAAGAGATTTTTACTTCTTTTCACTGTGCAAGATGAGATATAAAAATGTGCTTTTGAAGAAAGACAATGGCTTAAATCAGTTTTACGTTACATAATGTAGGAATAGAAACACCCTTTGCAGAAAACAGTGTTTGGAATGGACTTCAGACTCTAGCACTCCATGGCTATAAACTGTTCAGAAGGGACAGGCAAGGAGGGGCGGAGGGAGTTGCCCTCTATGTTAAAAAAAATTGATTGGCTGCTCAGGAAAAGCTTTGAAAAAACAGTGACGAACAGGTTGAAAGCTCATGGGTAAAAATCATGGGCCAAGCCAACAAAAGAAATCTCATGGTCCGTGTTTACTGCAGGCCATCCAACCAAGGGGAGCCTGTTGATGAAGCGTTCTTATTTCAACTACAGAAAGCATCACACTTAAAAGCTCTGATCCTGCTGTGGATCTTCTGTCACCTTGACATTGCTGGAAAAGCAATACAGCAAGCTGTAAGTGGTCCAGAAGACTCTTGGAGAGTGTTAAGGATAACTTCTTAATGCAGGTGACAGACAGCCCAACCAGAAGAGAGGCATTATGGGGTCTGTTGCTCACCAACACAGAACTAATTAGGGATGTCAAGAATGGTTGGCAGCCCTGGTGGAATTCACAGTCTTGAGGGATATGGGCCAGGTGAAGAGGAAAGTTAGGACACTGAATTTTAGGAGAGAGAACTTTCAGTTGTTTACAGACTTAGCACAAAAGCTCTCAATTCCCATATGTAAGAAATCGGGCAAGGAAGGCAGAAGACGAGCATGGCTCAGGGTTGCGGTTTAACCCTGGTAGACAGCTAAGCACCACACAGCCTCTCACTCAATTCCCCCTGGTGGGATGGGGGAAAATGTGTTGGTTGTGGTAAAGCAAAAGCTGCACACGTAAGCAAAGCAAAGGAATTCATTAACTACTTCCCATTGGCAGGCAGATATTTAGCTACCTCCAGAAAAGCAGGACTTCATCACATGTAATGGTTACTTGGGAAGACAAATGCCATAACAACAAATGCCCCCCACTTCCCTATTCTTCCCCCAGCTTTCATTGCTGAGCATGACATCATATGGTATCGAATGTTCTGTTTGTCACTTGAGGTCAGCTGTCCCAGCTACATTCTCTCTCAGCTTCTTGTGCACCCCCAGCCTACTTGCTGGCGGGGCAGAATGGGAAACAGAGAAGGCCTTGATCCTGTGTAAGCACTGCTCAGCAGTAACTAAAACATCAGCATAATATCAACACTGTTTTCAGCACAATTCCAAACCATAACAACGCACACTTAGTACACCCAGTAAGGACTCCCTGGTCTCTACTCTACTCTCATGAGACCTCACCTGGAGTACTGCATTCAGCTTTGGAGTTCTCAGTATGAGAAAGACATGGACCTGTCAGAGCAGATCCAGAGGAGGGCCATGAAAATGGTCAAAGGGTTGGAACACCTTTCCTGTGAAGAAAGGCTGAAAGAGTTGGAATTGTTCAGCCTGGAGAAGAGAAGGCTCCATGAAGACCATATTGCAGCCTTTCAATGTAAAAAGGGGTCTTATAAGAAAGAGAGAGAGAGACTTTTTGCTATAGCCTGTAGTGACAGGACAAGGGGCAACAGTTTTAAACTGAAAGAGCGTAGATTTAGATTGGACGTAAGGATGAAATGTTTTATGCTGACGGTGGTGAGACACTGGAATTTGTTGCCCAGAGAATTTGTGGATGCTGCACCACTGGAAGTGCTCAAGGTCAGGTTGGATGGGGCTTTGAGCAAGGTGACCTAGTGAAAAATGTCCCTGATCATGGCAGCGGGGTTAGACTAGATGATCTTTGATGGTCCCTTTCAACCCAAACCATTCCATGATTCTATGATCCTGTGACTGTCTACTTTGACATACATGTTCCATTTCACTGCTGCTGAAGATCTTCAGTAGATTTTAACTGTCTTCAATAAGTCTACCTTTCACTTTCTTCTTTGAACTCCACAGTTACTTCTATGACTCTGTCATGGTTTAACCCCAGATGGCAGCTAAGCACCACAGGTGGGTTGGGGGAGGGAATTGGAAGGGTAAAAGTGAGAAAAATCGTGGGTTGAGATAAAGACAGTTTAATAGGTAGAGCAAAAGCCGCGCAGCCAAGCAAAGCAAAACAAGGAATTCATTCACTACTCCCCATCGGCAGGCAGGTGTTCAGCCACCTCCAGGAAAGCAGGGCTCTATCACACGTAAGAGTTACTTGGGAAGACAAACGCCATCACTCCGAATGTCCCCCCCTTCCTTCTTCCTCCCACAGCTTTATATGCTGAGCATGACATCATATGGTATGGAATATCCCTTTGGTCAGTTGGGGTCAGCTGTCCCAGCTGTGTCCCCTCCCAACTTTCCGTGCACCCCCAGCCTACTTGCTGGTGGGGGAATGTGAGAAGCAGAAAGGGCCTTGACTCTGTGTAAGCACTACTCAGCAGTAACTAAAACAACACTGCTTTATCAACACTGCTTTATCAACACTGTTTCCAGCACAAATCCAAAACATGGCCCCATACTAACTAGTATGAAGAAAATTAACTCTGTCCCAGACAAAACCAGCACAGACTCTTCATCACCGCAGTTATACTCAGTCTTTCTCTACCATCATAATGCTAGGGATGATGAAGATTAAAAAAACCCCCAAAAACAACACTTTTTTTTTTTCCCTAGAAGTAAATTTCCCTTGCTTATACACTAAACCCAGTAATCTTCATTGAATGCCAAAAACTGCAGTCAGGGATCACTACTGCAAAGAGAAATTAATTTGTAGTTTTATGTTCTCAGTTTGGACTTTCCTATCTGACCAAAAGCCTTTCAGATTTTGAATGTTTCTTTTATTGACAATAAGGCACTTCTGTCTTGGGAATACAATCTTTTTTTTTATGAAAAAGTATTTTCTCTCAGGAAAATTATTGTTGTCCACAAACTTGGTGTAGTTGCTAGGCCCTAGCAATTTCTTTCATTAATAACGTCTGGCTTTCTTGACCTTAACTGAATGTCATTAACCTCCATCAGGCAAGAATCCAGCTTTGCCATTGGAGCTATACAATAAAGCCAAAACTGTATTATATTTAAAACTGTGTTAAACTGGTATGTATTATAGGCTGTCACTATGTATTAGCTTGAAAACTTCATTGCATGCTATCCTGAACATCAGTGTCCATCAGAAATACATTTTTCGTAGTGCAAATACATATGAAAGTTGAGATATTTGTACTAATTTTAAAATACATTATGTCAATCTGGTGAGACAGCATTGTTTTGCGTGTTATTCTGTTATCTTTGTTTCCATACCTCAAGCATTAGTACTTCATAGTTAGAAATTATCTGAAGTCTGAGAATAAGGTGTAAAATACAAGTTTTACTTCCAGGCAGTTTGTAAAAATAGCACAGGAGAACTTTCCTGGAAATGACTGTGGCTAAGGTTTTGTACTTACAGACTCACAAGTGAAGAAATCTGTATTAGAGTAAAACACTATGGAGTCCAAGACGACATATCATTTACAGATACCCTTGAACCGTGGCTACGTGTTCTGGACTGTTCATCCTCAATTAGACTTGATGCAGCAATCTCAGACAAATCAGTATCCTTTCACATGACAATTTGAAACCTTCCTGTGACTTTCACCTCCCTCTGATTTTGTTCCTTCGTATCCAAGCCTTCACCAATTCATGCTAATTCTCATTCTTCTCCATCCTGGCAGTTTTTAACACTTATCTATTTGCTATTGCAAATAACCTCTGAAAAACAATTACATAATTTTTCAGTAGTGGTCAACATCTCAAGTACTGAAATCATCCTCTTTTGTGTCCTGACTTTTTCTTCCTAGATTGTCTAAACCACTACAATTACAACAATCCTGCTTCTTCAGTTCAGTAAAGTGAACTCTAAGTTACTCCTGTTCTGTTTCTTGGGGTTTTTTTGTAATTTTATTAATTTCTTTACAAATACAAGTTCTTTGCTTGTTTTTCTTTTTTTTTTTTAACATTCTCTTCTTATATGTTTGCTCTTATGTAAACTTGCTTCTCTATCCATTATATTCTAGCGAATTTCTTCGCTTTGCTTTTTCTGTTGTCACATGCTATTGCAACAAAGGAAGCAACAGGATTTGGAAAGAATTCCTCAAATCAATAAGAGACAAGAGGGAGTCAGCAATGACCCTTAGATTGCAAAATTTATGTCTCAGATTCGCCTGCCATTCTCTCTACAGATACACCTCGAAAATGGCACAGTTTAGAGGGAAAGATGAACAAGGTGGTGGGTTTTTGTGGGTTTTTTTTTCATTTAAGGCAGTGACAGGCAATGTCAGAGAAAGAGAGACTATGAATAATAAGTAATGACGACAATAATACAGACAAAGACCAGCCTCTAGATTATTCCTGCCTATCAACTTTGCTCTACATTAGTTAATATTATACTGGTCTCTTGCCACATTCAAGATTTAGCTTAAGTGCGGCTAGTGTGGCTGGTGACTTTATGCCACAGTAGAGTATAATACTGCTCACATATCTAAATTTACAAAGAATCTAAGTCCTGATACTCCTTGAAACCCTTGAGAAAAATATTCTTGTTTCCCCTTAGATTTTGCAGATGCCTCCTCAGACATCATAGTTTGCTAGAGAACTGGGTTGGTGCATAGCGAAAGCAACCGTTACACATTTTCTATTACACAATGGATTTGTGTCCATAAGGGAAAGAGATTGGAAAAGAAGGCAAGGCAAGGCAAGAACTCAAACTAAACACAGCTTCAAAATTCTAAACTGGTTATAGTGCACTGACTTCTTTCAGCAAAAACAAACATGAAAGCAGGCATTTCTACTTTGTCCTAGCTATGCAGATTATAATAAAAGGATGTGAAATTAAATGCACCACATTAGATTGAAACATAAGTGTTAACTTCATTCTGATATATTCAAAACCAATTAGAGCTTTCCCAAGACAGATTATTAAAACTGCTTGAGATACATAAACAGTTCAAGGGAATTGCTAGTTCATGTGAAATCATGTGAGTAATTTATTTTACTGAAAGATTTTGCAAAATACCTGTAGGGATTCATGCATAGGTGCTGACCAGAAGATACTAATTGAAAAAACAAGGACAAGTTCTCAGATGCTGATTAACCAGAAGTTTCATTTCATGCAAGATTCAACTAATGTGACCTTTTCATAGGAACCAGAGCAGAAATATCTGTCATGAATGCTATGTATTCTCTAGTCACTTTCAGCCATAGTCTAAGAACCCCTCACAAATAGTTATTATAAGGCTTTCTCCTTTAATTGATCTTCTTATTAAAAATGTGTAGAACCTCACTGACTGCAGGAAGAAAATCATTCAAATGGCCTTTGTCATTATTTGTAAGCCAATGCAGTGCAAATAAAAGCATTATGCTGTTAAATTATATTCTAATGAAAATTAAACAAGGAGGACTTAAATAATGAAATTACAATATTTTTACAATATCAAACAGGGTACTTGCATAATTAAGAAAGCCAAAGTTTTTTTTTTTCATTTATGTGCCTCAGTGATGCAATGACTCGTTGAATAGTGAACAAGGTAGTTTGTTTGGAAGCAGTACTATTTTTACAGCTGAGGATTGAATTCTACCTGGGATTGAGATGTCCTTTATATTCCTACCTGTCAATTCCAGATCTTATCAGAAGATGCATAAAGAAGGTCTAGCCTAGGAGTTTGTTGAGTCAATATTAAAGGGAGTGATATAATTTGTAGTGCTGGAGTAAACTAGCAGAAAATTACTAATTACTAGAAAACCAGTGAGACAGTAAAAAAAAAGTCATCCTGAGGAATACGCCTTCCTTATAACATGTAAACCAAACTTTGAGACTATAAAGCTGGCTTAAGTGAATGTCATTAATAATGGAGAAAGTGACAAATGAGTGCCAGCATGATGTATGAAACTGGAACTCTTTGCGCCATGGAAGACACAACACACAAATTTGTCACAAAAAAAACCAAAAAGGGGCTGAATGAAAAGTCTAACATCCCACTGCCCACAAATTGTTCATGGAAGAATGAAGTTGCTCTTCAAAACTACTTCAGAATTACAAGTTCAAATTAATTTTTTTACACTCCAGAAACTTGAAGTTGCAACTATGTCGTAGAGTAGGAAACTGCTGTTCCTACTGCAGTACAGTAAATACCTGATAATAGAAGCAGACTTCAAAGACCAGAGGAACATATCACAGAATCACAGAATCACAGAAACACTATGGTTGGAAAAGACCTGTAAGATCATCAAGTCCAACCATCAACCAACACCACCATGCCCATTAAGCCATGTCCCACAATGCCACATCCACATGTTCCTTGAACACCTCCAGCACGGGGCAGCTTATTCCAGTGTTTCACCACTCTCTCAGTAAAGAAGTTTTTCCTAATATCCAGCCTAAACCTCCCCTGGCACAACTCAAGGCTGTTTCCTCTAGTCCTGTTGCTAGTCACTTGGGAAAACAGACCAACACCCACCTCACTGCAACCTCCTTCCAGGTAACTGTAGAGAGCGATAAGGTCTCCCCTCAGCCTCCTCTTCTCCACACTGAACAACCCCAGTTCCCTCAGCCGCTCATCATAAGACTTGTGCTCCAGACCACTCACCAGCTTCGTCGCCCTTCTCTGGACACGCTCCAGCACCTCAATGTCCTTCTTGTAGGGAGGGGCCCAAAACTGAACACAGTATTCGAGGTGTGGCCTCACCAGCGCCGAGTACAGGGGCATGATCACTTCCCTGCTCCTGCTGGCCACACTATTTCTGATACAGGCCAGGATGCCGTTGGCCTTCTTGGCCACCTGGACACACTGTTGGCTCATCTCCAGCTGGATGTCAATCAACACCCTCAGGTCCTTTTCCATGGGGCAGCTTTCCAGCCACTCGTCCCCAAGCCTGTAGCATTGCATGGGGTCGTTGTGACCAAAGGGCAGGACGTGGCACTTGGCCTTGTTGAACCTCATACAATTGGCCTCAGCCCATCGATCCAGCCTGTCCAGATCCCTCTGCAGAGCCTTCCTACCCTCAAGCAGATCAAGATGCCCATCCAACTTGGTGTCGCCTGCAAACTTGCTGAGGGTGCACTCAATCCCCTCATCCAGATCATCAATAATGATATTAAACAAGACCAGCTGCAAAACTAAGCCCCGAGGAACAACGCTTGTGACCGGCCGCTGACTGGATATCACTCCATTCACCACAACTCTCTGGGCTTGGCCATCCAGCCAGTTTTTAACCCAGCAAAGAGTGTACCTGTCTAAACCACAAGTCGCCAGCTTCTCCAGGATAATACTGTGGGGAACAGTGACAACATCCACAACCTTCCCCTCATCCACTAGGCGGGTCACTTGGTCATAGAAGGAGATCAGGTCGGTCAAGCAGGACCTGCCTTTCATGAACCCGTGCTGGCTGGGCCTGATCCCTTTGTTGTCCTGCACGTGTCCTGTTAGCGCCCTCAGGATGAACATCTCCATAATCTACCCCGGCACTGAGGTCAGGCTGACAGGCCTGTAGTTCCCCGGATCCTCCTTCTGGCCCTTCTTGTAGATGGGCGTCACGTTGGCAAGCCTCCAGTCGTCCAGGACCTCCCCTGTTAACCAGGACTGTTGATAAATGATGGAGAGCAGCTTGGCAAGCTCCTCTGCCAGCTCCCTCAGCACCCTTGGGTGGATGCCATCAGGCCCCATAGACTTGTGAGCGTCTAGGTGGCATAGCAGGTCGTTAACTGCTTCCTCCTGGATCACAGGGAGTTTATTCTGCTCTCCACCCTTGTCTTCCAGCTCAGGGAGCTGAATACCCTGAGGATACCTGGTGTGGCTATTAAAGACTGAAGCGAAGAAGGCATTAAGTACCTCAGACTTTTCCTCATCCTTGGTGACGATGTTCCTTCCCACATCCAGTAAAGATGGAGATTCTCCTTGGCTCTCTTTTTGTTGTTAATGCATTTATAGAAACACTTTTTGTTATCCCTTATGACCGTGGTCAGATTGAGCTCTAACTGGGCTTTTGCCTTTCTAATTCCCTCTCTGCATGACCTAATGAGATCCTTTCACTCTTCTTCAGTTGCCTGCCCCTTCTTCCAAAGATGATAAACTCTCCTTTTTTCCCTGAGTCTCAGCAAAAGCTCCTTGTTCAGCCAGGCCGGTCGTCTTCCCCGCTGACTCTTCTTACAGCACATGGGGACTGCCTGCTCCTGCGCCTTTAAGATTTCCTTCTTGAGGAAGGTCCAGCGTTCCTGGACCCCTTTTCCCTTCAGGACCTTCTCCCAAGGGACCCTCTCAACCTGTGTCCTGAACAGGTCAAAGTCTGCCCTCCGGAAGTCCATCGTAGTGGTATTGCTGACCCCCTTCCTTACTTGGCCAAGAATTGAGAATTCTATCATTTTATGGTTGCTAAGCCCAAGATGCCCTCCGACCTTCACTTCTCCCACCAGACCCTCTCTGTTTGTAAACAGCAGGCCAAGCAGGGCACCTTCCCTGGTGGGCTCGTTTAGCAGCTGTGTCCGGAAGTTACCTTCCACACACTCCAGGAACCTCTGGGACTGTTTCCTCTTCACTGTGTTATATTTCCAGCAGACATCCAGTAAGTTTAAGTCCCGCGCAGGAACAAGGGCTTGTGCTTTCGAGACTTCTGCCAGTCGCTTGTAGAACGCTTTGACTGCTTCTTCATCCTGGTTGGGTGGTCTATAACAGACACCCAGCAGGATATCCGCCTTGCTAGCCTTCCCCCTCATCCATAAGCACTCAACCTTGTTGTCACAATCGTTGAGCTCTATACAATCAAAACACTCCTTAACATACAGAGTCACCCCGTTCCCTCTCCTTCCTTACCTATCTCTCCTGAAGAGCTTATAGCCTTCCATTGCAGCATGTCATGCAAGTCACCCCACCATGCTTCTGTGATGGCTATTACGTCATAGCTGTCCTGCTGCACAATGGCTTCCAGCTCCTCCCGTTTGCTGCGTGCATTGGAGTAGACGCACTTGAGCTGGGCTATCGATTTCGCCCCCAATATTGGCACGCCACCCCTAGGCTTATCTCTAGGCAGCCTGGTTCCATCCCCTTCCCCCTTCAAATTTAGTTTAAAGCCCTCTCAGTGAGGCCCACCAGCTCATAAGCAAGAATCCTTTTCCCCCTTGAGGACAGTTGAACTCCATCTGCTGTCAGCAGGCCCAGTGCCGTGTAAACTGCCCCATGGTAAAAAAACCCAAAATTCCACCAATGGCACCAGACTGAGCCACATGTTAACCAGGTGTGTTTTCCTGTTCCTTTCAGTGTTCCTTTCTGCCACTGAAGGGACTAAGGAAAACAGTACCTTTGCTCCTGATCCTTCAAGCAGTCACCCCAGCGCTCTGAAGTCCTTTTTAATCGCTTTTAGACTTGTTTGCACAACCTCGTCGCTGCCCACATGTAAAACCAGCCGTGGGTAGTAATCAGCGGGCTGTACCAGACCAGGGAGTTTCCTCGTGACCTCTCTCACCCGGGCCCCAGGGAGGCAGCAGACTTCCCTGTGGGTTGGGTCTGGTCAGCATATTGGGCCTTCTGTTCCCCTCAGGAGGGAATCGCCTATGACAATTACCCTCCTTTTTGTCTTAATAGAGGTAGTCATAGTGCGTGGGATAGACTGTCTCACCCCAGGCAACCCCTTGGAAGGACTATCATCCATATCCTCTTTATCCTGGCCCTCAAGTTCCAGAGCCCCATATCTGTTGTGTAGGGGCAGCTGGGAAGGTGAGGCAGGCTGGGAGGGGATTCGCCTGCTGCTCCGAGCAGGGACCTTCTTCCATTCCCCTTCGTCTCTTAGGTCCCCTCCTTCTGCTAGGTGGCAAGAGGGTAAGGGATCCTCTGCTTCTTGTGGAGACTCCATCTGCTGCCTTTGCCTCAGGGATGGTAGGATGTGGCTCCACCAATCCATTTTCTTTTTCTTGTACAAGACAAATCGGAAGATATTTTTTCACTCCTTTGGAAAGATAGAAAGTTTGGTGTTGCTTATTATAGCTTTACAATGAGTATTACTCCATGAGTATGATTAGTAATGATAATATAATGAAAATAATGGCTATAAAAAGTGTTTTTTCTACAGGCAGCACTAGAATGTTCCCTTTTCCAGTGCTGTGAAACAGTGAATTTACATATCAGGGGTTTGCTAGGAGAATTTTTTCCACCATCACATTTGGAATATCTGTCTATGGATACAACAGCATTCTCCACAATTTTGTTCTGCATTATACACAACTATAGTTGTGTGTTTTATTGTTTCCCACGCTGCAGTATAGACAGAATATAGACCTTAGAAATAGTCTTAGAAACAGAGTAATGAGATCTTTCCATGGAAGGCAAGGGTTTTATATCACTTTCCATAGGCCAGACCCCAAGCGACAACTCTTCATCTGTCACAGTGAAATATTTGAACTAAACAGAATCTTTAAGTCAACAATAGCAGAAAATTACTTGTTTCTTAGTAGGGTGTATCAGGGTTTTTTATTGGCTTTTGAACTTCTTTGTTTGGATTGCCATTGATGTCTTTACCAGTTGATTTAGAGAAAGTTGAAGAATCTTTGCCCTTTACTGTAATGTACTCTTTATGTCTCCAGTCTATGAACTAGGTTGCATTTGTTTGTATTCATACAAGTTCATTTGGTATGAATTAGAAAAGCACTCCTTACTGGCTTATGGTTATAAGACTGTAGCTTTGGAAAAGCAGCACCGACATGTATTTAGGAATATATTGTCCATTATTCGTTACCAATTTTATAGAAAGGATGCTACCACATCCACTGTGTTTGGTTATCACACAATGATTATAAGAATATGTTATTGGGTTGTTTGGGGTTTTTTTAATCAAAGGTAAATAGAAAAATGCTCAAGATAAATACCCTCAAAATCTCTATATTTCAATTTAAATTGCTGTATATATTCACAGGTTCTGAGCTGAGGCAGTGTACTTCTTTCCTAAGGAACATGAGTTTATCCTGTACTTAATCTTAATTTGCTGAAAATAAGACCAACTTTAAACACAACAATGAAGAATAGCCATGTAGCACACTATGTAGCAGCTTTCCAAATGTACTTCTGTTGAAATCACAACAATCTATTATGGTATGAAACATTGGTTAATATGGAAAAGCAGAGCCTGTCTCTTTTGAATAACAGCCTGGAATTCTATAGTCTTTTACAGCTCCTTCTCACAACTGTTTTTCAAGAAAAACAAGCTCATTTGTAGATCTCAGACTTAAGAAGAACTTTGTTCTGTATTATTTTCACATATTTTCAAGTTAAAAAGGTGAAATTTAAAGTGTTGAACATCAAGTCATACAATTAAAAAAAAGTGGTCTTTAGAACAAGAAAGGATCTTTTAATAACTGTCACAGAATGGCAGTTCAGAAGTGTGACTCTAGCTTCCTAGTCACATGGTGCTTTCTTCCCATGTTTTATGTGACACCTCCATTAAAGCAAAAGAAAATGAGGACTTTGTAAACTGATTCTTTTTGCAAGGAAGAAGGCTAAGTCAGTCCCTTCCAATGACAATATATAGCTCTGATCCACTTGGTAGAATTCTTCATCTTTGAAATATCTTACTAAAAAACTAGGTTACAAAACAGCTGTGCACACTTTCTCAGACTGGGTTCCTGAGAATATACATAGGTTACAGGGCCAGTTTTCCTGAGATTATGATCATGTCTCTTTCTAATTTGCGTTATTGTACAAGGGGAGAGGTGTTCTGTTTTATCGGCTCTTTGAATTTTGCCCACATGCCTCTATCTTTTGTAGAGCATTTACAAATTGAAACTGAAGACCCATACATACCTAGCTGTTCCATAGAGACTGTGAAGTGGAATACCAAGCAGGGACTTATATGTATCTTTGAAAAGACATTGTAAAATAAGACAGGATAGAAATAGTGACTCAAAATAGGCACAAAACCACATGCTAAGAACTGTGCAGATCCATGTAGAGGAAATAAATATCTTTTTACAGCTAAGGATATGTAATTCTCTTAGACATTCAGGCTCTAACTCTTGAAAGATATTCAGGGTGGTTTACAAGTTTTTTTAACTAGCCAGAAAGTTTTCCATAGTAAATTATCAGTTGGAAAGGTAAATATATTTGCACAAGTAGATTTTTTAGCCACATAAAATTAAAGTACTAACATTAAATACGTGCAACAAAAATTACATATTAGCATTGAAAATATCTCTTGTTTCCAAGATATTTTTGAATACTCACAGTTTAGACCTAGTAATACTTATTTAAATAAAGAATTAAAGTACTTTGTTATAAAAGAGATTGTTAAAAATGACAGAAAGAAACAAGACTTTTACTTACAGTTTTGAGTCGTAATATCCATAACACTGCCTCTCTAGGTTGTTTCCGGCTATTTCCTGCACATGCTGTCACAGAGCCCTTTCTGAAGAGTTATAGTAACAGCCAAAACTGTGATGGTAGCAGCTCATGGGATTTAATCAATCTGTCCTTGTCTGGGTCGTTCTGTCCTACTCCCACCCAAATATCCTCTCTGCTTTATCTTTGGAGAGTATTAACTCAATAGCCATTACTCAATATTTCTCTTCCAGACTACTTAAACTCTTACTTTTGTCAATATTTTACAAGTAATATGGTATCATTTCAATCCTTTTCCATCTCATATGGTATAGTCCCTTCAGATACTGAATGATTGCTTAGATTGAACTCTCGATGAATACCTCAGGAAGGTGACTTAGTATTCATATAATTTGTGAAATGTTGTGCATAACTGTAAAAAAACTAAAAGCAAAAGAGAAAAAGAAATTACAATAAAAATATAAGTAAACAAACAAAAAATAGAAGAACAGGCCAGATTCTCAGTCATTCTAAAACAGCATAACTTTCTTGCCAAAAGGTAGATACCTATTCGTCAGCTGCAAATCCAGTTCCTCACCATAATAAATATTCTGAGGTAAATGAACAGGTATACTCATTTAGAAGGCCTTTTATTTGAAATGGTTCAATTAACAGGATTTCTGCTAAGTTCTTCATACTTGCCACCAGGAAACTCTCATAATCTGTAAAACTGCAACATCATTCTGTGTTCACATATCAGCTTGCACATGTACGAAAATATGTTCCCCCAAAGAAACACTCCTGAATACTAACAAACGTACTGTATTGGAGCACTTGAGTCTTTCCAGTCTGCCTTATTGACACACGCCTCGACAGCATTTCAGTATTACAGAACTACAAAGTGGTTGAAGCTGGTCAGCAGCTCTGGAGATCATCTAGTATCACTCCTGCTTGGAGCTGGGTTGCTCAGGGCCATCTTCAGTAGGTTTCAATATGTGTAAAGAATGGAGACTCCACAACCTTTGGGGAAACTTGTGCCAGACTTTGACCACCCTCACTATAAAAGAAAAAAAGAAAAATACTTTTTTGTTTTGTTAAAAAATAATTTTCTGCATCTCAGTTTGTGCCCATTGGCTTTTCTCCTGTCATTGGTGACCATCAAGAAGTGTGAGGTTCTGTCCTCTTTATTTCCTCCCCATCAGGTATTTATACATATGGAAAAGATCCTCCCGAGCCTTCTTTTCTCCAGGCTGAATATAAGTGATGCTCCAGTCCACGAATCATCTTGGTTCTTCACTGGACTCTCTCAGGTATGTCTGTGTCTCTCCTGTACTGAAGAACACAGAACTGGACACAGTACTTTAAAGGTGGCTTCACCCACATTGAGTAGCAGGTAAGAATCACCTCCTTCTGCCTGCTAGCTCCTCCAGCTAAGGAAATGTAGCTCAGGAAAACATTAGCCCTCCTTGCCACAAGGGCACATCGCTGGCTCTTGTTCAACTTGGTGTTCACCAGGACCCACAGGTCCTTTTCTGCAAAGCTGCTTTCCAGCTGATTGGCCCACAGCCTGTCCCCGTGGGGGGGAGTTTATTGTGTTATTCTGTATATGATGTTGGTTTTGTTTGCCACCAGGCACATTGCTGGCTCTTGTTCAACTTGGTGTTCACGAGAACCCCTGGAGCCTTTTCTGCAAAGCTCCTTTCCAGCTGGTCAGCCCACAGCCTATGCTATTCCTCCTTAGGTGCAAGACTTTGCACTTCCCTCTGCTGACATTAGTAAGGTTCCTGTCAGCCCATTTCTACAGCCTGTTGAGCTCCTTCTGAATTATAGGTATATCAGCCTGTCCTCCCTGTTTTGTATCGTTTGAAAATTTGCTGAGGGTACACTCTGCCTTATTATCCAGATCATTAATGAAGAGGTTAAATATTGTTAGACCTAGTATTGACCTCCAAGGTACACAAGTAGTGACTAGCTTCCAGCTAGAATGATCACAGATGCCACTGATCCTGGGGCTTTGAACCTGGCTGTTCAGTAACTTTCTAGTCCAACTGACTGTCCACTTAACTAGCCTATATTTCATCGGTTTGTCTATGAGGATATTATGGGAGACATTGTTGAAAGCCTTGCTAAAGTCAAGATAAACAACATCCACTGCTCTCACTTCATGCATCATGCCAGTCACCTCATCATGGAAGGCTGTCAGGTTGGTCAGGAATGATTTTGCCTTCATGAATCCATGCTGACCACTCCCAACCACCCTCCTGTTCTCTGTATGTTCGGAAGTGTTTTCCAGGATTATTTGCTCCATGACCTTCCCAGGCATCAAGGGGAGACTGACTGGCTTCTTGTTCTCCAGAGCCTCCTTCCTGGCCTTCGTGGAGACAGGTGTGACCTTTGCTTTCTTCCAGTCCTCGGGAACATTGCCTCATCACCATGACCTTTCAAAGATAAGCAAGAGTGGCTTTGCAATGACATCACCCAGCTCCCTCAGCACTTGTGGGTGCATCCCATCAGTTCCCAAGGACTTGTGTATGCCCAGTTTATATAGAGGTTCCTTAGCCTGATCTTCCTCCACCAAAGTAAGTCTTCCTTGCTCCAGGCTTGCCCGCAGGTCTCAGGGACTCAGGGACCAGACGTGAAAGCAGGTCTTACCAGTGAAGAGAGAGGTGAAGAAGGCATAGAGCCCACGGCCTTGCCTATGTCCTTTGTCATCGGGGCCCTTGCCCCATTCAGCGGCAGGCCCTCATGTCCCTCATCTTCCTTTTGCTTCACATTCCTCACCGGATTCAACCCAGCATGGCTTTTAGCTTACCCCATCTTTGCATGCTTGGACAAATGCTTCTGTATTTCCCGTGGGTCTCCTCTCCCTCTTTCCACCTCCTCTGTGCTTCTTCTTTTCTGTTTGAGTTTAGTCAGGAGCTCCGTATTCATCCATGCAAGCAACTTCCACCTTTGGTTGACTTCCTGCTCATCAGGACGGACCATGCCTGAGCTTGGAGGAGGTAACCCTTGAATATGAACCAGCTCTCCTGGACACCTCCTCTCCTCAGGACTGTATCCCATGGGATTCCTCCAAGAAGGTCTCTGAAGAGGCCAAAGTTTGCTCTCTTGAAGTCCAAGGCTGTGACCCTGCTTTTAGACCCTCCTCAGCATCCTAAAATCCACCATCTCAGGATCATCACAGCCTTTACATCCTCAACCAGTTCATCTTTATTTGTAAGTATCAGGTCCAGCAGAGCACCTCCACTCATTGGCTCCTCAGTCACCTGTGTAGGAGGTAGAAACCTCCTATATTTCTTGTGTACTCCTGTGTTGTCTCTCCAACAGGTATCAGGGCAGTTCAGAGCTCCCCATGAGGACAAGGGGCTGTGAAAGCAAAGCTTTTTCCAGCTCCTGAAGAAGACCTCATTTTCTTATTCTTCCTTACCAAGATGGCCTGTAGCAGACACCCACCACAATGTCGCCCGCTCCTGTCTGCCCACTAATCTTGGCCTACAGGCTCTCAGCTGGCTCACTGTCCACCCCCAGCCAGATCTCCATGCATCCCCGCCACTCTCTCACACAAAGAACAAATCCCCCTCCTCACCACCCCAGCTTTTCCTAAAGAGACTGTATCCATCCATGACAGCATCCAAACATGTGAGCTATTTCATGATGTCTCCACGACTTCAGTGCGATCCTAGCCCCACAACTGCACACGGATCTCTAATTCCTCCTGTGTGCTTCTCATGCTGCATGCCTTAGTGGTGTACGGGTACTTCAGATGGACACCCAATTTTGCTGATTTCCCAGAAAATGTGTAAGTTTAATTGATACTCCCATCCTGTCTACATTCCCGTATTTGTGTGCATACATTGAGGTGGCTCAACTTCAGCCTTGTTTCATTGATTATAAGGCCTCTGTCACCACATCAGCCTGCATTCTTTGTTTGCAAACCCAGACCAACACCTCCTCACTTGATCATAGGTCATTGGCTCCCTCCACCGTCATTCTTACTTTAAATCTTTCCTTGGTAGATTGGCTAGCCTGTTAGCAAAGATGGTTTTCTCGCACATGGTCAGGTAGATCATGGTTTTTTGCCATGTATTTCTGAGGTGTTCAGACTACTTACAGTGCACTTGCCCTTCAACAGACTGATATCAAAATGTTAAAAATAGCTTACTCACAAAGAGGAAGAAAAATCACACCTTTATTTTTTCTAGTTTGGTCTAGTATATTCAAGATGTAACTAGGTTAGAAGATTAGTGTACAGAGAAATAACCATATATGGCTTTTGTTTTCCTTTAAATTAAGGTTTCAGTATAGCTCAATGAAAAGGAATAACACTTTCCAATCTTTAGAAAAAGTGGCTATATTGAATCACTCAGAATTATTTTGTTTTCATATATTACCAAGACAAAAAGGTGCAGGGGTTATTAAACAAGAAAAGGGGAAAACTCTAGATAATAATAAAAATAACACAACCCTAGACACTTATCATTCCATACCGCCTGAGCACGGCCATGCTTCATCGTTCATCATGCTGTACAAGCATACATAAAAATACAGTTGTTCTTGGTTTCTGTACATGTCTCAGATGCATTGAGATTTCCAAACTGCTTAGAAACGGATTTTTCCTAATACTGTGTTGTGAAGAAGGTGATCACAATCACTGTTCCTGTTCCTTAGGTATCTGTATCATTTACCAGTTCAATAGGCAGCTTCTCCTGACTGTCCTGGTCTTACTGTGGATCTTACAAATGAACTGTGGTTTTGCTGCATACAAATCCACATGAGTTTTTAGAACTTTGACTATTTGGGAGCATTAAAGTAGTCAAGCCCTTGAGGTTTGTTTGTTTGTTTGTTCTTCTCAATCCAATCAGGGAAAACTGGCTAAATACAATTTTAAGAGAAAAAAAAATGCATATAGAGGCCAAGAAAATTATAATTACTGTCACACTGTGAGGGATCCTGAATGATATATGATCTGTTGTTAAAAACAACAGACATTCAACAATTTAAACTTTGTTTTGCTGTGAGGTTTTGGGTCAGTCATACTATAAAATGGCAAATATACCTCAGACTCCACTTTGCCACCAGATGCAAAATCAGCATGTGAAACAAAGATTTGAATCAGCAGAGAGGGGTGCCTGTGACAAAATTAATGAGAAAAGAGGTTTTTTCCAAGAAAAAAACCTACTCATGTCTCAGCTTAGAAAGACCATTACCACTGACTGTTTCACTCCCTATGTCAGCAAAACCTCTTGAAATAAAGCTGAAATCAGTGGGACTTTTGCTTTCATTGAGACTAACTGAAAGGTGATTACATATACAATTGGGAACTCTCTGAATTTACTAACCTTCCTCATAAATTACTACTTTTAGATCTGTGTTCTGGGCATGACATATTTGGGAATGGCGTGGATCATCAAGGTGTGCCCTCAGGAAAGCTAGCTGATTCTATAGTTATTCACATCTTTAGGTAACCATCAACTATTCAGAAATGTTCAGATTGGTTATTCAGTAACTTCTCTGGAGGTTTACTCAGTAAGCAACTGATGAGTATATTGATGCCAGATAACAAACAAACAAACAAACAAAAAATTTAAGTATCAATATTGTTGTCATAACGTTATTTCACATTTCTTTAACCCCTGATAGTCTGAAACATTCGGAATTAAGATGTAGCCACCTGTAGTCTGAAACAAGAAATTTGGTGCTCTTAAGTCTCACTGCTGCTTTCTAAGCTCTTTGTAATTATGTGGTACTTAGCAGGGAGGCTAGATAAGCCATAAGTACAGATTTTCAATCAAACTGAAAGAAAGCAAGACTGTGTAACTCATAAGATAGAGTACTTCAGGCATTAGTGAGTTATACTGCTGCTTTATGAGTGGGATTAAAAATGAACAAAACATAAATTAAAAGCAAGATATCAATCACTCCCACTGGAAATCATAACATAACAGTTAATAATATACATATTGCATTTTAATTACGCTATGAGCTGTGAATATTTTGTTACTGAATTTAAAATCTTATGTTAGAATGGAGTACATCATCTTACAGGAATTTTATGGGAGGATAGAAGCTTTTTTGTTAACATCAATCCTGATTACATCTGGATTGATATAAAATTTTTAGTTGTTTTGCCTGATCTGCAGTAAAATCTTCTTCAGATTGCTGGTGTTCAAAACTTCTAACTTGTAATTTATAAACTTTCAACTTTTTAGCCTAATGTCAAATAGACAAATATTTTCATCTCAAAACTACCTCTGAGAAATACATGTGTATATGCATATATGCATTTTAGTATATATATTAATATATATATGCTTGTGTGTATATAAACATAGAATATAGTATGCATATACCTATTTTACATGGTAAACATTGTACAGTTACTGGCTGTACATTTCTTTGACTGAACTGTGGCAATTTTGCTTTTTTAAATAAACTTTAATAATTCTGTCTACCGTGATAGTAAAATATAAAATAATTTACCTTTTTTAAAAACGTGTTGACATGCTAGCTAAAGTGCCTCCCAGACAAATTAGTGCTTGCTACACTTTTTTTTCACTTATTGAAATTGGTTTTGAGCAAGAAGCATGAGAGTAAAGAAAAAGCCTAAAGAAATATCAATGCAAACGAATGCATTTCTTTCTAGTCCAGGACGACCGCAAAGGCCATGGAAAGAGGTGTAAAATGCCCTTTCCTTCTCTATCCAGGTCTTAAATCACATCACAGCTGGATTGGCAGCAGTATAAAACCATCAATTTCTTTGAATGGGTGTGAGAGGAGATGGGAGAAATCTTCAGTCAGCAGTTGCTCCTTACAAACCACAAACCACAGTGCTAAGCTGCCAGAGGATACAGTCTCTTGCTGGGCAACCTCTGATTCCACTTCTGACTCCTCTAGTTAAAGAAGAATAAAATCTGGGAGGGAGCTGGCATGCAATAGTTGGTGGCTCTGAGAATCCAGTTAAGTTAAAGGAAGGTCATGTCGGAGACAGTGCTGGGGATTTTCACTTCTGTGCTGGACTGACCATTGTGCTGTGGTAGCCTTGGGGAGCTATGAGGGACTCAGGGTTTTCCCAGGAGAGCTACCAGTGGGCAGGTAGGACCCTGAGACCCTGTGTGCTCCAGATGTGAATGTAGAACAGCGCAGACTGAAGATTTTTCCAAGAGTTGTTTAAGGTCAGGTCCCTTTCTTGCTATCAGAAATTCATACAGTTGAAACACAGACCACCCCTTGGGAGTGAGCCACGTACTAAAGTGAGGCTTATCTTAAGTCAGGCACATGTCTGTGAGTTGTCAGATTCAAGCTTACCCTGTTCTTATGTTTTGAAGACTGAAATATGTAGCACACCCTTTCTAGAAGAGAGGGATAACGGCATACCTATATCCCTGTACACATCTACCATAAGTTTTGCCATCATGCATTATCTTCTTATATAAATGTTTTTGTCATTGATACATATCAGTTGATTTAAAATATCATAAGCAAAGACTCAATATGAATGTGATTAATTTATGTCTCTCTGTCAAATATGTTTATATGGAAAATAATACACTCCTGTACCCTGACAAGCTGCAAATACAGTATGATATTGAGAAAAATACCTACAATGATGCTTGTCTCCAAAAAGAAAGAACAAGTGTGAGGTGATAATCATAATGTAAACTCATGAGATCGTGCTGTAAAGATAAAAGAAATTAAAAGATAAAACACAAAGATGAAAACTGAGAAGAGAAAGCTCAGTTGAAATTGGTTGAAACTGTCTGGAAACCCCAATGTGAAAAATCAAAAGCCACATAAATTCCATACTTTGCACATTTTTATCATAATTAGATAAAGGCTAGATAAGCTATAACCTGAAATCAGCCTGACTTAAAATAGCCACATTAAACAATGATTGTTTCCAAGATATAAAGTGACTAATAGCATATTTATATAATATTTTCCTTGTAGTTATTCATATATTGTTGAAGATCTATGACAATCCTTCTGGTTGAAACCAAGGACTGTTTCATTGGTTCTGGAACTGGTTCTGGAACTAGTAGAAGTAGTGAACTTCCTTGGAAGGAAAAGAAAAGTCATAGACAGTGTCTATTGCTCAGCAGAATTTTTACTGTTTCAGAAATATGGTTCATGTCATTGTCTTCTCTACACTGATGATCTGAACTAAGGTGTCAATTTTCAAAGCTACATCTGTAATACAGATGTCTGTCTACTGGAAGCTACACTGAAACCACTAACTTGTTTGGGGTAAACTAATGAGAGAAAAATATTTATGACCTTTGCTTGCTTTGCTTTCTTGACTTACATTGGTAATTAAGACTTGGAAAGATGCAGATCTTTAAAAATACAGCACTATGGCTCATCCATTCAACAACAATATATATTTAAGATAACATTTTGCTCTCTTTTGACTTCCACACTAATAAAAAATACACAGTCTGAATATTTGGAAAGAGCCTTCCCACTTTTCCAGCCTTTTGAATTCTCTGAGAATGCTAGGAAAAAATACAGCAATAACGGCAGGTTAGCTGGGAAATCTAGGCACTAAACTTGTCAACATGCAATCCCTTTGCTTTCCTGCTAAGCTCCTGCTTTCTGATAAGAAGGTCTCCATTCAAATTGCTGCATTTTCTGTATCTATGTATTAATCTCTAAATGATATATTATTGTTGAGAGCCCTCAGTGCGTCATATTAGAGACTGTTTGTCACGCGCAATTTAAAATCAAGATATTATTAGCCTTAGGGACATTTCATTACCCAATACCCTAATTGACAGGTTTTGAGGTTTATGTGTGTATATTTTATATATTAAATTGAGCAACCTATTACATGGTGTAAACGTTTCATGAAAAGATGTATGGTCTCTTTACTATATGAAGTACAATATCCTTGGAGAGGAAGAAAGAGAAAGTAAAGATTACAGTTTACGATTCATGGATTTTACTAAGTCTTTGTATATGTTTCTTATTATTGTCACACATCAAATTTTATGATAATGAGTAGTAACAGCTTGTGTATGAAGTCTGGTTTTTGGTTTAAACACATCAAAAGGGACACTAATCACATCTATAATAACCAGTTGCTAAAATGAAATGTCTCTACATGAGTAAGGAATTTTATATTGCTGTGCAGAAGTTATGGCAGCATATAGTTTTCTAGGTTTAAAGGAATGAAAACACATTTTGAGTCACACCTTTCAGTGAAAGCAGGAGTTCGGACAATGAGGTCAGCTGTCAAGCAAAAGTTGTGTCACTTATGTCACTGCTGAAATAACAACTTGAGCATCTCTGCCCTGTGCTTGTGGCAATTACAGTAAAACACACAGAGTTTGGCAAATAAGAACTAAACTAGAGGTATTTTTTCCAAGCATTTTATGCATAACCTTGTTCTTGTAAAAGAGTAATCAGTGTTCCTGTAGTAAAATGAAGATTGTCTCTAGCTGAAAAGCTGGACATTATTTCAGCTCAGTGCAACTAACTTTCTGGAGCAACATTAACAGAAATTTGCCTTTAAACACATTGCCCTTCAAGCTAGTTGGAAAATGCTACATAATTTCTAAAGAAAAAGATAAACAAATAACTATTTTTTCCCATTAAACTTCCAGTTATTTTTAGTTAACTGAGGCATGAAAAAAGATTAGTTCTGAAAATACATATGTTTATGGATCTATTTGTTGTCATAGTATTTTGAAACGAATTTCTGTAATCAATAGCAGTGCCAAGGCAATAATCTGAATTACTACTGTTGGTCTGGGGTTTTTCTAATTTTGTTGAGACAACAGAAGAGACAAAATATCTCTGAACTCATTGACTGTGTTTATCTTAGTAATTCCTGCAGCATGATGGGTGCTGACCTGTGGAGTAAACCGCTAGCTGCTGACAACGTGGTGTCTAGCTGACAGCAATTCTGAGGGGTTTAGCTCAAGCTGTAGTATGGCCCCACAGACCAAATTCCTGACAACAACTGGAGTTCACTGTGTGCGCACACTCCTGGAGCACATCTTGTGGTATATTTTCATCCAAAAGGATTTCAGTCATGTCCTGCAAGACCACTTTGCAATTCAAAACAGAGCATGGTATGTGGGAACAACTGGATAATGCATTTAGAAGATAAAATCTTACACTTCCATGTTGCTTTGCAAATTATCACCTAGATTGCCCACATTCTTCCCAGTCTTTGCAATTAAATTTTAACAACTAATCCTCAAGAACAGGGGCGTCGAATTACTCTGTTCAATTTTTCTGGATTAAGGAAATACACCTTAAGTATGAAGACAAGAGTTTATTGTGAGTCAAACTACAGTCTTAATAGTCTATTTGTCCAGTAACAATACCAGGAGTTATAGTCCATGTTTTCCAACTACATCATCTCAGTTATACTTTATGCTCTTACTCTGGGTCCTAACATTAATGGTATCAGTCCTTTTTAGGAAGCAGATGGGGATGCAGAAGGTAATTTTAATGTGTTTTTAGAAATACAAGTTCTCTGTTAGGGGAGTGCAACGCTGATGGTGTGTCTTCTTCCTTCTCTTTCTGGGATCACTTTTGTATGTTTTCCAACACAGACTGCTTACCAGCTCTTTCTTCAATGGTTCCCAGTTCCACATTATACCCAAATTTATGTACATGATTTTACTTGTGAAGGAGACTTATTCTTTGTTTTCTTTCTTACATTTAAAGTTGGTTGGATACACAGATCCAAAGGTTACTTTCCTTTGATAAACCAGTAATCGACCATCTGTGACTTGTGCTTATAGGACTTGCAGTTTCTGCTTGGATTTCCAAGGCCTTTGCTTTCACCTTGTGCTTGTCCTTTCAGGGTTTCTGTTACCACACCCTTTATCTCCAACAGCCCTCAAGATGTGGCTCCTCAACGAACAGTTTCAGTGTAAAAAAGCTTATGAAAATTTTGTTTTACCTTAGTGTAATTTGACAGTTCTTAGATCTTGGGTTTATTTAATACTTCTATTCCAGGTTAATTCATAGTTATTACAGATTAACACTGGAGAACAGATTTTGCCTTGAGACAAATTGGCATTATTTCATTGACTGAAATTTAGTTCAGAATCTTACTATGTATTTGGCAACTACTGTCTGATAAAGCCTCAATCTCATCTAAGATTGTCCTATCAGCCTGCACATCTTAAAAACCCCCACCAAAACCAACACAAAACAAAAGAACTTAAAAATTATAATCAAAGCAAAATTTTAAAAAACATTGACACTTCCTTTTCTTTTTTTTTTTTGTTATGAGACCATAGCTACTGCCAAGAAGTTTGCACGCTCCAGAAATTTTGCAGTTCCTTGAACCATCAAGGTTTGAGTATTTCCACCTTTTTCCTAAAATAAAGATAGGATTAGAATTCTCAGACCATTATCAGTTTGAGTATTTAAAGAACTGTTGTTCTTTCTGGAAAACTTTTCATTGCACATACCCTATGTATGGCTAACAATTTAGCCTAATTCACTTCATGTAGAGCCAGAAGAAAAGCAAGAAGAAAATGTCTCAAAGCATGTGTTAAAAACACAAAAAAAAGGTTTAAAAAGGAACATGTGACCATGATTTTTCCAGGTGCACAGACTCAAATACCTTTCTACTGATCTATAGTAAAAGTCTCCTTAGTCTAACAGGTGATGATCAGATTCTTTAGGTATTTCCCTTTTGTTTGTGCATAATCTCTTTCTATTTGTAATTCACAGTGTGTTACTGTTTCTTTACATAATCTTAGCTACCTAGATTTTCCCTAACCTACATGTAATCTTGCCTAAACAATGATTTCTCATGAATTCATGCTAATGTATGCATATGCAGAACTTGAAGTTAGAGGGATTCGAAGTGTTATACTGATTATACTGGACTTGGATCCTAAATCATGAACTGTTCACATTCTGCACTTTGGTTATTTGCATACCGTGTCCATGTAAATGCTGTAGGTTTAGAACAGCACAGAATAACGTGGAAACAGGCTAAAACTTTTTTTTTTAAATAAGGTGACTTCTTTTTTCTTTAAATATAAAAATTAATAATTAATATCATTATTATTCTTGCTTAATCATATGAAGACATTAATGTAATTTAGTGTTAATTATATAGGCTCAGTAGACACATAATTGCCTTAGTCATAGCTTATGCCCCACACAGATAATTAAGATTGATTTGGTTGTCATTTGCTCACAGTGGTAAAATTCAACCTGGAGTAGATTAGAAGAGTCCTGTTTTAAATATGACACTACTCTCAAAGACATGAATGAAATTTAAACACAGACTTCCTCATGGTCTACATATTGTAAGATTGTGTATCTAATTTATTCTTTGATTGGTGCATGGGATGACTGGTAATTAAGAAGGTCCATGAATCTTGGCCAAGTGGCTGTGATTTAAAGTTTCTAATAGAAGTCAATTTGTAAAGTAAATGAGGAAAGTTCTTTTCAGGCTGCAAAAGAGGTGTCTGTTTAATCTACTCTGTGAAGTTGCAAGCATCAACTGGTTATCAGCAATCCCTCTTTGTCAGAACTTTTGATGTCTCCTTGAGGCCTTCTTACGCTTGTAATGGGAACTGAAAATAAACACACATTGACAACAGTGAAGTAATGGAAATTCAAGGTATGAAAATTTCTTAAAAACAAAACCAGCACAGAAACAAATAAAGAGCTATCAAAATGAAGAAGAAAAAGCAAAAGAAGCAAAAGAAGCAGAATAAGCAGAAGGAGAAGGAGAAAGAGGAGAAGGAGGAGAAGCAGGAGAAAAAGAAGAAAGCAAGCACTTAAGGAAAATGTGAAAATTCTTGTTAAAAGGTTTTCATGTGACAGGGACTTCAGTGTCCTAGTAAGAGCCCTAAAGGGAGGTCAGCAGTGAAGGCATCACCATAGATAATCACACATAATGTTCTACCTCTAAAAATTCTTGCCTCATCTTCTTGGCCTTATAATAAACTCTTGAAAAATTTGTCCAACCTTTCCCATAGGCCCAGGCCTATGGGAAGTGTGAACAGAGTGAACAACTCTCCAGAACAATATTCCTAATATTGAGTACTCCCAGCTCCCAATGACCTCACAGTTCATGGCTAGATGGACTGGGCCACTGATTTTCATATGCCAAAATAATGTTACAGAATTATACACACACGTCACATATTCCCTTTTAAAAATTGATCCTTACGGCCCAGAGTTTCCATTTATGTTCCAAATCACCAGCTGCTCTGTTCATTCATCAGAACCAGCTTCACAACAAATTAGTTCTCTGGTGTGCAGTAATGATATTGTTGAATCCAATGGCAAAACTCCCATTTACCTCAGAAGGACCTATATTTTAAACACTAATGTTCAGACAGCCTTTCTCTGTTCCTAAAATATGACATGTTTTTTGCTGTGCTATGGGAAAGTGAATATAAATGTAACCTCCAAGTGGTCTGATGATTATAAGAAATGTGTATTCAATGTATAACATACTAGATCGGTAGACCTAGACAATGTTGTTTTAGTGTAATGAAGAAAAGTGTAGTGAAGAAAAAAGGATTGCTCTAAGACTTACAACTTAAGCTGCCTTTGATACTTTTGATATCAACATCACTTTTCCTTGCATAATGGGGGACACTTAAATATATGATGTTTACAAATGAATAACACATCCTCCATATCTCTTCTTAGGTGATTTTATTATTAATACCTTGTGCACAGGTCTGGCTGTTTTATGACAGTTCTAGTGGTAATATGTCTGAGTAAAAGTGGATCTGACATTGAATTGTGTAGCTGTAGATATGTAGTCTGTCAGTTACTTGTTTGCTTGTTAACAAAAGTTTATAAAGTGACAGGAAGAAGCAGCAGCACTGGGAAAGATAAATAGCACAGTAGAAAAAGTAACAGAAAGGCAGGAGTAGCACAGTATTATTCAGTACTGTCTTGAATTGGATGCCCCTCACCTTACTTATTTAATTATTTAGAAAGAGAAATGAGCTGAAACTTCTTTTCTTGGCATATTAGCTCCATATTCTAGTCTAGATGCTTATATGAGACAATAAACTTTACTGTTAAAATTTTCTCTTTGCACTGATATATGCAGCTAACAGGTTTTTGTGCTAAATGGTGGTATTTCCCCCCAAAAAATTATTTTGTAGAAAATGTAATTTACATTAGCAAACCATTTTAAATTAAAATCTCCTCCTGAATTAGAACAGCAGACTATTAACCATCCTATTATTTTAATGGACCTACACACATGTAAATGCTAAACTGGAACTAGAACATAGTATTTAAAAAAAATTCTGCCATAGTTACATGCTCTGGAACTACTAAAGACCAAAGGAAACTGCCATCTAATTTGCCTGGAATCCTTTTGCTGGTTTGTGGGAAACTTCAATTTTTCATAGAAGGCAGGGAACTCTGGTACACTTCACTGGCATGATTACCATGATTTAGTGTGACACTAAAGTGAGGTAGCATCTGTACAGAAGGCAGAAGACATCCATTTATGAGCCTTCATTACTTAATGCATACCAAAAACTTGAAGAATAATATTAAATATCTGTAATTTTAAAAATAAATATCATCAGTAGCATGCCCGATACTCATAATCAATTTTAGCAATCTTAATAAGAGGTTAGAAATTAAGATATCACGCATTTGTTAAGATTCTATAAATCCAAACTAATTCACACTTTATGTCTTTGATAAATGAGCTAGATAATCACATATTTGAGAAGAAGAATAATTCTAAAACTCTTAATAGGGAAATACCTATTGTGATCATGCTGAAAAATGAAAACCAGGAAAGACAGCTGTAAAGGTAGATCCTTCATTCTTTGAACCATGAAAGAAACATAATTTCTTATGATCGTGACCTTGGAAATTACATGAAAAAGACTGGATATAGCTTAGCTATGCAATGAGAAAGGGAATGTTTCCATTGTGACTAGCCTGGAAAAAAAAAAAAAGCTTACTGAACAGTTTCTCTTTAAGGGAAAGAAAGGGGGGAAACTATTTATACGTATCTATACCTACTGGTGTATATGTACCTGCTGGTACCTTGAACCTAAATCATAAATACATACACATACATGCTCATATGCATACATATACCTTATATAAAAAGTATATCTATACATACGTATAAAAATTACACATGCACATATGTATGTACACAGATACATATATATGCATATACATATATATGCATTTATATATTTGTATAGCATATGTGTGTACACATAGATGCATATTGTATGGGATCACCCTGCTCAACCGGTTTCAGAGCACAAAGGCCCCCACCCATCAAATCAAGGAATAAAAACCGTAAGGTTTGGGCAAAAAAGGGGGGAGTCTTTTTCCAATGACTCAGCTGGCCTGTAGGAGATTCTTTCTCCCTTTCCCCCTTTCCAGGATGCTGTACAAGGTAACTTCCCAGGGATTAAGAGGCCTTACCGAAGAGAGAGGGTAAGTGATTAAGAAACATACATATGGTATTTGGCATGCTTTAAGATTGTGATTAGTGCACTCTTTTAAGGTATTAATATCTAGCGCGCTTGTGGGTTGTGTTAGTACATTCTGGAAATCACTTGTAGGTTGTAATAGTGTATTTAATTGCAATAGTGCATTCCTCCATTGTATCCATAAAAACCTGCGTTAGTGGCATATTGGACCTGTGAGTGAAGTTCAAATAAATTGTTAATTCGAAACTTACAGTGAAGTCTCTTTGTCACATTAATACACACACATTGACTTAATTCTCTCCTTTTTCATGATAAGACATTTATTATTTCATTATTCATTTCACATTACTGCATACACTTTATTATTATATATCTAAGGACCCAGCCCTCATTCTCCATAGTACCATAGTTTTGTTTGGTTGGATGGTTTTGGGTTTTGTTGGATGGTTTTGGGTTTTGTTGGTTTGTCTGTTTTGTTTTGTTCTTGTTTTTAATTCCAATTAGTTTTATAGCTATAGTGTAACCTTGTGTTTTGTTTCATGAGTTTTTGTGATCTATCTTTAATTTCACTTAACACATTTGTTCCATTTGTTTCTCTGGTACAGGCTGCTTGGAAAGCCTGGTCTCTTCCGGGATTGAGAATTAATACCCAACTAACAGAATATATGCAATATATTTGACTGTTGCAGAGCCTCAAGATCTGATGTCCTGGATTTTTTTTCCAGCTTTCCAATACTTACTTGTGCATTTGCTATTTAATCCATACATTTTACCTTCTTATATTTCCACACTGGTACGGCAAGATATCTATATGTCCAGTTCACACATAAGCCTGTTCCTGCTTCCTCACAGACTGTTTTTGGAGAAATCCAACCTGAACTGATCGTTAAGATGACCACATTTTCTTCTTCTCAGTTTTTGGATAACAGACCTGAAGGCAAATAAAACCATCTGCAATAGTCATGAAAGTAATATTGCCTTATATGATTACATGTATACATATGCATGACTCGTGTTATTTCTTATATTAAGTACCTTCGTCATTCATGTAGTGGTGAGTTTTGTTTGCTTGTTTATTTGTTTTTGCATAGTAGAGTATACAGATCTTCCTTCACATTTAAGTGCTTAGTGGCTAGATTAATGTCTATCCACTCAGTACACCTAGATTCCAGTCCAGATTTAGATTACCACCTGAGAGTTCTTATATGGTAGGAAATAAGGTATTTCATCCTTTACATCCAATTCTACTGACTATACGTCTATTTAATAAGCAGGTGCCTACTGGTAACTGGGTCCTGAATTTGGGCCTGGTGATGACTCTTCCCTGCATGTAGAAGTCTAATAATGAAGTTGCAAGAAGTAAAGTGGGTGTTTATAATGCTGGTTTTTCACAGCAAATTTTCCAGAGACTAAACATAGTAAACTGAATTTTTCCAAGCATTGGAGTAACTACTGTTCCTTCTACAGCAGGAGTGGATGAGCAAAGGCATTTCACCTTTGAGAAACAATGCCTCCTGTGAATACTGCCTGGCAGTACTCTGGACGTACTATCCAAAGGTCAAACATGGACTTTCCTTGGGTGATCAACTCTTTTCTCTACAATATAGAAAAGAAATGAAAGAAAAAAAGAAAAAAAAAAAGACATTTTCCCACATATCTGGTCTCTCTTCAACCTTCGATCAAAATGCAGATTTTGTGGATTTGGATTGTTTGTTGGCTTCTCTTTTACTGTAATTCAAACTCTCTTTGGTTTCTAAAAACTTTCTTAACTTTCCATCGGCTGCATATACCTGAAGCTGGAAAAGAAGTTGTGTTAGTCAGACATTAATATCAATGTATTTCCACAAGCCAGCTGCTGAGACAGTAACACTTACCACAAGCGCCAGAAGACATACCGATTTTCTCTGTGAGGTTTCAGATCAATATTACCAAAAAAATTACCAATTAAATGATGCTAAACAAAGCAGCAGGTTGTACATTGTCAGACATCTTGTTAACTTCAGAGGTGTGTTTATCTTGTGATAAACTCAAAAGAAAAACAGTAGAAAGTCACTCATTAAGTCTCCATCAAGAACTCGAAAGACTACAAGGTAAATTTTCTCATGTCTATTAAGATGCTTGAAGGGATAGTTAAGAAAAGGATTTCTCCTAAAGAGCAGGATCAATTAGAGTTGGCCTGGTATAAAGTTTAAACTCATCAAAGCACAAGTGCTTTCTTCCTTTGCAAGTGCTTGCTGAGCAAATTAATCTCTATATACTACACAATAGTGACTCCAGCAAATTATAAAGATCTAAACACTCAAAATTACCAGAAGATACATCAAGTTGGTATTTTTTCTTTCCTTTTGTCAATGCTCCATGTATCATTTTGTTCACAAATGGTCCATTGTATGTAAAAATTATTTTAGTACATTAACCTAACCAACAGATGAGATCAGAAATTTCTAACTTTCAAAAGAAAGAACCAGGAAAAATTAACTAGGAGTTTTTTACATAAATACTTTCTGAATGAAAACTGTTTCCTTATCATAATCAAAAGTTTCTGTATGAAAAATAAGACTTTAATCACATTTCTGAATGACACAAATGCTGCCAGTGTCCACTTGCAAAAGGTCACGTTTCTGCTTCAAATCCCTCTGATATTCGACATATTCGAATCAGTGTGGTGGACTTAGCAGGATTAGGTTTACGGTTGGACTTGATAATCTTAAAGGTGTTTTTCAACATAAATGATTCCATGATTCTATGATTCTGTGATGGTTTCCCTTGCCCCTTCTATTTGCCCTCCCCTCCACCCCCAAAGGGAATTAAAAAAAAGGAATCAGAATATTTTTACCTTTGACAATGATGTTCACAGCTGCCCTGCCTTGATGCACATTAGCATGATTGTTTTTTGTCATGTAGCCTGCACTTCTGTTTTCTGCTACCTCCCTCTTTTTTTGAAATTGTGCATCACTTGAATTTACATTAAAAATTTGTCTGGATTAAAAAATAAGATCCGTGAATACTCACTGATTGACCAACATCTTAGCTTTGTATCCTGCATGACCACGGTGAAAATGCTTTTCAGCTTATCTAAAGCTTCCTGTCTAGACATTTAGAATAAATCTTGTGAGGTCAGACTATCCTGTGAAACTTTGAATTAATTTAGTTCTGGACACACACAGGTGCATGACCAAGATAAAAGGCTTTTCTTTCAGTGTTTTCAGTAGACTGGCCTTCATTCTTTATAAAGAGAACACAATTAAGTATTCAGTTTTATCAAGCTACTAGTTTTTCTTTAAATAAAAAAAACACTTGATTTTATTTGTGACTGTTTAGATTGATTCTCCCCTATCTTAAGAGCTGTCTTCTACATAAGTGAAAGAAATGCAGAATGGAAACAAGCAGGCAAGAACTCATTGTACACATAGAAGTCAGAACTCAGCTATTAGGGGAAGAAAGATAATAGTTTAAAGGGATGAAACAATCTGTGGACAAACAATTCTAGATATTTCTTTAAAATGTAATGTCTGCCATTAGCTTTATGTGGCTGTATTGTTTTTACTGACAAGAGATGAACTGCGATCAGCAAAACTTCTCCAGTAATTTCAACATCTTAAAATATTACCCTTTTTATTTAACTTGTTCCTATTTTCTTATTTCAGAACATGTATCTTCCAAATGAAGTTGAAAGTTTTACTGTTTTCAAAACAAGCAAAAAACCCCCACCAAATATGTAGATTGAATATACCCTCTCATATGCATTTTTTTCAGTTGTGACAATATGAGAGTTTTTCTGGATTTTTAGCAAACATAAGGATAATCTTATAAAAGAGTTCAGAAGTACCTGGCAACCTCCATGCTTTTTTATTCAAAATTCTTCAGTAAGGCTTCCTGGTTAAATTTCTAGGTTATGTAAAGCCTTGATCAAGGTTTTGCTCATAAAGTGCATCAGCATAGGGGCTTTCCCAGAAGACACAGTAACTCAGGCACACCTTTTAGTCACCTTTATTTCTTGCTTTCTTCTTCATTGTCAAGAAGTAGAAATGGACTACTGTACCAGCTATTGTCCATATCACAAATAAATTGCTGTCCTTCAACCAAGTATTAACACAGATGTTAAAAAGCAATTCAGGAAGTGGAGAGCAGTAGCCAAAGCTCTCCCCATTCCCTACCTGCTCCCCCCACACAGAGGCTGACAGTTATGGGGTTGGTTTGGACTCAAAGTCTCATTCTTAACAATTTTTTTCCTGTACTTCATCTCTTGTATTAAAACGGGTGATTGTATTTTTTAAGTTCATTGTCCATGTGACTCAACTCGTATGATCAGAAAGTATTACAGAAAATGCTGTGTATTTTTAATGACTTACAAGGTACAATGAAAGAAGAAAAAGGGGGTTTTGATGTGTAGATAGTACATATTTCCTGTGAACTGTGGCTTTGTGGGGAGAGGTAAAAGAGTGAACAGGAGGTGGGAAAATGATTGGATCATTTCTATTAAATTAAATTCAATTAAACAAGACCAGGTGCTACATCTAAAATGCAGCAGAGCTGATTCAGTTTCTTTCAGTTAATGAGTTTAGTTTTCAAGGAGATTTTGAGGAAACCAGACCTGGCCATACATCTGCTGAGCTGTGCTTGAAATTATTTAAATTTGCAATGCGGAAAGACCCAAAACAGAACTACATGTTGTATATAATTTGCCAAAGAGCGTATGTACGAAACATACTATTAACATGATGAAAGGAATAGTTGTAGAATAAATTGTGGACACATCCTGCAAAAAGACACAGATGAAATTTTTTTCTTCCCCATATGAAATGTGATGACACAAAGGACATGAGCTGCGTGGAACTATCCACTCTTATACTTCATGTTGCAAGTCATCTGAGAGCTAGGTGTTCAGGCACTTTAGAATTGGAAAAAATATGAGAGCTGCAGCATGCTGTTTATATCACCAGTGAGCTTGAGCAAACAAGTCCCTCTAGGCTTCTATGTAGCAGATCAGAAGGTGTCATTTACTAGCAGATTTTTTTTTCTTCAAATTGAAAATGAGAAGGAAAAAGACAGACAAATCAGTGAGGAAAATGAAGGTAAAAGATGTGGTGTGCACTTCATTGCTCTTCTTACACCGTTTTAGCACCCAAAGGTGCTAAATAAGTAGTTCCTGTTCTGCTGGCTTTGTGCAAACACACAATTTAGGAAGCTGAAAAACATGCTTCTTTATGGAAGCTTCCATAAGGGATGCTTCTTAGTGAGTCTTTGTGCCTTCTCTTGTTCTTTGACTCTCTTTGTTTCTCTTTGATTCTTCCTTTATTAAACTCATTTACTTAAAAAATCTAATAAATAGCTTACCTTTCATATCTTCTTTCCCAGAAGAGTTTTTAGCAAAAGAGAATAGTAACACACCTGAAGTTCCACTAAACAAATCATCTTGAAGAATTCTTCATGGCTGGAATGAACTATCTGCTAAGAAAACAATTAAGTAAAGCATTTCATGCCTCAAGAAACCAAAAGAAGGAAATCAGAAGGAAGTTTCCATTTTGCACCAACTTGCATAACTGACTAGGTGTGTTCCAGGGATTAATGTTAGGGATTTTTTGCAAGAGATTTTTAAACTCCAGCCTACTGGAATGAATACTGACTGAGTGTCATGTAAAACTCCTTGTTTTCAATAACTTAAATTTTAAATTTTTGAAGAAAATAGTCATCTAGGCTCTCTTTAAAATCAATAGAGAGAAATGGGCTTTTCATGTGCTCTGTCTTACACAGAGGTTTCTAGTTAGTGGTCTAGAGTCCATTTATTACCAATAAAGAGAAACAGGCACTTCAGGACTGCACTTCATTTAATCCTGATGTAGGTATCTGACAAAGATAAATTCCTTCCTCAGAGTGCATTACTCTATACTTAGAGTTGTGTTACTCTACACAGACTAGAAAGAGGTAATGATTTCAGAAGTGAGTATCAGATTTGTAGATTTTTAATTCTAAGAGAGATAAACCCCTTTTAGTTTTGTAAATCATAGTAATAAATTCTCCCATTAACATACAGATTACAGTTTCTCTTGTTTCATAGAAAGCATTTTCTTCTGGGATATTGTGTTTGGTAGAGAGAAAAATTAAAATGCTCATGAATGTTCTTCAATATAAGGAAACTTCAAAGGGTATTAAAATCCTAAATATGTCTATAGCCAAGTCTTATATGATGAGAACAGCTCTCTACTGAAGAGTCTTTCCTTTGAGCATTATTCCACCATGTTTCTCCCTGTGAAACTGTATTCAGCTTTTGTGGTAAATTGATTTCTACTAAAGACAGAAGAAACAAAACATAAACTTGCTGATTGCATCAGGGTGGTTTAATTTCCTTGGCAGAGACATCTCAAGTATAGCACTAAAACTGCATACTATGATAGTTTTCTTGCATGAGCATAGTCTGATTTATCTAGCTCTTTTATTTCTTTTCTGGTATCAATCTACCTATCATAGTCAAGTCTTCATAGCTGCCATTAAAGTACAAAACATGATCAGTATTTCACAGAGGTAGTGAAGCTAGGCTGCTGTTTAGACTTAAAAGATGACAGCAACCCTTTTGTGTAGTCATTTCAAACTACTCTAAAGGTTTCCCTGTGAAAATTTCAATTTATATAAATATTTCTTCTTAACTTCGGTAAGTATCCTCTGCTGTGTGGATATTTTCCACACTCTTTTTTAAGGTAAAAAAAAAAGATCTTGAGGCAGAAAGGTGACAGAGAATAAAATGAGACAGATTCATAGAATCATAGAATAATTTGGGGTGGAAGGGACCTTAAAGATCTTCTAGTTCCAACCCCCCTGCCATTGGCAGGGACTCCTTCCACTAGACCAAGTTGCTCAAAGGCCCGTACAACCTGGCCTTGAACACTTCCAAGGATGAGGCGTCCACAACTTCTCTGGGAAACCTGTTCCAGTGCCTCACCACCCTCATGGTAAAGAATTACTTCCTAGTATCTAATCTAAATCTACACTCTTTTAGTTTAAAGCCATTACCCCTTGTCCTATCACTACAGGCCCTTGTAAAATGTCCCTCTCCAGCTTTCTTGTAGGCCCCCTTCAGGTACTGGAAGGCTGGTAAAAGGTGTCCCCAAAGCCTTCTCTTCTCCAGGCTGAACAACCCCAACTCTCTCAGCCTGTCTTCACAGGAGAGGTGCTCCAGCTCTCTGATCATCTTAGTGGCCCTCTTCTGGGCTCACTCCAACAGGTCCATGTCCTTCTTATGTTGGGGGCCCCAGAACTGGACGCAGCACTCCAGGTGGGGTCTCATGAGAGCGGAGTAGGGGCGGAGAATCACCTCCCTTGACCTGCTGGTCACGCTTCTTTTGATGCAGCCCAGGATATGATTGGGTTTCTGGGCTGCAAGCATGCACTGCTGGGTCATGTTGAGCTTCTCGTCAACCAACACCCCCAAGTCCTTCTCCTCAGGGCTGCTCTCAATCCATTCCCTGCCCAGCCTGTATTGATACCAGGGGTTGCTCTGACCCAGACGCAGGACCTTGCACTTAGCTTTGTTGAACTTTATGAGGTTCACACAGGCCCAATTCTCAAGTTTGTCCAGGTCCCTCTGGATGGCATCCTTTCCCTCAGGCTCATCAACCACACCACTCAGCTTGGTGTCGTCTGCAAGCTTGCTGAGGGTGCACTCAATCTCACTGTCCGTGTCACCAACAAAGATTAAACAGTGCCAGTCCCAATACCGATCCCTGAGAACTCCACTCATCATCGGTTGCCACTTGGACACTGAGCTGCTGACTGCAACTCTTTGATTGTGACCATCCAGCTAATTCCTTATTCACTGAGTGGTCCATCCATCAAATCCATGTCTCTCTAATTTAGAGACAAGGATGTCATTAGAGACAAGGATATCATGTGGGACAGTGTGAAATGTTTTGCACAAGTCCAGGTAGATGACATCAATTGCTTTTCCCTTATCCACCAAAACTGTAACCCTGTTGTAGAAGGCCATGAAATTTTCCAGGCATGATTTGCCCTTAGTGAAGCTATGTTGACTGTCACCAGTCACCTCCTTATTTCCCATATGCCTTAGCATAGTTTCCAGGAAAATCTGCTCCATGATCTTGCCAGGCACAGAGGTGACACTGACCGGCCTGTAGTTCCCCCTGTTCATTTTAGAACAACGTAAAACATTTTAGAATTCATCAACACATTAAATTTCTCAAACTAATTCTATTTCAATGATTAATCTTGACATTTAAATTTTTCTTTTTACCATATTTTCCTATTATATTTCAGAATTCGATGTTAGCTTGTATAATCCACCGTCCAATTTCTTCAGAACAAGATAACACTTTTCAAAGGGTGTTTTTTGTGTTTAACAATGCCTTTACTGTCTTTCCCTACATCATGGAGATTTTAATATCACTATTTTATTTCAACATTTTCTTCTCACTAATGTGCAAACCACTCATTTCTTGAGAAGGGCGTCCAGGAATAGCCTGCAGGCTGTATCTATTGTGTCTGAGGTTTTCTGCTTTGCCCTTCAGCCTTGTTTTAAGAGCATTCTCTCACAGATTTAAAATCTGCCATTTTAAATTTCAGCATCTCTTTTCTGTACCCTTGTGTAACCACAATCCATTGAGGTTTTTTATGTTTTCAAGAGAAGATGATTACAGTACCATAAAACAATGACATCTATTAAATGTTGGTCCTGAATACATCCAAAAAGTTTCCAGCTCATAATTTGCAACATACACACTTCTCTGTTCCCTCTCTTTATGTATTTCTATTCACTTCCTGCTCTTTTTTCCTCCACTGGAGCTCTCTATCAAATTTGCATTGGCCATTTGGGTGAAACACTAACTCTGTTAAAGCCATTTCGTTTTAGGGACCAAACAGTTTAACAGCCTCTGATGAGTTCAGCTGTTTGTGTGAGTGCTCCTTGTGCTGTTTCCATCAAAATGGGTTTCATTAGTGAAGATCTACTATTTCAGATTTTTAGGTTAAGCCAGTTTGCTTTGACAGGCATGGGTTAGTAAGTTATATACAAACAGCACAGTCGGGCAGATTGGAAGACAAGGCAACTTCTGCCAGCAAGATGGTGAGCAGTCCCCGAGGGAGAACTAAGGCAGTAGTTGTTTTAGTTGTGGATGTTTGGTTGTCGTCTTATGTTAGAAAACAGCATCATCCAGTGCCAGAGAGTAATAAAATTTTTTTTTCTCCATCATTTCCATTGTTTGTGACAACTCCTTCTATATCTTCCACATGGTTTCCGCTATATATACATTAGAAATTCTTCTTTTAAAGCATTTTTTCTAAGTTTTCCTCAGCCAGACTAAGTTTTTTCAGCCACAATTGCTTCTTTAAACACAGTATTGGAAATGAGAGCACAGCCTAAGGCCACCTTCCTCACCATACAGAGGCATGAAGACAGGCCTGCCGAGGGCTGGCCCACCACACAGCAAGCAGGGCCAGAGCAGCCCACAACCACCAGGCATGTCCAAGCTCTGGCCAGGGTGCCTGGTGCACAGCTGGGCATGGCTTGCTACTACCTGCAACACAGCTTGGGTCAGGACACCAGGCAAGGGTGTGAGCCAAAAAGCAGCTCTCAAGACCCAGGGAAGGCTTCTCATACAGCTCTGTCTCACAACTTCACTGTTTTAACAGAGATCTCCTTCAAAATTAACCCAGCTTCTCTGTATCAGAGCTGACCTTAAGTTTAAGTAGGTACACTCTTGGGGTGTGGAGGGCACTGTAGGGCTTGGTATAAACAAGGCTCTGACAGATAATTTCAAAACATCCCTGTACTCTTCTTAGGAGCTGCCTGCATTCTGGATACCTCTCATCTGCTCTCTGTGGGGTATTTATACTACTTATATTCATAGACTATGGCATGAGAATAACTTCCCTATTTCTCCACCTTATAGATATATTTGAAGACTTAAAACTCTGCTAAGAAATAAAAATGGAAAAAATATGGCTTCAATATATGCAAACAGTAGGTTATTAGGGAAAGCTATATCTGCAAGACATTTTATGAAAATAAATAAAATGTCCTAATGTGTTTGTCTATTTTCTTCTTATTTTCCTAAAGGTTGGTTCATTTTTCCAGAATATTCACTTTTCTTACAGAAAAAAAATATTACAGTCACCCCCATGTATCATTCCTTGACACTCGTGGTGGCATTTGCTACATGAAATACCAAAATGTCCAGCATAGCAATGAAAGTAGGTTAGACAAGTTATAACTTAGGGTGACTTTGGTAAGGAACCTAAAGATGCAATTTATGGACAAGAAATGACAAGGTACAGTGACAATCTACAGTTAGATGTAATGACTCCCTTTTCATAAATGTTTAATTGTCACACAGAGTATATTAAGCCTAGACAAATTTAATAAACTGAAGCATCTTAATAAAAGTAAAAA
This sequence comes from Gavia stellata, assembly GCF_030936135.1. Classification (NCBI taxonomy): domain Eukaryota; kingdom Metazoa; phylum Chordata; class Aves; order Gaviiformes; family Gaviidae; genus Gavia; species Gavia stellata. The sequence continues at coordinate 35,094,753 of NC_082637.1, forward strand.
AAAAAAAAAGTTTTTATATACATACACTCAGAGAGTATCAGCTGAAAACATATTTACACACAAGCGATACAAATGAGAGAAGGCATATGTAGGACACAAATACTAAACCACTCCTCATTAGGTGATTTCCACTGTCACAATAAAGCCGAACCAATGGATACTGCCTTGTAGTTTTCTGAAGGCATGAAAACTTCAATTATAATGCAAAAAACCTTAATGAATGGCCTTTGATCTGATAAAAGGATGGCTTATAAATGCTTAGTACAAAAAGTTCTTAACACAAGATTTCAGTTCAAATTCTTAACTATACCCGAGTGGCATTCACAGCATTTACTGGGAATTCACACCATTTTTTCACAGCATTTTATACATTCACATAGGCATAGATATAGTGTTGAGAGCTTTGGTGCTCTACTACAGCACATCTAAAAATTTCTAGCTCAGATATGTTATTTTCCTGTCAGGCCTTTCCTCCGTGTCAGGAACCAAGAATAGGTCTATACCAGCCACAACCACTTTCAGCCACAGAAGCAACTTCTGCATTTATATGCATGAGTGTATATATAGATGAGTCTACATGCAAACCTTGCAAAGACAGTTCCTTAGAAACGTGAGTGTAACGCCTAATAATAGTTTCATTAATAAGAATAAATACACACTATGTTGAAGAAAACAAGACATGATTGGACTGAAAGCACAGTTAATATAAGCAGCTAAAATGGCTCTGTGCAAAATGCATGTTTCTTTTAGATCTATGAGTTTTTCAGCATTTAAACATAATGGGCTATAGAAGAACCAGCTGAAGGTGTAATCGTTTGTTGGTTGCTGTTTTTTTTACTAAATCTGTCTTCTTGTCATGATAAATATTTTAGCTTCCACCTAAACAGAGCATGCACCATAAACTTCTAAATTATTGTAGATAAAAAAGATGGAAGAATACTCCTGAAATAATATATTATAGTTCCTGTCCATTTGATGCCTATCTCAGTCCAGATAGATTGTTTAAAACGTTTAATTTTAACATTCATCTTTGCAAATCTGTATTCCTCATAACGCAATTAGAAAGGGAAAAAAAAACATGTATTACAGTAAACTCTTTACTGTGAAGTATAATTACAGCCCCAAAGTTAACTGCTGAGAGAGATTTCTGGAAATAAACTCCCTTCCTCTAGATCTGCCTGGGGTGTGCCAAAGCTAGGCAATGAGCTGATCTATTGAGTTAGCTCAGCAAGGGTATTTCTTTCCAACTAGTCCCTATTTGGCTTACGTAGCTGTTAACCATCCCATCCAAAGCATGGCTGTTGCATCAGAACATTTAAGTAGGCTATGTCAATTGCACCTTAAATTCCAACAAGCATAAATCATGGCAAAGTCTTGACCTTTTTTGAGAGAAAAAATGTTTATGTTCATAGGGTTTGATTCTGTTTACTTCAATCACAGAAACACATCAACACACATGAGACTAAAGCAGGTTTCTCAACATCTGAATTTTGACGTCTCACCCTATCCTCCACAGCACTGAGAGTCTGTTCCTTCAATAAGTGTTGGAGGAATGTGAGAAGACCGTGGGGAATGTGCATGTGCAAATACATGTTGGGAGGAGGGGAAGTAACCATAACCCATGCATTAGCATAAATAAGCTTAGAAGAAATATGTGACACTCTTCTCTCACTCCTGCCAGCATGGGGCTAGGAGCTGTCACTCAGGGGAGCCAGGAAGAACCTCAAGCTGCTGACAGGGTGGAATAACTCACACCAACAGTTGAGGTCTGGTTGTCTTTGAAGATCTGATGTGAGCTTCTGACTTTTGCAAAGGAGTCAGTAAATCTCAGCCACCCACAAAAGAGTATTTGGAAGTAAAGCTCATTTGAATTTTAGTGTAATTTGCTATTGTTGCAGAAGAATATGATAGTAAAAGAGAAGCTTTAAAGCAGCAGGTCATAATTCTAGAGCAGAAACTTAACTGAGCTGTGGTGATTAATCTCATATGAGGTCCTTCTGTATGTTGACTTCAATGGACCTTGAACCATAACCTGCTTTTCAATATTATTTGGACATATTCTTCTTTCAGTAGATTTTTTAAAGTTGAAAAGAGTCAGAAGTCAGGCCATTACACTCCTAGACAGTCAAATTAAGGCTAGGCTTGATTTTGGCACAGCATATGTATTCATAATTCCAAAACATCTTTACAATATAGATAATAAGCATACTCTGTTATTCCAAGTGAAGCCATATGCAATGCAGACTTATTGTAAAACTCCCAATATGCTATCTTCAAATGTCATTTTGAGCTGGGAACCACAAAGCACTTTGCTTTTAAATTAAATATTATTGCACAGGGACACAACATATATTGAATATTTCTGGTTTATCATGGTAAAACTGTTAGGTTATGTGATAAAACAGCCTATTTCCACACAAAGAGTACAGAGAAGAAAAGACAGGTCAGGGAACCCAGATAACACCACCACCCCCATGAAGAACCCCAGAGGTATCATGGGAGTGTTGATACCCCATCCAGAAGCCCCAGCCCCTCCCTGACCCCTCCCCAGGGTGTTCCAGGGAGCCTCTACCCAGGGGGCTGGGGGACAGTCACAACTGTGAGTCCATGGGGGCTCGCTGGGTCTCATCACAAACTGAGGGGCCACTGCCCGGGTGTGCGGGACTCTTCATGGTGTGCAGGGGGTGGCACAAGGCTTCTTGTGGGCTGTGTCGGGGAGGAACCAGAGGCAGCAGAGGTGGGGATCAGGGTGGTTTGAGGAGAGCAAGCATGGGAAAACAGAGGTGAAGGGGGATATGAGGAGCTGCAGAGGTGTGAGCAGGGGCTGGCCGGTGTGTTCGTAGGGCCATGCCCTGCGCCCGATCGACGTGGTCTCTCCTGTCTTCTCTCTGATCTCCATTTCTGTTTCCCAGGCAAGGGGCCCTGTGCCATGTGTGTGCAGAGGGGTGGGTGGTGGCTGTGGGAGGGGACCATGGGTCAAGGTCTGTGTTCCCATGGTGGCAGCCACTGGAGACAGCACGTGTGCATGTGCCAGTGTGATATCACCAGTGAATGTGCAGCTCAACCAGACAGGGAGCGGGTTGAGCGGTCCAGGGCGGGGCTGTGGGTGCCTCTGAGGGTGAGGCACCTGGAGGGGTTGGGTCCCAAAGGGACCAGGGGTCCAAGCCTAGTGCTGGGGTAACTGTGGGGATGGGGGTTGACTGAGAGACCTGATGGTGGGTGTGTGTGGGGGGGAGCATGTGGTTGTGTGCATGCATGTGTATGTGAGAGAGACAACTGGGGTCAGGAGGATCCAGTCGAAGTTACTGGACAGACTGCGTGTCTAAGCCCCGCTGCCAGGGGATTCACACTTGTGCATTGGTGTCCATGTGTCTGTTCAAGGGGCTCTGTACCAGTGTCAAACGTGGGTCTGTGTCCTCATGCTTGCATGTCCAGGAACCAGCAGCTGGGGAGACTGGGATCCAGGGGCAGCTACAGGGCAGAATGAGTGTCTGAGCCCTGTTGCTGGAGGGATCCACCTTGTACTTTATATGTACATGTATGTATTCCCACTAACTGACCCTCATCCTGACCAGTCAGAGAGGGAAATAAGATGAGGCCATAAGGGCCATTTGTCTGTGCCTGTAAGAGTGATATGGTTTCTGGCTGTGCTGATCGGTCTGTGTGCATATATGTGTGTTGTATACATGTGTTTCTGTGTGTGCTTACTGGGAGTACGTGCTCAGACTCACCTCCAGCCGTCTGCCAGATTTGGCAAGTCCTAACAGCAGATGAAGAATTTTCTGATAGATTTATTTTCAACAAGAGTTACATCAGATCTTAGATTGCTAAACTCCTTGACTAGCACAAGCCTCACAGTGGCCCCAGTTCCGCAGTTGCCATTGTGGTTGTATGTAAACCAGGAAGTGAGTGTGCTTAGGAACTTCAGATGCAAATACACATGAGATTGTCATATCCTAATGACATGTTAGGACAAAGTGAGGGTATGCACTGACCTGCTTCAAAGGCTGTGATTTTTAGGAAAAGGGGATTTGACTGTCACAGATGGAAGGAGTCACACACTCCAGATAAGCAGAAAGGAGTCAGGATCCACACCCCACTGCAACACACACCTACAACAGTGTTACATTCAAATCAGAGCAGAAACTTTCTTTCAAGATTGTCACAGGCTACCTGAATTTATAATACAGGGGAAAGAAATTCCATTTTTTCCTGAAAAAGAATACCAATGGACCCCAAGTCTTAATTTTTAAAAATCTTGAAAATTTTTTTAAAAATGCCCTTTTTGGTGAAGAAGAAACAGGATTGCGGAAAGAAATAAAAGAACATACTCTTAAATACTCACATTTCCTTTGTGAAAGCATTTGCTAGAATAGCAGCAGAAGCTGTTTTTTCTCACATGAACTGTCTTAACGTCTATGTTAGTAGAAAGTGGATGAATAAAAAGTTGTAGCATAGGTATTCGCACTGCCTATGGGGAACAGCATACGTGGTACCACTAGGTATCAAGTTATTGCATCACCTAAATGATCCTTTAGATGGAAAAGTGCCCACAAAATCAAATTATCAAACAAACAGAAAGATGAAGTCAAAAAGTAAAGAAATAATGGTCCATCTGCTAGGAAGCAAATGCAGTACCAGGTATGATATTGATGATGACACCCCTAATTTATTTTGTAGAAAAAAATTAGACTAAGAATGGAAAATTAGAATAGGATGTGTCTGTTTTTATCACATCACCCACCAACAAAATGTTGCCCTAGGAAATGAGCATGCAGTTAGTAATTTTAGCCTGTCTATTTGCGGTTCAACCCAACTCGTAGTGAGGTTTCGCTTAAGTGTTGTAACTTCTATATATGATATATGTATGTATGTATATTTATATGTATGTATATATATTCATTAGCATGCATATGTGCAAATATGTGTATATATATAGTGTATATACACAGTGCACATATTACACAGCTGCTCTGTGTTTTATACATATAAATATGTATGCATGTACATAAGGGTTTTTGTACACATATGTGGACACAATCATATGAGAGAAGAGTTGAAACAGAACATTCTTTTCTGAGAAATCCTACTGAAATATCCGAAGCTCCATTCATTTCATCCTATACTATGTGACTCAATCCTTATGTGACAAAGAAAAAAATTGTGCTTTTGTTCATCCATTGTCAAAATCTAGCCGAGTACACCAGCCCTGCAATTAGCATCAAAGAAACCATACAATGTTGCTTAAGGTAATCCACACAATGTTTGGTCTGCATTGGGTTGTGCTGTAGTACAACCTGTATTAAGTTCTTCCACTAGCGATCATATACCAAGTAGTCTTCCATCAGAAGCACAATGGGAGAAGTCTAGAAGAATTTTGCAGTATTTCCTCTGTAATACTTATGTTACCCACAGCTCTAGCAACTGCATCTATGACTGTTTGCCTCATTTGAGGTTACAATCGTTATGCCTCCATGCTGATTTTGTGCATTCCCCTTATGTTGATAGCAGCAGCTTTCACAACTATGGTTCCTTTTAAAGACAGTTTTCAAATGTAGGCAATTGAGGACTACATTATTAATACATTCTAAATCTGGACTAGTTTCCTCCACAATTGTCCATATAGCTGGTGTGAGGAGATTTACAAAACCAGGCATTCCAATAATATTGTTAGAATGTCCTTTTTGTCATATAGGCAGAAAACGCGTGTTACACCGAATAAATTTGCAGTGGTCTCTGTCCCAAGGAACTCAGACTCTGAAAGCAGCAGGCTCGTGAAGAGGTAAACAGAAATCATTTCAGTACAGATTAAAACAGTTTATCACAGGCAGCACAGCAGAATTCCACATTCTATAAATGGAGAAGTATAGTATTTTATAATACAATATATGTCTACCTGCCTTCCCTGTTAGATACTGTTACCATCTGCCTTGGACTCTGTTCTCCTTTATATATGGCAAGTATATGTAAGTCTTCTGTCCTAGCATCTACCTAAACACATACCTACTGACCTATATATATCAGTAAAGTTCAACACTTTTATAAGTAAAAGTCTACACTTACAGCAGAGGTCTATTGGATTTAACACTTAGAAGATTTAATCTAATGAGTTGTGTAATACGAAACATATTTTAAATCCTAAATACTTGCCAATACCTTCCATAGTCTACATATTTTTATATGTTTCAAGGATCTAAAAATGTATGAGTCAGTATGTGACTTTTAATGCCAAAATACACTGGAAGCTAAGAGCTGGCCTATAAAACTTAGTCATCTAAGTTAGCACTTACTTGAAAGGAGGGGCTTTAATGGAACTGCTTGCGTCAGTGAGTGCTTATCAGCATGAGCTAGTGCTCCACAATCTGGCCTTTTAAAGAAAATTGCTTCTCTGAGTTTCAGGTGGCACATTATGCAAGCCTGAACTGCAGCACCTGCAGTGCATGATATAGAACAACATATGCTTGTCTTATGGCACCATTTATTTAGAACTAGCACACAACACATCTGATGCTAAAAAGAAAAACAAAACAAATCAACATACTTGTTTTCAGAACAACCAACTATTTTAAGCCCATGAATTTTTTGTTGAGGTTTTTAGGGTTTTTTTGGTTTTGGTTTTTTTTTGGGGGGGGGCGACAATGGGAGGAGGAGAATATGCTCCTTAGGTTTTATTAGAACATTTGCTACAAAGCGACGCTTTAATCAAATAAAATAAAATAAAATATTTGGGTAAAATAAGATTCTTTGAAAACTTTCAGCACATAATTAATGGTTATAAAACCAGAACTTAATGCTTCCCTGAGGTGTTAACATCAAAATTAGCAGCAGAAAACGCTGTGTGCCTCTGCTTGAAATGCTGATTGTGACTATCTTCTTTTTTCTGAAGTTAATTGTGGATGAGATCCAGTCCATTCTGGTTTGTGAGCTCAGTGATGTCCTGATAAACGTGGAAACATCCAAAATCTTAAAAAATCAGTATGCAGACTCTTTAGAACTACTAGGCATATTGTCAGCATGTAATTCAAGAGAGGGGAAAAGACTATATTTGTCAATTACTTAAAACCAGAAGGAGGAGAGAGGGCAGAAGTTGTCTCTATTGCTGTTCATGAACCAAATCCTACAGCAATGTAAAGGCCAGCTGAGTTGGCAGAAGAAGGATCTTAAAGTATATTTAGATATCCTAACACTGAAAGGTCTTTGGCATAAGCAGTGAACTGCAAAGAAAAGAGAAGTGTGTATGTAGCAGTGAAACTGGTGACATACACTACCTGACTCTTCTCAGGCATAAGCCATCATTCATACATGCAATGAGATGAAGCAAGGTAGTGCTACCATGCAGCTCAATAATCAATGAAACAACTTCATCAATTGTTAACTGGAAACACTGTAAGGAGCAGATTAAGGCAGGAGGGTTTTGGAGACAGAACTATGGCCAGGATAGCTAATTGTTAAAAGGAGAGAGCAGAGGGGACAGCCTAAGGGCTGGGGATGAAGATCTGCCAGGAGGGTTACATTCCCTTTGCTCTGTCTAGAATACATCCATGGAAAAAGTCTAGCTGACTGCAGTCAACTCATATATTTGATTGCTATCCCACATTTGATTTTCCTTAGAGTCCATGATCCCAGGGTTCAGATGCCAGGGTCTAAAAGCTAGTTTTGCAAAGCACAGCCATGGCACCTCAGTTCAGCTTTACTTTAAGAAAATGCTGGTGAGCTTTGGGCAAGTGTCACAGTTAAGACCACGCAACATCAGAAAAGAAGAAACAAAGGACTGGAATGTAAAGTCAGCTGTAAGCAGTAGCTCCAAGACTAAAGACAAAAATAATGACATGAAAAGGTAAAAAGCCCAGAAAAATGCAAAGCTGGAAGGCAGCAACACAGTAAGGTACGGATAAAGCTTATTTTGTGATCAAGAGGTCATAACTTATCCAGCTGACTTGTTAATTCCTGACCAGCAGGTCATACCTCTGAGTGCCTGCATGAGGAGTTGTAAGCTTTATAAGGTTTAATCCAATAGTAAATCAGACCTTGCTAGCAATTAAAAAAAAAACTGTACTCCTGAGTACACATTGACTTCAGAGTTTCTACACATAATAAAAGGTATCCAAGCACAATCAGTTGGTAGAGAAAAGGTTGACGCTACTGCCAAACAAGATTAACACCAAAAATTATTCAATTATTACATAGTGGAATATCTAATGAACATAAACAATTTACAGGCAGGGTTCAGTTAGAGTTGCTCTGGGGAACAGAGTAGACCTGAATATTTTCCTCCATTATTTTTTCCAAGAAATAGGTAGACTATGAAATCTAACATGTCATGGTCTGACACTCAGCTATGCTACTGTTTTTAGGAAAGAAGGCCATCCTACTACTCTTTGTCTACCTTGTTCTGCAGTGTCAGATAGTCTCCTCTATATAGTACATCCATCTAAGCTAATATGCTTGCATATGCATTGACTTGCAAAGTTATTGTACTTTGTGACAGTTTTTTCCCCACTTCAGCTACATACTTCACAATTTTCATGAACGGTAGCTACCAGAAATTTCAAATACATTACTTTTTTCTTCCCCTTGATAACTTTCATAATTATATTTAATGTTACATTACATGCTTGTCAATGCCCTTCTGCTAGCAGCTGTAATTCCAGCATCATCCTCACAAAAATGTTGACAGGTGCATTATCTAGGAAAGCTACTTCCTTCCTAGCATATCAAGGAGAGAATGACCACACAATGGAGTTAGTAAACGTTTTCAAAGCACATTTTAAAAATGCCTAAGTTCTCATGAACCTGAAGTTAAAGATTTCATAATTTTAACATATGTACTCTGCTGCGGTAAGACTCTCAGAGAAAAGCATGAAAAGAATACGTTAGTTAAAAAAAAAAAAAAGTAAAAAAGAGCAAAATACGTAAATCACAGAATGACAGAATCACAGAATCACTACGGTTGGAAAAGACCTGTAAGATCATCATGCCCAACTATCAACCAACACCACCATGCCCACTAAACCATGTCCCACAATGACGCATTCACACATTCCTTGAACACCTCCAGTGATGGTGACTCCACCACCTCCCTGGGCAGACTGTTCCACTCTCTCAGTACAGAAAATTTTCCTAACATCCAGTCTAAACCACCCCTGGTGCAACTTGAGGCCATTTCCTCTTCTCCTGTCGCTAGTCACTAGAAGAGAAGAGACCAACACCCACCTCTCTGCAACCCCCTTCCAGGTAATTGTAGAGACCGAGGAGGTCTCCCCTCAGCCTCCTCTTCTCCACACTGAACAACCCCAGTTCCCTCAGCTGCTCCTCATAAGACTTGTGCTCCAGATCCCTCATCAGCTTCGTCACCCTTCTCTGGACATGCTCCAGCACCTCAATGTCCTTCTTGTAGTGAGGGGCCCAAAACTGAACACAGTATTGAGGTGCGGCCTCACCAGCGCCGAGTACAGGGGCACGATCACCTCCCTGCTCCTGCTGACCACACTATTTCTGATACAGGCCAGGATGCTGTTGGCCTTCTTGGCCACCTGGGCACACTGCTGGCTCATATTCAGCCAGCTAACAATCAACACCCCCAGGTCCTTTTCTGCCTGGCAGCTTTCCAGCCACTCGTCCCCAAGCCTGTAGCGTTGCATGGGGTTGTTGTGGCCAAAGTGCAGGACCCGGCACTGGGCCTTGTTGAACCTTATACAATTGACCTCTGCACATCGATCCAGCCTGTCCAGATCCCTCTGCAGAGCCTTCCTACCCTCAAGCAGATCAACACTCCCACCCAACTTGGTGTTGTCTGCAAACTTTCTGAGGGTTAACTCAATCCCCTCATCCAGATCTGTGGGAGACAGTGTCGAAGCTTTACTGAAGTCCAGGCAGACAACATCCACAGCCTTTCCCTCATCCACTAGGTGGGTCACCTGGTCATAGAAGGAGATCAGGTCGGTCAAGCAGGACCTGCCTTTCATGAACCCGTGCTGGCTGGGCCTGATCCCTTTGTTGTCCTACACATACCCTGTGAGTGCCCTCAAGATGAACCTCTCCATAATCTTCCCCGGCACTGAGGTCAGGCTGACAGGCCTGTAGTTCCCCGGATCCTCCTTCTGGCCCTTCTTGTAGATGGGCGTCACTTTGGCAAGCCTCCAGTTGTCCGGGACCTCCCCTGTTAACCAGGACTGTTGATAAATGATGGAGAGTGGCTTGGCAAGCTCCTCTGCCAGCTCCCTCAGCACCCTTGGGTGGATGCCATCAGGCCCCATAGACTTGTGAGCGTCTAGGTGGCATAGCAGGTCGTTAATTGCTTCCTCCTGGATCACAGGGAGTTTATTTTGCTCTCCATCCTTGTCTTCCAGCTCAGGGAGCTGAATACCTTGAGGATACCTGGTGTGGCTATTAAAGACTGAGGCAAAGAAGGCATTAAGTACCTCAGCCTTTCCCTCATCCTTGGTGACGATGTTCCTTCCCACATCCAGTAAAGGATCAAGATTGTCGTTGGCTCTCTTTTTGTTATTAATGTATTTATAGAAACATTTTTTGTTCTCCCTTACGACCGTGGTCAGCTTGAGCTCTAACTGGGCTTTTGCCTTTCTAATTCCCTCTCTGCATGACCTAACGAGATCCTTTCACTCTTCTTCAGTTGCCTGCCCCTTCTTCCAAAGGTGATAAACTCTCCTTTTTTCCCTGAGTCTCAGCAAAAGTTCCTTGTTCAGCCAGGCTGGTCGTCTTCCCCGACGGCTCTTCTTATGGCACATGGGGACTACCTGCTCCTGCACCTTTAAGATTTCCTTCTTGAAGAAGGTCTGGCCTTCCTGGACCCCTTTTCCCTTCAGGACCTTCTCCCAAGGGACCCTCTCAACCGGTGTCCTGAACAAGTTAAAGTCTGCCCTCCAGAAGTCCAGAAGGTTTTGCTGACCCCCCTCAGCAGGTCAAGGCGGGTACCTCCCCTGGTAGGCTTACTTACCAGCTGTGTCAGGAAGTCAGGTAGTTATTTTCCACACACTCCAGGAACCTCCAGGACTGTTTCCTCTCTACTGTGTTATATTTCCAGCAGAAGTCCAGTAAGTTGAAGTCCCCCATAAGAACAAGGGCTTGCAATTGTGAGACTTCTGCCAGTCATTTGTAGAATGCTTTGTCTACAGGCATATTTATTCATTTTACTAGGCATATTCCTCAAATATGCAAAATAATGCTTTGATTTATATGCACTCTTCAGACCTTTCAGTCCTCAGCTTTATCAGAAAAGTCTTTTGAGTTTTACCTTTTTCAGAACGTTCTTAACGAAGAATCAAAGTCTTTACCTAAGAATTTGTCTAGAAAAGTGCCTTTTCTACCAAAACCATATTTATATGTGTAAACAGTAGAATCTAAGAGCCTGATCCTCCGCACTAATATCAGTTGGCAAGCTGGTTTTATTTTCCAGTAGTCTTTACGTAATCCCAACTAGTAGGCCCCCACAATCAAAAGGAAGTATCTTAAATCAAAAGTCCTGCCCAAATACACACTCCAGACTGTACTGATCAGTAATCCAGTGTCCAAATATTGTGTTCAGAAACACTTTTCCTTTAACTCACACAGAAAATATAGCCATACTGAAGAGGGAGATGGAGAACTTTGAATTACATGAAGTCCTTTACCACTAATCAATCCTGGCCCACAGATCAAATGTGTGGAATACACTAATTAAGAAGAGTCTTTTCTGTTTCTGTTTTTATGGTATTTAAATCATTTAAATACCGTGTTAAAATTCATGATATTTAAACATTTAAATTTCATGATATTTAAAACCTGGCATTTAGACCAGTATATAAAAAAAAAAAGATACACATGAATGTTTAAGGGATCAGAAGTTTTCTAGGAAGTAAGACAACAATGATCATTCTTGTATGAAATTTACTTCTTTTATTTTCATTGAGGTGGGTTCACAATGATTTAACATTTCATCCATAATATTGTATGAAATATAATATGAAGAAACTAACAGATGTAATTTCCTGCATGTCTAAGGAACAGGCATAAAAATGCTCTGATACAGAACATTTTTCTTCCTATTTTGTTTCACTACCACGGGAAGGATGAAGATCAAGGATTTAGAAAACAAATCAGATTTGGAGTTTAGGAACGAATCAGGGGTAATGTGGATTTTGCCCTGAGTTCTTATGAGGTTTTACCTCCAAAGAGATGAAATTTCATACCAAAACCCATTTACACTACATTTTCAGCAGTTTGGGGAACTTCTGATGAGTGTATTGAGACTACAAAACCCACCATTTTTAGTGAATATATTTTTTGGCCACTGAAGATGGGAGCTGATACCATTGCAGATCTTTGATGTCTCTAAGTATTGTATCACAGCTCAGCTTTTTAGTTCTTTTGAACTGTTTAAGCTACAGTTTAGAAGACCAGTGTGACGAATAATGCTTTCTTTTCATGTATTTAACTGGCTTTAGTGAAAAAGAAAAAGGATCTTAATTTCTCACAGTCAGCACTTTCATGGGTCTTGACAGCAACAGTCAAGCTATCCGGCATCATTAATTCCATAGGGTTCTCAGTGGCACTAGCACTGAATTCAGATGTTCTCAGTATAGGGAAAAAAGGCATGGCTACACCTTGTGTAGCAGGTGAGACCATATTTTGACATACCATTGTGTAAGTGCTGGAACCATTCAATAACACCCAATGATGTGGTCAGTCTGGATTGGTATCCCCTATACTACACTGACAAATAACATTGGTCCTTACAGTGATGTCTTGTACTAGTTGCTTATACCTGTTTCTAAAGCTTCATAAAATGAACAAATAGATAGATTTTTATCTGAATCTGACAGATGAAGTTCTCTTCTAATGCTAACTGTGTGCAGCTTGCCACCAGGTGATGGATTAGCTGAGGTTCAGAAGCAGTATGCGATATAAAAGTTCCCAGTACAGTGCAGTGTAACATGACCTCTTGTAGAATTTGAAGTATGTAATAGTGAATGGTAAATTGCAGTCTTTCTTTTCTCCTGTCCTTCCAGTTTAAGAAGAAGCCCCTGAAACGAAACAGGTAGTAAACCATATGTGCAAATCTTATACAGTAATTGGAAAAAAAATTATATTGTTTTTGCAATTTTTATACCCTTCTCAAGCTCCTCAGCATTTCCCAAAAGAGTAAATGGATCATAGTATAGATATGGAACAGACCTTAGGCATATCAAGTTAACTTTTAATTTGTGAGGAACCCTGAAAGTAATGCCAATATGTCAGAAAATGAGAAAAAGGGCCGGAAAATAATTGAGGAGGGTGTTTTGAACTGTCAGAAGGCAGATCCATGCCAAATAACTCACTAGTATATAGGGGGGTGGGGTGGGGAGTGAAAGGGTTGCTAATGCTTTGCTACTCATCCATTGACTTTTCTCTGAGATGGTCACTGCAGAGATTCACCCCTGGAAATTAAGAAAAGTTTTCCAATCAGAAAAATTCTTTTTATTATTCTCTTCTTTCTCTAGAACCAATTGCTGCCCAGTTTAATTATAATCTTTTCTATACCATACTACATATTTTATAATATTCAAACCTTCCTGGGCTGCTCCCAGCAAATGGAGGAGACAAAGCTATGTAATATATCACATTTGTAATCTGAGATATTGTAGGATTTACTTCTTAGAATTTGACACTCTGACTGCCTCTTTCTGTAGCTTAGTTCAGATTTGCATCTTTTAGCCTTTGTGGCTAAAAGTTCCACATACCTGAATTTAACCAATGCAGAGCAACTTTAAATAGTCAGAGCCTCAAAAAACAAAAAGGTATGCCATTGTTTCCTGGAACTGAGTTATCCTGGAATATCTTGTTCTCATATTTGGGTTTTTTGGTTTTTTTTCTGAAAAAAACCCAGAATCCTGTGATGTCCTGAATGAAGACCAAAGGAAACCAAACAAACAGAAACCCAGTCATTTGCCTCTGTTGAGCATAGGAAGTCAGTCCCTAGAAAAGAACACTATAGTACCTTAATAAAGCTTGTGCCTCCAAAACTCCAGTGCCTCCAGTATGGCAAAATATTTCATTATTACAATGACCTCCTTATTTCCTGCCTGCTAACTGGAGCATGAATTTTGAAAAGAGCAACAAGAAATGTTCTTTCCTTGCATTCTGTTTCCAGAAGCTAATAATCCATGCTATGTGGACACCACAAATTCCCTTATACTCATTTGATGGTACTTTTTGTCTGCCATCTGTATAATGCCAGAACTCTTAAGCAATATTTTACAGGACACATATTTTTCTTCCACAACAGAAATATCACTAGCCTACATATCCTTTGTGGTGTCTAAGTACTTTATGCTTCTGCGTGCTCCTTATCTGTCAGCTAGATTCATAGACCTTGCTAAACTTTGTCTAAACTCGCATTCTAGATTTCTTCAATATAAAAGCAAAAACCCTGTAGAAAAGCAGTCATCTGATGAGATGATAGTCACCTGATCATATTAAAAAAAAATCAATTTGGGCGACTCTTTGGGGTTTTTTTTTTTTTTTTTGGAAGTAGGGGTTCCCAGTTGCATGAACAATGAGGTATTTGCTTCTGAAATATATCACTTGGGGTGTGCTGCTCTGAAAATTTTGAGTTCCATGTATCTAACTTTTCTGACTAATTTAGCGCTGTTGCACCTTTTACATAGCACCTGTATACCTCAGAAGTGACCATGTACACAGACACGCACACACACACGCAAAATCACACAACGCATTTTTTCATATACCTGTGGCAACTATTAGAAAATGGAAGTCAGCCCAAAGTTTGACTGTAGTAGTCTGGAACATGGAGAATGGGATTATGTACTTCTGAGCACTGTAGCAATGTAAATGAACTAGATGCATATAATTTACAAGAAATCTGTCACAAAGATCTCAGCCCTTCCAAACTCCAGTCATTAAGCAGCGTTGGCTTGCTTTAGTTACCCAAACAGAGACTCCTAGAAAGTCACAGTAGCTTGTAGTGCATGATGCTAATTGTGAACTGGTTCCCTCTTACTCAGCCGTCTTCTAGCACTAGGGTTAATGTGCTGTTTGTGATAAAATTGTCATCTTGATGAAGAGAAGCCATGAATATTTTAAATAATAACACCAGATCTCTTCATTAGGTAAATTAATCACAAACACTTGACTAAACATTTGACAGCTCTACAGAGGGATCTGGACAGGCTGGTTTGATGGGCCACGTCCAATTGTGTGAGGTTCAACAAGGCTAAGTGTTGGGTCCTAAACTTGGGTCATAACAACCCCATGCAACGCTACAGGCTTGGGGACGAGTGGCCGGAAAGCTGCTTGGCAGAAAAGGACCTGGGGGTGTTGATTGACAGCCGGCTGAAGATGAGCTGGTAATGTGCCCAGGTGGCCAAAAAGGCCAATAGCATCCTGGCCTGTATCAGAAATAGTGTGGCCAGCAGGACTAGGGATGTGATTGTCCCCCTCTGCTTGGCACTGGTGAGGCTCACCTCACCAGAGAGTACTTGGCAGTATAACTTGGAAATCGGAATATCTAATACTATCAAATAAACCTTGAGTAACACACAGTATTAATTTCTGATAGTCCTAATATATTTTAATATCCCTATACATAAGTTCGTGTGCAAATAAACTTTATTTATAAATAGAAGTCAAGACATTTGAAGCCAAAAATTCTGTAAAATTTACACATTGCCAAATATCCTAAAGTCAGCTTTACTGAATTTTCTTCATTGTCAAATGAATGCACTTTACTTACTACCATTAGGTGCAATAAAGCATTTCATTTTATCAAATAAGGAGTTCTCACACTTCTTGCCAGAAATTGCTTTGCTTTAGTAACTGATTAAGTTAAGTGATCTTCTGTGTATATTTGTAACAGACTTTGGGTGATTTAAACTGAAGTATGATACAAAATATAAGATACCATTTGCATAATACAGGAAAATAGAGTGTCTTTCACCTTATTCTTGTACCTACTGAAGTATTACACAAATTCGTGTTTTGGCATTTTATTTCCAAGCTGTTACTCATATTTCCTGTAGTTCCTCACCATTTATCACATTTATCATATAAATGGTTTTTTATTTGTTTGTTTGCTTGCTTGTTTCTGAATACCATCACTTGCTGTATGCTTCAAAATTAAAAATGATTACAGTTTAGTAGAGAAGATTCCACACCATTCTTTTAGAGTCATGTATTATAGGCATTTTTCTTGTGTAAGTTCAACAGTTTTTTAATTAATGTGATTACAACAGTTAAGAAGTAGGTACTACCCTTCTCGTCAGTCTATCTATTTGGAAAAAGAGAATACATTTGTGGTGTATTACCTGATTTGTTGCTGTTATTTTTCACTTTATTGGGAGATAAAATAACCTCTTTGAGGCCAGACAAGTTGTCACTTCCAGTTACTGTGGGTGAGTGTGATATGGCATGCAAAATTGCACACCATGTTGTTACAGCCAGAAAAATAATGGGTGTCACCACTGTAATTGCTGATAAAAATTCAGTGTTTGATACTGAAATCAATTACCTACCAAAGATGTCTTACGCCAAAGTCCTTTCTAGGAAGAATCTAATATAGCCTTCTGACCCACAGTCAATCAACCTATATAAAGAATGATGAGTCTTCAAGGAAATGTGTTATACAAACACAGTATGTATTTGTGTGTTTCAATCCATCCAGTGACTTTTAAGGAATGAAAATGGTGTTCAAAATTCATAGTAAATAATAAGGGTAAAAAGTGTCTTTCTCTACATATGTGGTGATAACGTCAGTCATTGAAAGAAGAGGAAAATCGTGCTACTTGTAAAACCAGAAATGGGTGGAAAAATCAGTGTGAGAGAGAAAATATTGAAAATCCTGGAGAAAAAAGTAATTTATGTGATCTTTAATTTTAATAATCCAGAAGGTCATAATCAGCACAAATGCCTGCTGAGAACTTTGAACAGAAAATAGAACAAGAAAGGAATCAGCTATAAGGGCCATTTAGCTCTGAGAAGAGAAGAAACTAACCCAAGAATGACTTAGTACATTTAGGGCAGCATAGAGCTTTGTGTGGGAAGCTGAGTGAAATGGCACAAAATTGTTATAGCATATGAGATCATAAGGATGCTTTTTATTTATTTCTTAGCCTTCTTTTGGGCCAAACCCTGAAAAGCTGGTTCAAGATGGAATCTGTACATGATAAAAATAATGAAGAAATAATAGTATAGTGAACGGCAGTCAGCAAGGGCCCAGATCTAGTATGATTAAATTAACAAATTTCATTTTATGACTGTGAAATGGTGGGATACAAGGAGAGGGAAAGTAGTGGCTATTTGGTCCTTCTGAAGCACCAAGGCCTTTTCTGCTCCTCACACCGCCCCACCAGTGAGTGGGCTGGGGGTGCACGGGAAGTTGGGAGGGGACACAGCCGGGACAGCTGACCCCAACTGACCAAAGGGATATTCTATACCATATGACATCATGCTCAGTATATAAAGCTGGGGGAGGAAGAAGGAAGGTGGGGACATTCGGAGTAATGGCGTTTGTCTTCCCGAGCAACCGCTACGCGTGATAGAGCCCTGCTTCCCTGAAGATAGCTGAACACCTGCCTGCCGACGGGAAGTGGTGAATGAATTCCTTCTTTCGCTTTGCTTCTCCGCACAGTGTTTTTTGCTCTACCGATTAAACTGTTTTTATCTCAGCCCACGAGTTTTCTCACTTTTACTCTTCTGATTCTCTCCCCCACCCCACCTGGGGGGAGTGAGTGAGCGGCTGTGTGGTGCTTAGTTGCCAGCTGGGCTTAAACCACGACAAGCAGTAAATGGAAGATGAACACCTGCCTCACCACTGTGGACACTTCCATATGGAGGCAGTGCTGGGGTTTAGCAGACTTTATCTTTCACAAGATTTTTTATGGCTATAACCCTCCTTAAATAAACTTTTTAACAGTTGTTGAGATTACCACTCTGACTTATAGAGTCACCTATAGGCAAAATATGCTCAGCCTCTTCAAAAATGTTTCAATTCTTTCATCCAATGTTGTCCTTCAGAACGCTCATAGTAGAAAAAAACAAGGTGTTAGATTAAGCTGAATAAAAGGGTTTAATCTGTGAATTTGAAAAGCTAGCTGAAAGCAGACCATCACAGAGCAGACTTGAAAACACTTCTATTCCTGATCTAATTCTATTTTATGTTTTTTTCACCACACAGAATCACAGAATCATTAAGGTTGGAAAAGACCTGGAAGATCATCAAGTCCAAACATCAACCCGACACCACCATGCCCACTAAACCATGTCCCACAATGCCTCATCCTCACATTCCTTGAACACCTCCAGTGATGATGACTCCACCACCTCCCTGGGCAGCCTGTTCCAATGCTTCACCACTCCCTCAGTAAAGAAATTTTTCCTAATATCCAGCCTAAACCTCCCCTGGTGCAACTTGTCGCTATTTCCTCTTGTCCTGAGGAAGCCATAGCAAAAGATCTCGAATATGTGCAGATTGAGTTATCAGTTAATTTTGAAACAGGTGCAATGGCAAACAGAAATGAAGACCAGCCAATTCTTTATAAAATCTGATAACACTGTAAATTAACAACAATATTTGAAAACAATGCATAGACACAGAATAGATACAGAAATGAAGAAATGCAGGTCTCAACTATTGTATGAGAGAACATATTATGGCAGGATATTGAAAAGCACTGATTTGAAAGTGTAGGTAAGATTAAATTCAATTTGCTAAGTGTACCTCACTAATCTTTAATATTTTTTGATCTTTTCATACTATGGAATTATTTGTTAATTAGAAAGAATATACTTGCAAATGAAGAACATCTTTAAATCATTTTTTTAACCTGATATAAACAATTAGGTAATGTCAATTTTCCAGTATAGTTTTTTTCTTGATAGTCATGCTTTCACTGTATTTGAAGCTAACTAGCAATGTTTCCTTTGGAAATGTTTTTTTTGTTTCATTTCAATTACATTATTTTAGGATTACATTAATTTCCCAAATGGAATACCATACAAATGTCTACCCTACCTCACACAAAACAAGAAACAAACAAACAAACAAAACCAAAATAAACAAGCAGAAATTCCAGTTTGGGGGTCACTATAAAGTATCTTCTTCTGCACTGTCATACAATAGGTACTAGAGAAAGAAAAACCAATAAATCACTGGTACCTCTACAGCTAACATATATAAAGACTCAGCCAGCTCTCAGTACAGTAGGGAACCTCAGCTGAATTGACCTATTTCTTGCCTAGTGTAAAATTCCTGTCTCCTTTTCCACTAATTATACCTTTAGAGACTATCAATGTTTGCTAAATATATATATATATGCTTGTGCATTTATATCTCATGCACTTTTTTTTTTGACCTTGTTACCAATGCTGCACTTCTTTTTTAGCTCCCATTTCTTTCTTCATTTTTGTAAAGACGGGGTTTTAGGCATCATTGAGAAAATTCAGGATTCTGTGAAAAAGAAGAAAGTATTCTGTGCCCCAATAGTTTAATATTTGTTAAATATGACATTTTTATTTCAGTTCATAATAAGAGAATGTGTGGTTTTGGTGCAGTTCTGAGCAGGAAGAAGAGCTAATATGTAACTACCAGAATGTTAAGATTATAAATTAGATTCTTTTGTTATAATCTTATTTTTTTCACTTCAGTCTTACAACTGTTCATCCCTACTGTTGTATCTCACAAGGACAGAATAAGTTCATTTTTGAAAAATGCTTTGTGAAGCATTCACAGTCTAGTCCAGAATGAAAAGTCTTTAATGGTTATTTTAGCTTCAGAATAGCTGCATTTGAACACAATGCACCACAGAGGTGAAATGGAGGAGAAGGAGAATGAGCAGGAAATATGGTATGCTCTATAAAAGTGTGTGTTCTCAGGTCACAGTATCTCTGGTTTTGTATAGAAGTATTTGTTTCTTCTTTCTTTCTTTCTTGTCCCATTTTAGAGATAAAATCTGTGTGGGATGCAGTGAAGCAAGAGGGGAAGTAATTTTTTTTTTTTAATATCTTTTTTATTTTGAGAATGACAGTATGTTTGTACCTGGTTCTGTAAAGAGGATGTGGTTGTGAGTTCAAACAGGCCCAATCTCATTTTTAAATAGGATCTAGGGCAATGATATTCTCTACGCTCTGCCTGATACAAAAGTCATCCTCTTTGTCTGAAGATGCCTTTTCAAGGGAGATAGATGGTATGAGCTGAACTGTGTGGAAAAAGTGTTTGTGCTTTCTCACCACACCTAGAAGTATTGCACCTAAGGTACAATGCTGCTATAATTTCTGAGAGGGCAGAGCCTAAAGTTACCTCATAAAGAGGGCCATGATTCTGCTTACTCGGCATGACAAATACCAGCTGATGTTTCTAGTGCAGCTCCTCTGCTGCTGCATGCTAGTGGGACAATTTGTTTAATAGTCATTTCTTTTATATAAGTGGTTTTACAAATATCTTTCAGCTCCTCTGGTGGTTTTTAAGTTCAGGAGCCTACAAGAAGGATATCTAAGTTCAACTAAAGGGGGACCTTCACAGACCTTCCTGTACCTGATGCCTTCCACCAGACTCAATGGAAAGAGCATGGGGACCCAGAGCAGAAACACAAAAAATGTTTTATTTTCTTTAAGTCTCCCTCCAGCAGCGCTTGTATTTACTGAACAGGTATGGAAACTGGGCTCCTGCCTATGTGCCAGCATTGGTACCAAGGCTGACACCAAGTGAATTTTTGCAGCTTCTGTGACAGAAACTGCATATGACGTTTGCTTGCATTTTACTGTCTGCAAACTATACGATGTGTTTGCAAAAAGGAAAATCTTTTGCCCTAGCATTAACTGCTGCTCACTGGGTTAGGTGGAAATGTCTGCAGGAAGCAAAGACTCCATCTTTTCAGGTAGGAGAGTGAGGAAGGCAGAGGGGAAGGAAGGGAAAGTGGGAAGGAACTTCAGGCACAAATAAAGACAGTGAAACCCACTAAGCACACAGAGTGACAGAAGAAGGAGGTTTTTCCTGAGGACTTTGCTTCAACCCATAAAGATGCTAGAAGTTGTTGGACTGGAAAGCATGACTAGAGCGAAAGACCAACCCCAGGCAGATTTGGCAAGGGCAGATTTTTATCATACCCTTTTTTATTTTCATATATGTGAGCAAGTAAATCTTACCTTCTTTGTTTGAAAGGTTATTCTGTTCTTGCTTTTCTCCTAATAATACATACCTTCAAGGTCTGAAAGCCATTTCTGTGCTTTTGGAGTGCTCATTTTCAGGAAAAGGTACAAGCAAATGTACTGCAAAACTCTGCCTATTCAGGGTCACACCTCCACTTGAAACTGCCCATTGCCCCTAAAAGTTTTCTAAGTACATGTAATTTTACCTCCTTCTCTGAGCCGACAACTTTCCTGTATTAGTGATGTATATAAGCAGTATCAATAACACTGACATAGAAATGTGGTTTTAACTCCATTGTCAAGGCTGATTATTTGTTACTCACACAGTAAAGCCTAGTCTTCTGTAAAATAATAGTTGAGAAAAACCACTATGTATTTCAAGGAGACCAGTAAAATTAATCCTGCTTACAAAAATGTGTGGGTGCTCTCATGGAAGAACAAACACCACAAATAACACAATGAATGCCTTTCTTCTGCATCACACTTACTGGGTATAGTTCCACTTAGTCATGAGAACCACAATTACCTTAAAACTAGAGGAATTTGGTTAACCTACTTCATTAGATCAACAGCATCTCAGTTTTTTCTGCATCTCCAATGAGAATTAGAAAGAAGCCAAAAAAAACCCTCTAGTTGTGGTCACCACAGTGGCAGCAAGTTCACAAGGTCTAGTGGAAGGTTATGTTGTGCCTCACGAAAATGCCTACACGGTTTTCTTCATGATTGATTTTCTGTTAAAATGAGGAAGTATGATTTAAAGTGATTCATATATTTACTTTGGCTTTTAGTTTATTTAATCCAAATGAGCATTTTGACCTGGACCTTTAGGGCCAGGATGCTGAAAGTTCTCCAGGTCTGACTAAGCAGTTCTGCCTGTTGTAATAGTAAGTAATATACATATTGAAACTACAGAGAAAGTTGTCTAGAATACAGTGTCTTTTCATCTCTAAAGTGACAGTCTTAATAAGAAGTACATTCTGTTGTCAATATTTTAACACTTATCTTACTTAATGTAAAATCAATACTTCAACATAAGCTAATTACTCTCAGCATTAAGTTACAGATATACTTCTCTTATTGCCCTGGAAACAAAAGGAAAAAGAAAAAAAAAGCAGCTTTTTATTAACATAAATTTTATCCAATGCCCTCCCCCCAAAGAAAAAAATTATTTTAAAATTGTTTGTATAAGTGTCTAGACACTTTTAGGAAAGGAGTCAAATTAAATAGTTATCATAGTAATGGTTTAAACTTATGTAAAGCCTGTCATCTAATGAGTTAACACAAGTCCATCTCTCTTGTTTGACTTTATGAATGCATGTCCTTTTATTATCATCCAGTGACCATTATGGTATGTGCAATCATTCTGGTTGTTATGGCTGATCTTGAAATAATTTATGTTGCTTTAAATCTACAAACAGCCACATGTTCCCAGCTTACATATGAGGTGTATGCACATCTCATTTTCATGCTACTGAAATAAAACAGTATCTACTATGAAGTTCCAACTTTTTCAGAGTAAATGAAAGAAGATTAATTGCACACATTGCTAAATTTATATTTAGGTTAAACCAGATTAAGAGAGTTCTTGAGTTTACTTCCAAATATCCATTTTTTGTTTTAAATTAGCACAGACTACCCAGCTGAAATTATGAGAAACTATGTGTAGGCAATAGAAAATTACCTCAAATAAATTTTGAACTAATAGATCGTGAAAAATTATTTTTATTTTAAATAATGAATGTAAAGATTTTACAACTGAAGAAAAAAAAATTTTCTCTAGCTGCCACTATCTTATTTCAGCCTGCTAAACAACATTAATAGGATGCCCTTTACTGGTCACTGTTACAAGCAATTACAACAAGGAAGCTAAAGAACACTGCCAAATGAAAAACTTGTCATTTTCAGATATTGAGATAGTATTTTATTTTTAACTTATGCTACAGCACAGCTTACAATCTCCAACCAAGATGGAAATTGAATTGTGCTAGGAATATACAAGCACAAAGAAAACGCAGTCACTGCCCTAGAAAGCCTAGCAACCTAAGCAGAGAAGTCAGACAAAGAGAAAGATAGAAAATCTACGTACTCAGATACTTCTTCTTGTACGTTCTCATTGCTCCCCCCTGCTTCTTTTTAAACAGAAACAGGATTGATGTTGACAGCATGCCTTTCAAATATAGCAGTATGATGAAATAGTGAACCACTTATAACAGTGTGAACTGAAAGAAAGACAGGATTGCCGCTTACCATGGCAATAAGCAGGCAGTGTCGCAGCAAAATAATATTTCCCCAATACAACATTTTTTATTTGGTTATGTGAAAATCAGGATGCACATATCTTTAAAGGCTAAGAGCACATACTTCAGTTATTGTAGCAGAAAAGATGATCCTTCTCCCTTAAGGATTTTCTCCCATCTGCAAACAGTTTCACCTCTGCTTATTGCTTTCCTCCCTCATGTTTAAGTCCAAGAGTTCCTGAAGAAAACAAACTTGATAGTACTCCCTGTTTCCTTTTTTTTTTTTTCCCTATATGGGTTATTTCAAAGCTCTGAGACATCGGAAAAGCATCTTGATGGTGGCATCTACTTCATTATAGAAATTGTATACATCTTTCTTATGTGTGTTTTGAGGAAAGGCTGAAAATATCGACCCCTCCATTCCACTGGTGAGTTGTTAATCACAGGAATACTCCTGAATGCATGACTGAATGCCTACTAATGGGAATAAAGGATTCACTATCTGGCTCTGTAAAAGTAGTATTACTACAGATTACTAGGAATGCATTGGAGCAAGGTTGTTCATAAATCTTGTGCAGATATTTTACAAAATATTTATAACTGAAGTAGTTTTCAATTAGCATATTTTCTGTGACACTGGTCAGGAGCTACAGGAGCACAGGGTCAAGTGTTTCTCTCTTACAGTGATGTGAATCAAGAATAACTGTCATTGAATTCTGAGCAAAATCAACATAGAGAAGAGCAAAATGACGCCACATTGTTACTAATGCACCCTATAAAATGATCTTATTCAATTCACATGCAGAATGTGTATTTGTTGAGAAACAAAAGATGCAAAGGATATGTGTGTCTGTTGTGGGTAATATTACAGGGCTGAGCACTGAGAATTATTCTGGTGATTCAGATCATGGTAAATACACTCTCAAAAATATCAAGCTTAAATTATATTAAGAGGCCTAGCTGGACTGATGAAATGTGTTTTATACCCCCACAAAAGCTGCAGAATTTAAATCAATCACTAGGAAAAGAAAACAGATCAAGTGAATGCTTTCCCATTAGCTCTGCAATGCTTGACAGAAATAGAACAACGTAGAACAGTTTTTTCTTGGTGTGCACATGGGGTTCTGTTGATGTCATCTGAATTTTATTCTGCACTGCTTATGCACTGTTGCCTGGAGGAGCCCTGCAGTCTTGAGGTAAATACAGTAACTTAAAGCTTTATCACTGAACATATTCCTGCCAGTCTATTATCAAGGTAATGGGCTCTTTTTCAGACAGTGGAGTAAAGTTCTATCCAGATATTAACACAAAATTAACAAAATAAATAAAGAATAGGCAATGGGACTGTTGAGTCCACCCAATATAGAATCATAGAATACCTCAACTTGGAAGGGACCCATACAGACCATTGAGTCCAACTCCCTGCTCCTCACAGGACTACCTAAAACTAAAGTATATGACTAAAAGCATTGTCCAGACGTTCCTTGAACTCTGACAGGCTTAGTGCCATGACCAATTCCCTGGGGGGCCTGTTCCAGTGACCGACCACCCACCCAGTGAAGAACCTTTTTCCAGTGTCCAATCTGAACTTCCCCTGATGCAGCTTCATTCCGTTTCCTCGTGTCCTATCGCTGGTCACCAGAGAGAGGGGATCAGCACCTCCAGCTCTGCTGTCCCGCCTTTGAGGAAGTTGTAGACTGTGACGGGGTCGTCCCTCAGCCTTCTTTTCTGCAAGCTGAACAAACCAAGCGATCTCCGCTGCTTCCAGTAAGTCTTGTCCTTGAGGCCTTTCACCGTCTTGGTCACCCTCCTCTGGACTTTAATGAAATTCTGATAGTTTGATGTCCTTCTTATATTGAGGCACCCAAAACTGCACAAAATACTCAAGGTAGGACTGCACCAGTGCAGTGTAGAGTGGGACAATCACCTCCCTTGACAAGCCAGCAATGCTGTGCTTGATGCACCCCAGGACACAGTTGGCCCTTTTGGCTGCCAGGGCACACTGTTGACTCATGTTCAACTTGCCGTCAACCCAAACCCCCAGATCTTTTTCTGCAGGGCTGCTCTCCAGCCTCTCATTCCCCAATTTGTACATATAACCAGGATTAGGCCAACCCCGGTGGAGAATCTGGCAGTTGATCTTGCTAAATTTCATACAGTTGGTGACTGTCCAGCTCTCTAGTCTATCCAGATCTCTCTGTAAGGCCTCTCTATCCTCCAGGGAGTCCACAGCTCCTCCTAGTTTAGTATATGTTTCCAAAACTATTAAAATTTCATTATAATAAAATAATAGCAAAGAAGAAAAGCATTTAAATTTTCACGTTCACGTTATATACCTCATTAATAGCTCCATGCCATTTATAAGCAGAGCTTACCTCATGCTAAACTGAATTACTGCCTACTAAACAGTCTTGCTTACATGCAATACAGTTCCTTGCTAGAAACAGTCAGCAAAGAATTGCAATATTTGCAGTTCTGTTTAAAGCCACACTAAATTCACCTTACTGTATTTGATTATGTGTTCATATGGTTAAATCTGCGCTTGATGCTATCTTGATGGTTTTCTGTATTTCTGTTCCTATTGCTGTCTTCCATACCTTCTGGTCTTTTAGCAGGATATTTACCAATTAGCCTTGCAAAATGTATGATCTGGATGTCATTGATTTGTGTAAATGAGAGTGTAGTAGCAGATTTGGTCAGTCTGAGTTTACTTATTTGTGAAGTCAATATAAACAGCTTTTTTTTTGTGCTAGGCTCATATACCAAGAGCTGTACAGGAGCTCTGGACTGTTATTTTTATTCTGGTGAGCAGCAAAGGGTCAGGGAATTCTGAAGTCCAGGCATAAATTTTCAGAAGTATAATGAAGAAATTGCTGAGAAACTATCAGTTCTCCCTGCCTCACCTGTCTTTCCTAAATCATATGTTGATTTCATAGTAGACTCCACCCTTTCATAGCTTTTTCTTCTATCTATTTATCCCATGATGCATTTTTAGCTCTCACCAACTTTTGTCTCCAGTCCCTGGTAGCCTTAAATCTCCACGAATCATTCCCTTTGGCCAAACTTCCTTATTGTTAGATATCTTCATTTGGAAAGTGTACCCTGTAATAGCTTTCTGGTTGGGTGTAAGTAGCTACACTTAAAGAATGTTCAGAATTTTGTTTTTTAATACAAAATGTTCCAGAGGGGTCCAGAATATGTCCAGAAAGAGTAATGGTCTAACTACCAAAAGAATCACTGAGCTTAACCATAAAGTCATTTATCATTATTCTGCTCAGATAAAAAAAGTTGACTTTTTAGCTAGCTTTTGCTTTGTGGTTATTTTTATTTTTATTTTTATTTTTATTTTAAAAGATGTTAGCATCAGTGCAGCTTTTTCTCTGTTTCTGTACCTTATTCAGCTGGCTGATACCAAGCCCAATTTCTTTTCTCTTTAAATAATTTGAAGACTATGTGGCTGAAATGAGAACAGTGTAAAGAAAGCTGTGTTTCATTTTGCTATGTGTGACCAAGTCAGAAATACTTTGATTTATCTTTTTGTGTGTGATGTCATTATGAAGAAGAAATAGAAAGCCTTAGCAGCCGCACAGAGAACACTTGACAACTGTGCTGCGCAGCTCCTTCAGCATACTAAAAATACAATCATTCAGTAGCCAAACCTATTCATAAAGAATGTTTCTGGCCAAAAATTCATGTAAATGTTTCCCTCTGCCTTCATCAGCCTGTGCTTCAAAGTCACATCAGACACAGGAATAAAGCAGTGCCTCTTTTGAATCTTAGGAACCAGAGCTTTCCTTCAAAATTATAAGCAAATAAATATTGTCCTCTTTGGCTTAAAGAAAATGGAGGCTTTCCCCCATAATTTGTCTCTTTCATGAAGAATAATTGGTAAATGAGTAAGGTACAATGTACAAAGCTTCAATCGCCTAAATGTTGACAAGTCAAAGAACAAGTAAGTTCTCTTGCTTAAAGCTCCACATCTTTTCAAAACTTCCAGAAAGCTTTCTGGTTCTGAATTTTCTTCAGAGTCATATTCTCAGTGCCTGTTCAGGAGATTCTTGGCTTTCTATTTCTTCTCTAATTTTTTCAGTGATGCTTCCATACTTCCTCTCTCTTTCTCACATGTCCACATACACCTCTCTACTGAAAAAGCACCAAAAAAAAGCACAACTAAAACCAAATAAAAAACAAACAACAAAAAACTCCAAAAGCGTAGCAAAGTATTATCACCCACATATACCTTTATTTTAGAAAGTGACATGTGCCTGTGTTTTCAGTGATGGCTGCTACTTTTTGTAGAGGAATTCATAAGTGGCTTGTTACAGTTATCTTCAAGGAAGTGTGATGGATACTCCTACCTACCACAGTGACATTTTATGCAGCCTGCAACTTTACATAAACCTAATATTCTTTATACCTATAAGGCTTTTTTTGGGTTGTATTGTTTTGCTTTGTTTTGTTTTTTTAAACATACATATACTTTCAGCAATTTGTCCTCAAGAAAATTATGAGATACACCATACTTGATTTATTACATTTATTCAAGAAATAGAAAGGACAGGTAACACCTACAAGCTTTCCAGTCATGGACAAATGTGAAAAATTGACACTTAGGCTGTTCTAGGTATATATTAGTGACAGGCACATAGAGGTATATGTTAAGTAAAATATACACTGACACAACAGAGCTAAGAAAAACAAGGGATTTGAAAAAATATAACCTTTTCTCCCTTATCTGTACATTTAAGAACAAAATGCAAAGAGGACACAAATTTGTATATACAAAGCAGCTAGTCAAGTAACTTATCTCCTTTCACACATTTATTAAGAAAGAGACTTACATACTTGGATTTAAAATATAGCCCATATTCTTCTTCAAGGATTTTTTTTTTGCATCACAGGACAATGCAACTATGCTAACTAAGATTCCCACTGCCATAAATACTAAACATAGGCAAACATTCCCTGCTCTGATAACATTTATAACATCAGGAAAAGCATTCTCAATCCTAATGAGTTTAGGCTGTAAACAAACAGGGAAGTCAAATAATGGAGACAACAGAAGCATTATCCACATTTTACAGTCAGTAAACCAGAGCAGAAAAATTTGCTGACATTTGTCTACTCTGCGCCCAGATGCTGCTGTCTTTGACATGGGGATTCAGGGTGAAAAATCTCATAATAAAGTAAGAAAGCTTGTTTCCCAACCTACAGCCAGGGCTTGAAATGGAGCATTCATTTAGTTTACTAGGTTTCTATTGGATGTTGTTTAATACTGAGGATTTTGTAACACAGATGCTCTGTGAAACAAAACTGGAACAAAAACTACAGAATTTTCTTCATACACTCTTTCTAATTGCCATCAAAGAGCACTGATTCAAACCCTGCCAGCCATGGCTGCACTTGAACTAATGACTTAGAAATGAAAAGACTCTACAGTCTATTACTAATCTCCTGAGTCATCTGGGCTTTCAACCCTTTTTTAAAGCTGTATTTACTGGGATCAGAACAGTTGCCCTTCTTAGAATAGATTTTATGCTGCAGCCCATAGTCCAGAGTTCAAGAGTTTTCCATTTATGAAAGAATAAGTCATAGTGTCCCTGTACAGTCACTTTCTGACAGCAGGGCAAAAACTTGCCTATCCAAATAATAGGTTATAATTAAAAATTTAATCCTCCCATGTTTGATATCTCAGATTTCTATTAATGCAAGCATAAAGACAAGTGCCTTCTATTTAATCTTATATGTCTTTTTTTTTTTCACTGTTTATTTATCTTCATAAAAAATATACAAGGCTTAGCTAAATTTTGAAAAATGCTAATTTTATATTACTGTGTTAGCTACTGGAACAAATGGGAAAATGAGGTTATGAGAGAAATAAAGACATAAAAGAGAGGAAAAGACTATTTACATCAATAAATTGTTTTCATCAGTTACCACACATTTTTGAAAGTTACTGCCAATTTATTTCACAGGCCATATGGAATATTCTTTTCTATTTTCTGTCTTCTGCAATTCAGAACTATTATTTATTCTCCTGGTGTATTTGAAATTGAGAATAATTGTTATGTGCAGATTTAAAAAGACCCTCCTTATATCATGGTCTTCATACCTGTTTTGAACGTCATGCTGGACCTTTTCAAACACATGGATGTGTGCTTGTGCAGTGTGCATGCATGCAAGAGATCACACACAAGCACATTTCTGAATTCTGATGCTGAAATTCAACATTGAGCTCAGAGTGGAATGGAGCACAGGTGCAGGGGGCACTTGCATATGCTCAGACAGCTTTTCTGTAGCAGAGAAGCAGTGAACAGAAGCAGTTTTGCTGCATTGTTCTTCGCACAGCATATGCCAGTTTCAGATTGTAATGCTGACGCAGAAAGAGGAATGCATTCTAGTCTCTAATAGTTATAATGGAGAATACACTGTTATGCTGAAAAATTCTATGAAGAGGAAAAATAACATTGCCTATTCGCAGTGTGAACAGTCCACTTGGCATGAGCCTGCCCCTGCTTCTAGAAATATCCAATTCTTAATGAGCACGTAGTAGACTCTGTAGTCTTAGCTCAGGCAACAGCAGTTTTGCATCATACTAACATGGTGTCATTTGATTTGTACAGTCTTTCCCATGGTCATAACTGACATTTATCCTTACTGACAGACACCTAGAAAAAAGCTGCACAGTTGCTAAATGCTGTTACAGCAATTGCTTTTCTCTTCTGGTAAGTACACTAACATACTGTGTTGGAGCACTGCTCCTTTGAGGGTTGGAAAAAGTTGCTAAAATCCAGAAAGTGCAAAGAAAGAGAAAAAAGTTTCTTTGTGTTTCCCAATGTTTCCAACTTTCACAGTATCACCACCCGAGTAGTTGGTGTATCTTAGATTGTCCCTAAAGCTTGAGTACTCACATTATTACAACCTCAGTGCAAGTATTTCTTGGGCATATGTGAGCTACACTTTCTTTCTGTGTCTGGGAAGGTACATGGGTCTTTTTACTGGGAAGGTCTATGACTCTTCCCCAGCTTTCTCTGAGAGATTTTGTCTGTTCTTCACAGAGAATAATGAAAAAGGAACTGAAGAATATTCAGCACACAAGCTACTTCACTTATATCTTCTCCATGATGTGCCACCCTGAGTCTTAATGGACCCTATGTTCCAACCTAGTTCTTCATCTTGGTAAACCGGGTAAGATTTAAAGCATTTTTAAATCCTGCTCAGAGCTTCTTTGTTTATGAGAGGGGGGTAATAGATGACAAGGGGTAATAGATAAGTAAGAGCTACAATTAACTATGCAGTAAAGATATACACTCTATAGGAAAATCTACAGAAAGTGAGTTACTGTGTTAACTGAACCCCTAAGTGGTTTAAAAAATGAGTTTTCTATAAATATCTGTTAGTATAAACAAAGATTACTGTATCCTTTTTCCTGACTTATTTCCAGCCTTAGGATATTTTAGTCATTTATAAAGCAGGTTAGAGCTCTAACTTTTATGTATGACGGCTTATTCAGCTGGAAAAAAATAAATCTATTTGCAACTGCAGTTCCTCCAAGAGTCACAACAGTGAGTTCCAGTCCATGAACATCATCACATCAAGAGTGTAGCAACTCTCCAGCAATTAGAATTTTCTTAGAGAGGCAGTATTCCTAGGAAAGTTAAAATTCAATTCAATGGAGTGGAGAGAAGGAAAATTAAATTACGGTACAGCCTAGTATTTTACAAATCTTCTGATAACCAAGTTATGATTCTTAATTTCTGTGGGGTCATTCTTTTAAGACCTTTATATTTGTAGACTGAATGGTAGCTTCTGTTTCTTGAAAAAGGGATGTGACCAGGAGAACTGCTCTCATGTTTTGAAGCATCTGTACTTGAAAACCATTTAGATGTATAGACTGGAAATTCCCTAAAGACATTTAAAAGACTGAATGCAGATCTAATACTCCATCCCACGACACTGACCTCTTCTGGGGTCTCAAAATCATGCTGTCCTGCATGAACACAGCATGATACACAAAAAGCAGTGTGGAAAAAAGCCTTCAACAAACTATTTCTAGGAATAATTAGAGCATACAGTCTCTACATACCTAATTAGAAGGAGACAAGGAGACATAAATGCATTCAGAGACACATCTACACTGGCTAAATCTTCTTTATTTCAAGTTACAGTTCAAACATTCTTACCTTATTTATTCACACAATTACTCTGAGTCTAAGCCTGGAATACAATAATAAAAGAGAGTAGATAGGCCAGTATGATTTACTGAGTCAGTTCTCAAAGTGTCTGGGAATTCAGAAGCCTCATTCCAGTTAGCTTTTTCCCAATCTCTCCTGTTACTTAGAGCAGTTTCATTTTAGGCAGCCGATTTTAAGTTATGGTTTTAAGGTTGATTTTGTAAAACTTCTTTGATATTTTGTGGACCTGGAACTTTATGACAGCCCTAAATGCCACAAATGACAGATAGGGCAAAATATTTTGATGGAAAGTATTGCTGGTACCAGGATAAAACTTGTGTTACTGGATATTGAAACGTGTTCATACTTCCATTCCTCCTTAAAATACACCAAGTTCCTTAACAGTTTGATTAGATTAGCAAAACATTATTCAGAGTATTCAAAATCATATGCTTTGATTAGTTAAATACTCTTGTACTCTTTTCTTCAGCAGCCTTATGACTTATATGCTGCACAGCATTTCTGCTGATTTCTCAGCTAAACTAAAGCAAATAAATCTTTACACAGACTCAGGACAGGCCTACAGGTCTTCTTCAAAAGGTTCTAATAATGGAAGCAGCAGGGAATGTAAAAGGACAGAGAAAGGAGACACATCGTTCTGTCCCAAATACCCAAAGAGACTCTTTCAAATAAAATCTTTTCATTTTGACGTTTGAAAGTAAGTTGAAAACTGTAACTACACGAGGCCAAATAGTAGAACAAAGATTCAAATATTTAAAGGTGGCATGTGAGATGCTTCTGACAATTGACACAGTGCAAAGCAACACAAGAAAAACACCATCAGATAATCCTTAGGGAAAGATTAATTTCTGTCTTGATACCCGACAAAATTGGATTGGCACTTCTTTTAACCACCTTCTTTAGCCATACAAAATTTTTAAAAATACTAAACAGACCCTTAATAATATAAAATAAGAATCTTCTCATGGTATCTTTTCTTAGAGTACACTTTCAAAGCTACCTTAAAAATATTTCTGCTAATTTGGGAACATTGCATATTTTCAGCAGAAATGATGGGTATTATGGATGTGGCATCCAATGGACATCTGTTTCATTCTGAAGTTTGGGGAAAGTTATGTTTTGCTTTAACATTTGTGTAACTTTTGAGGTAAAATTTTTTTCACTCTGTCCAACTTTCCTGAATAATCTCAAGTGCATGTTATTCTTACTGACTTCAACATACTGAATTCTCAAAACAAACTGTATCTCCCATAGCGCACCAGAGCCGGGGGTTGTTACATTATATATGCTGCACAGCCAGGAAGAAGGACATATACTGTCCAGGTAAGCAGTGTGTGCCCAGGAGGAATGAAGGAGCATTAATGGATCTCCAACTATTACATGTCACATGAAATTTATACACCCATATCAAATTAATTTATGCAGATCTTCTAGGCAGATCATTTGCCTTTGGTAATAATATTCATTATAAATTAATTCCTGCTTATTTTTTCAAATGAGCCAATATTTAATTTAGCATAAATGTTTGCATTCTATCTTCATATTGAAATTCATGCCCTAGAACTACCCTGGCCTGATTTGTGCTCTTGGCTATACCTTTCATCATGATTATACTGTGCAGCATGCTTAACCAGCAGTGCCACCTTTCTTACTATAGCTTTCTAGTGCGTCAAAATGACCATTCATTCTGTTTTCTTGGTAATTTTAACAAAAGTTTGGGATCCATGTTCCTGAAGAAGCATTGCAAGAATCTCATTTTAAAACTTAACTATATAACAGATTCCTTTTTTTCTTTTTTAATGGAGACTTATTGCTACAACTGAATATTGTGATTGAACCCCATTCAGCACCTAAGCACCACACAGTTGCTTGCTCACTACCCCTCTGTAGGATGGGGAAGAGAATTGGAATCATAAAAATGAGAAAACTCATGGATTGAAATAAAGACAGTTTAACAGGTAAAGCAAAGGCCATGCACACAAGCAAATTAAAACAAGGAATTCATTCACTACTTCCCTCATTCACTACTTCCCATTGGCAGGCAGGTGTTCAGCCATCTCCAGGAAAGCAGGGCTCCATCACACATAACAGTTACTTGGGAAGACGAACACCATCACTCCGAATGTCCCCCCACTTCTTTCTTCTTCCCCTAGTTTTATATGCTGAGCATGTTGTCATATGGTATGCATTATCTCTTTGGTAGTCAGTCGGGGTCAGCTGGGGGCATGAGAGGAAAATATAGGTTACCTTTTTTCATATATTGACGAGTCCTAAGGAGCTCATGTACTCCATATCCTTCTCATAATGAATTTTGACCCGCCACTTATTTACAGCCTGAACAGACCATACAGATTCATCAGCCTTCCCATTCAGCCTGTCCAGTGTTTCTCTATCTGTTGCCCTAAATAGCTTTCCTGATATCTAATAAGAACTTATGTCATTGCCTTTTAAGATCATTGCTTGCTGTTCTTTTTTTCATGGATGTGAAAAAGTTGTGTTCTTATTTTATAAACTTGAAGACTTCCATACTTGAAGACTTCTGTCCTCTTCCCTGCCAGTCCTTCTTTAGACTAAAGTATCAGTTATTCTCACAGGTCTCTTGTTCTTGCTACTGCTTTTATCTGTACTCTCTCCGATTACTCTCTTGAAATGCATTGTCAGAGCTGGAAAAAAATATTCCACCTAATGCCTTACCAAAATTCAGTATAATGGTGAATGGTGTTTTACAAACTGTTCCATCCTTCTCTTTTTTTTCTTTCTTTTTTTTTTTTTTGGTAACAGCACCTTTCCACTGAAACCATTATTTTGTGACTTGTCTGTTAGTATATCAGACATCAAGGAATTCAGGGGGGAAAAAAGACCTATGGGAGACTTCCTGTAAAACTATCAAAAAACCTCAAACCCAAGTACTTAAACTGGTACAATAATGTTCACTGTGAATCCATTAATGTTACTCTAACATAAATATAAATAGTCTGTATTTGTCTAGGCAGCATGTATTCAAATAAACCTAGAATTCATGTATTAGAGAATGACAGCGCAGTAAATTAAAAGTATTTAAATGATTTTTTTCAGCCAAGGATATTATAGTGAAAGAAAACCAACTTTGCTCATATTTTTAAGCTAAGAAAAAATCTGTATAGTATAATGTGTTCAGTTTTGGGCCCCTCCCTACAAGAAGGACACTGAGGTGCTGGAGCATGTCCAGAGAAGGGCGACGAAGCTGATGAAAGATCTGGAGCACAAGTCTTATGAGGAGCGGTTGAGAGAGCTGGGGTTGTTTAGCCTGGAGAAGAGGAGACTGAGGGGAGACCTTATCGCTCTCTACTACTACCTGAAAGGAGGTTGTAGAAAGGTGGGTTCTGGTCTCTTCTCCCATGTAACTAGCAATAGAACAAGAGGAAATGGCCTCAGGTTGCACCAGGGGAGGTTTAGACTGGATATTAGGAAAAACTTCTTCACTGAAAGGGTTGTCAGACATTGGAACAGGCTTTCCTTGGGAAGTGGTTGAGTCACCATCCCTGGAGGTACTTAAAAGATGTGTGGATGAGGCGCTTAGGGACATGATTTAGTGGAGGACTTGGCAGTGTTAGGTTTACGATTGGACTTGATGATCTTAAAGGTCTTTTCCAACCTAAATGATTCTATGATTCTGTGATCCTATGTAACTGAAAATTATTTAACCTTTTTTTAAAAAAAAATAAAGTCGTCATAAATTTTCATCTCTATGCCTGAATTCCGTTCAGGAAAATACTCAGCAAATGTTGGTCTTAAATAGATTTTGGCAAGTTTATAAAAGAAATGAAACTGTATTGTATCAATAGCTCCCAGCTATGAAACAACCTATTGCTTTATCTGAA
This sequence comes from Gavia stellata, assembly GCF_030936135.1. Lineage (NCBI taxonomy): Eukaryota > Metazoa > Chordata > Aves > Gaviiformes > Gaviidae > Gavia > Gavia stellata. The sequence goes on from NC_082637.1 coordinate 35,130,183, forward strand.
CAATGTGATGGGGCTTCATTGAATTAATTTACTTTATTCCAGAGGACTGTTCACTTGTATGACCACATTGAGCAATCCCAGGCTGCTGACTCATTCATAAAATCTTCTGCTACTTTATTTAATCTTACTACAGTATTTGAGGGAAATTCAGCACCACAATAAAAAGGAATGTCTCCAGCAATGTTCACTGCTCATGGTCATCTGACGTTTTTTTTTCGCAGAACAGACATGAACATGTGCATATGCCCTCTCCCTGGGCACACATATTCCCTCTGGGAACTGAGGGCCTTTACATAATGGAGCAAGAACAATGTCATCCCTTCCAAAGTGGGGAACAGGAATATACTGTAGTCCTCAGGGGCAAATGAATCCCGATTAGTAACCAGTTTTAAACCATTTGGTTGTAGAGAGACACAGGAAGAAGAGAAGGAAAGAATTGTACTGGTGTACAGGCTGTACTGGCTCCCTGTTGCTAATTTGAGCAGCAGCTTTATCTGTGGCACAAACCTAGACAGCAGGTATATAATGCATGTCCCAGCCAGGCCCTGGAAACAAGTATATTTTAGCATCCTTACTGTAGCCCTGGTGGATGATATTTGCTCCACAGCTATGGTTTTGCCTAATATAACATCTTGCTTGATCTCAGCTGCTGTGATTGGTGTTGATGAAAATGAAATATATGTTGTTACTTTAATGAATGTAGAGGGAGCAAGTCAAGACAGCAGGAACAGTAGTTTTGCTTATGGCTCCAGGAGAAATTACTATAATGGTATGGCCCAGAAGTACAGATGGCTAATCAATGAGCCAGAAAAACTAGTCTCTATTTCTGAATATGATAACTAATTAGAGGTGCAAATGGTCAGCCTTCCTTTCAATGTTTTCTGTTTTGGGCGATTTCTGACACAGCTTCTATTGAAAGCAAAATGGTATCAAAAGACATAATTCTAACATGGAAAATAAAATTAAAAAAGTATGGTGTTGTCTTTCTGAAATGTTGCTTTTCACTGAGGTAGTATTAAATCACCTTTTTATATGAAAGTGTACTCATCCAGGCAGCATCAGATGACGTGTTGAAATGAACCTGGAACCCAGGTACTGTAGAATTTCAGTGTATGAAATGATTAAATATTAAATGTGGTAAAAAAAGTGCTTGCAGTGTATGCAAACAGGCTGTCCCACTACACACACAAGTGTACAGGACCTGCTTTGTTTGTTTGTTTGTTTATTTGTTTATTTATTTCAGTGCCCCTTGAGTAGTTTTTTCCCCTTTTTTTACAAATGCCATGAAGATCTCCTAGCTCTTATGTTTTACCCTAAAATCAGCTATATTCACTCAGCTGGTGCTGAGTGAAAACCTCTTGCTTCTGCAGGCTATGTGGGTTAATAATTTGCAGTATCCTTCTGTTTACAAACTATTTTCTGAAAGCTAAGAGAAATGACTAAGAAATAAGTAAGAGAAAAGGAAATAAGCTGATTTCGATGGAAAATGTTAATGGCATAGAGTATGATTGTGGTACCTGTGGAAACAGTGTGTTGCTAGAAATGAAGTGTTTTTAATGCTTTCATCCTGCAGTCAAGCAAATGGGAGAATGAAGGTCTACACCAACAAATGGTATTCTGTTACTAAAGCACAGAAACACAGAGTCTTATAAAATACTCTGAAATTCGGAGTCTCTATTGGGGTCTCATTAGGCAATGAAGAAGAAAACATAGATGTGCACAATCTGAACACAACTGAAAATCAAACCAAAGAACAAAAAGAAAGGGATGGAATCACACTAATGTAAAGACAGTCACAAAGATGTTTAATTTTTTGGTAAAATATATTTGTACATATATATATGTTCATACATAAGTGTATACAAATATATGTACATACATGTATGTGTGTACATATACACACATATATACGTGTGTGTACAGAGAGAGAGATATATATGTGTACAGTTCTGAATTTGCCTGCCAGTAGGAAAGACCTCTGCTGAAAAAAACCCACAAGATTGATAATAAGTGTGTGTGTGTGTGTGTGTGTGTGTGTGTGTGTGTGAATGAATGAATGTGTGTGTTTTATATTTGCATCTATGGGGAAATATGATAGAACATATCACAATCATATCATGGATGATGAATCATGCACATTTTTATCTGATACATAATGCAATTTGATGTTTATTACCATTGTCAGTACAATCAATACATACCAACTGCAAGTGATATACAGAGAGATAGCAGTAGTATAATGAAACAAACTTTGATCAGCAAAGCAACAGCGAGTCTGTCCCCATGCAGTGAAACTTCATCAAAGTATCCAAGGAGCAAGCAAAAACATAACATCCAGGCAAATGGGCAGATTGTTCATTCCAAGATATGACTTTCTTTTTTCTGCTTTGTCCATTTCCTTCTGGACTTCATAATAAACTTGAGAAATCAACCACATCATGCTGTGAAAGCCCAGTTCTGTTGTTGTCTTACATCACCTGTGAAATGTTGGTTCTCTTGCAAAATAATGGTATTTTCATATTTTTATAGAAATTGGTCCTCTGCTTCAGAAAATGTTTATTTGTCTAATAATACTGAAACTGTTGTAATAGATTCTCAGTATTAAAAAAAAAATTGATAATCTTATAAAAAATATTGAAGAGCTTCAATAATAATTTTACTATTAAAAGTCTACTCAGGTGACAACCAATTAACCAAGGATCTGTAATTACAAAACAGTAGAGACTCAAGTTTTCCTAGAGCTGTCAGTGCTGACAGTGAAACCCTGAGTGAAACCCCGTTTTGTAGGGCTTTTGCTGCATGTGCTCCAAGCCAGCTATTTGATATGATTCATCTGTGCAGCCAATTCTGCACAGGTACTTATTCAGGTACTGTGTGGTAGCCAAAGGTTTTCACTGAGACTTCTGCTTCACCTTCTCTTCTGGAGCAGGCCACTTTTGCTGTTTCCTGAAAAAGTCGATAAATCTTATATAGCCTTTTTCATTTGCAGACCTTAAAGTATTTTATGAAGAGCATGATCCTTATTATCTTCCCTTTTTCATCCAGGCAAAGACAGATTAAATGACTTAACTCAAGGGCAAAACCTGAACTAGTGGAAGAGAGCTTTTTCTCCGAAGTCCTTCATGTCTATTAATATCTGTGGCATGGAGTTAGTGAGAGTTTGAGTAAATTTCAGAGCAGGAGTAACAGTCTTTCCTATTCTGCATCCTTCAGTAGTGTTCTGAAGGAAAAGACTTCTTACAAGATCCTGAGGTCTGCATAATATCTTTGGTGTCATCCACAAATGTTGGTTGTTTGGCCCATTTCAAGTTGGAAAGAGAGAACACTAACAGCAAATCAAGTTTCCTCTCTAAAATTCTGTATCTGTTACAGCTCTTCACTAAGTCAAGAGTACCCCATCAGGAGGCTAGGGTATCCTTTGTGAATACTGTTGTGAAGGAGGATCTTATGAACACCTACACAAATAGCCAGCCAGACCAATAAGACACTATCGTGTCTCTAAAACTCCTCTTTGAAGGCAAAAGCAATCAACTCACCAGCAAGAATCCCTCAGAATAAAGTAATAACTAAGCTGTACTGTGATTACTGCTTTAATGCTTTTAAGTTCAGAGAATAGACAGCTTTAAATATTAAGTGTACTTTTCTAGTTCGCTATGCGGTTCAATTGTCTGTATATATCAATCATTTGTCTTGGGGTGACTATGACTTTGATTTATACTGTGTCAACTGAACAAAACGGCTTACTTTGTTTTTGCTGCCTTCTTGGTGTTTCTCATTACCAAGAGCGTTTTCCTCAACTGGAGTTCAACCCATATATTAGTTAGCAGTAGGATTAATTTCCCAAGCTCTGCTAGGAATTTTGCCTCTCTCTTTTCATTGTGATTTGAAATTCTTTTCTATAATTTTAAATGTAGACATTTGTAGCTAGACGACACTCTTGGTCATATGAATTCATTTAGGTAGTCCTGTGAGGAACAGTGAGTTGGACTCGGTGGTCCTTGTGGTTCCCATCCAACTGAAGATATTCTATGTTTCTATGATTCTACCATATATAATAAAACAATCTTAGAGCTGCTAAACCAGACACTCAGAAGTTAGAGATCCCAGTTTCAGATTTGCCCTTGTAGCTCCTCTGCACATACATATTTAATGAGAATGTCTAACTATAACATACCCTTTTCACCAGAGTACTCGACTTCAGTGTCTAAAGCAGAGTGCTCATTACCAAGCAGCTATTTATATATTTACTCTGTTTTTATTGTTTAGCCCCATGTCTTGTCTATTGAAAACTATTCAGACTGTGTTCTAAAATGCAGAATTATTCATATGGTTTTTGGCTGTGCTATGAGTTCAACAAAATCAGTGATTAGATTTTTTTAAAGCATTCCTCTGAGGAGCAGATCTGGCTCTAGGCATAAACAATCTAAAAGGCTACTCAGGATGCTAAGGAATGTAGGGTGTTTTTCCTGGCCTCTTATTTATCTTTCCTCCTCACTCCCAATTTCTGAGATGTCCATCTGTCTGTGGGAACTCCCCCTGTTTAAGTTCTTACTCTACAACAATTGCAAGGTTATTAGTTAATCACCTTTCACGTAGGAGTAAAAGAGCATGAATTTTCTCACAATGTCAAGGTATAGTGGTAGGGTTTGGAGTGTAAGGAGAGAAAATATATGTTTAGGAAAATGAGAATAGTGAAGGGATTGGGCTGGTTAAAGGTATTTGATAATTCAATGTGAAATCTTTTAGAGGGAGTGAGTAGACAGATTTACTCATTTTAAGCCTTGCATTTAGTTTAAATTTAGGAATTTTTATTGTTTAATCTGCCTGTTAAAGTGAGTACATGATTAACCCCATACTACAGGTGGAGACCAGAGGCACAGAAATCTGAAATTTAAAAACATTGCCAAATAAGTATCTTATCCATGACATAGGTGTTTTTTTCATAATTTTTAGATCTATATAAAACCAACTTATCTGTTTAGCTTTGCAATTTGTTTATATCAGATTCCATATATCACAAACTTAAAATATTGGAAACCCAAAGTAAGTGAGAACTGGAAAATATGACAAAGACAGGGATAAAATCCAAGCGCGATGAGAGATGTGAAACAGTAATATTTTTGTAAAGAGGTAATTAACACGGTTAACAGCAGTATAATTGCAGTATATACTGAGTTGGTCCTCACATTGTCTACCTGGTTTATTCTTCATTAATAGACTAACTAGATGTTTTGGAAATTTGTGGTCACTCAGGGTAGGGACTAGATGCTTCTGAAAATCTAAGCTAGTCCCAATTTAGCTTTGATGCTGCAGGAGAAACAAATCTTTAAATGTGGGTATATGTGAAAAGTGATCTATTTTGAGTGAAGCAGACATTTTTATGGAGCTACCACTGATAATCAACTGTGCCAAATTTGAACTAAACGCAAGCTGCAGCTATTGAGACACAAGCTTCTGAAAAGAAATGCTATGTGGATCTCACAGTTCAGCATTATCACAGAGCAAGTTCTGTCACCTTATAATGTGATATAGACAATCCTTGATTGAGTAAAAGCATGTAATTCAATTGAAGAGTTCTGCTGACACAAAAGCAGTCTTCAGGTGATTTATGAATGGAAGTAGAGCACCTCACCTGAATTACAATCATTGTACTCAGCTTGAAATGGGATTGTAATATACATAATTATCTTTATTCTGGGGTGAGGGGAGGAGGGGAAGTTAGGGAAGTAAAGAAAACAGAGGATAAAATCTGTGAATTGGAAACATACACAAGGAAATAGTTTCATCTCAGTTTTTTAAAACATAGTTTAAAATATTAATTTTGTTCTTTGTAGAATTTTGAAAATTGAAATGTTTGGACATAATTTTATGTTCCCTAAACCAAAATGTTGTGGAACTTTTGACTGTTTCATGACAGTTATCATGATTAACTGAACAAGTCTTTTCCATGTAAAAAGTGGTTAATCGAAGTTTTCCGTACCAACTTTAATTTAAAAGCACTGATCCAATAAACTAATGCATTCCTGAAGATTCAATGGCAGAAAAAAGAGGCAACTGTTCCTTTGAGGACTTTGGAGACTATTAGTGTGTGGAAAAAACAATCCTAGTGAAAACAAATTTTCCTTTAATATAACTTCGTTATGGCATGTATATATTCATATGGCTGGTGCTCCAGAGCAGGTAAAAGCTATAAGGTTGCATCTCTCTTCCCCTTTGTGTTTGCATTTATGCCTCCTGTGCGGGGTTCAACACTTCTGAGTCAGTTGGATCTCATCTCACCTATGTGCATGGATTTCCCAGCAGATCAGGACCTCTGGAAGCACCCATGCTGGTGACTCTTTGTCTTGCTGCGGTGTAAATCAGAACACATCCAGCACATTCATGAAAACCTAAGATGTCAGAGTGGCTCTTGGGTCTAAAAATACAGTGTTAGCCTTAGAGAACTTATGTGTTACTGATGTTGTGTAACTCCTTCTGGAACTTCCACAGAACACAGGAATTATTTAGTGCTGAATTATTTAATCGTACAGAACTATCACTAAATATTTGAAATATTCAATCATTGATGCAGCTCACCAAGTTTTTCTCATGTATTATGAATGCTGCATGAGAACATGAACAGGTAATAACAGAGTCATTATGAATAGGCAAGAAACAACAAGCTGAGGTAGTAATGTTTGCCTTACGGGGAAGCAGTCAAGTACGTGCTCCTCGCAGGGGTGTTCTGTAAGATAGTTCAGACTTAAAAAAGAAACAAGTTAGGAGTGTTGCTAGAAGCAACTGTGCAAACCAATGAGTTGCACTAATTCCCTTTCTGAGACAGAATTCCTTCTCAGTTTCTTTGGGCACTGAGGGCATGGATTTTCTACTAGTATGTATGATACTAAGAAATTATTTCTGCCACAAAGGTGGTGAGCCAGCAAATGAATGGTGATTTGCAAAGTCAAAGTTTAGCCTAATTCTTACCTGTTCTCTGGCTACATGTTATAAATAGAGCAAATCAATGATCTTTGCTTCCTGTTTCATCTATTTCACATTTGTATGGTGGCGTTTTGTGACAATAAGCAAGTGAGGGCACGATTTTGAAAACTACCATTGTTTTATCATTGACGTATATTGTATCATTAATATCATACCAACTTTTTAGCTTATCTCCACATGAAATCTAACAGGTTGTTTGAAATTGTTAAGACAGAACATATTGCACAGAAGGTTTGAAATTAGAATGAAGCAAACAGTACCATAGGAGCAAAAGGAAATTTGCAGTTACAGATTCAGGGCCTGCTGTCATTATTTGTACAACAAATCACATTGGCTTCATGAAGTGAGTAGAGTTCAGCTGACACTGGAACAGCAATGAGAGAATCAGAAAAAGGAAGTAACAAACAAGAAAAATTACAGATCCCAGGGGGTAAGCCAGCATGAGACAAAAAAGAAGAAAATATACTACTACACTCAAATGTTTAAAAATGTTTTTATTGAAAACTATCAACAACAGACCAGCAAGATCTGATCATCAACTATATAAGCAGGCAGATTTTGAACCACTGGCTTCATAGTGAGTGTGATGAGGCTTATATAACTTTACCAATACTCTTCACATCAAAAAAAAACCAAAACCCAAACCAAAAAGGAGGGGGAAAAATAATAAAAAGTTCTTGAAGTGCTGATATATACTGAGTATATTATCAAAGAAGTTGCTACTGAAATCACAGAACCATGGAATGGCTGAGGCTAGGCAGCACCTCTGGAGGTCTTTTAGTCCCAAACCCACTCAGAGCAGGGTTAGCAGCAGCAGGTTACTTGGGGCTGCGTCCAGGTGGGTTTCAGTATCACCAAAGATGGAGACTCTACAGCCTCTCTGTGTAGCCTGTGCCAGTGTTTGACAACGTTCACACTAAAAAAATTTTGCTTTTTTTTTTTCTTCTGAAGTTTAAATAGAATTCCCTTTATTTTGTTTTGTGTACATTGCTTCTTGTCCTGTCGCTGGACACCGCTGATAGGAGTTTGACTCCTTCTTCCCTTTCCATCAGGTTTTTATACACATGGAGATGATTCACCTTCTCTTCTCTTCTCTTCTCTTCTCTTCTCTTCTCTTCTCTTCTCTTCTCTTCTCTTCTTCTCTTCTCTTCTCTTCTCTTCTCTTCTCTTCTCTTCTCTTCTCTTCTCTTCTTCTCTTCTCTTCTCTTCTCTTCTCTTCTCTTCTCTTCTCTTCTCTTCTCTTCTCTTCTCTTCTCTTCTCTTCTCTTCTCTTCTCTTCTCTTCTCTTCTCTTCTACTTGTCTTTTCTTATGTCTTTTCTTATGTCTTTTCTTGTCTTTTCTTGTCTTGCCTGGCCCTCCCCACCCCCCTCCCCTCCTTTCTCCTCTCCTCTCCTCTCGTCTCCTCTCCTCCTCTCCCCTCCCCTCCCCTCTCCTCTCCTCCCCTCCCCTCCCCTCCTCTCCTCTCTTCTCGGCTAAGCAGTCCCAGTCCCAGCTTTCTCAGCCTTTCCTCATATGAGAGATGATCCACTTCCTCGGTCATCTTAATGGCCCTTCTCTCATGTCACTCCAGTATGTGCATGCTTCTCCTGTACTGGGGAGCCCAGAACAGGTCCCAGCACTCCAGATGTGTCTCACCAATGCTGAGTGGAGGGGAAGGATCCCATCCCTCTACCTACTGGCAATGCTCTGCCTAATGAAGCCCAGGATCCTGTTGGTTTTGTTTGCCACCAGGGCACATTGCTGGCTCTTGTTCAACTTGGTGTTCACGAGGACCCCTGGAGCCTTTTCTGCAAAGTTCCTTTCTAGCTGGTCAGCCCACAGCCTATGCTATTCCTCCTTAGGTGCAAGACTTTGCACTTCCCTCTGCTGACATTAGTAAGGTTCCTGTCAGCCCATTTCTACAGCCTGTTGAGGTCCTTCTGAATTATAGGTATATCAGCCTGTCGTCCCTGTTTTGTATCGTTTGAAAATTTGCTGAGGGTACACTCTGCCTTATTATCCAGATCATTAATGAAGAGGTTAAATATTGTTAGACCTAGTATTGACCTCCAAGGTACACAAGTAGTGACTAGCTTCCAGCTAGAATGATCACAGATGCCACTGATCCTGGGGCTTTGAACCTGGCTGTTCAGTAACTTTCTAGTCCAACTGACTGTCCACTTAACTAGCCTATATTTCATCAGTTTGTCTATGAGGATATTATGGGAGACATTGTTGAAAGCCTTGCTAAAGTCAAGATAAACAACATCCACTGCTCTCACTTCATGCATCATGCCAGTCACCTCATCATGGAAGGCTGTCAGGTTGGTCAGGAATGATTTTGCCTTCATGAATCCATGCTGACCACTCCCAACCACCCTCCTGTTCTCTGTATGTTCGGAAGTGTTTTCCAGGATTATTTGCTCCATGACCTTCCCAGGCATCAAGGGGAGACTGACTGGCTTCTTGTTCTCCAGAGCCTCCTTCCTGGCCTTCGTGGAGACAGGTGTGACCTTTGCTTTCTTCCAGTCCTCGGGAACATTGCCTCATCACCATGACCTTTCAAAGATAAGCAAGAGTGGCTTTGCAATGACATCACCCAGCTCCCTCAGCACTCGTGGGTGCATCCCATCAGTTCCCAAGGACTTGTGTATGCCCAGTTTATATAGAGGTTCCTTAGCCTGATCTTCCTCCACCAAAGTAAGTCTTCCTTGCTCCAGGCTTGCCCGCAGGTCTCAGGGACTCAGGGACCAGACGTGAAAGCAGGTCTTACCAGTGAAGAGAGAGGTGAAGAAGGCATAGAGCCCATGGCCTTGCCTATGTCCTTTGTCATCGGGGCCCTTGCCCCATTCAGCGGCAGGCCCTCATGTCCCTCATCTTCCTTTTGCTTCACATTCCTCACCGGATTCAACCCAGCATGGCTTTTAGCTTACCCCATCTTTGCATGCTTGGACAAATGCTTCTGTATTTCCCGTGGGTCTCCTCTCCCTCTTTCCACCTCCTCTGTGCTTCTTCTTTTCTGTTTGAGTTTAGTCAGGAGCTCCGTATTCATCCATGCAAGCAACTTCCACCTTTGGTTGACTTCCTGCTCATCAGGACGGACCATGCCTGAGCTTGGAGGAGGTAACCCTTGAATATGAACCAGCTCTCCTGGACACCTCCTCTCCTCAGGACTGTATCCCATGGGATTCCTCCAAGAAGGTCTCTGAAGAGGCCAGAGTTTGCTCTCTTGAAGTCCAAGGCTGTGACACTGCTTTTAGACCCTCCTCAGCATCCTAAAATCCACCATCTCAGGATCATCACAGCCTTTACATCCTCAACCAGTTCATCTTTATTTGTAAGTATCAGGTCCAGCAGAGCACCTCCACTCATTGGCTCCTCAGTCACCTGTGTAGGAGGTAGAAACCTCCTATATTTCTTGTGTACTCCTGTGTTGTCTCTCCAACAGGTATCAGGGCAGTTCAGAGCTCCCCATGAGGACAAGGGGCTGTGAAAGCAAAGCTTTTTCCAGCTCCTGAAGAAGACCTCATTTTCTTATTCTTCCTTACCAAGATGGCCTGTAGCAGACACCCACCACAATGTCACCCACTCCTGTCTGCCCACTAATCTTGGCCTACAGGCTCTCAGCTGGCTCACTGTCCACCCCCAGCCAGATCTCCATGCATCCCCGCCACTCTCTCACACAAAGAACAAATCCCCCTCCTCACCACCCCAGCTTTTCCTAAAGAGACTGTATCCATCCATGACAGCATCCAAACATGTGAGCTATTTCATGATGTCTCCATGACTTCAGTGCGATCCTAGCCCCACAACTGCACACGGATCTCTAATTCCTCCTGTGTGCTTCTCATGCTGCATGCCTTAGTGGTGTATGGGTACTTCAGATGGACACCCAATTTTGCTGATTTCCCAGAAAATGTGTAAGTTTAATTGATACTCCCATCCTGTCTACATTCCCGTATTTGTGTGCATACATTGAGGTGGCTCAACTTCAGCCTTGTTTCATTGATTATAAGGCCTCTGTCACCACATCAGCCTGCATTCTTTGTTTGCAAACCCGGACCAACACCTCCTCACTGGATCGCCTCCCTTCCCCATCGTTCCTAATCTAAGCCTTCCGTTAGCAGGTTGACTAGCCTGTTGGCAAAGATGCTTTTGCCCCACATGGTCAGTGGATCCCATCACCTCCTAGCAGTTCTTGAAATTTAGAGAAGGTCCTGTAGTTGTAAAGTCTGAGTCCCTGTTGTTTACACCAGCTGCGTAACAATTTGTTTGTCGGTGGGATTCATTGACTTCTCCAGGCCTTCCCCTTCACCAAGAGGACAAAAGAGACACCAGTTGGCTATCAGGCATTGGCCAACACCCTCTGAGCCCTATAGTCATGCCTGGTGCACTCCTGGTCTCCCCTGGCTGTATCCATGGTGCCCATACGGAACAGCAGCTGAGGATAATAGTCTGAGGGACAGACTACCACCAGCCTCAGTAATAGCCTATCCATGATATCGAGGACCAAAGCCCCTGGCAATCAGTACACCTTGCCATGTGACAGGTTGGGCTGGCAGAGTTGCCTCTGTCCCTGCAGCAGGGAGTTTCCCACCACTGTTCATTGTCCAGTTCTGCCCACATTGCCACAGGGCTCAGGCACAGCTGGCTTGGAGGATTCATGGGACAGAGCTCCCTGTCTTTGCCTGCTTCTAGGGCTCAGAACCTGCTCAGTAGATCAGAGCTGCAAGCAGGGTGGGAACCGTCCTCCTGGTGCTGAAGCTCACAAGCTCACAGGCTTTGCCAGGCTTTTGCCCAGCTCAACAAGCTAAGGCTCTGCCTGCTTCTTCTTGGTACAGTGGGGGTTCAGTTTCCTGTAGCTGTACAGTCAGGGGTGAATCTGTTCCATCTCCTTTTGAGCATCACTGATGTTATGCAGTCGGCTCACCTCCTCCCACAGCTCCATTACCTGGTGGCATAGACCCTTCACCAGCGCACTCCTCCTGCAGGTGCCAAGACCATTGCCCTTGGCCCCAGCAAGAAGTCCCAAACATTGCTGCAACTCCTTTCTGCAGAGGTACCTTCTCCCTCAGGAGCTTGGGTCTCTGGTGTTACAGAGACAGCGAGAGTATTTCCTTAGCCTGTTACAGTACTCATCTTTCAGTAATACCTTTAGCTATAGAATTACACATGAGATATTACCTCAACCCAAGATTAAAGCTAACAAATGATTATGACAGAACCAGAAATAATTATAATCATATGATGAAAAACTTACTGCATGTGCTAAAGCATACACACTGAGACATGTTTATCTATATTGTATGTGGGATCATGGAATTGAAAATAAGAGGACAAAAGGAACCTTCCATGAGTAGAATCTGTGGAAAATATTAACTCTTGAAATAATCTGATGCTTTTCCTGTGGATTTTTTCCGCAGGTGCTTCTGGAAGGAGGGATGATCTAACTGCATAAGGTGATCTCACACGGAGGCAGAGAACTTACTCCTATATTTTTAATCTCATACATGTACCTACATAATGCTATCTTCCAAGTCAACACACCTGCACTGACTTGTGAATATTTGTGAAATACAACTCCAAGGGTGTCCTTTCTGGCGCATTAGAACTCTGCCCATCAGAGCTCCAGTTTGCCCTGCAACAAAGCCCTATATTTCAGACCGCTGAGGAGACTGGTTGAGGGATCAAGAACACAGGTAGTGTTTTCCTCAGTCCCTTCAGTGGCGGGGAGGAACACTGAAAGGAACACAAAAGCAAATGTGGTTAACTCGTGGCTCAGAGGCTGGTGCTGTTGGAGGAGGCTAACAAGGCGGATATCCTGCTGGGTGTCTGTTATAGACCACCCAACCAGGATGAAGAAGCCGATGAAGCGTTCTACAAGCGACTGGCAGAAGTGTCACAGTCGCAAGCCCTTGTTCGTGTGGAGGACTTCAACTTACTGGACATCTGCTGGAAGTGTAACACAGTGGAGAGGAAACAGTCCTGGAGGTTCCTGGAGTGTGTGGAAGGTAACTTCCTGACACAGCTGGTAGACGAGCCCACCAGGGGAGGTGCCCTGCTTGACCTGCTGTTTACGAACAGAGGAGGACTGGTGGGAGAAGTGATAGTCGGAGGCCACCTTGGGCTTAGTGACCATGAAATGATAGAATTCTCAATTCTTGGCCAAGTAAGGAAGGGGGTCAGCAAAACCACTACGATGGACTTCTGGAGGGCAGACTTTGACCTGTTCAGGACACGGGTTGAGAGGATCCTTTGGGAGAAGGTCCTGAAGGGCAAAGGGGTCCAGGAGAGCCAGACCTTCTTCAAGAAGGAAATCTTAAAGGTGCAGGAGCAGGCAGTCCCCATGTGCTGTAAGAAGAGTTGGCAGGGAAGACGACCGGCCTGGCTGAACAAGGAGCTTTTGCTGAGACTCAGGGAAAAAAGGAGAGTTTATCACCTTTGGAAGAAGGGGCAGGCAACTGAAGAAGAGTGAAAGGATCTCGTTAGGTCATGCAGAGAGGGAATTAGAAAGGCAAAAGCCCAGTTAGAACTCAATCTGGCCACAGTCGTAAGGGAGAACAAAAAATGTTTCTATAAATACATTAAAAACAAAAAAAGAGCCAAGGAGAATCTCCATCCTTTACTGGATGCAGAAGGGAATGTTGTCACCAAGGATGAGGAAAAGGCTGAGGTACTTAATGCCTTCTTTATCTCAGTCTTTAATAGCCACACCAGGTATCCTCAGGGAATCCAGCTCCCTGAGCTGGAAGACAAGGATGGAGAGCAAAATAAACTCTCCATGATCCAGGAGGAAGCAGTTAATGACCTGCTATGCCACCTGGACACTCACAAGTCTATGGGGCCTGATGGCATCCACCCAAGGGTGCTGAGGGAGCTGGCAGAGGAGCTTGCCAAACCACTCTCCATCATTTATCAACAGTCCTGGTTAACAGGGGAGGTCCCAGATGACTGGAGGCTTGCCAACATGATGCCCATCTACAAGAAGGGACGGAAAGAAGATCCGGGGAACTACAGGCCTGTCAGCCTGACCTCAGTGCCGGGGAAGATTATGGAGAGGTTCATCTTGAGGGCGCTCACGGGACACGTGCAGGACAACAAAGGGATCAGGCCCAGCCAGCACAGGTTCATGAAAGGCAGGTCCTGCTTGACCAACCTGATCTCCTTCTATGACCAGGTGACCCGCCTAGTGGATGAGGGAAAGGCTGTTGTTGTTGTCGACTTTGACTTTAGTAAAGCCTTCGACACTGTCTCCCACAGTATTCTCCTGGAGAAGCTGGAGGCTCGTGGCTTAGGCAGGTGCACTCTTCACTGGGTAAAAAACTGGCTGGACAGCCGAGCCCAGAGAGTTGTGGTGAATGGAGTGAAATCCAGTTGGCAGCTGGTCACAAGGAGAGTCCCCCAGGGCTCAGTTTTGGGGCTGGTCTTGTTTAATATCTTTATCGGTGATCTGGATGAGGGGATTGCGTGCTCCCTCAGCAAGTTTGCAGGCGACACCAAGTTGTGAGGGACTGTTGATCTGCTCGAGGGTAGGAAGGCTCTGCAGAGGGACCGGGACAGGCTGGATCGATGGGCCAAGGCCAATTGTATTAGGTTCAACAAGGCCAAGTGCCGGGTCCTGCACTTGGGTCACAACAACCCCATGCAACGCTACAGGCTTGGGGACGAGTGGCTGGAAAGCTGCCCTGCAGAAAAGGACCTGGGGGTGTTGATTGACAGCCGGCTGAAGATGAGCCAGCAGTGTGCCCAGGTGGCCAAGAAGGCCAACAGCATCCTGGCCTGTATCAGAAATGGTGTGGCCAGCAGGAGCAGGGAGGTGATCGTGCCCCTGTACTCGGCGCTGGTGAGGCCGCACCGCAAATACTGTGTTCAGTTTTGGGCCCCTCACTACAAGAAGGACATTGAGGTTCTGGAGCGTGTCCAGAGAAGGGTGATGAAGCTGGTGAGGGGTCTGGAGCACAAGTCTTATGAGGAGCGGCTGAGGGAACTGGGGTTGTTCAGTGTGGAGAAGAGGACGCTGAGGGAAGACCTTATTGCTCTCTACAATTACCTGGAAGGGGGTTGCACAGGGAGTCCAGTGTAATGCTGGGTGTTGGTCTCTTCTCCCAAGTGATTAGCAACAGCACAAGAGGAAATGGCCTCAAGTTGTGCCAGGGGAGGTTTAGGCTGGATATTAGGAAAAAGTTCTTTACTGAGAGAGTGGTGAAACACTGGAACAGGCTGCCCATTGAGATGGTGGAATCACCATCACTGGAGGTGTTCAAGGAATGCGTGGACGTGGCTTTGTGGGACATAGTTTAATGGGCATGGTGGTGTTGGGTTGACGGTTGGACTTGATGATCTTACAGGTCTTTTCCAACCTTTGTGATTGTGTGCTTCTGTGATTCTTGGAGAAAGGGTGCACTGTTCTTCTGTTTTCAAAATTCATCACATCGTGGGTCCCTGATACAGATTGTGGCCTCTGGATGTTGTCAGAGAACAAGCAGCTACTAAAATTACAGCACAAAGGTATTAACCACAATTAGATCAGGTCAAAAGTGACCAACCCTAGTGCAGTCTCATGCATGGTAACTTGCTTTCCTCTTGAAGATATGGTACATATCGGCAATAAATTTGAAAAGCTAAAGAAGATAAAATCCTGTAGCTAGTGTTGATATTATGGCTGGACTGTGTTCTATGGCCTGAAAATGCATAGTGTTACACTTCAGTTGCTGAGAAGACCCTAGTCCAGAAAAGTCAAATCTGTTAAACAGGAACTAATGCAACATTAAACACATGTGTATATATAAAAGATGACAGAAACATAAATCTTTGACTATCAAGCAATTAAACTGGCCTTTCTTTTCAGCTTCTTCTACCTGATTATCTGTTTTCTTAAAGACAATTAGTATGCGATTTCCTTAGTCCTCTGCACACAGAGGGTGTTGTTTCTGGATTCTTTATCCCTGATCTCACTCATCTTAGGTAAGAAATGTCTCTTTTAGACATGCCTAATGCTGTAGTCAGACATAGTTCTTCAGATTTCAAAAGCTACAGTCCCTCCCACTCCTAGTAGTTTTGTTCTCATGCAACTGTGTACTATGCTTCTAGTTCTTTCAGTGTATGTCTACTTTAAAATGATGGGAGGGTGGCCAGCTGCTCTGTAACAGATCGTTAACCTGAGTGACAGGTTTTCTGCCAACTGGCTTTCCTATTACAACATCATTCTCCCTTCTTTGGGTGGCTGTGCCTATGCCTTGTAAATAGTAGGGTTCTTGTTGACTATGCAGTTTTCACTGAGGTGTAGTGCAGCTACCCACAACATTACAAGGTTAACAAGGTAAAGAAAAGCCTCTGAGTGAATGGTTGAAACGTGTATTTAATGAAAAGTGTCAAGAAAGTAAGCTTTTGTATAGAAATAGCTGAAAGATTCACTTTCTCTTATGCTTATCTCCACAAGCTTTCATTCTCTTCCTAAAAGAGAAAAGGGAATGTATAAGAGCAGTCTTCCCAAAATATAGAGAGAATGACATCTCCAATTATGTGGCCAAGAGTATTTTACTTAACAAAAAAACCATTTTTAGTTGAAATTATACTTTGATCCTTAGCTTTAGTCAAACAGGAAAAGCAAAAAGCTTCCGTTAATGCATGCCAGAATATTGTAGCAACACATGAAATTTGGCTGTGCATCTCAGTGCATCCTTTCATGAATTTAATTTGTATAGAAGTTAATTACTACAGAAGACAGTGAGGTAATAATCCTGACCACATCATGAAGAAATTCATAGGCTTGGGTACTGTTTTGAATAAACAAATCACTTAAATCATTGTTCCTGAGGCATTCTACCTCTGAAACGTGAGCTTTCTAACTACTCTGATTTTCTTGTCTCTCTAAAGTATGCAGAATTCCAGCAGGTACTGTTCTAAATACTATTTCTCCTGTGCTTTTTATGGCATTCTGTAAGTATAGTGCTATTTAATTCAGGAAATAGCTCACAAGACTCCTAAAGGAATTTCAGTGGAAAGACCTTAAAGAGTCAGGACTTTAATTAAAGAATTAGGTGAGGACTTTACCTAAATAGTTGTTCATTTGTTTTGTTGTTGTTTTGTTGGGTTTTTTTTGTTTGTTTTAGTCTCAGCTTTTCATTGAGTTTTCCTTCTATACCTTGCTAACTTCTCAGAGTTACTGTCTTATTATGAAAATTGATTGATTAAGTATATATTTTAGGAATATATATTTACTTTTACTTCTCCATTCTATTGAGCTGGCATCTACTCTAAAAAGTACATTGTATCATTCAAAAAATATGCAAAGCCTTTCACTGGTAAAAATGAGTGAATTATACATATATTAGAACACAAAATATATCTAGTGCTTCAAATCAGTTACAGAAGTTAATTCAACCAGTTACACTTTTTCATTAGCAATTGTGTTGCAGATGATAAATAAACTATATGATACTGGCCCTGGCAAGATTGGATACGCAATTTCATTTATAAGGAAAGATTGGGGGGAGGGGTTGTTTTTATTTTGGTGTGGGTTTTTTGTTTGATTTGGTTTGTTTTGGTTTTAAGTACATATGACTGGACAATGAAAATATCCCTTCTGATAGTTTCATTTATTTGAATTCTTCTTTACTATCGATGTCTATTGATTCTCCATGTTGAAAGTACAGATGCATCTAACCACCATCTCAGGATTATCTTCAAAACTGTTGGTCAATTGAAGGTTCCTAAATTGCTGTTTATTAACATAATAATTGCTGTATGCTAATATATCCAATATTTTCAGGGAATTTCTAGCTCTACTGTACTTTGGCCATCTCCAACCTCGGTATTCAATATAAATTATTTGTCTGTCTGACATGCCTCAGAGCCCTATCTGGGTAGCATCTATAGCACAATTAACCTACTTGAAAGCATACCTGAGAGAGCATCAATGAACCCTTTAACTTTAAGACAGAGTTCTATCTGCAAGGCTATAAGTCCCTCAGTTTCCCACCAGCATGCTGTAATCTCTATTTTTACACCACTGTGGCACAGGCATTAATCAGCACTAGTTAGATGTAACTGTTTTCTTTTCAATGAATGATATATTCACTGAACCAGTAAGATCAAGGTTCTGCCATTAAACACTCTGTGGAAGGAATGGGGATAGAGATCAAGGGACCATTCCTTAATTGAATGAATCTTTATTTTTTATTGGAGTGGGAACTGAAACATGAATACCTGTTTAAATGAATGATTTATGCATGTGGTTGTCCACATCTTTAATTCTAACCTTATAGAGGTGCTTTAAAGTCATTATGATTATAATACACAGGAGGGACTTACATGCCATTTCTAGAATAAATGTCATCATTTTATTAAATCTCGATTTTTCTTAAACTCATCCCAAGTAAAATGTACTTTATCTCTCGGTTCACAATAATTCTCTACTACTGGAAGCAAAAGTAGCAAAAGAAGTACTAAAAAAGGAGTAGCAAAAGAGCAAAGAAGTCCTTCAGAGCAATGTGGTTAAGGCACACTACTTTCTGTAACCAGCAGTGCTGAAGAAAATATCAAATCTAGCCACCTTACGTTTCTTAGCCCAAACAGACATTGCTGGCTAGATCAGTGAACAGCCTTTGGTTTAAATTGAGCACAGAATTTGCACTCATGGTCCCAGAATCACAACTTGAGATAATGATATAACACCGGCCATAATGGTTAGACCTTGCTTCCACTAGAGATCAAAACCTAATGGCTAAGGACAAGAATAACCAATAGAAAAAAAGTATAACAGTGCCTGAAGCACTTTGTTTTCTACCTCCAGTGTACACTCTGTTGTATATAGCATAAGCAGTACTGGAGCACAGCTGATTTTGGTATTCTCTGTTGCTCTGGAAGGAGATCCTAGGCCAGCCCTCCAGGGAAGGAAGACTTGTTTCAGGTCAAAGCGATTGTAAGTTACTAGAACAGAGATCATGTGAGAAAATTTTTCTAAAGAAAATATTACCCTGTTTAAGGTGGAGTTTTTCCCCTGCATAAAATTCTTCAAGGAAGCTTTGGGCCTTTAACATCTCTCAGATATCTTTGTCCTCCTCTGCCATTAATGACAGGTTTTCTGGGGCCATTAGGAACACTGGATATTTTTCCATTTCAGGGGGTCTATTAGAGACCCATTGTGCCTCCTCCTCCTTATCCTTCTAGCCATCAAATTTCCAAATCAGCTATCTCAGTCTTCTTTTCCATCTACCACATCATTAGCTTCTGCTACACCATACAGGACCATATAAAGCATTCTTGAAAACCCTGCACTGAACAACTAAAACTAGCGTCTAAGTGTGGCTATCAGTGAACAAATATGAGCAACACTCACCAGCACAACCTGTGCCATGGAAACAGCCTGGCTACTGACCACCATTCCAGGAACCACATGTCTGATGGCATCCTTTGCCCCCAATTCTCTGAGAGACAATTATTTGTTCCTAGTTGTCTGAAACATGTTATTTGATCTTCACATGTGTGTCCCACGTGAATCCATGCTAAAGGATGCACTGCTTAAATCTGAGATACTATTCAATGCTAAATATTTCCATGGCTTTCTTTCCTTTTTTAAAATAGAATCTCTCTCAGGCAATTTAGTTCATAACTCTAGAAAGAGCCTGGGGTGGAGGAGTTTAAAAAAGAAGAAGGAAAAAAAATAATGTTATCCTCAGTTAAGACATAACTCTAAATGGAATCCTTACTGTGACTATTCTGCTTTTTGTGCCTAAATGGTTTACAAAACCCAAGTGAATTGAAACCTTATAATTAAATACATCTAGACTAGCCAAAGGCAACAAAAAACCATGGAGTTGAACAATCCCTTATGTCTCAACTATTTTATAAGCATAAATGCTGGGTATTAACTGTGTATATATGTGTTAGAAGTTATACGGGGAACTAATATTTAATCAGTCTATGCATTAAATATTAAAACTGAATCTGATATCACATAATGTGCTCTAACCAATACTCCAAAAAGCCCAATGGATATGAGCTTTTCCAACTGAAATGGGGTCCTCATTTAAAGTATATTTTGATACAGATATCTGAATCAATATAAGATATGTACATTTTTTATTAGACACCATGAGTATATAAAGAATGTAGGAAGGTTGGAGCTCATGACTTTATATTCCAGATAAACCCATTACAATTTGCTGAGCCTCTGTAGTGGAAAAGGATGATAATGTTGATGATGACAGCAAAATGAATGGGAAGCGAAGCTGAATGAGTTTGCTTAGGGCACTTATTACTGCCTGGTGAAAGGTTAGCATAATATTCAAAACCTTTATTTAAGTGTATAATAATATTCTTTTTGCTAGGGAATAAATTCCAAGATAAATGGCCAGTGAATCAATAAATGCTCCAATTTGTGGCCTGAGACTTCATTTATCATGAACCATTTATCTCCTCACCTACTCTTCCATAAAAAATGGCTTAATTAAATTTCATGTTGGTTGTGGTATTATCAGCATGCACTAACAAATCATAATACTGATGGAAAAGCATATCTGTATGCACACTTAAAGATAGTCAGAAAGGAGTAATTATTTTATTGTCTCTAAACTAACCTTCAGAAATAAACAGAATTAATAATGTATTAATAGACTGCAGTAAAAACAGCATGTATTGAGGAATTATATCAGAAAATACTCGTAATAACATTTAAGCAGTGAACATTGCTGCAATCATATGAATATTCAGCAGTGTCTGTACTGCAATCAGCTTAGTCTTCACAGAAGACTTATTTAGGAGACATTATTTAGGAGATTTAAGAAGTTGGCTTTCCATTTATTCCATCTAAAACCTAATAAGATATTTTCAGAAACTATTGCTCTTGTTCTTCACTAAAACATCACCAAATAAAGAAAAACAGGATCTTAACTAGCAAAGAAGAATGTCCTGCCTGTGTGTCTTTTAACACTGTTCAAAACTCAGAACTAAAATGACAAACAAACAGTGCCTGCAGGAAATAACTTTCAGAAACTGGAAAACAGAAGGCATTAGGTTTTCATCCTATCTATCTATCATATCTATCTATACAACATTGGAGAACTGAGATGAAGGACTTCTATATTAGACTTTTTGTGCTCAAATTAATAACCATTAATGAGGTGATCAGTAGGCATGATTATTAAAATATTGTATTTGCCAAAACAAAAGGACTTTTTTCAGCCTTCATTGTCTGTAGTTGGTTTTAATGCAAAAAAAGCATTTCAGCTTGATGATGGGGTAAGATTTGAAAAATGAGTAAAATGACTTAGAAAAGGTGATTCCTTGCCCACCCATTTATGCAGTGATAAATGCACTTAGCAAATATGGAAAACTCAAGGTCAGTTCACTCTCATCCTAAAGAGATATGACTGGCAACTCCTACCTCTTAGAAATGTGCTTTATATTGCAAACAACATGATGTTCTGGGAAGTGTGCTCATTCTGTCTTCCATGCATGCCTCCAGACTATCCCATACTATATTTTTTTGGTACATCAAATCCTTTCTTCCTTTTCTTTTTCTTTTCGAAGAACGCATAAACTTTCACTTTTCCAGTTTTCAAAGAACCAAATTTTCTGACAAACTTTTCACAACAATAAATACAGTGCAGTTTTTCATCTGAGATCAGAACATACTCTATCTAATCTCCTGGTTCTTTTAGGATTATGAAATTCACACAGCTATGTATATCAGTTCACACATATTTGTGGGTCCCAATGTTTTGTAGCATTTTAGCTGATGTCATTGACTTAATCACTGCAAGTTGATTCATTTCCTACAGATGTTATAGAAATGATGGGGTTTACAAGATGATGATTTGCAGAAGATTATAGTAGTCTCACTCTAATTTCATTTGCATGCTAGCATAAAGAAATGAACTGCAGTACACAAAAGCATCTCAGTACTATACATTTTACTTCTGAAGGGATAGCTCTTTTTTGAAAATATTGACTTCATTATACTATGTCAAGAAGTAGGACAAAGTTTCCTAGGGGTAAACATACTCTCCAAAGAAATGTTAGTTCCTCAGAAAAAGTAAGAGAAATTACTGAGAAGCCTCAGAGATTCCATATGTTTTACAATCTCCTTAGAAACATGAAGGAAACATTCTTCACCATGCTCAGGAGGTGGCTTGAAGGTTGAATGTGTAGTTGCATTGGTTAAATAAGCCCAGATGATATTAATGATGCAAATTTGGAGTCCCTTGGAATGAGTTCCCAACATGAAACTCCTCAGTGTTAGGTGATTCTAGTTGCTCTCATGTATGGTAAAAAGGAATTTCAACTTTCAAGTAATTTCACTTCTACCTTTGAACTATTGTGCAATAGTGTCAAACACATTGCATGGAAACAGTCTTCCAGGAATTTTTGGACTGAGAGGAAAAGTGTTTACACTGCTCACAGGTATTATTCATTATCAATTGGAAGATTTAAATCAGTTCCTCAGATTTAACCCTGTTTAAGTTCCTTGAAATACGTACTTACTATGCTAGGAAAAAGCCTCCAAACTCTAATGCAGTTTTTCAAATAAGAGGGGTAGTTACTTCTCAGAAAAACCCAGTTTTTTTATAGTGGGATACATGTTTACCCAGGGTCTTACTGAGTTTCACTGTCTCAGTGGTACAGCCCTAGTTAGCAAGTTGTGAGATATTCCATAAGAGAAGTATGGCTTTCTTATTCAAAATGCATTAAGGCACCCACCTGGCCTGAGGCTTTGGGAGCACAGAGTGCATGTGCACAGTACAGAACCAAGAAGCAGGTTTTCTTAGCACAAAAGGAGTGACGCACTTAGATATGTCACTTTTGGTATCTGAGCTATCTCACTGGATATCTCTGTGCAACTTGTTTTGTGCCAGGGACACATACCCACTGCACTGCGTTGTTGATAAACATCTTGACCGGTCATCTAAATAGCAAAATTTCACATATCTACCAAAAAGTTTTCAATCGAATTTATGGGTCTTTCACAGTTATCTGTCACCTGTCATCATATACCACCAAGCAGAAATAAATCTGTTTTTGAAGTGGCAGTATGAAATCCTAGCAGCAGCAGGTATTTCTGAATTTTTGTAAGAACACTTGTGTCATGGATGGTGCAAAGGTTACTGGAAACTTCACCATAACGCTCTATTGCTATTAAACAGTGTCCTCTGACAACAAGATAATAATGTTATTTTTTTTACTTTACTGGTTCTGATTTTCTTTCATCCGTCATCATTTCTCACAATCATTGACATAGAGAAATCTAGTATGCATGGTTCTTAGTGAGAAAAGCCTTGGCCAAAAGAGCACACAAGACTGCCATTCTCTTATTTTGTTAATTAAATATGTTCTGCCTCTAAGTTCTTTTACTTGTGACTAGAACACACTATCACTTACACTGAAAGGCAACAAATTTCTATTTCTTTAAATTTTTCAAATTAAGATATTGCTAAAAGGACTGTTCTTGAAATATAGGAAGAAAGAAGAACATAAGAAAAAGTATTAATGGGCTTTCTGGGGGAGACCACTGAATAGAGAAAAAGAATATCTACATATGAAATCAATAAACTTGTCTTATTTAGTTGAGATTATATGCTTTCCTTCTTTTTTCCCCCTTTAATTGAATATCACTTTGACTTTGCTTAGTTAGTAGGTGTAGATCACAAGGCAGAGAGATTTCAGTGAGGCTGTGAATACCACCCTCAGGAATCCACATCAAATACACAAACAACAAAGAGCACAAGCAATCTTTAATCTAGCAGACAAAGGCATAACGCAAGTTGAACAAGCAGAACCTTGAGCAATGCAAAGTGGAAATAAAGTGCAAATTTTAACAGTGAGAATAATTAGCTATTAATATAGCTCACCATGAAAGATTAGGATCACCACTGCTTGAACTCTTTGAAGGGGTGTTTCTCTGAAAGAGATCTTACTTAAACAAAAATTGTTAGACTCAGTGCAGGGATTACTTTGGATTTTGTGTTAGACTAAATGAACATAGTCTTTAGCCTTATTGATAATATGAAAATAAGTGTCATTTTGATCTAGTACTGGAGTATGACGGAAGCAAAGTCAGTTAGATTTATCTTGTCAATGCTTTGAGAGGACGTAAAGTGGTAAATGTAGGGTTTAGCTCCTTATACACCTAACAGGTAATGAAGTTGACCTAACAACTGGGAGTTCTATTCAACAAGTCATGAGATTTCGATCCTGTTAAAAACAATCACTGGGAATGCTGACTTTTTTTTTTATTTCAATGTGGGGTTTTTTAGCATTCATGAAAAAAGTTACTTTTGAAAATTCCATTTTTCTTCCTTTTTTCCTTTTCTACTCTTTTGTTTTTGCCACCAATCTGGCAGAATGAAACCTGCACTGATGGCTATGTTTCACTCCCATTAATCCTTTCTGTGTTTTTCATTTGTCATTTCTCCACTCCAGAAACTTTAAAAATTTCCTAGCCTCTGAAAATTGATGTTCTGAAAACTACAGAGTGCTACAGATCTAAAGGGGAAGAATGGAAGTTACAAAATATAACACTTCAGAAAAAAACTCAGGACATATACAGTTGCCTGTATATATTGGCAAAATAAAAACAAACAAACAAAACAGAGATGAATTTTAAAATGTGAAATTCCAAATCTTGATGAATTGAAATCTACCACAAAAGGATTTTGCAAAGAATACAGCTATATGCCTTCTCAGTGCCACGGAATGGAAGCATATTTATGTTTCCAATATAATTACTTTTTTCACCCTTTAATAACTGTAATGTTTTAGTTGTGCACATTGGTGTACATAACACCTATTCTTGATGTATACTGTGCATTCCTTTGAACAGTAACTTCCTAATCTCTTCAGCAGCAAAGAGAAAGTCAGTTTGCTTGGCTCAATGAATTCAATCATAACTTGTCCTTCCAAGAAAAAATCAGTTCATGGAGAAGAGAATTTGTGACATGATGCATATCAGATGAGAAAGAAAATGCTTTTGCCTTTGTTTTTACTGGCACAGTAGTCTATAGAGATGCTTTATTTAACATTTTCCTTAGACTGCATTGAATGAGATGCATTTTGTCTATTGCACATCCAGCTTACAGTTAGTGGAGAGGCAATTAAAGCTTGTTATCAATAACTCTTCTGGAGAACTCCATACTGGGAATGCACCTCAGTCTGGGCATATAGATTTGCTCATTGTGTACACCCCTTTCCCCACCGGTGTGGAAGAACACAACTGCCAGACTGACTGTGTAACTAAACAGTTCTTCAACAAACCAAAGCACACTGAAACAACCTCAGAGCTGTCTCATAAAGTCAGAGTGCAGCATAGGACACAACTTCATACACCAAGTTCTGGGCTGATAGATGTGAATAAGAGATGCCTTTGCCAAGATTTGACTTGTGCTCAAAATATCAATAAGTGCACCACAAGTCCCCTAAAGGACATAAAAAGACCCAGATTAACTATGCAATATTGAAAGAAAAAAGGGCAAAAAAGAAAAAGAAAAAGAAAAAAGAAAAGGCATATAGAAGATGTGAAAGCAAAGGCATTTTAATCTATCCTCTTAATTTTTTTTAAACAAAGACAGGAAAAAAAACAGAGATGAAGACAAGGGACTGCTCAAACTAAACACGAGACCAAGCTCTGGAAAAAATGGTGTCTATTCATGAGCTGTTCTGAAAGAAAGTTAAAAAAATTAGCAATAAACCCTTTAAAATTCTCGATATAACATCAGCTGGAGACCCTGCAGGCTGGCTTAGAAAACCTTTGAGAAAATACTGATGAAAAAAGATAATGAGAAGGGGCAGGGAAAACAACATAATACGCTGTATCTCTGTTGCTTGGCAAAAGTGAAATGCTGGAGAACTTCTTTTGTATCTTATAAATATATTTCCACCATATTTTGTAAGTGAAATCTTAAACATAGTCTTGCAGTTGTGAAAGAAGGAAAATCTGCACTGACTTTAAGGTCTGCCACAGTGTTCCTTCTGATAAGTAATTTATTAATTTATGTATTTTAAGTCACTCCAAAAAAGTCTTATTTTGTTTAGCAAATGTTTAGAGGAAAAGGATTTGGCCAGTAGAGGAGATGAACATGGAGCACATAGAGGGGCAGAAGCAGTCATTTTGTCCCCAGACAAGAGCATATTATGCTTGTAGGTAAGAATATCAAAGATAAGTCACATGGTTTTCTACATTATTGGAAAGCACAAGGAAAATTTTCACTTAATGAACAAACAAATGTTATTTTTTAAGATTTAAGACATAATAACTTATAAGGAAAGGAAGTTGAGCTAAAAGCCCAGTTTACAGTGCTTATTGACACTTAAAGGTTTTAACTGACCTTTGGTTAACACTGAGCCTTGCTAACCTGAAGTTTGGGTAACTAACCTTAGATGACTGAATTAGCAAAGGTCACTCTTATCTTCTTTTCTCTACCATGGAGTGAGTGGAGATTGTCAGGGTATCTTTATTATGGCCAGGTACATTCTGTTTTCAGAACTATAGATTTCCAGATAAGACCTGGGTATCCATTCACAAGCACAGAATTAAGAAGGCGAATAAAATGCAATAGCTACAGGAGAAAAATTTTCTTTGGTAACAGATGTACACATAATTCCCCCCCACCCCTCCCCTCAATATTTATTTAAATTTGACAAAAGCTTACTAAAAGTGTCTTGAGAACCATAATTTTGTTAGTAAAGGGAGAAGAGATGGAACTAAGCTAACAATGAATTCAGGAACTGTATAATTTGCAGTTTCTTTGACTTTAGAGAAATTTCAATAGAGCTTCTTAGTATTGGTGCATATGGGACATTCCAGTTACTCCTGGTCACACATCCTGGCTTCTCTGGTGGTGTGACCATACAAAGGTCAGACTTTACTGTTGCATTTTCTGAGATTTCTAGATTTTGTTTTCTCTCAGGTTTTGAAAAAATAGGATCCGTACAATATATTGGTGGCTGTGCAAGACCAAAGGAAATGCCACTCAAAGAACTAACAAAGCAATTTTAACTTTTTCCCAGTATATAATAAAATGTAATACCATAACATACGTTGTCCTGGTAAACTGGTTTTAAAAATGTTATTAATTTTAAAGAAATCTTGGATTTCATGTTCTATGAGTATATTGATAAACAATAAAAAGTATTTTTAGTGCTAGGCATTATAGCCATAGAACATGGAGTTTGCATACTTTCCCAGGGAGATTTAATCACACCAAGCAGTGTTAGTTTATTGTAGCACCATTTCTTCATCAATTTGTATGCTAGGGTATGCAATGCAATTATTTGTACCCACTGCTGTTTTATGTATTCAGACTCTGAAATTGATGCCATCTATTGGAGAATATCTAAGTTCTAGGCCAAAGAAGCCCTATAGTTTTGTGTTTGGCATCTCATATCCTAATCCTGCAGATTCCTACCTTGCTCTGTTGTGGCTTTCATCCAGAGCATTTATAACTCTCAGTGTGCCATTTACTTGACCTTTTCTTTGTAATTGCCTCCTAGCTTTACTCTTAAACATCTAGCTCTCCCTGGGTCCCTTGCCATGTGATCAAGGATCTGTGGGTAAAAATGAATAAACAACATTCATGCAGACCATGCCTTAGTTCTTCTTCTGGACTTTCCCAAATGAACTTTCTTCCTGAGCCTCAAAGTTCCATGCACCAAGCTACACAGTGACTTCCAGATGTGATGTTAGATGTACTTAAGGACCATTAAGTACACTGAGCGTCATCTTCTGAAAATACTGTGCTGAGGGGTTGATTTGTATGTAATTTAACAGTTTTGAATGTCTACTCTACAGGATTGTCAAGGCTGGTACATGCAAATCCATACTCCTTCACCCCTGCAAATACTTTGTGATTTTCCACAAACTTGATCTGCATTTTTGTTGACACATGTGACTATTGTGAATGGAATTTTCCCTGACAGCACTCATTTTCAGAAAAGGAAACAGACAACATTCACAAACCTAAATACACCAGCCAAGGAGGAAACCCATATTTAAGTAGGTAATTACTGTACAAGAAGACTTGTTTTCAAAGGTGGTGATCACTGAAATAAACAGCAGTAGATGCTCTACCATCCTAAAATTAGGCTGGTTTTGAGAAGTCTTAGCAAGAACATAACTGCTCAACTTTATGGGTTTTTTTGTTACTAGATCTTGGCAAAACTTAACGTTTGCCTTTGTAGGTTCTGTACAAATATTTTATTCCGTTTTATTCATGTAGATTTGTACCCTCCTCCTCAATTTTTGCTTTGAGTTTCAGGTCAAACAAACTCAGACTCTCAAAGCAAAATTGCTGAGTATCACCTGGTTCAATGTTGAAACCTTGAAAATCTGCATATTTCACATCATGTAAAATCATAATGTGACCCACTTTCAATACAATTAATTAATCAAAAGGAAAATGTCTCTTTTTTCGCCCTTACAATATGAAGATTATGCAGAAGCACATTCTTAATTAATCTTTAGAGCCCAGGAATATTTGGGCCATCCTCTCTTTTGGGCATCCTAACATTTTTCAGCATGCAGTTAGCCTTCGTCACTTTTAGTAAGGGACTTTCTTTTTTTCATCCAGTAATTTGAGGTTACAGTAGCTGAACAGTGGGCCTTATTATTTCTTTTGACAGGCCTCATTGATTTCAATGCTACATGACCATTAATTGCTAGTAATATCTCCTAATCCAGGTGTAATTGATTAGCAGTTAGAACTACTTTTCTGTTTGGTTTAAGAAACTACCCATCCTCATCAAAAAGCTGTGATATCATTAATTCTGCTCTGCTTTAAAGGAAATTAATAATCAGTTTTCCTTCTGCTCTCCTTAATTTATACTGTAATAAGGACAAAACAGTCTATTTAGCATGGCAGGGAAATTATGTGGTAAAACAGATTCTTAAGCATTAACTAGAATCTTCTCATTCATGGCACTGAGTTTAAAAAACCAAGAAGTAAGGATCAGTGCATTTTAAATCAACTGGAGAATCAATTATGTAAAATACTGCAAGTGCCCTCCTCATTCCCAGCACACCTTCATAACAATTGTATCGATCCTAGAGGCATATCTATAAACAAAAGGCTTTTGGGATAATTGTGTTCACTTTTGACCTTCGGGGGACCAATACTAAATATAAATCTTCCCAATTGCCAGCAGTATCTAGCACAAAAACGTGTCTTCAGACTCAATGCCTTAATGATGTAATGGTCTTTAGCAAAACTGATTTCAGTGTGAGCATTTGGGCTGGAAACGGTACAATATAAAGACCCTGGAACAGCTTTGCAAGCGGAGAATGGTGTCATTTTATCACTGTGTTAGCCTCATGTCTGCAACACAACAGGGAGACTAGTAGTAATCTGATGTTTATTGTCTGAAGCACTTATGCATTAATGGCTAAGGACTGATTAAAAAATGAGGTCTTAACCTACACTACATACTGTAATCTTTGTGAATAATAATTTTTCTTTTCCTTTTTGATACTTTAGTGATGTCTTGCATCTATGCCAAGTCCTGCAGATTGTCCATGGAACTCGCACTTCTGTGCCTGTTTTGATAGGAATGGAGTTTACACAACGGTCTGTAACCAGCAAAGCTCGGTGCTAATTACTAAATCACATTGTTAATACCTTAAGCCTGGCTATCGACTGGAAAACTGCATACCACGCTGCCCCCTGCTGTAGTATAACAAGCTCACTGTCGTTTATGTCTAACATTAAGTGGAACAAGGTATCACTCAAACGTGAAAAAAACAAAGCACTCCACAGTGGTATATATGAATTTACAATTCTATTTTTTCTTTGGCTTGTGCATTCTTAAATGTCTTATTAATACCTAACTTCTTAATTGCAGGGTTGATTGATGGCAAAGTATAGCCTGGTTTCTGTAGCTGCACGATGAAGGGTACTGTTGAAATCCAGATTTTAGCACTGAAATCATGTTCTTATTTTATTTTCTTCAGTGAAATAAGAAAAATATTCTTTCTAATGTCCCCACAGAAAACAGATCAGTTCTCACTACAGAAAAAAAATCAGCATACTGTTTCCAATGTTAATCAAAATAATGAATATTTAGTATAGGATTCTATACATTGTGTATACGATAGTGAATCATATACTGAAGATATTTATTGTGCTATTGATTTTCTGAAGGCACAGATACCAAGTGATAGAGATAATGATCTAAAATCAATTGCTGACTAAAAATTGACTTATTACTCACATATTGAGTACTCCCAAATGAAGACTATTCTTGGAGGAAAGGGGTTATACTGTAAGAAAACACTAACATTTAATTTTTAATTTCTTTTAATTTTCTTAATTTCTTTTTTCCTTAACTTCTGCTTTAATAACATTCTGAAATCAAAACATATAATAATTATGACTTAACTTTCCCACACTTCTTGCCAATATGTTTAGTCAAAACTTTAATGTAAATTTGGTGCAAAATTCTGCCATTCTAACTTGAAAGTAGGCTTTGTGTCTATTTTAGAAACAAGAAGGGTAGTGAAGAAGGAAGATAATCACTAAGTGGAACAGGTGGTGGTTTATCTCAATTTCCAAATGCTGCCAAAAACATCCTGAAAAAGGCTGGAGTCAAACCATAATGCAGTAGCTCCTGAGACAAGAGGATGGAAGACAAATAAATGAGCAAAGACCACAAATCTGGACAATTATTGGAAGATATACTTCATAGCAGTCTGATGTTAGGGTAGGGAGAGAGGAACCTGTGGCCCATATCAGTTGTACACAGCTTTCCTGGACACTTGCTGTCTCATCAGCCTGCTCCCTGGCTTATTCACCCAGTGCTGGTCTATGAGAACAGTCTCTGGAAACACACTGTGGAGCAGCAGCTACCCGTTTTCATTCAGCTAGCACTCTTTTGTTCAGAGCTAAACACCTCAAAATTTGAGTTAGATCTTAAGAGGCAACACATTGATTTCAGCTCATTCCTAAAGCCTCACCACTTTGACACACACCAAAGCATGTCTTAGCTGCCTTTGCCTTCTGGGTGGACTATGCCAGCCCTTTGTGCCTCACTTTAACTTCTGCCCATCTGCTTCCCTCCACTGTGCTTAGTGGAGGGGAACATATGGCCCTAAGTGCCTAACTCTGATTT
The DNA here is from genome assembly GCF_030936135.1 of Gavia stellata. Taxonomy (NCBI): domain Eukaryota; kingdom Metazoa; phylum Chordata; class Aves; order Gaviiformes; family Gaviidae; genus Gavia; species Gavia stellata. The sequence continues at coordinate 35,161,240 of NC_082637.1, forward strand.
CTTGCCACACCTTCAATTACATTGCCATATGTTATAGTATCATACTGTAATTGCTGATAGTTAGTGCTAGAAATACAAAAGGGGCATTTCACAAGCCAACAGGTTTATTTCTGCTATATAATAAAGCAGAAACAGCTGTCACTGTACCGTCCTCAGATAATCTCCTGACTTGTTCTGCACACAATGCTTTCGTAATTTTATGTCTTTAAATAAGTGCGATCATTCCTTGCTCATTATTTCTCTCTGTATTACTTTAAAACAAGCAAAGAGAAACCTATTTTCACATTGTTCTGTTACTTCAGATTGTCTCTGTACTCCACTATTCCCCATGGGAACCTCTCTGGGTCCCTGTTACCAGGGTAAATATACACCAGAGGCATCAGAACAATGCAACTATTTAATTTTACAAGGATTTTATGTTCTAGGGAATGCTTTGCTGATTTAACTACATTATATTGCTGCCTAACTGAGAAGAGCTAAACCGTACTGTTTTTGCTATAATAAGTAGGACAGTACTCCCTGTGATATTTTTGCATTGCAAGCATATGGTTGCAGTTTAGAAAATCTACTGGAAGAACATTTGTGCAATGTGCAAGCACTCTGGATTTCTATTATTCATGGTGACAGTATAAAAGCTTCCACCTCCTCTAACTCATGTTTAGTGCTGTCTGGCATTTTTTTTCTTTTTCTTTTCTTTTTTTTTTTTTTAGCATGAATTTTAACGATTGCAAGAATAAATTTATTAAACCCGGAAAAAAATGTCATCTTAAAAATTAAACTGTAATTCTAGGGAAAACTCTATGTATGGATACCAGAGCACAAGCTTAGTTGATGAATTACAGTAAGCACACAAAACAGGTGACAATCCAAAAAGAAGTCACTTGGGGCACAAGCTAAGCAACATGCAACCAGAAACACATTAGTTTATTTTAAAATGGTGGTTCACCCAAGATGAGGCTTTCCACAGGAATACATATACCAGTTTCAGCAGTAATCTGTCTTACATCCAAGGTGGAAACTAGTATAAAAGGAAAGGATAATCTACTTCACAATAGGCCTTGCTTTCTAGAGTCCTATTTTTCTGTGCATTTACACCTATACTTAATTTCTTCCTGAAAGCTATTATGAGTCTGACATTGTCATGTTAGTTGGTAGTCACTGATCTTTCCAATTTTTAATCTTATAATGAAACGTCAGTCCTGTTGTCAAGACGGCATTATTATAAAGCCATCCCTTTCACTGTCCTGGTGTGTAATTCACAATTATGGCAGCTTTAAGTATTTTCTTTTGCTAACACTTTATAATGCTATTTGCTGGTTCAGTCCAGAAATACTCATTTGATGTAACGTGACGTCACTTAAATTAGAAAATTGACTACTTACTCATTTGAATCTGAATTGCTGCCCTCTGCTGCTCTTCCTTCATAAGTTTAAGCAAATTGTCCTTTATGTTGGAAAGATGAGGGCTATTTCTTGAGCCCACCAGCACTTGCATGGGCCACAAGTCGTGTAATATCTGGGACAGTATATCATAACGGGCTGACATGCCAGGTAGGAATGTCTTCCAGATTGTCTTGCCTACATGGTTGATACCTTTGTTGTTTCTTTTAATGGTTTCACTTAATGATTGCTTTGTAAGTAGGCATTTGAAAAAGTTTTTGATTCCAGTTCCTGACAGGAGATGAAGCACTGGAATTTTGATTATCTGACCATACATGCCACCTGCAAGATGCGTCTTCAGTCTCCAGGTCCCAGTTTTCATTACTTCCAGAAAGCCCTCCTTAACTGATACAACACTACAAATGTACAGAATAAAAAGATTCCCTGCCAGTGGAAGTTAGCTGCAGGAGACTTCACTGTCCTATTTTATTTTTTATTACTCTACTCTTTCATACTTCACTTGTAACTCTGAGCTTGATCTCTTCTCTTTTTCAAGACACATACCTCCTATCTATGTTTTCCCATGCCTCTTCTTCTGGGTTTGAAGCATGAATAACTGTTGTGATGTTAACTCTTAACTCTACCAGGATTATTGTTTGGTCTCCTGTAAACAAAATTCCATTTTGCACACACAGCTTATATCTCAGTAGGTAGTAAACTCTTGTGGCACACACTCACTTCAGTCTGGATACCCCTGGAGAATGAAGTGTTTCATTGTCTACAGCATGCCTCCTGCTCAGTGATTTGCTGGATTGCCTGGCACCTTTTATTAGAGATGTGAAAATATCATAACATGTTGTTAGACTCTACTCCCAATCCACACAGACATCTGTGATGTACACTGGGAGGCCTGCCTTGCTTATAGTATCTTGCAGCATCACTGGCATACCTGGGCAGCATCCACTCCTCAGAAAAGATCACAAACACTCCAATAGTGTGCATTATGGTGATTCAGATTTAGCTTCTTCATTATGTTTTTTAGCAGTTTTTGATGAGACTGGCCACCCCTGGGTGCCACAGCAACTGATCACAGAATCACAGAATGATAGGAGTTGGAAGGGACCTCTGGAGATCACCTAGTCCAATCCCCCAGCCAGACCAGGTTCACCTAGAGCAACTTGCACAGGAATGCGACCAGGCGAGTTTTGAATATCTGCAGAGAAGGAGACTCCACAACCTCTCTGAGCAGCCTGTTCCAGTGCTCTGCCACCCTCAAAGGAAAGAAGTTCCTCCTCATGTTTAGATGGAACTTACTTCCTATGACCAAGTTTGTTCCCGTTACCTCTTGTCCTGTCACTGGGCACCACTGAAAAAAGACTGGCCCCATCCTCCTGGCACCCACCCCTTAAGTATTGAGAAGCATTAATAAGATCCCCCCTCAGTCTTCTCTTCTCCAGACTAAAAAGACCCAAGTCTCTCAGCCTTTCCTCATAAGAAAGATGTTCCAGTCCCCTAATCATCTTGGTAACCCTCTGCTGTACCCTCTCCAGCAGTTCCCTGTCCTTCTTGAATCCGGGAGCCCAGAACTGGTCACAGCACTCCAGATGTGGCCTCACCAGGGCAGAGTAGAGGGGGAGGATAACCTTCCTCGACCTGCTTGCCACACTCTTTTTCATGCACTCCAGGATGCCATTGGCCTTCTTGGCCACAAGGGCACATTGCTGGCTCATGGTCACCCTGTTGTCCACCAGGACTCCCAGATCCCGTTCCACAGAGCTGCTCTCCAGCAGGTCAGCCCCTAACCTGTACTGATGCCTGGGGTTATTCCACCCCAGGTGCAGTACCCTACACCTGCCTTTGTTGAATTTCATAAGGTTCCTCTCTGCACAACTCTCCAGCCTGTCCAGGTCACACCATGAAGCTGATGAAACTGTGCAGTTCCAAAGAGCCTTTTATGAGGTCTCTTCACTTGACACAAGTGAAACAAAAATTTCCAGAACTCAGTGCTACTGCTTTATGCATGGGCTTTCATTAATATATTTTCATTTATGCCTGGATGAAGATGGAAGAGGAAAAAAGGTTTTTATGACGGCTGAGAAGCTTTGTTCTTAACAGGGATGGCTACATTTTTCCAATGGCTTAGGTAGTATGTATTTTATTACATATTGTCTGAGAAACTTTTCTGTATATATGTAAGACCAATAGCAAACACAACTCCGTATGAACAGGGAGATGTTGAAGTAATCCGGATTCTTCCCCAAATCTGTACTTTATGGACTATGATCCTAATTTGTGGACTGTAGATCCTAAACTACAGTGAAGCTTCCTTACCGGAAGATTCTGGGCATAGTGAAGGAAGTGCTGCTGTGATGGTGGTGAAGAGCCAGGTCTCTTGGAGAGAGAGGTCTCCTGGAGACCGCAGGTTTGATCTGGCCCATCACAGCTCGGAGAGGATACATCAGTCTTCCCCATCAAGCGTCAAGCTGGACTGTCAAATTTGACTTGTAAATGATTCCAGTGATGATGAAGTCTAGCAGGAAAATCATTATTATTCAATACACCTAAATAAATGAAGTGCTCAATTTGCACCCAGTAGATGCACACAGCAGTACTTGAAAGAAAGAGACCTGGAAGACTGCTGAAAGGGAAATCTATGCAACAACATGGACAGGAAAATGTAAAACATAGCCCACACAGTCTTTTGTCCAGTAAAATAAGCAGATAGATTTTTTTTTTAGACAGGTCTTGTGGTTCTCTTGATCCCTAGATTTACTCCAGGCAGTCCTGGAGTAAATGATCCTCTGACCACATTTGATTAAACAAGCAACCAATATGTAATGTCTCCCCATTTTTTGTTTTTTTTTAAAGAGTAAAATGAAAAAAAGAAAAAATAAAAATAAAATGCTTTGGTTAATTCAACTCAGTGCAATATCCTTTGCCTTCTTTTTTCATCCTCAGGTAATAAACTTTTTATGGGATTAGGTTTCCTTCTTTTTCTTCTCGGTGTTTACTGTAAAAGGACACTGATATTTGTTGTATTCTCTGTACACCATAAAAATACTTGTGAATCTATAGTGGATACAAGACTGCCAGCTTTCTGCTCTGTCAGCTCCAAAGAAAATGCAACAGTATGATATAACATCTAGTAAATGCATTCAATGTTAGACAGAAGATCTTTTATTATTTCACCAACATTTAATAACATCTAGGACAAATCTGGCATAATTGTGATTTTTGGAGTTGTGTCATTTTGTTCTAGGTGCCCCTGCAAATGAGGCAGTAAATATATTACATATTATGGTAAATATATTAACTAGAAATATAAACTATTAACAGTCATGACCTCCAGGTAAGATGATATATATATATATACACACCGTAACTTTCAGTGATTACCCAAATCATCTTCAGCTTTTACAAAATCAGTAGTTACATACATTATTTAGACTAGATGTGTTTCATTATACATTGCCAATTTTAGTGAATTCGTTGATTGACCTTTTGTTTCACAAGACAGAGTCTTACTGTAACCATTTAGCCTAATTTGCAGTGGCCCTTGGGTAGCTTGTAAATTCAGCTTCTATATTTCACAGTAGCTTATGTGTGGAGTCTGAAGCTCATGACACTTGCTTTATTTCCTAAATTTTAGTACAAGTTTTGTACAAGTGAAATAAAAATATCTGGGCCTTTTAACCTGACATGCTAAAGTCAGTGCTTCTTGGCTGCAGAAATACTTTCCTTTAGGGATTCAGTATATAGTGTCTTTTACAGTGTTGAAAATAAAACTAAATCTTATTTAATTAGTTGCACTTTTAATTAACTTCTGTTCTTTCCTGTGCTGTTAGATTTGGTGGAGAATTGTAAAGAGTAGTACTGCTTATGGTGCTTTCGAGTGCCTGTACTGAGGAAATATTTAAAACAAAGCAATGATTTACTAGCCTTTATCTACTAAATTCCACAACATGGCAAGAAAACACTAAAAGAGACAGAGGAAGGGGAAATCCATTAAAGAACACCAACAGAATCATGTTGAAAACAATACTTGGGACAGACATATCCTCTGCTATACGGAACTGTGCTTCAGACAAAAGATTTGCCTTATTTTCCCAAATGGAAATTGGAATATTGAAAGAAACAGCAAGAGTGACAGCAAATATGTGACCACATTAGTCATTCTGTCAAGGGTGGAAAAATCTAGAAAGAAGAATAATAATTGCCAAAGAAAACAAACTCAGGCCTCAGCAGTTATAAATTGGCAGAGCTGTTTACTTCAAGCACTCTACTCAATATGTCCCAGCTGTGCACATGTCATTCAACTGCCCAACTCTGTGTATGCAGACTTTTCTTACTGAGGCACCTACCTAATCAGTTTGTGGAAGCACAATACTCCATTTGTTCAATTTGCCTTCATAGAGGAAGACATGACAGATGTATTTGAAGTAATGCTAAATACTACCGTCAATGGGGAAGATACCGATCTTTGCTAACAACTGAGTATTGTAAGATATTCTAATGCAGCAGCAGCAGCACATAATCATTCACATTTATATCTTGCTGTTTAATGGTGACATATATCAAGGCTTCATCTACAAGAAGCTCATACAGTCACTCAGAAGTCAGATGACGGAAGAGAATGAGGGATAAGGAGCAGAGCTCTAATCAGTTGTTGTAGTTTGTACATAGTTTTTAAAAGATCCATATTGCTTTTTGTGGCCTTCCTACTATGTTTTGATTGTGTGTTACAGAGGAATTGTAGCATTCTATTTTATTTACATTCATCCTGTACTGATGATGATGTGATATGATAAAAGTATAATATAAAATAGTTCCTGAAAAAGCACTGTACTTTAATTTAGTGTAATCTAGAAATCATCTGCAAAGCAGCTTTACAATTCAGCAACAGTAATAGTTCCATACGTGTGAGTAGTGCAAAGGAAGTTCACCGAACAATGTCTTCATGCCCTTCATCTCTTTTGTTTCTGATTCCTCTTGTAGAATTCAAATTTATGTGAGTTATCCAGGGACTTCTTTTCAGAGAAGACTATATTTTAAAAGGAATTGCTTGCTCCTTTTACAGGGAAATACAGAAGATGCATGGAAAAATACAGTGTTTCTCTTGATATGATCCTGTCTAGAGAAAACAAAAACTACACCAGCAGTCCAGTATTTCCTGAACACTCTATTTTCTGTGAATACACACAGGCACGTATCAAGGGGAAATTTGCTATTGAGAGTAAACCAATCATATACTTTGGATAGAGGTTTGCTTTCATAAGAGCAATGTGTTCCTTAATCACATACACCTCTTGTCAGAACTTGGTATTTGAAGTATACAGTTTTTAGCTGTAACCAAAAAATATATGTATTTTAACAGTGTAAGGCATTTTACAAAAAATAAATTCATAACAATAAAGAACAGGAAATTACTATTCATGGTCATGCAAAGTCTTATCTCTTAAGTACCTGAAATTGATTAATAGAAGTGGAAAAACTAAGATATGAGATGGGCTTGCTTTGGGAAAGGCAGAGGCATGAAAAGGAAAGATCTTGCTTTCACACCAAGCTCCTGCTGAGCATAGAATTCTATACAACCTGTGAGCTGGGGGCCACTTTCTCACAGAGATGACACCAATCATTCAATCAACCCATTTTTGACAGGCTTTTGCCAAGTTGCAGTGGAATTTTGCGTATGATTACTCCCCCCACAACACAGCAAGATGTTGACATTCAGAGCTAAGAAACAGAAAGGAAAAAAACCACCTGGCTTATGGCACACTTCTCTTTGTTTCCCCACTCACACCGCTGCATACGGACAATTTACTGGCAAATGATACAAGGTGCCTGTTCCCTTTGAACTCTGGCTTTTGAGTGCTCATCCTGCCTTGTCTTGGTACAGGCTTTTCACTGACATTCAGCACAGATTCAAAACAGAACTAATTGTCAGACAATTTCATCAGGCCAGGGAACAAGAATATTATGTCACCCTTGTGCTCAAGGAAGACTGTGCTGGCTTTCCCAGCAAGTAGCACCCCTTGCATTGGTGTCAGCATCGAACTCTCTTGCCCCAAAGGAAGATTCAGGAATCACCCTGCCACACAGAGGCACATGCTGCATCCTTGGGGTCCCATGAGGAAAAAAGCTACATGTCTGTAACTGCACTGATTTAGTGGGTGCAGATTTTCCCATACTCATGGCATCCTTTCCCATACATTCACAGTCTTGTAGACAGTGGAAGACATTGGTACAGAGAAAAAATGTGTTTCCTGAACATAAATTCTGGTTTTTGCACCACTCACCCAACAGAACATTAATTCCAGCTATCCTTCTGCTGTCTGGAAGGACAGAGGCTCAGGTTTTTTGACTTATATAATATTATTAATTCATGGTGAGTTCTAAAATAGTTACAGATTGTTTTCTTTAACAATGTTTTAAAGCATTCTGTTGTCATACTTGTAGCCACCTACTAACCATTGTTCTTGTATCTATAACACGGTTACATTTATTTCCTTTTATTTGATGTGACTCAAATCATTTTGCTGAAACAGGGACTTTTCCATACCATTATCAAACACTTTTTTTAAGATAATGTTTCTTTTTCATGTGAGCATCAAACCATTGCTTCTACCTTTGTGAACACCCTATGATAGAGGAGCATATTCTCTGCTAGCTTGCTCTGATGTACTCTGGGATGAACTGCATCTGACTGTGAAGGGGACTCTTAGGCCTCAGTACAGGGTCTTAACTAATCTTATATTTGTTTCCTTCTCTAAATGAAATTTTTAACATGTTTGCATTTTGGTTCTCTTTTGTTTCTTTATAAAGGAAGAATGCTTAACAAATCACTCCACTTTATTTCACATCCTCTGCAGGGGACTAACTGAATAAAATTGAGATGAAACTAAAGAACAAATAATAGAAAAAAGAACAAAGTAAAAACCTGCTTTCTGGAATACAAGCTTATGTGTTAGTAAATCAGCTACATGTATAATCATAAGTATAGTAAGCTTGTTACACCAATAAAACACAATTTATTTGAAAAATAAAACATGTAAAATGCAAGAACTTCCGAAAAGTGTTTGTTTATAGCAAATTTTTGTAACAGTGACTTCAGAAAGTATTTTGCCTAGTCCTCGAATAGACAATAGGGAAAAGCAATGAGTTCGTACTCTTCTTCACCCCCATACTACAAGAGTGGAATTATTCATTTGACTGGTCAGTTTAAAAGGTACTAAAAGAAAATTCATGCCTTAGTATGACATTGTCAAAAATGGCCTGAAGTTCAAGAACTTTTTTGCCTTCTAACTTATCTTATGTATCCTCTTACGTAAATCATTGAAAAAGCATACCACCAACCAATGAAAAAATTTTAAAAGATGAAAAGAGAGAATAGAAAGGAGATAAAAAGGACACTGAAATTTAGTTAGTTATATTGCCCTGAATAGTATTTCTGAGCTGCACTGTTGCTTTGTAAAGAAGCTGTAACAGAAGGACAAAGATATAAAACCCCATACTGATCTGACCAAAGACTGAAAGAACCATAAAAAAGTTTTTCATAGCAGTAACAAAATAGTCTTAGAAGGATTTATAGCAAAATGAGAATCTCTTTTTGGACTACAACATTTATATATAACTGTAAACATCAAGTCAGCAGTGAATAACCTGAATGGCACTCCACTGATTGGTAAAGAATCAGCAGGAGTCAGGTACGTTGGCAGTTACACAATTAGCATCTAATAGGCACATTGTGTCTCCTAGAAATCTTTAAAGTCATTTCTCACAGTGGAACTGGGACACAGAAAGACAGCAATTGATCATTTTAGAATGAGGTAACGAGCCTGCAGCTTGCAAATCCTGGCACAGCGTCTAATTTTCCTATGCTAAAGCATGAATAAGAGCTAAGACAAGATTCATTGTAAGAATTTTCAGTTCTACATGGCTTTCTCCATCAGATGCACACACTGTCTTACACCTATCTTTGTTATTCTTTTATGAAAGAAAAAAATAAAATTTGAAAAATAAATACTGCTCTGGGGTTCTCTGATATATGTTTCTTGCAAGTTAAGAAAATAATTAGCCTTTAAAGAATTTATTACTTACCTCATAATAATTATGGAAATGATGGAAATAAATTACTTACTTAAATATCTGAAAAAGAAAAGCTCTTCTAGAAAAATCAATAAAATTACTCTTTGACTGAAAATTGCTTAAAATAATAGTACTTGATAAGGTGCTTTGAACCTCATTTTTTTCTTTACTGTTACTTCTTGTAAGAAAGTAATTGAACAGCTAATAATACATTTGTCACTCTTGTTAGTAGGCAGAGATTAGGCCATCATTATAAAACAGCATGTCCCATATCAATAAATCACTGCCTTCATAGTAAAAGTGCTGCTAAGTAGCAATAACCATCAATAAAAATAGCATGGGTTAATGGGAAACAAATCCATAAACTGAAGAAGTATATGGTGAGGGACATATCACAAGAAAGAGGTGTGAGTTTTGCAGAGAAATAGAATCATGTTAATCACAGACAGACAAATCATTGTGTCAATGTAAATTTACGGAGTTTCTGCAAAAGACATGAGAGCCCAAACAAGGCAGCCCAAAGAACCTATAAGGATCACTAGTGTTGTAAATACTCTGATTTTCTAAAATAATCAAAATATGATCATAGAGAAAGGTTAAATTTGATTAATAAATAAAATAATAAAATACAAATGCATAAGTTAGGACTGTTAAGTTAGAAAAAATAACCATAGGAACCTCACCAGGGAGTCACTGTTCCGTACTAAGGAACTAATAGTAATGAGATGGAATGATGAAGAATTGAACAGAAAAGTCTTGTTTGAGTCCTGTGACAATGTGACCTGATATGCACTTCCAAGAAGTGATGCTGCTTGGAAAATTCCTTAACTTTCCCATCTTGATTCGAATACCAAAAATGCCAATCAATAAATATTAATAGAAATGACCATTGATTATTTTAAGTATGGATATTGATAGAATAGTATAATCGAGGGAGCGATTAATAAAAATTAAATTATATATATTCTGTATGAAGGTAACTAGGTATGATTTATCTGTGATTTAATCATAAACTAACTGTTGAACAATGTAGCATTGTGAATAGGTAGAATTTGCTTGTCAAGAGAATGATAAGTTGTAGGCCTGGTCAGTAAATTGAGGAAAACTTAAGAAGATTCCAAAAATGGAATTTTGCAACCAACCTGAGCATGTGCAAAGATTGGGTTCAACTAAAGGACACCACGAGGAAGACCATGGACGACCACCAGAGGACCACCTGTGTACCTGAAGGTGCGTGTGTCACGGGCATTTACATTTATTAAAGAGTTCTCAGAAATTGTATGAATATGTTAATTGTTTCTTGGAAATATGATGAACATGTATACTTTGATTGTATATAATTTTTGTAGCAGAGAAACTAAGCACGCACACTAGGTGGAGTGATCCCCTGTGCGTCCAGCGCTGCAATAAAGAAGTGCCTGCTCACCTACATACATTGTGTAGATGAGTTTTTATATTACAGATTTGTAACACTAGAAAAAGCAGACAACATAGAAATTAACAGATACAGCTATGGAGATTGAAAATAAAATAAAGAACATTTTGTGTCTGGTATAAGCCAATGTTTCAAAAACTGGGAAAGCAAATAGCATGAGGACATGGTTACAGATTTTCACAGAGTGGATATCAATGAAAAGAAACAATATGGATAAGAACTAACTTACCATTAAACTCACTTTACCTGTTTTCTGCTGCTCATTTGCTCATAATGATTGTAGTCCTAGGGTAACTACTCCTTTCATCCGTGTATATGTTGGTTTCTCATCAGTGGAGAGGCACAAAATCCTCAGAACATACCAATGAGCATGAGTTGCTCTTTTAAAGCAAATGACGTAATAAGAATCTTTCTGAAACAAAAGGGCAAAATGACAACAATCTCCTTCTGTACCAAGGCCAAAAAAGGTGAAAAGAGCAATGTGGGTAACAGCATGTTTAACACTGAGATGAAGTTTTTCCAACCCAAATGGCTGCAGAAAAATCTGAAATTCCCCCAAATTAAATGTGCTTCTGAAGGGCTCATAAGTTTGCCAGAGGGAACTGAGAGAACAAAATTCTTTAGCTGGGATAAATCGGGACAGTCATACCACCTCTGTGGCAGCTCTGCCCGTTCACCCCACCTGCACATTGATTCTGCACTTGCAGGTATAAGCCACAGAAAACAAGCACCAGGATACATCACCGCACACAAAAGACACTGTGTCAAAGTAGGGTGTATTTATTTGTGCCCAAAATACTCTATCCTGCCCACATCAGTTTCACCGTACAAATGTAACATACTACTCCAGGTCTACACAGTTACACCAGCTTCATAGCTAATATTGCAATGTAAACACAGCCTCTAGTTTCAGAGTCTTTGGAAAACATCAGGTTCAGTCCTTTAATGCAGCTACTGACTGTAGTTGAGTCTTTTCCCACTCTTAGTAGTATTTTTTCTGAGTATTGACTAAGAGGACAATGTTTCTGTGACTGAGACCCTTCAATTTCCAGTGAAAATATGACATTACCAGTGCATGAGGTTAAATTGTTCAGTAACTTTCTTTAAATTAAATGCATACATACATGCATGCATACATACATAAAGTCAATTGGCAATTCATTTTTTTCCAGGTTCTTGACAGAACCTTCTTTCAGTGGTTGCAGCATTATTAGACCCCAAGTTACTATATAATTTGGACAAGGTAGAAAGCTGATGTAACTCAGTATGGCTCCATTATTACAAAAAGGACAGCACTGCCATTTTTCAATATGAGTAGTGTTGGGCAGTAACAGGAGAGGACTGCATGTTGCCAAATGAAAAGAACTTTTCACATCCTCAGTAACACCATAACCATCTCTCTGTTACTTACTCTGAGGCAAACCTCATCAGGAGGGCTTTAAACTAGACTCGAAGGGGGAAGGGGATGAAGCCAGGCTACCCAGAGGTGAGCCTAGGGGTGACATGCCATTGTCGGGGGCAAGACCGATAGCCCAGCTCAAGTGCATCTACTCCAATGCACGGAGCATGGGCGGCAAACAGGAGGAGCTGGAAGCCATCGTGCGGCGGGGCAGCTATGACGTGGTCGCCATCACAGAAACATGGTGGGACGACTCGCATGGCTGGAGTGCTGCGATGGAGGGCTATAAGCTCTTCAGGAGGGATAGGCAAGGAAGGAGAGGCGGTGGGGTGGTTCTGTACGTCAAGAAGTGCTTTGATTGTATAGAGCTGGATGATTGTCATGACGGGGTTGAATGCTTATGGGTAAGGATGAGGGGGAAGGCAAACAAGGCAGATATCCTGCTGGGGGTCTGTTATAGACCACCCAACCAGGGCGTAGAGGCCGATGAAGCGTTCTACAAGCGACTGGCAGAAGTCTCGCAATCGCAAGCCCTTGCTCTTGTGGGGGACTTCAACTTACCGGATGTCTGCTGGAAGTACAACACAGCTAAGAGGAAACAGTCCCAGAGGTTCCTCGAGTGTGTGGAAGATAACTTCCTCACGCAGCTGGTAATCGAGCCTACAAGGGAAGGTGCCCTGCTTGACCTGCTGTTTACAAACAGAGAGGGTCTGGTGGGAGAAGTGAAGGTCGGAGGCCGTCTTGGGCTTAGCAACCATGAAATGATAGAGTTTTCAATTTTTAGCCAAGTAAGGAGGCGGGTGAGCAATACCGCTACCATGGACTTCCGGAGGGCAGACTTTGCCCTGTTCAGGACACTGGTTGGGAGGATCCCTTGGGAGACAGTCCTAAAGGGCAAAGGGGCCCAGGAAGGCTGGACCTTCTTCAAGAAGGAAATCTTGAAGGTGCAGGAGCAGGCAGTGTCCATGTGCCGTAAGAAGAGCCGGCGGGGAAGACGGCCGGCCTGGCTGAACAAGGAGCTTATGCTGAGGCTCGGGGGAAAAAAGAGAACTTGCCACCTCTGGAAAAAGGGGCAGGCAAGTGAAGAAGAATACAAGGACCTCGTTAGGTCATGCAGAGAGGGAATTAGGAAGGCGAAAGCCCAGCTAGAGGTCAACCTGGCCACGGTCGTGAGGGACAACAAAAAAAGCTTCTATAAACACATTAAAAAAAAAAAGAGAGCCAAGGAGGATCTCCATCCTTTACTGGATGCGGAAGGGAACATTGTCACGAAGGATGAGGAAAAGGCTGAGGTACTTAATGCCTTCTTTGCCTCAGTCTTTAACAGCCACACCAGGTATCCTCAGGGAATCCAGCTCCCTGAGCTGGATGACAGGGATGGAGAGCAAAATAGGCTCCCCATGATCCAGGAGGAAGCAGTTAACAACCTGCTATGCCACCTGGACACTCACAAGTCTATGGGGCCTGATGGCATCCACCCAAGGGTGCTGAGGGAGCTGGCGGAGGAGCTTGCCAAGCCGCTCTCCATCATTTATCAACAGTCCCGGTCAACGGGGGAGGTCCCAGATGACTGGAGGCTTGCCAACGTGACGCCCATCTACAAGAAGGGCCAGAAGGAGGATCCAGGGAACTACAGGCCTGTCAGCCTGACCTCGGTGCCAGGGAAGGTTATGGAGAGGCTCATCTTGAGGGCGCTCACAGGACACGTGCAGGATAACCAAGGGATCAGGCCCAGCCAGCACGGGTTCATGAAAGGCAGGTCCTGCTTGACCAACCTGATGTCTTCCTATGACCAGGTGACCCGCCTAGTGGATGAGGGAAAGGCTGTTGATGTTGTCTACCTGGACTTCAGTAAAGCCTTTGACACTGTTCCCCACAGTATTCTCCTGGAGAAGCTGGCGGCCCGTGGTTTAGACAGGTACACTCTTCGCTGGGTAAAAAACTGGCTGGACGGCCGAGCCCAGAGAGTTGTAGTGAATGGGGTGAAATCCAGCTGGCGGCCGGTCACAAGCGGAGTCCCCCAGGGCTCAGTTTTGGGACCGGTCTTGTTTAATGTCTTTATTGATGATCTGGATGAGGGGATAGAGTGCTCCCTCAGCAAGTTTGCAGATGACACCAAGTTGGGCGGGAGTGTTGATCTGCTTGAGGGTAGGAAGGCTCTGCAGGGGGATCTGGACAGGCTGGATCAATGGGCTGAGGCCAGCCGGATGAAGTTCAATAAGGCCAAGTGCCGGGTTCTACACTTCGGCCACAACAACCCCAGGCAACGCTACAGGCTTGGGGATGAGTGGCTGGAAAGCTCCCCCGCAGAAAAAGACCTGGGGGTGTTGATCAACAGCCGGCTGAATATGAGCCAGCAGTGTGCCCAGGTGGCCAAGAAGGCCAACAGCATCCTGGCTTGTATCAGAAATGGTGTGGCCAGCAGGAGCAGGGAGGTGATCATGCCTCTGTACTCGGCGCTGGTGAGGCCGCACCTCGAATACTGTGTTCAGTTTTGGGCCCCTCACTACAAGAAAGACATTGAGGTGCTGGAGCGTGTCCAGAGAAGGGTGACGAAGCTGGTGAGGGGTCTGGAACACAAGTCTTATGAGGAGCGGCTGAGGGAGCTGGGGTTGTTCAGTCTGGAGAAGAGGAGGCTGAGGGGAGACCTTATCGCTCTCTACAACTACCTGAAAGGGGGTTGCAGAGAGGTGGGTGTTGGTCTCTTCTCCCAAGTGACTAGTGACAGGACTAGAGGAAATGGCCTCAAGTTGCGCCAGGGGAGATTCAGACTGGATATTAGGAAAAAGTTTTTTACTGAGAGAGTGGTGAAACATTGGAATAGGCTGCCCAGGGAGGTGGTAGAGTCACCCTCCCTGGAGGTGTTCAAGGAGCATGTGGATGTGGCATTGTGGGATGTAGCTTGATGGGCATGGTGCTGTGTGGTGTTGGGTGGGTTGGTTTTTGGTGTGTTGTGGTTTGTTGTTGTTGTGTGGTGTGTGTGTTGTTTTTTTTTTTTTTTTTTTTTTTTAGGTTGGACTTGATGATCTTACAGGTCTTTTCCAACCTTATTGATTCTGTGATTCTGTGATTCTGTTTCCTTAGCCTCTTTGGGCTGGGTATGCCTTGTCCAAACCACAGTCGTGACTTTGCATCTCTCTCCTGTGACGACTGTGTTCGAGTTGGTAGTTAGATTGTCAGATTTGTTTTGTGCACCTATTTTATAGTAGGAGCCAGAAAAATTAAATACCTGCCCATCTTTACCTCTCTTGTTGCACTGAATTACTGGCTTTGAGCAGATTCTTCCTCATACCTTATGTGCCCTGTTCTCGATACTGGAATGAGGATCACTTGGTGTCATAAGCAAAGACGGTATCCCCTACATGCCTGTCACTCCATGGGCTCATACCCTTCCTTGGGAGAGGTCTGTTTTTCCCAACAGAGTATACTCGATCATTTAAGCATGTACTGTTCTTTTGAAACACTTGAATTGGGCTTCCCAACCCCCTTGTGTCTGAAGGGCAGATGGGATTGCATCATTGCAAGTAGTACAGCCAGCAGCTCTTTTTCAGGGTGAAAATATCCCTTTTTCTGGGCTACCATGATTCATAATATAAATATGGGTTGCTGTCTTTCACCTGTGCTGGCCATTCTCCTGAGGCACTGTTGTAGCTTGAGCTGCTCCCAAGGTTGAGAGAGTTTAGATATAGTGCTTTACTTGTGATTCCTTTCACTCTTTCAAATGCTTGGTCTTAGATCTCTGACTGTTACAATGCCACAATAACTCAAAAAGACTCTCAGATAGCCTGTAAATCAGCTGGCTTTTTTCTCATTCTTTGATTTGGCATTTCTCAGCGTCCAGCTGGAGCACCTGAAAAATCAAAAGCTTCACTGGAAAATACTTTCTTTCAAAATCTGCATGTAGGTCACAATTTTTTCCTCATTATGTGTTAATATCTGGGGTTTTATCTGTTTCTTTTCTTTGAAGTGACTATTTCTCTGTAGTCTTCCCTTAGTACTCCTGTAAACCAGCTGTGGAAATCATGTGTGGAAAAGCACATGGTCTCACATGTGCTTTTCATTTTTAAACCAGATTTCTTAATAAAGCCTATTTAGTCATCATGCTATCTGACTATTAGTTCTTCAGTGTAATAATTTTGAATCTTGACCAGTTTCAACCATATAAAAATGGAGAGGTAAAATCTGAAAAAATAGCAATGTTCTATAGCTGTGAAGAAGAGTGGTGGTCGCTTAAGAGTGACAGATACATATTAATATCCTCAAGAGGGTAAAAGGCCACAATATGAATTCAAGAGATTGTTTGCCCCGCAAGCTGGCCATTCAGCTCACTTACTAGTAAGTCAAACAGTATATATGTAGCTCAAAATCAGCTGTAATACATGCTACCTCTTGCCCACCTAGTACTTAGAAAAAATAGGTGGAAATTACATGTACACTTGGGGAAAGAAGTAGGGTATGAGGAAAACTGAAAATGAAGTGATAGTGGGGACATGGTGGTATAAGACAGTGATTTCCTAAGGCTGCAGAGTGTATATGAGCTTGTTGGTGAAAAGCTTGTAGGGTGTTTTGTTGTACAACCTATATTTTTGCTGTGAGATGGATTATTTTTTTTTCCCTACTTTTATCCCTTGTGGCCCACTCCAGTGAAGAGGTCCCATTCATTTCCAATTTATTTCCATTTTTTCCCATGGTTTTTTTATGTGGAAATACAGCATGCCTTTCCTGAGGTCCTTCCCAATTCCTGCCTGCTTTGTTTCTAGGAGCTGTCTTGCTTCCGTACCACCAGTG
Source organism: Gavia stellata (assembly GCF_030936135.1). Classification (NCBI taxonomy): domain Eukaryota; kingdom Metazoa; phylum Chordata; class Aves; order Gaviiformes; family Gaviidae; genus Gavia; species Gavia stellata. The sequence goes on from NC_082637.1 coordinate 35,178,326, forward strand.
GTATTCAACTTGCTGGAGTGATGGCTGTTACCATGTTTCATAAGGGATAATCCACTGGACAATCCACTGAAGAGCTTGATGGCCAGCTTAACAAGGACGTGTCAGGAAGCAGCAGGCAGGGCTGCTCCACAGGGGCAGTAGGGCTGAGGGGGACCCCAGCGTGGTACAGGGCAGGCAGGGCTCCTGATGTGCCAGGCAGGCAAGGTCCTTGACAGTGGCCAGGGCTAGCCAACATGCCTCCTGTGAATCTGAGAAAGTGAAAGGTCCAGTGTTGTGGTTTAACCCCAGTTGGCAACTAAGCACCACACAGCCGCTTGCTCACTACTCCTTGTTGGGATGGGGGAGTGAGTCAGAATCATAAAAGTGAGAAAACTCGTGGGTTGAGATAAAGACAGTTCAAGAGGTAAAGCAAAAGCCACAGGTGCAAGCAAAGCAAAGCAATGAATTCATTCACTACTTCCCATGGGCAGGCAGGTGTTCAGCCATCTCCAGGAAAGCAGGGCTCCATCACACGTAACGGTTGCTCGGGAAGACAAACGGCATCACTCCAAATGTCCCCCCCTTCCTTCTTCCTCCCCCAGCTTTATATGCTGAGCATGACGTCATATGGTATGGAATATTCCTTTGGTCAGCTGGGGACAGCTGTCCCGGCTGTGTCCCCTCCCAGCTTCTTGTGCACCCCCAGCCTACTCGCTGGTGGGGTGGTGTGAGAAGCAGAAAAGGCCTTGACTGTGTAAGCACTACTCAGCAATAACGAAAACATCCCTGTATTATCAACACTGTTTCGAGCACAAATCCAAAACATAGCTACTATGAAGAAAATTAACTCTACCCCAGACAAAACCGGCACGTCCAGCTGAGAAGTCCATCAAGCCAGGTGAGGTCATGACCGGCAAGGCCAGGCATGGCAGCAGCACATCCCAGGCCATGCCTGAGCTCAGGTGCAGGTCTTGAGCCAAAACACGGAGGACGTGGGCCAAGCTCCCAGAGCAGCTGGCTCCTTGCAGTCTGCACCACGGGGGAAACGGGTCAGCACAGAGGAAGCTCAACACCATCATGTTGGCTATGGACTGAGACCTCACAGATGGAAATTATACTTAAACCAGCACATAATTGGATTATTGATGTCTTTTGCTCATCTTTGTCTCGTGATATCGATTTAAATTTAACTAGAACACAGAATATTGGGTGAGAAGAGCACCACCAGGGCAGTGCCTAGGCAATATTAATTAAGCAGCTGTATCAATTTATACTAGCCTGTGAACTGGCTAAACAACTGTACTTCAAATGAGAAGACTCTTGCTTAAGTAGTTCCTTTGAGGCATACATTTTTGATGTGTTGATGGAGCCATAAGAAAACATTACTTACTTCTCAGCCTTCCAAACATTTGTGTGAGAAAATGAAGTCTCTCTCCCAAAGATGACAATGAATGTCTAGACCATTTCATAAATCCACCAAAAAGAAAATGTGGCTTGCTTTCTTATTTTAGTTTCTTTTGGCAGTGATAAGTGTATCCTGAAACCACCTTGAAAGGGTGGGCAATATGACTGTGCTCCCACAGTTAGTTACAAAGTTCTGTAATCCCACTGCATTTACCAATGGACTTGAAACGCTGGTTACAACCAAAATAAAGCTACATTAATAAAAATGTAATGAAAAGATGCAGAGCTGACAGCAGTGTTCAGACAGTCAAAAGAACTGTGATGAAACAATTAGGAAAAGTGAAAGATTTTGATAGAGGAGAATGTTTTACTGTGATATATGAATTAAACAGGTGTTGAAATCCCAGTGGTGACAAAGACTTTCCTAGGGCTTTAAGTATATGTAGAAACCTTTACAATATGCCCTTCTGTTACTTTATTGGAAGGAGACATTTGTCATAAGACTAACAGATATAGCAAGTTAAAAATATCATTTCTCATTTTGGACCACATTTTCAAGGGCAATAATTCCCATTGTAAATAGTGACGTCTGACATACCTCATTTCCTGTAAATGTAGGATGTTACTGTAGGATGGTGAAAAATGGGTCCTGTAAGGTTGATAATAACCTTGTAGTTTATTAATAACCTTGAATGAGTGAGATAGCTGAGTATCTGAAGATGATAGATTTCTTTTTACCCTCTTTGGTCTGTTTTGTTTCTTTCCGTGTTAAAATTCTGAGATTGTAGAAAATTTCAAAATACAAATAAATATGTGTCCAAGGAATATTCAGCAGCACTTTTTTTGAATTAAAATATCACTTGTGATATCACAAATCATCACACGTTTTGGTTTTGTTTTTATTTTTTACTTTTTATCTATGCAACATTGCTTTAGACAATATTGATTAAGGGTGAATATGTTTCACAAAATGTGTTGCCTGATTATGAATAAAGCTCTAATCACTATTAAGTTAAGACAGAGGTAACATTTGCATCTGTGCTTTAGTTTCAGGATCATCTGTTATGATACCATTTGCATGTGTACACAGTCTTTCACCTGAGTAGTATTAAAGAAAAGTTCACAAATGCTTCATTCATTTGCACAGTGTTTTTTTGTTTTCATGCACAAACATAGATAGATAGAAAATGATCAGGAGGAAAGTTACAGCAGCAATATCAGCTATTTCAGTACCATTTTTAAGGTGAACAGGGGGTTAAGAGCAATCTTACACGCAAACATTTTCACCTTTCCATATAAAAACATTTTTGTAGTTACATATTCTGGGTAATTTCCTTTAAGTATAAAGGTATTTGTGAGCAATCACAGAGAAATAGAAAAGACTCACTTTGGTAATCATCCTGATAGACTGTGATAGACAATTTGAAGTAGACTGAGATTGTCACAGTGTTTTAAAATCTCTGGTACTCTTTTTCTTTGTGAAAAGCTTGTGGATCAAAGAAAACTCAGTGCCCCAGACTAAAGATCATGAAAATATGCACTTCTCTTTTTTTTTTCTTTTCAGCAGATTTAAACTATGAAAAGACCTTATTATTGAAGGAAACTCAAAGCCAGTACAACTCCTTGAACAAGGCAATTTAATACTACACAAAATTATAGATGAACAAAAAGAAGGGAGAAGCATTTGGAGTAAATACATATCTTCTGTTCAGATGGTTGGGAGGGGTTTTTTTCACCCTTTTGCTTTTTGTGGAAAAATTCAGAACAGTATGAAAGTGCTTTGAAAGGGAGAGAGAAGGGAAAAGATAGGACTACATGCATCCTGAAAAATTCTGCTATTTACAAAAGCAATTGTTAACTCATTTGTTTGTGTGAGCATCTGTGTGTGCATTGTGGAAAGGGAAAAAAATGAAAGAAAGGACCTTGATCAGGATTCAGTCTGGACCCCTCTGTCTTCTAATTCAGCTGTTCCATCAGCTGATGCATTAAACCTGCTGCTTTTCTGAGAAAATATCATTGTCAGCCTACCCTACTCTCTGGATAAAAAGCATTTAATAAAAGCCTATCATCCTCTTCAATGGCATACTCATATATTACTTAAGTATATAACGGAAACACTTGCAATGTTAATGTATTCACTGCTCAATCTTTGTGGCTTTAATTAGCTGTCCTGAAGATTTGTCATTACTCTTTGATTAAAAAGCATTTCCTGAAATGGGGGAGGGAGGGAAAAATCCTCTGGGTAACCCTGTTTCCGTACTCATAATTTCTTCTTATGTTAATCAGTTCTTTGCAGTATGTGTTGACTACACTAAAGATAAAAGATACAAAGACAGTCCAGAGAGAAGGCGACATTAAAAAAAAAAATCTGTTTTAATTAGCATCTACTTTTTGCAAGCCTGTATGATATCCCCATTTAGATACTACCATCACTTTAAATCTATTACACCCCAGCTGAGTCTGCACCAAGCTGTCAGCCAAACTGGTTTATTCTTTACTTGCTTAAATTTAAAAATTATTTTACTAAATATGAGAAGTTATTTGTGAGCAGGGTTTTTGTTTGAAGTCCAAGTCCCATACGTTAATTAAGTGCGCAGGCAAGGATAGAGTCCTTATTATACAGTATAAAAAGAACACTTTTCAGCAGCCAATTATCATGTTACCTATTTCGAAACAGAACTCTTTAGAGGAAATGCATCACTGAAACTATTCTGTGTGCTTGTTAACAGCCATGGTCCTCAAATGAACAAAAATGAGTTAATCAAAAAGCATTCTAGAACCTTTGAAACTAATGGGAGGTTTCCATAGACTAAAATAAGGAAGATGTTTCATCCATGATACCAAATTTATGCTCAAGTAAGTGTCTGTTCTTCAGCATATCACAGAAATGGACTGAGTTTATCACATAAAGGAACGACAAAAGTCAACAGGTATTCAAGACCTCTCAGCATTAAAGAGTACCAAAAGAGTATCAAAACCACCTCAGTAAAAAATAAAAGACGGGTCATTGTCATAGGCAACTCACTTCTGAAGGGAGCGGAAGGCCCGATACGTAGACCGGACCAGCTACATGGGGAAGTCTGCTGCCTCCCTGGGGCCGAGGTTAATAATGTAAAGAAGAAGCTTCCTTCCCTAGTACGGACCTCAGATTATTATCCCCTTTTGATCTTTCAAGTAGGCAGTGATGATGTACTAAGAAGTCCAAGGGCAATGAAGAGAGATTTCAGCGCCTTGGGATGACTGGTCAAGGGATTGGGAGCACAAGTCATGTTCTCCTTTAACCCTCCAGTTGCAGGGAATGATGAGGGAGTAAACAGGAAGAGCCAGCAGATCAATGCTTGGCTCCAAGTCTGGTGCTACTGGCAAGACTTTGAGTTCTTTGACCATGGCTTGATTTACCAGACACCAGGCCTGCTAGTTAGAGATGGGAAAAGTCTGTCTCAGAGGGGGAAGAGGGTTCTAGGACAAGAGTTAGCAGGGCTCATTGAGAGAGCTTTAAACTAGATTTGAAGGGGGACAGGGAGGTAACTGGACTTGCTAGAGAGACGCCTCGGTGTAGTAGCTCAGCACTTGTAGGGCAGCATGCTAGTATTTTTGAAAACCTGAAGGCCTACCACCCCCACCCCTCAGGGGCGAAAATTACACGCACAACTCCCTCCCTGAAATGCTTATACACCAATGCACGCAGCATGTGGAATAAACAGGAAGAATTAGAGACCTGTGTGCAGTCAGAGGGCCATGATCTCATTGCAATTACTGAGACGTGGTGGGATAGCTCACATGACTGGAACTCTGTCATGGATGGCTATGTTCTTTTTAGGAAAGACAGTCCAGCAAGGCGAGGTGGTGGAGTTGGTCTTTATGTGAGAGAGCAACTGGAATGTATAGAGCTTTCCCTGGGGGCAGATGAAGAGCAAGTTGAGAGCTTATGGGTAAGGATTAAGGGGTGGTCTAATATGGGAGACACTGTTGTGGGTGTTTATTACAGGCCACTGATCAGGATGGGGAACCTGATGAGGCCTTCTACAGACAGCTGAGAGTGGCCTTACAATCACAGGCCTTGGTTCTCATGGGGGACTTCAATCACCCTGATATCTGCTGGGAAGGCTACACAGCCAGGCACGTACAGTCCAGGAGGTTCCTCCAATGTATTATTGATAATTTATGACTCAGGTGGTGGAGCAGCCAACAAGGAGAGGTGTACTACTGGACCTAGTACTCACAAACAAAGAGGGACTAGTGAAGGACATTAAGGTTGGGGGCAGCCTTGGCTGTAGCGATCATGAGAAGATAGAGTTTAGGATCATGCGCAGTATGCACAACACGACAAGTAGGATTGCAACCTTGGACTTCAGGAGGGCTAACTTTGATCTCCTCAAGGAACTGCTTCGAGAAATCCCATGGGTTAGGGCTCTAGAGGATAGGGGGGCTCAAGAGAGCTGGGTGATATTCCAGTCCCACTTCCTCCAAGCTCAGGATCAGTGTATCTCTAAGAGCAAGAAATCAGGCAAGGGAAGCAGGAGACCTGCATGGGTGAGCAAGGAGCTTCTGAAAAAGCTCAGGTGGAAGAAGGAAGTTTACAGTATGTGGAAGAAGGGACTGACCACTTGGGAAGATTACAAGAATGCTGTCAGAGTATGCAGGGATGAAATGAGGAAAGCCAAGGCTTCCTTGGAATTAAACCTGGCAAGGGATGTCAAGGTCAACAGGAAGGGTTTTTTCAAGTACGTTGGAGGCAAAAGGAAAACTAGAGAAAATGTGGGCCCGCTGTTGAATGAGACAGGTGCCATCATGGCAGAAGATGCAGAGAAGGCGGAGTTACTGAATGCCTTCTTTGCTTCAGTCTTCCTGCTCCGGCCAGCCCTCAAGAGCCTCAGACTTTGGAGGTAACAGAGAAAGTCTGGAAGAAGGAAGACTTTCCTTGGTAGAGGAGGATCAAGTTAGAGACCAATTAAGTAAACTGGACATCCACAAGTCCATGGGTCCTGATGGGATGCACCCGTGAGTGCTGAGGGAGTTGGCAGAAGTCATTGCTGGGCCACTTTCCACCATCTTTGAAAGGTCCTGGAGAACAGGCAAAGCGCCTGAGGACTGGAGGAAAGCCAATGCCACTCCAGTCTTCAAAAAGGGCAAGAAGAAAGACCCAGGAAACGACAGGCCAGTCAGCCTGCCTCACTTCCATCCCTGCAAAGATGATGGAACAGCTCATTCTGGGTGTCATCTCAAAGCATCTGGAGGAAGAGAAGGTTATCAGAAGTAGTCAACATGGATTCACCAAGGGGGAGTCATTTCTGACCGATCTGATAGCCTTCTATGATGGCACGTCTGGATGAATAGATGAGGGGAGGGCAGTGGATGTTATCTACCTCAACTTCAGCAAGGCTTTCGACACCATCTCCCACATCATCCTCATAGGCAAGCTTAGGAAGTGTGGGTTAGATGAATGGACAGTGCTGTGGATTGAAAACTGACTGATAGATAGAGCTCAGAGGGTTGTGATTAGTGGCACAGAGTCTAGCTGGAGGTCTGTAACAAGTGGTGTTCCCCAGGGGTCAGTACTGGGTCCAGTTCTGTTCAATATATTCATCAATGACCTGGATGAAGGGATAGAGTGTGTCCTCAGCAAGTCTGCTGATGACACAAAACTGGGAGCTGTGGTGGACACAGCGGAAGGCTGTGCTGCCATTCAGCGTGACCTGGGCAGGCTGAAGAGTTGGGCAAAGAGGAACCTTATGAAATTCAACAAAGGCAGGTGTAGGGTACTGCACCTGGGGTGGAATAACCCCAGGCATCAGTACAGGTTAGGGGCTGACCTGCTGGAGAGCAGCTCTGTGGAACGGGACCTGGGAGTCTTGGGGGAAAACAGGGTGACCATGAGCCAGCAATGTGCCCTTGTGGCCAAGAAGGCCAATGGCATCCTGGGGTGCATCAAGAAGAGTGTGGCAAGCAGGTCGAGGGAGGTTATCCTCCCCCTCTACTCTGCCCTGGTGAGGCCACATCTGGAGTGCTGTGACCAGTTCTGGGCTCCCGGATTCAAGAAGGACAGGGAACTGCTGGAGAGGGTACAGCAGAGGGTTACCAAGATGATTAGGGGACTGGAACATCTTTCTTATGAGGAAAGGCTGAGAGACTTGGGTCTTTTTAGTCTGGAGAAGAGAAGACTGAGGGGGGATCTTATTAATGCTTCTCAATACTTAAGGGGTGGGTGCCAGGAGGATGGGGCCAGTCTTTTTTCAGTGGTGCCCAGTGACAGGACAAGAGGTAACGGGAACAAACTTGGTCATAGGAAGTAAGTTCCATCTAAACATGAGGAGGAACTTCTTTCCTTTGAGGGTGGCAGAGCACTGGAACAGGCTGCTCAGAGAGGTTGTGGAGTCTCCTTCTCTGCAGATATTCAAAACTCGCCTGGTCGCATTCCTGTGCAAGTTGCTCTAGGTGAACCTGGTCTGGCTGGGGGATTGGACTAGGTGATCTCCAGAGGTCCCTTTCAACTCTTATCATTCTGTGATTCTGTGAGTACTGTCCCTGACTAAGCTTCTGAAGAGATGAAAAGGCAGTGCTAAAATGTGGTCATACACAGACGCTCACCGATCACTGAAATTCACTTTTTGAAAAAGGAAGACCTAGACTCTAGAAAACGAGCCTTCAGCTGACTGTGTACTCACATAGAAGTGTGTACAAAGAATTCCTTCATCTCTGCAGGACGCAGCTCCTTAGGGCAGTGAACTCAGCCATGCAACACATTGCATTTCTCTCCAGGCCTTGACTTAGCACTTGTGGTTGAGATCAGACAGTCTGGATGATGATCTAGCTATTTTTGTAAAATTATTTGGCCACCACGAGTAACCTGGAATATCACAACAAAAGGCAGCAGTATAGAAATTGGAACACAGCTAGCCTCCAAGTCTGAAGGAACAGAGTAATAAAATTCCTGTGTTTATAAGTCTAGAAGATCCAGAACAAGGAGAATGTTGTGCTCTCAATTTCAATTAGATTTCAAGCTCAATGGGATGAGAATTGCTGAGTACACTACCCTCGCTGCACTCCAACAAAACCCTTCTCCATAGCAAACGTAGATCGTATAGTATAATTCAGAATAATTTTCATCTTCCTGTTCCTTACTGCTGATTATAAATAATACTATGACAATTATTATTCGTATACTTAAATTTCATAGTCTCTAAGTATTAGCATGTTTTTCACAGGATGTATCAAAAACAATGTGAAAACACCATAATTCAAACATCTTGCTGATGACCAGAAAAGATGCACATTCTTTTAAAGGACAGAGTCTCTATCATATGAAGTCAAAACAAAATTAATTAATTTCTTTCAGAAATACCCAGAGATGTCTAAGGAGCAAAATCCAGAACACATTTTGAAAGATCTTATTTGGAAAAGGAATATAGCTGTTTGTGTTCTGGTTTTATTCTGAATAGTTGCCCTTTATTTGGAATAGGTCAACAAAAAGAAATTATGTTTTTCACGTTAAGGACCTTCCATGTCAGTATAGGATGGTTTCACATTGAGCACAAAATCAATTCGTATTTGTGAACTGTTGTGCTGGTTTTGGCTAGGATAGAATTAATTTTCTTCATAGTAGCTAGTATGGGGCCATGTTTTGGATTTGTGCTGAAAACAGAGTTGATAAAGCAGGGATGCTCTAGTAACTGCTGACCAGTGCTTACACACAGTCAAGGACTTTTCTGCTTCTCACACCACCCCACCAGTGAGTGGGCTGGGGGTGCACGGGAAGTTGGGAGGGGACACAGCTGGGACAGCTGACCCCAACTTACCAAAGGGATATTCCATACCATATGACGTCATGCTCAGTATATAAACTAGGGGGAAAGCTGGCCGGGGGACCGCTGCTTGGGCTGGGCATTGGTCGGAGGGTGGTGAGCAATTGTTTTCATTTGTATCACTTGCCTTTCTTCTTTGTTGTTATTGTTACTTTCCTTTTCATTACAATTTTAATTATTATTAACATTATTATTATTTTTATTTTATTTTATTTCATTTCACTTATTAAACTGTTCTTCTCTCAACCCATGAGCTTTCTCACTTTTACTTTTCTGATTCTCTCCCCCATCCCACTGTGGCAGGGGGGGAGTGAGCAAGTGGCTGTGTGGTGCTTAGTTGCCAGCTGGTCTTAAACCACGACAACTGTTTAAATACATTTTTAACCACTGATTAAACAACTTCTTTTGTAAATTTGAATCAATGCTCATGGATATGTGGTGACATCAGACAGATAAAAATAAAAAGAGTGAGCCAAATTTCCTACTGCCTTCTACAATTTGCAGGTATTCTGCAAAGGCAGTGTAGGACACTATCAAATCATATTAATTGCTACACTTAGATCAGAAATAGAAGTTGTTTATACCTGAACAAAAGAAGGAAATAAAATTTTACCTGTGTTGTAAAAGGATAACTGATGGCATTTTTGTGCTTCCTCAGCATGCATGTAAAATCACTACACAGAACACTGTGCAGACACTAACTGGAGTTCAGCCATGCCTCCCTTCTACACTAACATAATTCAGTCAGCACAATTGGTCTTCAGGTGGTAGGCCATTTCCATCCTTCTGAAAGCCCTGCTGAAAGTTCTTATTGTCCTATTTCAATCTATTTCTTATCATCCTATTTCAAGACCAGCCCCAAAACTGGGCCCTGGGTAACACCACTGGTGACTGACCGCCAATTAGATGGCCAAATGCTTGCTGGTATTCTCTCATTTGATACTTGAAACTGAGCTCCCCCAGGGCTCAGTTTTGGGGCCGGTCTTGTTTAATATATTTATCAATGATCTGGATGAGGGGATTGAGTGCACCCTCAGTAAGTTTGCAGATGACACCAAGTTGGGCGGGAGTGTTGAACTGCTTGAGGGTAGGAAGGCTCTGCAGGGGGATCTGGACAGGCTGGATCGATGGGCCCAGGCCAACTGAATGAAGTTCAATAAGGCCAAGTGCCGGGTTCTACACTTTGGCCACAACAACCCCAGGCAACGCTACAGGCTTGGGGACGAGTGGCTGGAAAGCTCCCCCACAGAAAAGGACCTGGGGGTGTTGATCGACAGCCGTCTGAAGATGAGCCAGCAGTGTGCCCAGGTGGCCAAGAAGGCCAACAGCATCCTGGCCTGTATCAGAAATAGTGTGGCCAGCAGGAGTAGGGAGGTGATCGTGCCTCTGTACTCGGCGCTGGTGAGGCCGCACCTCGAATACTGTGTTCAGTTTTGGGCCCCTCACTACAGGAAGGACATGGAGGTGCTGGAGCGCGTCCAGAGAAGGGCAACGAAGCTGGTGAGGGGTCTGGAACACAAGTCTTATGAGGAGCGGCTGAGGGAGCTGGGGTTGTTCAGTCTGGAGAAGAGGAGGCTGAGGGGAGACCTTATCGCTCTCTACGACTACCTGAAAGGGGGTTGCAGAGAGGTGGGTGTTGGTCTCTTCTCCCAAGTGACTAGTGACAGGACAAGAGGAAATGGCCTCAAGTTGCGCCAGGGGAGATTCAGACTGGATATTAGGAAAAAGTTCTTTAGTGAGAGAGTGGTGAAACACTGGAATAGGCTGCCCAGGGAAGTAGTGGAGTCACCCTCCCTGGAGGTATTCAAGGAACGTGTAGATATGGCATTGTGGGATGTGGCTTGATGGGCATGGTGCTGTGTGGTGTGGGTGGGTTGTTTTGGTGTGGGTTGTGGTGTGTTTTGTGTTTTGTGGGTGGTGTGGTTTTTTTGTTTTTGTTTTTGGTTTTTTTGGGTTTTGTTTTTTTTTTTTTAATGGTTGGACTTGATGATCTTACAGGTCTTTTCCAACCTTAGTGATTCTGTGATTATTATTAATTCAAGCTTAGCATGATAGAAAAACTGGAAAAATAGCATTGCAAATATTTGGTTACAATATTCTCAGGTTGCTTGATGCTTCAGTGACTGCTAGGATGAAATACGTTTCCCTGAGGTTGCATGGAATGACAGTAGCAGAGTTTTCTGGGGTTTATGAAATTATATATTTTATAGAGGAGAAGAAAACGTAGTTTCAAGCCTGGAAAGCTGATTTTTCATAATGTCATATTGTGAGTCAGAACCTGATGATCAAAACCTTATCTAACAGGCTAAAGCTTTAGGACAACTCGACCTAACTGCTTCTTATTCATAAGTGGAACAGTGATATTGTGCTCAGATAATGAAACACTAAACAAAATCTGCAATAAAAAGTAATTATTTTCAGTCTTTGAGCAGTTTTACTCTCTTTAGACAACTGTAATCCCCGTCTTATGTAGGATCAGCCAGAAATGTCTAAAGCATTGAGTACTAAGCACTACAGACTAGAGTCAAGTAAGTTTTTTAAAAGGAATGTTATGACATTTAGCATCTTGTTCTGCTCATGAGATACATACAGGTTTCCCTCTCGGTCTATTATTTTTTCAGTCTTTTTTTCACATTTTGTCTCTGAATTGTTTATAAATTAACTCTTTTGTTTATGTTCTAATACTAATGCTGTTTGCATTAGGTACCACTATCTGTAATAACTATTCATGCACATTTGTTATTCAACAAGTTACATTTATGCAGATTGATAATGACTTTTCAGATCATCATATTACCATTTACCTCTTCCCTATTGGACCATATTCACATTTTTAGGAGCACATTCAAATCTTAAATAGGCACTTTAATAAACGTGAATTTAAGTGTAATTTTTGCATGAAACTTCTAAATTAACCTTTGAGGAAAAGAAAAAAGTAATCCGAATAATGTGCAGCTGGAGTGAGCACTGGCTAATATCCTTTAGCAGCTGAAGAAAAAAAACAACTCAGTCCTGATTCTAGAATAAACCCCATACGGGCAGGTGCTGGCACCTGTACAGATCTCCAAAGGTGATCTGCTCCTGTTGTGGTTGTAGCAGCATTGTCATCATAATCCATAATTTCATGATGTTTGCTTAACTCACGTATGAATTCACAGTTCCTTAAATATTTCATTGACAATATTATTTGCCTGTTATGATCTTCAGAAACAAAATGGGCTTAGTATTCTGTATGAAGCATACTGAAAACAAACAAACAGAAAATCAAACTCTTCTCATGACTAGAGCTGCCAAATTTTTTTCATGTTGACTTTCAAGGACATATTTCTCTTTATTTGCAATTATTTAAACACCTGCTGAGAAGAGCTGGTTGCAACATGAAATATGTTGAAGTTGTTTCTAATTCACAGGGTTGGAAAACGCAGTGAGTTTTCATATGAGAGAACATGTCTTGTTTATCTTTTTCCAAAAATGCGATTTTCTTCAAACTTGAAAATGTCCTTTTCATTTCCCCTGTTTTGTCAAAAAATATAATGAAATGACCACTGTCCACAGTTTATTTGTTTAAGCTTTTTTTTTTTAATATTTTTTCTCTCTTTTTTTTTTTTTCTTTATTGCATTTCAAGTTTTATGTATGGAAATATTTTGAAACAAGTAAGGAAATGAACAGTAAAACTTCATCCATCTATCACGTTTAAACATTTCAAACTGATCAGAGTTAAAGGTATAAGTTTAAATTCTCTTTTTTCTATCTTATTTTCTAAGACGAGAAAGCTTAATTTTTCATTTTCCTCATCTCTCGTTTTCCAATATTTCAAGAAAAAATATCTAAGGTGCCTTATTGTTGCTTCCTTTCTATGGATATAAACATTAATTCTTCTTTATTAATTGAAAAAGTCTGACTTGCAAGGATACAGAGGTTGCTGTATAGTCTTTATTATTCAGAAAACACTCAAAATATTTTATTATCCAATTCCTTTTTTAAAAACATCCTTTGATATCTGCCTGAGATTTTAAACTCATACTGCATACTTCCAGGGTGAAGGGAGTAGATGATTTTATACAAAGAAGGATGGAACTGCTAGTGCTTTTGGGTGTGGTTGTGGGGGAGGTTTTTTCCTTTTTTTTCTTTTTTCCTCACAGCAACATTTATTATTATTATAGTTTGGGAATTCCCAATCCACCTTGGAGGAATAGTGATGATTAAACAGTGACCCACTTCTTAGGGAAGTCTGCTGCCTCCCTGGGGCCCATGTTAAAGACGTGACAAGAAAATTTCCTATCCTGGTATGGCCCTGAGGTTATTATCCATTATTGATTCTTCAGGTAAGCAGCAATGAAGTTGTGACAAGAAGTCTGAAGGCGATCAAGAAGGACTTCAGGGCCTTGGGACAACTGGTCAGGGGATCAGGAGCACAAGTAGTGTTCTCCATCCTTCCATTGGCAGGGAACGAAGAGGGAAGAAATAGGAAGAGCCAGCAGATCACCATTTAACTCCAACGCTGGTGTCACCGGCAGAATTTTGGGTTCTTTGGTCATGGGTCTCTCTATATGGTACCAGGCCTGCTGGTGACAGGTGGGGAACACCTGTCTCTGCGGGGGAGGATTCTGGCACAGCAGTTAGCAAAGCTCATTGAAAGAGCTTTAAACTAGTTTTGAAGGGGGAAAGGGATAAAACCAGGCTTGCTGGAGATAAGCTTGGGCATGACACGCCAGAGTTTGAAGGGCATTGTACTGGCGAGGACCTTTGGTCTGCCGTCTCAGTAGAGGTAGAGGATGGAGTCCCAGGCATCAGCAAGATGCATGAGCTGTTGATGTGCTAGAAACCAGGGAGGTGCCTGAGAATAGTCATACAGGAATTAGGGCTTCTCCTTCCAAAAAGGTGGCAGGATCAATAGCCCAACTAAAGTGCATCTGTATCAATGCATGCAGCATGGGCAACAAACAGGAGGAGCTAGAAGCCATTGTCCAGCAGGGAAACTATGACACAGTAGCAATGACAGAAACATGGTGCGACAATTCGCACAACTGGAGTGCTGCACTGGGTGGCTACAAATTCTTCAGAAGGGACAGGCAAGGAAAGCGAGGCGGTGGGGTAGCCCTGTATGTCAAGGGGTGTTTCAATTATCTAGAGGTTAATGATGGTGATGATAGGGTTGAGTGTCTGTGGGCAAGAATCAGGGGGAAGGCCAACAAGGTAGATGTCATGGTAGGAGTGTGGTATAGACCACCCAACCAGGATAAGGAGACAAACAGAATGTTCTATAAGCACCTGGAAGAAGTTTCACAGTCCCTAGCCCTTGTTCTAGGGGGGACTTCAACTTACCAGATGTCTGCTAGAATTACAATACGGCAGACAGGAAACAGTCTGGAGTGTACGGAAGATAACTTCCTGACGCAGCTGGTGAGTAAGCCAACTAGGGAAGGCACCCTGCTGGACCTGTTGCTTGTGAATAGAGAAGGACTTGTGGGGGATGCAACAATTGGAGGCCATCTTGGGTATAGTGATCATGGACAGAGTTTTCAATTGTCAGAGAAATAAAGACGGGGGACAATAGAACTGCTACTTTGGACCTCCGGAGGGCTGACTTCAGCCTGTTTAGGAGTCTGGTGGACAGAGTCCCTTGGGAGGCAGTCCTGAAAGGCAAAGGTGTGCAGGAAGGCTGGACAGTCTTCAAGAAGGAAGTCTTAAAGGCACAGGAGCAGGCCGTCCCCATGTGCCAAAAGACAAGCCAGCAGGGAAGAAGACCAGCCTGGCTTAAGAGAGAGCTTTGGATGGAACTCAGGAAAAAGAGGAGAGTTTATGACCTTTGATCATTGAGGAAGACTATGAGGATGTCGTCAGGTTTTGCAGGGAGAAAATTGGAAGGGCCAAATCCCAATGTGCTGGTTTGGGCTGGGATAGAGTTAATTTTCTTCGTAGTAGCTAGTATGGGGCCATGTTTTGGATTTGTGCTGAGAACAGCGTTGATTGATAATACAGAGATGTTTTCATCATTGTTGAGCAGTGCTTACAGAGAGTCAAGACCTTTTCTGCTTCTCACACCACTACACCAGTGACTAGGTTGGGGGTGCACAAGATGTTGGGAGGGGACACAGCTGGGACAGCTGACCCCAAATGACCAAAGGGATATTCCATACCGTATGATGTCATGCTCAGTGTACAAACAAGCGGGAAAACTGGCTGGGAGACCACTGCTTGGGGACAGGCTGGGCATTGGTCAGAGGGTGGTGACCAATTGTTTTCATTTGCATCGCTTGTCTTTCTTGTGTTTTATTTCCTTTTTTTTGTTGTTATTTTCCTTTTCATCAGTATTATTAGTAGTAGTAGTAGTAGTAGTATAAGTATTATAAGCATTATAACTATTATTTAGTTTAGTTTAGTTTATTTTAATTTAATTTAATTTAATTTAATTTATTTCATTTCATTTCATTTCATTTCTTAAACTGTTCTTGTCTCAAACCATGAGTTTTCTCACTTTTACTTTTCTGATTCTCTCCCTCATCCCTCTGGGGCAGGGAGAGAGTGAGTGAGTGAGCAGCTGTGTGGTGCTTAGTTGCCAGCTATGGTTAAACCACAACTATCGACTAGAACGTAACCTGGCAACTGCCATAAAAGACAATAAAAAATACTTTGATAAATACATTAACAACAAAAGGAGGGCTAAGGAAAATCTCCATCCTTTATTGGATGTGGGGGAAAACATAGTGACAAAAGATGAGGAAAAGACTGAGGTACTCAGTCTTTAATAGTAAGACCAGTTGTTCTCCAGGTACCCAGCCCCCTCTGATGGCAGATAGCAGTGGGGAGCAGAATGAAGCCCCGATAATCCAAGGGGAAACACTTAGTGATCTGCTACACCACTTAGACATCCACAAGTCTATAGGACTGGATGGGATCCACCCAAGGGTACTGACGGAGCTGGCAGAAGTGCTCACCAAAGCACATCCCATCATCTACCAGCAGTCCTGGCTACCAGGTAGGTCCCAGTTGACTGCAGGTTAGCAAATGTGACGCCCATCTACAAGAAGGGCCAGAAGGAGGATCCAGGGAACTACAGGCCTGTCAGCTTGATTTCAGTGCCAGGAAAGATTACGGAGTAGATCATCTTGAGTGCCATCACGTGGCACATACAGAACAATCAGGTGATCAGGTCCAGCCAGCGTGGATTTATGAAAGGCAGGTCTGGCTTGACTAACCTGATCTCCATTTATGACAAGATGACCCACTTAGTGGATGAGGGAAAGGCTGTAGATGTAGTCTACCTAGACTTTAGTAAAGCCTTTGACACCGTTTCCCACAACATTCTCCTGCAGAAACTGGCTGCTCATGCCTTGCATGGGCACACTCTTCGCTGGGTAAAAAAATGGTTGGATGGTCAGGCCTAAAGGGTTGTGGTGAATCGAGTTAAATCCTGTTGGCGACCTCCCACAAGTGGTGTTCCCCAGGGCTCGGTATTGGGTCCAGTTCTGTTTAATAACTTTATCTAAGATCGGGACAAGGGGATTGAGTGCACCCTCAGTAAGTTTGCAGATGACACCAAGTTGGGTGGGAGTGTTGATTTGCTTGAGGGTAGGAAGGTGCTGCAGAGGCATCTTTGGACAGGCTGGATTGATGGGCTGAGGCCAATTCTATGAGATTTAACAAGGCCAAGTGCCAAGTCCTACACTTGGGTCACAACAACCCCATGCAATGCTACAAGCTTAGGCAAAAGTGGCTGGAAAGCTGCCCAGCAGAAAAGGACCTGGGGGTGTTGATTGACAGCCGGCTGAAGATGAGCCAGCAGTGTGCCCAGGTGGCCAAGAAGGTCAACGGCATCCTGGTTTGTATCAGAAACAGTGTGGCCAGCAGGAGCAGGGAAAGGGATCATGCCCCTGTACTCAGCGCTGGTGAGGCCGCACCGCAAATACTGTGTTCAGTTTTGGGCCCCTCACTACAAGAAGGACATTGAGGTGCTGGAGCGTGTCCAGAGAATGGCAACGAAGCTGGTGAGGGGTCTGGAGCACAAGTCTTATGAGTAGTGGCTGAGGGAACTGGGGTTGTTTAGTCTGAAGAAGAGGAGGCTGAGGGGAGACCTCATTGCTCTCTACAACTACGTGAAAGCAGGTTGTACAGAGGTGCGTGTTGGTCTTCTCCCAAGTGACAAGAGATAGGACAAGAGGAAATGGCCTCAAGTTGCGGCAGGGGAGGTTTAGGCTGGATGTTAGGAAAAACTTTTTCGCTGAAAGGGTTGTCAGACATTGGAACAAGCTACCCAGAGAGGTGGTTCAGGCATCATCACTGGAGGTTTTTAAAAGACATGTGGATGAAGCACTTAGGGACATAGTTTAGTGGTGGACTTGGCAGTGTTAGGTTTACGGTTGGACTTGATGATCTTAAAGGTCTTTTCCAGCCTAAGCAATTCTATTATTCTATGATCCAAAGAGGTCTTTACAGTTGTTCACAACTGTCTTTTGGACCTGTTCATGACTATGCTGTACTAAAGAGAATCATGGTACAGACTGTAAAGAAAAACCAATGAAACACTATTATTTCTACTTATCTAGACACAAAAATATCCAATGAAATTTCAGCTGTCTAAGAATGGTTGTGGATCAAAAATAATATGAACTAGGAGTTCTTTTTTACGGTATTTGGCACATTTAATCAAATGAAATATAAGGAAATGCAATGCAATTTATAGAGGTTATGAAAATGGCTTAGTAGCACCTACCTGGAGTGGCATATGCATTACGACATTGCAAAGGGTGTGTAAAAACTGGTGAGCTACTGTAGATATTTATTCTTTATGCTTCACATGTTTCATTGCATCTAATGAAAAGGAAGTGAAGATTCCTCGTGTCTTGCACCAAGGTAATTTTTTTAAACTTTTTTTTTCTGATTCAATTAATGTTTTTAAGGAGAAAAGGTTTGAGTAAGCACTCTGCAGGGAGCTCCATACATCTTATCCCATTTACTTCTGAATCACACAAAATGGAGGTGCAGAGCTGCGATATTTACTTTGTAATCAGGCAGCAAGTGTCAGACTATGATTCAGATCTAGTCTGAATTTTTTCTGTTATTCACCTTATTTAATAAACTGTTACTTGAAAGAGGGAATGATAAGCTTTTGTACAATGAATCAAAAGAATGCCGTGCCTTCTTCCTTTATTATACATGCTACATTTGAAGCTAATGAAGCATAACCTCTGAGCTGATATTTTTATAGATGAAAGAGACATCATGTTACATATTCTGTTTATTTCATCAGCTTCTCTGTAGCCAACACAAAACACAGTAATTGCCTTGCACTTCATATCTGACAATTGATTCGCATTCTTGCTGATGTCTTGTCTAATAGTTTTCTAGTCTCTGCATGTTTAAGGTTCTAACTATGAATGAAAGAACAGGGGTGAAATGGGTGGAGGATAGTGGTGTATTTTAATTAGAAATTATTGCAGAAATAGTCCTGACTAATCTTTTTTTCCACATTTTCATTTTTTCCCCTCCATATCACATGTTGTTCAGATATCACTTTCCCCACTCCTTTTTTTTTTTAAGAACTGTATCATCAGCTAACTTTATTTCCATGGGGATTGCATGACTGACCAAAAAAGCCCACCCAGATAATAACTTCAGGTAAAACTTCACAGTCTTTACAGCATACATGACTGTCTTGTCTATAAAAAGAAATCAAAAAGAATAACGCATGACATAACAAGAACAACAAAATACTGATCACTATGCTAGTATGAGGCCAAGGATATGGTTTAAGCAAACTGTACCTTAGGACATGTATTTTAGTAGGGGAATGCCATGTTGACATATTATCTCCTATTTGTGGAGAAAAAAAAGTAATTGTAAATATAATTTTTCATCCTTTATTAATAAAAGATAGTGTATCTTTATAAGCTACTGCTCTGATTTCTTAACAACGTAAGTTTTACTGGATGGAAGTGTGTAAGAACCATAAACATGTCTCAATTAATAGAGCTTCCACAGTTCTTAAAAAATCAAAGACGTACTTTGTGTTTGTTTAAAGAAGTTTCTGGTTCTCAGATGGAGTGCCCTGGGAACTACATATGCATTCGCTGATGTTCTAATTTCTTTGATTGATAGTGAGAGGGTTTTCCCCACAGACAATACCTGTCGATTGATTCAAGTCAAACAGAGAGTGCAGGATGAAGTGCCAAACCGCAGAGTTCACCAGTGGTACCTTCACAGACACCATTTGGCCCATTTTCCTGTCCAACAGTGGATCTCCCGCTGCGAGATTTTACAGATGATGAATGTTTAAATGTTTTCAGAAGTTAATGAACTAATTCAAGGCTGAGGAATACACTGTGTTTGTATGTTTGTTTGTTTGATTGTTTTACTATTATTCAACTTCATAGAACGGTTTAGGTTGGAAGGGACCTTAAAGATCTTCTAGTTCCAACCCCCCTGCCATGGGCAGGGACACCTTTCACTAGACCAGGTTGCTCAAAGGCCCGTACAACCTGGCCTTGAACATTTCCAGAGCTGGAGCAGCCACAGCTTCCCTGGGCAACCTGTTCCAGTGCCTCACCACCCCCATGGTACAGAATTACTTCCTAGTATCTAATCTAAATCTGCCCTCTTTCAGCTTAAAGCCATTACCCCTTGAACTCCTATCACTACATGCCCTTGTAAAAAATGCCTCTCCAGCTTTCTTGTAGGCTCCTTTCAGGTACAGGAAGGCTGTTAGACGGTCTCCCCGGAGTCTTCTCTTCTCCAGACTGAACAACCCCAACTCTCTCAGCCTGTCTTCATAGCAGAGGTGCTCCAGCCCTCTGATCATCTTAGTGGTCCTCCTCTGGACTCACTCCAACAGGTCCATGTCCTTCTTATGTTGGGGGCCCCAGAGCTGGACACTCTACTACAGGTGGGGTCTCATGAGAGCAGAGTAGAGGGGGAGAATCACCTCCCTCGACCTGCTGGTCAGGCTTCTTTTGATGCAGCCCAGAATATGGTTGGCTTTCTGGGCTGCAAGCATGCACTGCTTGGTCATGTTGAGCTTCTCATCAACCAACGCCCCCAAGTCGTTCTCCTCAGGGCTGCTCTCAGTCCCTCAATCCATTCTTCTAATCCAAACTTCTAAGTTAAAAGGTAACATGTCTCATTTGGTAACCCCTGGACAGGCTGTTGAAGTCTGGTAGAGCACCCTGGAGAAGTACTACTGCAGGCATCTGCATTTGGCCACTGTTCTATTGTTCTCCCCAATTAGGGAAAGATAATTGAAATGCTTCGTGTTTTTTCACCATCCAGGAAGACTAGTGACAAAATGACCACAGGAGGAAAAAAAAAATTGAAAAAAGATGAGGAAGAACAAGGAATCAAAGGGCCAGGGCTGTAAAAAAAAGACAGTGGCAGAGACAATGAACAAAGCACTCTTGTGAGTGACCACTTCTTCTTGAAGCTATTTAAAGCTTCACAGCAATATCTACCAAGAAGCAAGATGGGAATAGAAATAGGCTTCAGAGTTACCGGGATCTCTCTCATGTTTCCTCCTTCTAGTGCTTGGTCATGGATCAGAGATGACCAAGATAGGCATCAAGGATATCTAGCAATCAGGTGGGTGATGGTAATAACCTAATGACAAGACGTGGATCAGCAACTGACTGCTCCCTGGTATATGTGAGGTACATGTGTGCATGTCTCTTTTTAGGGCATATACGTTGAAAGTGGAAAATGGACTTGATGCTCAACCTCACAGGTGAACCACAGGTGTTGACTTTCCAACTGTGTGATGTCGAATGGGATCTCAAGTTTTGCAGAAATTTCAGATAAAGCTCTTTCTTTTTTTCTTCCTTTTTTTTTTTTTTTTCCCCATAAGCAAGCAGAACTGAAACATTCAGAAAATTTCTAAAGCCACATATCACACAAAACAAGTAAGAGGAAGGTAACCTTTCAAACAGGGGAGAATACAGATCTGGTGAGTGAGACAGCCTGGAAGTAAAAATCTGAAAACAAGTCTCCCGTCTGCCTATTGCATGCTTGCAATGTTGATTCTCCCTCTGATCTTGCTTCTAGCAAGTCTAACAATAATGATATTTGGCTTGCAGAAAACTTCATTCATTCCTCTTTCCTTACTGTATCTGTTTTCTAGATATCATTCTTCCTACTGAAGTCTCAAGAGGTCTATTGAAGCTACAGGCTCTATACATTTGCTTGATCTATGCCCCTTCTATTCCCCTATCCTCCTTCCAGGACCTTATTCCAGATGAATTTTCTGAGGTATTTTTAAAGAAAATATGTCTTTCAAGATCCACTTGATTTAGTGGGCAGCATGTGATTCACACGTAGCAGATGGTACACAAACAGGCCAACAAGTTGTCTGGCACAAGATGAAAAAGAAAATTCAGTCTTTGCAATGCCATTCTTCTCTTATACCCATGGCTATTTTGTCTGTCCACTTAGCAAATTGACCATGGTTTCCTTCCTCCTTATGAGACATGCTGAAGTTATAAGGGCAAGAAAAATGGGGGATTTTGTGTAAAAAGCACCAGACTGAAGATCAGGCAAAACACAACTTTCTTTATTCTGCCTGAGACCTCACGTGTCCTTGAAGATGTTTAAGGACCATTCTAGCTGCCTTGTCTTAAATATATACTTCAATAGCAGGAGTCTATGGATATTAATATTTAGAAAGAATATAAACAACCTTTAAGAAAAGCAGCCTACTAATAAAAAAGATTGAGGCTGCGCACACAAATCCAAGACAGAATTCTAGTGGTTGCAAGAGCAACCAGCACACTTCCTCTAGTATGTGTTTCTATGTCATTTATATCTACATGTTTTCATTAATATGTTATATTACTAGTTTTCCTATAGCCACACATAAAATATTGTACACTCTGATGCTTGTTTTCTTTCTTTGATGTTTTTGATACTTTGAATGCACTGAACTGAGAACATGAGGAAGAAAAAAACCCACCACATGTAAAAGAATGCATTGACTAATACAATGATAAGCCATATCAATTAAAAACATTGGCCTTCTATGCAGTGCAGATATCAGTTGTACTTATTTGATACTCTTAATAGTTTGCTTTTATCTTATTCTATTCTCTCTCTTCTTTTGCCTAGCACTCCTGAAGTTTTTGATTCTGAGAGGTTTTGCTTTGATTTTGTCTGGTTTATTTTTGGGGTTTTTTAGAAAAAAAAATTTCTTTATAAATTCTATATTGGCTGAAGTGTGATTTTGAAGTTCAGAAGTTCACTAGTTAACAAGTTCAGTAATGACATTCATATCTATATATATGCATAGTAACTTTATCTGTTTCACATTTCTCCAACATTCTCCTGCAGAAACTGGCTGCTCATGCCTTGCATGGGCACACTCTTCGCTGGGTAAAAAAATGGTTGGATGGTCAGGCCTAAAGGGTTGTGGTGAATCGAGTTAAATCCTGTTGGCGACCTCCCACAAGTGGTGTTCCCCAGGGCTCGGTATTGGGTCCAGTTCTGTTTAATAACTTTATCTAAGATCGGGACAAGGGGATTGAGTGCACCCTCAGTAAGTTTGCAGATGACACCAAGTTGGGTGGGAGTGTTGATTTGCTTGAGGGTAGGAAGGTGCTGCAGAGGCATCTTTGGACAGGCTGGATTGATGGGCTGAGGCCAATTCTATGAGATTTAACAAGGCCAAGTGCCAAGTCCTACACTTGGGTCACAACAACCCCATGCAATGCTACAAGCTTAGGCAAAAGTGGCTGGAAAGCTGCCCAGCAGAAAAGGACCTGGGGGTGTTGATGGACAGCCGGCTGAAGATGAGCCAGCAGTGTGCCCAGGTGGCCAAGAAGGTCAACGGCATCCTGGCTTGTGTCAGAAACAGTGTGGCCAGCAGGAGCAGGGAAGGGGTCGTGCCGCTGTACTCAGAGCTGGTGGAGCTGCACCTCAAATACTGTGTTCAGTTTTGGGCCCCTCACTACAAGAAAGACATTGAGGTGCTGGAGCGTGTCCAGAGAATGGCAACGAAGCTGGTGAAGGGTCTGGAGCACAAGTCTTATGAGTAGCGGCTGAGGGAACTGGGGTTGTTTAGTCTGAAGAAGAGGAGGCTGAGGGGAGACCTCATTGCTCTCTACAACTACGTGAAAGCAGGTTGTACAGAGGTGCGTGTTGGTCTTCTCCCAAGTGACAAGAGATAGGACAAGAGGAAATGGCCTCAAGTTGCGGCAGGGGAGGTTTAGGCTGGATGTTAGGAAAAACTTCTTTGCTGAAAGGGTTGTCAGGCATTGGAATGGGCTGCCCAGGGAGGTGGTTGAGTCACTATGAGTCACCATCCCTGGAGGTATTAAAAAGACCTGTATACATGGTGCTTAGGGACATGGTTTAGTGACAGGCATGGCATTGTTGAGTTAGTGGTTGGAGTTGATGATCTTAAAGGTCTTTTCTAACCTAAACAATTCTATGATTCTACGATTCTATATTCACTTTCTGTCCATAAGAAGAATGAGACATGCATGTCTACTTTTTCTCCCATCTTACTTATATACAAATTTACTGTGCACTGCTGCTGAGGCTCTCTGCCAAAGAATCAGAATTATAATGCTGGTTACAACAACATGAAACAATGAGCTACAAGTTTTACAAAACCAAATTGCATAGAGATGCTGCAAGTCATGTGATTTTGAATTTCTATTTGTAAGCCAACCAATTCAAAAACATTTAAGAGTAATTATTTATTTTTATTTTTCTGGTAGAATTTAACAATTTATAAGACTCTATACATGCATCTGGATAAATGCTATCTCCATGGTTACACATAATTTTAACTCTCTATCAATATCTCTCTCTCACCACTGATAAATGTCCAGATAAAGAGACCGAGAGAAAAATAGATGGATGCTTCATTTAACTGGGAAGTGAAAATGTCATTCTTCTTAAAGTTAATTTTATTTTCCTTCCTCCACAGTAGTCATAAAATATTAGTTTGATTCTTGTAAATTAATACAAAGACCAGAAAGTAACAGATAGGAATAACAGTAAAGCCATGAATGTCAAGGTAACACTCTTTCTTTCTGAAACATACATAACTTCTGAATAGTTTGTTAATCTGAATTTAACAAGTAATTTCCCGCTAAGGCCTCAAGTTTCTGAACTATGGTCTATTACACATGTAAATTAATATAATCTTGCACAAATAATAATAGAAAGAAACACATTTGTTTTACTATTAGCATTTGTGGAATCGTTATAGGCAAGAGAATGATCACCACTTTAGACACTTTTCTGCAAAAAATAATGTTTGTCCTGTCCAGTCTACTAGATGAGGTTAGTTATAATAGGTAAGGCTATCTGAAAAGGAAAGTGTTCAGCTAAAAATATTACTCAGTATTTTGCTGTATGCTATATGCTAAATCATAAGTTATAGTAAAGATATACAAACTATTGCTGCAGATTCCTCATTGAATTGTGAATGTGGGAAGTAAAGACAGTGACAGACAGAACAAGCAGACATGGAGAATTCACAAAAATGGACTGTGAACATGGTCTGATGGATATATGTCATTGGATAGAGATGCCTGATGACTCAGAGTGCAGAGCTTCCTGAACTTATGATGATCTAGGAAGAACAGAGCTCAGGCTAAAAATTCTACACTTGAATATTCCTAAACTAGGGTCACATAGAAGGATATAGATGGATAGCAGTATTTTTTTTCTGCCTATACATTTTCTTCTAATTAATTAATTAATTGCTATACCATAATGTGATTTCTGACACTATTTTGACATTTTTTAGGAAACCGTATTTTATGAAGGTACTTCTCCAAAGAATTTTTGATGCTCTGATTCTAAATCAAGAGAAAGCCTGATGGCTCACAGATCACACAGCATCATTCTCTCTTTAATTTTGGCTGACATCAAGGAAATTTTTTTTTTTGAGCTCACTGGAATATTTCATAACAGATTCCATGACTATATGTTTAAAATTCGCATTACATCCTGAGTATCAATATAATCCGCAGAAAGTGGCAAGCAACAGACACTATGTGGATTCCCCACTTTCTGATGGACACATTACCATTTTCATGTAAACAAGCGAATAGATTTACAAGCATCGCTGGTTTCAACTTTCTGCTGTATCACAAATCCTACCAATCCTGTAAGGAAAATGAGAAACTTGTAACTGTGTGGTGGCTTAGACACAGCAGTATCCAGATGCCCACCCAGCTGCAACTCCTCCCCCCTCCTTCTTCTCTGGCCTTAGTGTTCTCTATGATGTTTCTCACTTTCTCACTCCTTTTTTACCTTCCTCCTCTCTCTGTCCAGTGTTTCTACCCTTTGCTAAATACATTTCCCCTTAGATGCTACCATCTTGGCTGAGGGGCTCAGCTGTGCCCTGCGGTGGGTCCGTTGTAGCCAGCTGGAAGTGGCTGTGTCTGGCAGGGGGCAGCCCTGGTCCCTCCTCACAGAGGCCACCCCTGCAGCCTCCTTCTCTGCTACCAAAACCTTGACTCCTACACCCTATAGAAGCCACTTCTCAGAATTTATAAGAAATTAATTAATGGCATTCAGAATTCATCAGTGTGGTTGTTGTTTTGCATAAATCAATTATAAGACTTAATTAAATTTAGTAATGCAAGCATAATTTTGAATTCAATGTTTTTGGATGTTGGAATTAGAAGATTTATAGATCAGAGCCAAGTTAGTTATTTTACAAACTCATGTAGATTAACAAATTGACAAAAAAGATAAGCTGTTCACACTTATTGCACTAAGCAATACCCCACAGAATTTTGTGCAGACAATATTATTTCCCTATAATGAGAGATGAAATGGCAAATTTATGAGCAATTATAGCTAAATCACTGCATATTATCAATTACCATAAAAACTTTTTTTTTTCCTCATAAATCATGAGGGGAATAACACTAAGTGCAAATGTAAAGCCATTTTTGTACAGTTAGGTTTGCATGAGAATTACTACAATGGGATCAAACCTTTCCCACCACAACAGACAGGGTGAGGAGATGCACAGAGAAAGAAAAGAGTAATGTGTTGGAAAAGGAAAAGAAAAGACTGGTGAGTTTGTCTGATCTTCCAAATCTACTTCTCTGCAGATGAGTATATCACAGAATCACAGAATCATTAAGGTTGGAAAAGACCTGGAAGATCATCAAGTCCCACCGTCAACCCACCACCACCATGTCCACTAAACCATGTCCCACAATGCCATGTCCACATGTTCCTTGAACACCTCCAGTGATGGTGACTCCACCACCTCCCTGGGCAGCCTGTTGCAGTGTTTCACCACTCTCTCAGTAAAGAAATTTTTCCTAATATCCAACCTAAACCTCCCTTGGTGCAACTTGAGGTCATTTCCTCTTGACCTGTCACTTGGGAGAAGAGACCAACACCCACCTCTCTGCAACCCCCTTTCAGGTAATTGTAGAGAGCGATAAGGTCTCCCCTCAGCCTCCTCTTCTGAAGACTAAACAACCCTAGTTCCCTCAGCCGCTCCTCATAAGACTTGTGCTCCAGACCCCTCAAGGCAAGACTCTAGGCTGGATGTATGTCAGGGAGTGCTCCCCCATTCACAAATATAGATGTACACCACAGCCGCATTCCTGCTCCACCATGTGCTGAGATCTGGGTCACACTAGCTCTAGTTCTTCTCTCCTGGGAACCTCTCTCTGCAGAGTGGGAAGGTGGAGAGTGAACCAGGATCACCTCCTATTGTGACTTGGTGCAGTCATAGAGACCAAAAGCAGAACACAATTTTACCTTATGTTCCATAACCTTCTGATAATGAAGGCTTTCCAACCCAAACTGGTGTTCACATTCACAGCATTAACTTCTATATTTTACTACCATTTACAGCACATCCAGGACCAATACATCCCTGGGAGATCTGGAGGACTAGTGTGCATAGTGAAGGTGGGAAATACAGCAGAAAAAGAAGAACTTGGTTTCTCTACAGCTGCAGATTCTTCACTGCCTCTTACTCCAGATTTCCCTTCCAATGTGCATAAACCTCTCTTTCTCAAAAAAGAATACATGGAATTTTAATGAGGGGGTTTTGGTCTAGTGACACAATTAAATAATGGATTTCCTTCTCTTCTATCCTTTCCTCTACCTTCCTTCCTTCTCCTTGTCTCCCCCCCTTTGTCTCTCTTTCCCTTTCTTCTTTCCTTCTTCCCTCTCTATCTCCCTCCCTTCCTTGCTTTCTTTTTTCCCCCTTTCCCTCTTTTTTAAGAAAGGTATGACACATGCAGGAACAATGCCATATACAAGCAACCTCCCACAGAGAATCTTCATACTAAGCCTTCTAGCTTAAAGAATAGCCCTTTTACTTCTGCTCCTCCCCAGGATACTCTAACACTTCCTCACATATGATACGATTCTATTCCAGTGTGTACACTGAATTTCAAACACAAAACCTTGGCTAGCTCCGTGCTGTCTTCCAGATGACATAGTCCTGGGAGGTTTGAGCTTTTTCTGTCTGCAGCTGGTTAGAAAAGGACTTCAGTTAAATGCATAATGCACCTATAAAATATAAAGTCTATTCCGATGGTCATAATAAGGTATCACTACTGTCTCTGACATGTCCTGTTGCACTGCTTGGGGGAACAGCAATTGAAATTTCACTTACCAAGAGAAATAGGTATGAAATTCCCCACTTCCTTGTTAAAATTGCTGTATAGTCTTGTTGGTTGTCCATGTCTCATAGACCTTTGATTTCAGTGAAAATGGAAAAAGTGATTTAATGAGAAAATGATAGAATTTGGAAAACATATTAAGTCATTTAAGACTTTATGAAAGAATAAACTGTAAAAATATACATTATATTACTAATCAAAAGTTTTCCTGCATATCCTTCCTTTGGGTAATAGATAGATGTGATAATACCACAGTGATGACATTCTCTTCACTTCTGATGAATGCAGAAAAAACCTCTATGGGCCTTTCTATCCCAGTGATGAAAAAAATTCTTCCTTTTTTTTTCCTTGGGCTGTTAACATTTTACCTCTGAGCAGGTTGCAAGTAAATATAATGGAATAAGTTTCACATAAGGCCCAAATATCTGATCCAAATACCCTGAATCTACCATCTGCAGTCAATTGCCTACATTTCTCATGTGAAGAAATGACAAATTCCCCTTGCTCTCTGTTAATAGGATAATGTGATGTCCTAATGTTAGATAAATAAAACTGTAGAAATCCCAAAATGTTGGAAAAGGAGGCAAAGAATTTTTACATTGATTTGAAAACTATTGGTTTTACACCTTTAAGAACAATTTAGAAAGAACTATTTTCTATAGGTTTCTTCTATCCAGAGTCACTATTTACTTTCTGGTGAAGATGGCTTTTTGTGAATAGTGGACAACAACAACAACAACAACTCAACCTGACACTGATAATCCCATAAAATAAAGAAAACATGAAGTTTCTCTACAGAGAAACTATGTATTCTGGATTTTACGAGTCAGCATGTAATGATGGTAGCCCTCTTCTAGAAGGATATAATTCTTCCAAATTTGAAATTAAAAGCTAGAATATCCTTACTATAAGCTTATTGCTACCTCTGTTGGTGAACTTCGTACAATGACTCCTCAGCTGTCTTCTCTTTCCTGCTTACCATGGACTTTTGTGTCGTTTTGTTTCTTTAAGCGAAGTTTTTGACGTTTTCCATTCTTTAAACCCTTCTTTTACCAATAAGTCACTGACAACAGCCTGAGTGACTTTGCGATAACACACTAGGGAATGACTAATCAAGGAAGCCAAGTCATAGTCAGGCAGGTGATTTCAGTATTAAATTCACACAGAGTTATACAGACCAAAGAGGGAAAAGCTCACATTCTGGAATTGAAATTCAATAAAACTCATGTTTCTGTTCCTTGTCTCAGATACACAAACCATTAAGTTGATAAAATCATTTAAAATGTTAATATCCTATGCACTGAGACCTGAATGACTCAGAGTTCAGATCCTTTAAAGTAAAATTCAGTGAATTCCAGACTAATACTGACCACATGTGGATGCATCTCATGTAACCTGGTAGCTTTTTGTTTTAGTGGCTATCAACAGTCCAGTTCCCAAATTGTAATCCCAATCCCACTATCCACTTCAGTGGGAGAAGACTGCCTTTTAGCAGACTCAACCGGGAGGCTGAAGAAGATATTCATCCTACCAGGTTTAAATTTTGAAGGGCTAGTTTTTCTAAATTCCTGCCTGATTAGTCAGGTATATGCAAAGAAAACACACGCTTGTTTTTGCCTAGGCAAAAATTCTCTACAAATTTAGTTATTTTGAGTCAGTTTGAAGCACAATCATGAGCCAGAGTTGGGAAGTTCTGAATATTGCTGACCAGGCATTGTACTAATCTGTGAACAAATGAAAAGGAGTAATGTGGGTCTTTAAGAGCACAAGTCCCATTCTGCCGAAACAGACTGACATTCACTGTCAGATGATAACAAAAAACTAAAATCTCCAATTTTTCTTAAATCCTGTTTGTTTGTTTGTTAGGTGTTGCCAAATCTGATAGCCTGATAGCTGCAAGTGTGCAGCGACTTCATGTTTGCAATTCCAGCCAGCAGCAAACTGAGCATGTAAACCTGATGGGGAAACACATTGCACTTTAGATGTGTATATATATACCTACAAAGATCTATACATGTATTTTATATGTATGGCCTGTCACTGTAATCAACACAGAAAGAAAACACACTCACAAACATGAACAGGACTAACAACCTGATCCCCTCCTTGGCTCTTCAGGATGAAAGCTCATTAATGGAAAATACATATACTCATACATGTTGTGCTGGTTTTGGCTGAGATAGAGTCAATTTTCTTCATAGTAGCTAGTATGGGGCCATGTTTTGGATTTGTGCTGAAAACAGAGTTGATACACAGGGATGCTCTAGTTACTGCTGAGCAGTGCTTACACACAGTCAAGGACTTTTCTGCTTCTCACACCACCCCACCAGTGAGTGGGCTGGGGGTGCACAAGAAGTTGGGAGGGGACACAGCTGGGACAGCTGACCCCCACTGACCAAAGGGATATTCCATACCGTATGATGACATGCTCAGTATGTAAACTAGGGGGAAAGCTGGCCGGGGGACCGCTGCTTGGGCTGTGCATCGGTCGGAGGGTGGTCAGCAATTGTTTTCATTTGCGTCACTTATCTTTCTTGTTTGTTTTTGTTGTTATTTTCCTTTTCATTACTATTATTATTACTATTATTATTACTATTATTATTATTATCATTTCATTTCATTTCATTTCATTTCATTTCACTTATTAAACTGTTCTTCTCTCAACCCATGAGCTTTCTCACTTTTACTTTTCTGATTCTCTCCCCCATCCCACCTGGGGGGAGTGAGTGAGCGGCTGTGTGGTGCTTAGTTGCCAGCTGGGCTTAAACCACGACCCATGTATACATATATGTATATGTATATGTATATGTATATGTATATGTATATGTATATGTATATGTATATGTATTTTGTGTGTGTGTGTCTGTATGTATGGGTATAGTTACATATACATATATATATGTACACATGTATATATATGGATGTGGAGTGTATATGACACAGGGGAGAGAGACAATGAACAGCAGCCTTGTGAGGCAATGATGTACAGAGCTGGTAAGCAAAGGGCCTGGGCTGACATGACAGAAAGGTATCATAAAATCAACAAAACAGCTCTTAAGCAGAGCATTCGCATGTAAGCAAAGACAAGCCTCCAAGGTACCTTTATGGTAAAACCACCCAGACCCTTTCTGGGAAATCAGCATGCTGCTCTCTGAATTGCCTGTGCAGCAATACATGCAGCATGTGGAATAAACAGAAGGAATTAGAGATCTGTGTGGAGCTGCAGGGCTACTTGCTGCAACTTGCTGGGACCTTGCTGGGATCACATCTACGTGGTGGGATGACTCGCATGACTGGAGTGCTGCAATGGAGACATACAGGCTCTTTAGGAAGGACAAGCCAGGAAGACGAGGAGGGGGAGTTGCCCTTTAAAAGAGAGCAGCTGGAGCGCATGGAGCTCTGCCTGGGGATGGATGACGAGCCAATGAGAGCTTATGGGTAAGGATTAAAGAGCAGACCAGTATGTCTGTTAAAGACCAGGTATCTGTTAAGGCCACCTGATCAGGAAGAACAAGTAGATGAGACAGCTGGAAGCAGGTTCACATTCACAGGCCCTGGACCTTATGGGACCACCCCAATATCTGCTAGAGGGACAGCACAGCAGCACATAAGCAGCTCATGGGGCTCCCAAAGAGCATCAGTGACAAGTTACACAAGTGACAGAAGACTGCACAAAGAATGGTGCCTTGCTGGACATCATATGCACAAACAAGGAAGGACCTGAAAAGATTCTGAAGGTCCAAGGCAGCCTTGGTTGCAGTAACCATGGGATGGTGGAATTAAGGATCCTGAGAGGTAGGAGCAAGCAAAATGCAAGCTCACAACCCTGAAATTCAGGAGTGTAGGCTTTAGCCTCCTCAGGAGTCTGCCTGAAAGAGTCCCATGATATACAGCCTGGAGGGAATAGAGGTACAAGCAAGCTGCTGCAAATTCAAGGGTGGTCCATCCCAATAAGCAGGAAGTCAGGCAAAAATGCATGGATGAACAAGGATGTCCTGGCAAAATTCAAACAAAAAAAGGAAGTATACAGAAGGTAGAAGGAGGGACTGGTAACCTGGGAGGAGTGTAATGACACTGTCCAAGCATGCAGAGACACAGTTCAGAAATCCAAATCCCACCTGGAGTTGAACTTGGCAAGGGATGTCAAAGACAACAAGGAGGGCTTCTGTAAGTACATAAGCAGGAAAAGGAAGACTAGGGGAAACGTGGATCTGGTGGTGAATGGAACTTGAGGCAGCAGTGTGCCCTTGCCGCAAAGAAAGCTAATGGTATCCCGGGCTGCCTTAGGCAAGGTATTGCCAGCAGGCGAAGGGAGATGTTTCTTTCCCCTTTATTCAGCACTGGTGAGGCTACCCATGGTGTACTGCATCTGGTTCCCAGCACAAAAGAACTATGGAGTTACTGGAAAGAGGCCAGCAAGGGGCCACTAAAAGAATTATGGGATTGGAGTATCTCATGTATGAGGAAAGGCTGAGAGGGCTAGGATGTTAAGCCCAGAGAATGGGAGGCTCAGGGGAGATCTCATCACTGTGTACAAATATCTGAAGGGAGGGTGCAAGGAAGACAGAGCCAGGCTCTTGTCAGTGGTCCCTAGTGACAGGACCAGAGGCAATGAGCACAGACTGAAACACAGGAGGTTCTCTCTGAACATCAGGAAACACTTCTCACTGTGAGGGTCACCAAGCACTGGCATAGGTTGCCCTGAGAGGTTGTGGTGTCTTCATCTTTGGAGATCTTCAATAGCCATGTGAAAATGGTCATGGGCAACCTCTCTATGTTACCTTGTTTGAGCAGGGGGGTTGGATGAGATGACCTCCAGAGGTCATTTCCAACCTAAACTATTCTGTAATTCTAAATGGAAAAAAAGGAAAAACGGAAAAAGTTTGACACTTACATTTTCTCCTATTCCATACTTTCATACTGAAAGATGAGCCAAGAACCTGCAGAAAAACCATCAGCTGTGTCCAAATTACAGATGATTTCATCAAAACCATTCTTACCTTCAACAAGGGCAGTGATCTGCCATTCTTTCCTAAGCTGTTTGAGTTTTTTAACCTGTCCCATACAGTTCATGCTTAACAGACAGAAGACTCTCCTTTTCCTTTCTCTTTTACTTTTGTTGTGTATGTTTGAGTTTCAGCTTATAGTGTTGAAAATGGGAAGTTGCTTTTTACTCAGCAGAATCTGTTCCGTGTCAAGAGTTACCAGTAAATAACATCTTTCTGTCAACAGAACTCTTCCTACTATTTCTACTCGTGCCCTCGGAAGTGGCTGACTGCTACATCTACAACTAAGACATGAGGCTTAAGGGCCAAACCCTGTTAATATGGCAATAAATAGAAGCTTTACCATTCACTGCAGTGGGAATAGGTACAGATTCTAAGTTTATGTAGAGAAATTTTATTGTTGTTTAATTTAAAATTAATGCCTGTATGTGGTCTGGTCTCATATACAAATTGTTTTTCACACTCTTACATTCTGCTATAAATAGATGTAAAAAACTTACAGAATCAGTTTGCTAATAAAGATTATTTTTACTTGACCTCTTTTCTGAAATTTGTGCAGGACATAATATTCTTTCTTGTAATGTCAATTAACAGTTTTTTCTTGTTTTGCTGATATTAAACACATATATTTCATATCTGCAACAGTTAGACTTTGAAAAGAATAGGCTTTATTTATCAAAGAATGGAAATAATCCTCAAAAAGTCCATTTTCACTTTTTATTTTTAATTTTACAATGACATTGTGTTTGCTGATATAGATCAGGATTACTCTTCTGATGGAAAAAAAGGGTGATCAAAACCTTGTTCCCTGTTCTAGGCTTATAGTAATAGATTGAAACACAAGTCCTCAAGTTTTAGAATACCTTAAATTCTACTCTCGCAGAAGTTAGATTACACAATGCCAGAGGAATGGTTTTTATTCAGCTTTTAGGGAATGAAATATAGTCTATGTGTGCAATCTCCCTTAGTTTCTCTGAAAACAAGGAAGAATTGTATTTGCTAGTGTTACTCTTATTCAGTTACTTGTCTTCCGACAAATAGAAGAAAATTGTGCAAGGATATAACTATGAAAAAGTCCAAGTTAGGAGGAAAAACCCCAAAGGCACAGGAAAACAAAATATGAGGCTGTAGATGTAGTGACTCAAAGTGCTGCTGAAGCTTCAGCCATTATGAGTTTCCCAGCTGAAATCCTCTTTTTTAAATACCCTTGTCCTTCAATGACAAAGACCTAATAAGACAATTTACTTCTTGAAGAACTTATAATCATCACAGAAAGGAATATTTTACAGCTGTGGAATTGAGCCACAGAAACATGAAGTAATATGTGAACAGTACACACACAACATGAAAAAGAAATTAAGCTATTGTACTATTTTCACAAACTTAAAAATGTACCTTTTAATCACCATATTGTAAGATTTCACTAAATCAAACAGTCTTAGCATATTCTTTCAAGCTGATAAAATTTAATGAAAAATGGGAGTGTTTTAAATTTAAACGTCATGAATACTTCCCTGTGTTAAATTTGGGAGCATCTGTAAAGTGACGGAAAGCAGATCTGTTGTTGTAGAAACTTAGGGAGTAGTTTTGTACTCTGATAACTTTGTTGGAAATTGTTTTCTCTTTCTTCTATGCTGCCAGGAATCTAGATGTCTTAGGCAAAGTCAGCCCCAAGGCCATGGACTTGCTATGGAAAGACTGATACCAGAGCACTACCCCTGCAGCACAGAATTCGCCTCTCTCCATGTCAAGTTTAATGTCTTCTTTCAAACAGCTTGGGTAGCCAAAGGATTTGTGCAGTATGTAGAAAAACACTATAAAGAGGAGTAAGAACTTTTACCAAGTGGCTTACATCAGACAATGAAGAGATGCTAAAAGAGACAGTAAGAGTTTGTTCTACAGAGGCTTAATCTGATATCGCTGTGATACTGTGCAAAATAGTCTACCAGAGAAAAGGGAGCTAGGATGGCTGAGAGCAATAAAAAACACAACATGTTTTTACACTTCTAAGTGGGCAATAGACCCAGCAGGGAAGCACCAGAAAACTGCAGTAGAAGGTTCACTTACTGATTAGATAGTAGTAAAAAGGCAGGTATGTTACCATATGATAGGAAGCTCTTATGGGAGATGATTCTATTTAATTTCATTTCATGTTTTATTAAAATGTTCCATAGACAATAAAACAGTCATTGTATGAGAGACTTTAAACTTCTCTGATCTCACAGGTAAACAAGTGTTTAAGTCAATGTGGTTTTGGGCATTTAAAATTGTATCTTCTTTTTCTGAGTATGGTTTTAGGTAGAACCATAATTATTTTGTGTCTACAGGAAATGCTTTTTAGCTATTCATGATAAAAGTATGAAGCTAGCTCTGCTGGCTAACTCCCAAGCTCCTGTAGAAAGGAATTTTGCCTTTTGTTATGCCTTGGATTTAAAAGAAGACACTGGTGCAGTACAGTAAAGAGTAATATTTTGGATAACATGATAAGTATCATATTTTTTCAACCCCAGCATGTTTCTCAGTTCATCTAATTTCAGCGGTGAGAACATATTATAAGCAAAACAGCAAAGTTAAGAATGCTGAGTGATCCACAGCTTTGACAGAATTCAACTCAAGCTACTTTTAAGTATACTATTAAAAAAAGTGATTTAATTTAAAATCTGTGTTGTTTTAAAACACACTTTCTTGAATTTCTTTGGGCCAGGGAACAATGATACAAATACAATGAATAGGGAATAAACTACTGTAAATAAAGTTATCTAATATGAGGAGTCAAAGATGATTCAGGAAGAATCCTGCTCACCTGATATTTCCAGCTTAGCCTCTGTTTTGTTTACTAATATAATTTATATGACGTATATCATGCCTTTTCTTTCACATTAATAAGAGAGTCTTAAATGGCCCAAAGCAGAGTGAGGTGCAGTCTCATGACATAGTCTAGTCTCTCTCTTACATTGGTTTATGGAAACACAGACAATGGAAGCACAAGCTAGCCCTACATTAAATTGCATTTAAAGGAAAAATAAATCCCTTGCTAGTGTCTGGCTCTCTATCAAATAAGAGATGGAATAGTCAAGACTTTACATAGTCATTATGATTATTCCCAAAAGATTAATTAAAAGCTGGTTTAGTGACTATTACCTTCCTTACATTGCAGCTTCCCAAAACCAAGAATATCTGAAAATAGAAAACCTTAACTCCATAGGAGAGAAGTTAATCAAGCGTTGAATGTTAACCATGGTGGCTTTGTGGGTTCCACAATACCAAAATTTGTATCTTGTATTCACACCACATACTTACAAAACCCTTTCTTTATATTTTTCACATATAGCAGAAATATAATAATACTGGACTATCTGTCCAATTAAGGAAAATTAGTTGTTTAATTAATTTCTGTTTATTTAAACAGAAATTAATTGTTTACATTTTCTGAACAAACAGTAAGAAATAGTGGTTGGCAATGTCATTTTTACTCCTTGAAATGAAAGAGACCTATTACCAGGACAACATCCATTTCTATTCTGTGTGGAACAGTGAAGAACTCTCTAGATGAGGAGCTATGGGGTGAATGTGTTTGTTTGTTATCTATTTCTGGCAAGACACTTTACCATGAATCAGCGCTTGTCTTTAGAACAATCAAAAAGACGTGGAGTATTTTGAGGTTACGCTCATACAATTTGATCATTCTTTCTACAGAAAGTCAGAAGTTTAGAAAAAGCAATAGGCTTTTTTCTGAGCCTTTGCACATTTCTGAAAATAAAATCCAAATCCAAGTTTCCAAAAGATCCAAAACATTTGGTAAACTTCCCCTTACCTGTCCTTCAGAAGTTTCAGGGGTTTTGTGCCAGAAATGCAATGTGACTGGTTCTCAAGAACTACCAAGAGCCAAAAGTGTTCAAAGCAAATTATACCAGACTCCTGTGATTCAATTACAGTGATAAATTAGCTATGAAAAATCATGGTCAAAATAAATGGAAAATAGAGTCTTTTGATTTGTGTAAAATTGTATGAATGATTGTGGATTGCTTACTGTAATGACTGACCAATCAGGCAGTCGCATATACAAAAGATTTTCTTGCCTATCTTACATGTGCAAGAAAGAGTATTTGGAGAACATTTATGTGATCTCCCTTACATCACCAAACACAGTATTTTTGCCTATACAAATAATCAGTCTTGATAGAAATTAATTCAGTTATTTCACTGGTATATCTGAAGATGTCTGAAGTTTACTTTTAAATGTAAAGATAGTTATCTAGGAGATAACTACATGTAGTCTCATGAGACACAAGATGACTCACAGAAAAAGAGAAATAGAAAGAATTTCTCATTAAATTACCAAACATGCCATCATAAAAATAGCATATCAGATTTTCAAAGGTAGGTATCAGCATAGTCAATGGAGTCATGATAATCTGCATGAACAGAAGATCTGATCCGTCCTGTTTCTAATGAACTTCAAAGGATGACATTTCATTTATACCCCAAACCAGCAATAATATATTTAAAGCATGCCGGTAACTATTATATTTACAGTAATTCTAAGAAAGTCTTCCATAGATGGAAACACTTGCTCCAAAAGATTTATAAGGAGCTATGTGTAAACAGCAGAATGATTTATGCGTGTTTTTTGTCCTAACTTTAGTTTCTGTCCCTTTTCCTTTCCTCTGTCTGTTCTATGCAGTTCCTTTCATACTAATGGCTTGTTTTCTGTCATCACTCTTCAAAATTTTTCATCTCCTCTCCATTTTTTCTTCTGATCTCCTGCTGTCAGTTTTCCATGGTCTCTTTCCCTTGTTCTACTCACTACAAAATACAAGATGAGGGATGAAAAGGCACCAGAAAAATGTTGCCCTACATTTCGTCTCAGTTTGGATTGCTTAGAGGTTAACTAAGGTAGTGGTTCAAGATCAATAAAATGAAAACCTAAATAAGGAGGGGGTAAGCCATTAAAAGTTCAGAGATAAAAGGAAGTATAACTGGGTTACTGAAGGCATAATTAGTTTATGGAAAAAAGAGTAGACACCTTATTACAGTCACATACACATATACACACATACAGAGCTAAAGGGGCAATCACCTATAATCATTTTATGATTATTAATTAGAGGGTCAGATGTATAAGCCACTATTTTCCTTTTATTTCTTTCTCTTTAAAAAGGTGGTTTCAGCATGAGCTGCCACTAAGCAGGACATTATTCACCGTATTGATGCCACCAGTATTACTGAGGATAAGCTACAAAGATATTCTCACAGGGGAGCAATTCAGGGAGGTGAAAATAAATTTTTATCAGCCTAAGCTGTAGCTGATTTCTCCCATTCTCCACCTCAGAAAAAGTCCTTCTCTTGTTTGGTTTTTCATGATAAAAACATCATACAGAGAAAAAAGAGAAAAGATGTTTGGCTGCTAATGCCCGGGAAGGAAATGCATGTGAAAGGAAAGGGTCCATTGCAATGTATATACTCTTACACAGGCTGAATGTGCCTGAAATGAGGTTCCGCTTCAGTGTTGTGACTGGTTATGACTGAAAAGTAAGTGCAGAAGGATGGATACAGATTGGGAAAATGATTGAGATACAGAGAAATATTCAGCAAAGCTTCACTGGCAGAACTGGCATTTTGACCCACTCAAATCTTGAAAGCTCTGCATTGTACTGCTAGTGGCAAAGTAATCTATAATTTCAGATAGTCATATTCGGAGGTTGGTCCAGATCTTAGGCTGGATCAATTTCACATCCAGTCACACCATGAAGATACAAGGCTGTCTTTTAACCATATTGGTAGAGCTTAATTGAGCGCCCAGGCCAAGAGTACTTTAACTTTTATCCTTCTGCTTACTAATGGGTGCTTAGTGCAGTTTTGACAGGGAAGATTCATCAGTGCAGAGACAGACATTTACCAAAGCCTGAGATGTTGATCTGTACTGAAAACACAATCAAGCCATACAGAAATCTTGCACTTAAGGAGAGCAAATCTTCACTTGACATTTAAATTGTTTTTAAGGCCACCTTGTATTAGGAGGCTTAACAGAGCTGAGGATCCATTCTGAACAGAGCAGATGCACTGATTGCTTACCATTTTCTCCATTCTTCTAGACTCTCTGAGAAATCAATAACAGACATATCCATGACTGGGACCATGGTGCATTCACTTTCAATATGGAAGAGGCAATGGAGTGAATTATTTTATTTTGTCTATCTAATGCTGTACTTACATTTTCCAGGCTGATCAGGTTCTGATTTCACAGACATCCTTGTTTCATCATTTCTTGTTTCTCTTTATTAGTAAGAACATTCGCTCCAGCACTTTTGAAAAGACGAGTCAGGAATATTAATTTCTCTCTTTTCTGCCTTGAAGGATCTGTCATTATGCAGAGGTGACTAAGCTACTGCACTCTTAGTAGTTGTTTATATGATCAGGCTGCAGAAGCATGACAAAGTAAAAGGACTATTTTAAGCCTCAATAGAAAGACTGCTTTTTGGAGCACTATAGCATCAGCCCTTTCACCCCATGGCAGACACCAAATAGCTCACATGACACATCCCCGATGATGGGTGTCTGGAAAGAAGCCTTTTCTGCTCACTGCTTGCTGTTCCCTCTGGGGGTCAGAATTAGTCCATGTGCCTATGCACCACAGCACAAGAAAAGCAAGCCACTGCTCTTGCCTTGTTGCACTTTCAAATAGCTTCACCAAAGGCTACTAAAACTTGGATATTCAGCAACATAAGGCAGGTCTTACCAACAGTCCTAGGTGTGGAGACTTGCAAATGGGTTTGGCTTTTTCCTGACAGGTCTTCCCTTCTAGCCCACATATGAGCATGTTTGCTCTCTATATTTTGAATGGCTTCATTAGAGAGTAGAAGTGGCCAGAAGAAAGCAGGAGATCACATTCAATATCACTTAGAACTGTTTGCTATGTAACTGCTCATGAACTTTGTTGCAAGAGATGACTAAAGTAAATAACATGGAACTTGGATCTTAATCAGAGATGCACTATTGTAACTTCCAGAAAAGTTCTATTTGGGAAATTCAGACACAGTATACAAAATGTCTGTGTCCTGAAAGCTTAGTTTTGCATTAAAAGTTCTGATAGATGATTTTTCATTAGATACATTCTCTCTCACTTCCCTGTACAGGAGCCTCAATCAATCCTTTTGGGTAATAAACTTTATCATTCCTATATGTGCTTTCTTTTCCCTTTCTAAATCCTCATCCACTGTCATGAAATTAATTTTTTTTTTTTTTTGGTCAACACACTCAAGCACGTGGAATAGATT
The DNA here is from genome assembly GCF_030936135.1 of Gavia stellata. Taxonomy (NCBI): domain Eukaryota; kingdom Metazoa; phylum Chordata; class Aves; order Gaviiformes; family Gaviidae; genus Gavia; species Gavia stellata. The sequence goes on from NC_082637.1 coordinate 35,218,394, forward strand.
TAATAGGTTTAACTGAAAGGATTACTATGCATCTTCCACTAAAGTAAGCTAGACATAAAAAATCTAAATCAAACTACCACCGTGCCACACAATTTTCATGGGAAACAAAATAATGGAGAAAAATTACTGTTGTCGATTTTGATGCAGGTTTTCTAAATGAGGGGAAAAAAATATAGATATAATACAGAATGTTTGTGGGTTTGCAACACATATGATATCAGGTAAACAGTAAGCACAAATATTTTTAATTTTTCACCAAGCACTGTGTGTAATTATATTAATTATATAGCAAGCTAGCTCACTGTACTCCATAGTAGGGGAATGAAAAATCAAGGCACCATTTCCTAATTGAGCTTTTTTTTCAGATAAGTGATAAACAGAAGAACAGTCATAACAGCTGCCCTCAGATTCACCACAAAGTTGTTGGTGGAGGAAAAAAAAACTGGAAGGCATGTAGCAGGCCAGAACAAAGCATCCATAGATTTTGCTAAAAAACTGTACTGTAGTTAATACTGCATCTTTACTAAAGCACTTGAAGATGGAAACATTCTGTAAAACATGAGGTTAAAAATAAAGAAACACAGTTCAGAATGGCACAAAAATCATTACAAAAACCACCACTATACTGCTGCTCAACAGAGCAGTTGTAGCAGATTTGTATGATAAAGGCAGGAATATCAAAAGATTGCAGGTAAACTCTGCCTGCTAGATTAGGTTAGTGAGAATTTTTGGCATGTGGCACTGTAAATACCAGATTTTAGTAATGGTAATATGAAGCTAAGGGGTGGGGAGTGTTTACTTTCTGCCCCATTCAGTTAGGTCAAAGGCATTAGATTATACAGTCCATTTTACCTTTAACTTTTCATATCAAGCTCAGGATTAGCTTTTCTCCTATCTGCTGCCATAGCATGCTGATTTCCCTTTGGTCCTCTTACAGCCTTCATCTCCTGCCAAAAAATTCACTAGCAAGAAGCACTGAAAGCCCCAGAGAACCCCATGTCCTGGTGGGAAGCTCAATGCCATCCTCATTGTAATGATCAGAAGAGACCTGGGCAGAGCCAAAGTGTGACAAGGGCAGGCAACAGAAGACAGCTCTTGGCAAGGTTTACTGACTTCTCTGCAACCTGCCTCTTCTTTGGCAGATTAGAGTCCATATGTTTAGTGTGTGCTTCCTGTGTGCCACTACTTTTGCTTCTAAGAGACCTGCTACAGCAGCTTGGTGTGCAATTTCTCCCTTACTAGTTATTGTCTGTGTAATGTTCTCTGAAGCTTTTTGCAGGCAAAACCAAGTTGTCAGTTTTCTGGGTTTGGGCATAAAGGAAAGCGAAGTAGAAGGTCACTGCATTTAGTAACCTATGCAGTAAATGCCGACAAGATGTGTCTTTTTAACCGTCTCTGAAGGGCAAGTACCATGTTTCTAATAATTACACATTCAATTGTAAAAGATTTAGAATTTATATAATATCAAACAGCATTGAAAAATCCATTTACTCATGAAAAATACATTTATTTGTCTTGGCATTTTCCACTTTGCCACTTTGCTTTGGCGGCCCTCATTTGTGATAACATATAATGTGAAGACCACAGATACATGATAGTCCCATGGATTCTATCAGCACTGCAATATCACATTTATAATGGAACATTGTCTCAATATCTTACTTATTACTGTTATGATCCTATAGACCTCCAGAACTTCTTTTTTCTTCTATAGAAGAAGTTTTACTCTCTTAATGAAATAACTCAGGAATGGACTTCTCAAACTCATATATAAATTTTCTAGGAGCTTCTCAAATTTGCTTACAGACAGCAGCTGCATACTGACTGCCATCAGTGCCTATACCTGAGCAAATTTAGGATGGAAACTGTGCTACGGAGCTTTTTAATGTTAGCTTTATGCAAATAAAGTTTTCCAAGAGTAAAATGAAGACTTTCCAAATCTAACTCACAATCTTTGGGGAAGTCAAAACACCACATTCTTTCTGAACTGGAACTAATGCAAAGCTAAATGTCTCTGTAACATAGTTATTTTGGACTTTGTCAATTGCAAAGCAGAAAATACAGTTTTACGTGCAATTCACATTAATAAAGGAAGAAAGACCTATGAAGCTATATCTCACACTGAAGATACCTTACACAGTTCTGGCAGTGTAAAACTTCACTGTAAATGAAAATCAGGCATGGTGCCATTAAATCACTGTAAGATGTTTAGTTTAAGTGTACTGTAACAGCCTCCAAATGTATAACGGGTGTGGGTCATGGAACTCCTACTAACTACAAGAAAAAAGGGAAGACTAGAAACTAGTACAATACCTCCACAGCAGAAACAGCAGACATTATGGTGTCTAATCCAGCTGAACTAACCTGGAGATGGAAAAAAATTCTAAGTAGGCGTATCGGAGCTGAAACAATTGGTGGGACACAAACAGGAACACAGTCACCCCATCCATCCTTCCACTTGTCTTAACATATTTTTTGTCCTTCTCAGAATACAGCAAAACTTTTTAGACAGGAAAGAGATGATAGCTGGCAGCATGTGTAGCAGTTGATAAACATGGTCTATATCAATAAGCTTCTGTATAGGTATTTCACTGTTATAAACTCCTATTTTTTTCCTTCTGTTCCACAACTGTATGCTTAGATTCTCTCATTTGTTAAGAATACTGAAGGTTGTGTATGAGAACAAACACTTTTCTTTCTTTAAACCATGTTTTTAGGGCTTTTTTTCCCACCAAAGAAAGTGAGATTGTAATGCCACACATTCTGTGTGGAACTCAGGCAACTCATCATTACCTAGAGCATTTCATAGTTATTTGAAGGAATTTATGTCCAGAAAGTTACCTCTTGTGTGAAAAAAAAGAATTTTTTTATTTTTTTCAAGTTTAGTAAGTGCTGGTTGATAGTGACATAGTTCCCAAGTATGATTTATCACTTCTTGAAATTAATGACCCAAGACTGTTTTTATATTATGTTAAGAGACTGACACCTACCAAGAGGTGTGGAAGAATATGCTTTTTTAAGACTTGTTAATTTAAATTATGTAAATTAATTGGCTGAGTTTTGAGAATACATTTGAAAAGTCTATCATTTGAACTCCTGTATTAGTAGAAAAGTCAGGTGTTGAAATTCTTTTAAAGCTGTATTATTCTGTTCTCTGCTGGTGTAGCGTGGGCAGATTCTCACTTGTTAATTATACTGAGAGCACAGAAAAGGATGAAAAATTCTTCAACAGAAGAAAAGAATAAAGCACTTTTCACTGGCATGTACTTAAGTTTCTGTCCATATATATATACGGGATCAACATCTTAAATATGAATCAAAGAATGACTCTCAGAATATTTTGAGTTGGAAAGGACCTTTAAAGGGACCTTCCAGTCATGGGGGACTTTGCCTGACTGCCATGACTTTTCAAATATGATGGAGAGCAGCTTAGCAACTACATCTGCCAGGTCCTGCAGGACTCTGAGATGCATTGCCTTGGGTCCCATTGACTTGTGTTATGTTCAGGTTCCTCAGGTGGTCTTGAACCTGATGTCCTACAATGAGTGAGACTTCATTCCCCCAGTCACTGCCTTGAGATTCAGGGACTCAACACATGTGGGAAGAGCAACTGCCGGTGAAAACTGAGCCAAAGAAATTGTTAAGTAGCTCAGTCTTCCTCATGTCAGTTGTCACCAGATCCCCATCTCATTTATCAGAGGGAGTACAATTTTCTTTGTCTTCCTTTTCTGACTAACATACCTGTAGAACCCATTCTTATTATTCTTCACATCCCTTGCCAAACTTTGCTCTGGCTGTGTCTGAACTTTCCTGATCCTACCCCTACACTCCCAAGAAGTATCCCTATATCCTTCCCAGGATGATTTTTTGTGGTTCCACTGCCTATGCATTTCCCTCTTGTGTTTTAGTTGATCAGGAGGTCCTTAGCCGTGCTGGTCTCCTGCCTTCCTTGCCTGATTTATTGCAAATGGAAATCAAGAGTTCTTGTGTTCTAAGAAAAATATCTTTAAGTAGCTGCCAGCTCTTTTCTCCTTCTTTACCCTCGAGGGCAGTTTTCGAGGGGGTCCAATCCACTAGTTCCTTAAACTGAAAGTTCGCTTCCCTAAGGTTTAGGGTCTTGACTAAACTTTTCATCTGGCCTATATCCCCTGTATCATTCCTACATCCAGTTTCCTTAGTTGTGGCAATTATTATGACAGAAATAGTGAGATATAATTTCTTTCCAAAAATAGGGGTTTGTGGCTAAAATATCACTAGAATACAACACGAGATTCTCTTAACTAAGTTGAACATGAAAAAGGTTGCAAGTAAATAAATTGTTGGAGCCTCTCTGAAAGAACACAAATATTTCACACAATTCTCTATGGAAATGAACACTTCAAAAGCTGAATACAAAGCAAGAAAGAGTATGAATTTCATATTTGTGACTTGTACAGTCAATAATCAGGTCACAATTTGTGTTCACTTGTTGTTCTCTTCACTTCCATGACTGACCTTAACATACTCATGTGGACGTACTCCCATATGGAGACATAGTCATGTCCCACTGAACAGATTACAAATCTTCATGCCTATTGGGAAAAATTTACATTTAAAACAAATAAACAAACAAAACAAAACAAAGAAAAAAACACTTTAAAAAAATGCTTCTTTGCATTACTTAATTTTTGTAAGCTGTTCAGACTGCATCCAAATTTAGTTACAGCCACATCTATTTCTTTGTTCTTATGAATCAAGATATGCAGATTAGTAACACAGTTTAATTTGGATCGTTTCTGTGTAGATAAAAAATCTATTTGCAATGAAGTAGTGTTAAAAAATCATATGAACAGCTATTAAAAATAGTCATCTTTTTAATAAAAAAAAGAAAATATTAAAGCACTTCAGTGACTCCTCCATGTTGCAAATTAACATGAGTAGGTGATCAAGGAGCTGGATTAGACGAATGTTTATGTTCATCATCATAATAAATCCAGCAATGCAATAAGCAGCTATGAGAGACATGTCTAAGATGAATAATTATAAGGGAAGAATGTCCTACTATATAGAAAAAATAAATAAATAACTACTGGGCAAAATGGCCTAATACTGGATATATTCACTAGTGAAGTGAATTGTAGGCATTGTGGATGGGCTTTCAAATGCATTTAATGTCTTGCTAACAGTGCTCCCTTGAAAGTTAGTAAGAGGTGTAATAGGAAGATGCACTGAAGTGACGGGATTGAGCCAAATCTCATCTTTTTATAAGTCTTACCATTTTAACTCTATTGTGCAGGGAAGGCTTATTTTAACTCAGAACAGAAACATGTCTAAAGAGACTCCTGTTACTTAGCAGGAATCTGTAAACTGACCTGTTCACATCCTAAACACCAGCTAGGAGTGAAAAAAGCTACCAATTTTCCCCAGGAGAGAAAGTGGTGAAAGTGAAGCTTTCAGAAGAACCAAGTAAAGACCTGTTCAAAATCAGCAGGAAGAAAATAAATAATTTTTATGCCAAACATAAGTAAATAAGCAAACAGCAAAGGCTAGAGACAAGAAAAAAGGACATATTACTGTCAGAAAGTATCAGGTCTACAAAACCAGCCAACAATAAAGAAGATTAGGCAACATGATAGAAATGAGTAAAAATGCACTAGTGGTTTCCAATACCTGTTGAACAGGCAAGCTGAGATTTAAAACAAAACTAAACATTCAACACAAATATTTTGTCAGCTTTCTCCTGGGCATTTGGAAGCTGGCCATCCCAGGAAAATAATATATTCAAGACCAAATGTTTCCATTGTCTATCCTGAATCAAATAGCAAAACCTCATGACTAACTGAGCAAAATCCCAATGGTTGTCCTGACCAGAAAAAGCACCAGCAACAGAATGCTGGTTAGTTTTTCACAGACGACAGAAAGGAGACTGCTGGACACTTTCATATACCTCAGTAAATTCTTTTGATATAGCACCTTCAATATACCTGCTGAAATTTTACTCAATCAATGAAATTATTAAGATATGGATACATCTGCCATGTGCAGCACCATCACCAGCAGTTGTTTTTTGCTTGGACATACCTTACAATTTTGGCTGAATTTGAATAATTAATAATACTTAATAGCACATAGATTCACAAAGCAATAAATTATTGTTCTGAGCTACAATGAAATCAAGTAATTTTAAGAAATAGATATTTACAAATGGAAAAGGATTCTGGTTTACTTCTGGTTAGGTACATAAATTATTGTGAGAACATGCAGCATTTTTCAAGTTAATCAAATATATTCAATTGTAAATAAAATTGCATATTCTGAGTAATCTATTTCCAACACACAGTATACAAACATGGTCCTCTTTATACCATATCTTCAGTTTGAATGGTTCAGTATCTATAATATATTTCATCTGTAGAAATGTAACTAGAGATACTTCATTCTCACTACTAGCCCATCCTACACAAACCAGTACACTGTGCACTCTTGTAAAACATAGGCAAGCACCAGATAAAATAATCAGAATTTAAACTGGTAGAAAAGAAGACAACACTATGCAAGACCTTTCTGAGTTTTGTTTGTCTGTTTTCCCCAAGGAGTGTTTAGTTTAGTTTGGGGGTATCAGAAATTGCAGGACAATTCAGGCTGGCAGGGACCTGCGGAGGCCATAGTCCCAGCCCCTGCCCCGAGCAGGCTCAGTTGTGGGATCAAACAAGGCTGCTCAGGGCTTCACCCAGCCAGGATGTGAAACACCCAAGGATTGAGAAAGCGCAACCTCCCTGGGCCCCAGCCCCACCACTGGGCTGTCCTCATGGGGAAAAGGCTTCTCCTTACCTCCAGCCTGAGCCTTCCATGTTTCAACTTATGCTACTGCCTCTCACCCTCCGGTCATGCACCTCTGTGAAGAGCCTGGCTGCATCCCTTCCCCTCCCGTCCCCTCCCTTCGGTGCGAGGGATGCTGTTGGGTGCCCCTGTGCTGGTTTTGGCTGGGGTAGAGTTAATTTTCTTCACAGTAGCTAGTATGGGGCCATGTTTTGGATTTGTGCTGGAAACAGTGTTGATAAAGCAGGGATGCTTTAGTTATTGCTGAGCAGTGCTTACACACAGTCAAGGCCTTTTCTGCTTCTCACACCACCCCACCAGCGAGTGGGCTGGGGGTGCACAAGAAGTTGGGAGGGGACACAGCTGGGACAGCTGACCCCAACTGACCAAAGGGATATTCCATACCATATGATGTCATGCTCAGGATATAAAGCTGGGGGAAGAAGAAGGAAATGGCGGACATTCGGAGTGATGGCATTTGTCTTCCCAAGTAACCATTACGCGTGATGGAGCCCTGCTTTCCTGGAGATGGCTGAACACCTGCCTGCCCATGGGAAGTGGTGAGTGAATTCCTTGTTTTGCTTTGCTTGCCTGCGCAGCTTTTGCTTTACCTCATAAACTGCCTTTATCTCAACCCATGAGTTTTCTCACTTTTACTCTTCTGATTCTCTCCCCCATCCCACCTGGGGGGAGTGAGTGAGCGGCTGTGTGGTGCTTAGTTGCCAGCTGGGCTTAAACCATGACAGCCACCAAAGCTGTCCCTTCTCTCTGCTGAACCAGCCCTGGTCCCACAGTGTGTCCTCACAAGACAAGGGCTCTGGTTCCACCATCTCTGAGGTCTCCCCTGAAACTCAGTCACATTTATCAATGTCCTTCCTGTACCACGGAGCCCGAAACAAGGTGCTGCTGGAGCGGGATAGCTCAGGCAATAGGAAGTGACAAGGAAGGTTATAGAATATAGAAGCTTTATATTATAAATGCCCTACAGTAAGCTAATTAAATCCAAGTTCATTCCACAATGCTGCAATATAGACCCCAGCATATCACTGCGTGATAATGATCTTATTTCTACCAATGCAATGCTACTGATTTGGGGAAAGTTTACTCAAAATTATGCTTGCAGATGTGAAAAAAGAACTCAGTTCACAGCCGTTATTTTGTTAATTTGTTGCAGCAGCAACTTATAACTTACTAGGCACAAGAAAATGGATCAAATGTTTCTGCTGGTTATTGGTGTATACACAGGTATTCTAAAGAGCAGATGTCAGTGGATCTCTGGTGCCTATTCAGTCCTATAAGACACATTCTTATGTTGTCCTGGCTCATTGCAGACCACAGAGAGACAGTTAAGTGTCTAAGAAAATTGTTTTTCAGAACACACTGCACTGAGAATTGGTATGAATAAATTCATCAAAACTGTCACAGAGAGGCTTGGGTCTTTCTTACGTTCTTATATTCTTGTGATTCTGTAGGATTACAACAGGAGTAAGTATCTTCCCTTGTTTAAGTTCCATAATGTCAGACAGGACGCTCAGTGGTAACCATGGAAGTAACACCTCTTGAACTGGATATTTGACTTACATGGTGTACTCTCTGACAGTTTTTATTCCCAAAGGGAGTTAGCTTGGACACCTGGTTCTCTGCTACCTTACTGCTTGAATAGGTCACAGCATAGTCTGTTACTGAGTCCTCTGGAAAATTTGAATGAGTAATAAACTACAGTTAGTGTATCCCTTTCTAGCTGGGAAACACACAAATATGTCAGCAGGTGAGAAGAACTACTGAATCAAAAAGCAGGGTGGGTAAAGAAACACTGCTCTAAGGCCACATACACATCAGTAAATGAAGCGGAGGTATGAACCTAGGTTAAGACCCCCTGAAGACTAAAAATAGTTTCTTCAAATAATACCTCACTAGTCCTTGCTGATCTTATTTATCCATACACTTGTCTTGCTAGAGAAAAAAATCTTCTAAAGAAACAAGATGGAGGAAGAATTCAGACAGCCAGATCTCCATGTGTTCAATTGTTCTACAAAAGCTAAAATTATCAAGAAAGATAAACATCTAGGAGCTCCCACTGAGAACAATTTGCACCTATGAATCTGAACATTTACTGAGGCTGCTGGATGCTGAACCCACTGGAAAATCCAGTCCAAGAAGAATCCTTCTTTCTTTGAAAAACAAACATCCAAAAGGCTGCTGTTTAAAGTAGGAGAAAATGACATATCCAGTCTGCATCACCTGCAGGTTTCATTTAATTTGATTTTTCAAGTATTCTGATTTTTAAAAATGAAATTAAGTTTAAAATTTATTTTTGTGAATTGTTGGGTTTAATTCCTTTAAATTTTTATTAAAATAATTTTATAAAAATTTAGTTCACATACATCAAGCGTATGTCACTAATTTTATACTTGTAAGAGGTAAATACAAATATATTTATACTTGTATAAATAAGCATTTCAAGGATAGGTAAGCTGTGAGCATTTCTGCAACTATTTCTTTCTAGTCTAACAAAACCTTACCTGTCAGAATTTGAAAATATTTTATTCTTGTGGGCTAAATCCATTTTCTAAAGGTAATATAATTTAAAAAAAATAGAGAATCATAGAGCCTTTGTCTTTAGCCAAAAGACATCTTTCACTATGTACAAGATGGCAATATATAAAAGAGGTTGTTTATGATCCATGAGAGATTTATTTAAGTATTATAAATAAGGGTATAGAATTTTAAATGCAGAGGTTTAAAATTTGGTTTATAAAATGATCTTTAAAACGATTTTGCAGTGCCCAAGAACTGCATGGGAAGGATGCCACACTGAGGCATCATATTCCCGCCTCTCCTCTCCACACACACCAGAAAAGGGTGCTCAGCTGTATCAGGCACATTTGTAAATGGCCTCTCCTAGTCTGGTTGGATGCCAATCTTGTAAGAATATAGCCAGGACTATTATTTTATTAATAATATAATTTGTTTAAATAACTAATTATTTTCTGCTTTTCCCATGCAAGGAAATAGACCTGATATCCTTGCAGAACCTGCTTACACTTTCTCCATTTCTTTCTGTGGCACCTTGTAGTAACAGCAGTATTTTAACACAGAATCAGGGCCTAAGCTTATATTTTGCAGTTTAAACAAGGAGGTAAAGAAAGTAAATATAATTTGATCAAGACAGTACTCAGAAATTTAAGGGGAAATACCTTATTGTCATATTTCTAATTATATGTTTATGATATGTTTAGATACTGGACCTAGATTCATTGTAAACTCTAAGCGGACTCCAAAATGCTGAAACACACTCAGAAGATCCATCAACTGCTATTACATATTTCCAGTTAAACAAAACAGATTCCAACTCAATTTTTTAGAACCACACATTCAAATCTTACTCTTTTGTTAGCCTATGTTAGGATTCACTTATTCTACATAATAATGGAGAATATATAGTCAAGAGTTTCATGTGGTAGAGATAGCATAAACTTTCTATTTGCTGCTTGATAAGGTATCCACCATTAAATAAAAAAACTCTGTCTTCCAGAAAACTGCAGACTTTTATATGTTTTAAACCATCTCTGACCCTAAGCATATGTTTATGAATCACTTAAGGGATGAAATTAGAGCTTTTCTGCCCTGTGACAAGATCCTGCTTCTGTTAGATCATGAACTATTTGCTTACGGCTAAAGCTGTTAGTAAGTGTATTAATTGTACTTGCATAAAATGTTACTATTGGTGTCTATGCCTAAAAAAGATCACAGTTCACTTCCTACTGGACAGCAGCCCTCATTAGAATACCCATATCATAATTCAGTTTAATTAGCTAATGTTTCCTGCTGCTGATACTGCTAGCTCATAAATTTTCTCTATTACCTAGCTCCTAAGTGTAATTTCAGCATTATGCCTAATTTAGTATTTTGCACATTTTTCATTCTGGGATGCTTTTTCAAATAAAATCATAACTTAGAACATGTTTATGCATCTTTTACAATTCACAGTTAAAGATTCGGGGCTTTTCTAAATAAAAATTCAGACATTTTACCAATAAAATATTTTACTAACTAGGACTTAACTATGTTTCTTGTTTAAGTATTCACATGCAACCAGTGTGGTACTCAACATCAAGTGCAATATTGGCATTGCAGAGATGTGGAGGTATAAAGAGTTAATATTCAAATCAATAGTGAAGAGTAATCATCTCATACACAGAAAACACAATCTTCAAATCGCCTATAAAACACTGAAACATATCTTTATTTAATCCCTGCTCCATGAAATTCACTGCAGAATCTGAAGCACACTATCTTCTATCAAAAGTTTTTGGAGGGAGGTATATAGAATATAATTATTGCAGTTTACCCGACATTAATCTAATTTTAGTCAAAAGTCTTAAATCTCACTACAAATCCCTTTAGAAGAGTCACAAATTCAGGATTGTCATAGATTCCTGGATTTATTTTTTTTCAGCTAAGAAATAACAAACTGACTTCTTATCTCTAAAGTTAGAGCATTAGTATAAGATACAGGAATTTTAAGTTACAAACAACAAAAAGGATAATCACTTCACTTGAGAAATTATTTAAACCCCTTGAAGCCTGTGAAGCTAGGTAGATTGAATCTTTCAGAGATTTGGCTCCAGATACTGAGTTAAATTCTTTGAAAATCTTGTGGTTTAATTTTTTTCTTTTTTTAGTTAAATGGACTTGAATATTCCTGTCCCTAATAGATTTTCTAGGTAAGAGCAGCTGCAAAGGACTAAGCAAAAGGGTAAGTTTATATCTTTTAAAAGCAAACATTTATTAAGACCTTTCAGAATTGGTGTGGACTGTTGGATGCTTCGATAGATTGAAGTGATTGGTTTCCTTAGAACTAGGTATCTACATCAGTTATTCTACAGCATGATGAAAAGCTATTTGTGGGAGATTTTTCTGTAGGTGTGATTTTCTAAAGAGTAAGTTTTCAATAATTTACGCAGAAATCCAGTATTTTCTGTCTTCTTAACGTTTACAACTCTGTAGTTTCCATCACATGCAACTCTCCCCTCTCTGCTCTGCCTCCTCTGGTTAAAAACACCCCTCTCCCACATGCACCTTGTCCTCCTCCTTCCCCTCCTCCTCCTTCTCCTCCTCTTCACAAGACTTCAGTAACATCTGCCCTGGCACAATCTATTTCTCTCCTGGTTTGTATTCACACTTATTACGAGGTCTACCCGCTCTTCTGCCTCTCTGAAATTCATTCCTAGTCTCAGCAGTTTCCCCTATACTTTGCAGAACACCTACTCTTGTCTAAGACAGCCTCAGTCAGCCATGACCACCTCTTTCCTTCCTTCCAGATACCTATTTTTAGGGGTCCCTAAATCCCTTCCTATGATATAGAACACTTTACCACTGATTCAGATGAATTTAGCAAGCTATCTCATTGAGACTTTTCACCATGTCACTCTCCTTCAGGCAAAATAAAAATAAAAACCCCTGTACTGGAGAAATGTGATAACACGATATGGGTATGTTGTATGTATACTTTACTTTTTTGCTAATATCAGAAATACTTGTAATTGTTCCCTCAGTAAGTATGTGAGAAAATCATACAGATTATTATGGTGGATTTTCATTACATTGTAAGGAGACACTAGTTCAATTTCATGTGCATTTACAAATGAGGTTTTAGCAAGCCAACTTTCTTATTTCAAAACAAGCTACAGAATTACTAATGCTTTTAAAAATGCATTGCACATAAACAGTCCCAATTTTACTGGCAGAACTACAAGCATGTACATATCACACTTCACTAAATGGACTTATTGCTATAGTATAATCGAAGAGGTTCATCACAATTTCTTTATTTTACTATTCACTACAGTTTTGTGAAGATAATTGATTATTGCAAAGTTTGATCAAGATATTTTTTCCTGTACTTCATACTTTTATACATATAATAATACTACTTTGAATGATACAGCAATTTAACTAACCTATAAAGTCTGTGCATGATGAGGGAAATACTACCTTTTTTTTATAAAAAAAAGATTACCAGATAGATTTCTTTTACTAAAAAGCAGCTTTTAAATTATTGTGAACTACAGCTATAATTAAACATTAGGAATATAGACATTTCCTACAATACAAGAGTTAACTGAAAAGTCTTCCTTTAAAGACTCTACCTAATAGCAAAGATCACAGAATCACAGAATCACTACAGTTGGAAAAGACCTGTAAGATCATCAAGTCCAACCATCAACCTTATTAGGAGTTTGTATACTGGAATGTACAATTTGATAGAATTGATGAATGGCCACTTTTGGCTTCAATCCAGACACTAGATGACCACAGACAGAAATATAGGAGTTATTTTCTCAAAGATCTTTTGCAACCTTTGGTTTCTCTGCTAAGACTGCTTAAATAATACTATTTGTGATGATCTGAAATAGGCTTTTTTGGTTTTGTGTTAATCTGAGAACAAAACAAAACATCCTAGAAGACAGTCTGCAATGGTAAAATAGCCAGTGCATATCAAGGTATAGAAATATAGGTTGCTATAATACGTACAGTCTTAGACCTTTATATATATATATATATAGCCCACCCTGTCTGTCGGTCTCTTTCCCTCTTTTTAAACATACAGCCACCTTACAACTGTAAAATAACTACCATCAACTACTATAAAATAGTTCATCATAAACTAAGCCACATCCAAACATCTAAATGAGATGTGAAATGCTTTGTAGTCTATTATTCAACCCATCAATAATACCAGTCCTCAGTATCTTCTGCTTTTGAAAGACTAATTGCAAACTGTAAACATCACCCACTTTATCTTTTGTCACCCTCAAAGATAGCAATGCTTCTTCAGATAGAACACATTTAATCTAAAACATTAGAAAATGAAATTTTTTGTATGCTGATAGCCGAGACATCAATTTCTTGTGCAAGTAGTAAGATTTACTAACTGCTGGTTATCTCTTCCTCCCCCTTTACTTTTCCAGTCGTCACCCCTTCAATGTATATACAGGTTTAATAGGAACCAAGGAATCAAAATATTTGAGGTGAGTCTACCCAGACTTTTTCTTAATGTGAGGCCTTCAAAGATTATTTGGAGGCTTATAAAATCAGGAAAAGCACTCTTTTTTTAATAAAAATTAAAAAGTCCATGTGGTGGGTTAATCTTGGCTAGGGGCCAAAAGCCCACCCAGCCGCTCTCTCACCACCCGCTCCTCAACAGCACAGGAGGAGAAAATAGCGTGAGAAAGCTCATGGGTGGAGATAAAAACAGGGAGTTCACTTACCAATTACCATCACAGGCAAAACAGATTCCGCTTGGGGAAAGTTAATTTATTGCCAATTAAAATAGATTTGGGTGGAGAGAAATAAAGGCGAACATTAGAACAAAACCTTTCCGCCTCCCTCTCCTAAGCCCAACTTCACTCCTTCACTCCCGCCTCTGCCCACACCCAACCCCTGGGCAGCGCAGAGGGGGTGGTGGTCAGTCAGTCCATAGCAGATCCACTCTGCCGCTCCTGTCCCCTTACACTTTTCCCCTGCTCTCCTGTGTGCTCTCTGTGGGCTGTACTTCCTTCAGGGAATGCTCCATCTGCTCCAGTGTGGTCCTCCCCAAGCTGCAATGTGGTTATCTGCTTCACCTTGGTCTTCCCCATGGGCTGCAGGGGAAACTCTGCTCCGGTGCCTGGAGAACCTCCTCCCCTACTTCTCTCACTCTGGTGTTCATACTTCTGTTTCTCACTTTTTTCCCCTCCTCCTCTGTCTGCCTGACGTTTACTGCCCTTTCTTAAATTGGCTTTCCCAGAGGCACCACCATCTTGGCTGCTGTGTTCGGCTGTGCCCTGCGGTGGGCCCACTGGAGCCAGCTGGACCCAGAAGTGTCTGGCATGGGGCAGCCTCAGCCTCTCTTCACAGAGGCCACCCTGCAGCCCCCTTGCTACAGAATCCGTGACACCAACACCCAATGTAACCTTGAGAGACAGGCTGTAGTCTGGCCTTTCTTGAACTGTGAAAGAAAATCCCTAAAACTTCCAACAGGGGAAAAACAGAAACGCACGCTGGTACTACCGGATACTGACTCACTGCTAGTCGGGGATCCATACCCAAGAAACTTAGAGTGGCCTCTTTCTACTACCTAACTCCCTTTGTGACTACAAAAAATGTTCTCCTGCAAACTATCTAGACTCTCATTTTAGCTATAAAAGGTATAAAAACATTGTTACTATACGGTGTGTTTCCTCAAAATTTTCAAAGCATTTCCAAGTTGTATAGTATATAGACACAGCACTTTCATCTGTGACTGATGGCTGTCTCATTCTTATTTCTAGAGCAAATGTAATGACATAGTGAAGGTATAGGCATTCAAGAAAGGAGTTAAAAGATAAAAAGTTGGGAGACCTGTTAGCAGAACCTACAAGAATCACATGCAGTTTGTTTGCAGTTTGCATATGCCTGCATATGTTTAACAATTTGTTTGTGGGAACTTTCTTGTAATGGCAAGATATTTCAAAGGAAATGGATAGTCTTAGCTACCAAATAAGAATCACTGATACTAAAAGGATTTTATACTGTTAGAAAAAAGAATTTAGTGTTCTGCAGGGAAAGCAAAATTAGAGATTTTAGTCTCATGAGCTGCCTTTAATGTTTTTTCAATTAGTAATTACTTTAAATCTTCACAATGTAAGCTTAATTTGTGGGTAATCACGAGTCTGTAAATATTTTTGTTTAGGTCTGATTACGTTTATCAGTTTCTCCCCACTGTCCCACAGCAAGGACATTTCCTTTGTATCACTTTTATTACTATTTACTCACGTTTTAAATAGCCAAAGATGTTACTTTAGAATTTAGATGCATGGTAAGAAAGGCAGTTACATTCCTCAAATCATCAGGAAACAAGATCATGGAACATTCATATGTACTGAACATTCTGTGTGTTGAAAATAGGCTTAAAAATCAGCAAGCGCGTGTAATTGTAAATGTTAATATTAAAAAAAAGATTATTATTTTTCTACCATCTTGCAGCTGGCTTCCAAATGTCACTCATTCAGCCTTATCACCATTTCCCATTGCTCACTTTCCCAGTTTCAGTGCTAACAGTTTAACTTTTCTTTCAACTCGGAAATAGCATAAGTCCTCGTAAGTATTTCAGAATGCAGATAACCTGGTTTCATCAAGAAACTTTTAATTTACTTTGATAGTCTGTGACAGAAGGAAAGTATTATTGGAAACCAATATATTGAGCAGTGTCTGCAGCTAAACATAGTGGAAAAATCTTAAAGGACACCCAGGCCAATAATTTCACACAGCACAGTGCCGTACCATTCCAACTTAGCAGCTCAAGCAAAGAGTGAATTCAAGTTAAAAATACTAGAAGCATTGTAATTGCATCCAAGTTAAATATGCCAAACATGATTTCACTGCATGGAGGTATCCAAACAGCTTTGATATCCACCAGGAATATAATTTAATAGCCCTGAAGTCTACGAAGATCACAGTGATTATAGGCTAGCAGGATTTCCGAAGTGGCAAGGAGGACACTGCAGTCAGGTACAGAAGACATCTAGTAACATCATTCCCACCAACCTACCGGCCACCTATTGGTTACTCTAAAAACAGTGAATTCATACTAGAATAGGTTCACAACTGGTGCAAGGACAGATTTTTCCTTTACAAAGGACAGCAGGGACATAAAGTGTAGTTATTTGCTTAACTGCTGTATCCAACAGTCTTGCCAAGATATTTGGTATGGAATGTATTTCTGTGATTCTGTGATTCTCTGAATAATAGAAAATATAAAATTACAATATGGCAACCACAACAATAAAAGGAACATTATAACATGCTTTTATTTTTATCTCAAATCAATTTATGCTTTGGAAACCAGAGCACTGACATAACATAGGACTGGAAATAACCTCTTGCATCATCAGATGTCATTTCCTATCATTGTCATTAGCTTTTCCAATTCCATCCAGAAACACATTTAATTTTCTACCACTACTGTCATTTGGAAGGATGATCCTGATTGTTTTATAACCTAGGAATTTCTTCTAACTTCTAGCCTAAATTTACTCATGGCTGGTACACACTTCTTGTTTTTCTCTAATCTTCTGAAAACACCCGATGTGTTATGCTCAGGGATAACCATTACCTTCTCTATGGCCATACTGCATGCATAATTATTAAACTTCGGTTTTCATCATATTGAAACGCAGGGATGTCCTTTGACTAATCAAAATGGACAGATCTTTTTCTTCCTCTGTCATTTTCATCTGCTCTGCCCAAGTTTATTGTGGATTTTCCTATTAATTCCTGAGCAAGTGATCTTGAACTTTGTTTTATTATTATATTACAACTAATTTCTGTTTCTTAAAGCTTGAAAGTAGTCCACTTTTCCTGTATAACATTTTGATCATTCCCTGTGTTTAAATGCCTTTATATCAGCACCAGATTTCACTAGCTCATTACAACTTCTGTCAAGGTCACCTAGTAACATTGTTCAAAGATCAAGATTCAGATATTCACTAAGTTTAACAAATGCATGTTGTTGAGGAGGTTTTTAGGCCTCAGCACTCTCTCTCTAAATCATATCAGAATTTAAAAACCTCCTAAGATTCAACATGGTTTGCTTTTTTTAAGAAACATAATTGCTTCATAATAAAAAGTCAGTAACATTTTTCAGAAACCTGAAACAACTCTCATGTTTGAAATCCAACCCTAATATTCAGTACAGCTCCGCTACTGTGAGTACAACTTCTCACAAGTACCATATGTGGTTGAAATAATTCCCCTAGTTTATCCTCTCAATCACATTTGACTAATTTACAGTTTGAGAGGAACAGGGCTGTTGATAATTCTAATTTCTAACTACTTTGTCCCTTTATCACTAAGGTATTTAAAAATATGTTAAATGTAAGTATGAGTGTAATTATCAAGGGTTTCTCTAGGAATGGTATAATAGTGGAAAGACACTGGTATCTCACAATATTTTCAAAGACTTGAGTCTGAGTTTCCCTCTGGAGCCATGCTGAGAGCTGCCCCCAGTTAAAACAGCCATTTTGTCTGGAGAGTCAAAACTACTAGTTACATTATTATCTCATTTCATTCCATACATTGGCTAGAGAACATAGCATTCCTTAATCATACTAGCCCAGATACTATTTTTGACTTACATACTCTGCTGAATCAGGACTGTTGCTTCAGCAGGTCTGTTACGATATTTTTTATTCTTCTGGTGTTCCAGACAAAAAATAATCAGTACTGGAATTCTCCAGTCAGCATAAGTGGCTTGAATAAATACCAAAACATGTTTAATACTATGGAAATGTATTATACGGTATATATTACAAACTTACTCCAAAGCTTTACTTTTTTCTCTCAGCAAATAGAATCTATAAAGAAAGTTGCACTCAGAACCCTGAGGCAGATCAATTTTTATGGCCATAAAATTGTTTTGCTATTTTATTTCCTTACTAGAAGTGAGGAAGAATTTCTGACTGATGATGTTTACTGATGTTCAATTAATTATATACAAAGACAAAGAGACAAGGTTGTTAGGTGGAGAACAGTAATACGTCAAAAAATTAGCAATAAAGCAGTAAAAGCAACAGAAAATCTGTAATATAAAGTTTATTGTGACCTTTTTCACCACATTGTGTTTATAGAAGAGATCAAAATTTGGGGGAAAAATGACTAGTTTATCTAGTGCAGCAAGTATGAATCTCAGTAAGCTTCTGTGCAAATTCTGCATTAAGGAACAAAGTACTATTAAACAATGGGACCAGAATTGTTTTGCCATATCCTGCAGTCTGATCCATCGAGTATAATACATCAGTGAATATCTGGTTGCTTGTAGTAGTGATATGATATTGAATAATATCCTACTATCGTTATTTTATTTCTAGACAAGAATAATCTCTAAATAATATTGTAGACAAAATTCTTGATTTTTACATGTTTTACTTCCAGTCCTCACATCTATTTATCTGAATTTCTTTCATAACTATGGTAAAGGTACTGGGTGTGGAAAAAGACAATACTGATTCAAAAGATACTTGAATAAAATATGTTGGAAATAAAAAATGATATGACAACAACATGGCAAGCATGACACAAAAATGTCATAAATAAATATTGCAGTGGACGTTGGTTCTGGAAAGGGGTTTTTCAATGCAGATTAATTTTTGGTAGAGATTTTAGACAAGATATTTCACAAATGTGAAGGTCTCCCAAAAAAGGGCAAAGAAAATCCACATTTCAGAAGTCCTTCAGAAGTCCTTTAAAGCAAACTTAATAGACATCAACTTCAATTGTAATTATGTAAGACAAAATTATTCTTTTTATCCACAATGCTTGGCTAAGTCATTTAAAGAAAAAAGTAAAAATGAATCTGGAATTATTTTCCTCTTTTTCTCTCATTGTTTAACAGTTAGCTTCAATTGTGATAAATTAATATATTTTAAAGGAAATAGACTTCAAACGACTTCTAATTTCTGTGTGAAAATTATTATTTGTCGGTAAGAACTAATGTATTAGAAAAAAAGATTGCAAAAGAGTGCATTTGAGCAAACAATTAATGCAGACTGTCAACACAATGTAGTTCAAGACATTTCAGTTCAAAAAAGAAAGTGGACTCTTGATAAAATGCAATTTAAGATGAGCATGTATTTAAAATATTGTCATTCATCCACTTGTGTTTTTGCATTAAGTTTCACCTTAGAAAGAGTTGACTAGGGTAAGACTGGAATTTTACCAACTGATTTGAAGTTTACCACCTGGACACAAAAAACTAATTTCAAAGAAAATTTATTCAGATCTGCCTTTGAAATGTTCAAAAATTAAGGTTAATGGATGTAGGATGTTACTACCTCCATCAATGCCAAAAATATATTTATCAGTGTCTAGTGACAACAGTCAGTTTTCTAAAAAATGTGTCATTTACAATTGCACTGATAAGTCACTATTTGTTCTAAATATGAACTACAGAAAACAGCATGGAAATTCTCAACTCTTCAAATCTTCTATTTGATCCTCAGACCCGTCTCAGCAAAAAATGGGTCCCACTATACCCTTTGCAAAACTCCCAGCACACAGAAATGTTTTAAAACTGTCTAATAAATCGAAATACACTCGTAAACTCTGTAGACCCTCAGAAGAGCACTATGAATCATCTCCATGGACATTTCAATAAAGAAAATACTTGATGATTTTCAAAGATAACTGGTCTATCCTTGATTTAAAGTCAGACAGAAGGAACGAAAAGGATGTGAGATCTTATCTTTAAGAATACCTTCTTGATTTTTAGAGAGTGCTCATTTCTTCCACGTGGAAAGTCAGCCTCTTTCAAGGCTCTCAATTTGATCACCAACAGGTTAAGGCACCAAAATCATTTGTCAGTTTATTGATAGTGAATAAATCACTAGTAACTGTAATTACTAGTGATCACATTTCATTAATTTCTCAGTTCGCTCTTAGTGAATTGTGATCCTTCATCATAGATCGGTTATGTTCTGAAAATATTTTGTAAGAATTATTGTCTTTACACTGTCCAAATATGACAGGAGTGTTTTCATGCCTGCACCAATGCAGTTTGCTTTATGTCTGATGATTTTGGTGAAGTTATATGTGACTCTGACAGAGGTATAAAGGAGGTTAATACTCTGCAATGAGTAAGTCTCCAGGTTTTCTAAGGCGTGGATTCTGGACACTGAGACAACAGTTTTCAGGGAAGATAAAATAGCAGGGGGAGATAGAAATAGATTTCCAGCATGAGGTGGATGTTGCTATGGCTTCAGGCACTCACAGCATGCAAAATGTACAAAGTTACCATCTGTTCTATTGATCTATTCAGGAATAGGATATAGTTAGCTTTAGTATCTCTTTAACTACAAGTCTCCTCACATTTCTAGTCTACAACAGTGGAAGTATGCTTACAGCTCATCAGAGACTGGAGGCTGAGGAATACTTAGGCTTTCTTTTTTCCTTTTTTTTTTAATCTCCTAAGCTTGTCCAAGGAATGTTTTACTTCAGGTGGCTGTTTTGCTGAGAGTCGAGTAAGTCACGCTGTTGAGAACAGGCTTATGAATTACTGTTCCCTTTAAACAAAAAAAATGCCATGATTTCAGTGCGGAAATTTAGTAGGAACCCTGAAATAGAATCAGAGACAGTTTGTGAAAGAGTGCAAGAATGATACAAAACCCTCCTGTTCCTAATTACGAGTTACAGCTCTAGGACAACTTATTTTTAAAATTACTGAGGACTGGATCAAGTGGAAAAACAGATTCCAGCACTCTAGATAAGCAACAGGTTCTGAAAACCAAATCAACTGAATAGTGTGCTGGTTTTTGCTGGGATAGTGTTAATTTTCTTCATAGTAGCTAGTATAGGGCCATGTTTTGGATTTGTGTTGAAAACAGAGTTGATAAAGCAGGGATGCTTTAGTTACTGCTGAGCAGTGCTTACACACAGTCAAGGACTTTTCTGCTTCTCACACCACCCCACCAGCGAGTAGGCTGGGGGTGCACGGGAAGTTGGGAGGGGACACAGCTGGGACAGCTGACCCCAACTGACCAAAGGGATATTCCATACCATATGACGTCATGCTCAGTATATAAACTAGGGGGAAAGCTGGCCGGGGGACTGCTGCTTGGGCTGGGCATTTGTCGGAGGGTGGTGAGCAATTGTTTTCATTTGCATCACTTGTCTTTCTTGTTTGTTGTTGTTGTTATTTTCCTTTTCATTACAATTTTAATTATTATTATCATTATTATTATTATTTTATTTTATTTCATTTCACTTATTAAACTGTTCTTGTCTCAACCCACGAGCTTTCTCACTCTACCTTTCCAATTCTCTCCCCCATCCCACTGTGGCAGGGGGGGAGCGAGCGAGCGGCTGCGTGGTGCTTAGTTGCCAGCTGGGCTTAAACCACGACAGTCCTTTTTGGCGCCCAACGTGGGGCTCGAAAGGTTTGAGATAATAACAGATTCTCCTGAAAGCTGAAAGCTATAAAACAAAGTAAGGTCAAAGGGCCTACACAGGAAATTCAGTTTTAGGAATAAAATGGCAAGATGGGCGTTGCCATATCCCAATGGATGTGATCAATAAAATAACAACTATGTCTCCACCAACTAACAGAAAGGAAACACAAGCTTTCTTAGGTGTCATGGGTTTCTGGAGAATGCATATTCCAGGTTATAGTCTGATCGTAAGCCCTCTCTATCGAGTGACCCAGAAGAAGAACAACTTTGAATGGGGCCCTGAGCAGCAGCAAGCTTTTGAACAAATTAAACGGGAGATAGATATTTTTCAGGGTGGTCAAGCATGTCTTTCCCCTGAACCCATGCTGACTCCTCTTGGTCACCTTGTCATTCACGTGCCTGGAAATTGTTCCTATGTTTAGTTGCTCCATCACCTTCCCAGAGATCGAGGTGAAGCTGATTGGCCTGATATTCCCTGGGTCCTCCTTCTTGCAATTCTTGAAGATAGAAGTTACATTTGCTTTTCTCCAGTCTTCAAGCACTTTTCCCAGTGCCAGGATTGCTGTGACCTCTCAATTGAGTGACCTCTCAATTCCATCAGGCAGCTCCCTCAGCACTCATAGGTGCATCCCATCATGACGCACGGACTTACCTATGTCCATTTTGCTTAAGTATTCCCTGACCTGATCCTCATGCACCAAGGGTACATCTTGCTTGTTTCAGGCTTTCCCGCTGGTCTCTGGGACAGTCTGGCTAGTAAGGATTGGCTCAAAGAAGACATTCAGTACCTCAGCCTTTTCCATGTCCTGTGTAACCATCGAGCAATGTGTCCACATTTTCATCAGTCTTCCTTTTATTGCCTGTATACTTGTAGAAGCCCTTCTTGTTGTCTTTGACATCCTTGGCCAGATTCAATTCCATCTGGGCTTTAGCTTTCCTAACTTCACCTCTGGTTGCTTGGACAATATTTTTGCATTCCTCCCAGGTTACCCGTCTTTGCTTCAACCCCCTGTATGCTTCTTTTTCGTGTCTGAGTTTGTCTAGGAGCTCTTTGTTCATCCAGCCTATGCTCCTGGTATTTTTGCCTGACTTCATGTTTATTGGAATGGAACTCTCTTGTGCTTGAAGGAGGTGATCCTTGAACCAGCTTTCTTGGGCCCCTCTTCCCTCCAGGGCCTTATCCCATGGGACTCTTCTGAGCAGACTTTGACAAGGCCAAAGCCTGTTCTCCTGAAATTCAGGGTTGTGAGCTTGCTTTTCACCCACCTCCCCATACTAAAAATGCTGAACTCCTCCATCTCATGGTCACTGCCACAAAGGCTGCCTTTGATTTTCACAACCTGTATGGGATCACCCGGCTAAACCTGTTTCGGAGCACAAAAGCGAGATGCAGGGAGTTGTGATGCGACTCAGCTTTGTCTCACCTTGACAAATCCTTATCTATGCAGAGATGACCTGGGGGGAGCTGCGGAAACGGCTCAGCCCGGGGTTGTCTGAACACTGCCGAAACCCGAATGGAGCCTGAATGATCCCTTAACAAACAAAATGCCCTGAGTACCATTCCACCACTATTCCGTAGCTTTGTGTGCTAGACATCACTAAATTACCATATAGACTAAGGAGCCGAGCCATCAAGGCACCAGAGATAAACATTCCTGTATAAGCCTGCCCCCACCCATCAAATCAGGGAATAAAAACCATAAGGTTTGGGCAGAAAAAGGGGGAGAGTCACTTTTCCAAAGATACAGCTGGCCTGTAGGAGATTCTTTCCCCCTTGTCCAGGACGCTGTACAAGGTAACTTCCCAGGGATTGAGAGGCCTTACCTGAGAGAGAGGGTAAGTGATTAAGAAACATACGTATGGTATTTGGCATGCTTTAAGATCGCGATTAGTGCACTCTTTTTTGTAAGGTATTAATATCTAGCGCGCTTGTGAATTGTGTATTTAATTGCAATAGTGCATTCCTCCATTGTATCCATAAAAGAACCTGCAACAGTGGCGTATTGGACCTGTGAGTGAAGTTCAAATAAATTGTTAATTTGAACCTGACAGTGAAGTCTTTCTCTCCGTCACACAACCCCAATGAGTCCATCCTTGAGTTATCCTCAAAGTACTCCAGGAACCGCTTGGATTGCTTGTGTCCAGCTGTGTTGTTCCTCCAGCAGATATAGCAGTGGTTCAAGTTCCCCATGAGGACCAGGGCCTGCAAATATGAGGCTGTTCCTATCTGTCCATAGAGGGCCTCATCCACTTGTTCTTCCTGGTCAGGTGGCCTATAGCAGACACCCACTATAATGCCACCTTTACCTGTCCTCTCTTTAATCCTAACCCATAAACTCTCTGTTGGCTCCTCATCCATCCCCAGGTAGAGCTCCATGCGCTCCATGCTCTCCAGCTGCTTTCTGACATAAAGTGCAACTCCCCTTCCCTGTCTTCCAATCCTGTCCTTCCTAAAAAGCCTCTATCCCTCCATTGCAACACTTCAGTCACTATACTCAATCCATTTCAAGACACTCTGAAACAAATGTCCCAGACAGACCAGAGCAGTTTCCATGCACGACTGGTTTGTCTTGAATGTCAACAACCGATAAAAAACCACTCAGACCAGAGTAGAGTTCCATGCACGCTATTGGAATGATGCGTGAGCAGCTGCAGTGCAGGAAGACATCTATACAAGAAGATTTTATAAAATCAACAGTCTTCAGTGGTCTGTGCAAAACCAAAAACAAAGAAAAGGACTAGAAACTCAGTGTGGTCGAATCATAACTGGCCTAAACTAAGCCTAAAGATAGGCCTAATTCAGGAAATCCCAGAGATATTCCTTTGGCCTTTTCCCTGTCAATGAGTTCCACTATGATTATTTGCACAGAGCAGGGTGAGTACTTAAGAAGACTAATTTACCTAGAACATGGGAAAATGTGAGTCTGTGAAGACAGCTATTGACTCCAGTACTATATCACTATTCATCCTGGCAAAATTACAGGTGGGTCCAGCTGGAGAATGACCAGACCTACCAACATCCTAGTGCTGAACTGTCACCTAGGTGTGATAACTGTTTTAGGCTTGTTTGTACCCCATATGGCTGACAGTTCAGTACTTTTGCATATGTGTTTACAGAAGAGCACAGCGTGCAGTGGGAACTAGTGCAAAAGAAAGCATTTAAAGACTTAAGGGTATTCTTTCCTTCACCTCCAGTTCAGCCATTTTCATTTTAGTGAAATCAACAATTGTCTTGGGCAATATGTCATTATATAGTCTGGGAACTGTCCTAATCAAATAGAGTAACAAGGTGAAATAGACTGCATAAGTACAAGCAAGGGAAAAGGTATACTCATGTAGAAAAAGGATATAAGAGATCACTTACATATGTCGATGTTTTCAAGATTCCATTAACAGCCAGAGATTGGTTGACAGATTTTCTTGTCAAAATATCTCTCCTCCCTCATTGTACTAGTATCAAATCAAAAGATTTGTATGAGAAGATCCTCTTAAAATTTTCCATGTACCTAGATGACCCATCAAGATACCTACTGCTCAGGAGAGGTGACCAATAGCTAAGGAAATGGCACGGTGTGCAGAACTGGTCATCATTTCACTAACTGCAATGGGTAAGAATTCAGTTAAAATTTCTTCAGCTCAGCAAACTTCCTAAACACATCTGCAGCTTGCCAGGTTCTGCCAGAAAAGACAGCCTTTCAGGAGTACCTAATTACAGGTGTAAATACAAACACAAATACAACACTAGACTGCTGATTAAGGGTTATGTCTTGCTAAGCCTTACGATGCTATAGGTTGCAGTTCTCTAAAGCCCGTAGTATGGGTATCAGCACATCACTACACACAACACTTGTATTTGCTATGTTGTCTGGTCACCATGTTTTCATCAGACTCCAAGAGTATGTCACAGTGACTGTTTTTCCTGATGTTTGAACCTGCTGGTCCTAAACCACTTGACATGAAGTTATGAACCAGAAATAGATATCTGTTGAAACCTTACCAGGAACCAGATCTCTAAGCTCTTCCATTTTCTTAAAGCTGGAAGTTGATTTCTCAAAAGAAGAAAATGGATAATGTAAGGATGTGTGGAAGGAGAGTGTCTGCTCCTTGATGCATATCTGGTCAAGGGCTTTTTCAATGCAAAGAGGGATAATGAGAAAAGGAGGAGGACATAAACAAGAACATACAGACATTAATCCAACAAATTATAATGGAGGTAGTGATGAGAAAAAACCCTGTCAGCCACACTAATTGGTAAGGATATGTGAAGTGTGAGAATTTTGATTTTTCAATATGATTATCTGACTAAGCACCTTGTCAAATTGCGATCACAAGAAAAGAGAGGGAGACAACATACAGAAGCATAAAACCTGACCAATTAACATTAACAAAGACAATAACCAGAAATAAACCTGGTCAGTCCCATTAATTCATGGACTATCAAGAAACTGCAGGCAAACTGGGATTTTGCTATTGAGAAAGATATATCTCTTACAACCCTGAGATCCAGGATGTTGGAGGGGGGTCAGTGGGACTAAGCAAATGGATGAGGGGGAGGGGGAGAAGGTAGGAACAAAGCAGGGAGTAGACAGAAAGGGGTCCAAGATGGTTGAGTGTAAAACAGGGCCAGTTTGTACTCTTGTCTGGCTGAGCCCTGGGCCTGATCACCGCAGTTTTTCCTATCTTCTTGTATCTTCTCATTAAATCTTTTCTTAACTATCTCTCTGCATAGTCTCACTCTCCATCCTGTAGGAATGTGCGGACTAAGTGCCCATGAGACTTGTGTGTGAGAATGAAATTTGGTGCCAACTATTGGAGTCTGGCTAGGGTTGTAGGCACCCCCAGCTCGGTGTCAGCTACTGGAGTGAGTGGGAGCCTTTAACCTTCAGCCACTGGGGTGTGAATGGTGTGTGTCCCCTGCAAACCAGTTATCAGGGACTGGCATGAGTGAAGGAAGTCAGGGGCACAGCACTGGTGGCTGGAGCGGTACCACTGGTAACAGCCCATATGCTTGGTGCTGGCTGCTGGGAAGGATCCCACTGTCTGTATCTTCCCCAAACTTGGTGTGCATGAGGGGGGGTGTGTGTATTCACTGACAAACTTCAAACTGGATGAGCCGATGAGCTGGGGCACTCCAGGTTCAGGCCAGGTGGAGGGTCAGTGCTGGTAAGCCCAAGCGCACCTGCGAGTGTAGTGTGCCTGTGGGACGAGTTGTGTGAGTGTGTTGCTAGCAAGCATTGAGCTGGACCAGCCAGTGAGTAGGGTACCTATGGGGTGGGTAAGAGGAACAAGGGACCATACCAATACTTCGAAGGATACACAAATGTGGTTGTGCTTGTGAACTGAGTATTGTGTGTGTGCTGCACTAGTGACCTTATGCCTCTGCCAGCCCAAGAGGAGGAGGGGACTTGCCTCTCTGTGCTTGTGTTTTATCCAAGTCCTGGATGTGGGTGCTGTTGAAGGCAGTGCCTTTTCTCTGGCAGCCTGTGTGACCAGTTGTGTCAGCGCCCTGTGTATGCCCGCGTCTGTGTCTATGTGTGTGTCCCTGGGACACATGCTCAGCCCCACCACTGATTGAACCAGCAAATTGGACAGCGGCAGCCATGTCCCTCAGCCTGGGCAGAGACCCTGGGTCCCCAGGTGCACTCGGCTGGGCTCCAGCTGCTTGGCAGGAAACGTCCTGCTGCTGGAGGCAGCAACCATCCCTAACATCCCTTACCAGATAATAGTGCTGTTTTCCAGCCCAGTTAAAGTACAAGGGTAATTACAGGACATGTGCAAGGGTAATTACAGGACAAAGGAAAGAGAGGTCTAAAGGTTTCACCCTGGACTTCAACAGAAAGTGTGAAAGTCCATCTACTGGCTTCCTAAGGGCTTAATAACATACCTTGCAGAGATCAGAAAAGCACAGAAAGACTTACCAAAAGAAATAAAATAAGATGCACATCATATTTTCTTGGTTTTGGTATTTCTGTGTAATAAAAATAGAAGGATTTTTATAGTGGGTCAAAAAAAAAAAAAGTGTTATCTTCTTTAGTCATCCCTGAATAACCAGCAACAGGAAGAACATAAGAAAAGGTAAGTACAGAATAGTATTTCCTCTGGTACACTGTTTCAAGATTTCTGAAGTCAAAGATTGTACCCATACGTTTGCATTTAATAATGCTTAATATAAATTTTTCTATAATTTTGTATGAATCACCTTTTGAACATACGTCTCCTTTTGTCAAATACAAGATCTTGCAGCATTTTTATGAAAAAATACTTCCTTTTCCTTGTTAATCCTGCTGTCTAATCCTTTTAGTTGCTACAACCTAATTATTATTCTTTATATACCTTCATCATGTCATTCACAACTTCATGCATTTCACAATAATTTTCATCCACACATTAAAATTTTATCCAACATTGGATTCTCTCAGCCATTCTTGTTACATTTTTCTGCTCTTATCCTCTTTTTACTGCATTGTCTGTGAGAAGGGACTGACCAGAAATGCATGTACTTCTGAAGATGCAGGCACACAATGGTTTTATACAATGGCAGAAATTTGTTCTCTAATTTTATCCTAGTAACTTGCAAAATCCTTTTACCCTTTCTGACTATATCTGAACAGCAAGGTGACATTTTTAGAGAATGTTTAATTCTAAGATCTCTTTCTAAAGCAGTATTAGCTAGCTTAGATCCTTCCTTAATCCCATTTTTTTTCAAATATACCTCAGGGGTTTTCTGACATACCATAAACATAATTGAAATCTTGACCAACACTCTTATGCAGGGGGTGTTCAATTTCTAAGAATCCCTTTTGTGTCAATGTAGACACCTTTGCTGAGACTGAAATTATTCTCTGCTTTCATCAGGGCCCATTTTCTTAGCTTCTCTCTTTGCAGCAGAAACAGCAGCCACAGAACTCCATAAACCTTTGCAAATACTAAATCAGAAGCACGTAAAATAACTGGATCTGAGCTGTAAAGTTACTTTCCTTTGCTGCTTCTGGGTGGAAACCCCCCCTGCTATTCATGGACCAAAAGAAGGCATAAAATGTCTACCAGGAACTGCCTCAAACAAGTCAGCATTTGCTGGAGCAGAAAACAATAGCAGAGGGGAAAACTTTAAAGTATTGCTGAAGTAAATGAGTACTAGTGAGTGGGCAACAACCTCTCCCCCCAAGTTCTTGCTGCTAATGCTTGTTCCCTTGAACTTGTACTTCTTGGATAGCTATTTCAATCCATTGATCAAGATCCAATGTCTTCAATCATCTTCTCATTTCATGTTTACCTGCTAATATGTACTTCATTTCTTCTTCTTTCTACCAGGTGTATGGTATGCTGATGAAAACGTCTACTCTATAACACTGTGCTGCATTATTTTTTGAAAAAGGTGTTTAAGACTTTGTTTAAAGAGTCTGAGTCCCATCTTGCAGAATATAAATCAAAGGGAGTCTTGCCACTGAGCTCTAAGAACCAGACCTTAGAGGCAGCTCTCAAAATTACTCCTTTCAGAAAAAGATTACAGAGGTTGGTGCAAAGGTACATGTAGCTTAGGTGTCTGAAACTAGATTTTGAAGTAAGTTTACTGTTAAATGTTTAATGTATTCAGCATCCTGTTCCCTACTGCTAAGAGTATTTATTAAATACTTTTAAAAAATATAATAATAGCTTTTAATTTTAAAAAACTCGACAAGTAATTGTTTTACCTTTTAAAAATGCACAATATGTGCATTCCATTGTGGGTTTGGTTTTGTTTTTTTGAAATAGATGAGAACATGCATATATGCTGAACCTTGATATTTTTCATACATTCACAGAATCTTAAATTAGACTGCGTTGGGTTTATGTGGCAAGGTTTTGGTAGCAGGGGTGGGGCTGTAGGGGTGACTTTGTGAGAAGACACCAGAAGCTGCCCCCATGTCGAACAGAGCCAGTTCCAGCTGTCTCCATGTGCTGGTTTTGGCTGGGGTAGAGTTAATTTTCTTCATAGTAGCTAGTATGGGGCTGTGTTTTGGATTTGTGCTGGAAACAGTGTTGATAAAGCAGGGATGCTTTAGTTATTGCTGAGCAGTGCTTACACACAGTCAAGGCCTTTTCTGCTTCTCACACCACCCCACCAGCGAGTGGGCTGGGGGTGCACAAGAAGTTGGGAGGGGACACAGCTGGGACAGCTGACCCCAACTGACCAAAGGGATATTCCATACCATATGATGTCATGCTCAGCATATAAAACTGTGGTAAGAAGAAAGAAGGAGGGTGATGTTCGGAGTGATGGCATTTGTCTTCCCGAGTAACCGTTATGCGTGATGGAGCCCTGCTTTCCTGGAGATGGCTGAACACCTGCCTGCCCGTGGGAAGTAGTGAATGAATTCCTTGTTTTGCTTTGCTTGCCTGTGCGGCTTTTGCTTTACCTATTAAACTGTCTTTATCTCAACCCATGAGTTTTCTCTCTTTTACCCTTCCGATTCTCTCCCCCATCCCACCTGGGGGGAGTGAGTGAGCGGCTGTGTGGTGCTTAGTTGCTGGCTGGGGTTAAACAACGACACTCCAGGACCAACCCACTGCTAGGCAAAGCTGCACCAACCAGCAATGTTGGTAGCATCCCTGTGGTAATATATTTTTTAAAGGGTAAAATACGCTGTGCAAGAGCAGCTGTGAGACAGGAGTGAGAATATGTGAGAGAAACAACTCTGCAGACACCAAGGTCAGAGAAGAAGGAGGGGGAGGAGATGCATTAGGCACCAGAGCAGAGATTCTGCTGCAGCCCATGACGAAGACCATAGAGAGGCAGGCTGTCCCCCTGCAGTTTATGGAGGTCTACAGTGGAGCAGATACCCACCTCCAGCCCGTGGAGGACCCCAGGCCACAGCAGGTGGGCATGACCACACCACCATTGCTGAGGTTGGAAGGAACCTCTGGAAATCCCCAATCCAACCCACTGGTCATCACGATTGCATAACTCTCTGGATGTCTCAGGTTCTGTGTATCTCCAAGAGTTGAGAGTCTACAGCCTCCCTGGGCCACCTGTTCCAGTGCTTGCCCACTGGGGAAAAAAAGTGATTTCTTCTGTTTAACTGGAATTTCCTGTATTTCAATTTGTGTCCATTGCTTCTTGTCCTGTCACTGGGCACCAGTGAGCAGAGTCTGGATCCCTCTTCATTCCCTATTAGATATTTATACAGATAGATAGAGCCTGAGCCTTCTCTCTCCAGTCTGAACACTTCCAGATCTCTCAGGCTCTCCTCATGTAAGACATGCTTCAAGCCCTCAATAACCATTCTGGCCCTTTGCTGGATACCCTTCATTACGTCCCTGTCTCTTTTGTACTGGGGAGCCCAATGGTGGACACAGCACCCAGATGTGTCTCATCAGGGCTGAGTGGAGCAGACAGGATCACCTGCCTTGACCTGCTGGCAATGCTTTTCCTAATGCAGCTCAGGAGGTTATTGGCCTTCTCTGCCACTTAGTACATTGTTAGCTTATAGTCAGTTTGTTATCCACTAGGACCTCAGGTCTTTTCCTGCACGGTGTTCCTTTTCTGGAAGGATAGAAGAAGGCCACAATAGTTTCATGACCCTGTGTAGACTGAAAAGGGGAGCAATAGAACTCAGTCATTCTGTTGATGCAAAAAGTATGCTCAGAGAGTCACTATATAAACTGGAAATTAAAGATTAATATTTTCCTTGTGTCTTAGATTAAGCTTCCTATGCTCTACATTTTGTACCCTTATTTCTCCATTACTACATTCACACTTAAGCCATATTTGCCAAGAACCCACAAATATCTGACAGCAGGTTCTCTCAGGTCAGAGAGCCATAAAAAACTCTTATAATTTTATTTCTTCACTGAACATTAAGTAGATTAAGCATTGCAGATAAAATTTTTATAATTGAATATGGCTAAATCCATAAGGTGTACTTTCTTTCCCTCGCAGAACAGAACAAGAAGCCACTCATAGTTACTATCCACAAGGAACACAAATTGTTTTATGGCAAGAAGAAGAGAGGAAAAAAAAAGCAGCAGTATCAGAAAAATAACTTTCTTCAAGAACGAATGATATAAGTTTGACAGAGGTCAAATACTGTTTGTAATCTGCCAGAAGAAATTTAACAGCTCCACTCTCTCCTTTGTGACTTAATGGAAACTGATAGATACAGATGTGTCTGGGGTTTGATCCTCATATCATTTACACTGGGACATTCAGTAGTGGCTCTGTACAGTGTGACAATTTGAATACAGCCAAGATTCTGTTCTTTCTCAGGAAAACAAAGAGGAGTAAAAGGGATCTTTCTCTTTCTGTTACTTTCCAAGGGAAAAGGAGACAGTCTGTCAAGGAACATGAATAGACTTCCAGGGCTATGGAAACTGAAGGGATTGCTGCTTTTGAGCAGACAAAAGACATCTGTCTTTTACAGGTTCATATGTTATTGAGAGTGAGATGTGGCTGAATGAGTTTAGGGAGGGGAGTTACTAGGTGGCAAAGCTGACTAGGTCAGGCTATAGTGCATATAATGTTCTACTACATTCTCTTCATCCAACCAGAAACCCGAAGAAATAAAATGTCCAATATATTTCACATCCCCTCTTGGGAACATCACGCAGGGGATCATTGTAGTGGAATGAGAGCAGAGACTGAATTTAAGAGTAAGGACACTCGTCCTCTGCTCTTTGCACTGGTTGAAAATAGAGACATGCAAGTCTGAAGACTGAAGTTAAGCAAAATCTGAACCTCAATGTTTGTTTGCAGGCAATGGCAGACACCTTGGATTGCACAGTATCTGCAGCATTTCAGCCGTGCAGTGATTTCCCACTGTTTTCAGTTATCACTTAACAAGCTGGTGTGAAAGCCCCAGCTCCCAACACAATACTTAACTGATGCCAAGAGACAAAAAATTCTTTACTGCCCTGCTAAAGGAGTGTATGGTTGCATAAGCATGATACTTGTAGGTGCTACTGTTGCAGCAGTGACCTGTGTAAGGTTAATTTTATCTTCTCTTTTTATAAATGTAACAAGAACAGACACACCAGTATGAAAAATATTTTAATGAGGCAGTTGTTATGCCTTTTATTGCCACATGAAATGTCAAATCTCTGTTTATTACTTACTGTTTAAAATCCTTATTTTGCTGATAAGCATCACGTAAAAAAAGATATACTAAAAAACAGACCAGACACTGTAAATTGTCCATGAACTAGTTAAATCTAATTGCTATGAAATGAAGAGGGAAGATAGAGAAAAATTTTGAAAGTCTGTCTGCAAAGTGTCCCCTTTATACCCATAACCAAGTAACACAGACAGAGAAAGAAAACATTAACGGAATAGTACAGGTGCTGAATCCTGAACCTCATGACTACCTGTTGCATAATGGTGTAGCCTAAAAGGAGGGCCAATACAGAAAGAGAAAAATAGTTAGAGAAAAAAAAAGAAAAAAGAAAAAAAGTACAGGTGATAGATGCTGATTTTTTTTTTTTTTTTTGACTACTTTTGAAAACAAGGACGTGCCATTGCTACATTGACAGCTTTCAAATGCCTCAATTTCTGATTTAACTCCTGCAGGTCTTCAACTTCTCTTTTGATTTTCTGACATGCAGCTGTAACTGGACAGAGTCTTGCTTCAGGGGTCCTCTTGTCTTCTCAAAATCTTCTCCATTTTATACACTTCTGCTTAATAACAGAAAATTCTGCCAAGTTAATGGTGGATGACCTGTGCAAATCTTCCTCTGATCTCTCTTTCTGACGCTGTGTGAAGGCTGCTAATAAATCTTTTTTCTTTACATTGCATACTTTAAAGCATATTTGGACTTTTGGTATCTTATACAAATTGCATCACTCAAACTGGAATATTTAGGTTTTCTCCTCTGCCTCTGAAGTTCTCCTAAAATTCTTTTACTGAGTGCTCTGTAATCGTGATTCCTTCACCCACCTTATCTTGCTTCCTTCCTCCTGTTGCTTCTTTTTATGCGCATCAACCTGAACTTTTCATCTTGAGGTGAAAAGGCCATCTTTTATACTGCATTTTAAATTTTCATTTGACCTGACTTGAAGTTACTTCATAAAAGCCTTCAAATCTTTGTTCCATTCACATCTCAACACCTCTCTTCAAATTACTTCCTCACAGTGGGAAGGTCTTCCTTAGTGCTGTAAAAGACACTTCACCTGCTCCTAATTATTCTCCAGAAACATTCTTCCATTCTTCTTCTTTTAGTTCTTTTAACTAAATGCCTAAATAAAATCAACCTAAACTATCCACTTTGCTTACACAGCTGTAGCACCTTTACTACGACATTATCTGAGCATCTTCTGGCAGCTACTGCTCATTAAACAGAAGATAAAACTGCAGGATGCTGATGAGAAAATTAAAGGACAATACTAAGAGTGCTTCCTTTTGCCATGTCCCAGATACGTGGCCCTTCGACATTTGGATCTGACACAGTACTACTCTATTGTTCTTTTTGCAGCTTATCAGCACTAGAATAAATTAATTTTAGTTGTAAGTTCCTGACTCACAATTCTCAATAATTTTGTTTTAAGAATATTTAAGAGAAGAATTGGGTATCAGGTTATAAAAATCTCAGTTAAAACATTGAGAGTTATTACTGGATCCTAAATTACGTACAGAAAGCTTAAGGGAAGTATTCAATAGGGCTTCAAAAAAGAAAGAAAGTTTTAAGCTGTGTCACAACTTCGTCCAACGTCTACTGTACACAGGAGTGAAAGGGCAATTTTTACTACATTTTAAATGCCACGTCTAACTCAAGGAGACAGGACACCCACTGTTTTCTGTCACAAAGAAGAGATGACCTTCAGTAGTCTGTAACTTACTCACTGGAATGTTTCAGCATGTGTTATCTAAAGCTATTGCCAAGATTTTTCCTTTAAGAAATGCTTTTAAAAACCCCTCCCCTTCTCCAAGTCCCTTATATCTCTTAGATTTTGGATATTGTTATCTGAAATGCATTTCAACACCTAAACTTCATAATTTAGTTTTTTTCTGAGATTATTCAGTAACGTGATGATGAAAATCATCAGATTCTTGAAGAATAATTTTTTTGTGGTTTGGTTTGCTTTGGTTGGGCTTGTACTGCAGATAGTAACTTCTATTGTTTCAACTTTAAAATGTGCTTTTTTTGGGGGGGTGGGGGTTGGGTATTGTTCCACAGTAGAAGCAGTGTGCTCTCAAAAAGATAAAGCTTGGCGTGGAGAGTGAGTGGCTGGTAGAGTAGAGAGGAAGCAGCAAATACTGAACTTCAATGATTCAAATTTAAAGATACTATGGCAACTTACTGCTATTGTGCTAATGATTAGCTTTAATGGCCTTGAGGGAGATACTGATTTTCATGCTTTCCTTGCTACTGAAAAGTGTCAGAAAGAGAAAGCTGACAATATGAGATGGAAAGAAAGTATAACAAGGCAGAAAATATTGCAACTGCCTAGCAAGTATAAAAAATAATAATTAAAAAAAAAAAAGACCACAGTAAATGAGGCATCTAAAAATTGATTCCAAACACACTCCTTGAAAATCTGTCAGTGCTTCATGGCTGTCAGATTTCTGCTTTGCAAGTTGTTCTGTTATTCTGCAAGCATAAGGGGGGAGTAGGGAAGACATGAGGGGGTTTTATACTGCACTAAACATGGGATGGTTTCCCCAGAAAAGATAGTTGCTTGAGTAGCTGCACAGACAAAATACAGAGCTGTCATATCCATACATTTTATGGATAAATATCCAGGCAACTTACAGATTTTATCATCATGCATATCAGAGATCCATTCAGTACCTACTCAGTTTTTTTCACTCAGATCTAGAAGAGAAATTGAGTTTCAGTAATTAATGTTGTATGGAGAACTAACAAAAAGCCCATACAGAAGGCAAACCCTGGGCTGTATGAACTAAGGAATGTACATTGTAAGCACATAAAATATACCTAACATTATATTAAGTCATCATCAGAGTTGGTATCCAAAGGCAAGACTGATGCCATAGAGATGGTACAATGACATACGACTCTGCAGTGAGATAGCAGTCTCTTCACATATCATCTTCATATACTGCAGAAACAGATTACTTCGTCTTTATTTTTCAAAACCAAATTTTAATTAAAATGGTCTTGTTTTCTGGCTTTTTTTTGCCCAAGAATAAACGCATTCACAAAAATGGTCGTCTTTTGCAAATTTGTTCAATGTTCGCCTGAAAGGTAGCCTAAAAACTGATTTTCAATTTATTTTACAGTCCTAGCTCACAGCTAAATTGGAATTTGGTTCACTTATTTTTCTTTAAAGAAAGTTTTATCAGATCTCTTATCTTAGTTCCTTATATGCAAAATGTTTATAATAAAAAGAATAATAATGAATAACTTCATCAATACATGCGTTGTATTCTAAATTTTTAGATCTAAGTTTTTAGATCCTGTCAGTAACAATGGTGTTTTATTGGCTGATATACTAGTTGATTTCTTTACTGACACACAGAGTAATAAGAAAATGATGAAAATGGCACAAGCTCTCTATTTCCCAATTAAGAATCCTAGTCTTTTGTTTAAATTATGCCAAAAATAACTAGAGGTTAATAATAGGGTGAATTCTTAATTGCAATTCTTTCTTGCCTCTTGGCACGGACAATATTCATTGTTATACTTTAATTTGCTACATCAAATTAAATTCTTTGTCTTCAGTCCAGAACAGTCTTTATGTTTGTTTAATGACACTTGCTTCTTCTATCCACAGAGATATTTGGCTTATATTAAGAGAAGCTATTGTATAATTCACCCTGTGCTCCTTTAGTAACTATTTAGGTGCCTGTCAACATGAACACTGTTCTCAACCAGCAAGTAGGTAAAATAAACCATGAGTCAGATTCCCTTCTTGCTTACCACAATGCAAATCAGGAATATATTTGTTCAAATCAGTGACATTATATTTCTGTAAAAAGAAACAGTCTAAAAGAGGAGAATTAGTCTGGTATTTATCTAGTAGTATCAATATAATTTTCACATGCAAGATTAATTATGTTTTAGAAGCAGAGCTCTTCCATGGTTTCAATGGCATGACTTTTCAAAGGAATGTCTTAAATGTATCTGTTCAAGACAAAAACTATGCCTTAGTCATTATATGTGTACACAGTGTGTGGTCTGACAGAACCGTGTTCTCACTGGGAACCTCCAACAGTACATATTGCTTGCCAACGATAGGCTCCCATCTAATCTACCAAGAATAGAAGGAAAAATACTTTACAACCTCTCAGGAGAGCTTTGCCATTACAGAAGACTCGAAAGATCCTGCCAATAGGCACCTGGAAAAGTTTTCAAATACTCAGAAATGCCTGGAAAACTTTGCAAAAAATAGACCAGTATTTTTTGTGGACCTAATTTCAGGGAACAAAATTAACCATGGCTAATTTTATATGTGTTTTCACAGTTCCATTAGAGGATATTAAGCAATTGGAACATTTCCATGCTTTAACTAAGAAACTGTTTATGCCAATGTTATTTTACAGGTTGGAACAGGGAGAAAAGAGTTTAGAAAGCAGTGCATTAGACTGTCTTGCCTTGAAGCAATTGGCTTTGATTAATTGTCTCAGCATTACTGATGAAAACAAATACCTATTAGGAGCCCAGTAACCTAAACAAGAGTGGCATATGATGGATTTTGCCAGTCTATAGACAGGTGCCAGACCTAGTGCCGTTAGGGAAAAATGGTTTGATTCAATTTTTATGCTTGATCTAGATTTGATGGCAAGTCATTAATGCTCAGGACTACATATCTCTATGCATATAAGACAAATTGTGGAGATGCTTGACTTGTTTGCTCAAGGTTTACTGTGTGGTTACTGTGACGTATTTATTCTATTAAAAAGGGAATAGCCAGGAAGCACAAACATCTATTTGCCTTGCCCTGGCTGAACACAAAGAAACACCTGGTATTGTAGGATGGACATACCAATTGAACATAAACAGAAAAAGAGTTCTGGAAAAAGACAGCACTCAGATGTCTTATAGAAGTGTATGGCATTCTTGCAAAAGGAAACTGAGATACTTGTCAAGCCTAATGTGTGAGAGAAAAAAGGGAAGTTTCCTAGGGACCCAGAAGGGACTGGGTAGGAGTCAAGCCGGAAAGCACCGGAAGATGCCAAACTGCATAACAGAACCAGAGGGGAGGACAAGCCCTGCAAGGACATGGCAGACAGGGAGCATGTGACTTCTTTTCTAACTTCCTATTCCGCTTTTCAAGGCAGCATTTAAGGGTTTGCTCTCTTTCAAAGCTATTCTATTTTAATTTAGTATTAAATAATTCAAATAAAGCAGAGATTTAGAAACAAAAGCCTTTTCTCTGATGTATTCACTTCAAAAAGGGGAAAAAAAAAGAAGGAAGATCAGCTCCACCTTGAGGATCACAGGGTCTCATCACTGTATAGATCAGCAAGGGTTTTATGAAGAAACAAATCCATCAACTTAACAATCGGTCAAAGCATGGGAGAGATGTCTTCATATCTCTGCATCACTACAGACTTCTTTTGTATCTACAGACAAATCGCAAAGCTTCTTTGTGCTTTGGGTCTACATTTCTAAAACAAGAACTAGTAGCAGTTTCCCCCTTGCAGAAGTTTGTCTTTGTAACAGTTTGTGGATATTGCAGCAGTGGTGACCACATTTATACCATAAAATGGGCAGGGGAAGAGAGATGCAGCTGAAGCTGAAGAGAATGGGTGGGCCCTAGAAGGACAAACAGGAAAATGTACACTGACTAAAAGGCCATAGGCTTTTGAAAGTTATCTTGTATGTCAAAAGACAGTTAAGTATTGGCAAATAACTTCAGGTTTAAAACTTATAAAAGTGCAACTTTTCATAGGAAACAGGTTGATTTTACAAATCACTGAGAGAAGCTATTTTAATCAGAAATGGTGTGAACAACGCAAATAAGACTATTCTCCTGAGCGCTATCACATCCCACTTGTTAGTAAAGACTTTGCCAAAATAAGATGTGTTTTAATGGACTGAAAAATAGTAAGTTTTCTATAAGAAATTAAGTCCCTGACTGGCCCTTGGGAACTTCTGTGTTCCAAGCACTCACCTGAAAATATTTCCCTCAGTGTTCATTGCCTTTTGTGTACAGTCAACTCTTATTATTATTCACTACTTGTATTACTGCAGAGCCAACATTTCCAGTCATAGAACAAGGACCTCATAAAACTAAGCATAATACAAGCATTACCAAAAAAGATGATCTCTTCCCCAAAGAGTTTCCATTCTAAATGTAAGACATCGAACTGGAAACAAGGGATCTGCCTAAATAGTCAGTTTGAAGGCAATTTAGGTCTCTCTGAGAGGATTCTACTTAGAAGCTGCAGGCAGGAGGAAAGTAAGTGGTGGACAGTGAAAAAAAAGAGAGGAAGAAGACAGCATTAGTATCCTCTGGCAATTGTTCAAATTCTTCCAGCTCTGCCATTTTAGGAGTCATTAATAAAAATAACTTTAATGTGCATAATTAGGATAGAAGGTGAATATTGCAGGTATTGGAAAATCTTGTGTGTGCTTACAATGGACCTTTTGCTACGGTTATTAAAGATGTTATTAAAGAAACCTGTCTGGTATAGTAAAATTGAAGACTAGTTTAAAAAAGACACAGAGACTCATGCATATCAACAGTGAACAAAGAATCTGTACTCCATGAACACTGAACCATGGAGGTCAACCCCACAGGGAGATGTATAACAGAAAGACTGATGGAGTCTGCAGCCAGCAGGGTCTAACTGGTTCTCTGAGAGAATAGGAGATACTAACGAGTATCTGTACTGTGGCTGAGGGAAATGCCAAGAGTAAGGAAGAAAATACACACATGGTCTTTTCCTTTAGGTATTTGTGTCTCTGTATGCTATTTATTTCTCAGCAAAAGAAAGTATGTGTCACTGCATGTCATCACTAACATAATCTCCAAAAGGAAATCATATAGGTAGGGGGTCCTTCCAGACAATTACATTAATCACCTGGATTCTGAGTGGGATCACAGCTAATTATTCAACCTTCCTCTTAGACTTTGAATAGAGTTAAATGGGATGACTGGAAGGGGATTTTAAGAGAACAGACTATCTTGGGTTCTGTTTAGTAAAACGTATCTCAAAGAAATGCTAATGAGAGACTGTACAGCAATTCTTAGAGGAAGCTGTGACGTATTAGCAGTAAAATTTCATTTACTGACAGAGACTCCCTGATGAGACAAATGTCTGAGGTTCAGGACTGGCACCATAGAGAATATCTGCCTACAGAAGCAAGCAAAGATATCACAGGATGTCTAAAGTAGAAAGCATATAATCACTAGCATCCCACTTAGGAAGCCAGAACTATTAAGTTCTGCTTTCTTTAAGCCAACTATTAATTACCTGTATCAAATACTCTCATCACTGTTCAGCACCACTGTTTTCAAGTGACTCACATACTTTGTTTTCTCAAGCTGTCTAACAGTTCTTCAAGTACACTGTACTACCCCTCACCCTTTTTCCCAGCAAACTTACAACAAAGAAAAAAATCTATTACTTGGCATAAATTGATGACAGAGTCACTAGAAGATTTTGATACAGTTCCATACTGTGATGGTGATATCATCTGCTTCTTGGATTTCTCTTTCATGGATCTTTGGCACAAAACACAATTTAGACAGTCTTTCTGTAAAGCTAGGAGAATAAATGTACCTAACCTTAAAAAATAAAATCCAAACTTGATGTTCCCAGATGGGTCCATATGGGCTTGGATGAAACACTGGTTATTCTGGTTATTGTGAAATGTTTTAGTAATAAAATTTTCCATTTGAAAAGCAGGGAAAATGTTAACAAACTTCCTTTGGAAAGAACAGTTGAGATAAAAATTGAGAAGAAACTAAATGCCAGTTGCAAAGTACCTCAACACCACATAAAATACTCATAGGGAGGACAGCATTGTCACTTACCATTCAGAAAAAGTTCTTTCATATTTATTTTTCCTGCATATTGTAATAATGAAAAATCAATTAAAAGAGTGTTTATAGGGGCAAAATGTTTTAAATAAATCTTACAAATTCTAAAAAGCAAACAGGTTTTGATCTGAGAAAGGCAAGCACTGCTCCAGAAAACATAATCTTAGAATTACACCCATACATCTGTGGAACAAAACAGTGCCATGTGATTCATGTAGCATATTAGAAGGGCCTAGTAAGACTGAATGTTATACACAAAAAAAACCATTGCCCAATAAATGGCTCACAGCCTACAAATCTAGAATTATTCACAGAGATATTTTTTACTTACAATTTGCTCATGGGCTTGTTGTTCACTGAAAGACAGAGTTTAATTTGTCAATTATTCACTTAACTCTAGTTCCTCAGGTGGCCATTGTTGTTTGTGTAATGAGTGTAATGCTATTAGTTAGATGTAAATTAGAGGCTATTGTCTGAAATCTTCCCAGTGGAAAAGAAAATAACAGGCTATTTCATTTGAAGGAGGCAGCTTAGAACTATGTTATTTTCTGGAAAATGTTATTACACAGTACAATGAAAAATCAGTAAAATTATTTGGAAATATAGAATCCTTAAAACTATATGTTGCAAACAAACTTTCTGCACTGAACTAAAGAATATTACCTAAATCTACCTGTAGATAGTACAAAGCGTCTGATATGGAAATACTCACAGGCAACAGATTTTCTCCTTCTGTTTTCCAGAATATAGAATTAAAAATTTGTATCATGCTGTTTGGATAAACAGCATGATACAAAACTCTTAGCATAGTTTTAAAGCCATGTATTATTTGTCCAACAAGTTATTTATGGTTTATGATCTGAACCTTGTAATATGCAATTGCCTGTTCTGGTTATTTAATTGTATTATATCATCTAGGGTGTAAACAGAGCATCTACATTACTATTCTGTTTATAAGCAGGTTTTGAAGTGAATCATCCCCATTACCTATCTTTAGAACACATAACATAATGAGATTATAGCTTGCAAACTGGATTCCATTGGTATTAAAGGAAATATAGTATCAATCTAGAACCAATCAGAAGTAAAATCATCAAGACACATACACTATAGATGTCAGATCCTCAGCATAACCCTGCTTTGCACTACAAATTTACTCTCATTTGCAATGTGTTACTTGC
Organism: Gavia stellata; assembly: GCF_030936135.1. Classification (NCBI taxonomy): domain Eukaryota; kingdom Metazoa; phylum Chordata; class Aves; order Gaviiformes; family Gaviidae; genus Gavia; species Gavia stellata. The sequence goes on from NC_082637.1 coordinate 35,260,264, forward strand.
TAATGCAGACATACCCAGAGACTGCCTCCTTTAGATGAGGCATAACCTAAAAGTAATTTAGATTAAGAAATGAGAGCTACTTTGCCTTGTGTCAAATTGGAAATGATGCCTTGTTTCTTTATCACCAGAAACTAATCTAGTTTGGCATAGGGGCAGCATTCAAACATTTAACTCGGTAAATCAGGATTGTTGGCACCCAAAGACAACAAATTAAAGGAACTGATCAGTGCAACTCTCCAGATAGACAAATTACAGATTTTGGGTGCGGAGCATTCTTGGATGTATGGGCTGTGTAAGAGTCTTCTAAGGGAATAAAAGAGTCTGCATGGGAATAAAAATTATATGTATTTGCCTTAATCTTCATGAGTGTCTGAGTTCATGAACAGAGATAAAGGTCTGGAAATGAGATGAGGACTCGGTATCTCTGTATTTGGTGAACTGCTTACTATTAGGAAACTTTTACATGTCAGAGAGAGATTGGGCTCATACGTATTGCTCAAATAATTCTGATGTGGAGAATTTCAAGGACTGAATACAGTGAAAGCGATTTTCCATTCCCCAACCTTTACCTCTGTACTCAGACTCCAATCCCATGGCTGGAGTAAATTCCAAGCTGTAGCTGGGTGGACTGTGTGAGATGAAATGTGATTGAAAAGACCATGCCTTCCTAGTGATACTAACGATTCTGTGTTTACGCAGAACATTTAACGATGTGAGTGTTTGTGTGACAACCTGACATTGCTTTAGCCCTACTTGGCTCTGGGAAAGAACCAAACAAATTTGTTAAATTCCTTCTTTTCTTTTGGTAGAATAGACAGCATGGACTATTCTGGCTCCAACACAAATGGTAAGTAGGAACTAAGAATTTGATATATTTTAAGTCTCTTAACAAATCCATTACTAAATCTTTGGGTTCTCTCTCCTTTTATCTCTTTCAGCATATAGATGTCAGGAAGTATGTGTATTTTCAATCATTTTTCTTAAGGCAGTATAGGTAAACACTATAGTACTTCTGCAAGTAATGGCTGAATCATTCTATTTCTCTATCAGTTGCACCTTTCAATGTGCTAATGAAGTTAACATGGTTTCTATGCTGTGACTACTTAGTACTTTCTCCTGTAGAGTTCTGCATTCCACACACAAAAATATGTTGACAATGCAAAGTGATTGACCAAAAAGTGTTTGGATGGGTTCCACCACCCTGTCTTTCAATATACAGCTTCAAAAGAAGTGAAGAAAGGGCTGCAGGTTTCGAGTCAGTAACTGTGCAATGTAGGTGAAAGGCTACATACATTTTAGTAAGTACTTATAGCACTCCAGCAGTCCTGCCTATCACTTTTTTACTTCCTCTTTCTCTCTTTCTTTTCAGGTATCATTTGTTAATTCTGAAACATTTTTCTGTTTTAGGAGACCACTTAAATATTCTCCATAAAAGGGTTATTGTGAGCAGATGTGCTGTGAGTCAATGATACCATGCCTGACCTATAGTACTGTACCATAGGCCTTTACTTTCTAATGCACAAGGAAATTTTGTTACCATGGCTATAATTACCATAATTTAACACCTATTAATTTTGTCTGTAGCATTCATTTCCATAATCTACAATTTGAAACAAAAACATCATCTTCATTCTGTTGGTGGCAAGAACAGAATTATTATGAAACTCCTAAATGTCACTTCTTTTCCTTTTTCACTGAATGGCTTCAAACACTTTCCTTCTTACTAAAATTCAAACAGCTGTGAAATGGCTAGACAGCAAAAAGATAAAAGCAAATGTGAAGCAACCTTCATCCATGCTGAAAAAATAGAATATTATAAACAGGCTTTCCAGGTGAAGTTACACAAAGCAAATTAAGAAATACCTAAGGCTATAATTTACTAAAAAAATGTTTCCTAAATTTCTGACAGTTTCATTTAACTGACTAATTAAATTTGCTTGTAGGTATTTCAGTGAAGCAGTCTTATAACTGCACTATCATTTGGAAAGAAACTGTACATGAGTTTTCTGGGGAAACATGTCTGTTATGATCTATCCCTCCCATTGAATATTTGACTAGTATCAAATAATGATACTTTATTGAATCAAATGAGAATGTTAAGCTTTAGCTAAAGGTGATTTAAAAAATACACATGCTAGCAGTCATACCAGATGAAATATCAAAACACATGTGCCATGTAAAGTAAGTGTTCAGGATTCCAAATTGTCCTGTAGAGGTGTATTTTCTAGGACTAGTAAAAAAAAGAGCAGATTGTGAGCCTAATCCTCACTGACATAAATCAATGTTCCCACTGAAATCAATACAGTATCACCTAATTGCAATAGGTAACGTACATTATAATCAAATTATTTAATCACAGTTTATTATTTCTCTAAATTAAAAGTTTAAAATATTTTAAAGTGTGCCTTTTTTCACAGCAAATAATTTAATCTATATGATAAGTACTTTCCAGGAATTCTGTAAACAAAAAGCTTTCAACCAAGAAGACATGGCTCAGATAAAAAATCCAATCTTTCTTGTGTGCATTGCCACACACACACGCAAGAAGTGAAATAATTACTAGAACAAACAATAAGATTTATTCTTCCCTCCCACATTTGAGAACAAATAAAATAGAGCACCTTCATCATTCCACAAAAATTAATGACAGAAACTTCTAAGCAGTTTTGCAAGCATGCAATCTGCAGGTGCATCAGAGAAACTGTACCATGAAACAGCCTACAACCTTCTATAATTATAATGCAGATGAAATCTTGGATAATGGTCAAAACATTGAATTTTTCTCTTTATTTCTCTGGAAACAGCTTAGTAGCTTGCCATATAAAATAGAAAGCACCTGACAAAATTTAATAATGGCTTTCTTTCATTATATCTAACTGTGTTTTTCCTTTTAGAAAAAGATATTTCAAGAGAAATTGTTCAGAGCTGCAATTATGTGGTTATTTTACAAAACGGTAGTTCCTTATAGGTGATGATTGAATCAGAACTTCTGTGTACCCCAGGCAGTTCACAACAAACTGGAAATAAGAACAAATTACATTTTTTAATGTGTAACAAACATATAGATTTTTTTTTTTCTCCACACAAAAAAAAAAGTTATTAGAATTAAAATAGCATAAATTTATATTCCTGGTTGAGATATTGTGTGCTTTGCAGGATAAAGAAAAGCAAACATAATTTCTCTTGTCAACTGAGTTAATCAACTGATTCAAGCAAGAGAAGCATTTTAAATCCAGTAACTTGCACTAAGGGGTAAAATGCAAAAAATTTATTTAGCTCTCTAGATCCATGACTGTGTCAAAATCATTAGGTTTCCATGATTAATGCTCAAAAATGTTGTGCAATCTCACTTCCCCAATCCAAAATTTACATACACTATTATACCACTATTTTAGTAGCTATGACATTTTAAATGTTGTATAATAAAATGTTGTAATACTATTTATTCTCCAGTTACAGCTGCTCAGTTTCAAGCCCAAGACTGCATATGACATATTTTATTCTTCTTCAGCTGCAGTCCTACATGAGGAGAAAAAACTGTTACTATTGCTGGTATTGCTGCCACCATAGAAGTCACATACCTGATCACAAGAGATAAGAGGTATATGTTAGTACAGCTGAAGGTGATTGTGCACAAAGCAGCTCCAAGCCATCTTTGCTTCTTTCTGCTCCAAACTCTTTGGGAGCAGGCAGTGGTCTGGTGTAGGTTAGAGCGGCTTTGGGGTGTTTGAAATCTCACCAGCTAGATATCCAAGCACAGACAGAGAATGGAGTATGGCTGCTCTGGGACCTGCTGCCTGGATTGGTGCCTTCTCCCTCTTCTGCTGTATTTACCTATATTGCCTCTATACTCAAATGTGGACTTCGTAAGGGTCTTTAACCCTTTTCATCTGACGTGCTTAATGTGAATCAAGCTGACTCAGCTCTCCTGAAATGGTTTATTTAGTGAGGATGATGATCTCTATCTTTTATTTTCCAGGGGAAATTAGTCTCTGACATAGTTCAACAGCAACATTTGGATATCGTATCAGACATGGTTTTTAAAGTTTTGGCTTGGAAAGGAGAAAAACTTATGATGTGCACTGAATCAGATTTGTCTAGAAAAGATCTTTTGGAACTCCCAGTTAGAAGACTGGAAGGGAAGATATGAAATAGAATAGAACAGAACAGAACAAAATAGAACAGAATAGAAGAGTTAGCTGGAAGGGACCTACAATGATCATCTAATCCAACTGCCTGACTACTTCAGGGCTGACAAAAAGTTAAAGCACAGTATTAAGAGCATTGTCCAAATGCCTCTTAAACACTGACAGGCGTGGGGCATCAACTACCTCTCTAGGAAGCTTGTTCCAGGTTTTGACCAACTTCTCAGAAAAGAAATGTTTTCTAATGTCAAGTCTGAACCTCCTCTGATGCAGCTTTGAACCATTCCCATGCATCCTATCACTGCATATCAGGGAGAGGAGATCAGCACATTCCTCTCCACTTCCCTTCCTCAGGAAGCTGTAGAGAGCAATGAGGTTGCCTCTCAGTCTCCCTTCCTCCAAACTAGACAAACCCAGTGGAAGATGTCATGGGAAGGTATGTCCTCTAAGATTACCCAAGGAATCAATCTGCATGCAAGCTCATAATTGCTAAACCAGATCTTATAAACTCAAGTTTCAGTTAAGTAATGTTCTGTATGTCTTTTGTAAGAGGGTTTTTTTGATGGTTGGTTGGGGTTTTTTTGAGGCTGGAGGGGATGGTTGGTTTTTTGGGGCATTTTTTGGGTTTTTTTATTAGGAAGCACACACTCATTATGTCATTGCTATGCTTCTTCCTATGGTTTTGCACCAGCTCTATGATCACTGAACTACTGATGATTCCTACTTCCTCAAAATCTTAGCAGTGGAAGTAATTCATATGCCTAAACATCAGTGTCTACTGCCCTCAGGAGTTTGAGACATCTGCCTGGGGCTAGCAAGTTTGACAAGACCTCTGCTCACTCCAAGAGAGTTAGCTAGAGGGTGGTGGGATCTGCTAGTCTTGAAGTGTGTGCCCATTGCCACATTATCTACAAAGCACTGAAGTTTTATCTATTTTGGTTTACTCTTACCTTTACCGAGGGCTACTTACTTCCCTCAGAGATCTGCCGGCTGAGTTGTTTCCTTGCCTACCTTGAAGCAGGCTGGGGAAAGCTCTGCTGGTAGACCTAAAATTACACTAAACGCCCAGTTATGTAAACATCTGCCGTGAAGTCCATCACCCCAAAGTGCACAAGGCCACTGAATTAATAGGGCAGTCACCTCAAATCAGATGTTAAAAACCTCCCAGGTCCCAAGCACAGCACCCTATTGAAAATGCTATAAGCATTAAGAACTTTGTAAAAATTTGACCCAGATTTAGTTCTAGACAATTATCTTTATTTCTCATGGATTAATTTAAAATATAGATCTACAGGCTTTAATGATACTAAGAGATTATATGTGCTAAAAAAACCCAAGTGGGTAAATTAACAGAGTTAAAATACAGTGAGGGTTATAACATAAGATGACAACAGTCCTGATTCCAAAAGCCACAAGTCGCTGGAAAGGGGGAAAGCATTCTGGGTAAAACCTACACCATGCTTTCCTATTCTCATGTTTTTCCTTAGTCATTTGTTATAGACGTAATGCTACGCACAGATCTTTGGTCTGATTCAGTAGGGTACTTCTTGCACATTTTATTAGATCTATGTAGTCTGAAGACAGATGCAAGAGAAGTGACAATATTTGTATTTTAATGTACCGCATCTTTATGATTCCCAATTACTAATCACACTTTGGTACTGATCATGGTACTGATCATCTCTTTTCTGTCTTGATTTCTTAAATTCCACACACTCTTTTTTCAGAGGTTCTTTACTGATTTTGTTACTGGAACTTCTTCTGTTTTGTATTCACAAATACTAAAATTTGACTTAATTCCATTTAAAAATAGCTTAATTAAGCCATAAATCTGAAATAAAGAATAATTTCTTTTAAAAAAACCTCCATAAAAACAAACCAGAAAAAAACCCCAAAAAACAAAACCATTTTTTATCCCTGTGTGTGAATAGGGCCTGAGCAATACTATTTTCTGGTCAGAGTAACATTTTATGTAAGCAGGGAAATTAACTTATGTAAATGCCCCTGTAACTACTCATGCTTTTTTCACCTTTTTGCCTCTTTCTTACGTTATGAATCAGGTATTTCAAGTGACAAATGAAAAGCCTTATATGACTGTGGAATAATTGCTGGAGGTAATTTAGGAATTAAATTTACATTAAAGGTACAGCATTGAAGAAATCTTCAGGGTGGAGTGTGGCGAATATGCAAGGAATCCATCCCACAGAAGTTCCCTAGGCAACCTTAGATGTTGGCAACACCAGGGGAGCTTGGTGTGCTGACTCTAAGAGAAACTGCATGGAGGGTGGAGCGGAGTGAAGACACCACGGCCAGGCTCTGTGATAAGACAGGAACTGGAAGGTACTATGGAACTGACAAGCTGCATATTTACTACCCTGAGCTGCATATTTACCACCCTGGGCCAACAGTCTGTCATTTTTTGACAAAATACTATCATTTGGGTGAACTTTGCTCATTATAATCTCATAATACCAGAAAACACACCTCCATCCCAAAGCTACCCACCTCCAAGGTGCGACCACCCCTCACTGAGCTTGTGCTCTGGATTTTTCTTAGTCTATACTTTTAAAAGTAAAAAAAGAAACATTTACACCAATTATAATAGAGGTATGTATGACTAGAGTCACTCAAGCTCCACCTGTAAGGACAAATAATATAAAAATGGCTTAAGAGAGGAAGGATGCCAGGGAAGATACTATTGTAGACCACCTCTGACACCTGGGATCAGTTGACGGGCTGAGCCTCTCTTCCCCCCCACAGGGATGCCTTTGGGTAAGATTTGAACACTTGGTTATACCGAGTGCTTCCCCGGGAAACTTAGAAATCTCTATAGAGTTGCTTTATAACTTAATGCGTTTGTAGCCAGGCTATATTACTCGTATTCTTGGTATTTACACATACTTTGCAAGCAGTAATTTTATCATGGGCAATCCAAAAGAACTTGTGTATCTGTTGCTTCAATAAACTGCAGTATTCACTAATCTAGCCATGAGGGTTCTCATTGAACGCCACCAAATCCCTTAAGTGTGGCCATGCTAGTTCATGGAACTCAACTAGACTGAAAGTGTACGGTGTTACGAGTGTATCCGTAATCGTGACAGTTCAATACATTGAACGTGAGCAGACTCGTAACACAGAGAATTGGGCATTACTCAGAATCTAAGCCTAGCCGCCCCCAGCCCCTCTGATATCTGAGGACAAGCTGGAATGCAAGGGGGTTTATTTTCTGCCAAATTGCTTTGCCCTTTAACACGACAATGACTTTCAGTCTTGAAACACTTATTTGAGCAACTAATTGAGTAAAACTTTTTTTAAATTATTGATAGTCTGATATGTTGTTTTAAACATAGCCTGCCTTTCGTAAGTCATTTTTCTAGGAAAATATCCTTGAAATGTATTATAAAAGAGAAGAAGATAAACACTTTAAGGTAAGGATTTCTACAAGAGGTGGATGGACTCATGGAGTCTGAAAATTTCACAGAATTTGCAGAAAGAATAGTAATATATAGAAGAATAAAAAATATGGTAAGGTATTAATGTGTTGACTGTAGTTCAGCCATTTTTCTGGAAGGTTTCAAAAACAAGCAAATCGCTTTCTTGTCACTGCAACTAGTTACAGAGAAAAGAAAGATAAAATATAAGAGCATGTAGTATATGAATCCACTGATTTCAACAGTTTCCATAGCTATCATCTCTTAAAAAATTTATGTTATTACTGCTTTATAGAATAGCTTCTGCTGTGCCCTGCCAGGCTGTTGGCCTCCTCAGCTGTTGACCCTGGACAACAGAAACAACTTTGAAACAACTTCTTTTAAGATGTCCTAGTTAAGAGAGAAAGAGACAAAGACTGAAAGAAATCACACCTTCTCTGGTCTTGATGACAATGTTCACTATGAAAATCTGTAGGGACAGGAAGAAGAATTAGCCTTAAGACAATGGTCTTAAGAAAATTTTGAAAAGGTCTGAAGAGAATTTTGAAATCTCCCAGAACAGCTAATTGCATGGAGTTCTGATACTGTTATCACTTACTCCATACGAGGAACACTGAGAAATTATGATCAGTCTTGAGGCAAAGTTGGTTACCAGGCTTATGATGCAGAACATATTTTTCAAAAGCAACTGGCATTTGGGCCACATCTGCATATGCTGTGCTAATACTCTGCTGTTTGGTCAGATCCTTGGGAGATCTTGCTATAACATGTTTTCTCCTACTTCATGGTAGTTTCAGCTTCCATGCTCAATTTTTGTCTGAATATGACAAAAGGAGCTATTTTAAGTTTGATACCCGGTATTTTATACTTTTATAAAGATCTGTAAACAGAAATGGAGACATTCATTTTCTGAATAGGGGTATTATAATACATACACTTATAAGTAAACATATATAAATTTCTGTATTTTATACATGTGTAGGTATATACACACACATATAAACATATTTATGCCCATGCATATATATACACAGACATTTTATTCCCATGAACACACAAACACTGGATATCTGAGTAAAGTCCGAAGGGCTGCTTTATCAGTTTATATTTTTTTGTAGAATTATAGGTAAAATGTCTCTCCTGAAACTATAAAATGGGGTGACTTATAAAAAGACAGGAGAGGAGTAGGGTTACTCACCCAAATGTGAGCCTACTCAAGGTAGATAGAGAGTATCAGGCCAGGTGAAGGACCTCAGAGTCTTTCAGTCTCTGTTTTAGGTTATTCTGTTCCACTGCTACAGAGTCTGATAATAAGAACATCACAGAGTGAGGGAAACTGCATTTTGAGCATGTATTTTATCTACATAATAGTAAAATGGTTATTTTGAAGAAAACTGTAATTAAGAGCACTTCATGAAAAATATCAAAGATATGGTAGGAAGGATACATACTGTGTACATCTCAAGTAAGTTTGGAAAATTATGATCATTTTAACAGTGAGAAGATCCATGTGAATGCAGCTTTTTTATATATTTTACCTGCTGCTTACACTTTTCTAGCTCATTCAAAAAGAATAGCAGTCAGTTGCTAAAGCAGTTCAAAAAGCAAAGTGAGCTGTAGCTAAATTGGCAACTGAAGAACAACTTTGAGACATTTCTATAAAGGTCTGAAATTTCCTTTCAAAATTTAGCCACAAATAGAAAGAGGGAACCAACATAAGGCTGCTGACACAAAGCAGATGAACCACAGGGATAAGTCTGCCATATAGGCTTTGGTCACAAAACTCCATATAGAGCACAGAAAACTTTCTAAAAGTTGATGATCTCAGACCTCTGGCAAACACACAGACCAACTGAAAAAAAACCTAATTTTCTACAAGTGGTCTGAGAAGATCTAGAAAAGTGTAGGAAAGGGGAATCCAGGTCACAAGCCTCCACCCTGGCATTCATCCCTTACCAATACTTTGGGAGCCACCCAAGACACCAGCACTTGCATAGATCCTGTCATGGCTCAAAAGCCAGTAAGGCAGAGCCAATTCTTACTAAGCTGTATAATCCCTGTAGACTTTGAGAAGTCACTTTCCTTGTTTAAGTTCTGTTCCTAAAGTCGTTTTCAGATGCAGATAAAACCTTTGCACAAGGAGTCTGTGGGGGTGTTCCTGATGATGCAGTCTACAGCCTGAGTCCTGTTTGGAGGCCAGATAGCCCATGAGTGCATACAAAGGCAAAAGTACCTAAAGGTACCTATAAGGAGAGATTTAAACCAGACTTAGCAGGGGAAGGGGATGGAATTTTGAGTAACAGAGAAGAGCCAGGGGCTGCTGATGCATTTAAGCACCAAGACAGGAACACCAGTGAAATGCCTCTGTATTGGGTTTACATGGCAAGGTTTTGGTAGCAGGGTGGGAGAGGGCCTGCAGGGGTGGCTTCTACAGGAAGACACCAGGAGCTGCCCCCATGTCAGAGAAAGCCAGTTCCAGCTGGGCCCAAGATGGACCCATGGCTGACCAAACCTGAACCAATTAGCAATGCTAGTGGCAGCACCTCTGTGATAACATATTTTAAAAAAGGTAAAGAACACTCTTCAACAGCAGCTGTGAGAGAGGAGTGAGAAAATGTAAGAGAAACAACTATGCAGACATGAAAGTCAGTGAAGAAGGAAGGGGAGGAGTTGCTCCACATGCTGGAGAAGAGATTCCCCTGCAGCACATGGAGACTCATGGTGGAGCAGATACCCACCCTGAAGCCCGTGGAGGACTCTGGGCCAGAGCAGGTGAATGTGCCCTGAAGGAAGCTGCAGCCTGTGGAGAGCCCAAGCTGGAGCAAGCTCCTGGCAGCAGCTGCAGCCCATGGAGAGGAGTCCACCCAGAAGCAGGTTTTCTGGCAGGAACTGTGGTCCATGGGGGACCCACACTGAAGCAGTCCATTGCTGAAGGACTGTACCTTCTTCTTGAAGAACTGCAGCCCATGGGAAAGACCCACATTGGAGAAATTTGTGAAGGACTGCATTCTGTGAGAGGGACCCAACACTGGAGCACAGGAAAAGTGTGAGGAGGAAGGAGCGGCAGACCCGAAGTGTTATGAACAGACCGCAGCCCCCATTCCCCATTCCCTTGCACTGTTTAGGGAGGGGAGGATGTACAAGAGTCATTGGTGAAGTTGAGTCTGGGAAGAAAGGAGGGGTGAGGGGAAGGTGGATTTAGTTTTGTTTTTATTTCTCACTATCCTGCTCTGCTATTAACTGACAATAAATTAATTTTCCCCAAGTCAAGACAGTTTTGCCTGTGACAGTAACTGGTGATTTCCCTGCCTTTACCTTGACCCATGACTTTTTCCATCTTATCTTCTTCCCCCGTCCTGCCAAGGAGGGGGACTGAGAGAATGACTTGGTAGGAACCTGGTGGCCAGCCAAGGTCAACCCACCACAGCCTGATAGGAACTATGGAGTGTTCTTCTAAAAAAGTGATGCAGTCTATAGCCCAACTGAAGTATCTCTATACCAATGCACGTAGCATGCGTAACAAACAGGAGGAGTTGGATGCAACCGTGCAGCTTGAAAGGTATGATCTAATCGCTATCACTGAAACCTGGTGGGGCAAATCACATGACTGGAGCACTGCAATTGAAGGCTATATACTGTTCAGAAGGGACAAGAAAGGAAGGAGGGGTGGAGAGGTTGCCCTCTATGTAAAAAAACAGATTGACTGCACAGAGCTCTTTGAAAAACAGCAATAAATAGGTTGAGAGCTTATGAGTAAAAATTAGAAACCAAGCTAACAAAGGAAATCTTGTCATTGGTGTTTACTACAGGCTGCTTGATAAAGGGGAGGATGTTGATGAAGCATTCTTACTTCGGGAAGAATCACACTCACGGTCTCTGATCCAGCTGGGGGACTTGAACCACCCTGACATCCGCTGGAAAAGCAGCGCAGCACACTGTAAGCAGTCCAGGAGACTCTTGGAATGCATTGAGGATAATTTCTTAATCCAGGTGATAGACAGCCCAACCAGAAGATACGTGTTACTGGACCTGTTGCTTACCAACACAGAGGAACTAATTAAGGATGACAAGACCTGTGGCAGCCTGGGCTGCAGTGATCATGCCCTAGTGCAATTCAGTCTTAACGGATATGGGCCAGGTGAAGAGGAAAGTCAGGGCACTGAATTTTAGGAGAATGAACTTTCAGTTGTTTAAGGAATTAGTGGATGGGACCCCCTGAAAAACTGCTCTCAGGGTTAAAGGAGCAGAAGAATGTTGGCATCTCTTTAAGGACATTCTTCTTAGAGCACAGGCGCTCTCAATGCCCATGTGTAAGAAATTAGGCAAGGAATGCAGGAGACCAGCATGGCTGAGTGATGACCTCCTGGTCAAACTAAAGTGTAAGAAGAAAATGCACAGGCAGTGGAACCAGGGACATGTATCTGGAGAAGAATACAGGGACACTGCCCAGAGGTGTGGGGATGGGATTAGGAAAGTTAAGGCACAGCCAGAGCTAAATTTGGTGAGGGATGTGGAGAATAATAAGAATGGCTTCTATAGGTACATTGGTCAGAAAAGGAAGATTAAAGAAAATGAATCCCCCTCATAAAAGAGACAAGAGACAACTGACATGGAGACGGCTCAGTTTCACGGGCAGTTACTCTTCCCACATCTCCAAGTCCGTGAACTTCAACATAAGGTAAGAGAAGATAAGGTTCAAGATCACCTGAGGAACCTGAACATACACAAGTCCATGGGACCCAATGAGATGCATCCCAGGGTCCTCAGGGACCTGGCAGATGTAGTTGCTAAGCCACTCTCCATCATATTTGAAATGTCATGGCAGTCATGGTAAGTCCCCAGTGACTGAAGAAAAGGGAATATCATACCTATTTTTAAAAAGGGTAAAAAGGAAAAACCTGGGAACTACTGGCCAATAAGCCTCACCTCTGTGCTCAGTGAGATCATGGAACAGATCCTCCTGGAAGACAGATCGAAACATATGGAAGAAAAGGAGGTGATTAGAGACAGCCAACATGGCTTCACCAAGGGCAAATAATGCCTGACTAATCTAGGTGGCCATCGACAACATAGTGACTGCATCAGTCAACAAGGGAAGAGCAACTGATGTAATCTACCTGGACTTCTGTGAGATCTTTGATACAGTCCCCCACAACATTCTTACCTCTAAATTGGAGAAAGGATTTGATAGATGGACTATTAGATGGAATTGGATGGATAGCTACAACCAAAGAGTTATAGTCAACAGCTCAATGTCCAAGTGGAAACCAGAAATGAGTGGTGTCCCTCAGGGGTCAGTACTGGAACAAATACTATTTAATATCTTCATTAAGGACATGGATAGTGGGATTGAGTGTACCCTCAACAACTTTGCAGATGACACCAAGCTGAGTGGTGCAGCTGATAAACCAGTGGGAGGGGATACCATACGGAAGGACCTTGACAAGCTTGAGAAGTAGGCCCATGTAAAGTTCAGCAAGACCAAGTGCAAGGTCCTGCACCTGGTTGGGGCAATCCTCAATATCAGTACGGACTGGGAGATGAATGGATTGAGAAGGCTGCGCATTGGTGGACATGAGCCGGCAATGTGTGCTCACAGCCCAGAAAGCCAGTCATATCCTGGGCTGCACAAAAAGAAGCATGGCCAGCAGGTCAAGGGAGTTAATTCTCCCCTTCTACTCATCTCTTGTGACACCCTGCCTGGAGTACTGCATCCAGCTCTGGTGTGCCCAGTACAAGAAAGACGTGGACCTGTGTGCTGATTTTGGGTGGGATACAGTTAAACTACTTCATAGAAGCCAGTATGGGGTTATGTTTTGGTTTTTGTGCCGAAAACAGTGTTGATAGTACAGGGATGTTTTTGTTATTGCTGAGCAGTGCTTACACACAGTCAAGGCCTCTTCTGCTTCTCACACCACAGCACCAGTGAGTAGGATGTGGATACACAAGAAGCTGGGAGGGGACACAGCCGGGACAGCTGTCCCCAACTGACCAAAGGGATACTCCATACCATATGGTGTCATGCTCAGCATGTAAAACTGTGGTAAAAAGAAAGAAGGAGGGTGATGTTCGGAGTGATGGCTTTGTCTTCCCAAGTAACTGTTACACGTGATGGAGCCCTGCTTTCCTGGAGATGGCTGAACACCTGCCTGCCCGTGGGAAGTAGTTCCTTGTTTTGCCTTGCTTGTGTGCATGGCCTTTGCTTTACCTGTTAAACTGTCTTAATTTCAACCCACGACCTTTCTCACTTTTACTCTTCCGATTCTCTCCCCCATCCTACTGGGGGGGGAGTGAGTGAGCGGCTGTGTGGTGGTTAGTTGCTGGCTGGGGTTAAACCATGACAACCTGTGAGAGTGAGTCCAGAGGAGGGCCACGAATACAATCAGAGGACTGGAACATCTCTCCTACACAGAGAGGCTGAGAGAAGAGAAGGCTCCAGGAAGACCTTATTGCTGTCTTTCAGTACTTAAAGAGGGCTTATAAGAAAGATGGAGACTTTTTTCAAAGGCCTGTAGTGACAGGAGAAGGGGCAATGGTTTTAAACTGAAAAAGTGTAGATTTATATTGGATATAAGGAAGACGTTTTTTACGACGAAGGTGGTGAGACTTTGAAACAGGTTGCCCAGAGAAGCTGTGGGTGCCCCTTCGTTGGAAATGTTCAAGATCAGGCTGGATGGGGCTGTGAGCAACCTGGTCTAGTGAAAGATGTCCCTGCCCAAGGCAGAGGGATTGGACTAGAATATCTTTAATGGTCCCTTCCAACCCAAACCATTCTATGATTCTATTATTCCAAGGCTGGCAGTCTTCCACTGGTTAGCCTGAGGCGAACACACTCTCTGTCACTTCATGGGGAATAAAAATGAACCATAGAACAGTCCTACAGCACTAGAAACTGTGATAACACCTTTAGATGTGGTGTTTGTATGACCAAGGGAGAAGCAACAATATAGACACATCTGCTTCTGCAGTTGGATTACTCACACTGAGGTTAGGCAAGCCTGAATACTATCAGTAGTAACTCAGAAACACTACAGTGAAGACAAACAAATAGAGGAATTTAAACTAAAATATAAATTAAGATAAAACACTCAAGATTAAACAACAGATACTACCAGTATGTTACATCAATAACTTTTAATTGAATCCTCTACAGCTATTTGTTCTTTGATCTAAGCACAGTGATAAAGCTATTGTGATTTTAATTGAGTTGAGTTAGTGTTATGCTAAACCCACATATAACAGGCACATTTGAAGACCTATAATCTTTATATGCAGGGATCACTCCCTGTGAATTGCTGCTTGTATAGCAGGACTAAATCACTGTGTTATGTTGCAAAGATAAGGAACTACGCTGTTGAAATTAGAATTGAAGGAGGGAATTCATTAGTAATATTTCATCTGTGAAAACCACACAACCATCAGGTCCTCAGTCTTAAGAAATGATAAGCATTTTAAAGGATGGAATCTAGACTTTTAGATCAAATTATGGTAGGGATAAGTAACCAGAAGTACCATACAGTATTTGGTATTTGTACCAGCATAGCAACTACTTCTACTATTTTTGTACAAATACAGAAGATGCAGTTTACTGCTATTTATAAATATTAACTATTCACTCACAGTCTTGACCAAGACTGAACTAATTTTGTTTGCATAAAACTGAAGTAACTCAAATATGATAGATATGCCTGTGAGAAGAAAATGTGTCCATTCTAATCAAGGACCACAATAACCTTTTTAGTTATTACAACACTGTAGTTTCCACAACGCTTTTGAATTGGGAGTCTCAGGTAAAGGATAACCCTGTTCTTCTCCAAACTTGCCTACAGCTTTCAGGCTATTTGTACATGCCTCCTTTATAATAGTTCATTCTTATAATGAATGCTGCCACTTATATTCCCACTGAGATATTTAGGGGTCCTTATAATGTGTCTCTGCACCAGAGGTATAGTCCTTTCTGAAGTAAAAGTGTGTGAATACTGAAAAATGACCTAATAATTCCCTTGAGGTAGGTTCTTTCTGTAAGTGAGTAGCCTTGTAAAAGGAACAAATAAATAAATAAACAAATTAGTAAACAACAACAAAAAATATTAAATCTTTGCAGACAAAATTGCAAGTAAAATGGGATACAGTTGTGCTAAAATTATAAATTTTTCTATTTATTTAGACAATATTCTCAAGCAATATTAACAGGATATGAAGAGTTTTGCCTCCTGCAGTTTCTTGTTACTAAATCACTGCTTCTACCACAGAATCGCAGGATGGCTGAGGTTGGAGAGGACCTCTGGATGTCTTCTTGTCCAACACCCCCTGCTCAAGCAAGGTCACCTAGAGAAGGTTGCCCAGGGCAATGTCCAGAAGGCTTTTGAATATCTCCAAGGTGGGAGACTCCACAACCTCTTTGGGCAATCTGTGCCAGCGCTTAGTCACCCTCACATTGAAAAAGTTCTTCCTGACATTCAGACGGAACTTGCTGTGTTTCAGTTTGTGCCAGTTGCCTCTGGTCCTGTCACTGGGCACCACTGAAAAGAGCCTTGTGCCGTCTTCTTTGTACCATCCCTTTCAGGTATTTGTACACATCAATGATATCCCCCCTGAGCCTTCACTTCTCCAGGCTAAACAGCTAGGCTCTCGCAGCCTTTGCTCACATAAGAGATGCTCCAGTCCCTTCATCATCTTAGTGATAAGTAGAGGGGAAGGATAACATCCCTTGGCAACTGGCAACACTTTTCCTAATGCAGTCCAGGAAACTATTAGCCCTCTTTGCCATAAGGGCAGATTGCTGGCTCATGTTCAATATAGTATCCACCAGGATCCCCACGGCCTTCTCTGCAGAGCTGCTTTCCAGCCAGTCAGCCACTGACATGTACTAGTGCATGGGGATATTCCTCCCCAAGTGCGAAATAAACTACTACTTCTGTGAAATCAGCGTAACACTGCAACATTTGGCATGTCTTGGAGAGGTAATCTAATAGAATAGACAGCCCAGAGTCCTGTTCCATTGCTTAGAAATTTTAGACTTTGAATGGACCTAAACTTTGAGTATTCATGTTTCCTGGTAAGACTGATTTAGAAGAGTATTTTGTTTGCTTTATCTACTTTCTGAAGATCTAAACCCAGCTCATTTCTCCAATTTTACAAATCCATTATTCCATTTTAAAATACTGCTTTGTATATTGTTACTTATTCCAAGGCTGAGCAAAAGACTTGTCACCATTTTCCAACAGCTGGATCATATAAGAATGATATCAAATTGTTTTATCTTTAATTGAAATGCATTGATATTTCCAGATTTTCTCTTTTATATTTCCTAGGTAATTATTGTTTCCAATATTCTTCTCAAATATATTTGTCTTCAAATCATTTTTCACTAAGTTCATGCACTGTTCTGTTCTGCTGTTTTTTGAATATGCTCTTTTATACATAATGTATCATGCCCATATTCCCTCATTTTCGCATTTTAGTTCACCATGCTTATATTATCTCAAGTTCATGTTTGAATGCTTCATTTGATCTTGGTTTCATATTAAAACAGCCAAAAAGCCATTCCCAGTGCTTTTGCAGATATGCACCCTTTTTAGTCATTTATCAACTTTTATTGCAGTGAACGTCAATGTGATTGAAATTTGTTATCAGCAACTGCTATATGTACTTGAGCACTTCCTGAGATATTCCGTCAGTTTTACAATAGTTCCTATAGTTTCCTCTCATCAGTTTTAACGAACTTTTGATTTCAGTTGAACTTTCTAGGTTTCGGTAACTATTCCCTTTGGAATAGGCTGATGGCACAAATCTGAACTAGAGTTCGTGTTGACTTCTTTTTTATTGCTTGCACTGCAGCACAAAATGACTAGAAAATAAGGTCATGAAAAATGTAATGTAAGTATCTTATTGAAATGAACTGAAACTTATATTAAGAAAGATATTTGTTTATGCATAGTTTCTGTAAGTATTCAGTTTGAGATTTCATTCTTCTCTTCCTTGTGACCATTATTTCCCATTAGCAGCTGTAGTTATAAAACAAAAAGGCATGGACAAACTGCAGGTACCTTGGAATTAGGGAGTAGGAGATAGATAGATAGATAGATAGATATAGATACATACATACATACATACATACATTACACACAGAACCTGCTAACTACTTAATTAAAACAAGAGAGAATTGTTTCTTTGAGGATTTTCTGGTTGCCTATTTAACAATTCAAGTAAATGAAACTTCTTCCAAGATAGTAAAAATCTGAATGGGGGGGTGTGCAAAACTGGATATAGTATTCTAGGTGTGATCTAATGGGTGACATGAAAAATAAGCAGCTCTCGATCTACTTACTGGCTATGTTTCTGATCAGTTTGCTGTCTACCAGTATCTGAAGGGCCTTTCCAGCAGAGGTTTTCATCAGCCAGTCAGTGCTCAGGCAATGCAAAGGGCTAGTCCTTGTACCATTGCAGGGGGTTAGTCCATACCTGACGCAGACCTTTACATTTATCCTTCTTCAGTTTAATAAGGTTCCTTTTGGTCCATTCCTCCATGTTGTCCATGGCCCTCTGAAAAGGGCCATGTGTATCAACCACAACCTACTTCGGTGTCATCCACAAACTTTGTGAAGGCACAACAATTGATGAACACACTGAATGTGATGGGTTCAAGACAGACCCTGAGAAATTACCTGTAACTGGCCTCCAGGTAGAATATGACTCAGCAACCACTACTTTCTGTGCTCAAAAAACCCAGTCTTTTCACCCATCTAGTAGTCCAGCTATCCAAACCATAGTGTTCCAGACTGAATATAAGGGTGCTGTGGTAGACCTTATAAAAAGTTTTGCTATAAGCAATGCAGATAGTCTTCACTGCTCTCCTCTTATCCACAGACCTAGTCATTTTATCGCAGAAGCTTTGCCTTCTGTGGTAAAATCAGGCTGGTCAGGCCTGGCTATTCCCAAATACCATTTTTTTGTCCTGCATGTGGTCAGAACTTACTTCTAAGAAAATCCACTTCATAGTTTCCCCAAGGATCAAAGTGAGGCTTTAGTTTACTGAAACAAGCTTTTTACATTTCTGAAGATGGGTGCCTCGTTTGCTTTTCCCCACTCATCTCCACTACCTTTCAAAAATGACCAAAAGCAGCCTAGCAGTGACCTCAGACAGCTCTCTCAACAAGAAGATGAAGTTTTGGTTTTGTTGTGCTTTAACCCTAGCTGGCAACTAAACATCTCACAGCTGCTCACTCACTCCCCCCAGCAGGATGGGAAAGAGAATCTGAAGAGTAAAAGTGAGAAAGCTCATGGTTTGAGATAAAGACAGTTTAATAGGTAAAGCAATAGCTGCGCAGGCAAGCAAGGCAAAACAAGGAATTTATTCACTACTTCCCCCTGGAAGACAGGTGTTCAGCCATCTCCAGGAAAGCAGGGCTCCATCACGCATAACGGTTACTTGGGAAGACAAATGCCATGACTCCGAACATCACCCTCCTTCTTTCTGCTTACCACAGTTTTATATGCTGAGCATGACATCATATGGTATGGAGTACCCCTTTGGTCAGTTGGGGTCAGCTGTCCCAGCTGTGTCCTCTCCCAACTTCTCGCTGGTGCTGTGGTGTGAGAAGCAGAAAAGGCCTTGACTGTGTGTAAGCACTGCTCAGCAATAACTAAAACGTCCCTGTATTATCAACACCGTTTTCGACAAAAATCCAAAACATAGTCCCATACTAGCTACTATGAAGAAAATTAACTTACCCCAGCCAAAACTGGTACAGTTTTCTGTATAGAATTGCTCATTTAGAGTGAGATAATTTTGAGATTATTATGGCCTCACATACCAACAGGATATGCCTGCATACGGGTATAGGGCTAAGCACTTAATTAATGTAAATTGTTGTCTTAGAAGAGAAATAAAATCTAGGAAAAAAAAAATACAAAAAAACCCTAATGAGTATTTGTTTTACCTTCCCCCCTGCCCTTGTTGGAGGTTTAGAGGAGAAAGATTCAGTGTAGAAATGTTCTGGTTTTTAACATAATTCAGTAAAATCAGGTTTCACAAAGTTCAAAGAGAAATTGGTTTCTATGCACAGATTTGAAAAAGTACAGATGTACTTTTCATTTAATATTCTTATCTAACCATATTCTTTTAGATCGGGTACAGCCACATTTCCACTCTCAGATAAACCTCTGCTGGCAGCTCATTCAGAACAATTATCATTAGCACTGAGAACATAATACTGGTGATTTTATTTCCTGTCTAGGACACAGATTCCATTTCATTCTCCTAAAAATTAATACAATCTCATAGAAGAAATATATCATGTTAATATTTAAACCAACCCAAAGCTTTTGCATAAACAAATATTATTTATTTCCTTGAGTATCCTTAATCTTACAGATTCCCATTCATAATCCTGGAATTCAGGATTTAGGAGATTTTTTTTTATTTAGCTGCTCCAGAAATTTTGTCTTTTATTTTAAAATATGCTATATCTCCGAACACATCACAGCGTACACTGATAATAGTTTATAAATAAACATTGTTATTCATTTGCATTTTGCAACCCTGGTAAAAGATGCATTAGCCTTCATTATTCTGTTCATGAACCTCATGATAATGTCTACATTGTCTTTTTTAATTGCTTTCCAAGTTCACAGCTCTTCTTCTACATAATAATCTTACATTTACATTGAATTCTTTATCCTGAAAGATACCAAAGCCCTTCAAAAACTGTGAGCTGAATTTTGTCCTCAGTTTTATCCAAACACCCACCAGCTGCAAAGAACTGGAAAATCTCCGAGGAGATAATTTGATAACTTGAATAAAAGAAAATTGATCACTTCAGCAGAAAATACAGAACTAGTTCAAACCAGTAAAAAGTGGCTTCCTGTAATTTAATTTGTTTTTCTTCTGGGATTGCTCATTTTTTTCATGAACAGGTTTCCCTAGTCAGCTGGAAGTTTGTATTAAATGCAAAGACTGTACTTCAAATTAAAGGCTGATTTCTGTTCTACTTTCACACCAGTTTTCACTGAATTGCTTTATCTCTATGTCATGTTTTGTGGGCTTTTTTTTCCCCAGAGTTTTTCTTAAGCTGGTAAGTAAGCCCAGTAATATCAATGTTCCAGGTAATCTTGCATCGACCGTGTTCGAGATGGATCCACCATGTTAGCCATCATATTACAGGATTTTGCTTGATCAGAGTGTTCTGGTAGTTTTCACTAAAAATATTCTTGTGCTCTCTAACAATATTTTAAGCATTATCTAGGATTCATGCTCTAAGTTTCTGTTTCCAAAGCCCAGTATTTGAATGCTGTGCAACCTAGAAAATTTTCATTAAAATGAAGATTCTATTACCATCCAAATTACAGATTCTGAACACTGTTTTTTAACAATCAAGTGAATCAAGTAAAATAAAATAAAAATACTAACAAGTTAAAGAAATTGTCAATTTATGGATAGTATGGTGAGGAAAGTAAAACAGGTGTGTATTATCTGGGGATTTTCAGGATACAGATTTCTTATCTTTTATCTGTTGTTTTAGTTTATAAGACTGTTTTATTACGGGCTTCTTCAAAGGCTTTATTTCTTCCTACATCTTAGAAACAAATAAGCACTCCTTGCATACATATTTTTGTCTGCACAAGGATAACACTCCAGACTAGGTAAATGTTGAAGACAGTCAAATGGAGCCATGTTTAGAAAAGTGATGGCCAAAAATGAATGTCAAATGATATTTCTAAAAGCAAAACCGCTTTATCAGCAAATATTTTCAGTAAACTTTTCCACTGATTCTAAACTATTGCTTTCCCACATTTACAGATCTATCATGTAATATAAGTTTCAAAAAAGCTTCACAATGTATACACAAATTTCACTCTATTTCTTATAATGTTGTGGTGATCTCTAGTCTTGGTATATCAGGAGGCTTTTTCTAACCAATCACGCTGAGTATAAAGACACACAGCAAATAAATAAAAAAAAAAAGTAATTATTCTTTATAAAGACATTACCCTGTTTTTTAGACACTTTCTTACCTTCCTTTAGCAAGACTTCAGTTACAAACCTTCTGAACATTTTTAAAGAACATGCTTTACAAAATATTCTGAGAATTTGTTTGGTCTGATAACAAAACATCACAGGCCTCAGAAAACAGTGCAATTGTCAGGTGAATAATGGCAAGGCAAAACTTTTTACCCACAGAAGTTCTGTATAACTGGGGTGGGGTGGGTGAGGAGCTTTTGTCTTGGTGTAAAAGTTCTAAGAGTAAGAGGTTTTTAATTACTTACAGTGTTAATGGTAGTCCTTCTTTGGGCTCCTCTTCTGATGCGTGGGATTTCTGCATCTCCTTGACCTTCTAAAGAATTTAGAACAAACTCTTTGCTTGTCTGCACAAACACATATTTTTCCCCAATACTGCAGAATCAAAAGAATCAAAAGGAATCAAAAGGAATCAAAAGAAAAATCACAAGACCAAGATGGTCATTCAAGTTTTATTAAAAAAATTGACCAGAAAGGTTATTAACAAACATGTTCACACGTGAGTACAGATATGAACAGAGCTTCTAGATATTCTCAAGGTGGCTCAACATATACCCTGCCTCTGGATTTGGGTATCTTCTCTCATACATATTGATCTTAATTCTAGAAGTCCATTCACTTAAATTCTTTTCTTAGCATGAGGGGCACATAAATCCCAACAGCTTCCATTATACACGTTGTTACCCATGTTTTTTCTTAGATCACTGAATGACAAATTACCAGTTCCCAAAGATCTTTAATAACTATGGGTTATGAACGTATATTGTGAAAGTAGGAACAGAATTGGTTTTCAATGGAGAAATTGACATTTGTGTTACTAACTAAATGTCTCACTCATCTCTGAATAGTTCTTTTGATTTTTACAGGAAGGATTCTTATACCTTTTTTGCATGAGGAATAATTCTGTACTTGAATGTGCAGCTGCTGTTCATCTGGGTTATCTTGTTTCTGATGCTCGGGAGAGAGCTGCCACAGATCTTCAGCTGTGTAAAACCTTGAGGGGCCACACATGCCAAAAAGAGAAAATGTAATTGCAATTCATATGAGACTAGGAAGTGCTAGTATAAAAGGTCACAGCACATTGTCATTTATTCCTCAGTAGCTGAAGTCTAGAAGGTGAATCCTCTATAGAAATATAGAGATGGTTATACCCTAGAGCAATAAAAGAAGGATGGGAGAGGTCACAGTCACTAGAGGAAGGATCTCAGAGGCACAGGATGGAAGAAGCTGGAGGAACTCAATTATTATCCACCATCCCTGGATAGGTCTTCAAATCCTCTCAGGCAAATAAAAGTCAGTTCAGACACAGATGTCCAAGACACTCATTAATTCATTGTGCAATGACACAGCCAAAATAACTTCTCTGTTAGGGCAGTCCACCATGTATATTTGTGCTAGGGCAAATGGCCAGTTGAAATAGTGTATGAAACAGAGGGAAACTTCCACTGTATTTCACCCACCTGTTATGATGAGAAACCCCTTTATACATCTTCCTTTGTTCCCACTCACCTTGTCAGTAGCTTCTTCCACTGCATTCCTGGAGATATTGAAAGCAAACAGTCTAGGAAACCATTTACTTGACAGTTTTCAACTCTGGGTACTTGTTACTTCCCCTGGACGGAAACTCACAACTCTTAAGGAGCCTGGAGTCTCATGAGAGTGCCAGATTTCAGGGACGGTTCAGGCCGCTTTTCAAGCTAAGAAATCACTTCACAGATTACATTTCAGGCAACTGAGTTACATACAGATGAAATAGACTGGGACTACACATTTACTTTTACCTTTTGTAATGGAAAATTAATCAGATTCATTTTAATGGGTCAGAGGATGTGTAAGGTACTCTGCTAAAAAAAAAGTAAAAGGATGGAGAGGGTAGGAAAAGACATTAGATTAAGCAAAAATTACCAAGTTTATCCTAATTATTTTTTTTTTAGTTGCACATTGTTAGCAGTTTGTTTCTAAGAGATTTTAGAGTACCTGTTTTCTGAACATTTTGTCTTAAATTTGCCTGTGTGCAGAAGTGTTAATAAGAGTTACAGGATGGAGACAATCCTAGGTAGGAGAAGGTAATAAAAAGGCATGTCCCACTGCAATCTTTAAAAGCTCGACAGTCCATTTCTCCACTACAAGGTCATTGCTCATAGCCCTGTTGTAAGCAGCGCTTATAGCTTTGGAATGCCAGGGTAAATGGGGAATCAGAAACTACAGAAGTGTCATTCCCACTTCCCTTTCACAGTGCTTCCTCACTGAAGGTTTTCTTCATACTTTTGAAATTATCTTTGGCTAGGGCTCTGCCACAATGTTCCATTCACATTCATAAGGGCTAGAACCGCTTTTCTTCCAAAACAAAACCAAAAACTGTAATACTTACGCTTTCACATCAACTTTTAAGTAGTAGCTTTTTCAGTAAAGTCCTTCTTTCTTAACCCTACCTTGAATCTGACAATTGTAATATTAAAGATTACCAACAAGAGCAAACTGATAAAGACATATGCATTCCCACATATCACCTCCTTACACACAAGATACCAACAAATAATATAAAGCCAAAACCTGAAATATGAATTTGAGCATTTAACCATGACAGAAGTAGAAAATATTAACATAAAATTGCCTTTGCATGCTGAAACCTACCTCAAAATCTCTTACACAATTGACTAAAGGACTAAATTGATTAATCTACTTCATACTGCTGTTCTATAGGTACTGAGAGAGTTTGTTAAAAGCAAAACTAATTTACTGAGGTGTTAGCATAGGGCCGCATTCATGTAAGGAGTCAAATCAGACAGCATGGTCAGTCTGTATGTGGTGGTAATGGGAGTCTCTGTTGTAAGGGTTCTTGCAGTGGCATCTTCGGCTTGACTGGCCCACTGACCACTCCTCTGCTAAGTTTTTACAGTCCAGCTGGCCTGTGGTTCTACATGACCATTCCAGCACATGCATACAACAAGGTCATAGGATAGGAACATGCAAGTAATTCTGGTTGAAGGGAACCTGAGGAAGTCTCCAGTTCAACCTCCCTCTAGTTGTCCTGGATATGAGGTCAGACTAGGTTGCTCAGGTTTTTGGCCAGTCGCTTGAAAACCTCCAAGGCCAGAGACAACACAAACTCTCTGATCTTCTCTGCTCTGCTGCTTGACTGTAATCTTGGTGATTTTTTTTTTTTTAAATCCAGCCTGATTGTTTCAGCTTATGCACATTGTTTCCCAGCCTTCCACCATGCGCTACTGTGAAAAGCCTGGCTGGTGTCTCCTCAGCCACCTTTGTGTCAGTGCTGCAGGTCTGCTGTTAGGTTCCCCTAAAGCCATCTCTTCTCCAGGCTGAATGATCCCTGGTCCCACAGATCTCTTCACAGGGCAAGGGCTGCACCCCCCAACTGTCTTGCTGGCCTCCCCTGAATTCAGTCATGCTTACTGATGTCTTTCGTGCATTGGGAAGCCCAAAATCGCATGTAGTATTCTGTATATGGTCTAATGAGTCCTGAATAAAGCATGGTGATTCCCTCCCTCAATAAAAAGGTCCCTGTTCTTACAGCAGAGAATGCTGTTGACCTTCTTTGCTGCCAGGACAAACTGCAGGCTCATTGTCTGCTTGCTATCCACCACATCCTACAAGCCTGCTACGGAACAGCTGCTTATGAATTTGCATTTATCTTTGTTGAATATCATTAATTTTCTGCCAATCCATTCCTCCACATTGCCCAGGTCCCCCTGGATAACAGCCCTGCCCTCAGGCATAACAACTGGTCCCCCCTGTCTACTGAATGGCTTATGTGCAAGCATTCAAAAAACTCCTCCAGGTTACCGATCAAGATGTTAAGTAGGACTGGCCCCTATGTTATCCCACACAATAAAGAGTGTAAAATTTGTTTTCCTCCAATCAGCACAGATGTCCTCCAATTTTCACAGGTTTTAAAAGATGTTAAAGAGGATATTGGCCAGCTCTCTCAGCAACCTTGGATACAGCCTGTCTCGTACCATGGATCTACTATGGATCAAGTTCACCCAAGTAACATATGACTTTATCTGCATCCACTTTCTTCTCTGTGAATCCCTTCACTAGTCTTTGTTGGTAAGACTGAGGCTATGAAGGCATTGAGTACCTCTGCCCTATTTGTATCCACTGTCATTAAATCACTCGCCCCAGTCAGCAACAGGTTCATCTTTATTTTGTTCAACTTTTTATTACTAATTAGTCACAGCTTCTGGCTATGATTGCTCATCTATACAGATGACTGGCTGGGGAGTTCTCGACCATCGAACAAATGAATGACTTAAAAGCATTGATTGTTCATGCAGGCATAGACCTGATGTCCAGCTTTCCCTCACTTGTAAGCAAAGCTTGATTTTCATTCTCAGACTTCACTTATAAATAAATCCTAT
The DNA here is from genome assembly GCF_030936135.1 of Gavia stellata. Classification (NCBI taxonomy): domain Eukaryota; kingdom Metazoa; phylum Chordata; class Aves; order Gaviiformes; family Gaviidae; genus Gavia; species Gavia stellata. The sequence goes on from NC_082637.1 coordinate 35,286,242, forward strand.
AACTCATGCCACACTGCAGTCACTCAAATGCTACATAAACGTATCTATGCTTACTGAAAAATGTAATTGTTTTACTTCCATTTTACGGTATTTGCTGAAAAATGTGTTTTTATGTGGTGAGCCATGACACACAATGAAGGAAGATTTGCTTTCCAAATTTCTTTACATCTGAACATGTTGACAATCAAACCCTGACATGTCTTTAGAGCAATAAATGAGCAGCCTGTTCTTAAATGTTATTTTACAATGTCCATTATATTATCGAAAAACAAAATTCTTTAAACATGTTAAGTATACTTATCATCATCATTCACAACTGTGTGTTTGTGCACACCAAATTTTAAGTTTTGATTCAGTCATTTGAATTGTCTGAATGCAAATTGAAGTTTCAGAGATCTCTTGCATATGTATATTAAAATACTTGGTTATAATTTTCTTTTATTTTTTTCAGTTTATAATCTGATAATGCAAATATAGCACTTTCTCTGCTCTTTCTCTGCCTTGTTCCCTCACAATTTTTATAAAATACATGTGTTTCTAGACACAGAAAAGTGTGGCAAGTGTAACAAGTGTAATGCTGGACCCCAAACCATTATCTTTGGATAGAATATTACATGGGAAAAAAAGCCAAAGATAAAGTCATATGCAGCTGAAAGAATGAAAAATTCACAGAATCACAGAATCATTAAGATTAGAAAAGACCTGGAAGATCATCAAGTCCAACCATCAATCCAACACCGCCATGCCCACTAAACCATGTCCCACGATGCCACATCCACACGTTCCTTGAACACCTCCAGCTCCCTGGGCAGTGTGTTCCGGTGCTTCACCACTCTCTCAGTAAAGAAATTTTTTCTAATATCCAGCCTAAACCTCCCCTGGTGTAACTTGAGGCCATTTCCTCTTGTCCTGTCACTAGTCACTTGGGAGAAGAGACCAACACTCACCTCTCTGCAACATCCTTTCAGGTAATTGTAGAGAGCAATAAGGTAACCCTTCAGCCTCCTCTTCTCCAGACACCTTCTTCATACACCTTATGTCACCTGCCCAGTATTGCTGTCAGTAAGACAAGCAAAATATTAGGATACATAATGTACGTAAATATGTTTATGATTCTATGAATAGTCATACACAGTACACTAACTGTGAACAGGTTTCTAATTGCATAAGTTAAATTAATTTGAAAGTCTTCTTTGTAATAGAATTAACATAACATTTATTACTTGTGATATGTTAAAAGTTCTAGTTAAATTTTACTTAGAGGGATATATTACATAAAAAGACAAATTATAATTTATTTCCCATTGAAAAGAAAATAAGAATTGCATACAAAAATTGTCTCAAACAGAAAATAAAATGTGTACTGTTCGATCACAAATTGTCAGGCTGAGCATACCAGCATCCTAGAGTTTATCATTAACTATTTCTTAAGGAAAGGAAAAAAGAAAAAAACAAAGAGATCTAGGAAGATTTTTCTTAATCTTAGTCAAAAGGAGGACTTTGGCCCAAATCATGAACTCTTGTATCCATCTGAAGCCTTATAGCCATATTTTAAAACACACAAATATGCCTATTTTTACCATTTGGATTACAGGTGCTTATGTAATGATGGAGGTATAAATAACAAAAAGCAACCTTACTATTCCCTGTTCTTGTTAGTCCATACTTCTCTGAACCACACTAAGGCACTTGATTTCTTTACACCTTCTGACAGTGAGTAATTAACTCTTACAATATTTTTTAGTGATCAGTATTACTATCATCTGTATAAACTTTTTATTTAATACATTTTCACAATGACTTGGCTAGTATACACTGTACTGTTGCCCTGTAATGGCTAGACTGTAAAAAACTGCTCAGCTGTATAAATCAGATCTTAGTTGCTTACAGGTATTATTTTCCCCTCACATGAAATAGGTAAATTTACTATGTTAGAGTAAAAGTGATGGATTCCAATCTCACTGTCACTGTGAAATTCCACTGTTGTGTGCAGAAGAGTGATATTAACAGTGAGACACTGTGGGCTGCATGCTTTTTACAGCATTGTTTCTTTGTGTTATTATTCCAAATGACATCTGTGCTGTTGCAGATGACCTACCTGTTCAGGTTTGTGGGTGTTTTCATTTCATCTCAAGCATCACTATTGTCTTCAAGACAGCAAAGGGTGAATCAATTCGTTCCTTGGGCACTGGTTCATAACTAAACACTTCTCAAACTCTGAGATGCTTGGTAACAGGAAGAGCTCTTAAAAGTTACATAATGAGTCTACAAGAAAATATATAGTTTACAGCATAACACCTGTGCTAATTTGGAAAACAACATATCAGTAGCAGGTTATAGAAAGCAGATATCTAAGACTTGTAAATTAACAGACATCAGGTAATGGTTGTATGCATACAATTATTTTTAAAAAGCCAGTACTCACTAGAGGCAATGAAGAAATGAACTGGTTTGATTTATCAATTTGCCATCCTCTGATGATCAGCTGTGTCTCCAGAAAGTACCATTTTAAACACAAACCAGCCTTCTTGTTTTCAGTTACTGGAGTCACCTGCAAATTTGGCTATTTATAACCTTTTTTATTGTGACTAAAATCTAAGCATTAATGCATATTTATTCAGCCCATATTCTAAAATAAGAGTGCACATATCTTCTGTGTAAATTTTTGTATCCTTTTCATCATTTCTTTGCTAGTTTATATGTTATTTACTTATGATCATAGGCTTCCTTATTCTAATTTATTAACCATTAAAAGAATTTTGCTAGTGCTAGGACTGCAAAATTAGGTCCTATTTTTTAACTAATCTCCCTTATAAATTATCCCTCCTTGCAATTCTTACATCACTGCTTGCACTGCTGGTTCTGTGGTTTTCTTTATAAATGAAGGCCAACTTCTTATTCCACCAAAACCATTGGCAAAATTCCTCCTGACTTCAGTGGGAATAGATTTCAACTCTTATGCGTCAGCTGTCAAGTAATAGCTAGCACCTGTAGTGATAAACACCCTCTTTTTATTTTTTAACCTTGACAATATAAGCAGGTTAATAATGTCAAAGTAAAAGTTAATGGCAATTAAGGTTGATGACACCACCACATCGCTTTGCTCTGTAACTGGCTAAAGATTTCTATTATTCTTTCTTTTGCTTTTGCCATACATTAGATATTCCAGAGTTCTGAAATTAACTTACTGAAGATTAATGTTGCACTTCCTTGAAACTCTAGCAGTGTTGTGCAGGTGAAAAACATGGTATCAGGAATTGTTTTAGCCTTTGAGAATAAGAATTCTTTCTGTGGCAGCACCTAACACATTATGGCCTGGTCCTGCATAGTCCTAAGTATCATAAGATTTTCAGTATATTCATCACCAAGTGAAATCAGTGAAATATTTGTTAAATTAAGATCAGATTAAAGAAATCTGCTTCGCACAAGTATTTGCTGTCAAACCCAAAGCAATTTAGGGGTAACGTACTGGCCTCCATACAAAATCTCATTCTCTGGATGAGTTTTGTAATATCAGCACATGATAAGCAAAAAAAGTGATGAATGTCTGCTAAGGTGATGACTGTCTAGGTGGAGAGCAGTGGATGTTGTTTATCTTGACTTCAGCAAGGCTTCCAACACTGTCTTCCATAACATCCTCATAGAGAAGCTGATGAAGTATGTGCTAGATAAATGGACAGTGAGGTGGCTTGAAAACTGAACTGCCAGGTAAAGGGGTTGCAATCAGAGGCACAAAGTCCAGCTGGAGGCCAGTCACTAGCGGTGTACCCCAGAGGCTGATACTGAGTCCTAAATGATCTGTTCTATAGAGAAAGTGCACCCTTAGCAAGTTTGCTTATAATACAAAACTGGGGGGAGTGACTGATAACACCATGGCTGTGCTGCCATTCAGAGGGTTCTGGACAGACTGATGAAATGGTTTGGGAAAAACCTCATGAAGTTCAGTAAAGGGAAATGCAAAGTTCTCCCCCTGGCAGGAGGAGAACCCAATGCACTAGCACACGCTGGAAGCTGACTGGCTGGAAAGCAGCTTTGCAGAAAAGGACTCGTGGGTCCTGGTAGATGCTAAGCAAATCATGAGTTAGCTATGTGCTCCTGTGGGCTGGGCTTCCCAGTACAAGAGAGACAAGGACATAATGGAATGAGTCCAGCAACAGGCCACAAAGATGATTAAGTGACTGGAATACCTGTCATGTCAGGAGAGGCTGAGAGATTTGGGAGTGTATAGCCTGGAGAAGAGAAGGCTCAGGAGGACCTTATTCACATTTATAAACACCTGCTTGGGCGCAGCAGTGAGTAGACAAGATGGAGCCAGACTATTCTCAGTGGTGCCCAGTGACAGCACAAGAGGCAATGGACAATAATTGAAATACAAGAAATCATTCTGTGTCACACACTTGGCGTGGGCACCTTCTTCTAGTGCACAAGCAGGCATAAATTAGGCCAAGGTGATGCACAGGTGAAAGACAGCTAGTCCCAGTAGAATTGTTTAAGGATTACTTCATTTTCCTTATTCTAAAGGTGAAGTCAAACTATATAATTCTGCAGATTTTCTTTCTCTAACACAAAACAAGGAATGCTATTTAGTTTATCTTTACATAGTAACAGAAATGTGCCTCATGTAGACATACTGTTTGAATATTCTATGTTAGATATTTTCCCTTCTGGTGAACATGCTGGTTTTTTAATTGCAGGACTCAGTGGTCAGTCAGAGCTTATATCACTGACTGCTTCCGATGAGAGAAGGTTTAATTTGGAATTTTTTACTGTCCTTCTAAAACACCAGGATGGTGCTAAAAGACTGAGCATTAGTGACATATTCTCTCCACTTTTCACTATTTTCTGGAGAAAAATCTACTGATCCAAACTGATGATCTCAGTTTATACTGTTTCCATCCCTACCCCACTCCCCACTGTTAGACTCACAGCCATCGCCACCACTTGTGAAAGGACTTCAATATAGCTTATGAAAGACACTTGAATGGTGACACGTGACGTAAGGAGAAATGCTAGACTTCAGGACTCTCTCTTTTTTAATGAGGATGTACAACATGACTTTAACTCTTATGGTCTCCCCGGAACGTAAAGTTTGCTATGATCCCAAATGGTAGGGCGTATATCTAAAGTGCCAGGTAAAAAAAAACTATGTGCCTGTAATACATACATGTGCTGGTTTTGTCTGGGACAGAGTTAACTTTCTTCGTAGCAGCTAGTATGGGGCTGTGTTTTGGATTTGTGCTGGAAACAATGTTGATAAAGCAGGGATGTTCTAGTTACTGCTGAGCAGGGCTTTCACAGCGCCAAGGCCTTTTCCACTCCTCACACCACCCCACCAGTGAGTGGGCTGGGGGTGCACGGGAAGTTGGGAGGGGACACAGCCGGGACAGCTGACCCCAACTGACCAAAGGGATATTCCATACCATATGACATCATGCTCAGCATATAAAGCTGGGGGAGGAACAAATTAAACGGGAGATAGTTCATGCAGTAGCGCTTGGGCCAGTCCGGACAGGACAAGATGTGAAAAATGTACTTTACACCTCAGCTGGGGATAACGGACCCACCTGGAGCCTCTGGCAGAAAGCACCTGGGGAGACTCGAGGTCGACCTCTAGGGTTTTGGAGCCAGGGATATAGGGGATCTGAAGCCCGTTACACTCCAACTGAAAAAGAAATATTAGCAGCATATGAAGGAATTTGAGCTGCTTCGGAAGTAGTTGGTACTGAAGCACAGCTCCTTTTGGCCCCTCGATTGCCTGTGCTGGGGTGGATGTTCAAAGGGAAGATCCCCTCTACGCATCACGCAACTGATGCTACATGAAGTAAGTGGGTCGCACTGATAACGCGTGGTTTAAGCCCAGCTGGCAACTAAGCACCACACAGCCGCTCACTCACTCCCCCCAGATGGGGTGGGGGAGAGAACCAGAAGAGTAAAAGTGAGAAAACTCGTGGGCTGAGATAAAAACAGTTTAATAGGTAGAGCAAAAAACACCGTGCGGAGAAGCAAAGCAAAACAAGGAATTCATTCACCACTTCCCGTCGGCAGGCAGGTGTTCAGCTATCTGCAGGGAAGCAGGGCTCTATCACGCGTAGCGGTTGCTCGGGAAGACAAATGCCATTACTCCGAATGTCCCCCCCTTCCTTCTTCTTCCCCCAGCTTTATATGCTGAGCATGATGTCATATGGTATGGAATATCCCTTTGGTCAGTTGAGGTCAGCTGTCCCGGCTGTGTCCCCTCCCAACTTCCTGTGCACCCCCAGCCCACTCACTGGTGGGGTGGGGTGAGGAGCGGAAAAGGCCTTGGTGCTGCTCAGCAGTAACTAAAACATTCCTGCTTCATCAACATTGTTTCCAGCCCAAATCCAAAACACAGCCCCATACAATCCAAAACATAGCCCCATACTAGCTGCTATGAAGAAAGTTAACCCCATCCCAGCCAAAACCAGCACAATACACCTTACAGATCTCAAGGTTATAGCTCAAAAAAAAAAAAAAAAAAAAAAAAATCACATCCAGGAGATGTAAAACATGGACATGAATTGCAAGGTCAAAAGTCTTGCTCAGTAATGGAAACATGAAAAATATCTACAATCAACCACTCTACCTACCCCTCTCGAAGCAGCTGGTATATTAAGTATTATATTCCACGGTGTTTCAAACGAGCTTTTTTAATACTATTCTCACAGTAATCTGCTCTACAAACATAGAATGTAATTGACATTATTTTACAGGGGAACAGGAAAACATAACAGTATCAGACCTCAAACAAAGCTGAATTAATCACAGTGATCAGTTTAAATTATTCCATATTTTGACACTGTTAACAAAATGACACCCTGTAGGAAGCTATTGTATAAAGTTTTTCTGACTCTAGGTATTTTCCTTGTCTTTAGGATGTCTTAGGTTTTGCCATTTGTCTATTGATAGCCTCTGATGACAGTTTGAATCAGCTAGCAACAATGATAACATCATGGCATGTGCTACATTTGATTGTCTTAGGCATGACTAAGGAATAGATTTATATTGAAGAAAAAGTTTCAATACAGTGAAGAAAGATGTTGACAAAGAATTCATAATTTTCTGCATAGCAATTTTAAAAGAAAGTATCAAGACTCAAATCTAAATTTTCAAATTCATTTTAGTTGAGACTTCAATGACGGCTTACCTGGTAGAGTTTCTGCTAGAAAGAGTGACTTATGAAATAAAAGTATTTCCCAGCATTGAAAAACACAACAAACAAACAAAAAATACTTAAAAGACATAATGGCAGACTGCAAATGTGACTAAAATTTCAGCTTTGAACAGAGATGGAAGAAATTTTTGCATTTTTTTCAGTACAAAACCAAGATGCTTTTCACTGAAATCTTGAGTTGTCAAATGACAGGTTTTACCAATAAATTTATCTCTAATATATAAAGTTCATAATTTGAAAACAGGGTCTTTCAAAAATAAACTTTCTTAAAGCCTCTTCAACTTTGTAGATGTATGTTTGAAGTATCTCCAGTGCTGATCAACATGGCCATGTGGAAATTGCTCACATTCTTCCCTTCTTTCCACCTTCTGCAGTCCCCTCCCTTGAAGGATTCCTCCTTGAAAGAAGGATCTATGCACTGACTGATGGCATACACTGTGAGACAGTACACCTCTCCCTATACACATGGGAATTCACTGGGTAAGTTAAAAAAACAAACAAACAAGCATAATTTATGTTTTACACTGTCCTACAACTAAGAATGCCATGTTGTTATGAAGCTTGGGGAAATAAAGCAAATCAATGGTCAAAAGTTTATCAAAATCAAAATGTTAGGAAGTAATTGTAGTATTTCAGTAGTACTTAAACAGGGTGAGATTGTATGTGTCCTCCACTTGGCTATATCGTCTATACAGTTTGGATCATAAGGTTCATTAAAAATACCCAATTTCTGCACTCTGTGAAGGACCATTTCTGCAGGACCTCTATTCCCGGTTTTGTTTAGAAAAGTGAAATGTCAGAGACAAATAATGGATATACAATTCACATAAGGATATAAATAACAGTCATATAGAGACTTTTTTTTTTCAGGCAGACTTTTATGGTTTGGGGCTTTTTTTTTACTTATTTATTTACTTACTTACTTACTTACTTTGTTGTGGGCTGGAGGAGCAGCTAAGGAGGTAGAAGAACTGCTTTACCAGCACTGTCAGACCATGAGATGTGAACTGCAGTCAAACTGTTAAGGCAATAAATGCCCTAAATCCTTCCTCTAAAGCATTGAAAATCTAAAAAGAAAAACAAGAGCATTAGGATGACCTAAAGATCATTTTTCAGCTGCATGTTCCAGAAGTAAATGCTTTGAAAACAAAATAAAATAGAAATCTCTGTTTAAGCAGAAATGCATCTGATGCAACACAAAGCAACACCAGAAACTCACAGGTGAATCTCACAGGCTGCTGGATGCAGTAGTTCAGACATGAACATTAGGCACAGTGTACGTGGTAGCAAGCCTACTAATCTAAAAAAGTACCCAGAACCCTATTTGGCTTCTCTTTCAAAACTACATGAGAATAGACTGAAAATTTTCATGCACATATTTTATGCTTTGAGCTTTCTGATCTGTTTAGGTGGGCAATGTTAAACACTTTGCATGCAAATTCTACTTGCCAACAGTAAATTTTGCTTTCATAGCATGTACAATATTGTTTTCTATTATATTCTAATTATATTTATTGGACTTTTAGGTAACTGACAAAACATTTTAAAACAGCAACTGAACCAGAAAGTTCCTAGTTCATCTGGCTATCAAAATAAGCAACAGACTGCCTATGAAACAAATCAACAAATTACTGTAAGACAAATCGACGTGACTTAGCTGAAGAACAGTTGTAGTGCAATAGTAGGGGAGTAATTACATTCCTCTTTTAAGCATATTATCGTAGTTCGCAGTAAAAGCCAATATAATTCCAGTATTATTCTGTAGGTTTCTTGGTTTGATTGGGGTAATACCTAAGAGCACCTTATACTTCTTGGTACAAGAGAATAAAAGAAAAATGACAAGGAGTGTCTTTATGAGGTATGTCTTTATCTCAAGTGATACAAAACTGCACACTTCACCCTCTCTTCAGAGAATAGTTGCACCACTCTATTAAGTGTTTAAGTTTTGCAGACATACATGTAGCATGGGATTTTTTATTTAAAATACTCTTTAAGTCTCAGTCTTCTACACTACACCTTTGATGTCCATCAACCATTGAAGATCAAATATAAATACCTTCCTACTGAGAAGAAAACTGAGACCACCTAATACCAAAAGAACATGACAAACACTTCTCAGTAAGCTTGGAAGACTGACAAGTCACTTAGTAAGTGAAGAAGACAGATCTTTTAATTAGTATGGCCATTATAAAAAACCTCCTCTATGACCTAATAAAAACAAAAAATAACTTTATATATTTAGCCACGATGTGGTGAAATCAAAACCTAAGTTATATTTAAAGATTTCATTCACAAAGGCATTTTCCCTTAAATGCCTTAACTACTTTACTGGTAAATAGGTGCATGATCTTAGAGCTATTTCTCTGCCATCTCTTCCTTTTCTGGCAGCATTTTCTGATTATGCAGCAATCATGCACTAGACATGAACAATACAGTTGTCTTCCAGTTGTTTTAATTTTCTATGTGTATTTCTGCCAATGAAAACCACTCCTTGGAGTCCTCAAGTCTACATTCTTGATGGTACAACTTGAACAATGAATACTGAAGATTTCCAATAAGCATTAAGCAGCTAAGCTCAAGATTTCACACAAATCATAAAATATGCTATTTTACTGCAGTAATCCACAGCTAAAATAAAATAACAGAATATAGTGTTTTGCCCTTGAAATTCTATCGCATGCAAATTGCAATATCACAAAATATTACTAAACGTGAAGTTTTTTAAAAAACAACAAACCTGCAGCATTCCCATAGGCATAATGGATTATTCTATTTATAGGCTTTTCAAAAGCAGTGCCTGCATAGCTCTTGTGTGTGTCACAAATGTCAATGACCATAGCCTTACAAAACTCTTCCTATCAGAGAAGTATTATCATTATCTGACAGATGAGGAACTGAATCATGACAATCGTTAAAGGCTATGTCTACATTTATAAGTAGTACAGCATGAGAGGAGTGGGTTTGTAGACCAAAACAGCTGGTGAGGAATATCTGACGTTGACACTAAGTGAATTCCTGGAACCATTGCTAGGTGAAAAAAATTACCTGGAGTGATGCTAGTATGATATTTAAATTTCAAAAACATTTGAATTCTATGGGCTTTGAGGGAAGCCTGGTGAATTGTATTCCTGAGGATATATTTCTAGCTTTTCATTTAATACACTTCTTTCTCCAGTTTCCTGTTAGATGACCCAATAAGTGCAACCTTTATCTCAGAGTCTTTTCTTTTGTGCTTCTGGTCTATGTTGAAATATTATTGTGCACTGGTCAGGCAATGGCCAGTCATGTCATCATGCGAATGATGCCTATGGCTGGTGAAGAGCAGACCAGCAAAAAATAAATCTAAGGTGATCTAGGTGTCTAGGAGAGCCAAGGAGTGAAGCTGATTACAAGCTGAAATGCATTATGTGCACTGTTGAAGTCCCTGCCCAACTCCATTTCACCTGAAAATCTCAATCAAATTCATCCAAGAAGTATGAATTTTGTTCACTTTTAAGAACAAACTGCTCCACTATGCAAACCATAGCTTACTAATTGCTGTTTCAAGAGTACACACCTGATCTTAACCAAAACTGTACCATAAATAAACATACCCAAAGTGGTTGTGTGCCACAAGGCTGTTGCAGTGCAAGAAATTTAACCTTCATTACATCTCCTGAGTTTCATTCTAGAGATTTCACAGTGAAAGCATTTTTCCTAGGCTGATACTCAGACTCTTTTTGAGTGAGAACATATGCAAGCTCCAGATCCTCCTTTTTTCCATAATCTGCGCATGAAGTGTGTTCAGGTATTCTCGTGCTGCGCAACAGCTTTGTATGCTGTCATCCTGGAATACACATTTCTGTTTAAACCATTAATATTTTTGTGGGACCAAATGCACAGACAAGAGAAATAGAATAAACTCAAATATGAAGGAATTTTTACAACAATTTATGAACTCAGATTAAGGGTTAATTAGATGTTCAAAATTATTCTTTTATTTTTTGGAATATGCAGACAGAAGTAGACAAAGAAAAGAAGGGTATTATTAGAGTGTGGATTATTATGACCTAGATAATTAAAGTATGGTAGGGGGAAGCAGAAAAAGGTTAGAAGAGGAAAGATAAAAACGTGGTGCAAAGAAATTGTCCAGGACATTAACATTTCTGAGAAATCCTCATGTGTTCTTGGAACATAGGTCCAACACTTATTTTCTGAACTCCGTAACTTGAGTTGCAATTTCATACTGTTACGACAAAGCATCAGACTTATGGGAGATGCTATTCAGATGTTTTTGTTTCCATTCCTCTAACCTTCATGCAGCTCTTGCATTTTATATTTCCTCAGGGTGAGACGCTGCAGAGCTCACAAGTGAGGTGAGCAGAGGCAAAACAAACAACAGCCAAACAACCACAATAATTAGTAAATCACAGTAAATCACCCAGTGTGGCATTTCTGAAAGAGTAAAGGATCCATATCTAGGAGGGATTAGTGCAGTGGAAAGTTAGGTGTCCATCAAGCCCCATCCAGTTATCACTAGTCCAGCTAATCACTACTTAGGAACTAGTAGGCTTGACAGCATGACCCCTGTCAATCACAGTTGGTACAATGTAGTGCTGAAAATGGAGCAGTCACTAAAGATGGCACTATTTCTAGCTAACCTGATTTGGCAGAATGTTTGTGTGCATCAACAGACTGAAATGTCACAGAGCTGAAGATGATGTGGGTGAATGTGAAATAGCAGAAAAGACTGCAGAGAAAAAGGAAGAAGCCAGAAGAAAAAATGAGCAAGAAACAAATACAAGGAAGAGCAGAATATTAAAGATATGAATCAATGTTGCAAAGAATATTCTTAAAACAACAGACAGGAAGTTTTGCAGCAGGAGTATAGTTCAATCAAGTTGCTATAGCAGGCAGGATAAGCACAAATGGAAATTGATCATTCAGATTATTAAATTCTTTATGTCACAAGTGCCCTTTAATCAATTGTTACACCACCCAGCACTCTTCATGCTAACTAGGGCCTAAATAACACTAAAGGATGGAAGGAAGACAATAGGAGTCCCAGGTGTAAAGAATTTTATACCCTATGATCAGACATGCACTCCACTGAAGCTGTCCATTAACAATATCCACAGAGCTCATAACCCTGAAATACATATTCATACCTCTGTACTACTAACTAAAGTTTTAAATAATAATAATATTATAGACATTTTGCATGTTCACTAGATGATCCTGTTATACATTATTATTACTTATTTTCACTTAAATTTTATAAATAATTTAGGTTTGAAAACTAGTCTTTCTTTTGTGTTGCTTTTGTGGTTTCTTTTAATTGAAGGTTAATCTTTCTTTTTCATGGTGTGGAGGGTTCATTCTGGGTATATTTATGCTTAATTCTTATGCATTTGTATTTAACACAACAAAGCAGAGAATGTGCAATAGGCATTAACAGTAGAAAATTCTTGATGGTGCAGATAAAATACTCTAGATATCTGCACAAATGTGATGCTCTGATTTTTCTAAAAGAGAATGAAAATAGGTCCCTCCTCTCTCTAAACCAAAAATACTGTCAACAACTCGGTTATTTTAGGAGAGTAAAACATGCCAGAATGGCATGTTTACAGTAAGCAGATTAGCTCAGACCTCTTTATTTCTGCTGCTTATTCTGCATCTCTGCTTTGTTTCTCTTCTTTTTTCTTTACCCTATTATGACAGTATTACATGCTCAGAAAAGTATATGGCAGGTTTTTCAGTGACTCTGTTGGTAGAGCTTGGTTAGTCAGTCCATGCAAAGAAAAAAAAAATCTGTTTAAATACAATAGTCATGGACATATTAGGTGATTCCTTCTTGGTACAGACAGACTGTTGGAAAGATCCTGGAGAAGTAAAAGTCACTGAATAATGTTATGATAATAGTAAACTACAACCTACTTTATAACATTATCTGGTATCTGGCGCAGCTAGAAATGTTATCCAGAATTGGTTTTGTACTAGTAACTACCATAACTACTTTTAATAGCTTCCCTTAGCTGGCAGCTACAGTTTCTGAAAAGTAATACATACAACTAGATGTGTAAGACAGAGTGGAGTCCATTACTTGTCAGGTTCGTGTGAAGTAGCAGCACAATCATAGAATCATTGAAGCATAGAATACTTTGGTTTGGAAAGGACCTTTAAAGGACATCTAGTCCAACCCTCCTGCAGTGAGCAGGGACACGTTCAACTAGATCAGGTTGCTCACAGCCCCGTTCGACCTGGCCTTGAACGTTTCTGGAGATGGGGCATCTACCACCTTGCTGGGCAGCACCCTCATCATAAAAAATTTCTTCCTTATATCTAGTCTGAATCTACCCTCTTTTAGTTTAAAACTATTACCACTCGCAACAGGCCCTACTAAAAAGTCTGTCCCCATCTTTCTTATAAGTCCCCCTTAAGTACTGAAAGGCTGCAATAGGTCTACCCAAAGCCTTCTCTTCTCCAGGCTGAACAACCCCAACTTTCTCAGCCTTTCCTCATGGGAGAGGTGTTCCACCCCTCTGACGATTTTTGTGGCCCTCCTCCGGACCCGCTCCAACAGGTCCATGTCTTTCCTGTGCTGAGGACTCCAGAGCTGGATGCAGTACTCCAGGTGGGATCTCACCAGAGCAGAGTAGAGGGGCAGAATCACCTCCCTCGACCTGCTGACTAGGCAGTGTCAGAGCACTCTCCTAGTTACAAGCTAAAGCAGTTAACATAAAATCGTTAGACAGTCTTGTAACTATTTTGGCTGTTTTGATGCTACCATCTCTTTTTAGCCTCACATTAGCGGCCAGTGTAAGTTTCTGTACTGCTCTACAACTTAATGTGTTCACCAGCAGAAAATACCCCAAAGAGCTGTGGAGAGCTACGATTCCTTGAGATCATACGCAGTGATTATACGCTCAGACTCATAAAAAGTCTGAATTTATAGGAGCAGCCGTCCATCTAAATTTAAACGGCAGCTGAAGGGTGGACTTCAGAAGGGGCAGGGGAAGAGAGGACTGGGAGCGCCAGGCAGGCAGAGCTGCAGCCCATGCTGCCGCGAGGGCCGAACGCTGCAGACGCGCGGGGGGTTTCCCTGCGGGAGCGCGCCGGGCAGGCGGCAGCTGGGAAGAGGGGAGGGCCGCGCCGCGGCGCGGAAGGGACTAAGGCCGCGGGGGCCCACCCAGGGCGATTACAGGAGCAGGAGCGCCACCTGGCGGCCCGCGGGCGCAACGCAGTCGGGGCCTGCGCCGCCGCCCACCCGCTGCCCTGGGCGCGCCGGGCTCGCGGTCGTCACGGCCGTTGCGACCGCCCGTTGGAAAGGAGGGCTGGCCTCGGCCTCCCCTCCAGGGTGACCAGCGCTTCCCGGGGCGGGTTTGGTTTTGGTTTTTTTCCTTTTCCCTTTCCTTTTCTTTTTGTGTCATGGTAACATTACATCATCCTTTTTGTCCACGTGGAAGTCGCCTGGAAATAGATTTTAAAGACTCACCCTGCTGATTAAAATTCCTCACTTCAGTTCTCTGTGTTCTACTTCTATAAAACCTGTGCGTTTGGACACTTAAACGTGTCAAATGGGAGATATCTCCCTGAAAAATATAACCGGTTTCTTTCACCAAATTCAGCAAACAAAACACATGCTGTTGGAACAACACACTAAACCTGATCAAGCCATGGTTTGAGAGGTCCCTTTGTTCTTTTGAATCCTAGAGGAAAGCTTTTGATAGCAAAACAAAAAAAAAGAAGACCTGCTATCATGAATGTCAATTCACCTTAAGAAAAGAACTGTGCTCCAGCACCATCTTATTTTAGTTCTCTAACACAAAAGCGCTGCTGGCTGAATCAAATTTGGTTCAGTGGTTGAATGCCTTTAACAAGGTTTGCACTATCATCCTCCCTGCAATACAGCCAGGCAGGAACCATGATGTGCAGAGTGTGAGCTGTGGGAGAGAGGCAACGGGTAAAGTGAGCACAGCTCTGCGGATCTTTTACAAGACTGCTTCTTATGAGGTACACATATTTCCAGGCATATAAACAAAGCACTAAATACTCACATTCCTTTAAGGATTCAATGCAAACTGAATTAAAGGAGCAAATAAGCCTCATTTTCTTTCCTTAGAACTAATGACATTACAGCTGGCATTTTGATATGTGCATTTCTGATGACATGACAGCACTTTCTTAACTATTCATGGCTAATATTTTCTGATGTTTAAGTCACATTCTAACTCTAACCCTTTCCAGACTGACAATAAAATAGTAGGGAGAAAAAGGATATTTCATTTGTCTAAAGCATTTGCTATACTGCAACTAAGTCAGTACTTTACAGATTCAATGATGTAGTGGTTGTTTAGTAGCTGTTAAGTTTTAACACTACACAATATCTCTGTTTGCCCATACAACTATGACCTCTAGTCAGTAACTTACAACCTAGGTAATAAATCAGAGTGAGAGAGACTATGGCAGAAGTACTGATTCTACTGTAATATGCTAAGCTTCTAAAAATAGACTGTACCCTTGCTCACATGAGATAACTCTCCAAGACATGGTTCCTACATACACTATTAACTGATTCCTAATAGCTTGATCTTATCAGTGTGTGTTATTTGAGTAACTCAAAATTCGATTTTATTCTGCAGCGAGACCAAAATAAATATATAAACATACAAATCAGGTTAATAGTATTCTCCATAGATTGAAATTTCTGGGAAATTTTGAAAGGAAAATTGAAATGTTTCACATGGATTCAGTGTAATGTTTCATATGGATTCAGCTTGATTTGAATTTGAAAAATTGTCAGAATGTTTCAGGGCTTTATCAGGGTTACTGATAATGTGGCATTTAGGCTGTTGGGCTGAATCAAACTGAGAAACCACAAGATTTTCATTCCAAATAAGCTCTGCTTATGGCACATCCTGGAAGTTTTAATTTTAGCATCACATTCCTTCTCTTTTTCCAGTTTGAATTTAGCTTTCCATCTGGACTATCTTTCTCATAAGGTACCAGTAGCAAATTATAGCACAGAAGAGAGGTGGAAACTGCATGTCTACTGAAAAAATTCCAGTGAAGTTCATCAACCATTAAATGCCCTTTGTTAAAAAAGTGGCACTGTCTATCCAGTTTCCAAGCCTGGCTTGTCTATCTTTTCTTCTCTTTACCAGTCTACTTCATAATAGCAGCATTTATACATTCACAGCTAATCTGACCAATATGCAGAGAAAACAACCTGTTTGCTTTGAAAATAACCAGACATAATATTTGATAATCCATATGGGAGAAGTAAAGGATGCTGCTTACTCTGCTGAATCTGATTTAGCTTTTGTGATAATCTATTATCCGTTTCAGTCAGCTTTTCAAATCCTCTGCTGAGCTTCTGTGTCATTTTTCTAGGCCTGGTTTGCGGTTTCTTATTAGGTCCTCTATGTCCATGCAACATACACAACAGTTCTCCCTTCAAGAGTTGTCAACCCAGTGGCTTTCAGATGCTTAGTGTTCTGTGGCAACCTGAACATAGCTGTCCAAAAGGACTTTCCTCAGTGGAAGCCAAACTACTTGCTGGTACAGCTATTCAAACACTCTTTATGTTGATTAACAGAATAGTTATTTCTGCAATGAATGCACTGTACTAACGTGTTGCAGTGAATGCACTGTAGGAACACATTGCGTGTTTATAGTATATTTTTTCAAGTAAGGTACAAGAAGTTATCTGAAAATGTGAAATAGTAATAAATAATTGAAATAATGGCTTTTTTATTATTATTTGAATAACTATATCAGTCCTTATATCTGTATTTTTGCTCTAAAAATGATGTTGTTATTTCTTACAATGAGCCCTGAGCATTCCCACTGCTTATTGCTGAAGCATGGCCAAAGTGCATTTAGTTTGCCCATTACTTAACATAATGTTGCCTCTTACTGGTCAGTAGTCAGGGAAGTTTCACAGGGCATATACAAAAGCAGATGATGATTCAATCCCAGTTCAGTGAAAGCCTCTCAAACACAAAATAGGTCTTATTTTATTCCTTTTTTTCATATACAGCTGGTATTACTTAATTTAATTGTTAATTCAGAGATTAGCAATGCTATATGAGTACTTCCATGAGAACATGGTGTACGTTCAAGTCTATTGGAAAGCAGTATATACTGAGAAATGAACTTTTTTTTCTCAGTCCCCTCCTCTGCAAATTCCTTAGACAAACAGAATCTACTGTGAACCAACAAAACAAGCCTAGGCAAAGCATACAGAAGCACAACAAATTTTATTCTTTTTAAAAAAAAAAGAAAATACGGTCTACAAAATAGAATAGATCATTGTAAAAGCTGAAAGAGATTTAGTACAGTAAGCAGCACTGCAGCCTTCTCCCATATGGATTAGCTAATAATATGTCTTGTTATTTTGGAAGCAAATAGGTTGTTTTCTCTTCATATTGCTTAGATTGGCAGTGAATGTACAAATAGTACTACTATGGAGCTCTGTGAGAAGGAGAGAAAAAGAGAAGATGGATATAATTACAGAATTCCTAACAACCTCTTACTATATTTAGCCCAGTGGGAACTCATTTTTTTAAATTACTTTGCTGTTTTTCAGAATTGGACTTACTGAGAAAATAGATTCTTTCCAGAACTTTCACAAGTCTCAGACCTTAATGTCAATCTTCAACTTTCAAGAATCCCAGGACCACCTCTGAAGGTATCCGAGTACTTGAAGAAAAAGTATATTTTACAAATATAAAATACTCAACAAATTTTTCTGCATCCTGAGCCCTTTCAAGCAATTGTGTCCTGTATCTCTGTGAGCTACGGACAAGTTTGTATCATTTTCTTCAAGACAGTCTAGTTTTTCTTGTGTCCCCAGATTATGTCTACCTTCCCAAGTATGGAAATTCCCCATAGATCTGAATGAATGGGAAATTTCTATATAGTTTTAATTTCTACATAAGATTGGAAAGAGCCAGTTAGGTCACTGACTTCAACAGACTTCAACAGCTTCTGATAACTAGGGAACAGATGTACAGAAGGGTCCACATAGACACTTTACTTACTGAGGCCACAGCTCTCTGTTATAAAAATAACACTTTTAACACTGGGGAACAAATGTCTCCAGGACTACACTTCTTGTGACTGGTTAGCAGAGAAATTGGAGAGTAGACAAAATAGGAAAGCAGGACCCAAATTCTATCAGCATTCATTTTTCTGCCAGTCTTTAAGAAAGTGGAGTGTCCCATAATCACACAGTACCCAATGCTATTTATTTCTTTGTCATTTACAAAAATAAAAAGCAGCTACTGAAATTGTGAGCTGTAATGGTTATAGCATTATCTCCATGGTACCATTTATTGCATCTTTCCCTAGCGGAATTATCATTGAAGTTTCATTTTCATTTATGTCACTGCTCTTTATCCACCTGATGTCTTGATACCCATCATGGAAAGAGTTCCATCATTTTTGCAGTATTTGTTTTATATTCGGTTTTATATGCTGCAGAAGGCATTCTAGTTCTTGCATTTTATTCATCAGACTGCTTTCATTACCAACATTTTAGTTGTAGTTTTTTCCTTTGTTCTGCTGCTTTGTTTGTTAGGAGTAAACGTGGGTGATAATTCCCAGCTTTGTGAAACTAGTGATCATATGGGTCTTGACTGAACAGTATTCGTTCTTGAAGGTAAATATACAAACTACGCTGACCTACACTCTGTGTGCTGGGTAAATAATTGAGGAAAACCAGCGACTGAAATACAGCTTCTTTTTTGGCCTGTGCAAGTTCCTTTCAAGCACCCAAAATCCTTCAAGATGTGTGCAGGTAGAAGGAACATTTATGTAGCTTTAAGTCCTGTCCACACCATTCTGCATAAGGGGTTGAAAACAGGAACTCACCTTTACTTTTATAGGGTGCCATGCAGTGAACATCCTTAACTTGAAAACTCTCTCCTTTACCTTTTCCTGGTGCTTTGTATGTCCACATGTATCCTAAGCAGAACAGTTGCAAGATCCTGCTGTGAGAACTGAGGGTAGTTAAAATATTAACTTAAAGCTTTAGTGCTCATCATATCTTTTTCATATTGTTTCCTTTTGGTTTGTGTGTGTGGTTTAAAAAAAAAAAGCCAACAGTTTTGTAAAATAAATAAAATTCACTTCCACCAATAAAATCCTAAACTGCTGTATTTGCAAAAATTCAGGAAAGACAAGGGGGAGAGAGAAATGTCATTTACAATAACAATTGTCTGGTCTAAGCTAATATCATTTACTGTTCCAGCAACTTAGCTGCAGACTGGCTCATTCTAAAAATGCATTACAAAAGGAGAGAGAGGGAGAAATAAACCCTTGGCTCAGTAAAAAATCCTGCACTGTGGGTTTTGACAGAGTTTAAAAATAAAACTGAGACAAGGTAAATCTGGATTTGAACGTCCTATTTTTTTGCAGTTTAATTTGCACACTGACCCTTTAATCTCTGTTCCAAGCACCATAGCCTTAGGCACAGCCACAAGGCATAACCATCCCCTGTAGTGTGACTTCATCATAGGTTCGCACCTCCCTGCCCAGCCAGTCCAGAAATATCTAGTCATTTTTCTTGCCCCACTTTTGGTATGCTTTCATATAGCCTAACATAATGACAAGTAGCTGCTACTGCTAGCCCTTTATACATGATGAAACCCATTGGAGAGGTGAAGATAAAGAAACTTTGTTGCTTTCCCAACTAAAATTCAGACAAAAAAGTTTTTAAATAAGGTTAATTTCTTTCCTCCCCCCCTAAACCCCCATAATTAAATTATTCTGCTTTCTAGATGAAAATAATTCCTTGAACTATTTATAACCTATTGTTGAAGATTGGTGCTATGGTAGAAAGAGAATTTAAGAACATTTTCAGTCAGAATGTGGATCTGAGTGAATCTTAAATCTCAAAATTCTAACATTCATGCAGAATATTTAGCCAGTAAATATGTTATTTTTAGTCTGACACAAGCTTATTTG
Source organism: Gavia stellata (assembly GCF_030936135.1). Classification (NCBI taxonomy): domain Eukaryota; kingdom Metazoa; phylum Chordata; class Aves; order Gaviiformes; family Gaviidae; genus Gavia; species Gavia stellata. Next base: position 35,306,385 of record NC_082637.1, read on the forward strand.
CTGCTAAAAGAATCACAGAATCACAGAATCACTAAGGTTGGAAAAGACCTGTAAGATCATCAAGTCCAACCATAAAAAAAAAAACAAAAAAACACCAAAAAAACCCACCACATCACACAACACCACACAAACAAAAAAAACCCCACAAAACACACCACACACCACCATGCCCATCAAGCCACATCCCACAATGCCATGTCCACACGCTCCTTGAATACCTCCAGGGAGGGTGACTCCACCACCTCCCTGGGCAGCCTATTCCATTGTGACACCACTCTCTCAGTAAAGAAATTTTTCCTAATATCGAGTCTGAATCTCCCCTGGTGCAACTTGAGGCCATATCCTCTAGTCCTGTCACTAGTCACTTGGGAGAAGAGACCAACACCCACCTCTCTGCAACCCCCTTTCAGGTAGTTGTAGAGAGCGATAAGGTCTCCCCTCAGCCTCTTGTTCTCCAGACTAAACAACCCCAGCTCCCTCAGCCGCTCCTCATAAGACTTGTGTTCCAGACCCCTCACCAGCTTCGTCGCCCTTCTCTGGACGCGCTCCAGCACCTCAATGTCCTTCTTGTAGTGAGGGGCCCAAAACTGAACACAGTATTCGAGGTGCGGCCTCACCAGCGCCGAGTACAGGGGCACGATCACCTCCCTGCTCCTGCTGGCCACACTATTTCTGATACAGGCCAGGATGCCGTTGGCCTTCTTGGCCACCTGGGCACACTGCTGGCTCATATTCAGCCAGCTGTCAGTCAACACCCCCTGGTCCTTTTCTGCGGAGGAGTTTTCCGGCCACTCGTCCCCAAGTCTGTAGCGTTGCCTGGGGTTGTTGTAACCAAAGTGCAGGACCCGGCACTTGGCCCTGTTGAACCGCATCCAATTGGCCTCGGCCCATCGATCCAGCCTGTCCAGATCCCTCTGCAGAGCCTTCCGACCCTCAAGTAGATCAACACTCCCGCCCAACTTGGTGTCGTCTGCAAACTTGCTGAGGGAGCACTCGATCCCCTCATCCAGATCATCAATAAAGACATTAAACAAGACCGGTCCCAAAACTGAGCCCTGGGGGACTCCGCTTGTGACCGGCCGCCAACTGGATTTCGCTCCATTCACCACAACTCCCTGGGCTCGGCCATCCAGCCAGTTTTTTACCCAGCGAAGAGTGCACAAGTCTAAAAGAAAAAAATAAAACTAATGTAAGCCATAAAACCATTTAAAATTAGTATTATTACATCCTTCTTTATATAGGTCTGCACCTTAATGAATTATTTATAGAAGATACAGGTTTTAATTTTTATAAAGTATGTTGTGTTTTCAAAGAAAACATAGAATTAAGACAACGACTTGTGCTACCTCAGTTCTATGCCCTATTTGTAATATAGATTTATGGATTTTTAAGGCCAAAATTTATATCCGTCCCATTTCCAAGTGGCTTAATACACACCAAGTAAAATAATGTATATCTGTTCCCAGGATTCACGTTAAGCTGCTGCAATTAAACAAGAAATCTATGCTCTTGACTGCCTGAAATATCATCAGCAAGGCCTACTTAAAAATATCATAGCCACAAGCTCAGAGATTTTGTAGAATCATCATGACAATCAGCAAAATTATGGAACCGATGTTCTGTTCTTAGAACTGACAGTGCTTATCTGATCATGTCAACTTAAAAACAAGCAAACAAACAAGCACAAAAAATAAAACCCTGAAGAAATGCTTTACCAGTGAAATTGCTGGCAAAAAATAACAACAGTCATAGCACAAAATAGAACATCTACTTAACATTAGTTGAAGCTCTGTGATCAACTTCATAATTATTTTCTAAAGCATCTGTACCCAATCACCTATCTTCATTGCTTGTTGTCTTCTAATTTTGCATCAGTTCTCTGGACTCCTTAGAGCCATTATCACTCTGTTGGAGTCAAGCCTGGATCCTCGTTGGAGACCATGCTCCTTCAGATAACCTTGTTGTTCTTTCCAACGTAGTAACCATCTGAGCTTGCCAAAAGGGGTTTTCAGATAAATCCCCCCAAAGCCTCATTATTTGCTGAGCAGAGAGAGCTGAACCCCATAGTTCTACTCTGCAAGGTTTGTCTGACACCAGAACTTCAGTCTGCAGACTCCAGCAACTACTGCTTACATTACGGCTTATAACTCTTCTAAGTGTTGGGAGAGTTTATGCTGACACAAGTGACTATTTAATTTAAAAAACAGCAACTTGCCATTGGTTGCCTTTCCTTTCATTTTCCTTTTGAGACTTTGTGCCTGCCATGCCAGTCTTGAAGACGATTCATTACCAAAACTGGTACCTAACCTCAAGGAAACAGAGAAATGGCTTTCTTTTCCCATTATTTACACTTCAATGCCACTACATCTCAAAGTCCTTTGTTTTACATACGAAGCTTTCATTACTTCAGTAATCACACCCAGAAAGGTGTGATTTTTAACTATTTGACAGGTTTGCCTGGGATAAATTCACTGAAATTCAGGTGTTTCTCAGGCCTGACCAAAATCTACCTACAAATATAAAATATTACAATTCAGGTTCTGGAATGCTGTGGTTAAAATACTCTAGAAGACCATACTGTCTTGTTAATACATGTCAAATCATTCCTAGAATTTTCTACTTGTTTTTCTTTCTTTCACACAGAGAATAATTAAAAGACTCAAAGAGTATCTTTGATAGAATGTATACAGATTTTAGCTACTGTTTGAGATCTGTATGTCCACCCAAGATATTCATACTGGCCCAACTCATTGAAAATTAATATCTTAAACTCATAAAAATCAGTTCATGTTCTACACTAATTGCTACCTATGCATGTGTTTTGTTAAAACTAGCGCCACTGTTGCTCTAGAGGGGACATTCTTTTCCCTCTTTAGAAAACAGACCATGTTTACATGCAGCTGACATGTTCAAGAGGAGTCTATAGTACAAAACACTCTGCAGGCCACCTGCCCTTCAGCCATTGGACTGACTTGCAGTACACAAAGCCACTAGGTGTATTCAACACACAGGTGGTTTCTAGAAGTAAACACTGGCTATGATTGCAGGCATGGGCAGTGAATTTGCCCTTGAGAGTTGTCACCAAAATATAATATAGAAAAACCCATGTCTCCCACGATTCAGCAGTGTCTTATATGGCACCATCACTCTTTCAGTCCTCCTCCTTTCCACCCACCTCAGATTCTCAGATTCATGGAGTGAGAAAAGGAAATACTAAATAAGCGAAACACATAAAACCATGTGTGTGTGTTGTGTGTGTGTGATATTCCAGAGCAAGCAATATTTGAAAAAGCAAGGCAAGCAGAGAAATAACTTAAAAGAACATACACCTCTCAGATGTTCTCAATATACTACAGTGTTTCCTCCCACTTGCTCCCATGTATTACTGCCCTATCCATCCTTTACTTTCTTGTTCCTGCTGAGTTTCATATCCTCAAATCACAGCATTACATTGTCTTAACAATGCCATTATAATGCCTAAATAACTCTTCCAATAACTTCTTTCTTCCTTACATAGCTTCCTCAAAAGACAATGGAGAATTAGTGCACATTTTCCTACCTGAGAATAGCAATCTTTGCATCTTAGCAGAACATCGTTTTTAATTTAACTTGGGTTAACTTCGAACTGTTACCTGAAACAGAACCTGGATATTGCTAATTACCTCACGACATTACACTGTAGTCCTGCCGGTACCCTTGAATTTACACTCCCACAGTACTCACAGGCTAATGTGATACTGATGACACTTGAAAGTTGTTTAGCTCTCCCTTTGAACATTTCACCTACCTTTCACCACAGGGTTCAGTATTCCCATGCCTTCCCCTCCTCAGAAGAGAAATAATTTTTTTCTACATCCTATTCAGGGTGCTTACCCTAAATAATTACGTGATTCACTATAAATAGAAACTATAAACTAGAAAATAAAACAGGCTCTAAAATCTATATGCAATATTAGAGCTTATTCTTAGCATATCAAAGAGACACCACACACGGGCTACTACTAAACCAAATAATCTGAAGCTAAATTACTCTCATGTATTCCCCCCCACCCTCCCCTGCCTTGGAATTTTTACCATGAGGAATGACCTATCCTTTCACTGTTCCTGGGAACAGTTCAGCAGTTCCTGAAGTCAGTTATGGTTAGGAGAGGGAGGGGGAGGAGAACTTGCTTTTTAGAAGAATCCTAGGATTTAGATTAATTTAGAAGACTTCTAGGAACTGGATGTCTTCATTTTAGTTTAATTCAGCCTTCAGATTATTGTATAAACTGGGGTGGGGAGCAAAATACTGGATAAATTATGGTTTAGTTCAAGGGTTCAGAAATGGTAAGGTAAAGTCTATAAACCATTATGATTCTAAAAAGAAAGCATTGAGGGGATGGTAAAGCCCACTAGTTTTTGAAATTGTGAGTGATATTTTCTCTGTATAAGTAACACCTTGTCACATTTTGTTTCATTTTAAATGAAAGCAAGAGTCTTAAATAATCTCAATGCTCAAGGGCGGGGCGGGGGGGGGGGGAGGGTGGGGAGGAGGGTGGCGGGTTTTGTTGGGGTTTTTTTATGAAAATGCCAAATATTCCAAGGGTTGTCAACACTGAAATCACTTCCTCTCTAGCTGTACCCCAGAGACTAAGACTGAATGTCAACTACTTTCTGATTGTAGTTTCCAACTAGTTCAACTGTCGCTAATTTTAGATGGTATAGGTGCAGCATTAAACAATCAAGAACATGCTACACAGCAGTCAGTTATGAAAAAGAACTGTAGCACATTTTTGTGTGCAGGCAAAAGCTTTGAATACCTATGTATCTGTTAATAATAACAGTAATAATAATAACAACAACAAACAAAGAAAAATCAAACCTTCAGAACAGCTTTAGTAATGGAGTAATGATGTACCTTGAATTTGTGAAAACTGCAAGCTACACTTCTTTTCTTAATAAATTCTGGTTTTAGTATATTTTTATTGCTTTGTGCTCTGGATCACCAGTCTTACCTGCTTTGTCCCACCAGTGATATTTTTGTCGCAAAGTCCAGCTAAAAAGAGGAGTATCTACCAGATTATATGACTCCATAAACCTAAAAGCCCAATAGTACAACTGAAGCAATATTAGTGGTAGTTTTAGCTATAATAATGCCCTGTGCCTTCAGTCTTCTAGAGGTGCATGAGCAAGTCAGTATACTTAGGATGGTTTGTGCTTCTTCGACATGCCTTTTAGAGAAAAAAAGACTTAACCTGACATTAAGTATCCACTTGAGAGTTCATGCCACATGTTCCTCTTTTCATGAAGCCAGGTGTAATGCAGACACCCTGAACATCTGTTACCCTTTGTGAAAAAGCCAGCTGGGTACAGTTTGTATCTGGCTAAACTTAAATCTATATCACTCTTTTCCTGTGTCTATTAACTGTCATAGTTTCATGGCCAACTGGGAATTTTCAAATGATTTTAGAAAGAGTTAGGTTTGGTTCTAAATAGAAAAATGTTTCCTTCAACTTTCTTCACATAAGAAGAATTGTGGCATTTGCTGTACTTTTATAGTGTTAGGCAACAAACTTGTGGAATAAATCCACAATACCTTTATACCTTACCTTTATTCCTAATTTTGTTTATAAAGTGAATTTAACTTCTTAGGTAGTTTTGTATATATTTCAACACTTTAAATTTATCTTTTTTAGCACTTTAGTATTTATTTTTTCATTGTATACCGTCAGTTATGTACTAACCATGTATTTTAAGTCAAATTTGAACCAATAATTTTATCTTCCTCACAATTCAGGAAATTACTTTAAAGCTTTTAAGATGCAGAAGACTTACAGAATTGGACTGTCATAAATAAGGCTGTACAAATTCTATTTTTAACAATATCCTTCCCAAATTATAATATTTTTCAAAGGAGTTCTGAGGCCATAGGAAGGATACAATCCATGGTGTCATGAAGTTGAGGAAAAAGTGCATCCATGTTTGGTTCAACTGCCTGAGCAAGCATTTAATGTAAATTTATATATCATCTTTCTTACTCTTCTCTTTGAGAAAAGTAGTAACATTGGATGATCGTGATCCTCATCATCAGGTTAGAGTAAGATTAAGGCAATACAATCCAAGATCTCAAGCTGTTTCATCACTTCTAGAAAGACTATTTGATTTCTTCCCACCTAATGATAGGTTATTATAGGAAAATATTAGCACAGAAAAAATAAGTCATTTGGTACAGCAAAAAATCCATCAATCATCTTACTCATTGATTTTTTTATTCAGCCAATCTTCTCTCTCCTTCAAATCCCTAATAACTCCTTAAAGCACTACACACACTTTTTCGAAATAATTGCAGGCCTTACAACAATTTATTTTACAGGTTTTTTTGGGTGAAGGTGAGGTGGTATAGTGTACAAGGCTGACTGAATAGAGATTCCTTCTTGCACTCAGTGAGTGTAGATGAGTTCCCCAGCAAATGATGGCTGTGGTCTGGAGACATATTAGCCTTTTCAATTTCTCCTGAGGCCACCCATTTGTTTCTAGGTGATGGAGGAAATTAAGAGAGAGGCAATTGTTAAGGCATGGAGAAAAACACTTCCTGAAGGCTACAGGTTTGTTAATTAGTGTTTTGGTAGTAACAGAATGACATTATTAGTAGTCCCTGGCCTTCTAAATCTCAAAAAGCATTAGCAGAAACAGCACCTACAGAATCCTAGGAAAAAAGGATCAAGTTATTCACAGGCACATATTACTCCTTTGATTAATGGCATGGAGATGTGGTGGACCCAGGTTTTTTAGGATAAGTTATCCCACCTGGCACCAGGATATTCAAGGATCTGTTTCTTGATCTACTCTAAAATTTGTTGCAAGTCACCTTATAAGACCCAGTCTTCCATCAAACAGAAAAATGCATGCTTGGCCTCTCACTGGTGTTGCAACACTCATCAGTTTAACTTTATTGGAATTTGGTGGTGGAAACTGCTTGTGTATTGTGTGAACGCTACTACTGAGAAATGACATTCTATCTGCAGTGTTTCAGAGCCAGGCATACTAATCTACTGTACTAAATTATTCATCCTACAGATGCTCTTGGGTTCTCTGTCCTCCCTGCTCCCTGCCCCCAAATAATACCATAACATGTTGACACAATAAATACAGTATATTGGCTGAAACTTTTTCAGTGTTTAGAAAAACTTTGGAATGTGTTTCTTCTGGTTTCTCCAGGTTACACCAAATGATTGTAAAGTCATCACTGTGAGACTGAAAAACTCTAATGAATACAAAGAAGGAAAGAATCAGAACTCAGAACTCATTCGAACAAACAAGCCAGCAGAGACCACAAAAAAAGGAGCAATATATTATATTGTAAAGAGATTATTTTTTATGATGCAAACCATTTATTTACCATGAGAAAGCTGCTACTGAGGAATGACATTCTACCTGCAGTGTTTCACAGTCAGGTATAGTAATTTACTGTGCTAAATTTTCAGTCCTGTAAATGCTGGGTCCCCACCACCACTCCCACCACAGGAAGGATACTGCATTGTCGCACATTATCTTTTTGTGAGCTGTTATTTCAATAGCTGTCCAGATCCTCCTCTGATTAATGAAACAGCCTATATATAAATAAGGCCTGTTACTCAAATGTCTCATCAGAGATTTGTGGAATAGTTTGTCATAAATATTGGATACCTTACAACATGGTGCTGAGAATGATTAAAATTATTACATTCATCTGTACACTTCCACTACACCTCTTTCTCATTCTTAATGCTAGTACCACCTTGGCTGAGAAGAGAAAGAAGAAGAAATGTTCAGTGTAAAGACTATTAAATGTTTCCAGGTATTTTTTTTTTCCCAGACTATCCTGTAAATTGCAATGTAGTGAAAACAAATTTTTCCTTTTTTGGTCAATTTAAGATTAATAAATAGCACAGAAATAGCAACTAATAAATTCACACCTTTCTTCAGACACTAGTCAATTATTTTAGTGTGTCGTGCTCTAAAATATATGCAAAGTAAATGATGTAGGAAAATATGACAAATCATGAGTTGAAAGGTAGGGCTTTCTCCTTCAGCAACAAACGAGTCCAACAGGTGCCATTAAATGAGAAATCAGATTCTGTTCCCATTCAAGTTGATAAGACTTCTATTACTGCAGCCTTACTAGTATGAAGAAAAGAAGTATTTTTCACCTGTAGAGAAAAAGAAATCAAAAGTTTTTATGATGAATGTATTTTCAAGACATTCCTAAAAAAATATACTTCTGTGTATATCTACAACAGTATCCCAATCAGGTAGAAATCTGGGGCAACAGTAGAGTTCAAACAATCTTGTCTGTGTACTTACAGGCCTCTAAGAAAAGTAAACATTTCATTTGCTACTGTGTGATCAGTCATATAGCAACAACTAACTTTTAAGTGCCTGTAAGAGATTCTCCTGAATCAAAGTCCGTAACTTCTATAAAGAATGGGCTACCTCACATCTATCCAGGGTATTTACAACTCAGCATCATCAGATCTACTTGTCAAGTGTTGTACTGTTGAATTTTCACCTCTACACTCAATCCAGTACTTTTGAGGCTTGTCCAATTCTTTACTGATCATTATCACATAAACTGTGCACCTCTGCCTGCTCCAAACAGGATACTCTTTCTGTTTAAGTTGTACACCTAGCCTGTGCACATAATGTGAACAGATCTGGATTTCCAAAGGTGTAGTAGCCTCATTGCAGGAAAAAGAAAAGAAAAAAAAGTAGTCTTGCCGGTCTAGTTGAAAAACTTGAATAAAATCTGCCTAGTCTTTTTTTTCTACAAGTGATGACAAGATATCCAGAAATGGCTTAATGTGGATTAAGAGAAAGAAGGTGATAGGCGCTGCTCACTGGTGACAGCTACTGACATATCCTGCACTAGAGAAGTCTAAAGAGTGTCATTTAGAAAAGTAGGACCTTAGGTGTCAAGAAATTTTATTAAAAATCTTTGGCAAACTTCTAAGGTTTGCACCCTGCGCTTAATTTATCTTGTAAACTTTATTATTAAACTAGCCCTTGCTGTTGTAAATTATTTTAAAGTTTTTGTTTCATAAAATAGAAGAATAGTTTTAAGAGCATTGCCCCACATATGGAACACTAGAAACTTTACATTATGCTTAAACCCTCATAGTAAATGAAAGAATACACATTGTAGGCAAACGTAAAAACAAATATTTGAAAAACAGTAGTTTAATTTTAAATTACTTTAGATTCTTGCATGTATACAGAATTGAAAGCAGTCCTGATGCTTCACAAGTTCTGCAGCACCTGCGTTAAAGCAGAAACACAATATTTCCCTTTGAACCTTAGCCACATGCAAAATGCAATTGACCACAAGCAGCTGAACTTCAAAGGGACTGATTCCATCCTACTTGCCTCCTACAAATTTTCAGAAATGGCCAGAGAATGTTCAAGTATTCCTTAAAGAAATTTCTTTTCAATATGTTTCTTGAATACTCATTCGCCTGTGCTCCATCATCTCTTTTTGTACATGCATATTCTCACACAGGCAAGCACAAAACACATGCACAACTCAAGTTCAAGCTTGACGTTTAAGATAAAATTTTCAAGGTTACTTCTGCTTCCATTAAGAATGCTTATACAGTTATGTTAGTAGATTTAAATGAAAATCAGAAATTGTCCAAGGACAGTTTTCTACCGAAGGAGAAAGCTTCTTTTCTGGTTCTGCATTTTAAACCTCATTAATAAACACTCTGTTCCTTTAGAGTTGCCTAACTTCGGCCTGGACAAAAATATTTCAAATGAGATTTGAAGAAATTTCCACTCTTGTCTAAAGATCTGACAGCATTTTATGACAATTGAGACTCCTACACCCAGTAATCTGGACAAATTCTATAGATTAATTCCAGAAATTAAATTCCTTTTGCAGTCTAAGTAATTTAAATTATGCTTTATAATCTCTTCTAAACTGTTCTGTTTCTTTGCACTGTCAATGACTTCATCTGCTCTTAGGGGCAGTTGTATTACAGCCATCACTGTGAATGTATGCACATTAATAGCTCCCTTACCATATTCAAAGAATTTCAGTATGCTTAAGTAATTAAGGGGCTGATAGTAAAAAAATTGCTGTGTCTATGCTGCTCATCAAGCTCAGTGGCATCATACTATGACATTGACTCAGGAGTTTCATTCAAAATAAGAAATCCCTAATAACTTATCTGTATCATTTCCCAAAATGCTTTTGTTTTCCTTTCTGTTCTCCCATTAGAATACCACAACACCTAATAGTTTTTATTAGAAGAACTAATGAGATCAGAACTTGAGACCATGTGGCTGCAAGCTGTAGTATGTGCCAATCAATTCATACAATTGTTCAAGATCAGCTTTTCTTTGGGATTTGAGGTCAGTAACAATGGCAGGAAGAGAGGCAGGAACAGGGTAAAAGGGCATCAACTTCTGTGCCTTCTTGGCGTAATAAATTTCTTTCAGCAGGAATTTTGCTGTAGATAAGCAATTCAAGGTCAAGTCAGTCACAGAATTTTGTATCTCCAGAAAAATAATTCTAGGGAGAAAAGCTTCTTGCATGCAGAAGGGAATCAATTCTGGCTGAATGATTTAAAGCCTTTAAAGGGCTAGAATCTAAAATTCAAGCAAATAGATTTTATTGAATCTCTTATATGTTTAATAAAGGAACTGGTAGCTCTTTTGGAAAAGCACTTGCAGGAAAAGGCTACACAACTTTTATATCTCTCTAAATCATTGATAGAATGTGACTCAGAAGTCCTTTAATTTATACTGAATTACCTAAGCTGCTGCCTAGGCATTGAAAGTGGGTCTCGGTCACTGGGACAAAATTTGTTAAAATGTGTAAATCCAGCTGAATTCGTAGAGCCTTCCACATGAGTGTAAATCAGGAAAAATTGCCCCTGAATAAGAGGCCAAATGGCACATAGAGATTAATAACCAAGAACATAATCTGACCCACTGAGAATGCGACATTTTCAAAATAGTAAAGAACCGTGAATTTATGACCTATTCCTTTGATTTAAAAGACTCTCTGACATTTAATGTGTCATAGGAGCACCACAACTTTGCCCTGCTCAAAAGGGAGTAACTGAGCATAATAAGCCATGGCAAACAGGACATTGCAAACAAGAACTGAGCATGGGTGGTACAGACGAAGGATCAATAAGTGCCAGGAGAACAACACCTGAAACTGATGGAAACCCGTACTGTGATATCATCTGGCTGGTGGCTTGAGACAACATCTGGCTATAAACCCCTCCAGTAACAGATATCGGGGAAACACTAGTACATAGATGTCTGACACTATTTAGAAGAAGAAGAGCCAAGGTGCAACCATTAACAGATTGGTGCCAAGCCCCTGTCCAGAGCCCACCATGGAGCAGCTGGAGAAAGTGCCACGTTTCCTCCAGGCTCAACTGTGCCAACTCACTGGCAGTCAGTTAAGAGTAATTTTGTGTGTCTGTGTCTGTGTCTGTGTAAAGCTTTCCCTCAGAAAGCCTGTCACTCACTTGGTCCACTTAATAAACTGAGTTTAGCGCAGTCAGATTGTCCGGTGTTCCTTTTTCCCCTCATTGCTTGTGGCATTTAAAATCTGGATTACATAAAGGAAAAGAGACTGAGGGGCAACCTTGTCCTGGCTGGATCAGTATTATATACAATACTATAGCTCACCTGGGTGATGTATATGCATGTATTAATATCAAATGTCTTCAAATTTAATTTTGTTACCTGTATTCATAGAATCACAGAATGATAGGGGTTGGAAGGGACCTCTGGAGATCACAGAATCACAGAATCACAGAATCAGTACGGTTGGAAAAGACCTGTAAGATCATCGAGTCCAACCTGGGGAAAAAAAAAAAAAAAAAAAAAAAAAAACCACAAAACCACGCCACACAACAACAATAACAAGCCACAACCCACCCAACACCACACAGCACCATGTCCATCAAGCTACATCCCACAATGCCACATCCACACGCTCCTTGAATACCTCCAGGGAGGGTGACTCTACCACCTCCCTGGGCAGCCTATTCCAGTGTTTCACCACTCTCTCAGTGAAGAACTTTTTCCTAATGTCTAGCCTGAACCTCCCCTGTCGCAACTTGAGGCCATTTCCTCTAGTCCTGTCACTAGTCACTAGATCATCTAGTCCAATCCCCCAGCCAGGGCAGGTTCACCTAGAGCAGGTTGCACAGGAATGTGTCCAGGTGAGTTTTGAATATCTCCGGAGAAGGAGACTCCACAACCTCTCTGAGCAGCCTGTTCCAGTGCTCTGCCACCCTCAAAGGAAAGAAGTTCCTCCTCATGTTTAGATGGAACTTCCTATGACCAAGTTTGTTCCCGTTACCTCTTGTCCTGTCACTGGGCACCACTGAAAAAAGACTGGCCCCATCCTCCTGGCACCCACCCCTTAAGTATTTAGAATCATTGATAAGATCCCCCCTCAGTCTTCTCTTCTCCAGACTAAAAAGACCCAAGTCCCTCAGCCTTTCCTCATAAGAAAGATGTTCCAGTCCCCTAATCATCTTCGTAGCCCTCTGCTGTACCCTCTGCAGGAGCTCCCTGTCCTTCTTGAACCAGGGATCCCGGAACTGGACACAGCACTCCAGATGCGGCATCACCAGGGCAGAGTAGAGGGGGAGGATAGCCTCCCTTGACCTGCTAGCCACACTCTTTTTCATGCACTCCAGGATGCCATTGGCCTTCTTGGCCACAAGGGCACATTGCTGGCTCATGGTCACCCTGTTGTCCCCCAGGACTCCCAGGTCCCTTTCCACAGAGCTGCTCTCCAGCAGGTCAGCCCCTAACCTGTACTGATGCATGGGGTTATTCCACTGCAGGTGCAGTACCCTATACTTGTCTTTGTTGAATTTCATAAGGTTCCTCTCTACCCAACTCTCCAGTCTGTCCAGGTCACACTGAATGGCAGCACAGCCTTCCGGTGTGTCCACCACTCCTCCCAGTTTTGTGTCATCAGCAGACTTGCTGAGGACACACTCTATCCCTTCATCCAGGTCATTGATGAATATATTGAACAGGACTGGACCCAGTACTGTCCCCTGGGGAACACTGCTTGTTACAGACCTCCAGCTAGACTCTGTGCCACTAATCACAACCCTCTGAGCTCTATCTATCAGCCAGTTTTCAATCCATCCCACTGTCCATTCATCTAACCCACACTTCCTAAGCTTGCCTATGAGGATGATGTCAAAAGCCTTGCTGACGTAAGGGTAGATAACATCCACTGCCCTCCCCTCATCTATCCATCCAGTTATGCCATCGTAGAAGGCTATCAGATTGGTCAGACAGGACTTCAAACTTTATTCTCACGTAACAGTCTATTATATCTCTGAGTAATTTACAAAATAAAGCACTACTTAACTTAAAAGCACCAGACATGGCATTTGACAGAAGGATGGCTTTTTCAGACAGGCAATCGCAAAGCTCCTGAACAAATATCATAATATCAGTATCTTGCTGCAGGAGTTTTTAATCTCTTTTAAAAAAAAAAAATCAGTCTTATTTTTGGAAAAAAATTATTAAAAAAAACTAGTTTCATACATCTGGATCACATTCAGGAATAAAACAGAAGATAGTGGTTGGGAAAAATAACTAGGAATCCAGAAACTCAATTCAGAAGAAGTGGAAAAGGTGAAGCTTTTGTAATTTCAGAGGGATTTTTACTTTTACTTTTTTCTTTTTTTTATGTATGGTTAAGAAATCTAGAGCTAGTACAGAATAACAGTATATGTCAATCTCTTTTCTTTATATTAATGGACAAAAGAAAGAAAAGATTTCTAGAGTTTGCAAGTTAGATCTATTTCGCTTTTTTCTCACACTTGGTGTGAAGTGAACTGTACTTAATAAATATCTCTACTCGTCCCCAGCATACGCAGATAACATTAGAATTTAAATGGGAATTCTCACCCACCAAATTGTAGAGAACTTTACCTTGCAAAGTCATATTTCCTCAAAACATCACTGGTCTACAAAGCTTTTTCTTGTTCCTTATCTCCTTTAAAGATTCGTTGATGGCCCTCAAGGCATCCTATTTTACTCATGCCCTGTTACCAAATGGTTAGATCTTGTCTATAATGTAATGGTTACAGTGAAAATTTCCAGGTTAGATGCATTACCCTGATGTAAGAAGGTACTTTTAATAATACACCTTGAGGCAACCTACCTCAGTCAGATAAACTACAAGATCTATATGCTTCTACACTGTATTTTACCATGTTTTTGCAGGGATTTACACTTGGTTTAACCATTCCTTGGCTTGACAAATCCATAAGTTCTCATTAACTCACACAGTATAGGTGCTTCCAGATTTATGGGAAACTATTGCTGGAGTTCTTAAAAGCAAACTTTGGGGAGATTTTTATGGACACACAAATCTATCTATTAACCATCATCAAGCACAATATGCTGCATATAGCAGGTGATGCATTCAGATGTGCATTAATCTTAAGTAACATTTCCAGAGAAGGTTTTTGATCACCGTTTGCTCAGACAAAACTTCTTAGAATTAGTGAAGGTGTTCAGTTATGAATGTTCCTTCCCATAAAAGAGAAACCCTACTAACCTGAAAACAAATATTAATTCTCTTTAATGACCATTTCATTTTCAGACTGTTTTGTTGTGGAAATGTGACTTACACACTCTGGTTTGCATCTCTCTCTCGCCTAATACAGCTTGAATCCCGTTTAGCAACTTCAATCAAATCTGGAAGAAATTTCTCTTATTTCTCTTAGAAATAATTTACACCAGTGACAATTTAGGAAAAGTTGGGGGTATATCTCTTCAAGAGAGAGTGGGAGTGTGCTTATCAGAAGACAGGTAAGTTCCAATTACAACAGTGGCAGCAATGAACTGGCCAGCCAGCAGCCACTTCCTGATCTACTATCCGCACCAAGTGCTGTCCCTGGCTAGTGGCAGAGGGGGAAAAGTCATCTGGTTTATCCTATCTGAGGGGATTAGAGGGCAAAAAATGCAAACCCATTGAAAAGCAGACTTCGTTAGTTCTAATGTTCGTAGAAAAATTTGCATTTAAGTATCATTTTGTCTCCTGTGTGCGTTAAGCACTTGGCTTTTATCATCCTTGACTAGTTTATTCCTGACTTCATGTAGTTGTTCCCACATGGTTGAAGTGAAGAGTCAATTGAGATACGACATCCCGACTCTAGAGATCCAAAATGCTCACTGATATGCTTTCCTTACTGCGCAGACAGACTCAGGACAAGTAACAGAAAAAGACATCTCCTGATGACAGGGTGAACCTCAAGCATTAGTATGTCCCCATTACTATCCTCCCACATATTACCAAAAGGAAAAGGGCAGAATGGATCTTAGTAAGGTGAAAGAACACCTAGTGTTTAAAATGGGAGTATAGATATAAATCTTTACAGGTAACTCCGTATTTCAATAGTTTGCTGCGGGCAAACAGTACTTTCAATGGTAAGTCTGTACGTTAACTTTTAAGCTTATTCTTTAGAAACAAACTGCTATTAATAAAACAGATATTTACATTCCAAAGTATGAAATATGGATTCGAATCAGCTTCATGGTTTAAAAGCCATTTGTATAATTCATAAGAGAGTGACAAACCTAATGAATTAGTCACATAAATGGCACGTTACAGACAGAACTTTAAATTTGGATGCATGTTTTATTTAAAGCTTGATATGCTATCTAAATAAATCATCAAAATGTACTTCTGACTGAAACAGCAAATAGTAATGTAAAGAATAGCAGCCTCTGGGAAAAAATGAGGGAGGAAGGGTGATTGAATGACCTTGTGTTATTTGGCTTGCACAGGCAAGTCAGAGACATCAGTAGCACTTTCATGGCCTTGTTTCTGCCAAGTTAGAGGAGTGATGTATCAGTTCGAGGCTTGACTGTTAATAAAATGTTGCTTAGACCTAAGTTTAAGGTCAGCAGCAGATATGCTCCACCCTGTATTAGGAATAATACGGGAGCTTTTATTCCTTATTGTGTGAGTCCTCACAAGAGAATTTCAAATATCTTCCTTCACAACTGTTCTGTCCTCCTTTTTTGCTTGGCTTCTAGAAATCAAAATAGACAACGTTGTTAAGTGGCACAAAAATAAATCCCTCATGGTAAGCCTGCTTGGTGTTGTGAGTTGACCTTGGCTGGACACCAGGTGCCACCAAGTCGCTCTATCACTCTTTTCCTCAGCAGGACACAGGGGGAGAAAATAAGATGAAAAAAAAAAAAAAACAACTCGTGGGTCAAGATAAAGGCAGTTTAATACAGCAAAAGCAAAGGTTGTGCATGGAAGCGAAGGAAAACAAAAGATTAATTCTCTACTTCCCATCAGCAGGCAATGTCCAGCCACTTCCCAAGAAGCAGGGCTTTGGTACACATAGCGGTTGCTCCTGAAGACAAATATTGTAAATAATGTATGCTCCCCCACCTTCCTCCTTCTTTCCTCTTAGCTTTTATTGCTGAGCAGACATCGTATGGTATAGAATATCCCTTTGGTCAGTTTGGGTCAGCTGTCCCAGCTATGTCCCCTCCCAAAATCTTGCCCACCCCTAGCCTACTGGTGAGGGGGGAATGTTAGAGAGACAGCCTTGATGCTGTGTGAGCACTGCTCAGCAGTAGACAGACCACTGGTGTGTTATTAACACCTTTCTAGCTACCAATACAAAGAACAGCACTATGAAGGCTGCTATAGGGAAAATAAACTCCATCTCAGCCAGACCCAATACACATGGTAACAAATTAGATTTTATTACTTTGAATGTGAACAACTTTGGTAAGAGCTGCCAGATTGGAGGAGGTTTCAAGTGGAACGCAAAAAGGAAAGAGATGAATGACATACAATGGTAGTTTTATTGATTTTGTCATTCAAGGAGATATTTTTACATCTTATACTTTGGCCATATTTAAGTCTCTAATATATTCAAAGTTAAAGAAGTAATGAAGTCACATACATGCAGAGTCACACAGTTACAATTCTAAATGGAAAAAAAAGTCCCTGTGAATGAAGAATTGTTTTTCTCAACACCACTGAATCTTTCATAGCTTGAACATAATTTGTTAGATTGAGCATTAATGGTACCATTTATCTTCTGTAAGTAACTCCAGGCTTACTCAGTGCCAGTTACAAACAATGATATTCCTTTGGTGAAAAGAAATGCCTAAGCTCACTGGCAATAAGCATCAGCTGCAAAGTGCTAAAAAAAAAATATATGTATCTATTAGGCATATGTATGCCTATTCTGCACCTACTCCTAGATGAATCAAAGCCCCATTCAGGTCTTTTGGGAACCAAGTGGCTCTTTGCACATGAAGACTCCTTGGAATTAGAGAAGGAACCGCTCTCTGTAGACAAAGAATGTGCTCGTAGATTCATGAGCTCAGAAAGAATTGCCACAAGGGCTTATTATGGGCTCTATTAGGTGATATCAACACCAATCTAGGCAAATTTTTATGAGTTAAAATTTCACTAAAAAAAAAAAGTGTGTGATATATAGGACATGCTAATTGGTGATTGGTAGTAGGGCTTTGAGTTTGTTTCAATAAAGAAACACCCTCTAATTCTATGCTCTCTCAAGTCATTAAATACCTGTTCTAGCCCTGCATGAATTTAATATATGATTCTGAATCTCCCTGCTTCACATATGTGATGTCTCCACGAATTACCCACACTTTTAATCCGCAAATTTTCCTCTTTTCCTTCCCTAATCATGGTATATTTTGTTGTCATCACAATGCAGGAATGCTGGCTTTCAGCTCCTCCTCACAGTCCATAAAACTTGTCCAGAGGTCCACTTGTATCCCTATCTTTTAATCCTCTTTAGACTACCTTCCTAACTTACAGCATATGCTGGAGGTGAACTTTTTTTTTTTATTTCTGACAAGCCTGTGAAGATCATGTATAAGAGAACTTTATATGCACTCAGATTGAAGATGAATGGAGGAAGAGGGAACCAGGTGCAAAGGCATCAGGTTTTAGCTGCTTTACCCTTGCAAGCCATGTGAAACCCTTTGCCCTCACTTCACAAGGGTTCTTAACCTTTTGCTGAGAAGCTGAAGAGGAAACATGCTGTCCTTACATTCAGGCGGAGAACAAGTCCCTTGTTACTTATAGTAATAATGATCGGCAGCCCTCAGTAACTGTGAGGAAGAATAAAAGGAAAGGGCAACCAATCTGAAGGGAAAGGAGTAGTTTAATTTTCAGGACTGCTGCCTTTTCCCTGGAGACACATGCAGAAGTCTGAAAACAATAGACAGAGAAATCTGTAAAGCCAGCAGGTCTGAAATTATGCCTGTATTTATATGGGATTTACCGGTAATATCACATGACAAAGACCACAGATGTTTTCACTTTAAGATATTTAGAGTCTGCAAAAAGTAGATAAGGTCTCTGTTCAAGAAAATTCTGTGAGGGTACAATGGAACACTGAGTCAAAGTTTCTGGGTTCATAGCTATGTTTCCATGGAGACCAAATGCTGGAAGAATGAGACATGGATGTTAAATAATAATAGTAGTTAGATTTTTGTTGCTATTGTATAGTAGTTATAACACATTAAGTGCTCATTAACACAAAAGTACATAATTCTAACTTAAATCTTCAAAAGCTACAAAATTGACCATTTTTGTGATTTTTTGATTCATTCATTTGATCTAATCTAAGAGTACCCCATGTTCCTGAAAGGAGAGAGGGAAAGAGTCTTTAAGACTACTACGTATAAAAAAATCCCTCCAAGATTGGAAATTAATTCAAAAGTTTCTGCACCTCAAGAAAAGTACTTTGCTAACAATGCACAGTTAAGCACACCACATGACTAGGTGAAAAAAGAGGGAAAGCAGTCCTATAGCTATAATAAATTCAGCTCAAGGAGCAATGTGTATTTATCCAATTTTCAAAAATTTATTTTGTGACACTTTAATTGTATATAAAATAATGTTTAAGGAAGAAATTCTTAAAGGACACCAAAGTTATATGATTAGGCTGAAACAAAGACTATAAGTGAAAACTTCAAGAGTTGAAATTGAGTAAGAACCATTGGGCTTGGATCATCTCAGACACAAACCTGTTTCAGTTAACAAGATAGGTTAGGGCCTTTAACTTTCTGAGAGCTCATGCATCCATGTCTTCATATGTCTTGACAGAAGTTTCATGAGCTATACATGATAATGAATAGCTGATTATCCATATATTCCATAAGAACCTCCTGGTAAACCATGAATCACCTGTTTGAAAGAATGTGTTCATATGTCCATCTGCTTTACTAGTAGTCTGACTACTTTCTTCTCTAAACAACTCTTAGACTTCTGATCCCCAAACCAATTAGACCTTCAAGGCAAGAGCAAGGAGAGGCTCAAGCAAAGACTAGAGCAGAGATGCCTGAGAAGGACTAGACCAAAGATACACCTCAGCAGGGACTAGAGCAAAGAGATAGCTGGCAGGGGCTGGAGCACAGAGACAGCTAGGCAGGGACTGGAGCAAAGAGACACCAAAGCAGGGGCAAAGCAAAGAGACAGCCAAGCAGGGCTAGAGCAAAGAGATGCCCAAGCAGAGGGAAATTCAAAACCGATGCGGGGTTTTGGTCCATGATAACATAGGAAACAGCTTTTCTGCTGAGGGCAGACAGTGAAGATCTGCAGAACCCAACTGGCCACAGTCATGAATAACCCGATCTAGTCGGCCCTGCCTTGTTCGGGAACTAGACTAGAAAACTCCAGTGGTGCCTTCCAGCCCCAGCTGTTCTGGTTCTGAGACATTAGGGGTTTTTTATCAACCACAGAAAGCTCTTCTTTCCAAAATACTTCACTAATGCCTTTTTAAAATAATTCTGACAGCTCCCAATACAATTGCAGATCTGTGGTAATTGGGAAATACATGAATATAGGAATGAACAGGGCAGTTCCTGTTTTGCCAACCTCCCTGTTTGTACCTCTTATCTTGCAGAAATAGCATTATTAAAAGATCTGAAGGACTATAGTCAGGTAAGGTGGAAAAGTGGGAAAAGAAGACCATTCAATATGCTGGGAAAGGAATGGCTAGAGAAATATCACAGCATTATTACCTAGAGAGGATAATAATGCTACATGTTTTTTACTTCAACTTATCAAGCACTACTGGATCTGGATGAAGTTTCTGTGGTAGGAAGAAAAGGGAGAAACTGAAATGGGCTGCTTCTAGCCAATGTAGTGACCTCTAGTGTCCTAGAGGTTGTTGGGAGCAGAAAAGTTCTGTGAGGAGGGCAGAAGAGGACAACAGTAATACCCGGGAAGGCTAAGGCAATGAAAGGGTATCAGATTAAAAACAGTTTTGCAAATGGGCAAGTTCCTTGAGAAGAATTGTACTTGTGGAGAGAATCTGAAGTCTGGGCCTGACTAAAAGATAGGACTATTGGTGAAATTAAGTATGTTGGGTATAGTTCACCATCCTATGACTCCTTTTTTAAAGGGACTACTCTCCTATTTCTTTCCTAGTCCTATTCTAGGACTCCACATATTTCCCAAGTTATCCTGGTTTATAAGCGTAAAGAAATGTTTGCCCAGATTAAGTTTGATTTGCTATCTGTTTCTTTTTGTACCATGGCTTGACAGTACCATGCAAACTGGTAGGGCAAAAATAGTGTTTTGGACCATATCTCGTCTCGGATATCCTGCCTCAGGCAATCTAACAAATACCTCCCTCCCCTTTCTGCTATCTAACACTTCACTCAGAAATCAAGGAAAGAAAATTCACTTATTTAAAAGTGGTTTCACAGATCCAGGATTCTGGCAAATAGTTTCCAGTAATTTCAGAGAGAAAAAATAAGGCTAGTGAGATTAACCACTAGAAAATAAAATACCATACCCATATTTCAGTAATTCTTTCTTAACTTTCAAGTGATTGCAGCATAAGCCTAGATAATTTTTATCTTCCAATTAATTTAACATAAAATGTAAGCAATTCTAGGGACAATCTCACACAATCCTCTAAATAATGACTGAACAAAA
The DNA here is from genome assembly GCF_030936135.1 of Gavia stellata. Classification (NCBI taxonomy): domain Eukaryota; kingdom Metazoa; phylum Chordata; class Aves; order Gaviiformes; family Gaviidae; genus Gavia; species Gavia stellata. The sequence continues at coordinate 35,327,362 of NC_082637.1, forward strand.
CATACATAAAACATGTGCAGGATGATACAAGGATTTAGGATTCCAGTGACTGTTTCATTAGCTGTTTATTACTATCCAGACAGTATTTGTAATTTTATTATAGTTTTGACTACATATGGGTCAAACAGTTCAATGTATTTCTCCTGATGTGTAACAGTCCTAAATTATTCTATAGTTCTTGTTCGTTTGTTTTCCTTAACAAGTAATTTATTATATAGTAGAAGTGTCTTGTCAGTATCTTAATTTATTTGTTTTAATTTTGGTTTTCAATAATCAGCTTAGACCACTGTACGATTCATATTACCAAACTCAGCAAGTGTTTCTAAAGCCTTTAAGCATAGTACTGCTGGAAAAACAAGGCACAGTTTACAATGACTGCAAAGATTAAGCGCTCTATAAGACTTCAAATCAATAGTATCGATTTCAAGTTAAGGCTGTATTTACTCTCATTATTTCGTTTTGTAAAGATCTACCAATAATCTAGTAGCAAGACATAAGCATACAGAGATAATAATATCATCTCTTTTTTTCTTTCGAGTATAATGTCCTTTCCAGCACTCTGAAGACGACCTGTCCATGAAGTAGGGGAATTTTTCAGCAGAAAAGTCATATTTGTTTTAGACATCTTAAATAGTCACCTAGTCAAATACTTTTTTATGTTCTAGATGCTGTTATACTTTCAGTAATAATTACTAATTAGTTCAAGAAAATTACTTGTCTGTACAAATCAGTTCTTCTACTGATGTGAACAGCAATCATGTCCCATTGAGCTATTAGAATCATAGAATCATAAAATGGTTCGGATTGGAAGGGATATTCAAATATCATCTAGTCCAGCCCCCCTGCCATGGGCAGGGACATCTTTCACTAGACCAGGTTGCTCAAAGCCCCATCCAACCTGACCTTGAACATTTTCAGTGGTTGGGCATCCACAAAAACTCTGGGCAATCTGTTCCGCTGTCTCACCACTCTCATAATAAAAAATGCCTTCTTTATATCCAACCTAAATCTACCCTCTTTCAGCTAAAAACCATTGTTCCTTGTTCTGTCACTAAAGGCCTTGGTAAAAACCCTCCCTCCATCTTTCTTATAAGCCCCCTTTATATATTGAAAGGCCACAATTAGGTCTCCCCAGAGCCTTCTCTTCTCCAGGCTGAGCAACTCCAACTCGCTCAGCCTTTTTTCATATGAGAGGTGTTCCAGCCCTCTTATCATTTTTGTTGCCCTTCTCTGGACCCATTCTGAGAGGTCCATGTCTTTCTTGTATTGGGGACCCCAGAACTGGACACAGTACTCCAGGCGGGGTCTCACAAGAGTGGAGTACAGGGGGAGAATCATTTCCCTCAACGTTCTGGCCATGCTTCCTTTGATGCAGCCCAGGATACGATTGGCTTTCTGGGCTGCAAGCACACATTGCCAGCTCATATCCAATTTTTCATCCACCAGTATCCCCAATTCCTTCTCTGCAGGGCTGCTGTCAACCAATTCATTACCAACTCTCTACTGATTTTGGGGAATGCCCAATAGGTTGCCCAGCGAAGATACGGATGGCCCCAGCCCTCAAACTGTTTAAGATCAGGTTGGATGGAGCTTTGAGCAATCTAATCTAGTGGAAAATGTCCTTGCCCATGGCAGGGCGGATTGGGCTAGATGATCTTTAAAGGTCCCTTCCAACCCAAATCATTCTATTATTCTGTGATTTCCCTGATACAGATGCAGGACCTTGCACTCGGCCTTGTTGAACTTCATGAGGTCCACATCGACCACTTCTCAATCTTGTCAAGGTCCATCTCAAACCTGTCAAGGTTCCATGGCTAATGTTTTGCAGCATACTTTTCTTCCTTTGATGCACAGATAGAAAATATATTATCAGATACAAGAAGTTCTCTGAAGTAATTCACCGATTGTATAGGTTATAAGGTCAGAACATTGGTTTCATCTAGTTTGATCTTTTGTGTAACACATGCTTTAGGTGCTCTTCACATCAATTCTTATTTGAACTGGACTTTCACTTTTAGGTAAGTATTCTGTCTTGGTTTAAAATTATTCATGTGGAGAATTCATTGCAAATCATGCAAGTTGTTCTGTTGGTTAAAAACGCTAATTAAAATGTGTTTTACTGGTGGAAAAATTTGTGTAAATTTAACTTAAATTCATTTTGTTAGTTGACTAATTCTCTAATATCATATTTCTGTTCATGTAAGTAGTTATAGGATTTACTTACCTCCATATTGTCACTTTATGTGCTTCTTACACATTCAGTGATTCAAGTCATATCTGTTTTCTAATCCTTTAATTTTTCTTGAGTCTTTACGAATTTTCTCCACTAATTGTGGCCATCACATGTGGAAATGACATATCCAAGAACAGTCCCACCATTTCAAAACAGAGACTTAAGAGAATCAACCTATGTCTACCAAGACTGTTACTTATACAAGCAAGGGTTACAACAGTTTTTTGGGCACAGAGGGCATTTGTGGTCACTTACCTCCTAATCTTTAAAAGTTACTGCTTCCCAAGCTGGAATTCCCTGCTCTAAAAGAATGGCCTATATTCTTCAGTCCTGTATGTAGATCTTGCATTTAGCTTTACTTGACATGTTTGTAGATTGACTTGACTTCTTAACTTTCCCTTTTTTTCCTGACAATCCTTGAGTCATTCATAAACATTACCAATGGTGGTTTACCATTCTCTTGTATATCTGTGATAAAAATGTTAAGCGGTGAAAGGCCAGAATAAACATGTAGGATTCCAGTGGAAACATGTCTGCCTGGTTGTGTCTGTCCATTTCTTCCAGGTGACATGTTCGTAACATGAACAAATACAGGAACACTAAGGAAAACCATTCATTTTCTCCATTGCTGATACAAAATATTGTTAAACTAGTTTCTTAGATGACATAATTTACAGACATTACGATTGAGTTGAACTATAGTAGTGCAGTGGCAAAGATCTTGCAATTTCTCACTATGCTAACAGAAGTTTCCTCAAACCAAGCAATCACAATCAAGTTACTGCTTTAGAAGTGAATAAATATAACCATCATTACGACACAGAATATTTCACAAGATTTTTTTGTCCTGCATATTTTTTCACATTTACTTATTTTAAATTTTTAAAGAATTCTTCTAAACTGAACTTTTTCATACTTGAAAAGCACACCCAAAAGAACATTGAAAATGGGATTCTAATTATTTCTTTACTTTTCTAACATGATATATCCAATATGACACTTTAAACAAAAAACATACTAAGCTCTCAATGTCCTATTTGTAGAGGCAGTTATTTTCATAATTTAGAGTCAAATTAAATTGTATTTTGATATTTGATACATGTTGTAAGCTCTATCTAATTCAGAAAAGCACTTTTCTCTGGGTCTTATGGTACTGAATAAACTATTTGTAACCACCATTTATCCCAGTACTTTAGGTATAAAATAATTGAAGGATACCTCTTCAATCAGTTTATGGTACAGTACTGCAGAGAGTTAAAACAGACTGCCTGATGTCATATAATCAGATATAGACATAGTAATGCATAGAATATTTTTGCCTAAGTATGGCAATTCTTTTTTCCTGTTCAATTTGAGATCACCATGGATGAAAATACAAGTGGCTGATAACATTTTGTACAGCTGATTTTCTGTTTTCTATTACAGTACTTTTTTCATCATTCTTAATATCACAGGGCATCTTAGAAATGAAGGACTTATTAGTAAACTGGCACCATCTAAAATAAACTTTGAAATGAGTAATGACAAGTTATTTTATTTTTGACCATTATTAAAATTTTCTATTCTCTTTTTGTGTTAAAAAAAAATACTCCACTTAGTTATATAATCTAATTCACCTCTATATTCCTCTGGCTTTGTATTATGTAAATTACAGAAATGTAGATCTTTAGTAATTTCGTCACGACTAAGGCTCTATAAGCCAAAAAGAACTTAACAGATCATATTTTTGTAACCAGAGTGTAAGGAAAGATAGAAGGAGGTATTTTGCTTCCCCTGGACAGAAAAGGAAAAGATTTAATCTTTTGCTCTTTTTAGTACAATGACACTTTTTTCACTTGTACTTTGTAGCATGTTTTCAAATGCAAAGAAGTTAGACTGTGTTTTCAAGTGGAATACAGTACTCTATGTACTCCAAATAACATTTTGACTGTGACACACATCCAGACTGCACAAGTGCCATTCACTCACCTGAACTATGTCAGCCTGTATACCAACACCACCTATTCAATAGTTCATATGCCACAAGCACATATTTCAAAAATCCATGAAAGCCATTGGGATTTAGGGATTTGACTAAGCCCCTGGATGGAGAACATTGAAATTGTTCAGTCTGCTTACTAAGCAGTTGTGTTTAGCATTGTCAAATGCTTCAAGGTAATTACCATAGAATTTCAAACATAGAAAAACCTAGTTTGAGGCTTAAAAGAAGAAGAAAGAAGTAAACAGGTAGTTAGTCTACAATTTCAAGGCTTTTGCCATGATTTTCACTTACATGGCCCATGGCTAAAATGCAATTATAGATTAATTAAATGATTATTTGTATACTACTGTTAAGCAGTGCCATTTTCCTTAATAATATTTACAGTGGTTTGGGGTTTTGGTTGTGGGTTTTGTTTGCTTTTTTTTTTTTTAATAAGCTGTGAATAGTGTATTATTCACTGGTGTTACATGCACTTCAAAGAGTCTGCCCAATATACATGGAGAAAGGAATCCATATATATATATGGACTTGTAATTTGCCACTGGTTTCAGGTTATGGATTCTCTGTGAGGGAAACAAGGTCTACATCAAAGAAATTAGCCCACTGAAAAACTTAACAGCATTCTGACATCTAGTCTTTGTACGTATAACACTTGATCATCTGTTCTAGTAAGAAAAGCTAGATAGCTAATGGAGAGGGAATCCCAGAACATAACAGGTGAGGAAGAAAACTCTTTAAAAAGTAATGCTCTGGGTATAACTTTATTTCTCACCTCCAGAGAAAGTTTGTACCAGAGGGTAGACCCAACATTTCAGCCACAAACAGCCTTTCTCAGGAGAGTATTTTGTATTCAATAAAGGGTGCAGCTTAAATTTTTTTAAAGACACTTTTATTCATAGTGATCCCTGATAAAGGTCATCTGTTTCTGAACTGCTACCCCCACTTGCACACGAATGGTGGAGATAAAGCAACAGACATTATGAGTCAAGACTTCTTGTAGTGTCCGTAGTCCTTAAAAGTGAAGATACATGGCAGAAGCCTTTAAAGCTAGATACACAATAGTTATATAAGGTAAGTATAAAATCACATGGAATGACTTAACTAAGTATATATAGCATACAAATGTATGGAATATTTGGTTTGAGACCTGTTCAGATTTTATTTTGGTTTACTTTGGTAACTCCATTTTCTCCATGATACTACCAGAGCGATAGCTCATGACGATCAGACAGTAAAAAAATTTAACTTTTCAGACAATTTATAATACGTCTAAATTAAATCTCTGAACGGCTAGTACATATTTCTCAGCATTGATGCTGCACTATATCTTTTACACAAAACTCATCAACAGAACAACTTTTGGCATTTTCTCTGTAAGTTATTCACATCAGACTGTGCTTTAATTTTGTGTCCCAAAATAAAGATAACAGTTAACATACTGGCTATTTATTGTTAACACATATGCATAATCTCTAATATCTTCCATGCACTAAATGTTAAGTTGATTTCCAATTACCAGTCTAACAGCAAACTGCAAATATGTTTTTGGATATATGTGCAAAATGTGTATTGTCTGCTCCAGTTATTTCTATAACTTCATACAGCTTCAACCCTCCCAACAGACTCTAAATGCTTATGCAATTGCCTACATTTTGTGATTATTCTTTGGAACACAGATGTATACATACATAACCTGTATTAAAATAAAAAAAAAAAAAAAAAAAAAGAGATTTCGTGTGTGCATGAGGAGGAAGTGTATTTATGACACAAAGTAATGATTAATTAGTTGAGAATTCTGCCTTATTATTTTTGAATTATTTTTTCTCTTCAGCAAATTCTTAAATGTGCAGGAGTGTGACAAAATATGGACTATTACTCACCAGAATTGCTCAGTTTTGTTTATAATTAAACTGATGTGTGTATGGAGGATCCTACCATTTGAATTTTTAAAATGTTTGTCAAAGGAAAGTAAAAATTCCCACTTGTCTGTATGTAGCCTTCAGCATGATCTCATTATCATGAAATCTCATGATCTCATTGATATTCTGGAGAGCAAGGGAAAACAAAATATGTCACAGCTATATTATCAGTATGTTCCTAAAGATTAAAAACAATTTTTTACTGATTACTTCGATAATGACAGAGCATGCACATAGGCACTTTTATATGTCCTTTTTCCAGTAAAGGAATCTCTAACAAGGAACTATAGATCCCATGAGAATCTTGATTTCCATTAAATTGCTATTCTTTTACTGTTAGGTATTGAGATTCATGTGATAAACATGTTTTGGAAACCAATCTTCATTTTAATCTAAAGCACTATTTAACAAGAGAGATACAATTAAACAGTTTTACATTTCTAACTGATGGAAGAGCATGACATCAATGAAATCAAACCTTATTTGGAAATTAGTATAGCATTTCCTTTACATCAGTAATCTAAGAACAAATTTAGCTGTTCCACAGACCAGCATTGTATGTAAACAAAGAAAAACTCAAATAAAGAAAAATGTCAAATACAGTCCTCAATACAGAACTCATGTTGCACTATAGACTTCAAACTGTAGAGTCTACTTGCAGGAGTGAATATTTACCCTACCCCATCACACAAATGTATATGTATTTCACACATTTGTCTGATGTCTGGGCATCATACAAATATGAAGAAATGCATCACTTAAGAACCTGTATGAAGCAGAGGTATATTATCACTTGATTCCTTTCTTAAGCAAAGAACTATGAAATTACTTTTCCATATGGGTTAGGCTGCCTGTCATGGAAAAATAAGCTGCTGAATCTCAGTCAACATTCTTAGGAAAGATTTCTTCTTTCTTCACTCACCCTTCATACTTTTGCAGAAGGCCAGGAAAATCATCCAAAAGAAGGTTGAAAGAAGGTATAAAATATTTATCTTTGCAATCTATAAAATCTGTAGAATATTTTATGGGAGATAAAATAGTAACTATGCTGAAAGAATGAAAACAACCCTATGCATAGGGTCAGCCCAACATGCAATCTTTGTGTTACTTAGCAACTTAAGCAATGACAAGACTCCAGCTCTGACCACCTACACATTTAATGCCATATAAATATTCATATATTTTGAAATTTGATTTTAATTCATTAAAGATATACTGCTTCTTCTTAAACAACTGAGAAATAGAGAAATCTCACACTGTAGCTTTAAATGTAGATATTACAATGACTCCAGTGCCAAAACAGGACAGCTGCTAAGCCATCATCAGCAGGATGCATAGTCATAGTTATTCACCATGTCTTCTATAATAAAACATCATTTAAAGCATTTAAAGGGATTCTTTGCAAGCAAATGGAAGTGGAGATGATTTGAGGAGCAATCAGAAAGCAATAGAGGTTTAGATGCATCAAAAAGACTCTGAAAAGATATGGGAAGGCCTCTTGGCCTGGGAACAGTCCCTGTTATGATTTCAAAAATGTAAACATATATCCACAGACACACATAAATATACATGCCTGTATGAACTGACAACTTGATGCAAGTGTAGTGCTCATGAAGCTCTGTCCTTCGTCTGGTCCCAAAAAGTTGAACTTGGATTTGAGAACTGCATTCCTAATCACGAAGAACAACAGGATGTAAATATTATTAAGTGATGCTTCATGCCAGACTAGCTAATTTACAGTGAGTGAAAGTCTTGTTTAAATAGAGTTTGGTCATATCCCTGAGGCTGCATTGTTTTTTTAACTGAAATTCCAGATTTCTCAAACCCTAAGTACACTGAAGTTCTGCCAGCTGACTTACACAAGGCTGGCAGGTAGAAAAAGAACAAGTGAGTATCTGACTGGTTGGCATTAGAAATTATACTACGGTCCAGGATTTTTATACCCAGAAGTCATCATTTGGCTGATTAAATGCTGGCCTGCACTGAGACAACCCTGAGTATCTTCAAGCCAAAAGCATAAGGAAGTACTGGCTGACTTGTCCAAATTCAGCCTGGAGAGAAAAGACTGCCCTATGTCTCCAAAACTTAAGAGGAACAGAGAACAATACCAGCAAGTGAACTAACTGGAAGATGTCCCATCAAAACCAGCAGTTTGCAAAGACAGATGGTACCAAGGAAAGTAGATGGCTGCTCATTTTCAACATTTAGATGTTGAAAAAGAACTATGGTTGCAATGCTTGGTGACATCTATGAATCCTAAAAAGATTAGGGCTGGGCTGTGCTTTCTTCAAAATTTACAGTGTATGTATGTACACTTCTCTGACCCCAACTCGAAATTCTAACAGAAAGGGAACTTCAAAGGCAGCTGTAAATCTCAATAAAAGAAAAAAAGAACAAGAAAACAAAAGTGATACTGTCCCGAATAGGATGTTATATATCTGGGTTTTTCTTTTAAAGCCACTAGTCATTTGGCAGTACCTGTGTTCTTGAATGTTTTACTTCAGACATATTAATAGAGTAATGCTTTTAAAAAAAACCACGCTGACATTTCACTTACGAAAATCAAATTTCTTATCAGGTGTCACAAGGTATGTACAGAAAAATAGAAATAGTTCAATTCACTAATAACTTTTGAAGATTTTAAAACTAAAACCCTCATTTTAGCAACCAAGTTTTAGCCAGCTAAACAATGAGCCATGAACAGGCTTGCTTTAGGTTCTCTTTCCTGTTAACGGAAAAGAGAGAGGTGTCTCCAGAGGGTGTTTCAGAATACTGCAGACTGAAATAGAGAGAATGCCAAGGTTATTATCAATAGTGCTACTAAGTCAACAGCATGCCAACTGTCTAGACAGTAGCTGTAGTCAATTTTTCATGGATGCCATGTAAGAGTTTGGGTGTTAAAGAATGCTGAAAGAACAAATATGAGTTTGTAAGTTATATTTAAGAAGTACCTCCCATTATGTTTCCCTTCTATATCTAGGCAAGAGATCTAATTTTCACTGTAAGATAAAACAAAAGAAATACCTATTATTGTGTTCTTTGGAACAACAAGCTAAATTCAGCCTTTAAGCACATTCTTCCAACTTACATTTAGAAGATGCCTTTGGCATTGTCAGTTAACTTCCAGCAGAAAGCATGCAGTGAAGTCAAAGGGTAGGAATGATCTGATCTGTATTTTATGGATAGCTACTTTTTTCATCATCAGTGGGAGGACAGAGAAGTTCAAGGAAAATGATAAATCTGGCTGGGCAGGTCATCAATTCTGCATTTGCAGTCAACCTCTACAACGACCCACAGCTTAAGTGTGTGCTTCTTGAAATTTCTTTCCAGCCTACAGCTAAGATCCCTTAGCCTTTCTGCTCACTGAAGAGCAAAAGAAGTCCTGGCTTCCCATATTGAGATTGTCAATGAAAAACAGTTGTCTTAAAGAGCTCTGTATTCTTCTTCCTAGTTTCCTTAAAGTACTTGCTCAGCAGTGTTTCCTTCAACCAGGGCAGAAAGATCTCAAACAGAGGAGGGAGCATGCAATAACTCCTATATTCTTAAGGGAGAGCTTCCTCCTCTGCTGTTCTACTGAGCTCCTGACAGAGGTTTCCCCCTCTCTAGGTCTGATACCCAGAAGCAGAGTCTTTAAAGAGGTTATAAACTGATTTCCATCCCTCCACTCACTTAAAGGTTATTTTGCCAGCAGTTCCATCTCCTTTCAACCATTTACAGTAGCTGGAATGCCTTTCATAATACAACTTTTTTCAGACATTGGAGAAAAGAACTTTTTCCTGTAAGACAATATGTTTCTGGTACAGCCGTCAACCAAATTATTTTTATATAAAGCAGTGTAATGAAGGGGTTTTTTTCTTTTCTTTGACTTTGCTGGTATTTTTGATCATGTGCTTTGTTAATATCATGTATTTTTAAACATCTTATGTTCCATTACCTATGATGACAGTTGCTAATGCATGGGAATTATAAACCACTTAGATTCAAGTTAATTTTTTTTGAATCAATTTTCTATCAATATTCCTAGTGTAAGATGACTACATTAGTAATTTTCTCTCGTTTGTTGTCTTTCAAAACATATCTATTAAGTAGTTTGGAGAATGTGGATTTATGAATGTGCATTCAGCACATTAAATCTCAAAATAGCAAATGTGAATAAGTCAATGGTAGTCGATATGTAAACAGCTGGCAGAGCTTATAATTCAGGAGCTAAGAACTGATGCAGAAAGGAGGTGGGGTTTTTTTGTCTTTCTAGCAAGCACAAAGCATGTTCACTCTTCCCTTGCAAGCCTTGAAAAATCAAATAAGAAATATATTGCATCACAAAAGTATTTCAGAGCATTGTTCCAAAGCCTGTCTCAGTCATGATATTTCTGCAATCAAAATGTAAATAATAAGCTAGCAGCAGTTAGCAATAACAAAAGAATTGTAAACTACAATAAAATCTATTATGAAAACCCTTTTTATCTCTGAAGGTTAAGTGCAATGCAATGTGGACATAGATTTCCTACTGTCTGTGTTTATAACATGGCTGTCAGAGGCTGGGTGAGCACATTGCAAAGTTCCGGAGAAGTAGTGTAGCCATGACTGCAGAGATCTGAATCAGAGTTAGATGCTCTCCATTTCTTTCCAGATGTGTGTGCATTTGTATACAAAAGTAAATGCCCTGTAAATTGTAGATATACCAGTTCAGACTGGCATTAGCTTAAGCTTCCCATTCCAGAGATTCTGACATTGTCCAGTAACCTGGAAAGCAAAAATGTTGGAATAATAACAAAAACAAAAAGCTTGCTCATAATTCTTTATCATTCTGAGTTGTGTCATATGAATAGTTTTACACATGTAAATATGTCAGTTATTATGCTTAATCTTACATCATTTGGAAAAACTCTTCAAGATAGGCAACTGGTTGCAAAGAATATAAAATAAATGCTGTCCTTGAGCATATATAAAATGTCTCATTAGGACTGTCTAATTTCTTCCAGATATACTGGCATTGAAGCAAGTGGTTCCCAGATCAAAATCCTGTGTGACAATAAGAAAATAAAAATAGAAACAAGGAGTTTTTCTCAAGATCGACAGTTTCTGCATCAGAAATTTTTTATGCATATGAAGACCAACCACTGGCTCTCACCTTGTCCTTTACGCCTTGAATTTCTCAAGATCTATGCCTCACAGAGAATGAGACTTGCAGAGAAACAGTAATAAAAATGCTACTGAATATCAAGATTGTTTCTCTATGAGCATGCAAGATTAACTTGGTGAACGAAAGAGATGATCAGGCTTCTGTAGAGCTTGACTTGTGGAAGACAGGTTCTATGGGGTCTATTATCAGTACAGGAAATTTATAGCTTTTTCCCTGTATGTTACGTATGCATCGGCAGCTGAAGAGACCCTAAGTTCTTCTTATTACTTCTTACTTGACTATTAATTCTATTCAGATTTGTCTGATTATTACCACAATGGCCACAACCACTTTGACCTCCTACTGACCTCAGCTAGCACTTTGCTTAATTTTCAGAGAATCAAGGTTGAATTGTTTCTGTTTAAGCACACAGAGAAATAACAATACTCAGAAGGAAATTAAGTGTTTGAAATTGATGTTGAAGTCATGCTTTCTGGGAAGACCTAAAAGCAGTTCCTTTGAAAGAGCTTTTCTTGTTTTGCCTTGTACCTTTTTGATTTTTTTAATTAGTTAAATGTATTAAGTTATGGTCACCTAGGGATGAGAACTTTATCTTTTTTTTTTGCCTATACAAGCAAACATAATGAATTAATTGTTGAAGAACTGCCTAGAGAATTAGCAAGAGATGCTTCCTAGTTCTTCTGTAATTCATTGCTCCAACATAAACAGATTTCTTGCTTTATTTTCTACTCTTGCACTTATTATGCTTTGCTTTTTATTTTGGCAAATCCATGCATGCATGGCAAGCCATACCTTCCACATCCTGTCGATCATAACTTTAAGGGTATTAGCTGTCATCTAAGCTATAGTTGGGGACGAATGGCTGGAAAGCTGGCTGGTAGAAAAGGACCTGGGGTGTTGATCGACAGCTGGCTGAAGATGAGCCAGCAGTGTGCCCAGGTGGCCAAGAAGGCCAACGGCATCCTGGCCTGTATCAGAAATGGTGTGGCCAGCAGGAGCAGGGAGGTGATCGTGCCCCTGTACTCGGCGCTGGTGAGGCCGCACCTCAAATACTGTGTTCAGTTTTGGGCCCCTCACTACAAGAAGGACATTGAGGTGCTGGAGCGTGTCCAGAGAAGGGCGACGAAGCTGATGAGGGGTCTGGAGCAAAAGTCTCATGAGGAGCGGCTGAGGGAACTGGGCTTGTTCAGCCTGGAGAAGAGGAGGCTGAGGGGAGACCTTTCTGCTCTCTACAACTACCTGAAAGGGGGTTGCAGAGAGGTGGGTGTTGGTCTCTTCTCCCAAGTGACAAGAGATAGGACAAGAGGAAATGGCCTCACGTTGCTTCAGGGGAGGTTTAGATTGGGTATTAGGAAAAACTTTCTCACCGAAAGGGTTGTCAGGCATTGAAATGGGCTGCCCAGGGAGACTGTTGAGTCACTACCCCTGGAGGTATTTATAAGACATGTGGATGAGGTGCTTAGGGATATGGTTTAGTGGTGGACTTAGCAGTGTTAGGTTTATGGTTGGACTTGATGATCTTAAAAGTCTTTTCCGACCTAAATGGTTCTATGATTCTATAATGGTCAGAGTTTAGCTATTAGAGCTCAGCATGTGGATCTGGCCCTGACCTAGATCCAAGCTTGAACGGAAATGAGGGAACTTTTTTATTTGCAAAAAAACCATGTTTTTGTTTGCTGCTGGACTCTGAGGAGCTTTCTGAAGACAAATCCAGAGCTTTAATTGCTGTCACTGGCAGTGAAGGGAGGGAAAAGAGAGGTGGGGAATGAGAAGTAAATTATATATTTTGCTGAAAGGACTGGAACATCAAGGATTGTAAAGCAAAACCTTTCAATGCTGATAACTTTTAAGTCCTTTCTTCTTTTCCATGCAAGTGTGTGTGCATGTGTGTGTGTGAGTGTCTCAGTGTTTTATAACAGAAAGGCTTGGTCTAGGGGAAAAAAAACCAAAAAACTTCTTCAGATTTCATTTGAAATGGTTTACGTAACAGCACTACTTTATATATCTGTTTCATCAGAACAGTGAAGGAGTGTGAGAGCTTGCATACAGCTGGTTTTCTGGGTCAGCAAAGAACTGAAGACCACTTAGAAGTTTATCAAGGCAGAACATATTCATGTTAGAGTACAGAGGCTTCAGCTTGCTGCAAAGAGTCAGAAAAGCTGACAACATTATCACCTCTGTAATGATAAGAAGCAGCTGAGGATATGAAAGCAGCTTTAGTGGCGGTTTGAAAAAATGCCCCATAGAGCCAGAAAACTGTATACTTGCACTCTATACTTGTTTTAGCCAGTCATTTGATTGTACACTGTAGGGAGTCTCAAAAAGGAGCTTTTACTCTGAAACAAAACCAGACACTGCTTATGATAGTGAGAAAAAGAGGAGATTCACATTCTACACAGAGAACATTTGTGCATACTATACCCTCATGTCTTCAGATGGTGTACGTTATAATTTAGGGTTCCCCAATGTTTTCTTTTAGAAGGCTTTATTTACTTTCTTAGTTTTAAACTATTTAGCTGGATTTTTTTCACAGCAGTTGCTTCTGTTCTTGGGTTTTCATAGCAGTTTAAATAAAATGTTTCATCCATATCCAATAAGGAAGTTAAAAGGTACACGGTTTTGCTCACATCATTGAAATATTCTATGCTTATTTCATCAAGAGAAGCTGCTGTCTTTGCACTGAAAAGGTTTATTCTGATGGAGTCATCATCCACGAATTAATGTGGTGGGCAGGAAGTGCCACTGAGATATGATAGATAAACTTCTACCCCTTTCCTTGAGATACTAAGCAAATTTAACCCATAAATATATGCCGGCATAGAAGCTGATTCCTTTTTAGAGACCAAACTCTCTCAAGATTGCATCTCCTAAGCCTGCTTCATTCTGTCATGCCCACCACCTACACACTTTGTAGATGGAGAGTAACTAATATGATACAGGATTATGACTATAGCATGGCACACTTACTCTTTCCTGCAAGAATTATTCCCACAGACATTGCTGTGTTGGCAGCTGAAAGAATAAAAAGTCTAAATTCCATCTATTCTCATTTTTCCATCCAGCTCTCAGCATATAGGAGAAGTAGTGACAGGACAATGCAAAAATGAAGGCTAAACTTAGGGAAGAGGAAAAGATGCAGGGGTATTCATGGAGATGACAAGAAAGAGGGCAAGGAATGGCAGACTGACAAACAGCTAGTATAAAAAGTAAAGGGGCTGAAGAAAGTGTGCCACTGTGGGACTGGACATAGATATTGCATATTCCTGATTTATCACTACTTACTAGCTACCATGAACTAGTAAGAAAAAAATGGTGGCCTGCTATTGTTGGTTTATTATTAGTTTGTATTTTGTTTGCTGGCTATATTTTTCACCCAAGCACAAAATCCAAACTTGCTGTGATAATTTTATTTTCATATATTTGCATACATAAAAGGAGTTCCAAATAATTTTAAATACTTTCTTTATTCATTCAAAAAGACAGTCAAGAAGTATCTGAATGAAAAATGGAAAATTGCAATAGAGCAAAAAGGATATGTGAAATAAATAGAAAATTATATTTTGTGAAGTGCACATAATAGACCATTTTGTTTGAGCAAAGATGGCACTGACAACGACTGGTTTCCACATGCTCTTGCAAAGATTCTGTCTGGCTCTGGGTTCCACAAATTGTCAACTTCTTTCTTTCTTGAGCTGCTTTGTCCCTTTGACATGTACTACCCCCACGGCCCATGTGATTGACATTTTCAAGTGGAATTAAGTGGGCTGGGAGCATCGCCTTATTGAAATCATTTTAAAAAGAGAAATTTGGCTTAATTAGTGTCTTAGAGAACAAATACTCTACAGGTACTGAGCCATTGATGTTCCTTAATCTCTGTCATTTTTGGATGACTCGTTGGTGATTGACTTTTGCAGGGGTCAGTGGGGGAAATAGATTTGTTTGTCTGTTTGAAGAAATCTAAAAAAAGTAGAAATAGAGATACTTCTGAATTATACATTTCATTGTGGCTGGATTTAAAAGAAAAAAAAAGGATTGGAAGAAAAATAATGCAGCTGCAACTTGAACACATTTTTTCTATCAATATTGCTATGCATAATGTGAGAGAGAATGAGAGAATATTCTTTGCATAGCCTGCATTATTGATCGTTTCCTTCAATGGGGTGCTGAATGGATTTTTACTTTTCAAAGCCACTGCTACGTTTCTGTTTTGACAAGTTCTATGTGACTGAGTTTAAAAGTTTAATTTTATTGAAAGTGTGTGCAATGAATTTTTAATTTGTCAACATCTTGACTGCTTATATTTAATTTTATCCTATTCATTCATATGGGTTTATTATCTGCAACATTTTATGACATCAAGTTCTATTTCTTTTCATTGCTCCAGCAATTGCATCATAAATTATCATTGAAGTCCAACTAGTGCCCAGGATATAAACCTCTTTTAGTAACATTAATCTATATTTCATTAACAATCATAACTTCTGTGAGAGGAATAAATTCCATTTATTTTAACTTGTATATCAGATCATTTCCCGTGGTTTTGGCGTCACAGTCAGGATTTCTACTATGTTATTCATATCAGCACAATAAAACAACACATAAATATCTGTAAGGTTATTATCAAATTAACTTTGTTAGTTTACATGATTCCTAAAATCTAAAATTTTTTTCCAATTACTATTTGGGGAATGCTGATGCTCCAGCACAAAATTTCTACCTAAAAAATAACAATATTTGAAAGCTTTCAGGAAGAAAGAATGGTACATCTGAATCAGGTTTGAGACTCATTAAGGGGCGATGATGCAGTTTGCAGATTGTCCTGGACATTCTTAAATGAACCTTTTCATTGCACAAGTTATTCTGTGGGTTATAGTCATAAAAATAGTTAGCAGCTAGTCAGCATAACAAATTTTTAGGTAATAGCTAAAGAATTTAATATATGGACTCTAATTTGGGCATTATTGCCATGCATAAGTTCACCTGTAATCAGGAACAACAAAAGTCAACATGCTGAGCAAGAGACAGCATCAGGAAAGCAGTGCAAGGTGGTGTCTTATCCTTGATGCATGTTTGGGAATTAAACATATAAAACTGAGCTACAGTGGAGTTCTTTTCAGTAGTTTGAAGTTAAAAAAAAATTCAGACTTGTATTTAAAAAAAAAAAAGAAGACAAGGAGGGCAATCTTTTAAAAAAAAAATTGTTGATTAGGACATGGAAGCTTCTTTCATTCTGATGGCCAGTAACTATAGGATTTGCCTAGAGTCTAGATTCAACCCCTCATTCTGTGTGAGGAGAAGTGAGTTACTTTTTCCTTTTATCCACAGACCAGGTGAACACCATAATATAGCACATTCTGCCCTGAGACTTTTGAACTCATGTCTACTTAAAGTCTTGCAATATTTTTGGTACATTTAATACTAGCTGGGCAAGAGACAGAAACTAAAAGCTTAAATTTGTGGGATAATTGCTAGTGGGTAAGAAGCTGATCTTAAACAACAAATTTTCCTAATATTTTTAATAATTTAACTTAAAATGCTTAAATATTAACTGGATCGGAGACTGAAGTATAGGTATCTCTCATCCAGGTGAATGTGCTAATATGTAGACTTAAAAAAACTATTTTTCTGTCTCTCATTCAGGGCTGAAGAATGGGGCTAAAATCCTCTCAGAATATTTTATTTTCCTTTGGTACTTAATTCCTAAATACTGGACTATTCCATCTGAGTTCCTCTTGTGATTCCATTTCTGTGCATTTGTATGCAGATTCTGAGCAGGAAAACAGCAAAACAAATGTGCAAATTAGGCATTCAGTGTTCTCATTGACCACTGTGGAACTTTGTTCAGTTTCAAAGTCATGCAAGATATAAAAGCCAATACTGAACTGAGCCTGTGGAATAGACTAGCCTGATGTCAGCATTTAAACATCCTATTTAATTTTTCAAAGATTTCAATATACCAAAACATCACTGATTTTATAAGCCCCATGTGACATCTGTGGCTCAGTGTAGATAAATGAAAAAAGGAATCCAAGGAAAGTAAGAAGTAAGGATTATTTTCAGTCAAATACTACCTCATATCTCTCTGCTTTCCATAACAACCTGTTTTCTGATGCTAAAATTTTAATGGTTACCAACAAAGGAGTATGGGTATTTTTTCTTTCCATCTTCTCTTTTTTTCCAGTAATATTCTACTCATTTGCTAGATATGCTACTCATACTAATACTTCCATAAGTAGTTTAGAAGCCTTTTACTACATCTTTGTTAACTTTTTTTCCTTTCCTCTGAACATATCACCATCCACCACAATTTTTAAAGATTACAAATTATATTTACTAACTTTTTCTGCATATGCTCCACCACTAGTTTAATTCTGACTTTTTTGTTTTATCTAGTGTTGCCCACTAGCATACTGTAAATATATTTTCATGGGAAATAGGGGGCATTTTTTTTTTCTATTGTTAATTTCTGCACTATCAATGCTATCTCTTCAGGCTGTTGCAGGTAGAGGTAGCAGAAGGCAGTGACAAACTTCCTGCTAGCCTGGTGTGTGAGCTTGCCTTGCTGATGGTTTTATTTCATCTATTTGGAGCCATACTATGTCATGTTATTAGGTCATTGTGTACTTACTCCCTTGTGGCAGGATAAATAAGCACTGTCCCCTGCCAGCCTCCATGCTTCAGGGTTCTTAGGATGGTTCTCTTGGAAAAATGGCAAACAACAGGTTATATTTTATTTTGGAGCCGTGGAAGAAAGGGATATAGCCAGTGTTTACTTTAGAACAATGAATAGTTTGATATTTGCTAGCCTGATTTCTAGTAAAACACTTTCTCATTATTATTTTTTCTTGTTGCACTGATGAAACAAAGCTCAGTTTCAGCTAGTTCTCCACTGTTCAGTGACAGTCTTTAAAAGCAAAATTCTGAGATCAGATGGGATAGAGGCAAACTAAATGCTCTGCCATTTCCAGATAAGGTTTTGCACAGGCATTGCTGTGCTCCCCTGAGATGAGGTCTAAAGTAAACCATCAAGGATCCCTGACTGTTAAAGTGAGAAAGAGCAAACTAGCTTGCTAAAGATAAGATTATAGTGTCTCAGATGTGAAAGCTAAAAGAGAAGAACAAAATTAAATAAAACAGGATATTGCCCAGGGGATTTTGAGGTTGATTTAATGGCATGCTATCACCTTTACTATGTTTAATACTATTATGAGCTTACTCAGTTGCACACATAGTGTCAATTCCATTCAAAGCAACCTTTATCACAATGCATGGGTTAATTTTTGTCTTCAGTCTACAGTAATTACGCTGACATAGTGCAATAAAGTTATTCAGTACACTCATCTGAAAATGCCACATTACACACATTTAAATTTGGTCCTTTCACTGGTATGATCTCAAGATTTTCATTTTAAGATGGTAGCTGAACTAAAATTGTAACATTATTTTCACATTCCAAGTAATATAGCCTGCAATTTTACATTTTGCCATCTACCAAAATTGGAAGATAGTCTGTCTCATTGAATGCAGTTTGTGCTGTATTTGGACAGGTGCTATAGATACACCACTAAAGACCAAAATTTACTTAATTTTTGCTAAAGAAAATGTGGACAGCTACTAAAAGTGTTGTCTGTATATGCTAGTAAGAGCTTAAACTTCTTTTTCTTGCTGCAGCAGCCAATGAGGATAAAGGATAGAAAATGAAACTACTAGTGTTAGATAAGAATATCCTAAAACTCTTGTTTGTTTAAATTTTTATTAAAATTGTTTATAGAAACAGGTAGTTTAAAGAATATCTTATTTATTCTAGGAAAAAAAAAGAACTCTGTATTTAAATTGTTTAAAAATACGGCTTCAAATGTGTGAAATGAGAAAAAAATTACTTTATAATAGTAGTAACTATTTACATGAAGAAAGGAATGAAATGTGTTTTCAGTGATAAATTCCTGAAATAGGAAATAAAGCTGTTCAAAATTTGCAAAATAGGTTTTTTGCCTTGATCTCATTGACTGGTTAGCTTCTTTATGTTAACTTAAAAAAATTCATATTTACACATAATTTGAGGCCAGCAAAGTCTGCCAAAAGCAGTTCTGCCCTAATCTAACTGATAGATATTTTATCACTGCAGGAACATTGATATCCAGAGTTTACTTTTCTATCTCAAAGATAATAACCTGAACTTTTTGATGCTTAGGATCTACCAAGCAAGGAAGATCCTAAAATAATTTCCTTTTTCCTAGTATAATCTCAAGCTTATTCAATCTTCACCTTGCACATCCTAAAAGAATCGGAAAGCAAAAAATGAGCAGATGTGTCATAGCAAACAAACAAATGAAAAGTCCTGGTGAGAGAAAGCAGCTTCTCTAAATCTTTGGACTTCTGCCTCTTTCTGTGCAGCTGAACTGTTTTGGTTCATGCGCGGGTAGAAAGGAACATAGAATTTTCTCTAGAAAAGAAGAAGCAGTATTTTGGTAATTCCCATTGCTTAATAGAGTTAATTGTGTGAATTCTTTCTGGTTTCCAACCACATCATACAGTTCCCTGGATTTTCCTAGCTTTAAATAAAAGCAGAGGTGAAAAGTGGTAGAAAGATTCAAGTTTTACTCATTTCTGCAAACTGAATTTCCACATATTCCCATTTGCCTCTTAGCATGTAACTCCAGTTTAAGTCCTTAGCGTAGGGGGCTTCTTAGGCAGCCACGGTCAGACTCTGGTGCTGCCACAGCTGGGAAGGGGATATGGCTAAACCCTCACTCTAATTCTTGCATCAAAAGTTTATCTCTGTTAACCACTGCAATACAGCCTTCTCTCCCCATGGGTGCTATAAACAGGCTTGTTAATTAGTCATCAATATCTGTCAAATTGTTAAACCAACAGCAAACACCCAATGGTAACAGTACTGAGCTAAGGAATTCCTGACGAGCCCCTGACTTCAGTACCTTCTTATTTGAAATTTAGAACATGTTTTCCTCTGCTGAAGTCCTGTGCCAGAGTTTCTGTTCCCTGACTGTATAATCAGGTGATTAGTGGTGGAGAAGTCCTGACTGAAGCATTCTTCAGTGAACGTTCAGCTGTGCTAAAAGCCAGAAAATATTTGCATTTCACCACAAACCCAAGGTCATCAGTCACTCTTTGGTAACACAAATCACTGTGTGGATGCAGCGAATGACTTTGGCTTTAAACTCTTCTGGGGAGAGAAGGGAAGGGATCTTTGCCCAACATTTTTTTTTCAAGCCACTTTAGAAATGCAGCAGGAAGCTGCCTTTTACTTACTGATGCTAGGGGAGAAGAACGAGTCTGCCAAATGGCAGGCTGATGATATACACTTCCGGCAATCTTTTGCCCCTTTTGAAAGTATGTTTCCAAGTAAAATACAAATCCTCATCTACCACTGCAGCAGTCTTATATGGACTCCAGTAGGCAGATGAGCTGACTTTTACAAGTCGGTAGCCTAGGTGCTTCCTCAGACACCCTCACGTATTAACACAAGCACACAATGCTATACAAGTGTGAATTTATGATTAACTCTGGTGGTAAAATGTTTAGTGATGCTTGCAAGAAGGATGGTGCGTCATGCTAAGTTGTGTTACAGTGGAGTTCAAAAGCCATTGAAAGCACTTTTTTTCTGTTCAGACAGTGTAAAAAAATCACAGTGTTCAATAACCATCTAATGTCTTACTCTTGGTGGCATGATTTACTGCTGTGCTCTTCAAACTGTGAGTTTTCCTGGTAAGGCTTCAGTCTTCCACAGGGAACACACAATCCAGATGAATAATTTGCTGTTTGAGTGAATGGGTTTCGCTAAGGAAAATAGGATTGAAGACATCTGGGCCCTAATCTGAAAACCACTGGGGTCAGTGGGAATTGTTCCAGTGACTGCAGCAGTCTTTGTGTCAGCCGCTTGATGAAATCTTGACTTGAAATATATGTCTGTGCTGCTGATTTTTAAATTGGTGTTTTTGAGGGAAGGAGAAATATTAATAGCTTGCCTTGTTCTTGTGGCTAGAGACTGCTAAAAATGTCTTCCTACACAACCATTTTATAAAAATTCCATAAAGAGAAGACCTGTAATTATTTTTTGGTGCAGTGTTATGTGGCTGACCGGTTTTATAGACTCCAGACAGACTAAAGCAAATGGAAAGACCCAGAAAAACATAGCTGCTTCTCTACACATAATTTGAGCATAATGTAGTTCATGACATCTGGGATTTTCCTGTCAGTCTCTCAGACCCTGACACAAAAATACTGTTAATAATTGCAAAAAGAAATATCTTCTTTGTCTGCAGACTTCACACAATAAAGAAAAAAAAAATCCAACTGATGTCTTTATAACAGTTATCCAGGAACATTGTGGCAAATTAGAAAGACATTGTGGTGATTATTTTCCAAGTGATTTCTTGTATGCTACATATGAGCAAACAGAAGAACACAAGAAAAATCCAAGTGCATATATATTTTTAGAACAGTATGTTCCTGAAATTATTGCAGACAGAATAATATCATCATTTCAGGTTTTGCATATTTCTGACTAGAATCAGCTACCTTTCGCTTGTGTTGGAGAGCATCCCATTCCATAAGCTATCTCAATGATTTTGATAAGTTGTCAGAAAGCCTAAGCACACAGGAATGCCATCTTAACTTCTGTGTGAGTGAGTAGTGTCAACACTGATAAATACATCATCTTCACATTGGCATATTTAGAAATGGGAGCTTTACATGAGAAGGGGAAGAGGAAAATATTCCTAATGGATAATATCTTGGAATATGTAAAGTAATGCATAACACAGTAACACAGACATAGCTTCCCCACAGACTGTTGAAAAGATCGGGAGAAACTTAGCAGTTCCAAATATGTGATCAGTTTGAAGACTTGTTTGTGGCAATCAAATGTATGCCAATACAAGAAGAAGATGTGTAATACTAGGTCAAGTTTAATGGGTATAGCTGATGGTTGTTTTTTCTCATGTTTGCATTACCTATAAAAAATCCTTCATATTCCTGTCAAAATGAAATCTTCTAGAATCTTAATGATGGCATTGCTAATGTTCTTCTGTGAAAATATATCACATGCAAATCTTTCTCCATCCTCTTCATACCTAAAAGTGTAACTCCCAGGCACAATTCATAACACATCGTACCTTTTTCTCCTTCACCTTCCAAACACTTCCTTGACAATTAATAGCCCCGGTAGTGTACTATCACAGGTCATCCAGTTGCTTCTGTCTCCAAATAATATTCACGCCATTAAGATTCCTTTCTTTTTATAACTGTCTTCATCTATCTATCATACCCTGGTATTAGGTAATTTATGCACACTTGCAAGGAAGGAATGCTTTCGCTATCTGTGTAGGTTTTCTTGGATATCTCAGTAAGCGTCTAAGGTAATAGCCATGTTAGGAAATGGGTGCCTTTTTCATTAGATGATATTCCTCAACTACAGCCAGTTTTATTCGTGTGTCAGGTTTATACGTGTAGAAGTGCTCACAACAAACCAATAGAATTCTTGGTTGAGTAAGGTGAAAGTAAGGACCTGGATCAACTTTCTTCACCAAGGAAAGGAAGGAATATGATATGAGACCTGGCTCAGCAATGTGTCGGCAAAACTACTAATTACTTCAGTAGGCAAATATTTCATTTGTCTAAAGAAGCACTACATATGTAGCCATTTTTAAGGCATTTTTTTGCTCAGAAGAATTAGACTGTAGCCCTGTACAGAAGATAAAAAGGAAACCAACAAAATAATCATGCCCTTTTCAGCTCCCTGCAGAGAGGTAAGTACATCTTTCCACTCTGCACTGAAATGAATTTCACCCATTATGATTATTTCTTCAAAGGAATGAAGATTCCCTATACAAAATGCAAGAAATAGAAGAACTAGTTTATAAAGAGCAGCTAATTGACATGTCCCATGGATTTGATCTCATAAAGTCTGTTAATATAAATGTTGTTATAAATTGACATATGCAAGCTTTGATTTGAACTATAAAATACATATTATGTGGTAAAGTACATGCATATATTTTGTTACAGTGTCTATTAGTACTGTCACAGGAGTAAAGGAAAGGCTATCCTGTACATGATCAAGCATTTACTAATTCCCTAGTAGTTTTTAAGTATTTATTTTGCATATATCTTTGCAATGGTGGTAATGTAAACACTGGTACATGACATACAAAGCAAGTAACAGGTAAGTAAAACACATTGCAGCAGCGTGTGTGGGGTGACATCAAAGTTTTCTGCAAGAACTTATACGAGACAAAATGACTTTGTAAAGGATAGCTTTCACAGAGCAGTTCTCAGATGCCACTGTATTGATCATATTTTTCTTAAGCTTCTTCCAATCAGAGTGAATCCTGAGTAAGCATGCCATCAAATGGTAGCCATTGTCATTTGACAGAGTCTAGAGAAGGAAAGGATGCCAAACATTAATGTATCTCTACACACTCAATTAAAATACAATCCAAAATGAAAATGGATTTTGAAGCATCAGTAAATGTCTGCCAAGAACTTATGCCAACCCACATCAGCTTTGTCTCTGTAATATTTACTACAGGGAGAGAAAACACATTTGACCATGAATGGTGTCTTGTGGGACTCCATTCCACAGCTGTTCGTTAAGGATTTAGATAAAATGTGTCCTTCAACTACTATTAGGTTTCAAGAATGCCTGTGACTGTGGTTCAGAATATCATAATACCTCTTTGCTACTATCTTTGATTGCACATTGGCATACTGCAAAACACAGAAATTGAAAAATGAGCATCGTAAGAACTAACTTTTCAAAGAACCGATGTTTCTAATCTGTTACCCTGTAATTAAACTCATTTGTGTTGCTCTCATTTGAGATGTGTGTATAATTATTGTTTTTATTTTATAGCCTCACAATAATTCACTTTGCTTGTTTTTGCTGTTTTTTCAAAAGCTGAAAGAACATTGTTTTAATACATAATATAATGGAATAGCCATTTCATGTGACAAACATTTTGTGAATCTGAAGGAATAGAACTACTGTTCAAAAGCCAAACAGTACCTTTCAGAACAACTTTGCTAAAAGGAAAAAAAAACCAGAGATCTCCTAAGACTTATCTAATCTACATGCTTAATCACAAAAACCAAAGGGACATAACAAGTGCATTGCTTGTGTGCTGGTATGGTGGGCGGATGGAGAGAGTAAGGCGGGAAGAATGGCAAATGAGGGGAGGACAGAAGATTATTCATTCATGCCACAGACCCCAGTCTTCTCTTCCCTTCTCCCCAGTACAGGCCAAAAGTCAGTTCTTTTTGTTTACAATAGGTATTAAACATTATTGCTGAAAGACCTTTGAATATTGTAACTGGATATGATGGAGCAGAAACGCACTAATGAAAACATCCTGACATTAAGTGTCAGATTTTTGTACTATGGACCCCGCTATCTGTTTGCCAGCTTGGACTTCTCACAGGGCAGGAATTCATGTATCTCATCTTGGCAATAGAGACCACAGCGTGTGGGTTAGGACACTGTTTCAGAGTTTCGAGGATTCCCGAGAAAGGTAAACACATATACACAGACTACAAGGGAAAAAAAACCACAAAAACCCAAGGGTTTATTAACTACAGACATGCACTACACTAAGGGTATCTTGCAAAGCAATTGTTTTACTGACCCGAGGACCATGAGGAAAATGGACTGTCTGTACATTCTTGTGCCATCTTGCGCCATGCGCTCAGCCCAGCAGTCGGTAGGTGCCAGCTTTACGTGGGCATCCCCACGGAGGCAATGGTGACCTCACCGTACACCGGCCCCCTACTCTTCGGGGAATCCCGGTATTTATACATTTGCAGAGGAACAGATTTCGACACACGTGACCAGTGGGTGCCGAAACACGCCTCAGTTGCTGACTCTCAACATAGAGAGCCTATGGCGCATGTGCCCACTGGTCAGGCACGCTGCACGCGCCATAGCCATCCTGTCTATTGGTTCGTAGGTTTTGTACATGCAGCATATTACCATAATCCAGCAGTCACGTATCAACCATGCTCAAGCCGATAGCAGGATGTTATAAGGCAAGCGAAATTATGAACTGTGCTTTGTATTCGTCCACCACTGCATGTCCTCCCCGTCCGCCCCCTGTATTGCTCAACCTCCTTACCTCTGTGGTCAGCATTTCAAACAATAGACAATAAACCATCTGTTTTCCTGTGCTGACTGTGGTTTTCTCAGCTATCTACTTCTCACCCAGTGTCCCTCCATGGACATTCCGTCTTTTAACCCTTCCGTACACAGTCAGAATTTCAAGCTGCAGGAGAGAGAAAAATTAACTTCCTTGCTATTTCAGAAAATTCTCTAAACACAAGGATATTGTGTGGAGAGAATCTTGATGTTATCTTTCAAAGGTATGTAACTGATGCTACATTTTTGGTACTAACCCCTGTCAAAGTTTATTAGGCATCTTCTGAGAACTAAGAGAAGCCATTACGTGAGAGCATCAGCATACTTACTCCTCTCAAGATTTAGGTGTTTCTGCATAATACAACCCCCAAATAACTCAGGCAAAATGTTTAGCGTGTGATATTTCTATGCATCATCTCTTTTAATCACATACAATGAATAAATGTTTAGGCACAGACCCTTAGACAAGCACAAGGCCAAGTCCTACTTAAGTACTTCAGTTAGTAATTGGTGGTTGGTTTTACTGACTCCACAGAATATTTTCCTATGAAATAATATAACTTGTTCTTCCTGAGCATAAATTACTTTTGAACTTCAGTGAATCTCCCAGGTGTAAGAATTACTAATTCCAGATATTTCTCAAAGGGTTTTTTTCCTTTCTAGGAAGAAAAGGTGGCTTTTGGCTTTATACAGGAAAGGTACCTCTTTCTTTCTTGGTGAAGGTGGCATAGTTGTAGTCTTCAGAAAGGCCAAAATTAGAAAGGAAGAAAATTTATTATGTGCAAGTAAAAATAGTGCATGAGGAAGGGAAGAAACAAGCTTCTAACAGGAGAGCATAAATAGACTCAGTGTTTTCAGCCTTTCTTTCAAAAATAATGTTTCTTCTTTGGAAAGCAGCCTGTCAATATGAAAAGCAAACACAACCAGTGGTTTCCACCACTCATGGGTAAAATTATAGGACAGCAGTTTAAGCCACTGAGCCTGCTGGTGAAAGTAATTCTGAAAAAGAGGGTAGATCTTTCTAGGTAGTGTAAATCCATAAAGGGCTTGCTTTAGAAAAAAATATTTCTATTTGTAACAACATGCATACAGCTTCTGAAGCCACTCAGTCAACTAGAAGAAATGTAGTAAAACTGTCCTCACAATTCCAAATTCTCTAAACCACCATTCAGAAGGAAAGGGAATAATATCAACCTTTTATGGACAGAAGAGAATGGAGACTTCAAACGGAAATCAGTGCTTAGGCTATTTTCTCTTAAGTAACAGAACAAAAAAGTTACTTTTCTTCTGCACTTGGAAGTAACTCACTATCACTTGAAAAATCAATGATGTGCATTTTGTTACAACAGAAATTGTGGTATGCAGTTTACAGAAAAACACTGGATATCTAATCAAACGTCAAACACCTTTGATGTACAGAATGTATAAATCTTTGGTTTTTAATGAAACTGAAACTTTCTCTGTAAAAGTAGGATTATGCATTTCCAGTCCTAATAAAGACCATGTTGATATAATCCAACACAGTGTCTTACATTATCCACACTAAAATAAAAAATTTTAAACTACTTTTAAAGAGAAGATGAGTTTACTGTCTTTTATATAAATGCCTCTTCTCCCACAGGGATATTTGGAAAAAGTATTAATTATTCTTTCAGATTTGTGAGGATGTTTTTTCATGAGCACAGTATTCTTGAATTTTTTTGATATTTCTCTGTACACTGAATCTAAAATAAACAAACTAAAGATATATTTTCTTTTCCCTAAGATAAGTGAGAGGGTTTTCTTCTACAGCTTTCATATTCTATACTTATCACTAATTACACACCATTATGCAAATACTGTGGGGATAAACTAGAGCACATGCATAGGCATTGAGGAAAAATCATCTGAGGAACATCCTTTAGGACCTGGGCTAGACAAACAATGGGAAAGAACGAATATGGATTAATGTAGGTTGTTCTCGTATGATTCAAAGGTCTTCAACTCCTGAAAAATTATTTTTAGGTCAACAAAAATATTTTCTTTAGCTCTGTTAAAGATTTGCTTCTAAGTTTGTCATATACAGCCTGAAATGTCACTGTAGTGGCTGACACTGTAACTATTTTTTTCAATATATTATACTTACTGTTCTTATTTTTGGCAAATTCCAACATGAAATACCTTATGAAACTTGAACTAATAAATATTTAAATTTGAAATATTGAAGTGAAGTTTTTGTTTTTCCTTCTGACGTTTTTGTCTTATCCCTTGGAATTACTTACTGATTTCATTTTAGTCTCTTAGAACCTTCCATCCAACAAAATTAGTTCAGGGGTGGAGGTGTGCTAAAAATTGGTAAATTCAAAGAGTGGGTGCATGTACTGGTGAAAATAAAATTTCACCAATAAAATTTCTCCAATAAGTTTTATTGGAGAAATAAAAAAACATAACCTACTGATTTGGAAAAAAAATATTAAACCCTATTCAGTAATATTAAAGTATTGAAGATGTCATGACCTAAGGGCTTACTGAGCCTGTGGGTACGTAAAGATCACAAAGGTGGGTTTGTATGATTCTGTAATGCACAAGGACACAGAGGTTTTCTTTCCTAAATTTCTTTATTACGTATTAATACAAATTACTATTAAAAAATCAAGTACACTTATGATAAATAAAGTGGGTATATACCAAGTTACTACAAAATTACTAGCAGAAAAGCAAGTGTATATATATTTCAATAGTAGCAGCAAGCATATATTTCAATATTAAAGGTTACTACAAAATAACCATTAGTAAAGTATCAAACATAATTAATGACTTGTATGTTTGCCTACATATATATATTACATAAAGTATTATCCGTATAATGTTCATCAAACTGCACCCAGAAGTGGGGCCAATCAAAGATGAACAAAGTCTCACTTTGAAGATGATTGTGCCACAGAGTTTGGAGTCAGCCAGGCATTCCTGGCAGGGGTCCATCTGTCTATGACATCTCTCGAAAAGAGAGGCTTCGTTTTGGGTAGAAAGCAAGTGATTTTTATATGGCAGGGACATAGGTGGGTGTAGAACACCACCACCTTGAGCAGCCAATAGGTGTTGCTAATTTCATATCCTATTATCACAAGGTGGTTACCTACCTAATGGACAAAGTGAAGGCAGTGCATGTGGAAATTTTTTTATTTTAGCAAAACTTTTGATACTGTCTCTCACGGTATCTTTCTGCATAAAATGTCCAGCATACAGCTAGGCATGTACACTATAAAATGGGTGAACAATTGGCTGAAGAGTTGGGCTCGAAGAGTCGGGCTTAAAGAGTCATATAAACGGGATAACATCTGGTTGGTGGCCAGTCACCAGTGGTGTTCCCCAGCGTTCAACTTTAGGCCCAATTCTCTTCAATATTTTCATCAATGACCTGGACATCAGAGTTGAGTGCACACTAAGTTTGCCAATGATACTAAATTAGGAGAAGCTGTTGATTCCCTTGAGGGTAAAGAGGCCTTACAGAGAGACCTTGGTAGATCAGAGAGACCTTGATAGACTGCACTAGGCAGTCACCAACCATATGAAATGAACAAGGGCAAATGTCAGAATCTGTACCTGGTATGGTGTATTCCTAGATGTACGTATTCCTGGTTGATGGTAAGCTCAATATGAATAAACAATGTGCCCTCACAGCAAAAAGGGCCAACGGTACCCTGGACTGCATTAAGCACAATATAGCTAACTGGTGGAAAGAAGTGATTGTCCCACTACACTCAGCATTAGTGTGGCCTCGCCTTGAATACTGTGTGCAGTTCTGTGTTCCACGATGTAAGAAGGATAAAAAATATTAAAATGTGTCCAAAGGAGGGCAGCAAAGATGGTGAATGAACTAGAGGGTGTGACTTATGAAGTCAGCAGCTGAGGATAGTAAGTTTGTTCAGCTTAAAGAAGAGGAGACTAACATATATTTACAGAATATATATTGTTAAGTAGGCAAAGAGGAAAATCTGCAAAATTTTCAGCAGGACTTACCCAGCCTTTCATTAACTACCTTTCCAATAAGAAAATGTCTTTCAGTAAAACACTGCATTTCAAAATAAATTCAGAAGATTTATTTAGCTTAGAATATATTTAATAATTTTTCTCAGTTTTCAAAAAACAATTAATGTTTTTTTCAACTTTCATTTTTAAGTATTTTACTTTTTTCCTCACTTCCTCTAATAACTACAGCAGTGTGCAAGGACTCTTATTTCATTTTTCTCTGCTTTGTTTTCCCATTCTAAACCTTTCAAGGGCTCTTCATGTTCAGAAATTTTACAAAATAACAAACAAATACGAAAAGGTAACTTTTCCCTGTTGTAAATTTTTCACAGATGAAGATGATATAAATTTTTGTATTTCAAGAAATGTGTTGTGGTTTAAGCCCAGCTGGCAACTAAGCACCACACAGCCACTCTCTCACTAC
Organism: Gavia stellata; assembly: GCF_030936135.1. Classification (NCBI taxonomy): domain Eukaryota; kingdom Metazoa; phylum Chordata; class Aves; order Gaviiformes; family Gaviidae; genus Gavia; species Gavia stellata. The sequence continues at coordinate 35,357,219 of NC_082637.1, forward strand.
CCCCCTGCCCCAGTGGAATGGGGGAGAGAATCGGAAAAGTAAAAGCAAGAAAGCTCGTGGGTTGAGATAAGAACAGTTTAGTAAGTGAAATGAAATTAAATAATAATAATAATGGTAATAATAATAAAAATTGTAATGAAAAGGAAAATAGCAACAACAACAACAAACAAGAAAGGCAAGTGATGCAAATGAAAACAATTGCTCACCACCCTCCGACCGATGCCTAGCCTGTCCCCAAGCAGCAGTCCCCCGGCCAGCTTTCCCCCTAGTTTATATACTGAGCATGACATCATATGGTATGGAATATCCCTTTGGTCAGTTGGGGTCAGCTGTCCCGGCTGTGTCCCCTCCCAACTTCTTGTGCACCCCCAGCCCACTCGCTGGTGGGGTGGTGTGAGAAGCAGAAAAGGCCTTGACTTTGTGTAAGCACTGCTCAGCAGTAACTAAAGCATCCCTGTGTATCAACACTGTTTTCAACACAAATCCAAAACATGGCCCCATACTAGCTACTATCAAGAAAATTAACTCTATCCCAGCCAAAACCAGCACAATATGGAAGACTACAAACATGATTAATAGGACAATTATATCTAAATCTATGAACAAAGAAGCAGGGGAAGAAAGGTAATTTGAAATTTTTTTCTCTTCTTGCAAGAATCATACTGAAACTTAGACTTTAAGACGTTTGTCTGAAATTTTCCTCTGGCTTTTTTCCTAAATAATGAAGTAACATTCATAAAATCATGAAAGCCGTACTTAAAAGTGTGTACAAGAGTTTGCAGGAAGTACGCAAATTATCTTGCACTTACGAGCAGTATTAGAAATCTACCATTTATTGACAGGACACACTTAGTGTTCAGCTGAGCCTTGCAAGCCCTGTGGAATAATAAATAACAAGTCTGATCTGTTCAAACTGTGCCTGCAGCTTTTCTCACAAGTATTACTTCAGTTCATGAATTATTTCAGTGTTTCATGAGTTATTCGTGACTTATTCATTAAAACCTTTGTCAATTATTTTAATATTATTCATGTGTGATACTCCTGGTTGGCTTCTGGCCACCTGGTGAAATAATGCTGAATATGGTGCATCTTTCTTAGAGATTTCTAGAAGGCTGAAGGGACAAGGCCTGAAGGAACCTTATGGAATCATCTTGCCTAATTTCTGTTCTAAACGACAACCAGCAGTAGCTGTCATTTCCAGTAAAAGTTTGTCTAACCCAACCTTAAAAAATTTGACACTCCACAACCTCATTTTCCAGTTTGTCCCAGTCATTCGGTACCCTTACCATAAAGAAGTTTTTTCCAATTAAAAACATGTATCTCTTGATGCCCTGTAAGCTCATTATCCTCACTATGGTCATCGCAAAAAATATTTTCTTCTTCCCTGTACGTGTATGTATTCATCTTCTTCAGCTTTTTTCCTTCTTAAAGCTAAATAGTTCTTACAACAGTTTCTCATAAATCATATTTTTAACAGCCTCAAATTTTAATACTTCCCTGTCCTTCTCTAGAGTCTTCATGGACATTTTTCTTGAAGCATGATGCTTGAAATGGGACTCCCTATTTTGGCTGAAGCTTTAACTTCTATTAGGGAAGATACCCCAGTTCTTTTTTATACTATATATTAAATACATATCGAGTCAGAGCCTTGTCTCGCATGTCCCCAAGGGAGTGATCAGACTAGTAGACAATAATCACTCTCTTTTTTAATTTTTTCTTGTGAACAATTTTACTGTTGCCTTTGTTACCGTTGGTTTCTGTAAAAAAGGACTAGTATGGAAATTCTGGGCTTGCCCCATCAGTCTTAGAATCTAATTCTTGATAAATCTTCAAACTATTTCTGTATTTTTTCACAATATTATAAAATTGTTTTATGTTTGTGACTCAATAACCTCAGATTTTCTAGTAAAATTTCTGTTTAGCCAGTTGTTCTCTAACCTGTATTTGTGGAGCTGATTAATTTTATTTTAAAAACATTGAATATTGTATTTATCCCTATTGAAATTAATTCTGGTTTTACACTATTTCTCTAATCTGTATGGTTACTTTGACAGTCTGCCCAGTTCTGGAAAAAGCTGAAAATACATTTGAGTATGGTTTGCTTGAAAATCTATTTATATATGTACCGTCCTCCACCCATCAAAAGGTTAGTGAAAATCCTTCATTGCACCACATGCAAGTCAAATTGCTTTGTAATCTTATTAAATCTATCCCTCCAAAAGTCCATTGATAAATGCACTGTATGTATGGTCTTTCCATCAGTTTCCATATACTACCTCTTTGGAACTTACCCCATGACTCTTAGTGTTGCATAAGAGAAGATGAGCCACAATATGGCAATTTTATTTTCTAGAACTTGTCTGCTGTGTGTAGCTGAAGTTGTCTCTCCTCCAGGATCAAATTAAATAATTTTAGGAGTGAGAAAATATGAACTATAAGGAAAGCTCAAACAGTTTGACGTTACTCTGTGGAAAGAAAAAAATAGTTAAAGTACACATATGAATCTTCAAGTATGTTCAGGGCTGCTATCATGAGGAAGGCACTAATCTGTTCACCTGTGGTCTAAGGTCTTGAAGGAGAATGGACTAGACCTTTTTTTATACTTGTTTGCACGCTGATTTCTTTAATTCTTTTTTTAGGGTTTAAATGGTACAATTTCTATAAACAACATGAGATCTGGGAAGTGATGCTCATGTGCCTCTTACCAAGCCAAAAAAGTAGGTGTTAAAGTCCCATTAGTTGAATGAAAGAGGGGTGTGAATGGATGAAAAATAAGAACAGAAGTAAAGGTGTAATATGAGTCAACCCTGCAGTAATGGAAGCCTTTGTTCTGTTGTATATACAATTTATTATAGATGGATATAAACCTAGCTTTTTTGTCAACTTTATGTCAATTTATTTGATGTTATGGGACAGTTGAAGATGTCCTTTTAAAGAAAAGGATCCACTTCTTTTCTCCTTGAAAAGAGCATATTAAGGTTATAAGAACAGTAGGATAGAATATAGTATCTGGGACAGAAGAACTGACAATTGACTTATTTTAGTATTTAAAAGAAATTCTCCAGTGCTCCATGTTAAATAAAACGTAAGCTAGAAAAATGAATGAGAAACATGAAAAATCAATTTACATACCTAATTATGACACTCGTATATATCCAGTAGTATGCTGACTCTGTACCTCAAGGGTATGAGAACAAATTGTTTCATGAAGTTAATGCTTTCATTTTGTATTCTAAAGGACCCTGATGTCGGAACTAGGTTTTGCAGACTTAGAAAAGGATTAGAATTGATCAATACTGTAAGAGCATAGGAAAGATTGGTTCAGTGATTAATTTCATGTTAGACACATGGGAACAAAACAGCTGAGTATATTTGTCTCCATAATCCCTTTTCCCAAAAGTAATTACAAATGGGGTTGATCAACTCATGTGTTTCTTCTGAGCCAGTAGGAGACACATTAGAATTGCTAGGCTGTATAATAACTTAGTACAGGTCACCAGTCAGTGCTAGAAGGAATTAGGTACTAGAATTGTATTTTAAAAGAAATTTTAAAATTTAGTAATTTTTCACTGACTGTTTTCCAAAAAAAAGTTCACTTTCACTGGAACAATGACTTCTACAATTTCTAGGATATCCTGTGTATGCTGAATATCTCCAGTCCCTTTTAGGGCGACCATTTTTATACTATATATTAAATACTTACTGAGTCAGAACTTTGTCTTCCTCAAGGGAGTGACTAGACTAATAAACAATAATCACTCTCTTTTGTAATTAACTCTTTGTTACAAAGTGAACTTCTACTGTTGCCTTTTTTACTGTTGGTTTCTGTGAAAAAGGAATAGAGTAGGTACGGAGGACCATAGGTATTAATTAATATGATATAAAGGAAAATGCCATTCTGAATCTTACAGCTGGTTACCTAAGTTTTTGAGAGGAACAGAGCTGAGCATATTTCTGTTTTCTTCAGGGCTTCCCATTGGCTATGGTCTGATCAGTGTTGTATATTCTATGACCCTGGGACCCTCATGGACTGTATGGGCAGAATCAGTCATTCACCCCAAGACTTCTTCACACAGCAAAAATTAATGCAATAAAACACTGTGCTCTGCAAATGTTGCAGGCTTTTTGTTGACCTAGCGCCTACCTATTTCAGATACTGTGTTTCCTCCTACAACCCTGTGAACAAGCAACGCTTCACCAGAACTCTGGGGCTGTAAAGAGCTTGAATGACTTTGCGAAAAAGATGAGAGTATGTCTAAGACTGTATGACTTCTAGATCTAAATCCAGAACATACTTTTTCAAAATATAATTATCCATGGAAGAGGAGGCTTGGATAACAATCAAGGAGATCCATTCCTTCAGAATAGAGAGAATTAAAAAACAGTTTTCTTCACAGTCTCACGTATTTTATTTCCTGTGAGTAGATTGTGTGATGATAAAATCATTGAGTACCATAGAATTATGCAGCAAACGTAAATTAGGATCAAGAGAAACCCAGAAAATTAAAGCCTGCGTTAATCCAATTTCCTAGAAAGGGATCTCATTTTAATGACTGATTCACAATCATAATAGGAATACATGTAAATTTATTCAAAACATGAGAGACTAGATTTCTAAAAACTGTGGAAGGATACCTGAAATCAATAACCTCTTAACACTTTCAAAAAAATAAGATAGCAATTAAAACAAAAGCCAACATAAAAATGCTGTCTTATAGATGTTCCAGTTTGCATGGCATTCCATCTACCAACAAACCCAGGAAAAAAAGGATTTCATGATGTAGACCAGTTTCAAAGAAAATCAACTCAGAGGGTGTGGAGGTGAATGTTTGTTCTCTGGGCAAACAGACTGTCATATTCTATATTAAATTCAGTTTCTAAATGTGCTTAACAGTGCGGTCTAACTGCTGTCAGTTTAGGGTTTCATTTTTAAAGACAGCTACAAGACAAAATAGAATTTAGAGTGTTTAGATTTACATTAATGATAACAGTTTCTGTGCTCATCTGAGACTGTAATGGCTCTAACAATTCCCTCTATGGTCACCATTTACATCTGGTAGAGCTCTAAGGTGTCTTTCTATAGAAATGCAACTTTTACAGTTACAAATTTCTGACGATTCAATGGTTCACAACAAAAATATAATCTTAAAAAAACTTTAACATTAAATCTAATTAACCTGATATCAACTACAGACTTCCACATTTTAGTAAATATACCTCTGGTCAAGCTGGTATTTGTTCCTTAAAAAAAAAATGGCATAAAAAACCAAGTAAATGAACCCCAGTTACAGACATGCATTTTTTCTCTGTACTTCTTTTTTCTTTTTAACAACTATGGTATATCTCTTATGATTATTTTAGCATCTAAACTATGAGAAACAGTTGGACTTGATGATCTTAAAGGTCTTTTCCAACCTAAACAATTCTATGATTCTATGAAAAGAACAAGAATATTTTTGTTCTTAGATGCATTTGCTACTCTGAAAAATCCAGTTTGTCTGTTAAGATGAATTGCTTACCATATATATATATAAAAATTATGCTTTCTCTGGCACCTTGAAGGAGAAAGAAATGTTTCCAGTATATGTTGAAAATACAGTGTTTGATGTACTTTGGATGAAGGGCAAACAGTCTGGGTCTGGTTTTCTGCTTCATCAGCATAGCAGGATTATATTAAGAGCAAAGCTGCCTGTGTTATTGTTATTTGTATCAGGAAGAGCTCAAAAGATATGAAGCTTAGGCTGGATTCATTCAAGCTAGTCAAGCTTTTCCTGGACATCCAAATGATCTGACTCTGAGATTTCCTCATCAGAGCAGTTTCATCCCCTAGGAAAAATCATGATTAAACCTATACATGTAGACCTACTCAAGGGCCATACAGACTTGCCTCTGCTGTGGTTCCTTTGGAGAGAAGAAAAGCAGACACCTGTCACCCTCATTGCTCTTTGGAGACAGTACCAGGTGATACACACCTGTTAGAATAGTAAAAAGATACTTGTTCCTTTGAGGAATAAACCTGAGCCAGACGAAAGACGGCCCCTACGGAAGTAGCATGTAATCATATAATTTAAAATTATATTGAATAAAACATAAACATCAGGAGCCCCAAATGTTCCTGGAAACATTCGTTTTGGAATTTCCGAACTTCTGAATGCTTTACAGCAATGTAAAAATTCTGTCAACACAGTTTTCATGTTGCTGTGGACAACAAGGGGGTGAAGATGGAAATGTGAAGGGAAAAAATAGTATGCAATGTGTCTTTACTGTAACACTTAATAGCATTATAAAGCTTTTGGCAGGTTTATACAGTGTGGGTTTGGTTTTGGTTTGGGGTTTGGTTTTTTCTTTCCTTTTGTGAAGAATCCTCAATTTGTAAGCAAGCTGATGTACAGCACGTGCGTATTTTTGCCTTATCTGTGATGGGACAGTAACGACATTTGAAATAACTGCTGTTCTAATACACTATTCCCCTCTTTCATGTGCTTTCAGTGTGTCCTTTTATGTGGAAAGAGAACTTTAATGTATACTTTTCTTATTTCTACTCACTCAGCCTTAAAATAAAACAGTATCAATTGGTAATGGAAAATGAAGAAATAATCAACACTTCAATTCCAAGTCCCTGATAACTTTGCCAACAAGATTTGCAAAACATCAGAGTGAAAATATTCAGATGAAAACACATTTCAGCAGCTAAAACAAATTGCTTTACATATTTGTTAAGTTTTTTCATCTTTAATTCTCATGGTCAGATGTTTTTCTCCAGCTCACAATCACAGTCTCTTTTGACAAGCTGCCTAGCAGGTTTTCAGTTTTAGGGACAATTATTTCAGCTACAATTTCATTGCAGCTGAAGTAAGGCATAGTTTCTCCTTGTTCTTTTGTCCAACTGTGAGCATGCTCTCTCGTACGTGTGTGCATTCCACAGCACAGAAGGACACTGCTCTGGGGAAGATTCTTTTCATTAGCAAAATGTGACCTTACAGTAGGTGAGCCAAACAGAAAGCAGAGATGACGAGGGATGAAAGCAGAGATGAAGCACTGAACACTCACATGGAATGCAGCTACAGTCATCTGATGTCTTTATTAAGCTGTTCTGATTAAGCTGTTTACGATGCATTTTTTGCAAAGCTAATGATCAGATATTAAAGTATGCTTTTAAGTTCACTTAATAAAGGATGGAACCAGCAGTCTTGTTTCATCCCATGCAAAAAAAACCCCAAAAATCACATGAATGGAAAACTGATAAAAGTGCTCGTCAGAAAGGTTAACGTAGCAGTCCAAAAAACGATGCTGATTATCTGGGGCTGGAACGATCTTCTGTTTGTATGAGGGTATTGAATTCCCATGAAGTGGGATAGAAAGTCTGATGCTGTAGAGAATCTGATTTTCTAAATATTTTTTAACCTAGATTAAGTCTGTTTTGTCAACAGAGGTCTTTCTGTTTATTGTGATCTAACATATTCTGTAACAACAGCTAGTCCAAAATAATTGCCAAATATCTCCTCCAAATGCAAGCATGCATTTTTTACTATGAAAAGTGCAAGATGTTATTGTCACACTAGAGATCACAAAGCAGTAACCATCCTAACAGTTTCCTGAAAGTCTTTTTACTCCCATCTACATCTGTTAGCACTGTGTGCACTGTGAGTGTGTACAGACTGAATGTTTAACTAATGAAGTTTATACAGCATGACAGATCAAATTATGCTCCTGTATAGGACTGGAGGATCTGACACACTTGTCTTTCCAAATACTAAAGTGCAGAAAAACCTCCTTCAGGAAAAATAGTTGACAGTGAAATGGCACAAATCAACATTTCAGACACTGGGAAATATTTGGACCTTCAGGTCAGTTTTAGCAATGACCTGTAAAGGGGAGAGCTCTGTAGAGCTGCTTCTGCAATGACATTTCATGACCAGAAGGTCTTCTGCTGTAATGGCACAAATGAAAGATCATCGCCACATTCACTAGTTCAGTGTCTGTCACCTGAGCAGAGGGATGCAGCCCTGGAACATGCATAGCTGGCTGCTGAGTGGAGGTCCCCTGGCATAAAGCACTCTTTTAGGAGTCAGTGCTCTAAGCTACAATGTAGGTAGAGTTTCAAGGCAATTGAGAATGGGAATTCTGGCAGGAGCTCCCTTCCTGAGCCACTGCACTGCCCAGCTGGGGGAGCTGGAATCTCATGTTGCCCTCTCTTGCAGCCACCAGAATAAGAAAAGCAGTTGAGTGAGCATCCCACTCATGTGCTAGTCTTCTGCAGCTCTGCAGGTAGCTTGTTAGCCATTACAGTGATACAACTTTTGATTTGGGCAGGTGTGTTGATCTGCTTGATGGTATGAAGGCTCTTCAGAGGGACCTGGACAGGCCGGATTGATGGGCTGAGGCCAATTGTATGAGGTTCAACAAGGCCAAGTGCCTATACTTGGGTCACCACAACCCCTATGCTACAGGATACAGGCAATGTACAGGCTTAGGCACAGTTTAGATGGGATATTAGGAAAAATTTCTTCACTGAAAGGGTTGTCAGACATTGGAACGGGCTGCCCAGGGAGACTGTTGAGTCACCGTCCCTGGAGGTTTTTAAAAGACATCTTTTCCAACCTAAATGTTTCTATGATTTTATGATCTCTACACAGCCAAAGACAAAGCATCACAGGCTCCCTATTCAGACCCATCATAGTGTGTATTTTTAACTAGTAAAAGGAGTATTTAATACATGGAATCTATACAAGAGTGTAAGTGGCAGGAAATAGATTCAGCATGCTAATTCTTATGAACCAAATGAGAAAAATTTAACCTGTACGTATACTGACATGTGAGTTCAGTGCAAGAAGCTGAGAAAGTTTTCAGGTACTCTGCTGAGTTACATTCTGTCATTGAAGCCTCATTTGAGTTGTACAAGATCCTTATTGCCATTTCTATACCTAGTTTGAAGTCAGGCAAAGCTGTTTCTTTTCTGGATTAAGCAAGCTTTGAACTTCTGTGAGCTCTGCTTGGAGTACACGTCAGCTACTAAGCCACTGTGCAAATTATTTTTGAATCCATGAATGAAAATCAAAAAGTACTGGAACATATTATCTCCTTGCTTTCTAGATCTTGTTATAAACTGTCTGTTTAGGAACTGCAGTTTTGTAGCTTTTATTCTTCTGCAATTAACTGAGATAATAAAAATGAATTCTTTTCAAGGGATAGTTCTATTTTCTGAAGGATTTTGCTAGCAGCAATATAAGTTGTAAACAGTGCCTTTAATGTGCCACACATGCATCAAGGATACATGATCCCTTTCAGCACCCATAGTGACATAAACTTCAGACTTTAGCCTTCCAGCTACAACAAATCAAACATACTGAATTTTGGTTACCACCTAATGAAGTAATATTATTTTTCATTAAAATAAAAGCAATCTTGAAAAAAAACTGTTTATTTTATTCCACAAAAGAATTTATGCTATGTTATTATTTCTCATGTTACTTACATAATTCACTGTACAAATAGTTAATTTGCATTATAAGGGACTGGCCAAAATGCTCTCTGTCTAGGAAATAGTACACTCATTCAATTAGAGTTGGAGAGCATAAGAAATCCCTTTTGACATATTTTTTCAGCCTTCACATCAGTATCGGATCTCAAGTTCCCACATAGAGTACAGGCATATCGAAAATATATGCATGTAGCGTTATATGCACTATTCAGAAAAATGCTCACCAGCTCTAGCTAGTAGCATAATATGCACTTAATATCTGTATAATCATCTTCAATTTCCAGTTTAACAGAGCAAACCAGTACACTGAGGTACATATTATTCCAGCTGGTATTCCACTGACAAATGCAGAATCAATATACGTAGTAAATGCATACATAAACATACATATTCTATATATATGTATCTCAGTACACACAAACACATATGGATATATACATGCCTATATCCACAAACAGTAATACTTTATATTCCGTGATGGAAATCTCACCTAATAGTAATCTAGCCATTCTTTTATAATCTTTATTATTTGACAGTTTATATAATAGTTTGAACAAGAAATGTGTGAGATCTGTTATTATACAACAATCTCAGTGTGTCATGACCTAGTACACTCCTCCAAAGAAGAGTGAAGTGCGAAGAAATGTAGTTAAGCAATAACAGTTGTATCAACACAGTCAGCTTTGCCACTCAACTTGTTTACACAAACTTAAACTGGCTGTAAATCAAAACCAAAAAAATCAGGCAGCAGTATTTGGTACACTTAAATTCTCTCTTGCTTTTAAGAAGCAAGCAGATCTTACTTTAGGGTTCCTTTTCTGCTGTTAATCAGTTCTTCTTTCCAGAAGTATTCACAAACACTTGTCCAAGACAAATTCTGGGAACAAGAGAAAATCTAAGATTCAGTTGGTATTCAATGGCAATTCAGACACTGGATGACATTCTCAGTCAGAAGGCCAACGGAAGACTGGGCTGTTGCTTACAAACCAAGAAACATTCTCAGTGACCTTCAACTGAAATATAAACCAGAGATTTTTTTATTATTGTTCTGGAACTATTCAGGATATTTTTTCTACATAAGAAAACTGTAAGCCTCAGAGACAGAAGCGATTTTAAGTGCCTTGCTTCCTTTGTTATCTGTGATATAACTTGCTTTGACATAAAGTAAAACTGTAGGTGACCACAAGCAAAAAGGTTTGCAAAAAAATCATCATTTTCCTTAGGACTAGATGCAAAACATTAAAATATATCTGTAGCTCAGGAAAAGAAAGTTTCAGAAGATTAAATATTGATCAAGAAGGCAAAAAACATCTACCTGATAACTTTTTTAAGAAGACTTAGACTTATTTTTAATTCTCGAAGAGAAATGCAGGGAAAACATTTAAATAATTTTGTGGCAGGTTTATTGATATTTCTTTCATCATGAAGGTAACTGAAACTCCTAAGAAAATAAACTTTCATCAGGATGTTTTCTGTGTGTTAACTGGAAAGAATTGGAAAAATGAGTTTAACGAGGCATTTGCTGAGGGCCTAGTTACAGACAACTATTAGTGATGTACACTTTCACTGTTAATTCAAAACAGTTTACTCCAGTGATCCATAGGTTATATATGAAAAAGAATTGGATTAAAATGTACGTTGTCATTTTGCTTTTCCTGCATATGGTAACTTCAAAGCATGGAGAACTTGGAATAAACCCGCTTTTTCCTGCATGACTTCTGCTATGTGTCAAGTTTGAGCAAAGAACAGTGAAGCATGCTTATTAAACAGTAACAAATGTGTTTCCTAAAAATTTTCCACAAAGGACATAACTGTGAGAGGACATATGTCTTTGTACATCCCTTTAAAATCCATTTGAATGTTTATAATTGTTTTTAAGATTATTCTTCTGAACATCCCTGAAGGTTGCCTAAAGGATCCTTGGAGCTTGAGTATAAGCTACCCATGTTGCCCTGGAAGTCAGTGGAGAACACAGATTGTAGGGAAACATGGATAAAAGTCTATGAAATCAGTACAGCAAAATCAAAAGGATTTTTTCTGAAGGAAATCTCAAATGAAAAGAAATTTAGATGTAACAATATATTTTTGTCCAATGTCTCCTTTAAACTAGCTCTGCAAAATTTGTCCTGGATTTGATCTAAAGCAAATGGCAGAACTATTTCATTTTAAACACAAGAAGCAGCATTCTCAGGGTCCATTGAAGAAAATGTATTCTGACCCTATTTTCAGTTTGCAGCCAAACTTTACATTTAAGAAAAGTTACTATGCTAAGAAAAGTTCCATCCTAAGACAATAGGAGTCTAGCAAAATTGGATACAGTCCTGAATATTAAGATAAGGTAAGGTTTATTTTAATTAATGAGATATTTTAGCTGAATTGTTGTTTTCTTCTTCATGTATAAGTTTCTCTTCATTCAGTAATAAAAATGGCAAGGTTTCATTCCACAGAAAGAAATTTTTTTTTTTAATATTTGGCTGATGTTATATGTGAATGCTATATTGATCTTTGACCCCACACTTTTGCTAAGCTGGGCCATTATCCTTAAAGTGAACATGTGTTGATATTGTGTGTGGGGTATTCTTGTGACATCAAAGAAACCTGCATGATACTCATCCAACTATAGTTTTTACCCATTTTTTTCCCTAGACCTTTTTTCCTTCTTTTTTTGTTACATTTCTTCACAGCTGACCCAGTATTTTTGATTCTGTACAAGAGTCAGTATCCTAGACATCCCAGGGATTTGAATGACTAGTATAATGCCTGCATGAGAGATGAGAAGCAGAAGGATATTGTTGAACCTTTAAAGAAAGCTTGACATTTTCCTGGCCCTCAGCAGCTTCAGTATTGAAGCTTTTGCAACTTTCAACCCTTTGATTTATGAGCAAAAATGTAGCAGATCTTGGCCATTATGGAATCATAAAAGTCCTCTATATCTTCCCATTCCATTTTTACTAAAAGAAAAAAAGTTAACAACTCCTTTCCTGTTCTGCATCTTTCTGCTTTCTGGATATTTTTCTATTTTCTGAATGGAAGATTATTCAGGAAATATTTTATTTTTGTCAAAATATTTTGAAGGTTTTTAGATGTTAACTCTAATTTCAAAAGTTTCTAAAAAGTTTCTTGGACATGGTTTTGAATTCTGAAGTCAAAAACTTAAGTACAAATTTAACTGTATAAGTTAAACTGATAGCCATTTTGCTGAGAAGAAAGGCCAATAAAGAACAACTTTGAAAATCACAAAACAGTAAGGTAAGTATGACAAGTGCTGAAAATATACTGAGATCTGTACTGGTTTTGTAGGAGTGACATCTCATGGAGTTTCAATCCACCTAAGAAGAAAAAACATGATTAGAATTAAAAGCTTACTAGTTTAGTGTAACTGTTTCTGCTTCAAGTAGTCTACGGGACTTTTTTTAATGTAATCATCTGTTGCTGGCAATAGTGATAGCAGTATTGCTGTATCACAGCAATAACGAAATGTATATAAACTTTTTAATGGAGGAAGCATTTATCTTTTCTTAACATTCATCATTGTTCTTGTTTGTAAATGATGTCTAGAGACTCATGCAGTTTATCCCAGTAGTACTCTCACTGCAATCAACAGTAAAATTTACAGCAAATGCACTGAAGGCAAAATGAGACAAATCCTAGCAGAGCATCTCTATGGTCAGTGGGGCCACTTTACAACAAGTACATTAATTATATTAATTACATTGCCTGTATCTGTGCCTCTGTTCACAGAGAAAAACAAGCTGCTCTTTTCCTAGAAATTTAGTTCCTAATTGGTCTTACGCTAGTAAATTCTGACCTTCAATCGGATGTACTGATTTTGGTCTAATTTCACACTAATATTCAAACTAGGCTGAAAAGTAGGCTGACTTCTACAAGTGCACGCAGGCCCTGATTCGAAATAATTTTTATTCCTTTTTCTTTTTGTATTTTCTGAATAGAAATTGACAAAAACAACCCTTCTAGCTGAAGCTTACCCTATTTGCCTTTGTTGATTTTTCAGAAGTTACCCCTTCCAAATCACTTAGTCATTCAGTCTTTCAAAGTCTAACAATATAAGAAGCTATGAAAAATAATTTTCCATCATGCCATGCCTCTTCTAATATTCTAGTCAATGTTCCAGTTGGACTGTAAAAATTCACATGAAGGCCTGTAAGAGCAAGAGAACTGAGACTTATGTACCTCCCACAGAAGTACGTTATTGGTTTTTGAAAGAGTGAAGAGGAAACATATTTCTGACTCTACACTGCAGCTCTGAACAAAAAGAAAAATATATATATTCAGAATCTCCTAACTTGATACAGAAAGAACAAACTTTTGAAACCTAGAAAAATCATAAAATCATAAAAAAGTCCTAAGAATCATAAGCCCATAATCATAAGTTTTTAGGCTGGGTCGCTGGATCATGTGTTTTAGCACTTAACAGCAACACTTGAAAACTCTGGAAGCAATTCAGCTGCACATGCATGAAAATCTAGGGTCTTTTGAGGCATCCTATGGAATCATTTGTCTTCCAGCTGCTGGTCTCAAAGGATGTGGGACTGTCATATTTCACAGAGAACACACAGATGTCTAGAATCCTCCTAAGTATTTTAAGTGGCACTTCTGTTTATGAAAGTAAAAGCCTTATATGGGGTTTAGATGCACTATTCGAAGTTGGAAAGCCAAACAGGAAATAGTTACTCAAATGCCTCAAATTTTGGGTGTTTTGTTTGTGTGTCTGCTAGTTTGTTTTACAAAAAAACCCCAACACATCTATCAGCACTTAGAAAGTTATTATAATAGGCTGCAATATAAATTAGCCTGCAAATAAGATCTGAGGTACATGAGAGAGCAGTTGTCTTCTGAACATGTTCCATTATAAACTAGTTCAAATCAATTGAAATATTGCTCTATACACCAAGTAACAAGACTGAGCAAGATACATATGGAAAAGCCTCAATTTTTAGTATAAGCCAGCATACCATGTACAGGTGTCATTAGATGTGCGATTATTTCCTAATACGCTGTTAACCTGGATGCTGTCTGAGACATCCAGAGAGACAATCAGATACATAAATTCTGATGAAGAACAGTTTGAAAAGTTCTTTGTCTGAAATTCTTCATGACTTCTACATTTCCTCCAGTACTCTGCCTATTGCTACCAATAATCCATATTATAAGATAAAATCTTTCAGCAAATACAACAAGGCAATTAATGAGTTTGAGTAGTATGGGAGTTCACAAAAGCTCATAGAAGTCCAAGGAAAGACCTTATTGACATAAGTTTATTTGTACCATATCCAAAATCAAAAAAATAAATACTACACTGCTATATTTCTCCCCATTTACAGGGCCTCTTAATATCATGAGGGTGAGCTTCGTACAAAAAGATGGCAATCAGATTCATTTAAAACTGAAAAATTGAGATTACAATAAGAAACAATATCATAGAACTCATCATACTTCAATTGACATATTGAGAGAAAATTCTTAAGACCCTACCTGAAACTAGAAATCTTTGTGTTTAATATTCGACAGATGAATTTCTGAAAGCAATATAAATTTCTTTGCATATGATATCTGAATTTGCCCATCTCCCTTTCTTTCCAATTCTCCATTCTATCTTACCCAATTTTTTAGATCTTTTCCAGACAGATTCACTGCCTTGTATCGACAAATTTTTGGTGTTCCCGAGTGAGTTAACATGCTTTTACTCTCTTTCATTTTGCTTCTGACTCCTTTAGGCAAAACCAGTGCCTCCCTATCACACTAGAATGTCAAGAGACTTTATTAATAAATTAAATAAATTGGATTGGGGTCTCTAGATATAAAACACTGTAATCATAGCAGTATATTTCATACACTCCTATAACAAAAAGAGACCTTGTAAAAAAACAAAACCATGAAGGGTTATCTTTAGGGGTGTGCTGGTTTTGGCTGGGATAAAGTTAACTTTCTTCATAGCAGCTAGTATGGGGCTGTGCTTTGGATTTCTATCTGTTAAAAGTTACAGGTCAACATTAGTTTATTTGATCTGCACCATGCTCTTTTTTTTGCTGTACTTGTTAAAGATTGGTGTGCACTTTTTTGGTTTGCTGTGCTCTGCAGTGATTAGTGATGTTTTGCCTGGGAGATTTGTTTTTAAAACACTGACCCTGAGCTGGGTAATCTGGTGTTTGGTCTCTGCACTGAAGCCATTACTGTACTTTGGGTACCATCTCCATCTCATGGAGATATTTAACAATTATACTCCTTCCTCTGAGAGTTTTTTGTGGAGGAAATACAGAACAGCACCCTTGCTACCTTCTTTTGTGATGTTGTCTCCCTAGTTACAATGACTTCTCAGTATCTTGAACATCCTTGGGTAGTTAAAATACTTCTATTGGTATTTCTTAGAAATATTGCTTCAGTTTTGTCTAAGCTTAACAAGCAATTTAGGAATATGACCCAGGCTCTGTGAGAGTATGGTCATGGGTGGCATGACATGTGGGATAATATGGGCAGGTATCTAGAGAACTTCTCACCTCCAATGGTCTGGAACTTCACTCCTGAACAACTATAGGATCCTGATGAAGTGGTAGAATGTTTGAAAAAAAAATGCCATGGCTACTCCAGAGAGGCACAACTTACCGCGCTGTGCTGGGCCCTGGCCGGTATCTACCAAGCACTGCTCAATACTATGCAGCACCCCCAGGAAGAAGAGAGGGGAAACCAACCAGGCACTGTATCAGTCGCCCCTATAATGAAAAAAAAACAGTGGAAGCAGAAGTCAGCTCATTTAGTAAGGGATGTAGAAGCTTCTCCTAAGAGGGAGCAGAAGAAAGAATCAGAAGAGGCAGCCTGTTCTGTGGCAGAGCAGTCACAAGAACAGGAGGAGGAAGAGACTGAGATAATCAGTGAGACAGAAACCACCCGCTCCCTATCCCTAAGTGAGCTGTGAGGCATGCGAAAAGATTTTAGTCGTCAACCAGGTGAGCTAATTCTCAGCTGGTTGCTTCGATGCTGGGATATTGGGGCCAGTAGTCAGGAATTAGAGAGTAAGGAAGCCCGGCAGCTGGGATCCCTTGCTAAGGATAAGGCCATTGACAAAGGGATTGGAAAAAAGGCAGGAGTCCTCAGTCTCTGGCGGCGACTCCCGTCAAGTGTGAAGGACAGGTATCCCTTCAAGGAAGAACCCGCAAATTCTCGAAGGAAATGGACCAACATCGAGGGGGGCATCCAGTATCTGAGAGAATTAGCTGTGTTGGAGGTGATCTTAACGACCAGGCATGCAAAGACCCGGATGAAATCCAGTGCACACGGTACCTGTGGCAAAAGTTTGTACGCAATGCAGCGACGTCATACACCCACCTTGGTGACAATGAGCTGGACAGACACTGAGGCACCAACTATAGATGAACTGGCCAGACAACTCCAAGAATACGAAGATAATCTTGCTCCCTCCATGTGTTCTTGTATCTAGGCCGTGGACAGACACAGACTGACCCAAAACATGTTTGAGCAAGCTGAGAAGGGTAGGTTTTCCTCATCCACTCCAACCAAAACCTCGGCTATTAAGAGTCAGCTTTTCCCTGTTCAATCAAAAGGGTACCAGTGGCGCACACCATGTGCAACCCTGTGGTTCTTCCTGCGTGACCAGAGGGAGGACATGAGGAAGTGGGATGGTCAACCTACCTGGAGACTAGAAGCTCAGGTGCAGGAACTGCAAGGGAAAAGAGCAGCAAAAAAGCATCCATGCAGGAAAATTACTGCTCCAGTGTCTGTTGGGCAGAGTAGAAGGGCTGACTGTACTTTTGATCCTGATGAAGGGACTTCTGTTTTGCACACACAAAAACCAAGTAATGAAGACACAGACCAATAGTAGAGGGACCCTGCCTTCAGTCAGGCAGAGGAAAGGGACTATGGGGTTTCCTGGACTGTGTGGATTCGATGGCCTGGCACATCAGCCCCACAGGAGTATAAAGCTCTAGTGGACACCGGTGCACAGTGTACTCTAATTCCATCAGATTACAAGGGGGCGGAATCCATCTGTATTTCTGGAGTGACAGGGGGATCCCAAGAACTGTCTGTGTTGGAGGCTGAAGTAAGCCTAACTGGGAATGAGTGGCAAAAGCACCCTATTGCGACTGGTCCAGAGGCTCCATGCATCTTTGGCATAGACTATCTCAGGAAACGGTACTTCAAAGACCCAAAAGGGTACTGGTGGGCTTTTGGTATAGCTGCTTTGAGTACGGAGGAAATTAAACAGCTGTCTATCTTGCCTGGTCTCTCAGAGGATCCTTCTGTGGTGGGGTTGCTGCAAGTTAAAGAACAGCAGGTGCCAACTGCTACCATGACAGTGCACCGGCGACAATATCGCACCAATCGAGACTCCCTGGTTCCCATCCATAAGTTGATCCATCAACTGGAAAGTCAAGGAGTGAATAGTAAGACTCATTCACCCTTTAACAATCCCATATGGCCAGTGCAAAAATCTAACAGAGAGTGGCGGTTAACCGTGGACTATCGAGGCCTGAATGAAGTCACACCGCCGCTGAGTGTTGCCGTACCAGACATGCTAGAACTCCAGTATGAACTGGAGTCAAAGGCTGCCAAATGGTATGCAACAATAGATATCGCCAATGCGTTTTTCTCGATCCCTCTGGCAGCAGAGTGCAGGCCACAGTTTGCTTTCACATGGAGGGGTATCCAGTACACCTGGAATCGATTGCCCCAGGGGTGGAAACATAGTCCTACCATTTGTCATGGGTTGATACAGAGTGCACTGGAACAAGATGAAGCTCCAGAATACCTGCAGTATATTGATGACATCATTGTGTGGGGCAACACAGCGGAGGAAGTGTTTGAGAAGGGGAGAAGAATAATCCAGATTCTCCTGAAAGCTGGTTTTGCTGTAAAGCAAAGTAAGGTCAAAGGGCCTGCACAGGAAATTCAAGCTTTCTTAGGTGTTGTGGGTTTCTGGAGAATGCATATTCCAGGTTATAGTCTGATCGTAAGCCCTCTCTATCGAGTGACCCAGAAGAAGAAGGGCTTTGAATGGGGCCCTGAGCAGCAGCAAGCCTTTGAACAAATTAAACAGGAGATAGTTTGTGCAGTAGCACTTGGGACAGTCCAGGGAGGACAAGATGTGAAAAACGTGCTCTACACCTTAGCCGGGGGCAACGGGCCCACCTGGAGCCTCTGGCAGAAAGCACCTGGAGAGACTCAAGGTTGACCTCTAGGGTTTTGGAGCTGGGGATATAGGAGATCTGAAGCCCGTTACACTCCAGCTGAAGAAGAAATAATAGCAGCATATGAAGGAATTCAAGCTGCTTTAGAAGTAGTTGGTACTGAAGCACAGCTCCTTTTGGCATCTCGATTGCTTGTGTTGCGCTGAATGTTCAAACAGAGGGTCTCCCCTACGCATCATGCAACTGATGCTGCATGGAGTAAGTGGGTTGCACTGATAACGCAACGGGTTTGCATGGGTAAACCCGACCACCCAGGAATCCTGGAAGTGATCACGGACTGGCCAGACGGCCGAAACTTTGGAGTGTCGCCAGAGGAGGTGACTCGCGCTGAAGAGGCCCCTCTGTATAATAAATTACCAGAGACTGAGAAGCAATATGCCCTGTTTACAGATGGATCCTGTCGTATTGTGGGAAAACATCGAAGGTGGAAAGCTGCTGTGTGGAGTCCTATGCGACAAGTTGCAGAAACTGCTGAAGGACAAGGTGAATCGAGTCAGTTTGTAGAAGTGACAGTCGTTCAGCTGGCTTTAGATATTGCTGAACAAGGGAAATGGCCGGTACTTTATCTCTATACTGACTCATGGATGGTGGCAAATGCTCCATGGGGGTGGCTACAGCAATGGAAGCAGACCAACTGGCAGCACAGAGGTAAACCCATCTGGTCTGCTGAATTATGGCAAGATATTGCTGTCGGGGTAGAGAACCTGGTTGTAAAAGTATGTCACGTAGATGTTCACATACCCACCTGAGCGGGTGGACCAGGCTGCTAGAATTGAAGTGGCTCAGGTGGATCTGGATTTGGAAAGTAAGAGTGAGCTATTTATAGCTCAATGAGCCCATGACACATCAGGACTTTTAGGAAGGGATGCAAAATACAAATGGGCTCGTGATCAAGGGGTGGACTTGACCATTGATGCCATTGCACAGGTTATCCATGAATGTCAAACATGCACCATAATCAAACAAGCTAAGCGGCTAAAGCCTTTTTGGTATAAAGGACGATGACTGAAATATCAAAACGGGGAAGCCTGGCAGGTTGATTATATCACAGTACCACGAACCCACCATGGGAAGCAGCATGTGCTTACAATGGTGGAAGCAACTCCTGGATGGATGGAAACATACCCCGTGACCCATGCCACTGCCCGGAACACTATCTTGGGCCTTGAAAAGCAAGTTTTATGGCAACACGGCACCCCTGAAAGAATTGAATCAGACAACGGGACTCATTTCCAAAACAATCTCGTTAACACCTGGGCCAAGGAGCATGGCATTCACTGACTGGGTGTATCACAACCCCTACCATGCACCAGCCGCCAAGAAAATTGAACGATACGATGCACTGTTAAGAACTACACTGAAAGTGATTGGTGCTGGGACATTCAAGCATTGGGATACACATTTAGCAGAAGCCACTTGGCTAGTTAACACTAGAGGCTCTGCCAGTCGACCTGGCCCTGCCCAATCAAAACCCCTGTGCACTGTGGAAGGAGATAAGATCCCCGTAGTACATACAAAGAACTTGCTGGGAAAACCAGTCTGGGTTATTCCTTCCTCAGGAAAAGGTAAACCTATTTGTGGAGTTGTTTTTGTTCAAGGACCTGGTTGCACTTGGTGGGTAATGCAGAAGGATGGCGGAGTCCAATGTGTACCTCAAGGTGATTTAATTCTGGGTAAAACTAATCCATAATTTGAGTTATATGTTACAGGAATTCCTATAGCAGGAACCACCTGAACCAATGAAGGACAAGCCTTACAAGAAGCAGTGCAAGTGCAGCAGTGACCTGACCTGAGCTGGCTGTGGTGCCCAATAACTCCATGCAATACAACATCTCTCTTGTCCTGAGTGGCCACCATAACAGATGGAGCCCAAAGTCATGGACTAAATGAACTCAATGGACATTTGTGGACATTTTACAGCTATTTCACAGGGGTGGTCCATAGACTAAGGGAATGATATCTGGCTACTGTAACAAAGGATGGGAAGGGTGATGGTAGGAAATGAGAACGTTTCGGATAGTGTGAGACCTGAGCATGACGTAAATGGTATCGAATAAGGGGTGGTGAATGTGCTGGTTTTGCCTGGGACAGAGTTAACTTTCTTCGTAGCAGCTAGTGTGGGGCTGTGTTTTGGATTTGTGCTGGAAACAATGTTGATAAAGCAGGGATGTTCTAGTTACTGCTGAGCAGGGCTTTCACAGCGTCAAGGCCTTTTCTGCTCCTCACACTGCCCCACCAGTGAGTGGGCTGGGGGTGCACGGGAAGTTGGGAGGGGACACAGCTGGGACAGCTGACCCCAACTGACCAAAGGGGTATTCCATACCATATGACGTCATTCTCAGCATATAGAGCTGGGGGAGGAAGAAGGAAAGGGGGGACATTCAGAGTAATGGCGTTTGTCTTCCCAAGTAACCATTATGCGTGATGGAGCCCTGCTTTCCTGGAGACGGCTGAACACCTGCCTGCCGATGGGAAGTGGTGAATGAATTCCTTGTTTTGCTTTGTTTCCCTGCGTGGTTTTTGCTTTACCTATTAAACTGTCTTTATCTCAACCCATGAGTTGTCTCACTTTTACTTTTCCGATTCTCTCCCCCATCCCACCTGGGGGGAGTGAGCGAGCGGCTGTGTGGTGCTTAGTTGCCGGCTGGGACTGAACCACGACAAGGGGGAAGGCAATGCCACTTTTATTCAAAAGTTTGCTACGCTTTACTACTGACATGAGAGGAAGTTTGTTCACAGATCTACATATTAAATGAACACCAAGAAAAACACTACCTGATTCAAAATCCCTGAAAAAAAATTTGAATGAATGCTTATATGTCTACATAGATTACATAATGATTCAGATAATTTATGAGATAAATTCCTTTTTGAAGCTCAGATTGTAAGGGAATTACTGTCTCAGATATGCAATATGTAAATAGGATTATGGTCAAAAGACGTGATGACTGAGTAGGAGTTTCTGTAAAAGGTGAAGCCTGGGTTTTACATTTTTGCCCCTGATTTGAATGCTATAGCTCGTACTTCAAGTGAGACACTTGTGCTGTAAGGAACCAAATCATGAAGACAGAGAGAGGGGACACAACATCAACCATAACATCTTTCTAGCCCATTATCTTCTCTAACTATGGCACCATGGAAAAACACAACAACAGGGTAAAATTATAGTGTTATTTCTTCCAAACCTTCCCCCTCTGGGAAGCCTCTTTCAGGTGCTTCCTGATCCAGATGCATCCTGTCATTTTGTATAACAGCCCTTACATTTTTTCCACCATTAATTTCCCTCATTGCACTTTCTACACCCATGTTAATTTTTAGCATCTGAAATGTCTGTTGGCACTTCCTCCTGTTTACTCTGAACCTGCTATTTTCTAGTTCTAGGTGATGTCCACACTTTATCATATTTGGAGAGACTATGGACATTCCTTCCCTTTTCTATGTTACGCACAACTTTGGCGTCCTCCTGCTTTTCCCTTTTTATCTTTTCTAGACTGGAAAATTCTAATCTATTCACGAACTTCTTTAATCACTCCCCATCTGGAAGGCATTTTGTATCTGTGATTTTCTTAACAGCACCTCTCTATATTTTTTCCTGTTCTACCACATCCTTTTTCAGATAGGATGTGAAAGGAATGGGGAAAGATATGTGCATTGCACTGACCACATGATTGCATCATGGACTAAATCAAGTGTAAACATGCTTTCCATTTTGTTCCGTGTTCTCTTCTGGCAGTTCCTCACATTGGGTTTATTTTCTGGGTGGCAATGAACTCTGAAGAGCACATGAGCACAGAGGGCTGGAAACTCAAGTCCTCTTGGGAGCTAGACCATATGATTATTTTGGTAGTGTGTGTCCCTGCACCAGTGCTCAGGCATCCTCCCTGATGCAATCTCAAAATACAGATCCTGTTCTAACTCATCTCATCCTCTGCTACAGCTGCTGTTTTGCTGAGGTCTTTCTGTGTTAAAGAGCAAATTGGAATCTTCTGTTTTCTTTCTGCCATTCCTCAGTCTCTCATTTTGATGACTTTAAACAACTGAACTCTTAAAATATCCCAGTTTTCTGAGTTAATAGTCTCTCACTAAAAAAGCATTTTCCCATTGATATTTTGCAATATCTTTCCTGCATCCTCTCCAAAATTTTTTTGAAAGATGAACATCCATAGTGATCAAAATTCTCACTAATAAAACCCCTATTCAGTAGCAATGCTTATTAATGACTGGTTTTGGAAGCTTGTCAAATAATTATATGGTTAATCAATTTAACAATTTTTTTGTTATTTTTATTGATGCAGTCCAAGACAATTTATTTACACCTTGTAGTAAATTAACATAGCATACATTTACTTCTGCTAGTTATCTTTACTCATTAAATCTATTTTCTAAAAATCTATAATGAGATTCTTGAACCAAAACACTTCTACGTAAAGCAATGTTGACTGACATTAAGTGCCTCCATACAAGAATTCATGCAGAAAGAAACATGGAGGGGCAAAAAGGGACAGCAGAATGAAGGGAAGCATGGAGATACTTGGGATCTCTTAGCTCTTCAGGTAAATACGTAGCATGGATTTAAACTAGAGAAAATTGTTTGACTAGTACATTTGTAGCTTGTATTTATAAGGCTAACTCCATTCATTTCAGCAGTTTCACTGCCTTACCTCAATTGATTATCTAGCTTTAGACAGTTAGGCTTTTGTCTTGCTCCCGTTGGACCAGTTTCTTGTTGTATTAAGTCACAATATTTGTGAAAACTGTCTTTGACTGAAAATGACAACCAGATAATAAGAAGTGGAGTTTGCAAATTGAAAGCATAGTCTGAGAATTTGGGAAAAAACCCCCAAACTACTGAGGTCTAATTCTAATTTTAGGCATGAAATTTTACCAATTAAAAACATATTAAGCATGCATACGTACATTATTTATCATTTTTAGTAAAAATTTATAATCGTCACTTGATAAAGTAACAATGAAGAGAAATGAAAACTAGTCCAACCATTTAGGTATTAGAAATCTTTCATTAGAGTCTTTGAGTAGAAAACTATTTCTGACTGAGATGTTGTGAATTTTTACAGCAATAGTTTTACACCTAAGGTGTTGTCTTCTTCATGCAGAGGCAGCAATGAGATGGAAAACAGAGACAACAGAAACTTATAAACTTGAAGAAAAATAAGCCTTAAGCTAATTTACCACAAAATGATTAATGTCTTAAACAGGATTCAGAGGTTTCAGAATTAATCACTTCATCACCAGATTATAGAATACTTAATGGGAGATGTAATTGTAAAGAATGAAAATGAGTAAAATAAAAATGTTTGACTGAGATACTTCTGAGATAATAGCTATTCTGTAAAGACAAATCCAGTCATTTAGGAGATTCTCATATGTAATTCTTCAAACCCTGTGTTTGACCAAGATAATACAGTTTTGATTTTTTTTTCTTACTACATACAGTATTCTTGAAGATTGTGTTTGTAGATAGTATTTGCAGACAAACACGTATAAAAAAGTCTCTTGTACCAAACAGATAATCATAGTCTTAGGGCTAAACTGGAGTATTTTGTTCTTTCAAATACTAGAGTTAGTATGACAATGTTCGTGGTCTATTTCAGCAGCAACTCTTCTCAGACCACTCCCACTGATGTATTAACTTGCTTACTCTTCCACATAAAGAAAGTGCACCCCTCCTTCAGCCTTCCTCTCATCTGGTTCTAATGCTCTTTTTAAATTTATTTGATGCCATTGTTTTCATATATTCTAACCATCATCTCCTTCCCATAGCTTCTGGCAGCTGTATTTGTCTTATTGTCATCAGAAATGATAAAGAATTCCATTTATTCATTTACAATGTTATCTTCAAAATCTTTACAGCATGAGATCAAATCCCGCAAGTTTTCTTTTCTCGGTGATTACATGTAACTCCCATCATATCCATTGATATTTCCTATTTCCAACAATTATTTCCTTTTTAGTTAGTTTCTAACTTATTTTTTTTTTTAAATCCAAAATTCTGTTTGCAATCTCACTGCTTTCTCTCCATTGCAGCAATGTATATTAGCATGATGCCTCCCTAGGTAATACTCCTAATTAAATACTTATTAACATTAACTTGTTTAACTAATGTTACCAGTTTCTGTGTTAAACTGCATTTTATCCTACTTGTGTAAATTTATTCCCCAACTGGGGCAGATATCCCAGTCATCAAATCTTGGAAGACTATCTTCTTTTAACCAATATAAAAAAAGGCATCACTTATTTTACATTTTGAAGGAACTACAGATGCGTTAAAAAAATAAATAAGCACACTTTTATCTTTTAAAGGAAAACAAATGGCTTTGGACACATCTACAATTAACTAGACCAGCCCACAATGTCTGAACCTCATAAATTAAGTGTCTGTTTGCTCATTTTCCTTTTGGTAAGGCTAAGTAATGACAGACCTATGCCATTTTGAGCAGACATGTTGTGATTTTTTGTTCTTCACAGTGAAAACAAACAAAAACAGGGAAAAACCTGATATTTTTTTCTAAACAAAAATAGCTAGTAAGTGGATAAATACATTATTTGCACAGTTCTGCATACAAGAGTTCTTTAAGGTTCACAGACACACCTGTAGAGCTGTGCAAATAAACGTTTTTTTCAGCTCAACAACAATACCAGTTTTAAAGTAACATTAAAACTTATTAGTACAGAAAGTAACACCATCCTCTCCAATGGGAGAAGAAATGCATATGTGGGATGTAACTGCCTTCAATGTCAAGCAGGAAGGATGGGATGATGTGAGAGAAAACCCATGCCAGAAGCTCTTTGGACTGTGTTCTCTTGCCCCCTGGAATCACTGGCATACAATCTTTGATGGTTTACAAAAGCTTTCAGGAGGGTATCCCTCTTCACTTTTTGGTCTGTGGCACTGACTATGCATTCCCTGTCTAACCCATGACATTCTTCTGCTCAGTTTCCACAGGAAATAGGGTGAGATTTCAGCAAGAAGGAAAAATATTTTAATTTTTATACATTTTGAAAAGATATTAAAGTTTGTTTTTTTCCAAAGGGAATTAATCAAGTTTATCTCCCTTTTCCCTATTTAGGATTCAAAATTGCTTCTTGAGGCTTAAAAAGGCCTAAAAATAAAAATCAGAATTCCAGAAAGGACACCAGAAAGAAAGCAGAAATAGTGAGACAGGCTTTGCAAAATCTGTATTTGAGATGTTGATGCCAGTGAGTTGGCAAAAACAACTTTGATTGTCAGAAAAATCATTTTCTTGACAGGAGAGGATAACCCCAGTGGCTGTCATGCAGAAAAATCGGAGTTAATGGTCCACCATGAAATTCTTGTTTCAAAGGGGAGTTAATACTGGCAGCTCAAGTGAAAACAAGGACTTGCACACTAGATATCTCAAAAAACCAGACTCCCAGTTGTGTATGAGAAATACAAATTACCTGAATTCACATGTTTTCTTGCATCAATGGCCAAGTGGGTAAAATATAAACAAATAGGATAAATCTTTGAAATATTGAGGATGTAAACAGATAACAGAAAATATTTGGGGCTGTATTTACTCAAGAGACAAGTACAAAGATACCACTTTTGCACCCAGAGGTTTTCTTTTCAGGCCAAATTCTGACATAAAATATAATTATCTGATAGTTGCTTTAGCAGTCACAGGCCCACTGCCTTGGAGGTGACATGTATCCCCACCATTGCTAAATGAGAAAAAGCATGATATGAATAGTCACAAAGACTAAAAGAAGAACTGAATAAGGATTAACTGGAAACTTGAATGAATTTCTGTTGGTGAAGTGAGATAAAGCTGTATGGAGACTCTCAATTAATACACAGACTATTTTGGGTTACTGCATTTTGATTTTGCTTTGAGCAAGTATTCTGTTCAGTGAAAATAATCTGGGTACACACAAAGGATGTAAAGTGCATGATTCCCTTCCTGATAAGTTGAACTTTTGCACTGGCAAAGCCATTCTCTCATTAAAGGAACATTGCCAAGTGCAGTTGGTTATCTGCCCAAGTTCAGTGAGATATAAAATATAGGGTCATTTTTCATTTTCTTTTTTTCAGAGTGTAATATGCTGCCCACTCCCTACAATCAAAACCCAACCTAAATATTCAAAAGTCCTTCACAGTACCATTTTCTAAAAAGGAAGGCTTCTCTTTTGGTGGAATTTGGGCTGAACACACACTCAGTCTCACCTCAAGTTTATTCCTGTACAGAAACCCAGAGAACAGACTTCAAGTATTACCTTATAAAAAAGTCCTGTTGGTCTTTTCTAGTGTAAAAGGCCTAAAAGAAATAAAGAACATAAACTGATCATATGTGTTGCATTGAAGGCAAGGACAGCAATTAGAAACCTGGTTTCATGGAAGGTAAATTTTACCCTGAGTCTTTCTGCATCACTAAATCCAAAACCAAGATTTGTGTTGGCACTTTACACTAGGCTGATTTTCAACTAAACAAGCATGTGCAGAGAAGCAGAATAAAAGCAGGAAAATAGCTACTCAATAGCATGAGTCTCTTCTTTCCTAGTAAGTGTAGGCTCCTGCAACCTTACAGGCCCTCAAGAACTATTTTTTTTGCAAAGGAATCTCAAGCAGGTTCAAAGTGATGAACATTTTAAGAGCTATGAATTCATTTAAATTGTGATGAACATTTTTAAAGCTATAAATTAATTTAAATTGTATGTGCATCTTTTATCAGGGCCAGCATCTTTCACTTCCAGTTTTCACTGTGGCTTATATTTCCTGTACTTAAAAATGAGTTCTGTTGTGAAGTTTGCATAGTACATTATGTACTTGATGGATCAAGTTCACACTGAAGTCAATGAATTGGACTTTTCAGTAGGAACTATGATGAACATTGTTGTGATGACATAGTTCAAATTCTCTTAGAGGTATTATAGAGATAACCCGTATCTCACACAACCTGAACTTTGAAAGTACCAATGCTTAAAAAATAAGTCTTCAGTAAATCAGTATCATAAGGTGATCAACATAAAAGCAGAGAGCTACAGAGGTTTTGATAGATGGCTGGACCACAAGAAGCAAGGTTTGAAGTAGAAGAGCAAGAAGCAAAAGTTACTGAAGGAGAGGAAGGAAGCTGTGGTCAGACCACATAGGGGAGAAAATGAGCTTTTGGTTAAACTTCTGCTCTAATTACCCTCATATTTATTTAATCTTTACAGGTTCTGAATGACAAATTACTTTTTACCTATAAGCACAAGTTATAAATGCAAAACTGAAGTCCATGAATGGAGGTTATTTTCCATTTTTTGCACTTTAGGGGAAAAAATACTTACAAACTAATGTATTTGCATTATTGAATTAACTAAGTATTGTGCCATAGGCACTGTATTGACTAGATACTTAATGAGGGAGAAGTTAGGAAGGTGCTAAATCTACTAAGTCCCAGAAGAATAAACTTTCTAATCTCTGTCACTCAAAAAACAAAAAAACAACATTTTGTTCCTATTGCCTTGGGTGGGTATGACTCTAGATGATTCACTTTACCTCTTTGTGCTTCAGTTTCCCTATCCATGACATCCTCTCTAAAACTTTTCAGGATGTGGTGATAGGAAGAGCTAGCTAGTATTGCTACCAAGCCCTGAGTTCTGCTTGAGGAATTGTATGGATCAAATGAAACAGTATAAATACAGAAGGAGTGTTAGGAAGGATTTATTTCTGTGGTGTTGTAAAATGTAGACTTCTGTGCATTTTTTTTATATATGACTTACTTCACTGTCCTTCCTTTCAAACACTGAATTTTCTGTAAGTCAGTTTGTATTGGGGGGGAACGAGGGGTGGTGTGTGTTTTGTTTTGTTTTGTCTTGTTTTGTTTTGGTTTTGGCATTTCCCCTATATTTCTCTTAATAGCTTAATCTGTTTAGGAGCTCAGGAAATTTTATGGGGGTGAAGATTGGGTTTTTTGTTTTTTTAATCTTGAATCCGAGACATTTACACCTGAATAGCCAATATTGAAATGATGAGGTGTTGCAGGATGTAGCACTGGAGATGCAATACAGTTTAGTTATGCTGAAGCCTTATGACAGATCGCAGTGTAAAGCAAACATGTAAGTATGCAACAAGGATACAATTTTCTATTACAGTACTGTAAAGCCAAAATGCACTATAGAAGAATAATCATGCCTCTTGCCTTCCTCAAATCTGAAAAGGATGAAAGAAACTTGACAGCACTTCCTCTTCCTATTTTTAGAACAGCTGATCCAGAAAACAACGTGCAATTTAATGCTGCTAGTTTGGAATACCGTCCACATACAATCCTAGGAGAAAGCAGAAAATTCTTGCACACTCTCTATGGTAGAGCAAAACTCAAGTTTGCTAGCATCCATATGGTCTTTGTGTATGAGATTAACAGAATCTTCATTTTGAAAACCTTAAGAAAACCACTGATTTGCCTTGGAGCTGTATATGTCTTCTACTCCCTTATCACACTCTCACAAGGCTTTTTCTTTTCCATTTCTAATTTCACTTTAAGGGTTGAAGTGCATTTTTCCATTTGATTTGCTCTCAAACTTTGCTAGAGCAAGATGTAGGCCCTCAAATAGACTTTCATTAATTTACACTTAATTTCTCACCCTCTTGCCTCTTAGGGAGTTGCAAATCATTTCTTTTTTCATTCCTCTTAAACTCCCTGCTTATTCACAATATCTTTCTTGAACTGCTTATTCACTCATTTGGGTTTACATGCTCCCTGTAATCTTTTCCCTTTCTTGGGATACACAACTCCTAATAGTTTTAATAGTTTGACTGCAAGAAATTCCAGGCCTCTTTCACATTCAGGTCCCTGAGCTCGTCAGTCCTACCAACTTTACTAACGATTCCTTCAGTTCATCAAAGTTTGCCCTCTTTTAAAATCCAGAACCTTAGTTCCCTCCTTTCTTCCCCTGTAGTCCAGTATGACCTCACAGCTGATTATGCCCTGTTCTCTTTTCTTTTTCTTATGCTCTTTACCAGCTTTTTGCTTTATGTCCTTGAGTTTCTTCAAGTATTATTTTCTTCATGACTGAGAGTAGTGTAAAATGAGAACAAAAAGGGGTCACTTGTCCTTTGGAAAAGTTTTAAAGGAGAGCACAGGGGAGTTCTATTTTTAGGGTTCTTTTTTCAGGTATCTATGAAGACAGAAATCCTTTGACCAAAGTTATACAAAAAGTCAGAAGTTTCTTCTGTTGTAATATGCTGGGTTTTTTTCTGATCACACATCTTTCCAAAGCTTAGTTTGTATGCTAGCCCCTTTGATACGGCACATCATGCGTGGTACTAAATGTTCACCAGTGGGAGAAGCTGTGGGAGAAGCTGTAGGGTGAAGATGCCCTTCCACATACCCTAATCCTGCAAACATGTGCTTCTCCTTTGAGAAGTTAGAGATTTCATTATAGTTTTCGCTGACAAATATTTCAGGACTTAAACATGTACTAGTGTTTCCTGGGGTTCCATCGCTAAAGGAACAATTTGTCTTGCTAAAAAAAAATTAACTATTGTCTGTAAACTTAACCAAATACTCTTATCCATGACCTCCTGATGATCTCTGAGGGCCTAATTCAGAGCTCCTTTGGCAAGCCAGGCTCCCTGGAAGCATAGCTTACTGCCTCTCTGGCTAATTGTTTCTCTTTGGTATATTTATACGAGTAATTGGTTTTACTTTCTTGAGTATGGTCCTTTCCCAGACCTCATTGTAGCCTGAAAAGGTAAGTCTCAGCAAAAAAAAGGAAAAAAAGAAAAAAGAAAAAAATAAAAACACCTTCGTTAAATAATCTGAACAAATCAGAAGTCATACCAAGACCTAGACTAAAATTGGTGATTTCTGGGTATAGCTAGAAAGTGGATGCTATTGCCCTGAGGGATTCTAAAGGCATTGGCATATCTTAGCTGAAAATGTAGTTATTTCGTCTCTAAATTTCTATATAGTAAATTGAGTAGGTTCTGAAAAAAACTGTTATTCTCTCTTTTTATTTCATGACTATATTACCAAATAAATAATTTAAAACCATCTTTCAGATTGTTTCTAGCTTGAACCTCTGAACGTATAGTAGGAGTCTAGTTATGCTCAAAGTCATTGACAGCCCTTTTTCAAAATGGTCTAAAACTGCCACCTTCTGGCTGTTTTCCATTGCTTTCTATACTAGTCGAAAGCAGAGCTACTTTTATTCTTTGGTCATAGTTTGGAACCCTGATTGGTGTCGGTGCAAATAGTATAGGGAATGAAATACATAAGAATAAAGCATGCTTACTGTTTTTACAGTTAGAGAGAGAAAATAAAAATAATATCAATCAGATGCCCATGCAGGAGTTAGAATCTCCTTGGTCTTCAGAATCACAGGGTATAGCCTAGTATCACAGGCTCATTTTTTCTTTTACTACACATACTTTTTCTCCCTTTATGCATAACACTAGCACCAATTTATTTCTGTCTGCTTTCAGTGTGATGCTCCTTCCATCCTTTTAGACCACCCATTTTTCCATTCTGTTCCTTGGTTATGCTGGGCTCTGTGCTTTTAAGGCCTTGTCTTCATTTTACACAGATAGTAAATGATAGAACACATTGTGCTTTCTGCAGTGATATCAGAGCAGGTGAGTGAAGAAAAGAAAGCAGAGTACAGTCTTTCAAAGATGTTCAGAATTGTCAGAACTGTTTCTAATGGCAGCCACAAAGGGTTTGGGTATTTTTTTACTTTGGTGGTTTTTTTCTCTTTTCTGGAAAGATAAAATTTGACCCCTAGCAGCAGTGGAATTTTCTGGCTTAGTGCTGGGTTGACAACATGAAAAAAATACATCATTAATCATTGTCTTTTGTCCATAGGGCAAGAAACAATGCCATATCAATCTGATTAATGGAGCTACCCCACAGCGTAAAACAGAAGTTCAGTCCCCACCCACGAGTACATACTGAAGACGCTTGGGTTAGTCAGAGCTGCTTCTGTGCAAAGATTTCCCCAAATTAATATATCTAACTAATTTAAGTGTTTTTTCTTAGTTTTTGGAAAGACTATTGTGGTTGCGTTTTGATTTTCCCACATCAGCTTGCATTTACTGTAATACTAATACGTGGAGTTGCCTAAGAAACATATAGCACCATTGAACTTAGCAAATGCGTGCAAACTACATGAAATTAGCTGGTTTTTACAATATGCCAATATTCTGCTGAAGCTCACAAAGAAGTTCCTCTTCAAGATGACAGACCAAAGAAAAAGCTGCGTAGTGTATTACCCATAGAGCTCATCTCTAATATATTAGACAACATAACAAAGGAAAAATGATCATGTATTGTATTTTTCAGAAGCTGACAGGTTTTTCCGGAACATTTTAAGGTTTTCTGTAAGATAGATATCTTGTGGGCAAGAAAGTAAGACATGTAATATATTTTCATTCAAGTATTCTTCTGTCTTCTCCATTTAATAAGGTCTCCCATGTAGGCAGCTAGTTTCTACATTCACAGAAGTATAATTAATTTGGGAAAAAAACCCAACCAATAACAAACAAATAAAACAAAAAAAACCCATAACTCTTTCATTTTCTACTGAAATAACAGATTGCCATAGCGCATACATTTCTATCTCTAGAAAAATACTGGGTGTTAAAATAGAACAGAAATATCTATAGAATGGAAATACTAATTTTATTTTTCTTTGTTATGGGGTTTTTGTTTTTTTGGTTAGAGATCAGTCTGAAATTTAACAAAAGTATTATAACATTTAACTCATCAAAAGATGGAGGAACTACTCTGCAATGAGGAATTACAAAAATACACATTCAGTTCCTTCTTTTTTAATTTTCTGTCAAGAAAAGAGAATGAATAACCTACTGCTGAACACTGGCCACCTGTAAACACACATATAAACAAACAATAAACCACTAAAGAAAATTGCTTACAAAATTACTCTTTTCTTTCACAATATCCACCAATTCACAAAATCCCACTGTAAGGAGGCTAATTTTACCGAATTGGATATTTTGTCTGTGAAAATGCAAGTCACATTTCACAATATGAATACGTATTCCTTCATTCAATGAGGGATGGTAAATTTTATGTCACTTAAAATCTTCTGTCCAGCTCCTATAAAAATATGAAACAATACAACAGCATGTACACGAAAGTATACTATTCTTCCAACAATCTTCTTTCAGTTTTTTGAGGCTTTTCTGTTTCCAGTCCTCCCATTTTTGTTTCAGATGACCTACCTTTAATTTTCAGTTGCAGGAGAAACTTTATTGTTCAGTTTATATGGTTTCCCAGGGTTTCTGTGCAACAACAAAGCATATTCAGACAAGGAATATTTAATTCCCCCCATGGTATATTAGTAGGTCAGATCGTTCCTTCCTGTTTAGAATATTGCAAGGCTAGGAAAAGAATAGAAAAGTGGAGCATTTAACCATAGTTAAGCCAGATGAATAATAACATATATACTACCAGTATTAGAATTAATTTAAGGACATCAGAGTCCATGGAAAACTGAATTAAATTGATTTCTCTAGCAGCAGCTAGGTAAGATTTGCCACTATGTCTAAATGGATTGGTTTAGATTAGGATCAGAATAATTACACTGCAGCAAAGATCAGAGCTGGCTCAGATCAGAGTTCCACACCAGTTCTGTATCTACTCATGTTTTAAATAAATAAAGTAAAACAGTAGTTAGAAAATTGAGGGGTAGAGGGTTATCCCAATATTGTATTATTTGAAGATTTTGTCCAATTAATCAAAGCCTAACATTTTCCAGCTTTCTGATGTCTAGGGGCGGATTTATTACAAAGTCAATAGGTAAGAGCTTGAGAAGGACGTAGAACAGAGCTGGTCAGACAACTTTAGCTTAGTATTCTGTTGAGATGCATTGCCTAGCAAGGACCAAGTTTAAAAAATATCATTTAAATTCACCAAAATCATCACCTATTCTTTGTAAGTTCACTTACATTTTGTCAAAACCAAAGTCTTCAATAAGACTGAAAAATAACATTTAAACTTCTCTGGACATGATGTCTTCAGTATCTAATTGAAAATTATTTTGTATTCCATAAAATTACATGAAGACAAAAGCAGCCGAAATGAGAATAAAATGTTTTAACTAAGGGAAAAAATAAAAATCCCTCAATTTTCCATAGGAAGATATTTATTGCTTTTATTCTTTTTCGGAAATTGCAGACTTTTTAAAAAGCCAGTTATTTTCATATTGCCCATCTGAGAGTTTAGCAAGATGCATACATAGATATTTATCAAAACCCTATTGTCAAAACTTTAAGTAATCCTTTAGTTTTTTCAGTACATCTGCAAGCACTATTGGAGTGAGGGGATTTAACCCTTCTTTCAGAAAAGAAAAACACTTCTCAAAAGGACACACTAATCACCCTAAAGAAGTTATTTTCAACACCTCCTATTGAAAATGTTTTTGCTTACAAAGGAAACAAGCAGTTACTATATAAGAGCAAGAGAGAAGGGGGAAGAGTAAAAAGAAATAAAATAATGACTTCACAGTATGGTACTTGGGTAGGAGAAGACCTGATTTCTGGTCCTATTTTGAAAACAGTTTATATGTATTATATACATTTTTACTGAGTAAAACACAGTCAGTGTTCAAACCACTTGCAGTTACAGTTGGAAGGTATGGGATCACAAGGCAATTCAGGCTGCTGAGCACCTGGGGAGGTCTCCAGCCCCAGCTCCTGCCCTGAGCAGGTTAGGCTGTGGGCTCAGACAGGGCTGCTCGGGGCTCCACCCAGCGGGGTTGTGAAATACCCAGGGATGGGAGCAGCCCTACCTCCCTCAGCCCCTGCTCCACCGCTGATCTGTCCTCATGGGGAAAAGGCTTCTCCTTGTCTCCAGCCTGAACCGCTCATGTTTCAGCTTGTGCTGCTTCCTCTTGCTCTCCCACCATGCACCCCTGTGAAGAGCCCAGCTGTGTCTCCTCCATCCCCTCCCACTGTGCTGGGGATGAAGCTGGGTGCCCCTGAAGCTGTCCCTTCTCCTGGCTGAACAACTCCCAGTACTCCAGCCTCTCCTCACAGGGCAAGGGATCCAGCCCCACTGCCTTGGTGGCCTTCCCTGAAGTCCTGCATATTATAAATATGTTTATATATACATATATATCTCTCTCATATGTATATTATAACATAAGTTGTTTTTTTTTTTTATATGTATATATATATATATCATATATACTTTTCTTGCACTGGGGCCCAAAATTGGATACTGAAAGGTTATCCTTGGTCTGATGAGCACTTAGCAGAGGGGACAGTCCCTGCCCTCCCATGGCTTTCAGGTCCATGCTCTGCTCACACCACCCCAAGCATCACTGACCCTTATTGTTGCCTGGGTGTGTGGCTGGCCCCAGCTCAGCCCACTGACTGCCAGGGCACAGGGCCATCTCCCAAGCTGTTTCCTGGCCCTGTCAACCCCAGCTTGCATCCCTGCAGGATTCTGCCTTCCAGCGTAGGTATTGACCTGATCCTTGCTGAATTTCATGCGGTCCCATCGGACACTTCCTCCTCTTTCTACCCCCACCTGAATGGTGACCCAGCCCTTGAGTGTGTTGACCGGTCCCCCTTGGTGTCATCTGCAAATTTGATGCATGGGCCCTCTGTCAGCTCCTCTGGGTCACTGGCAGAGTTGTCAGACATGACAGGTCCCAGGACTAACCCTACAAGACCACAGCTGTAGGACACAATCCATTAAGCATGACTTTCTGAGCCCAAACATCCAACTGTTTCTTTCACCCATCTGGTTGCCCACACAGGCAGAGTGTAATATGCTAAGTTGGATACAAGAATATTGTGGAAGACAGTGTCAAAAGCCTTACTAAACAAGGCAAGGTACATGGCATCAACTGCTATTCTCCCATCCACAAATCCCAGCTTTTTTATCACAGAAGGCAATCATTCTCCTTATTCTCTGCAGAGAAGAGAAAAAAGTGAACCCTGAAAGCTCTCTCAAAGGCATCCATCCTAATTAGTACGCTCCTGACTGAATCTTGAGTGGATGAACATACCTTCCTGAACTCCTGAGTAAAGACTATTAGCGGGTTGGATTTAATATCACCCTATCATAAACATTTCACAGAATCACAGAATCACTAAGGTTGGAAAAGACCTGTAAGATCATCAAGTCCAACCATCAACGCAACACCACCATGCGCACTAAACCATGTCCCGCAATGCTACGTCCAAACATTCCTTGAAAACCTCCAGTGATGGTGACTCCACCACCTCCCTGGGCAGCCTGTTCCAATGCTTGACCATTTCTTACTAGCATCTTCCCACTCATGATCCTGGATGACACTAAAGTGACTGTAGGGAAACCCAAGAAGTATTACAGAACGTAGGTGCTTAACTCAACACTATCAAAGACCAGGCTTCTGTTTGGCTTCCATTTTTATTTTCCAAAAAGAACTTGAGCAATTTTTTATGAACTACTAAGTTCTCTTCCACCAATTACTCCACTGTCTGATCTGTGAGTACTAATATCCATAATGCTCTGTTTACTCCTCTTTCATTGAGTGTTGAGTAATCACAATTTATCTTGAATTTACTGTGTCTGGTGCATACAATGATATGCACAGACAATAATCTATCTGGATGGGCATTCCTTTACTTAGTATGTCTGGAGGACTTACCGGACATCTGATAGAAGTGTAACACAGCCGAGAGGGAACAGTCCCAGAGGTTCCTGGAGTGTGTGGAAGATAACTTCCTGACACAGCTGGTAAGCGAGCCTACCAGGTAAGGTGCCCTGCTTGACTTGCTGTTTACGGACAGAGAAGGACTGGTGGGAGAAGTGATGGTCGGAGGCCGTCTTGGGCTTAGCAACCATGAAATGATAGAGTTCTCATTTCTTGGCAAAGTAAGGAAGGGGGGTAGCAAAACCACTACCATGGACTTTGGGAGGGCAGACTTCGGCCTGTTCAAGACACTGCATGAGAGGGTCCCTTGGGAGATGGTCCTGAAGGGCAAAGTGGTCCAGGAAGGCTGGGCCTTCTTCAAGAAGGAAATCTTAAAGGCTCAGGAGCAGGCAGTGCCCATGTGCCGCAAGAAGAGCTGGCAGGGAAGACGACCGCCCTGGCTGAACAGGGAGATTTTGCTGGGACTCAGGAAAAAAAGGAGAGTTTATCACCTTTGGAAGAAGGGGCAGGCAACTGAGGAAGAGTGAAAGGATCTCGTTAGGTCATGCAGAGAGGGAATTAGAAAGGCAAAAGCCCAGCTAGAGTTCCATCTGGCCACAGTCATATGGGGTAACAAAAAAAGTTTTTACAAATACATTAACAACAAAAAAAAAGCCAAGGAGAATCTCTATCCTTTACTGGATGCCGGGGGGGAACATTGTCACCAAGGATGAGGAAAAGGCTGAGGTACTTAATGCCTTCTTTGCCTCAGTCTTTAATAGCCACACCAGGTATCCTCAGGGAATCCAGCTCCCTGAGCTGGAAGACAAGGATGGAGAGCAGAATAAACTCCCCATGATCCAGGAGGAAGCAGTTAATGACCTGCTATGCCACTTGGACACTCACAAGTCTATGGGGCCTGATGGCATCCACCCAAGGGTGCTGAGGGAGCTGGCAGAGGAGCTTGCCAAGCCGCTCTCCATCATTTATCAACAGTCCTGGTTGACAGGGGAGGTCCCAGATGACTGGAGGTTAGCAAATGTTGACGCACATCTACAAGAAGGGCTGGAAGGAGGATCCAGGGAACTACAGGCCTGTCAGCCTGACCTCGGGGCCGGGGAAGATTATGGAAAGGTTCATCTTGAGGGCACTCACAGGGCACGTGCAGGATAACCAAGGGATCAGGCCCAGCCAGCACGGGTTCATGAAGGGCAGGTCCTGCTTGACCAACCTGATGTCTTCCTATGACCAGGTGACCAGCCTAGTGGATGAGGGAAAGGCTGTGGATGTTGTCTACCTGGACTTCTGTAAAACCTTAGACACTGTGTCCCACAATATTCTCCTGGAGAAGCTGGCAAATCATGGCTTAGAGAGGTGCACTCTTTGCTGGGTAAAAAACCGGCTGGACAGCCAAGCCCAGAGAGTCATGGTGAATGGAGTGATATCCAGACAGCGGCCGGTCACAAGCGGAGTCCCCCAGGGCTCAGTTTTGGGGCCGGTCTTGTTTCATATCTTTATCGGTGATCTGGATGAGGGGATCGAGTGCTCCCTCAGCAACTTTGCAGATGACACCAAGGTGGGAGGGAGTGTTGAACTGCTTGAGGGTCGGAAGGCTCTGCAGAGGGATCTGGACAGGCTGGATGGATGGGCCGAGGCCAATTGTATGAGGTTCAACAAGGCCAAGTGCCGGGTCCTGCACTTGGGTCACAACAACCCCATGCAACGCTACAGGGTTGGGGACGGGTGGCTGAAAAGCTCCCCTGCAGAAAAGGACCTGGGGGTGCTGGTTGACAGCTGGCTGAAGATGAGCCAGCAGTGTGCCCAGGTGGCCAAGAAGGCCAACGGCATCCTGGCCTGTATCAGAAATAGTGTGGCCAGCAGGACCACGGAAGTGATCGTGCCCCTCTACTGGGCACTGGTGAGGCTGCACCTCGAATGCTGTGTTCAGTTTTGGGCCCCTCCCTACAAGAAGGACATGGAGGTGCTGGAGCGTGTCCAGAGAAGAGCAACAGAGCTGGTGAGGGGTCTGGAGCACAAGTCTTATGAGGAGCGGCTGAGGGAACTGGGGTTGTTCAGCCTGGAGAAGAGGAGGCTGAGGGGAGACCTTATCGCTCTCTACAATTACCTGAAAGGAGGTTGCAGAGAGATGGGTGTTGGTCCCTTCTCCCAGGTGACTAGTGACTGGACAAGAGGAAATGGCCTCAAGTTGTGCCAGGGGAGGTTCAGGCTGGATATTAGGAAAAATTTCTTCACTGAGAGAGTGGTGAGACACTGGAATAAACTGCGCAGGGAAGTGGTGGAGTCACCGTCATTGGAGGTGTTCAAGGAATGTGTGGACGAGGTATTGTCAGACATGGTTTAATGGGCATGGTGGTGTTAGGTTGATGGTTGGCCTTCATGAACTTACAGGTCTTTTCCAACCGTAGTGATTCTGTGAGAATCACAATATATATAACCTCCTTGACATGTTAAACCCTCGCAGGAATCCAAGACTAAAGCACAGAGCTGATAGACTAGAAATGTGATGGATTCCAAAAACACAACAGTAGGGATTGAAATGCTTGTATAATCCTTCTCACACAGATATCAGCCTGAAGTGGGGGTTCCGTGTGATGCATTCGAACTGGAAGATGATACCTAAAAGAGGCAGAATGGCAGCGGCAAACACTTTGGCAGAAGAGGACAGGTGAGTTGTAGAGCTTGCAGGGAAAATGGTCTCTTAGATGCTCCACAGAGACTACCCAGCGTGTTTGTCACTCAGTATTTTCTGCTAAGTTTACACCACTGAGCCAGGCCCAGCTGGGAAAATACACTATCAGGTATTTGTCTTATGACAAGGAATTTCATTGCTTTGTTTCTATAGAGAGGAATGATAAGCCCATTATTTTTAGAAAGCATTATTTCAAAGGGAACTGTTGTAAACCATTGCAGGTGACTTCACCCTAACTATAATAAATGATATGGAGTACCACTTACAAGTAGCCAAGAAAACAGCATCATCTTGACTTGCTTAGCTCCCTGATTTTTTTTGCATTTGTGCTATCTGGCTTTTTTGTGTTTTGGCGATTTTTTTCCTTTTCTTTTCTTTTGATGAGTGCTATGCAAGAAAGAAACCCTTCCAAGAAAAAAAATAATAAAAGCAAATGTGTTATTTTACCACTGGCCGCTGTTCTCCTCCTCAGCAGCTGAAGTGTAAGTCCAAACAATAGACAAGGAGGTGATGCTGCCTGACATATATACACTGAGATATTGTTTTTCATATAGCAGCATCACAAAGTGCCATTCCAGTGCTACGTAAACAAAGATGTCAGGTCAGATCCTTATCTCATATTATTCAGCCTAACTTCAGTTACTTTATCAAGTTATTTAAGACCATCTAAGCATGGGCTAGTCTCTGATGAGTTAAGTGCTGTTCCGTGCTCATTCTGCTTCATTTATGCTATCGTTTCCTGAGAGAGGTGCCTGCCTGCTGCATGAGTTTCTGATCCAGCACCTCCTATGCAGCAATGCACTCTTCCTGTGAAAATGTCACGCACAGCACTTAGCTTCAGTGAGCATAATAAAAAGGCTAAGAAATGTGTTAGCTCTGCTAAGGGCATCCTAGGCAGCTGGTTAGAGTGGGCTGTTTTTATTAAGGTGTGATAGTTGGCATCTCACCACCCAAGGAGGATTGCACATGGCATGTAAATCCTGAACAGTTTTAAATTATCTCTTTTTTCGCCACTGTATGCAAACAGTCTAGGTGTAGGAGCTCTGAATATTTGTGTGGAAATAAAACATAGTCATCCACAGTCTCCCAAGATGATCAGAGGTGAATGTTATTTAATGCAAACCTCTGCTAGTAGCTTCCATTAAATATAACATCCTGTTGGATATGAAGATTATAATACTCTAAAACATGACTCAAACAAAAATGAACCTCTTGTTTAGCAGCTGGAGGAATGCATTTACTTTGGGAAAAATAAACCATGAATGAATATCAGGAAAATGAACAGTGATTGTGTGTTGAGTTTTCAAGGCTAATGGGGGTACTTCATGGCAACTTACTGAACTTATAAATCCCTCTTGCAAAGACCAAATAGAATTATTGTGTATGAGGAAGAAAGAGAAGGAGGAAAGGAATAAAAATATTTTCTTACTAGGTCACATTACATTGTATGCTATGCTGTGACCAGAGGTAAAGAAAAGACTAGAGCTATTAGTAAAATAAGTAATAAAGGGGAAATAATTGTAACAATTGTAACATACACACAAAATACTGTGCCTTAAACATTATACCAACTGCTGAATTATGTTTGTATTTAAGTTGTCAGCATTAAGACCCACCCACACTTGGGTGTCAAGTCACAGATTCTTTTTCAAACACTCATATTAGAGAAAAAAAACTCTATACCATAACAGTGGTCAAACACTGA
The DNA here is from genome assembly GCF_030936135.1 of Gavia stellata. Lineage (NCBI taxonomy): Eukaryota > Metazoa > Chordata > Aves > Gaviiformes > Gaviidae > Gavia > Gavia stellata. Next base: position 35,397,946 of record NC_082637.1, read on the forward strand.
CACAGGCAGCTTAGAGAGGGTGTGGAGTCTCCATCCTTGGACATATTCAAAGTCCAGCTGGGCACGGCCCCGAGCAACCTTCTGTAGCTGACCTTGCTTGATCGGTGGTGGGACTGTGCAATCTCCATAGATGCCAGCCAGCCCCAGCCATGCTGTGGTTCTGTCGCGCTGCAGTATGCATCACCCATGCATGCCTGGTCCACTGGGTCGCCTTCTTCACCTTCATATCTTCAACATGCTGCTTGTCAACTCTTCACATTAGTATGAATTCTGGATCTGGATTTTAGCTCTTCAGTGATGTGCAGCAGAGAAAACAAATAAACAAGGGATCCATAATCAATCCCTGTATACCTCTTATCTGTCAAACCTATGAAAACAAAAGCATTGTTGGACTGTCTTCCAAATTGTGCATTTCTGTATGCACTATGAGCTGAATTTCAATTGGAATTTGAAGCAGAATGTGGCCTAGACTGTTTTCTACATTATTTTTTTTTTACCATGCTTTTGAGGTATTTTTATGGATTTTTAAACCTGTGATAAATGTTTTGTTAAGACTGTATAAGCTATCGACATATATACCAGGCAAATCACCACAGTGCAAAAATGCAGGACAGTATCTCTTCTTGAAACACCTCTCTTGGGAGCCAATATTTCTCTTCCTTGCCAATCTATCTTCTCCTGTAAATAAATGGAATATAGTTCATCTACATTGTGCAAAACTTTTCATTTTTTTTCCCCTGAAAATTCTATTTCGTTAATATATTTGTGTTGTAGTAATAAGACAAAAACTGTTCTATTCATCAAAGCTCAAACTTTTCCTACAACATAAGGAAGTGAAGCCCACTGCAAAGAAGATATGCTGAAGTGGTAAACTGTATTTCTTCCATTTCATAATGCATACCTTTTGATGAAACTTGGTGTTAAAATAAATCTTAAAAAAAGACCTTGCAAAAATGTGTCAAAGCACCAAATCTGGTGTTAGTTTCCTGTTTATTCTACTTCCCTTCTTCTTTCTCACACCTATAATAGGAGATCTCGAATACTAATTGAACAATAAAATTCAGAATAAGTATAACATTGCAAGTTTTGCATAGTGCAATATCACTGTCAGATGGTCAAGTGAAAGGAAATAAATTAGCAAACTGAGGAAATGCCTGAGTTCCTAATATATGTAGGAAAGCCCCATGAGAGATACATGGCTAAAGAGATAGTGTCAGGGTAAGATGTGCAAAAAAGAAGACGGTTTTGAAACGTTTCTTAACTGCAGACCATAATAATTCTGAGGAACTGAGGAAATGCTTATCCACCTTGGATGAGTGTGACTGAAGTACAGGGGGGGCTATCTTGTTATGGCTAGTTAGAAGGAAAAATACAGATTGCCTCAATGCTAGGGTTTAAACAGCCTTTTATTCCTCCTTTACTTTTTGGCTGTGTTCATCTGCTCTTTTCTATTATCATTTTTCAGTACAAGCAGAAATTAATTCAGCCAAAAATATCTTGTGTAATGCCTAAATGTTGTTGGGAAGGCAGAAAGTTTATGTGACACAGTATCACACAGCCAAAAGAAGAATAAGACTGTGACCTTGAGAAAAGAAGTGACAGCTCTGGTAAAAAAAAAGTGACAACAAAGATCCACATGTAAAAGGGAACATGGGTCTAAAGGGACTGAGGAAAGGGAATGCAGAAAAAACTCAGCCTCCCAGAAGCACTCCCCAGCACCACCTGGAATGAAGTGGTCACAGCTGTGCAGTATCTGTACAAAGTACAGAAAGTACTGACTATGAAGAGAAGATACCTAACTACGGTTTCTGTCTTACCTTGTTTCTGCTGAACACATGGAAAACATTGAAATCCTTAGCAATAAAATAACTATATTTTTCTAAGCCTCAGAAAAAAATTTCTGAGGTATTTGTGGTAGGGCAAGCTAGGAGAGAAGTATTAGCAAAAGATTAGCTGTAAAATTTCTGTCTGAAAAATGACCAGGAAATAAAAAGCAAACAAAACCTACAAAAAAGCCACCCCCAACCAACCAACCAACCGAGACACTGTGGTGAAAAGACTATAGCCTGAAGAAGCAAATGACATCCAGATTACATAAGTTCCTGCTTCTAATTGGCAGCTAGCCAATATCAAACATTAAGCAAAACATTTTAGGTGGAATTCAGGCTATATGCATCAGTAGACCTGTAAATTTTGTCTTACATTCTGCCTGTAGTTAAACTGTGATAATTACCATACAGCTGTAATTGCTACAGTTCAAGAAGTTTTTGCTACAAAACCGAAAGTATTTGACTATTGAGTCCTGGAAGTAAGAAATAAATTATATGAGACCCACAAGAGTCAAGCAGCCAAATCCTCATGCTATACACCAAAATTTATTTATCCCTAAAATCTCAATTAATAGGAAACTAATACTTCTACTTGTATCTTAACTTACGTATCTGCAACAAAGAAAACAGGCTTTGCATAACTGTTCTTTCTCAGCTCATTTTTTGCCTAGCCAGTTTATCAAATCTTACTTTGACTGAAGTAACTCTACTCTTTACCAGTTGATAGATTTCATTTATAAAAGACTACATGTGCACACATACACAACCTTATGTGTGTATATATATGCATAAGGCTGACTCAGTCTAAATTAAGTATATGCTTACATGAGAGGAGGCATTTTCTAAAGATAAAATTATGTCTTCAAAGTGCAACATTTGACAGTGTAAATACTTTCCCAAATTCAGACAGGGGGCCGTTCAAGGTATTCCCACCTCCTGCTCTCACAGTGCAACAGCTTTCCTTGCTAGTCCTGCCAACATAATTCTTCCCACTGCTGCACTGTGAATTGTATCAGGAAACCGAGATGGATAAAAAATAGAAAAATTAGGTCACTTTTGTGGGTTTTTTCCTTTTTTTTTAGTGAGATTAATTTAATCATATTTTTTGTACTTCAGCCCCACAAATAATTGTGCCAGCACAGATGAAAAGAGAGCAGGAATAAGTGTCCACAACAGAAAGAGTGCTCTAAAACATTTTTTAAATAGGTCCTACTGTTGTGACAATGAGCATGGAAACACACAGTAATATTTTCTCACTTTCTCTCTGTAGGTATCTAAGCAAGATAATGTAATACTAGCTTTCAAATGCATAAGATAAGATAAGCTGAGATTACTAATACTTAAAGTCTTCAAATTGCTTCACGCCCAGCTTAGCTGAAGTAGACTGCTTTTGCAGTACTGTGTTTTAGATGTAGAACTGTATAATAATAACAAGCACAGTAATATTTTTCCTAGTTGTGCAATCTCTACTGGAAAAGTACCCTAGGGCCTAAAGAACAATCATAACCCATTTTGTATGAAATAAAATAACCCCAATTTTATCAAAACTGTACAGAGGTTAAAAAAAAAAAATCCTCAGGCAAAAGGATACATTTAATTCATTGCCTTTATTATCTACCTTCACATCCTCAGATGGTACTATTACTTATTTTTAAAATTGGACATTAATTTAGCTCTGCAATTGTTATTTGTACATAGAACATTAGGCATTTGGCCATAGATATGATCAGGGGAACAACTTGTTGGTCATATTGCAATTGGTATGCAACAAAACAGCCAAAGCAAGTGAATTTATGAAGTCCAGTAGTATCTGGGGAAATGTTGAAGAGCCAGTGCAGTTACAAGTGTTGACCATTACAGTTGCCAGTGGTATCCTATAGTTAGTATCTCTTCAGCTCTCTCATCAGACTCATAAGTTTTGCTTCAAACATGCTTTGAGAATGGATAAGGCTGAGGCTTGTTAGTGTCTGTCGTGGTTTAACCCGAGCCAGCAACTAAGCACCACACAGCAGCTCGCTCACTCCTCCCTTCCCCGGTGGGTTGGGGGAAGAATTGGAAGGGTAAAAGCAAGAAACTCATGAGCTGAACTAACAACAGTTTAATAAATAGAAAGAAATAATAATTTTTAAAAAAATTGTAAGGAAAAGAGAAAAAAAAAATGAAGACAGAGGAAAATAAAACCCAAGAAAGATAAGTGATGCAAATGAAAACAATTGCTCACCACCAGTCACCCGATGCCCAGCCAAAACGAGTACATTCTCCACCCCTTATTCCACACCATTTACATCATGTTCAAGTCCCACTCTATCTCAACACATCCTCATTAACCACCCCTTCCCCTGTAAAATGTTTGTAAATGTCCATAAATATCCATAAAATGTTTATTGAGTTCATTTGGTCTATGACTTCGGGCTTCATCTGTTATGGTATTCACTCAGGGCTGGAGAAGTGGTGTGTTGCGTGGAGTTACTGGGCACCAAAACCAGCCAAAGTCAGGTCACTGCTGCACTTGCACTGCTTTTTATGAGGCTCGTCCTTCATTGGTTCAGGTGGGTCTCCTGTAGTACTTCCTATGACATGCAACTCAAATCATGGGTTTCAACAATTCAAAGGTATATTCATAACATTTTCCACCCAGGTCCTTTTGGACTAGGCCATAAGTTTTAACATTGCAATGAATTCCTCCTCTTGCCTCTAGCTTGGCTAGCAGTGAGAGGTTGATATATGGCAGCCACAGGAGTGGTGACATACAGCATCATGTAACACTGCCATCATACAACTCAAATCATGTATTATTTTCACCAAGGATTAAATCAGCTTGAGGTACACATTGGACTCCGCCATCCTTCCGCATTACCCACCAAGTGCACCCAAGTCCTTGAGCAAAAACAATCCCACGAACAAGTTTACCCTTTCCTGAGGAAGGAATAACCCAGACTGTTTTTCCCAGCCAGTTCCTTATATGTACTACAGGGACCTTATCTCCTTCCACAGTGTGCAGGGGTTTTGATTGGGCAGGGCCAGGTCAACAGGCAGATCCTCTAGTGTTGACTCACCAAGCGGCACCTGCTAAATTTGTGTCCCAATGCTTGAATGTCCCAGCACCCATTGTTTTCAATGTAGTTTTTAACAGTCCATTGTATCGCTCAATTTTCCTGGAGGCTCGTGCATGATTGTGGATGTGATACATCTAGTCAATGCCATAGTCCTTGCCCCAGGTGTTTATGACGTTGTTTTGGAAATGAGTCCTGGTGTCCGATTCAGCTCTTTCAAGGGTGCCGTGTCTCCATAAAACTTGCTTTTCAAGGCCCAAGATAGTATACAAGGCAGTGGCATGGGTCACAGGGTATGTTTCCAACCATCCAGTAGTCGCTGCCACCATGTGTGCTGGTTTTGGCTGGGGTAGAGGTAACTTCCTTCATAGCAGCTAGTATGGGGCTGTGTTTTGGATTTGTGCTGGAAACAGTGTTGATACACAGGGATGTTTTAGTTACTGCTGAGCAGTGCTTACACACAGTCAAGGCCTTTTCTGCTTCTCACCACCAGCAAGTAGGCTGGGGGTGCACAAGAAGTTGGGAGGGGACACAGCCGGGACAGCTGACCCCAACTGACCAAAGGGGTATTCCATACCATATGACGTCATGCTCAGCATATAAAGCTGGGGAAAGAAGAAGGAAAGCGGGGACATTCGGAGTAATGGCGTTTGTCTTCCCAAGTAACTGTTACGCGTGATGGAGCCCTGCTTTCCTGGAGATGGCTGAACACCTGCCTGCCGATGGGAAGTGGTGAATGAATTCCTTGTTTTGCTTTGTTTCCCTGCGTGGCTTTTGCTTTACCTATTAAACTGTCTTTATCTCAACCCATGAGTTGTCTCACTTTTACTTTTCCGATTCTCTCCCCCATCCCACCTGGGGGGAGTGAGCGAGCGGCTGTGTGGTGCTTGGTTGCCAGCTGGGCTTAAACCACGACACCATGGCAGGTTCGTGACACTGTGACATAATCAATCTGCCAGGCTTCCCTATACTGGTATTTCAGCCATCATCCTCTATGAAAAAGGCTTTAGCTGCTTGGCTTGTTTGATTATGGTGCACTTTTTACATTCATGGATAGCCTGTACAATGGCTTCAATGGTCAAGTCTACTCCTCGACCACGAGCCTATTTGTATGTTGCAGTTGCATCCCTTCCTAGATATCCTGATGTGTCATGGCCCCACTGAGCTATAAATAGCTCACCCTTATGTTTCCAATCCAGATCCACCTGAGCCACTTCAATTCTAGCAGCCTGGTCCACTGGCTCGTTGTTTCGATGTTTTTCAGTGGCGTGACTCTTGGGGATGTGAGCATCTATGTGACATACTTTTACTACCAAGTTCAATATCTTGCCATAATTCAGCAGACCAGATGGGCTTACCTCTGTGCTGCCAGTTGCTTTGTTTCCATTGCTGTAGCCACCCCCATGGAGCATTTGCCACCATCCGTGAGTCAGTATAAAGTACTGGCCATTCTTCTCGTTCAGCAATTACCTAAAGCCAGCTGAATGACTGTCACTTCTGCAAACTGACTCGATTCACCTTGTCCTTCAGCAGTTTCTGCAACTTGTCGTGTAGGACTCCACACAGCAGCTTTCCACCTTCGATGTTTTCCCACAATACGACAGGATCCATCTGTAAACAGGGCATATTGCTTCTCAGTCTCTGGTAATTTATTATACAGAGGGGCCTCTTCAGCGCGAGTCACCTCCTCTGGCGACACTCCAAAGTTTCGACCGTCTGGCCAGTCCGTGATCACTTCCAGGATTCCTGGATGGTCGGGTTTACCCATGCAAACCCGTTGCGTTATCAGTGCAACCCACTTACTCCATGCAGCATCAGTTGCATGATGCGTAGGGGAGACCCTCTGTTTGAACATTCAGCGCAACACAAGCAATCGAGATGCCAAAAGGAGCTGTGCTTCAGTACCAACTACTTCTAAAGCAGCTTGAATTCCTTCATATGCTGCTATTATTTCTTCTTCAGCTGGAGTGTAATGGGCTTCAGATCCCCTATATCCCCAGCTCCAAAACCCTAGAGGTCGACCTTGAGTCTCTCCAGGTGCTTTCTGCCAGAGGCTCCAGGTGGGCCCGTTGCCCCCGGCTAAGGTGTAGAGCACGTTTTTCACATCTTGTCCTCCCTGGACTGTCCCAAGTGCTACTGCACAAACTATCTCCTGTTTAATTTGTTCAAAGGCTTGCTGCTGCTCAGGGCCCCATTCAAAGCCCTTCTTCTTCTGGGTCACTCGATAGAGAGGGCTTACGATCAGACTATAACCTGGAATATGCATTCTCCAGAAACCCACAACACCTAAGAAAGCTTGTGTTTCCTTTTTGTTAGTTGGTGGAGACATAGCTGTCATTTTATTGATCACATCCATTGGGATATGACGACGCCCATCTTGCCATTTTATTCCTAAAAACTGAATTTCCTGTGCAGGCCCTTTGACCTTACTTTGCTTTACAGCAAAACCAGCTTTCAGGAGAATCTGGATTATTCTTCTCCCCTTCTCAAACACTTCTTCTGCTGTGTTGCTGCACACAATGATGTCATCAATATCAATATACTGCAGTTGTTCAGGAGCTTCACCTTTTTCCAGTTGTCGTGGCCAACAACTGATGACCACCTCCCCCGTTCCTCTTTTTGCAGAAGGATGTGAACGTTGGTGATACAAGCCACAATTACCCTTAAGTACCCAGTACAGAAGGCGCGTGATTGGAAGAAGCACCCTTTAGAGAATTTTGACAAAACGTACCTGACTGTAAAAAGCACCTTGTATTGCATTTTGTGAAAAAGCTGTTGGTCTGTGGTTTGTGGTTTGATTTTGGATCATAGATGCAAGTAATTGCATGTAGGTAAAGCAACTGCTCCTATAAAAGCTGAGCTCAGGATAAAACTAGCTGGGGATCTCAATAGCATGGTGATACCCTCCCGGCCAAGGACACTTGACTGTATGACACTGCCAGTCACTGTAATTGCAATTGTTAAGTTTGATTTGTATTGCTATCATTCTAATTCCGATAAGGTGTTTCTATATCTTTATCAGTGAGTATCCGGATAGAGTTACATCTTGCATAGTTTCTATTCATGAATATATAGGTGCTGAATAAAACACATAAAAGTTGGCAATCGCAATGTTTGATTGGTTTACTTCTCTTTCTCTTGGGGCCCAATGGACACTTTTCTTTTATCTCTTATTCCCAAACACTGTTTTGCGGACACTGGTTTGGTTTTGCACGTACAACTATTATAGACAGTTGAGTGGAAGTAAGGCAGCTGAGGAGGACTCTGGGTATGGGGCCGAGGTTATAGGAGATAACCCACATCTGTCTCCCCACCAGCCTGAACCTTAAGCAATGCATAATCCCTCAGAATAGTTGGGGTTTGACACAAGTGTAGTCTGCATCAATCCAAATGATAGGACTGTGTTTCCACCCCTGGGGTAGTTGATTCCAGGTGTACTGGATACCCCTTGTGGAATTTGGATAATGAGGTGGGATTCCTGTGCACAGAGAACCATTAAGACTGCCCTTGCTATCTCTTGTGTGACCCAGGGGAGTGGAGACTCACCTGGCTAACACAGGTTGCAGATAAGGAGGGGGCCCTGTGGAGGCAGGACAGCCCTGCTTGTGGTCAGCAAAGACAGCAAAATAACAGGAATCTGAGTGGTTTTTTGTTTCTTTGAAATGCTTCATGTCTGATAACGACCTTTGCCTCATTACTTATGAAATGCAACAACTCACACCACTGCATATGCTAATGAAGATTATAGAGAAATGCTAAACATATATGACTATAGCACTCATCTTTCCACCCAAATCATGCTACACATCACATATGGGGGGGAACCTCGTAGTTTTTGGGGATAAAAGACCAAGAAAATGATTGTTAGATTGGGAAAGAAGAACCTCGATACCCGATGGACCAGTTGATGGGCTGCGCTCTCTTCCTCCACCCCAGGCAGGGACACCTCTCTGGGTAAGCTCTGCGCCTCTCACCCTCTGGATGAAAGTTATGCCCGGGTTGTTGTATTACTATCAAGTTCGCTAGCAATATTAACCTTAATTAGTAGTACTATTGTAGTTAGTGAATTTATCAACAGTAATCTTGAGTCTGTTCTATTGCTCTCAATAAAATAACTAATTTGGATTTTTGGGCATCTACTCAGTGCAAGTCCTTTTGCTGATAAATGAATCAGTGAAAGTCCTGGGACTCTGACAGACAAATTCAAAACTACATTCCTTTTAACGTGACATGCCTCCACGTGAAAGCAAACTGTGGCCTGCACTCTGCTGCTAAATGTAATGAGAAAAACACGTTAGCGATATCAGTTGTTGCAGACCATTTGACAGTCTTTGACTCCAGTTCATATTGAAGTTCTACCATGTCTGGTACGGCAACACTCAGCAGCAGTGTGACTTTGTTCAGGCCACAATAGTCCACTGTTAGCCTCCACTCTCAATTTGACTTTTCCAGGGGCCATATGGGACTATTAAAGGGTGAATGAGTCTTACTGGTCACTCCTTGACTTTCCAGTCACTAGATCAGCTTACGGATGGCAACCAGGGAGTCTAGATTTGTGCAATATTGTCGCTGGTGCACTGTCATGGTAGCAATTGGCACCTGCTGTTCTTTACCTTGCAGCAACCCCACAACAGAAGGATCCTCTGAGAGACCAGGCAAGATAGACAACTGTTTAATTTCCTCCGTGCTCAAAGCAGCTATACCAAAAGCCCACCAGTACCCTTTTGGATCCTTGAAGTACCGTTTCCTGAGGTAGTCTATGCGAAGGATATCTGGAGCCTCCGGACCAGTCGCAATAGGGTGCTTTTGCCACTCACTCCATTAGGCTTACCTCAGCCTCCAACACAGTTCTTGGGATCCTCCCGTCACTCCAGAAATACAGATGGATCCTGTCCCTTTGTAATCTAATGGTATCAGAGTACAGTGTGCACCGGTGTCCACTAGAACTTTGTACTCCCATGGGGCCAATGTGCCAGGCCCTTGAACCCACACAGTCCAGTAAAACCTGTTCTCCCTTTCCTCTGCCTGGACGAAGGCAGGGTCCCTCTATTCCTGGTCAGAGTATTCACTACTTGATTTTTGTGACTGCAAACCAGAATTCCTTTCAGCAGGGTCAAAAGTACAATCAGCCCTTTTACTCTGCCCAACAGATACTGGAGCAGTCATTTTTCTGGATGGATGCCTTTTGGCTGGTTTTTTTCCTTGCAGTTCCTGTACCTGAGCTTCTAGTCTCCAGGTAAGTTCACCATCCCACTTCCTCGTGTCCTCCTCCTGGTCACCCAGGAGGAACCACAGGGTTGCATGTGATATGTGCTACTGGTACCCTCTCCCTTGAACAGAGAAAGGCTGATTCTTAATATCTGAGACCTTCGTTGGTGTGCATGAGGAAGACCTATCCTTCTCAGATTGCTCAGACAATTTTTGGGTCAGTTTCTCCGCAGCCAACATTCAGGCTCATAGGGAGGAAGTGAGATTATCTTCATCTCTCAGAGTTGTCTGGCCAATCCATCCATAGCTGGTACCTCAGTGTTTGTCCAGCTCATTATCGACAGGGTGTTGACGTATGACATTGCTGCACTTCGTATAAACTTTCGCCACATGGACCGCGGGCATTGGATTTTGTCCAGGTCTTTGGATACCTGGTTGTCGTCCAGGTTGTTATAGATCACCTCCACCACTGCTAATTCCTTCAGATACTGGATACCTCCCTCAACGTGATCCATTTTCTTTGGGAATTTGCAAGATCTTCATTAAAGGGATACCTGTCCTTCACACTTGACAGGAGTCACCACCAAAGACTGAGGACTCCTGCCCTTTTTCCAACCCATTTGTCAATGGCCTTATCCTTAGCAAGGGATTCCAGCTGCCAGGCTTCCTTACGCTCTAATTCCTGTCTATTGGCCCCAATATCCCAGCATTGGAGTAACCTGCTGAGAATTTGCTCACCTGGTTGATGGCTGAAATCTATTCACATGTGTCGCAGCTCACTTAGGGATAGGGATCGGATGGTTTCTGTCTCATCTATGATTTCAGTCCCTTCCTCCTCCTGTTCTTGTGACTGCTCTGCTGCAGAACAGGCTTCCTGGTTGTCGCGTTAAAGGGCAAGGCAATTTGGCATAAAATAAACCCCCTTGCATTCCAGCTTGTCCTCAGATATCAGAGGGGCTGGGGGCGGCTGGGCTTAGATTCTGAGTGATGCCCAATTTTTCTGTGTTACAAGTCCGGTTGTGTTTAATGTATTGAACTCTCAGGATTACGGATACACTCGTAACACCGTACACTTTCAGTCTAGTCACATTCCATGAACAAGCACAGCCACACTTAATGGATTTGGTGGCATTCAATGAGAACTCTCATGGGTAGATTAGTGAATACTGCAGTTTATTGAAGCAACAGATACACAAGTTCTTTTGGATTGCCCATGATAAAATTACTGCTTGCAAAGCATGTGCAAATACCAAGAATACAAGTAATATAGCCTGGTTACAAACACGTTAAGTTATAAAGCAGCTCTATAGAGATTTCTAAGTTTCCTGCGGAAGCACTCGGTATAACCAAGTGTTCAAATCTTACCCAAAGGCATCCCTGTGGGGGGGAAGAGAGGCTCAGCCCGTCAACAGGTCCCAGGTGTCAGAGGTGGTCTACAATAGTATCTTCCCTGGCATCCCTCCTCTCTTAAGCCATCTTTATACTATTTGTCTTTTCAGGTGGAGCTTGAGTGACTCTAGTCATACATACCTCTATTATAATTGGTGTAAAAGTTTCTCGTTCTGCTTTTAGAGGTATAGACTAAGAAAAATCCAGAGTGCAAGCTGAATGAGGGGTGGTCGCACCTTGGAGGTGGGTAGCTTTGGGATGGAGGTGTGTTTTCTGGTATTATAATTACATTATAATGAGCAAAGTTCACCCAAATGATAGTATTTTGTCAAAAAATGACAAACTGTTGGCCCAGGGTGGTAAATATGCAGCTCAGGGTAGTTAATATGCAGCTTGTCAGTTCCATAGGGCCTTCCAGTTCCCGTCTTATCACAGAGCCTGGCCGTGGTGTCTTCACTCTGCTCCACCCTCCGTGCAGTTTCTCTTAGAGTCAGCGCACCAAGCTCCCCTGGTGTTGCCAACATCTAAGGTTGCCTAGGGAACGTCTGTGGGATGGATTCCTTGCATATCCACCACACTCCACCCTGAAGATTTCTTCAATGCTGTACCTTTCCTTATGATGCAAATATAAATTTAATTCCTAAGTTACCTCCAGCAATTATTCCGCACTCATCTGATTGTCTGTCCTGCTCCCTCTTAAGAGAAGCTTCTTCACCCCTTACTAAACGAGTGGACTTCCACTTCCATTGTTTCTGTTTAATTATAGGGGCAACTGGTATAGCTGAGGGCTGGTTCTCTGGTTTAGCCATAGTGTCTGTTGGTATGTTTTCGGATCCAGAGACCCTTTCTTCTTGAGGGTGCTAAATAGTATTGAGCAGTGTTTGGTAGATACTGGCCAGGGCCGAGCACAGTGCTTTAAGTTGTGCCTCTTTGGAATAGCTGGGGCATCTTTTTTTCAAACATTCTACCACTTCATCGGATCCTGCGCTTGTTCAGGAGTGAAGTTCCAGACCAATGGAGGGGAAAAGCTTTCTAGGTACCTGCCCATATTCTCCCACATATCTTGCCACCCACAACCACACTGCTGCAGGGCCTGGGTCATATTCCTAAATAGATTGTTAACCTTGGAAAAAACTGAAACAATATTCCTAAGAAATACCAAGAGAAGTATTTTGACTACCCAAGGATGTTGAAGATACTGAAAAGTTATTGTAATAAGGGGGAAAACATCACATAATATAGTGAAGGTGCCATTCTGTATTTCCTCTACAAAAAAACCTCTCAGAGGAAGAAGTATAATTGATTGTCTCCATGAGATGGTACCGAAGTACAGTAATGGCTTCAGTACAGAGCCCAAATACCAGATTAAACTCAAGGCCAGTGTTTTAATAATTAATCTCCCAGGAAAAACATCGCTAAGCTTTACAGAGCACAACAAACTGCAAAGCCAACACCAATCTTTAACACGTACAGCAAAAAAAAGAACATGACACAGATCAGATAAATTAATATCTAGAACAGATGAATCAATAGAGTGACCAGCAACTGTTAACAGATGTAACTCCCTTCTAATATGCTCTGGTCAAATCTGTTATTATCTCAAACCCTTCATGTCCCACACTGGGTACCAAAAAGGACTGTGGTTTAACCCTGGCCAACAGCTAAACACCACATAGAAACTCGCTCACTTCCCCCTCCTGCAGTGGGAGAGGGGAAGAATTGAAAGGGTAAAAGTGAGAAACAAATTTGTGGGTTGAGATAACAACAGTTTAATAATTAAAAGGAAATAATAATGATAATTTTTAAAAATTGGAAGGAGAAGAGCAAAGAAATAGCAAAAAGAGAGGAAAATAACCCCAAGAAAGACAAGTGATGCAAACGAAAGCAATTGCTTGCTGCGAACAGACCGGTGCCCAACCAGTCCCCCAGCAGAGGTCCTCCTGCAAACCTCCTGCCCAGTTTTATTGCAGAGCATGCCTCTTTCATAGTCACTGTCCTTAAAAGCAAATGGCTTCTCCCTTCATTTGGTATAGAAAGCATGTTGAAGTTGTGAGGCAAACTTAGCTGGGTATAGCATAACTATGATATCATGTGTGATGTATCACGTATGCCCTAGGCATAATCTGTAAAATAGAACAAAGCTCTTACCACTGTCTTCTTTTGCAACTGTAAGATGCATAAAACAATATGCAAGATCATTACTAATGTCCCTGTGGTCTTTTGTGGTCCACTGAGAATTATGTTTTTTCTGTTTCTCCTGGAGAATCAGTATGCAAAAGCAAATGCTTTGGATGCAAAAGCACTTCTCAACACTTTGCTGACAATGATTTTTTAACTAGCTACCCCACCAGTTTATATAGGAAAGATATATTTTAAATGCACACATGAAATTTAATTTATGTTCCAGACCTACAATTTAAAGGGCCAAGTATAACAGAGCAGATGGATAGAGGAATGGAATGAAGAGGACTTAATATGAACATGAGTTGCAAAAGGCCAAATACATTATGACATATAAAACTCTCCTTAGGAATATAAATGTCACAACATTCACATGACATATGAGTGAACATGGCTTTCTTCCCTCAGAACACAGTAGAGGATGAAAATGAATGTCACTGAAAGCAAAAAAGTACAAGAAAAATCTGTCTGTTCCTTAAAGGGAGGTAACTGGAGGGGCCTTGAATAACACAGTTTAGAATGAAACACATCTGGTCTTTACAAAAATGTGTAATGAACGCTGAAAAAAAAATTGTCTGTTCTTGACACTACTGTACATCACCCATCTTGAAAGCTGTACACTATAGAATAAGTTATGTAGAATTATTTTAGCACTCTGTCAGTATGTAGTCATCTAAGATTCATTATTTCCCTCATGGGGATGTTATGATGTTGTATTAGCTCCCACCTACAAATTTTCTTAAAAATATGTAGCAAAAATATGTCACAGTAATAGAAAGTATTATTTTAAAATGAGTTAGAATTTTGTGTACCACAGAAGTCTACTCCAAAGAATTTTTATCATCTCTATTTCTTATTACTGTGAAGCCAGGATGTATTTTACAATAGACAAGTCAATCTATATCATAATAATTAAATAAATATTCATTGTATCCACAGAATCACAGAATCACAGAATCATTAACAAGACCTGTAAGATCATCAAGTCCAACCATCAACTAACACCACCATGCCCATTAAACCATGTCTGACAATGCCTCGTCCACACATTCCTTGAACACCTCCAATGACGGTGACTCCACCACTTCCCTGGGCAGTTTATTCCAGTGTCTCACCACGCTCTCAGTGAAGAAATTTTTCCTAATATCCAGCCTGAACCTCCCCTGGCACAACTTGAGGCCATTTCCTCTTGTCCTGTCGCTAGTTACTTGGGAGAAGAGACCAACACCCACCTCTCTGCAACCCCCTTTCAGGTAGTTGTAGAGAGTGATAAGGTCTCTCCTCAGTCTCCTCTTCTTCAGGCTGAACAACCCCAGTTCCCTCAGCCGCTCCTCATAAGACTTGTGCTCCAGACCCCTCACCAGCTCTGTTGCTCTTCTCTGGACACGCTCCAGCACCTCCATGTCCTTCTTGTAGGGAGGGGCCCAAAACTGAACACAGCATTCGAGGTGCAGCCTCACCAGTGCCCAGTAGAGGGGCACGATCACTTCCGTGGTCCTGCTGGCCACATTATTTCTGATACAGGCCAGGATGCCGTTGGCCTTCTTGGCCACCTGGGCACACTGCTGGCTCATCTTCAGCCAGCTGTCAACCAGCACCCCCAGGTCCTTTTCTGCAGGGGAGCTTTCCAGCCACTCGTCCCCAGGCCTGTAGCGTTGCATGGGGTTGTTGTGACCCAAGTGCAAGACCCGGCACTTGGCCTTGTTGAACCTCATACAATTGGCCTCGGCCCATCCATCCAGCCTGTCCAGATCCCTCTGCAGAGCCTTCCGACCCTCAAGCAGTTCAACACTCCCTCCCACCTTGGTGTCATCTGCAAAGTTGCTGAGGGAGCACTCGATCCCCTCATCCAGATCATCAATAAAGATATTAAACAAGACCGGCCCCAAAACTGAGCCCTGGGGGACTCCGCTTGTGACCGGCCGCTGACTGGGTATCACTCCATTCACCACGACTCTCTGGGCTTGGCTGTCCAGCCGGTTTTTTACCCAGCAAAGAGTGCACCTCTCTAAGCCATGATTTGCCAGCTTCTCCAGGAGAAAACTGTGGGAGACAGTGTCTAAGGCTTTACTGAAGTCCGGGTAGACAACATCCACAGCCTTTCCCTCATCCACTAGGTGGGCCACCTGGTCATAGGAGGAGATCAGGTTGGTCAAGCAGGACCTGCCTTTCATGAACCTGTGCTGGCTGGGCCTGATCCCTTGGTTGTCCTGCACGTGCCCTGTGAGCACCCTCAAGATGAACCTCTCCATAATCTTCCCCAGCACCGAGGTCAGGCTGACAGGCCTGTAGTTCCCTGGATCCTCCTTCCAGCCCTTCTCGTAGATGGGCATCACGTTGGCAAGCCTCCAGTCGTCTGGGACCCCCCCTGTCAACCAGGACTGTTGATAAATGATGGAGAGCGGCTTGGCAAGCTCCTCCGCCAGCTCCCTCAGCACCCTTGGGTGGATGCCATCAGGCCCCATAGGCTTGTGAGCGTCCAGGTGGCATAGCAGGTGGTTAACCGCTTCCTCCTGGAATATGGCGAGTTTATTTTGCTCTCCATCCTTGTCTTCCAGCTCAGGGAGTTGAATACCCTGAGGATACCTGGTGTGGCTGTTAAAGACTGAGGCAAAGAAGGCATTAAGTACCTCAGCCTTTTCCTCATCCTTGGTGACAACGTTCCCCCCTGCATCCACTAAAAGGTGGAGATTCTCCTTGGCTCTCTTTTTGTTGTTAATGTATTTATAAAAGCATTTTGTGTTATACCTTATGACCATGAGGGTGTTACGCCAAATTACATTTTATTTATTACTATCGTATTTTCTTTCATTCTCTGGCTTTCAATGCAGAAAGGTCTAACAGAAAAAAAACCAAGATATTCTTTTACTGGGGAATTTTTATTAGACAGTTTAGAATTATGATATACGGACATTTTATAATACTAGGGATTTTTAATTTGGAAATACAACATTGACTTTTCCAGCAAACTGAATCACATTTTACAGCTTGATAGTTCTAAGAAAGTGACTGATCATTTCCAAATTTTATTGCATATCTTACTAAATAGAACTGCTGTGTTAATTTGAAGAAGGAATATACAAATATTCTGTCTTAGTGGATTCTTACAGTTTTAGTGAGATATTATACAGTAAACCAGTTCTTTCCAATTAAAAGGTAAACTGTGGCTTTACTGTAAGAAACATAAGTAGAGCAATGCAAGAGTAGTTCTTAGATAGCTTTTTTCCCTGAAACAGCCTAAATCTTGGCTCCTGACAAGGTGTAAGAGAGAGAGATTCTTGACCCAGGCCTCTTCCCAGCCCAGCATACCTCTGTGATCTGCCTACTCTCTGCACAGAAAGAAAACTATTCTTCTGCAAGAACTGCATTTGCTGCCCTTGCTATTAATTAAAGAACCTTACTGTTCAGATTAAGACTTTGTAGCAGAATGAGTGCCTGACCATACTTGGGTAGGCATATCAGGACTACGTGAGGACATACACTGCCATGAGAACTGTACAATCTAGCTGTCACGTTGGACATGGGCTAACAGTTTCAATACATACCCAAAGCTAGTACAGATCTCTTGTCTTTATTTTTATTGTGATTTGTACTGTCCAGAGCAAAGATTTTGGAAGTGGTTTTACTCATGCTGTGTTGGCATTTATTTCGCAATCTCAGACTAATTCAGAGGTAGCAGCCACGTTGCTAACTCTAGTTAATATTGGGCTGGGATGGGAAAGACTAATTTTAAGGTTTGGATTTTGACCAGAGATAATCAGGACATGGAATTTATCTATCACCAGAATCTGCAAAATATCAAAATATTTTTCTTATATCTGAAAGTATAAACACTCCTAACATTTTATTCTTCTCTAATCTTACAATTACACTTTTTCCTGAACTGAGGGCACAGAGTCTGGTGCAGCAAAAAGATTTATTTCAACGACTCTTTCAAATCACTTTATGAAGGGATTTTAATAAGGCTTATGATTTTTAAGTGGCTATCTTATGCACTGTTACAGGGCATTTATTAGCAAAATGCATAAAACTAATAAATTCAGAATTAATCAGGCTAAAAAAAGAATACAGGTTATTGCTAAAAGTGTATGCTTTATTAAGGAAATAGCATTAATAAACAAGTGCCACAGAAGCAAAAATAGCAATTACTCCAAGACTGTAATTTGTAGAGGAAGTATTTCAAGTTTCCATACGTAAGTCAGCCTAGTCTATTTTGAACATACTCTTATTGCAATGGGGTGATTCCACAATCACAATTTTCAGTACCAAGTGAAATTCATCACCATACAAAAATAATGCACCTTCTGATTATATGTCACTGTAGAACAACAAATGCTTCCTACCGATATTATACTTGAACAATATCAAGAGATTAAAAACTGTGCAGGAATATCAGCAAATTACTCCAATGTGAAGGTTGTAAAATGCAAACTTAGTACAATTTTTTTGTGACAGTTAAAGGTACATCAGAGCATGAAACTTATGAAAGTTTCATATAATTTCAAATTTGTTTTAAAAATTATAATAAAGAAAACTCTGAAGCCAACTGTTAACGTCCATTTCTCCTTGAACTAGTCAAAAGGAGTTTTCTTGTGTTACACAAGCATACGTCTTCACTGAGGTTAAAGGAATTGCATACATTTCACTTACAGTGAGTTAGTATTTAAGAGATGACACATTCTAATCACGTTTTCCCAATTACAAAGAATGTGTTATAATTCAAAAGACAAAAAGCATTGTTTTCAATGGAACATTACTCTTAAAGCAACCACTAACAGCTAATGGACAAAGAAATAAAATAAAAAGAGGTGTACAAAGCTATGTTCAAAGTATTAAAATACTGAAAGATTTATACTTTACGTGATTGTACTTTTATACATTTTTATACTTACCTATTCTGTTCAACAACTTCCTAGCCTCTACTGAAGTTTCTTCCATTTATATGCCTTTCTTTCTCGTATTCAGGGATTTATTCCCTTTAGTTTCAAAGTGCCCCGAATTCACAATTCCTGTTTTGGGGACTGTTGAAAAGCAAGACATCTTAGAAAAAAACAAAGATGAGAGAAAAAATGACCAAATTAAAAGAAAAATACACAGGCAACCTATTAATGAAGAACTACAATAATTCTGTGCAAGTTTCACTACTGAATTTCTCAGCTAAAGTCCCTCTCCAAAATAAACCCAGAATAAGCTCTAAAAAGATAATTCTATAGTATTTTCCTGACTCCATGCTCCTCTTCTCCTCAAAAAATTGCTCAGAATAGAATAAAAATCAATACTGTAACATCTGCATTGAAATGGTACGGGCATCTGAAAGTGAAATTGTATGCCACCCAGAGAGAATGACCTAGGCAACAATCCTCCAGTCAATTCATAACTAATTTGCTGAAGCAACTGTTTTTTAACAGTTACTGTCCATGATTGTACATGATCTATTTGCAATGAGAAAGGAATGTGGGAGGTGGAGGCATGTTAAAACTTCACCTGCAGGATTAGAGGTAGCAAGGAACAGAAGAGGAAGGGACTCCAGACACCTACTAGCCCCAGGCCAGTGCTTAACAAACTCCAGAAAACTGACAGAAAGGCCAAGGCCCTTAAGAAATAAGACACTTTCACAGTGCTGTGTAGAACAGCAGAAAATATAGCATATGGAGAACAAAAAAATCCTCACTTCAACTTTAAAGACAGTATGACATGATCCACGAAATTTATGGGATCCACAAGGGAGACTGATGCCAGGCATTTAAGTTGAAGGTCACCTGCCAGATGTGCCAGGTGCACCTGAAGCTACACAGCTTGAGACCTTACACATAATTAGACAGTGGCTGCAAGACCCAAGGTACAAGAGGGCATCCTACTGTGAGACAACATGATCACACGGTTAACTCACCACCCAAACTGACATGATGGCAGGAAACTGTACAGAGACCTCTTCCTTCTCAACATATGCCAGGGTAACTAAACTACTAAAAACTTGTGAGACTTGTAGGGCTCTGCTTGTAGGGCTGTCACACCTGCAAAACTGGAGACCACTGTGACTCTGAAAAGCACAGAATTGAATTGCATTAAACACCGTGTCCCTCATCCTGACTGTAAGAGCAGCACAAAGGATTCACAATACCTAGGAGAGTCCCTGTCAAAGCACATCCATTTTACACGCACCTTGATCTGCTACAATGGCATGCAAACACCTAACAAGGACCTGAAACTCTTCATACAAAACCCATTGTACAACATGGACTAGAATAGGCCCTGTTCACAAGTTTTTCACCCTCAGACTCTGTATGATGAAACCACATAAGCAGAGACTCAGACGGCCTCATCCAGAGGCCCATCTATTTACTACAATTTTTAAAGGATGCTGTGGCCCTCCAACAAAGCAAGCCCTCCCCAGCTGCCCTCTGATGACAAGGCAGGCCCTCCGTCTACCCTCTGAGGCAATAAGAGACACAAACAACGAAGAGGCAAAGCTAAGAACCTAGATTATAAGTAAACTGTGCTGTTCACAGGACAAAAAAGAAGATGCTCCACTGCATGACGGACATGAACTGGAGGGTCAGTCCACCTACTTTCTTATATTCTCTTTCCTGCTATCTTCTTCTTCTATGTATTTGAAATTGCTAGAAACCAAAGGATATATAGATGCAAACAGCCAAGAATACCTTGACCTAACTCTCAGCTCAAATCTCTTACCCTAATCATTCTTTAACCTTAATCATCCCACTATTATTGAGAACTAGCAAAATCCTCTGTAGCACTTAGATTCTTGTTATGGTTTAACCATGGTAGGCAGCTAAGCACCACACAGCTGCTAGCTCATCCCCACCCCCTGCAGTGGGATGGGGGAGAGAATCATAAGGGTAGAAGTGCAAAAACTCATGGCTTGAGATAGAGACAGTTTAATAATTAAGAAAAAAAGGTTAAAAAAATAGAAAAAGAGAGAAAAAAGAAAAGTGAGAAAAACAAGTGATGCAAAATGAAACAATTGCTCACCACCAACTGACCGACGCCCAGCCAGTCCCTGAGCAACGGCAGCCCCCACTAACATCTACCCGCCTCCAGTTTTATTGCTGTGCACAAAGTCATATGGTATGGGATATCCCTTTGGTCATTTGGGGTCAGCTGTCCCGGCTGTGTCCCCTCCCAATGTCTTGTGCACCCCCAGCTTACTTGCTGGTGGGGCAGTGTGAGAAGCAGAAAAGTTCTTAATGTTGCATAACCACTGCTCAGCAATAACTAGAAAATCCCTGTGTTATCAACACTGCTTTCATCACAAATCTAAAACATAGCCCCATGCAAACTACTGTGAAGAAATTTAACTCTAACCCAGCCAAAACCAGTACAGTCCTTAATCAGCAGAATCTAATTTCTGTCCCCTTATCTGAGTCTGTGTAAATGTATACAATGAAATAAATTTGAGCACACTATGGTTTAAACTCAGTTAATAACACCAGATACTTCTTTTAGTCCCATAAAAGGGACCTGGTTACAGGCATCTTCATTACAGAGTTATGCAGTCCTGTTTTCAGGGGATCAAGAACTGGAAAAAATTACTCATCCTGGTTCATTACATGGTGGCCAAGAAATAAAAACAAGCAAAAGAGTGTCATATTATGACAACAGAATTATTATTGCCAACACTTTCTTATAGTGTTTTCAGACTCCAGACTGCCTTGCTGAGGCAGTTCAGAACAGCACCCCAGCATGCTGATTTCCAGAAAGTCTCTGTGTTTTTTCCCCTGTAATGATGCCATGTAGCCACTTCCTTCCTTACATGCAAATGTTTGAGGTGACTCTATTTAAGCCCAGTTTTGCTGATTATGTGTTCCTTTTTTTTCACATCACCCCAGGCCCTTTGCTTGCCAACCTTGTCCATCACTCCCTCACAGGGCTGCTGGTAACTCTCCCTTCCCCATCGTTGCTGGTTTAGAGCCCTTCTTGTCAAGTCAGACAATTTGAGTTGACTGCTCTGCTCAGGAACAGAACAGCAGCAGAATCCAGCCAGTGTGGCTCATCCAGTAGAGGCCACCCTCCTTCTGCACTACCTGAAGTATGCTGTCACTAGCACCACCACCAGTGGGGACCAGCTGCCACCACCTCATGTAACAGTTGGCAGTACTAAAGAGGGCAAAGAAGAGAGAGAAACCATGATCAGATCCTGGGTTTTAGCAGACATTCAGAGTCTTGATGCCATTCTCCTCTTTCAGTGAGAGGTGGCAGGAGGGGATGAAATGTTTGGTTTGCTTTTACTTCCACATTTGATTGTCTAATAATGGAAGCAAAGAGGTCTGGCATTCCAAATACCACATACACGAGATCGTGTGCTGTAGCTAGGTGAAAATCAAATATCTTTATGTAACAGAGACGACGCTCTTCAGAGGTATATATAGGGAAACGAAGAAGACGGGACGTCTGGCCAGTACTTGCTGACATTTGCTATATTAGTGTCTGCTGCTGTTCAAGAAGGCTCTAGAAGTGATCGCAGTCACTGCTGCTGTGTCCAGGGACAACACATAACTTCCTGACACCCTTTCTCATTGCAGGGTTTCAAAGGCACTGGACTAAGTAGTCTCTAAAAGATGTGAAAGAATGAAGAAGAACTATTTAAAAACAATACTAAGTTCCTCTTTGGTGAAGTGACTGCTGAAAGTTTTGACAGAAAGACCTCCTAGTTCTCATGCTCACAAAGCAACCACATTGCTTTGCTGGGCTTTTCTGTGCAGTATCCATTCTCTGAATGCCATGTTTTGCTGTTACTGGGTGAAGTATCCTATAGATAGTCACTGCCTTGACCCCACAAATTTGAGTCATGTTGGTGCTGCATGAACTGCAAAATCTGGAGGCCTTATCACATTTGGATATCTGCTTCAGATACCTGCTTTGGATAAAATCCTCATGATGGGGCAAGATGTGCAACATCCTCACTGCTCCTTTCTTCTACTGAGCACTCCTGCTGAAGTGAGCACTAGCAACTGAGCATGTTCTATGATCATATTCGAAGATTATTTCTTTTACATTTTTTCAATCTATAGATGTCAGGAAACAAAGTACCAATTCAGACTGCAAATCTCTTGTAAACTTCCAAAGCCCTAAGGAGCTTAGTCTTCCATGTAGACTTCTTTGCATACAATACATCCGCACTTAAAAGAGAAAAGGAACATTGTTAGGGAAAAAAAAAAAAAAAGAAAAAGCAATATCCATGCTAATAAACAAGACAATCAACATACAAAAAGCCCAAATATTAACCACTGTTGAGATACTGAACCAGCATTTGTAGTGTATGGTCTTAGGAAAATATATTAATTGCAGTAAACAGTTAAAAAGAGGACTGGAACAATAAAAAATTAGCTTGCTCCCTTCCTTCCTTCCTTCCTCCTTCCTTCCTTCCTTCTTTCCCTCCTTCATTTCTTCCTTTCCTCCCTTCTTCCTTCCTTTCTTTCTTCTTTCCTGCCTCTCTCCCTCCTCCCCTCCCTCTCTTTCTTCCTCCCTTCCTTTCTTCTCTCTCACCCTTGTTTCCCTTCTTCCTTTCCTTCCTTTCCTTCCTTCCTGCTTTCCTGTAGTATAGCAGCTCCCACAGGCAACAAACCCTGTGTGCAAACTCATACTTGATTAGAAGATCAATAGGTGTTTAACTTCTGTGAGTGAACAGCACAGAAAATAAAGACTGAAAAAAAGCAAAAACGATGTTACACTCAGTAGCACCAGTCCATAAGGACCTCTTAATAGGAAGCAAAGCTTCAGAAAAAAGTCATGAAATAACGTTTCACATTATTTCACAACCTCTATCAGCAACAATTTCACCTATGCCCTTACACTTAAGGATAAGAAGGTATACATATGATCCAAGTTTTTGATTATTTTTTGAATTTGCTTGTCAACATTTGACCTAAAAAACCCAAATACTTTCAAGTCAGACTTTCTCTGTTAGAACCTTTTTCCAATTATTAACAACCTGGGTTTTTTTTCCCTAAGATTTCTATTAAGAATAGAAATGATTTAAATAAATTATGCTTATATCTAGGTCTACATTTAGTAACAGTGTAAGATAAACTATTTCCATTATATAAAATTCATTCTTTATATAAAAAATAGTCAAAAATTATTTTATGCGTAAGCAAGGTCATAAAATTTTAAGCTTTGTGACGCCACGGTAGACCAACTAATGAAGGCTATTTGGCTTTCCTTTTAACTTTCTACATAATTGCTCTTATTTTTCCATTGCAGAATATCTTTATTGTGTAAAACATTATCATTTATTCACTTACAGTTTGTACAAAAGTAGAACTTTAACATCTTTAGCTGATGATCTCCATATGATATGAGACAAACACAGTATGTCCTTTATTCACATAGCAACTCATGATATATTCTCACAGAGTGATTCTGTATTACTTTGTGTCACTTGATCGGTCACTCAGCAAATTGGGGTTGCTAATGTCATCAGCAGAGACCTTTCATTGCTGTTCACCAACTCCAACTTCATTGCCAAAATTCTTATCTATCTCCTTTCATTGTTTATCAACAGTTTGCAGAACTCTTTTTTTTTTTTCTTTCTTTTTTCCTTTTTTTTTAATCTTTGGGACAACTGCAATTTGAATCAGTTTCTCTAAGTTGGCAAGAATAATTTTTAAACAAAGCAGAGCTATATTTCTTCAGCATCGTGGCCTTCTGTAGGATTTTTTTTATTTGACAAGTGTCAGTTAAGACCAATCACTTATTTTTGTCTTTAACCCATGCTCCACCACATGTAGCTCTGTGGGTCTGTTTTCCACAGATGTGTGCCCATGGCTACATCCTATTTGGAATGCTTTTGACAATGGACATTTTTTTGTTGGAAAACTACTGTCTCCTTGAGGTGGAAACATTTCATGAAAACACATCAATTCCAACATAGCTTTTGACAAGAAGCTTTCCTGACCAAAATTTTTACAGTCAGAGAGACTTGAATTGAGAAAGTGATGGCTTTGTATGATTGCAGACTTTTAAAATTTTTCAGCTTCTCAAAAGCAGCCAATAATTCTGGCACCTCACAGAATCATTCCTGTAACAATCTCAGAACGAGATGCACATTTGAATGGATGTCTTCCACCATCAGTCACAGACAAAGCAGTCTAGAGTTGGAGAACGTATTTAACTTATTGCCAACCAACACAAACCTTCAATCACCAACTCAGGAAGTGTGAAAAGCAAAACATGAACATAAACATTTACACAAACACGTAAATACCTATCTCCTCCTCATTTATAATACTTTCCACATTTGCACTGCAGATTATGCCTCCAGCTTAAGTGACAGGCAGCTAAGGCAGTGAGGCTGTGTGCCTGATGGGTCCTTTTACCCTTGGTCAGGGTCTCATGCCCCTTTGATTCCTCACGAGTGTCGTTCCCCCAGCATGGATCATCCACAGGCCTGTTGGGGATGTCTTGCCCAGGCATAGGTCACCCATGGACACTGTCCCTCAGGGATGACCTGTTGAAAAGTTAGTTAGTATTGATGCTGTCTGTGCATCTTTTTTTCCTATTCAAAGTTTATCTTTAAATTTCAGCCACAGGGCCATGATATGTCTTCATGTACTAAATTAAGGATCCTGTGTAGCTAATTTTGGGTTGTTGTCACCATCCAATTAAATGGTTCCATGAAAAAATGGCTAATAAAAGTTGTTTAGTTTACCTTTACAAGGCATGTTTTCTTTACCAGAACATTGTTACAGGTTTTTCTGATTCCTTTCTTCATGAAATCTGGCAATAGTACAAAAAAAAAAAAAAGGTTAAAAAACAACAGTTTTTTTTTAATACTGTGTTTTTAGCCCATATTATCCAGTCCCTAAATCCCTCTTATTTCATCCATGTATAGTCAACAGCTTTTTTTAATACAAAGCTGTGCTCCCAGAACTTTACATAGTTAAGACAATGCTACCTTCCTCCATGACATAATCTTGATGATACAAATTTCATTAAAATGCAATTGCTCCTAGCTTTCATAACCAACCATGTGTCAGTGATCTGCTTTGTTGTATAGCATTTTGTCTATCTTTGGATCAGCCCTGTTGTCAGGGAATAACTTATTTTATTCTAGACATTTGGGTGAAAAAGCCTGATATCAGCTTGGAAGATGTACTCAAATAACATACTTGCAGATGAAGAACAAAAGCTGATGTATCTAGTAATTTGGCCAGTTTTAAGCAAAGATATTTCACCTTCAATTTTTATCCACCATTCTTTTTTTTTTTAATAAGAGTGTGCGATATAAAGGTATTTTCTTTCATGGTAATAGTTCATACAGACTACATCATAATTTGGTACATATTGGCAAGCTACTAGATTGCATTGTTATAAAATACCATTTCCAATCATTTATCTTAGTAGATGAGCTAGGTAGAGGTTTTAGGAGCATTTGGGTGGCTTTTAAACCTTTCTGTCTGCTGCATCTGCTGCTGGAGGTGCCTCTGTCGACACATGAGATGCAGCAGAACGGAAGGCTCACCTCCTTTTCATCCACAATAGTACCCTCATGATAATTTAAACTGCTCTTGATTTCACTTCATGTTTGGGGTGGGAATTTTCTAGTAGAACAGTGGCGAAAGTTGTCAGGAATGTCAATGTCTTCAGGCAACCGAGAAATAAAAGTCAAAACACATACTCTGCATTGGTAGCACTTATTCTAATTTACAAGTATGTTCTGACCCATTACAGAATCACAGAATCACTACAGTTGGAAAAGACCTGTAAGATCATCAAGGCCAACCATCAACTAACACCACCATGCCCATTAAACCGTGTCCGACAATGCCTCGTCCACACATTCCTTGAATACCTTCAGGGATGGTGACTCCACCACTTCCCCGGGCAGCCTGTTCCAATGCTTCACCACTCTCTCAGTAAAGAAATTTTTCCTAATATCCAGCCTGAACCTCCCCTGGCACAACTTGAGGCCATTTCCTCTTGTCTTGTTGCTAGTCACTTGGGAGAAAAGACCAACGCCCACCTCTCTGCAACCCCCTTTCAGGTAATTGTAGAGAGCGATAACGTTCAGGCTGAACAATCCCAGTTCCCTCAGCTGCTCCTCATAAGACTTGTGCTCCAGACCCCTCACCAGCTTTGTCGCCCTTCTCTGGACACGCTCCAGCACCTCCATGTCCTTCTTGTAGGGAGGGGCCCAAAACTGAACACAGCATTCGAGGTGCGGCCTCACCAGTGACGAGTACAGCGGCATGATCACCTCCCTACTCCTGCTGGCCACACTATTTCTGATACAGGCCAGGATGCTGTTGGCCTTCTTGGCCACCTGGGCACACTGCTGGCTCATCTTCAGCCAGCTGTCAACCAGCACCCCCAGGTCCTTTTCTGCAGGGGAGCTTTCCAGCCACTCGTCCCCAGGCCTGTAGCATTGCATGGAGTTGTGGCCAAAGTGCAGAACCCGGCACTTGGCCTTGTTGAACCTCATACAATTGGCCTCGGCCCATCCATCCAGCCTGTCCAGATCCCTCTGCAGAGCCTTCCGACCCTCAAGCAGTTCAACACTCCCTCCCACCTTGGTGTCATCTGCAAAGTTGCTGAGGGAGCACTCGATGCCCTCATCCAGATCATCAATAAAGATATGAAACAAGACCGGCCCCAAAACTGAGCCCTGGGGGACTCCGCTTGTGACCGGCTGCTGAACTGGATTTCACCCCATTCACCACAACTCTCTGGGCTTGGCCGTCCAGCCAGTTTTTTACTCAGCAAAGAGTGCACCTGTCTAAGCCACAAATCGCCAGCTTCTCCAGGATAATACTATGGGAGACAGTGTCTAAGGCTTTACTGAAGTCCAGGTGGACAACATCCACAGCCTTTCCCTCATCCACTAGGTGGGTCACCTGGTAGGAGATCAGGTTGGTCAAGCAGGACCTGCCTTTCATGAACCCGTGCTGGCTGGGCCTGATCCCTTTGTTGTCCTGCACGTGCCCTGTGAGCACCCTCAAGATGAACCTCTCCATAATCTTCCCCAGCACCGAGGTCAGGCTGACAGGCCTGTAGTTCCCTGGATCATCCTTCTGGCCCTTCTTGTAAATGGGCATCACGTTGGCAAGCCTCCAGTCATCTGGGACCCCCCCTGTCAACCAGGACTGTTGATAAATGATGGAGAGCGGCTTGGCAAGCTCCTCCGCCAGCTCCCTCAGCACCCTTGGGTGGATGCCATCAGGCCCCATAGGCTTGTGAGCGTCCAGGTGGCATAGCAGGTGGTTAACCGCTTCCTCCTGGAATATGGCGAGTTTATTTTGCTCTCCATCCTTGTCTTCCAGTTCAGGGAGCTGGATTCCCTGAGGATACCTGGTGTGGCTGTTAAAAACTGAGGGAAAGAAGGCATTAAGTACCTCAGCCTTTTCCTCATCCTTGGTGATGATGTTCCCTCCCACATCCAGGAAAGGATGGAGATTCTCCTTGGCTCTCTTTTTGTTGTTGATGTATTTATAGAAACATTGTGAGATTCCCCTTCTTTTTAAATAAAAGATATATTAAAAATTAATGTCCCTTTTCCAGAAGAATACAAACAGCTTGGCAAACCATCAACAGAATCAGCAACATCCTAGATCCAAGCCCTCAGCAAGGAGCAAAACTCCCCAGACAGCAATCCAGGACAGCAGATGGAGCACTTTTTCCCCAACTAGAGGAAGAGTCCTGATACCATCACATACACCCCTCTTGGTGCTATTGCATGGTTTGGGCTCAGCTAGGTCTGGTGCTTTTCCAGGCTAAGCTTTCTGTCACTCATCT
This sequence comes from Gavia stellata, assembly GCF_030936135.1. Classification (NCBI taxonomy): domain Eukaryota; kingdom Metazoa; phylum Chordata; class Aves; order Gaviiformes; family Gaviidae; genus Gavia; species Gavia stellata. Next base: position 35,426,360 of record NC_082637.1, read on the forward strand.
ACTATTAAGTTCAGTGCCCTGATAACAGATGAAAGGAAAAGATCATTCTGGTCAGTATACAGTTGTCATCAACTGGTGTCATCACCAATTGACACCAAGCTGGTGTCAACATCAAGGTTTTGGCTTTTATGATCACTGAACTTTTGAGGATCAAGGACTGCTGGGAAGGGATGTAACAGCTCTGGCAAAGTGGGGCAAGAGCACTTTTGTCAAGAGGCAGGCCAACCTGGTCAGAAGAGCTTTAAACTAGGAAAATGGAGGAGTGAGATTGCAAACCACAGTCAAGTAAAGAGATAAACAGTAGAAAGGGGTGGAAATAAAAGGGTACAAAGCAATGGTAACTAGAGGCCTAAGGAATGATGAAACAGCATGGAAGGGACCAACCTCGAGTACAAGCCCACAAATGTATGCAGCCTGGGAAACAAGCAGGAGTGACTGGAGCTCTAGCCACGCAGCTGGGGTTTTGTTTGAAAAACTGATAGGACAGCTAGCAAAACTGCATTGAGTGATGGACAGATGCAAGATCTTCAAGGGAGACAGGATAAGGGGAGAGGATGCCCTTACTGTGAAGGAGCAGCTTAGTTACATGGGGCTTCTCTCTGAGATAGGCAAGAGATGGGGTGAAAGCTCATAGGGCCAGGTCAGAGGATCATGCCAGTAAAGGTGACACCATCATGGGATTTTGTCCACCCAACCAGGGTGAGGAAGTGGACAAAGCTTCTTCAAACCATAGGAGAAAGTCTGTGTGTCACAAATCCCAGTTCTGATGGGGGACTGTAACCTCCCTGACATCTGCTGGCAGGGCAGTGCAGTGAGCTTCAAGTAGTCAAGACTTCTGGAAGGTATTGGGGGTCACGTCATGATCTGGGGTGACATACAGCTGGATCTACTGTTCATTAAGAAGGGAGAAGAGGTGGTGCATGTGATAATCAGTGGCTGGCTTGTCTTTAGCGAGCATGATACAGCAGAATGGTTATGAAACAGGATCTAAACCAATTTAGTCTTCCCGAAAACCATGACAGTGCCAGAACAAATAGCGCAAAGGTATGTGTTAGTCCATCGAGGCAGCTGACTTTTTTAGTCTGAAAAATTGCCAAGTGATTACATAATTAGAATAATGTGCTCAGGTCATGGTTTTCAAGATCTCCTAGGATCCACATAGGATTTAGAAGAGTGAAATAAAAAAAGAAGTTCAGCCTGAAAAAAGGATTTCTTTACATGTAACAGTCAAATGAAAAGTCTGTCATCTGCCTGGTACTGAAATGGCAGGCCTTCTTTCTTGCTCTGCATGTGTGCATGTTGTGTGTTGGATTTTTAATAATTGCTATTTTAACAGCAGGGATTACTCCCTTGAGATCACATCAGAATCACATGATATGGATTTTCATTTTCTTTTATTACATTTAAAGCTTTGTCTAAATGAACTGAACTGTGTTGACCACTATGTATGAGATGTAAATAATCCATCTCCTTTTTTGCAACAGAAATAGGATTGTAGAAGAATATTTTGGGCCAAAGACACTGTGGAAGTGCATGCAGATGATTTTAAGGGATAAAACAGTATAGATGGTGAAAAGAAAAAAAAACCTAAGTGTTTATAGCTCAGTACTAAGTTAATGTTAATTCATAATCAGTAAAAAAATTATTTAGTTAACTGCATCAAAACAAATATGCAAGCTATTTACTGATCCCTCACTTGACTTGGCAGGGTACTTGCCCATACAGAAATCACTATCTACTGTAACTACATAAGATGAAACACATCATTACAGTGGGTTTGAAATAGATATTATTAAAATAACAATTCATAAGACATATAAAATAGTAAAAAACTTGAAAATACAATTATTTATGCTTACATATGAATACATTATATCCCTATATGAAACACAGAACTATTTGCACTAAAGTGTTAAAAATGTTAAGAATCATAGAATCATAGAATGGTTTGGGTTGGAAGGGACCTTCAAAGATCATCTAGTTCCAACCCTCCTGCCATGGGAAAGTGCTTTTCCACCTTCCACTAGACCAGGTTACTCAAAGCCCTGTCCAACCTGACCTTGAATACTTCCAGGGATAAAGCATCCACAACTTCCCTGGGCAACCTGTTCCAGTGCCTCACCACCTTCACGGTGAAGAATTTCTTCCTTATGTCTGATCTAAATCTACCCTCTTTCAGCTTAAAGCCATTACCCCTTGTCTTGTCACTTTGATATGGGGACCATATCAAAGGTCTTATGGAAGTCCAGGTAGATGACATCAGTTGCTCTTCCCTTGCCCACTGTTGGAGTCACTTCACTGTAGATGGCCACAAAATTAATGAGGCACAATTTGCCTTTTGTGAAGCCATGTTGGCTGTCTCTGATCACCTTCCCGTCTTCCATATGCTTCAACATAACTTCCAGGAGGATCTGTTCCATGATCTCAGTGGGCACAGAGGTGAGGCTGAATGGTCGGTAGTTCCCAGGGTCCTACTTCTTACGCACTTTAAAAATACTTGTGATGTTTCCCTTTCCTCCAGTCACTGGGGACTTAGCCTGACTACCATGACTTTTTAAATATGTTGGAGAGAGGCTTGGCAATTACATTTGCCAGTTCCTTCAATACCCTGGGCTGCATCTTGTTGGGTCCCATTGAATTGTGTATGTTCAGGTTCTTCAGGTAGTTTTGAACATAATCTTCTCTTACATTGCATGGCACTTCATTCCCCCAGCCCTTGTTTTGAGGTTCAGGGCCTTGGAGATGTGAGAAGAGTGATTGCGAGTGAAAACTGAGGCAAAGAAATTGTTGAGTACATCAGCCTTCTCCATGTCATTGCCACTAGTTTTCCTGTGAACAAGAAGATTTTTTCATTTGTAATGACTAAATATTTATTTATGTTGACACCCAAACAGAAATTCAGGGTAGAATTTAAACTGTTGGACACAATCCTATTCTTCATATTCTCTAAGTACATTTCTCTTCACTGGGCTGACACAGCTTTACTTGCAGGGAGGGTTTGAGTAGACAGTTGCTGCAATGTAAGTACAAACTGATAATGCAGCTAAAGTTGTTTTGGCAAAATCCTACCTCTACAATGATTTCAACTAAATGAGCTCAGGAATACAGAAACATTGTTTCAATTTTTAAGTGCCTTTACTGGAAAAAGAATGAAGTCTACACAGTATTTCATAATATCTATAAGTATAACTTTTAACTTCAATTATATTATAATTATAAAAAGCTTTTATTTTCCGTCTGATTTGGAAAATGTATTTCAGTTATGTTTATATTTGTTTAAAAAATACTGGGAGACTTTTGGTTATGACCCTCCAGGTTCACAGCCACGTAATTATTCTTTGTTGACACAAGAAATATATGGAGGTACTTGTAGTGCAAGAATTGTTGATTTGCATAAATGTGTCAGTCTTGGCCTCTTCTGATGTCTTTTTGTCTCAGGCCATTTTCAAACTGACTTTTGTCTTTCCGTTTCACAGCAGCTCCCATAAGAAATTAAATGTACTTTTCCTTTTTGTATTGTTGACAAGGAATCCATTTGCTTGCTTCTATAAAAGATTATGTCATTGAGTAGAATAAGCATAGTTCATCATTTTGTTCCCCATTGATCTCATGATCTTGAAGTATACTTGGGCACAATGACAAATCACACATGGTAAGATTAGAAGACAAAATATTGATAGTAATCCCTTGCAAGTACTCAGTTTTCTTGATGAAGAATAATCTAATTACACCTCAACTGAAAATTAAACTTTTTATTATTGTTGTTCTTGGTACTACTATTATTATAATTATTATAATATTCTATGTCTTTTCCAGTATGATTATTAGACTGGAAACAATAATGGAATTACTCTTCTCTTAATTTTTCTTATTTCTTTGAGCAATGAGTATGTTTGAAAGCTGATCATGCCATTCATACATTTGATATCTTCTAAAGCTAACATATGAGCCCTGAATACATTGTAAAAATGGCCCCAAGTTTTAGTTAATGGTTGGTTTCATCCATTATTTTGATTCTTGCCTAAAATATACATAGCTCTGTTGTCTGTAATATATTGTATTACACTTTAGAGCTTTATTTAAATGCTGCTTTGGAATAACAGAGCAAAACCAAGCTGCTAATTGAAAAAAGTTTGAGGTCTGAATGCTCAATATCTCTAAAAATCAGACCTTCAGTGTTGTTCAGGGAAAAGAGTGGTATAATTTATGGTGTGAAATTAAAGTAGATGCAGATAACAAGCAACCTGTTATAACAGTTTAGCCAGGCTCATTTCTATTACTTGGAAAACAGTGCTCATTTTCCACCCATGAGACGACTTCAGTATCGATGATGATTGCTACAGAGACCTCTTTTATGGGAAGTCAGATTTTATCATAGGGCATAAAACAAAGATCTTTGTTTCAAATGCCCTTTCATAAAAATAAACAGTTTGCACTGCTTAACTTACTTTTTAATGAAAAAGTCTGTTTCACATGTTTTCTTTCTGGTGTTCTGCAATAAGAGATGAGATAAACTTTTCCATGAGATAAACTCATGACTGGTGTCAATGACTGCCCATATCTGTCTTAATACCTGTAAGAATTCCAATCTCGTACTCCAGCCATCACATGACCCAAAAAACTCTAGATGTTTAATATCTACAGTGAATACGTATAATTTCTTCCAGTGTTCAAGAGTGTGTGACATTTATACAAAATAAGGGCATAAAAAAAGCAGTGGGGCAATCAGCAGTTCTAATTTTAAAACTCTTATATTTCATGATGGAAAATGAGACAGAGGTTAAAACCATTGTCGAAAGCTCCAATAGCTTCTCTCCAAAACAAATAATTTCTAAAAGCTTTAAACCAAGATAATGTGTATTTACCAACAATTTTAGCTTGCATTGGACCCTGCTGCTGCTTAGCATTAGTCTGAATCAATTTATAAAGAATCTATACATGTTAGAGGAAAAAACCATTTTTTTTCTTGTCTTAGTTTAGATCAGGGAAAAGTCTTACTTAGTTTCAAAATTTATTCTTCTCCTGTTAAGTGGAAATAATCACACAACTTATTTTATCCTTTTCCTTCTTATCTTCTGCAGTTTGATAGTGAGGTATTTAAATGTTTATAGATTCCAGTGGTTTCTCTAAATAACTTCCCTCTTTTTCAGGTCTCATCTCTGGGAGATAAGAGTGCCTAGGAGAAGGTATCACATGCATAGTAGATGGGAAAGCTGAATGCAGGGAAGCCTGTGCTGCTGACAGCTGCTAAGCTGACACCCTTGTAATAGCCAACACATCTGAGCTTTTGCTTACACTTGGATTCGAAAATAGATATGGCTTAGATGTCTGCTTGTTCAGTTTCCTGAACGTTTGCATCAAAAACTGTGAAATAGGATCTGCATGCATTAATTTATTGTTCAGATTTGTTTTCCAGCTACACAGGCCTTGAGCAACATGCTTGCTGAAGAACACAAAGCAGGACATTATATGGGGGACTGAATAGAAATAGTAATTTTTCTCTTCTTGCTCCCGCTAGGACCTGTAGAGGACCAGTTTGGTCTCTCACTTAAATTACATTTACCTCAGGGGTCTCAGACTGCACCACCATTAACCTCTTAATGTTGACTTTATCATAATGATTTAATAAGGTATACCCCACTATACTCTTCACACTTATTTTAAATGTTCTTATAAGATTTTGCTACCCTAACTACAATTTTTTTTTCATTTGCACATATTGTTCACATCAATCACTGTCCCTATTTTTAAAGAATATAAATATTCATTCTACTGTTTGAGTTTATTTTCTTTTTATTCATTGTAATTTTTCTACTATTACAACGTGGTTTAGGTGAAAATCAGATAATGATATATATTTAATTTCTTTAAGATGCATAGTCACAATTCCTGACATTTAATTATTGAGAATTAAGTGGATTTTGCACAATGATAATTAATTGCATTGGTAAAGACAATCCTTGCTGGAACTATTTGTTAAGATTTTATTAATTTGATCAGGGACATATGAATCTAATCTTACTTCATCTTGTATAAAACAGAAATAACTTTCCTAGAATCTCACAGCTGTGTAAAATATGAATTTGTCATATCATTGCTGCCCAAAGGAACTTAGGCATGCTGAAAAGAACATTCTGAAGAATACTTTAATGATGTAAGTCCAATGAATGACACTGCTTTTTTCCCAGGCATTACTTTTATATCATGAATAGAAGATGATAAAAGTGTTGCTTACACCAAAAGTCTGGGAAAAAGACTAAAGTAGTCACTCTTTTTTCTTTTAACTCAGACATTTCTAATTTTTAATAAGTTTCATGTGACTTTTTGAATAAAACTGAGAAATGTTCAAAGGAATTTCTCTATGGCTAGAAGTATGTATATTTTCTTATCTTGGTTTAAGTAAAGCAGCTCTACCTTTATTAATGTTTCTAACTCAATACAGGAATTCATTATAGAAAATTGGGGTTTTTTCCCAACAGGGAAGCCTCTTGCAGTTGGACCATTTCCAGATAAAGACCTGGTCCATCCCGTATAAAGACACCCACACAGAAGAGAGTAGCCCTAGTGTACAAACTGAACAACTGTAACACTGAAGACTCATCCTACAAGCCTAACAACTGCCTGATCTTTGAAAACTCTTGTACCACTTTCTCCATGAGTAAGTGGCTGTCATCCTCCAGCATTCAGGACAGAGAGCCTTTCTGGGCCTTACAACTCATAGTTTAGGTCCATCACAAATTATTACCAGTGTTTGCTATTTAGTAACACTTGGGAAAGCTTGGCAAACCCTCTAAAATGACTAACCTAGTCTGGAATCCATGAGTTGAAATACCAGTGTACGTTCTGGCTTTAGACTGTTCCCTGTATCTAAAATAATGCAGTACAAACTGCAGACATGTATTACTTATGACCATTTCCTTCTGTGTATTTGATGTTTTAAAGCATGTCTTTTTAAGTTTGCATTGTAGCTATTATCAGTCATTATCATAAAAATAAATTACTTTGTAGAGAAAAAAACATTTAACAGATTGTCATCTATTGCTATTATACATCACTGTATTCTTCGAAGAATACTTTTTCGGGACCTTGTAAAGCATATTTCACAGAATCTCAGAATGACTGAGGTTGGAAGAGAACTCTGCGGTCTTCTGGTCCAAACCCTTTGCTCAAGCAGGGTCACCTGGAGCTAAATGTCCATCAACATGTCCAGGTAGCTTTTGAATATCTCCAAAGATGGAGAGTTCACAATGTCTCTGGGCAGCCTTGTTTAGTGCTCAGCCACCCTCACTGTAACAAAGTGATGTTCAGAGGGAACCTCTTGTGTTTCTGTCTGTACCCATTGCCTCTTGTCCTGTCACTGGGCACCACTGAAAACAGCCTGGTTCTGTCTTCTTTATACCATCTCTTCCCTTCCCAAGCTATGTATGTATATTGACAAGATCCCGCCAAGCCTTCTCTTCTCTAGGCTGAGCAGCCCCAGCCTTCTCAGCCTTTCTTTTTAGGAGGAATGCTCCAGCCCCTTCAACACCTTCATTGCCCTTCATTGGACTCTCTCCAGTATGTCCATGTCTGCCTTGTATTGAGGAGCCCAGAACTGGACACTGTACTCCAGGTGTGGCCTCATTAGTGCTGGATAAAGGGGAAGGATCACCTCCTTCGACCTGCTGGCAATACTTTGTTTAATGCATCCTAGGATCCCATTAGCCTTCTTTGTGGCAAGGGCACGTTGCTGGTTCATATTCAATCTGGTGTCCACCAGGACCCCTAGGTCCTTTTCTTCCAAGCTGCTTTCCAGCTTGGTTGCCATATTTACTAGGACACCTCATTTAATCATTGATTTGCCAATGATATCTCAAACTACCACATTGCGGTTATGATGCAAATCTTACATATACCGCCATACTGCCTGTTAATAAAGGGACGAAATATTTTACCTTCTGCAAAAATGCTAAGACTACATCTAGGTTTGCAGCCTCCCAAAGCATATCATAACTGTAGCATGGTTTTACTAAAAGTAAGATACTAATTGATCTTCATGAATAATTGCTTTTATTGCAGAGAAGCTTACTATAGCTAATGTTAAAGACATAATTTAATAGAAGAAAAAACATTTTAAATATCTTAAAGAGTCACTTTGTATGGTCATTGTAGGGTCTAATGGAAATTCAAAAATTTTTACACATATGAAAGGGTGTCAAATGTACAGTGTAAATAAATGTCAGTAGGATTTGTTGAATAGAACTATTAGTCAGCAGCTCAATGTTCAATTCATGTCAGCTAATATTAGTCTTCTACACCCAAATTAGTGGCTCTTTTTTGAGGAAATGGTGGGAAATAGGTGTTGTTAAAACATGATTAATCTGATCTGTTTTATACATTCATTTTAGAATGAGATACATTGCATTCTGAAAGTACCTGTTTCTTTCTGTTGACTGTAAAATGAGCCTACAGTGACTAATTCAGATGTTGACATCCACAGCTAGATGTTATAAATCCTAGCCCTGGTGCCTGATCTATATTGGCCATCATGTTGAGCCTTAGCAGGTATTTCTGTTCTCTCAATTCAACCATTAAAAGCAAAAACAGTCTGAAGAAATAGATAGTCTTAGCAAAACACACAAAATCAAAAGACTGGGATGCTTTCAAATGGAAAATTGCCTTTCTTTCTGCCCTATAATACAGGGACTCCAAAATTCAAGCATGCTAGTAGCTCTCAATTGTCAGAGCCTTCTTGCAGAAATTGCTGATCACTGATACACAGCTACAATTGCCTTTTAGTACCAGCTGAGCTTCCAGACTAATGTTGAAATACATCTACGAGAGTTCATTGCAATTTGAAGGGATCAGGGCAATGAAGCGGAGGTGCTCTGAACGAAATCTGTACCACTTCAGCAATCCTATTTCCAGGAGATCTCACTGAAAGGGTCTATGTGAAGTGGAAGAGAAAGCCATCCATACATATGACTTTCCCTCTCCCCCCCGCAGCTCCCTAGATACTCAATGGCATGGTTTTGGATGTATGGATAACAGGCCCTATTCTTTGTCACATTGATTAAATTGTTTCTGACCTCTCTAAATTCCTGTTCCTTCAATAAACCTCTTTTCTGTAAGTTGATACAAAATATGGTTATCAATCCTCTTTTTCTTTCTCCAGTAACAGTAAAAAATACATACATAACTTACTTTTTTTTAGTTTCACTTTTTCTGACCACATTTATTTATAAAGGCATATGTAAAAATAATGTGTTTGGTGAAATATTGTGAAAAAGCCTTATCAAAGTCCATCTGATGATCCCGTCTTAATATTTATTGAGTTAACAATCTAAATTCATTACATTATTCCTGCATGTGAGTAGTCTATTGTATTGACTCTTGCTGCCAAAATGACGTCACTGCATTCAGAGCACTCTCTGGCTACAGAAGTCCAAGATAACTCGCTCCTTTGGAAATGTCCCAGTGAGCACAACTGCAAAGCACGTTACTTTTTATTTCTGAAAAGTTGTACCTTTTTTTTCTCTGAGTGTCATATCTTGCCATAACAACTATTAATTGCAAATATATAAAAAATTAAGAGTGCTATATTTAGTTTTAAAAGAAACTGTTTTGTTTAAAATTTTGGCTTCAAGACTAATTTACAGCCTCTTTGACAAGTCTGTCTTTCCTAATGAGAATAGCCATTCTTGGATATGTGAGGACACACAGAGATGGGGCAAGAATTGTTAGGTATTTCTAAATTATATGTTTTATTGCTTTTTATAGAAATAACAAACAGTGTTTAAATACATTGCCCATGTATGGCTTTATACTGGACCATGGTAATGCTTTGTTCTGTAGGAGGAAAAACTCCAGCTTTCCTCAGACTCAACAAACAGTTTTCCCTGTTTTGCAAATTCATTATAGATTTATTATATCTGCTGTAGATGGTCAGTGATAGACTTGAGTCTTGCTTAAACTCTAATTCAGCTTTTACATTACTGAACAGCTTTTCAAATATTGGAATAACGTCACTAAATGTGATGTACGCTCTCAAACATTCAGGTATTTCTAAACTGAATATTACTTTTTCTCTAATTGTCATAATGCTATTCTCAGTGGTACACTCTTTTATAAATATTGTGTTTCTCTATCAGTAGGGCTTAATGAAATACGTTTGTCTAAATTATCTCAGTAGTTGTTACTATTTATTCTGAGGAAAACAGTCAATAATACTTAATGCAGGTTGAGAACCAAACCCTCTTGTATTGCACATGGACACATTTTGTATTGTTTGCAACACCTGCTTTACAATTAACCGTTTCACAGGGTGACAGTTATGGAGATTTTTCTCTGTAATATGAACATATGAATTTTTCATTGGAGTGATAGTCAAACGCTACATGGTCTTTGCTAATTTCATGTCAATATTTTTTCATCCTTTGCATTGATTTCTCTGTCCTATCAAAAAAAAAACCCTAGTTTTCTTCCCTTGAAAAAGCTTTCCCTCCCTATTTCCCTCCTTACTGACCATGTTTCATTCAGTACTGGGAATGACCATGTCACCTATTTTTTTGTGCCCACAGGGTCAGACATAATTTTCCTTTTTTGAATGCATTCTGCTTTTCCTTAGGCTGTCATTCAGACTTGGCAGGATCACCTATACCCCACACATTATATATTTTCATTGATTTTCTTCGAATTTTCCTAGCTGCAATGTCCACTAAAAAGATTAGTAATAGCTAGTCTGCTATTCAGCTGAAGCTACGCCCTTTTAGCATGACAAGTATTGTCCTGTGTTAGTGTTTTTTCTGTTTCTATAAATCTACAGTTTCTTATCTTATGTTAAGTTTGATATTGTTCTCTGTTTCCTACAGTATTTGACACCATCATTTCCTAGGCAAGGCTTCTAAATGCAATAATAATAAAAATTAGTTGATCAATTTAACAATGAGCCCAGTGTCACCCACACCCTGCCTTAAAAATACAATATGAAATGTGATTGATGCACTTGCAAACTTATTGGAGGAAGCAACATAGATTAAACAGTGAACTGAGAGAGGAACTTTCATCTGGAAAAATAAAGACATAGTACCTCCAAAATGCTGTAATGCAATCAAAAAGTCCTAGGAAGTGTAAAGAAACTGAACATTAGAAAGCAATTTTATTCTTCTCTTTCGCTAGTAGAAATGTCGTCTTTGTTTACTAGATTAAATTTTTGGGGAGGCCGTCTTACATTTCTTGCATTTGACAATATTTGTTTAGAGATGAGGTCATTGTTTTCCCTGCATTTAAGTCTATTCCTAGATGAACAGGATATGTTATTTATATATGCTGAAAAATCATGTGAAATACATGTAAGTAGCTCAGTTCATTGAAACAGGATGTTGCTGGTGCTAAGAACTTTGCAAGATTCAACAACAAATAGGTATTGTTATTAAAAACAAGACTGAAAATTCTGCAAGGGATCATTTCTGCTTGAGATGCCAGCAGGATGGAAGTGTGATGCTGGTGAAATAGCATGCAAAAAAAAAATGAGGATGACTAGGCTGGTCAACCTCATATCAATCCCAGGAAAGAAGAATATGGAAAGCTTAATAAAGTATCCAGTTAAAAGAATGTGGAATAGAATTATTGGAAGTCCGTATCAATACAATAATCTTAAAAAGAGGATATTTTTCGTCTTCCAAAATCTATCACAAGCATATCAGCAAGTTCATTTGAAAAATGCAGATACAGATAAGCAACAAACTATGGCTAAATGTCCTCTGACAGAGGACGTATGTCTGACACAAAATCAATGACAGAAAGATTATTACCTAAAAAGATCAACTTACTCTGAAAAAATGAGAATGCATTTACAGTAATCACCCTTCTTAGGAATATTTCATTCAGCAAGTAGTTCAACGTTGTCTAAAGTTACATATGTCTGCCCTCATTAGACACATATTTGCCCTACATGCTTGTTTGATCCTCTTGAGTTCTTTGTTCAGTCATGTTCTTCAGAAGTTACCACAGAGCCTTCTAGTCAATACATAATACTACAAAGTTTTAAAGGATATCTATGACATACCAGTAAATCTTCCTGCATATTGGAGTCATTAGTGCTCATGTCATTTAGAAGTAGTCTGTGATCCTTGCCTGAAATGCGCACATACAATTTTGCCCATTAGTAGTGGAATCAGATTTCATAGTTGATTTTTTCTGCGAAGTGAGATCCCCTAGGGTTCAGCTTTAATGAGTCCTGTCTCATTTTTAAATCTTCATTCATTCAATTAAGGGTTTCTGAGCAACAAGGGACAGTTTCACCATCAAAAAGATTTCATCATGTTGTCTTTTATTAACTGCCTACAGAACAGAATGTGAGTCAGCATTTCTTTCTGGTTTGCTCAGGGAGATTTGCTTTTGAAATACAACCAAAGTAGAACCCTAAAGCCACCTAGACAATGCTAAGAAATGGCATAAGTGTGTAGAGATTTTAAAACTGTATTCCTAGCTTGTTAGATTTTAATGAATAGTGTTTCTACTATGTTGCAGTAGCTAATATGTTTTTATGAAAGAAACCATTTTTTTCAGGCTAATAAGAGAGTTCATAATATACCGTAGGCGATAGTATGAATATCCTCTATAGATCATCAGGTACATCAAGGGTTTAGATCTGATCTGTGACCTTGCTGCTAACAAGTGTTAGTGAGATTTTTCAGGACTGCTCAGTAATGAAATTCACAAGGGCTTTAGCTAGAGTTATGGGCCTTAGTACTCCTCAACATCAACTCTTAACATATATCAACTTCAGTCACAACTGGAATGAAACACTGCCCTGTTTTCAGAACAAATGGCTCAGTAGCAGCACCATAAAACAGCCTGCATCTTGAAATGAAGGGAACTGTCCTATTTGACTGAAAATACTGAGACACATTAAATGGGTATAATACAGTTGTTCAGACTAGTGTTGATCAAGGATTCTGTCATTTTGTTCCAAAAAAGTGTCACTGGAACTTTGATATTCATGAATAACAAATACGAACTTCAGTTTCAAAATGGATCTGCAGATATTTCTCCCAATAAGTAAAAACTTGGCACTGTGCAGTGACAAAGGATAGTCTTAAAGGACAGACTGCCACTGTTATGTCAGTAAAATTATCACTTGCAGCAGCGTCCCTTGCTTTTCCTCATACATTTTGACTAAGTTGTGAGACCTGATCTCAGGTAGCTGCAAAAATGCAAAATAATGCTTTTTATGGTGATATATAGTTTTTAAAAACAGTAACTAGCACCTCTTTTTCCTCTAATCAGGAAGCGTTTCACTTGTATCTTTTAGTCTTGATTTCCAATGCACCAGCATCAACTTCGAACTTAGCAGCTGAAACACTTCCAAAGCTATTGGCATGACAAAAAGTATCCCAAAGTTTACTTAACACCGGAAGATCTTCGCCCATTTAACCCATAAAAGTTAAAAAGCTACAAAGCTTGGCAGGGGGGATTTAACATTCTGTTTCTTAGAGCAAGTCATTTGTGGCTGCATATTAGGAATTTCTGTCAGTCATGATGGAACTGGTCTACAGTCCAGCAAAGTCAAAAGACTGCTATTAATTTCAGTCAGAATGCTTCAGAAAAGCATTGACCCTGAAGACACGCAGCTATTAGTTAGTTGCGTCTTCTCTATAAACAGCTAAGTGGTTTCCATGCATCGAGCTTATGTTTTCCACCTACTTTGCAAATATGCCGGTAATTACTTTTTAAAGATAATTTACAAAGCAATAATATATTAGCTTGGTACAATAATTCTCCACAAAGTATTTTTATCGGTGAAACTTAAGATATTGATCATTATTACCAAGTGCACTAATTATTTGCTCCAGACTAGAGGTTATATGCCTATCAATGGAATAACACAGATTTCAGAAAAAATTAATCTTCTGCCAGTATTTTTTACATTTTGAAGGCCTGGAACAAAATGCCACATGACAGTAAGCATAAGCCAGCAGGTCTTTTATCTTATAACATTGGAAGATTGTTTTTCAAGCAAACAACGAAAACCATTTCAGCAAAGAGGAAAATGCAGACACAGTTTCTTGAAGCACAGAGGACCTGATTCTCACTAAATATAAATCACTATAGCTTCTTGGACATCAATGGCCACATCCTGAAAAGTATAATTTGCTGGAGCTATGACAGTTTACTCCAAACAATGATATGGCGTCTTGTGCCTTCAATTTCATGGTGCTTTATAATGGATAAAATGTGTTAGACAAACACTATCTTCGTCCTTGAAGATGATTCGATCTGAAAGGGCAGGAAAGAGGATAATATAAATCAACAGAATCAGCTAGCTTATTTTGGGTTTGTTTTACTTCAGGTTTGTTTGGCTTATGGCTTTTTTGTTGTTGACTTTTACATCAGTAGCAAAACTCCCATTTACTGCAGTAGCTCGGGATCTTGCACAAAAGATATCTACAATAAAAACAAAGCATATAATGCTAGCCCTCTTGATAAGCAGCTCCTCAGAGTGGGGGCAGAGGAGAAAGAATTTCTTGAACACTGCATTGGCAAGTGGATAGAGGAGAGCATGGGCTAGGGTGGCAGATGCACGGCACTGTTGGTGATGGACACCCTAATTCCTGTAAACTCAATCTCTGTGTGCAGAGACCCTGCCCCAGGCCTCATCAACAGCTATTCTGGGTTCAACAACCATATGCAAGTATGTTAGACAATGCCCTATATTAAAGTTCGAAGTTTTACATTGCGCAGCTGCCATTGCAGTGTACCAATCAAAACAATATCTTCACTGTATATGCTCAGAACACAAAGCCAGCTTTAATATCAAGTTTGTCCCTAGGTCTATAACATACCTCAGTTCTTTCATCTTAGGTTGCTGAAAAAGTCAGATTTCATCAACAGTCACTTGTAAGTAAAATTCATTACTCCAGGCTTATTGTATGTATCACTCTGTAAATTCAGGAGGAAAAAACCCCCACTTTTTCTACTTTCTGGAAGCTCTATCTGATCTTGCACCTTTGTCAGTCAACTGTTTCTCTGAAATACTGCTCTCAAATCTTACATATACCTTCAAGAGGCAATGGTGATGTGTGTTATTTTAGAGTTATTTCAAACTCTCAGACAAGTGCTACTTATTTTCATTTTATGCCTATCTGCAACACTCTTCCAAGTCTCACTCATTTCTCTGTAGGCAGTCATTTGTCACCTCTATTGCATCACTTTGAAACTGCAGATCTCTCTCTAGGCACTAGACTGTGTTTGGTGAAAGTAATAAAGACTCCAATCACTTTTGTAAGTTTCCCTGCTGAAGGTAAACTCTTGAACTACAGACATAGACTAAATTTTATGTAATTTGCTTTGCAGAAGGCACTGCAGGGCAATTTCATCTTTCAGCCATACTTAAGCTCATCAATATCATCCCAGAAGAAGAAACATGAGAGAATACAGAGAACATTGTTCAGAAATTATTAGCAGTATTATAACATGCATTTAAGTACAGTGGCTAAAACTTTTGTTTAGTTGAATGGAACAGTATTTAACACATTTTATGAAGTAGTTATGACTGAAATTACTTACTCTGCTTTAAGCTGTTTACAGCCTATGTGAGACCAATTATGAAAATTCGGGACTTCAAGAAGAGCAATATCAATTAGTCTAAAATATGATTTGACTTGTTTTAATACTTTTTTTTTATATCAGGTTATCCAAAACTTCAAAGAAAAATCTTGTCCTTTGTCTTATTTATTTTTCCTATATATTAATTTATAGTTGGCCCTGCTTTCAAGAGGACTAATATAAATCTTCTCCCAATGAAAACAGAATTAGCCTTATTTGCAAAAAACAGAAGTGGTTGTAGTAATCTGAGAAAAACATCATTCAGTCTGCTGGATGAAGATGAGAATGTTTTGCCCATAAGACAGATGACTGGTTAATGCTATTTTAATTCTCATTAATGCAGATTTAAATCTTACAGTAGAATACAGTACAATATCTACATGATTTCCTAGAAAAATTAATACTATTGCTCTATGTATGAGATGTATCTTTGCAACTATGGGTCTTTCAAAATCTGACACAACAAAGGGAAGAAATGAGGAGGAGACTAAATAATTTAAGAGTGTGTAGAAATCTCAGGTATAATCCAAACCATGCAAAAAATTCTTTTTATTTCTATTCTTCAGAATGGTATTTCCAATTCTGTAAGGCTGCACTAAGTGAAGTTTTGTGTTGACCACTGGTTTGACTTTCAATTCTCTAACAAAGAGGGAGCGAATATAGACTAGGACAATACATAATAGAACTATCTGGGAATCACTGTAGTTTCTTGTAACAGTAAATATTACTTTTGTGGTGTTCTAGTCGGCAAATAAGCCTACTCAAGGTTAATCTACTCAAATGAATCAAGTCTTCATTGCAAATTGCCAAGCTCCCTCAGGCTCCCTGTAATTCTATCTGTTATTAAAACCAATGGAGCTATGTCGATTTACATTATCTGAGACTGGCACACTGCCTTTACCACTGGAGCAAATTGGTTATTTAACAGACCATTAACATGTAAAAGTTTATAGTTGCACTCACCAATTCTAGTTAGAAGTAATCTGCTAAAACCTGAAGCTTGTGCAGCTAGGAGAAATGAGACTTTTATGTGCTCCTTATGATTATGTACTTTTACAGTTTGGATGATAAATATCAGTAAGACCACCTTGTATCAGTTTCACTGCATGTGCTAATCTGAGTAAAAGGTTTCCAGCAATAAGTTTCCCATTGGTTGTGCTTCCAATTATAAACAGAAATTTATCTGCTTTACATCAATTAATGTCAGTGTTGTTTGTTGCCCTGTCATTTCATATTTTGTTTATAAATTCATACTCTTCTGCATCCACATATTCTGCTAATGAAACTCCAGCACCATTTCCTGAAATCTGGATAATTGGTGTAATCTCTGCCCCTGTCTACCACTGCCTTGAGACAGTAGCTTTGACTGCTTATTGCATATTTTATGCTTGGAGAACAATAACATGATAGGCTGTTCTTTTATTTTTTTTTTTCCCCACTGCTTTTCAGGAAAAAAAATATTAGGGGAATTTTGCTCTCCTTTACATTACCCTTGCTTTGTGCTATTAGGATGCACCAGCTAAAATTAGAAGAAATAGCCTAAATCTCAAAATGTAATGTACTTATTCAAATGTTCAGAAGTGAACAAGCCTACGGCAACTGAAGAAGTGCAAAGAGGTGGTTTACCTGAATAGACAACCTTGTTCCAGTATATATTCTCAATGATTTTGGCTGATAAGGATCTGTTTCCTGGCACTGACCTTCAATGATTCTTTAAGGTACTGTTTCACAGGAATAAAAATACGTGAAGCAATATCATTGCAATCATATGTCTTTTCATGTGTTCAGCAACAGAGCTTATGAATGAATACTATGTTCTCATACTCTAAACAGATGTGTGTATTCCAGCTCCCAACTTTCTGCCTACTTTGAAAATGTACTAAAAAGCCTTTCTCAGTAGGCTGCTGTAGGAAAGATGAGCATTTCATCTCAGCAATATCTTCTATTCCAGATCCAGCCTTATTTCAGAGAGAAAGTGACCTTGGTTAACTGGCCATGTGTGGTATTCAGTTCTGTCCTTCAGTGCTCCCTAGTTTGCTGGTCTCAGACATTTATGACAAGAAATTCTGAGCTGATCCAAGACGAAAGCATGTAAGTGCACACAACAGTAGACTCTTCAGAAGTCTGTTTATATTTTACAGTAAAATCTATGAACCTAAGCAACTGGAGAGGAGAGGGGGTGAGGATGTTACAAATTATTTAGTGTAAAGTCTGGGCTGCACTTGACCAAGTGATGATTGGAGACTTCCAAGAAAGGAGAGGTTGAAAGCTTATGGTATCTCATAGCAGGAGAAAGATTTCTTGTCTGCCTTGAAAACTTAACTTTCACAACTGGTGTAGTATCAAACAGTCAGGGAAGGGGAGCAAACTCTGCCAGAGGTGTTTTCAGAGATCTTGGAGGGATGCTGCCAAGCTTTGTCTCGGTCTCAGACTAATACCCCGTGTTGGTGATCCACGTGGGCAACAATGGTGCTGTCAAGGGACACTTGGACTAAGCAAAAAGGTACTACAAAATTCTGGAGGCAAACATGACTTCCAGAGCTGAGATTTGACAGCTGCCAGCAGAAGCCTGGGTAGTGTTCACCTACATCCTACAGATGAAAAGGAAAGACTTGAGTAGAAAAAGGCACAACTTGTAAATTAACAACTGGCTGAAGGTCTGGTGTTACAGGAAGCACTTTGGCTTTTATGGTCATGAGTCCCTCTCTGATGGGATCTACTTGACAAAGTGGAGTAAGAGCATCTTTGTTAACACGCATGCCAGCCTAGCAAGAAGGATTTTAAACTAGGTACCAGACAGGCTGATATAGCTGTTTGCAATTAACTGAAGAAGCAGAGGTCATAGGTGATATAAGCAGAGTGTGGGAGCAAGGCAGTTTTTGAAAAGAATAGAACAAGTTGAAAGGAGAATCACCTCAAGTGCCTGAACGCAAATGAACACAACCTTGGAAACAAGCAAGAGGAGTCAGAGCTCCACATGTGGTCACAGAGCTATGCCACCACTAAAATGACTGAGACACTCCACAGTCATGGAGTTCTCTGATGGTGGGATACAGGCTGTTCAGAAAAGACAGGCAGGGATGACAAGGAGGAGAGGGTTGCCCTGTATGTGAAGGAGGAGGTCAAATGTATGCTTTTTAATGGGATGGATTACAGGCTATGTGGAAGCTTGTGACTCAGGCCCAGGCCAGTAATGGTGACATCATGGTGGGAGCATATCCACCCAAACAGGGTGAAGAAGTGGGCAAAGCCTTCTTCAAACCACTGGAGGAAGCCTCCAAGTCAAAAATCCTGGTTGCCACGGGGGACTTTAACTTCCCTAACATCTGCTGGCAAGGCAGCATGGTCAAGAAAATTCCTGTATAAGACTTCTGGATATCAAGAGATTATCAAGGATACAGGCCAACCAGGGCTGGCACAAAATTGGATCTGTTATTCACTAATAAGGAAGAACTGGTTGTGAATGTGATAACCAATTGTTGTAGTAACCATGAAACAGTGGAGTTAGAGATCCTGAGGAGAGAGGGGGATGAAAGCAGCAGAGAACAAGACCCTGGATTTGAGGAAACTGGTATGGAGAGTCCCATTGAAGGCAGCACTGAAGGACAAAGAAAATCTGGCAGGTCTTGGGGACAGCATCCTTCAGTCACAAGAGCCATCCCTCTTGATGGAAGAAGGAATAGGCACAGCAAGAGACCAACATGGCAAAACTCACAACAGTTGTGGTGAAAAAGGAATGTGTATGGGAGGTAGAAACAGGGACTAGCAACAAAAGAGAAATGTAGAAGAAGCACTGCCTAGGCATGCTGGGGTTGTGTTAGGAAAACCAAAGCTCACCAAAGTTGAAACCTTGAAAGTGACACCAGCGGCAAGAGGAAGAGCTTCTACTCTCAAACGGTAAAAGGCTGAACATGGAAAATGTGTTCATGCTCTGATGGGTAACAAGCGGGGTACCACAGGGCCTGTCCTCAACTTGTACTGCTTGACATTTCTACCAGTGACCCAGAGCAGCAGACAGAAGGCAAGTACCTCAAAGCTGACACCAAAGGGCTGGCAGTTACCACACTTGGAGCCAGGCTGCAGTCCAGTGGGACCTGGACACGGGGAGGAAGGGTCTGACGGGACCCCATGAAATTCAGCAAGGATGAGGCCAAGCCCTGCCCTGGGAAGGCAGAGCCTTGCAAGGGTGCAGGCTGGGGCCAGCAAGGCCAGGGAGCAGTTCTGGGGGATGGCCACAGACTGTCCTATCTGCCCAGTGCTCGTCAGATCCCCGCATTAGAATACGTTCAGAGGTTCACCAAGATGGTGAGGCTGGAGCCCTTGCCTCACAAGGAGAGGCTGCAGGAATGGAACTGTTCCAGCCAGGAGAAAGGACGGCTTTGAGGGCACCCAACAGCAGCCTGCCAATGTTGGTTTCCAGAAATACAGGACAGGTTCTGGCCTAGAGTAAGGAAATAAAATTAGCCACCTCAAGGACAGCCCGGCAGTGAAACTGCGGCATGGAGAGGTTATGCCATCTCCAGCCTTTGAGTTTTCTAAGATCTAGCTGGATACAGACCTGAGCAACCTGTTCTGAATTCAGTGTCAACCCTGCTTTGAGCAGGAGGCTAGACTGACGAGACCAGGCCCCTTCCAGCCCGAGCAATCCTCTCATTCTGTGATTTTGCTCTCTTGGACCTTGGCACCTAAGGTCTAGACAGCTACTTCTGCTTCTTTTGTAATTCTTCTTAAATACATTCCAGTTCAAATCACCAGTAATATTAAACTCAACAATTTGGGGAAAAAAAAAAAAAGTCAAATTTTATGTATTGAAACATCTTCTTGACTACCTATAATGTCTCCGTATAAATGGGTGTCACTAGTACAAAATCTAACAGGATATTAGAAGAGCAGGAAAAAACAAGTAAGGGTTTTTAAGAAATACAGATGAGGAAAAGACCTGAAGAATAGACAATTTAATCAGAAAAGGGCAACAGAAGTAGGGATGAAGGCCTGATTTTAATCATGCTTGGTACTGTGCTTTATAAACCATTACAAAATTGGATGAGTTTGTGGGTGATAGAGAACCAATGCACTGAGTGCATGTGGCTAGCTGAGCGCTGCACCCACATGTGATATTATACTGGCATTGACCTGAGGCAAGTCATACCCTGTTCAGAAATAAAACTAGGTCTGCAGGATTGAGTAGGGGCAACAAAGAGTGGCCAGAAAGGCCTAGGAGTGCCATAAACTGAAAGAAGACATTGTTCAGGACCCCTATAGGGATAAGTAGTAAGAAACAACCCAAAGCCCCAAGATAGGTGCTTGCAACACAGAGAAAAAACTCTACAGCATAAAAACAGAGCTGTCAAAATAGAAAATGAAGAGTGGTATACTAGAAAGAATGAAACAGAAAGAGCAGATCTAGAAGAAGACTGGAAAAAACAATACTTTTAAAGTGAGTAGGCTGGCATTAAGGCAGAAAGAAATAAAAGAAGCGCCTCTGATCCAAAAAAACCATAATCACAGGATCCAATACCACTACTGTATGCTGACAGCTTCTTCCTAATGGTGTAGATGCATGTGACAAGGAAGTCCTTCATTTTGGGCTGGTACACATTTATCAATGGACACTAACCAACATGAAGTGTGGGAAAACTTGGCTTGTACTATGAGCAGCTAGACTTCATTTTTCCATCTTGGTTCATGCACATCAAGAGATATTTCTTCAAAAGTATCAAATGAAAAATTGGAAGCTGAGAAAAAAAAAAAAAGGAAATAAGCTTTAAAATATTTGGGCTGTCAAACTCAGGACCTTGATATTTACTCAAAAATGCATTTGAGTCATTTGAAAACGTGCTGTTATTACTGTTACCACCTATCTGTGCTATCAATCTCTGTGCACCTATCAAAAAGCCCTGCTCCTTTGGAAACTCAAAAGTTGTATTGTTTATGAATATATTTTTTCATTATTTCTCAAACAGTTTTGTCATTAAACTTGTTATTTTTTAAGATGTGAGATATTGTCAATTGGTTCCAAAGTTTGCCTAGTTCATTTCACATAAAATTCTAGATTTCTTTAGCTTACTGAAGTAAAATGGAATGATCTTATAGTTAAAACTGTAAAATCCATTTAAATGTGTTCTTTTCTGAAATTTCTTTCCTTTCTTCCCAAAACTTAAATTTATGTAATTCTTTGCTTTTTCAGAAAAATGCTTTTCAAAGAAACGTCTTATCAGAAATCATATTAAAATTAATGATCCAAGTGGTTGTAGCCATGCTATCTCCTGTAAAAGATACTGCCAGGCTTACTGTGAAACTGGTACCATAATCAAGATATTTAATGTAATTTATGGCTTAAAATGTGATACTTTTCCCACAGTCATAAACATCTTGTTTGGGGATTGTTAAAGCACAAATCTTTAAATTCACAACTTTAACCAATTTGGTTTGTGTGATCTCACATACTCTTTGTTTATTTCACTTACCTAACCATGCAACATTACACTGTGCTGGCATACAGAAATAGGTAAACATTGCTATTGAGGGATGCCCAAGCACAGCTCAAGAGCAAGCACAATGCAGAGTCCCCAATTCTCCCCCTGGGTACCACAGACCAGCCATCAGGCTTAATGCACAGTGACACCCTCGCAATGATGGAGACAGAAGGTTGAAAGATGAAGGTATCAGGGACTAGAAAGGGCTGGCTGCTCCTCATGGGAAGGGAGCCAGGAGCTGAGAGTGAATGCCAACCAGCCTGGGCACAGACACAGTTGCGGAGCAGCTGAAACACAGCTCAGGCAGAGGCAGCAGGGACAGCCTCGGATAAAAGGCAGCTCCCCAGGAAAGGAGGGGAGCCCAAGATTCTGGCTTCTCATCAGTGATGGAGCTGACCTTCAACTTGTCCTACTGAGCACCTTAATGCATGCCACTGAGCCCCTTAACTCATCCCATTGAGAACTCCATGAGATCTGTACCCAGGGTGCTGACAGAACATGGGATCCTACTCAGATTTTTCACAAACACTTCAGAGATTCTGCCAGCTTTACTGGAGGAGCTGGTCTTCCATTTTTGCCTTCTAATGTCCTTAGGAGAAGCTCTGCAACTTCAATTGAACTTTTTTTTTTGAGGGAAGAGGAGAAGGACTGATTAAAATGACCTTGTTTCTTTAACTTTAAATGTGAAAGCCTCATTTAGTCAGGAAAAAAGAAAAATGTCTTTTCATATTTTCCAGGATATACATCACAGGTTATGACACATCTCAAGAAATACTGACATTTTCAAGCTGAGGTAAAGGTCTTGCAGTACTATATGATCCAGCGGCAAACTCTAGCATACCTACCATCTCAGGTAATTCCTTTTCATGAAAAATGCAAGTTTACTTTTAAAAATGATTGACAGAATTATCTTTTTTCCAGTACCCTGCACTTTCAATAAACCTCATTCTATTCATGTGTAGCTATAGAGCAAAACAAAAGTGAGCTGTCTGTGTTAACAATAATAACAAACTCTTTATAAAACACTAGAACTGTATATCATGTTCAGTGAAGTGAATAGAAATGTCAATTTTATATATAAATATCTGAAATTATATTTCCCAGTTCAAATGAAAAGATGACAATAGCTTCTCAGACTCATTTTAATATTTTAAAAAGCACTTTCCTTGAATTTTATTATATAATACATATAGTTTCATTCTGGAAAATTATATTTTCACATTTTCACATCTAGACACAGGTAAGTATTAAGTGTGCTCTGGTAATTTGCTTTTCACAAAGAAAGTTCCCATGTAGCATTTGGATTCATATGTGAACACAAATTTTCTGAACATTTATGTTTGTACTGAGGTGTTTAGCTATAGGACACAGAAGGTCAGTTCTGACTCATCTTCAAAGCCCCCACTTATCATATAAGTGATATTTAGCTCTGCTTTTTTGATAAAAGCAGCATTATTTTCTTCTACTGGGAAGGAAAAAGAAATTCAAAACAATTCAAATCTGTAAACTGAAGGCCCTCTGTAAACTGAGGGCCTGGCTTATTTTGTGAAAATATTAACTAATGATGACAACAAAAGAGGAAAAGAAAAGAACCAAACAACACTAAAAAATAAAAAAAAGAAGCTAAGGCATTTAAGACCTAGCCATGATCCACAGGTGATGTAAATCATGGATCAGTTTACACCAGCTGAAAATGAGGCTGTTGGTTTCCAGACCCTCATGGTTAAGACTGTGATGATGAAGGTTACCACAGTTGCACCTTCATTTCAGATGCTCATTTGCCCACTGCCAAATTCATCCGCTTGACCACTCCAATATACAGTTCACAAACACTTGCAGTGTGGTGTCATCACACCAGAAGTGATACACAAATAGCAGTAATAACACTAAACTACTTCCCATGCAACTTAGGCAAAGTTGACAAAATCTTATTTTTCTAGGGGTCTACGTGTCTTGAGATTGGGGAATAAAAACCTTCGTGAACTACGGTAGCTCTTAAAGTACATCATAGTTTAAAGAATTTGTAAATATTGGGAACTCAGTAAATACTATTGGGTAACTCCCAGAGAACTGATGGTTGACTGTATAGCTAACAGCATGAGGTAAGACAGAACGAGCACATCAGCTTTCATCACCACTCAAGCACAAATAGAAATGGCTATATTTTCATAACACCCCCCAGTAGGTTAGGCTATAGGCCACAGCTAAACCTCGTGTCGCTGCGTAGAGTCCTGTTCTCAGCATCAAGAACTAACGTTAACACATGAAATATTGTGCAAAGTGTATGCGAATGTCCAGCATATTAACTAACTCTCTTTTCAGTGCTTTTAGCCCATACAGATAATTAGTGAGCTAAGGGGTTCACACACCAACTTTTTTCTCATTACCTTGCTTATATAGACAAGCCCTTTCTGAACAGAGCCACAGAAACACAGATGTTGTGCATTTGGATAATCTCCAAAGTCAAATCTTTCCAGGCACAATAGGGGAGCCGGAGTCTCTAAAGGCAAGAATATCAAAATAAAGATTATAAAAGGGATTGCATACCGCCAAACTGTTCAGCAAGATTTCCAGCAGGAAACCCAGGGGAGCATCTGGGTGCAGAGAATAGAAATGATCCTTAGCTGTGCAGCTCGAATAGTCTGCTGAACAAAATTCATAGGTGCTGGCTACACAGAGGCTTACAAAAGGCTTACAAAAGTTCTACATCATGTCCACCATTATAAGGGGAAGTTTTATGATGCCAGGCAACCCCAGTCAGTATATGTTTGCTCTTTTTTACTGGGTTTTTGTCTAAGGAGCAGGATTTATCCCTTCTAAGCTTATTATGAATTTGCTGTATTTGCTAAATATTCATAGCTAAAACCTGTATGCTGCTTCTTTGATCTGGGAGTTCTTTTCAGATAAAATCTCAAAAGATTTTTTACTAGCTCTGGTTTACTTTCTGATGTGATAACAGTGAATTTGTGTCCCATGTGTCGCAATAGACATGTTCAAAGAGAAAATGTTTAAGCTTGGAAAGAAGCAGGGTACAGAATAAGCTAGTAAAGAAGAGAAAATAGGCTCAAATGGCGAATAAAACAAAAGCCAGAAAAGGAAAGAGTTTCATTTAAAGATTATAAAATATTTCTGTCTGCAAATGGAGAATGAATTAAAGATATAGAGAAATGTACTTAAAGCCAAGGTCCTACACTGAAGCAAGCTATAAAATGTCTGGCTATAAAAGCCACAGATGGCAAGGTTCACTGCTGTGGTCCATGGCAGGTTGGCAAGAATAAACGCACAAAGAAAAGTATTTCTGTGGCCTGTCTGAATTGGGTGCACTTTCACATTTTGACTTGCATATAGAGAAGCAGAAGGAGTAGGTAATCCATTTTCTGCTCGATGTCAGTTACACTGTGGTTGAACCTTTTCCCAGAAAACTTGTTAATGTGTTGTCTTGGTGCCAGTGAAGATGTTTCTTGACAAAATAGCCTCACCCCACTGAAAGCCATCCTTATTGATAGATCAGAAAGAGAGTAAGAGCTTGAATAAGGCCAGTTATACTCAGTGGAAATTGTCCTTGCAAAGAACTGAGAAGCATTTTGTTAATTTCAGAGACCGTTTTTCTCTATTTCTTTGTTTCATTACACTTCATAGCATCTGCTTAGAATTTAGCATTTCAGGATACTACAATATGATCATTGTCTTTTTATTTGATTATCAAAATAAATAGTTAAACTGAAAGCTGTAAGTTTAAGATTGGAGTGTTTCAATTTCAAATAACATATCTTTGTCGCTTACTTTCGGCCTGATCTCGAAAATGCCATTTGAAGAATTTTTATTTTTTTTTAAATGCTTGTGAAATGTGAGTTTCCCCAGTGTTCTTTGTCTGTTTTCAAGTGAGCCTTTCTTTGCAAGTAATTAAAAAAAAAAAACCTTCACAGTTGTTCTGTTTTGAATTCAAGTATTTGTCTCTGACCTTTGCTAAAACTTGTAAAATCACAAGGAGATAAGCATGAAAGAAATCATGTGCTGTTCAAGTACTTAAAGTCCAGGGAAATGCACTGAAGTAGAAAGGGGATTAATAGAAGAAGGAGGGTGAGGCCAAGCCATACTGTGTTGGTAGAAGAAGGATTAGTAAGCAGACTGAACCAGGAGAGAAAGTAGCAGTGCTTATTTCATGTTAGACACAGCCATAAGACGTGCAGAGATAGAACAGGATCTCATCAGAGAAGAGGTACCAGAGAGAACAGGTACAATGCATGAAGCATTGCAGCTTCACTTGCTGGTAGAGCTGCCTTTAGCGAACAGCAAGGGAACACAGAGGGAAACTGCTGAGTAGAGATCGAGATACACTACTTAAATGCAGAAAAGGAAGGGAGGGTTTAAAAACCTGGTGCCCTAGACAGGTTTTAGCATTTTGTTGTAGTGAAGTAAATCTGGCTGGCAGATGTACAACGTGAATGAACATGTGGGAAGCACTCAGAAGACAATGAGCAAATATAGCTCTAGGTAGTTACTAGCTTTTGTGCAGATAATGAGCGAAGAGAAGAACATTAGTGTCTTCATTTAGAGTTGTTCACTTTTCCAGTTAGAAAAGTGAACCTTCGAACTGTAGGGCTCAGAGGCACTTTCTGAGGTGGAGGGGGTAGCCTGGAGGTTTGTATCATTTGTTTTTATTCTTTCTCTCTCTCTCTCTCTTTCTCTCTCTCTGTCTTTAGAGGGAACTGGGTGTCCCATCGCAGGAGAGGAGAAGTCAGTGTGCATGGACCGCAGGCTCTTAGAAGGAGCCAGCTCTGCTGGATCCGCCGTCATGCAGCTCCCCGTGCTGCTGCTCCTTTCCCTGCCACCGCTTCTTAGCATGTTCGGCCAAGCTGGAGCTCAGTTCCCTCGCCAGTGCGCTACCGTGGAGTCCCTGAGGAGTGGCATGTGTTGCCCAGACTATTTCCCTGTGTTTGGGCCAGGTACTGACCGATGTGGTGTGTCTACGGGGAGGGGCCGTTGTGTACAGGTGACTGTCGATTCGCGACCCCACGGCCCACAGTACATCCATGATGGCCGGGATGACCGTGAGCAATGGCCCATACGCTTCTTCAACCAAACCTGCCGGTGCAACGGTAACTTCTCTGGTTACAACTGTGGGTCATGTCGCCCCGGCTGGAGTGGACCTACCTGTAGCCAACAAATCAATATAGGTAAGAGCATCAGAAATATGATATGAAAATTGCCTGGTGGCAGTGCTTGCTTCTAAAAGTACTTAGCGTATTTCTTTTCTTTAAAATACAAAATACCCCTGATATTATTTAGCAAATGTATGTTGCCATAGGGATTATTAAGGCAGCTGCTAGATGAGTTGTTCAGCTTGTGTACCAAGCAGCTGCATTTACTACCCAATAAAAGGAAGAAACAAAACCTGTAGTCAGTGCAAGATTAGGACCAAGTCCATTAAAGAATAGAATATCTAAGTTGAAAAATTGTATTCTTGGAACTATTTAAGAGTAAAACAATGTACATAGACATGTATGTGTGTTTGTGAGTATGTCTGGGAATAATACATATCTAGATATCATGTTTAATACCTTGTTTAATACTTTAAGTGTGACAGCAGCTCTTTTGATTCAAAATCCATTAATACATTTCTAAACTATGTACCTTGCCTTGTAAATTTTTACTTACCTAGTTGCTGTCAATGTCCTTAAAAGCCTTAAGTCATGACTATGAGCTGTTCAGATGAATCAGAACAGGGACTGGTGGGCCTTTCTGAGAATTCTCCAGTTTCAGTTTAGTCCAGAGTATCAGTAAACAGGTGTCTAAAAGTTTTTGAAGCGGTTATGAAATCCTTGTGAGACTGGAAATATGTTGAATATTTTAGATAAATTGAAAAAGACAAGCAGGCTTGGGGACAGATCCTTGTTCTCAAGTCAAAACTATCTGAATGAACAAGATTTCAGTCCTTATTAGTGAAGGTTTAAAGGTGTTATTGAAATCCTGCAAAATCTATAATCCCCCAAATGAGTGATGGGTTCTGTTGACATGAGAAACAACAGGTCTCAAGCACAAATGTGCAGTGCCTCTTGCGGAAACAGAAGTTGGCACTGCCGTTATTTTCACCAGATAGGAAACATTCCATGAACATGAGCAAGGGTTAACAAAGGACTGCTTACCAATTCAAAATCTTAAAAATAAAATTCCTTAAAAACAACTTCTAGAGGACTGTGGGAAAGACATTAGGATTTTATTCATCCTTTGAGCTCCAAGAAGCAAAACAGAAAGCACAAAGCATGACTCATGAATTGGATCTCCTAAGCCAGGTTGCACCCTCAGATGGTCTGGCCTGTTCTCATTAACAATGATGGTAACTCTGAAAAATAACCAAGAAATAAATGTTAACACACACAAACTTAGCAAAGTAAATCTGGAGATAGGCAAAAAGCAGCTTTAGCTGATTTTCTAGGGTATACAAGAGTGCTTTTTACTTTTTTCACTTATTAAATCCTTTACTACTCAGTAAAATGCTAGGCAAATCAGATTTATAATGCATGACAACATGAGTTTAAATAGGGGAAATTAGCTTTTTATTATGATTTAACTTTCCACAGGGAGGTCATCTCTTTTGTTGACCCATAGAGCTGGCCCCAGATACTCAGACTTTAGAATTAATTGTTGGATTACTGTTGGCATATCCATATAAAATAGCTGTAAAATGCAGTTTGGTGCCTTTATATCTTCTAAATTCTGCCTAAATTTAATAATAGTCCCAATTTTTTGTTGTGGTTCAGGACCATATTTTGAAAAATGAAAAAGTTAAGATGTCTCTGTATATCAAAATTAGATAGATATTTTTAGTGAGCTACTTAACAACAAAAAACCCTTCAGTGACAAGGGCTAGCGTCTCAGTTCAGTTCTGTAAAACAGAAAAGCATGTTTCAGGATACAGAGTCCTTGGATGAAACTCATGCTTCATAACAGCATTTCTATAAACTTCAATGAAGCCAAAATATCCCCCACTGAATCGAATTTATATAGTGAAATATAATTCACTTTTATTCGTGATATTGATTCATGCTGAAGACCTGTTGCTTCTCATATCAACATAGTCTATCACTCATTTGGACGATTATGGATTTTTCAGTATTTTTTATAATGAAAATGAGTGCAAGTTGAGAATAGCTGTGAGGACTTCTACCTGTGTCTTAGTCTGAACTTAGCCTGAAATCTTCTCAGTCCAGGTAAAAGAGTGCTGGGCTGGGACCGAGGTGATGTGAGCTCTGTTCCTCTTGTTGATATACTGGTATTTCAACAAGTCCATTTTCTTCCTTGTTTCACTGTCTATATGTGGACGATGATATTTTTAAATAGTCTTGAGATATACTGCTAAAAAGGACTAATATAAGGCTGTTGTTGATAATAGCAAGTAAAGACATTAAAGAGAGATGTTGTACTGTGTGAAATTCACAATTCATAATTCACCGGTGAATCTGCCATTTTTCCTACAAAGGGTAGGAAATAATAATGATAATAAATAACATTTTCTATTTATGCTCAGCCCTCTCTTAATTGCCCCAATAAAAAAAGGATGAATGCTTGAAGAAAAAGGGACTTACCCAGAATTATTAGGAGCAAAATAAATTAGTCCTGTGAGATCAGACTTGAGTGTCTATTACTTTGGTAACTTGCTTCTTCTGTATCCTCACAGTCAGGAGGAATCTTTTGGATCTGAGCGCAGAAGAAAGGAGGCGTTTTGTGAATGCGTTACACCAAGCCAAGGTGACAATCCATCCTGACATTGTTATTGCCACACGAAGACGTGAGGAAAT
This sequence comes from Gavia stellata, assembly GCF_030936135.1. Lineage (NCBI taxonomy): Eukaryota > Metazoa > Chordata > Aves > Gaviiformes > Gaviidae > Gavia > Gavia stellata. Next base: position 35,456,223 of record NC_082637.1, read on the forward strand.
ATTTGGACCAGACGGCAACACACCACAGTTCGAGAATATCTCCATTTATAACTACTTTGTGTGGTCTCATTATTATTCTGTCAGGAAGACCTTCCTTGGTGCAGGGCAGCAGAGTTTTGGAGGAATTGATTTCTCTCATGAGGGACCAGCTTTTGTCACATGGCATAGGTACCACCTACTGCAGCTTGAAAGAGACATGCAGGTAAAGTTAGCATTAATGTTGAACCATGTGTTCATGTTATGTTTTGTACAGTTAGAGAACTTCTGCCCATATTCCAATAGGCAAAAATGATAGTAGCTCTTTCTATGTGTTGAAATAATTCTGCTTCAATTTCAGTAACTCATTAGGGATACTAAACAGATTACATGTAGATTTTAGACTGTCATTGTTATAGAGCTGCTAAAAATAGTATTTCAATCAGAGTAATGGAAAATATAAAGGTTGCATAAAAATCTCCTGTAAAAATAGATACAAACTCTAGATATATCTGTAGAAGACAGTTTATTGGACCAACAAAAGTTATTGCCAGTGTTATTTTTAATATCAAGCCCTTGACTACGTTAGACTAACCAAAGCAGCAGAAATTCTGAAGAAAAGTATTAGAGAAATAGCTTGGGGCTTCAAAATCACATTTTGTTTGTATAATTAGTGTAACTGGTTAGAGAAATCAGTGGGTTTTTATAGTCTGTTCGATAAATCAGTAATTGTCTTGTTTTCCTTTCCTTGTCTGGCCCTATCCATAAAAGGAATATATTATTTTATGGACCATGATCCTTCTTAAAGAAGAGGGAATTAAGTTTTCAAGATCAGGATTAAATAGTCTTTGAAATCACTTCAAGTGTTTCCACTAGCTTCAATGGCTCTGCATCAGGCTGAGGCACAAACTCCCTTCAGAAACTCCCATTTGACATCAGTGGCATTTCATTATGTGGAAGCCCTGAGGAGATCTAGATCTTGGTGATTAAATATATATTCCTACTTATGTTAGTAAACTTGATCATTAGTTAAGCTAATTTGGCTGGCTAACACATCCTGGTATATAAATATTGGAAGCCAGGACACACTCCAGAACCGTTCAACTCCAACCCGTACTAGAAACAAACAATGGCAACTTGAAGGGCTGGTATCCTTTTCTTTACTTTTCCATCTGCTCAATCATTCCACAGTTAGCATCATTACTCTATGTGCTACAAATGCTACTGTTGTTGACAGGCCATTAAAAATATTTGGAAAAATGCAGTATCAGTATGAAGTAATGTTTCTTACTACTCGTGATACAGTTTCATGGAACAGGTACTGTCTTATTAATAAGGAAGATCCATGACTCCATTTAGTAGTCCAACTATCTGTTCTGCTGAACAACGGCATCAGTGTGAAAAACTACCGAAAGCTTTTATATAGATTTCATAGATCTTCCATAGATTTCCTCTCCTCCTTGAGGCAGGACTCTGACTCTTACTAAGAAGTTTTTAACTGCTTTTAACATCCTTCTATCAGTAAATATTACAGGTCTCTGAGGCACACATGTATTAACACCGTATTTATATGGTTTAGAACATGCTGCAGGACCCCACTTTTGGACTGCCCTACTGGAACTTTGCAACAGGACAAAACACCTGTGATATCTGCTCGGATGACTTGATGGGAGCTAGAAGCAATTTTGATGTCTCTCTTATCAGCCAGAACTCAATCTTCTCTCAGTGGCGAGTGCTATGTGAAAATATAGAAGACTATGAAACTTTGGGAACCATCTGTAACAGTAAGTATGTCTACTGGCAGGTATTTGGAGAGAAAATCCTTTTAATTATAAATAAATGTAATACTTTACATTGCAACGACTTTTCCCAGTCAAAAAGTCTTAAAGTGGTTTTTTGATATTCTTGATCCAAGTTTCATCAGTCTTCTGAGATAGTACATACTTATCTTGCACTGGTGCACTAAGCAGTTCAAAATGTGATCAGGAGCTTGTAGCAGAGGAAGAGCTAAATGCTTTGACTTTCCTTCTTATGCAGTATCTATTAATCTTCTGTGCCATAAATAATTAAATCTGTCAGTGTCATTTCTTAACTGAAGCTTAAGTTTTCTTCTGACTACTCCACTTATCACCTTCATGGCATTCTGCTCCTAAAAGGAAAATTTCTAACAAATCCGGATGTTAACTATGTGGAGCGTGTTTTGAATGTGAAGAATATTGAATCCTAACACATCTACCTCAGCTACAAGAGCTAAAAAATCCCAGAAAGATTCTTGTATATTCCTCACCTTCAAGCCACAACTCAGCATCTTCACGGAGATAGGGGAAAAAAATAGGGAAAAACAACAATACTGGGTTAGTCACCTACATAATCAACTATAATCCTTTCCCCAGCTACTCTATCAGGACATCCTCAAAACTTTCATCCTAGGTCTCATCAAGAAATCACATTAAAAAACTATAGGAGGCTTTCCCAAAGCACTTACAGAACCACAAATTTCAGTAAGAGACTTCCAGATGCTTTTTTAAAACCTGGTGCAAAGGATCCAGCACACAGGACCCCACAAAGATTCAGATTCTTTGCCTGACATGAGCAACTGACCCATTCATTCAGTTTAAGTGTCATTTGCAAGGGATTTTTTTTTCCCCACGGTTCAGTCATTAGAAGGATGCACCAGTATTGTTTTCTCTCTTCTCTGCACCCCTAGGCACTGAGGGTGGTCCCATCCGAAGAAATCCTGCTGGAAATGTTGCACGGCCTATGGTACAGCGTCTCCCAGAGCCCGAGGATGTTGCTCAGTGTTTGGAAGTTGGTGTATTTGACACTCCTCCTTTCTATTCCAATTCGACAGACAGTTTTCGTAATACAGTAGAAGGTAAACATGGCAAATGAAAGGACCTGGAACAACGTCAAATAAGTCAAGGGAGTAGGCTTGCCATTTTTCCTGTTGGAAGTATGAGTTTGGAGACAGTCTTTTGGACACTAAGAACACATTGTTCTTAACATTAAGTATTAGCTTAGTATTAAGTGGAAATAAGTTCTGGGTAAATTACTTTATAGCTTATGTCAGTTCTTTAAATGTGTAAAAGCCTCAAAAGTCTGTCACTGGCGTACTAAATAGAAACTAGCTGAGATCAGGACCTTGCAACCTAGTAATAGGTGCCATTGCTGAAAACAGACAGCCCTTGCCTGTGGATTGATGCAGCTGCATCCTTAAACAAGGCAAACAGGTGCTCATAGCAGTTACTCTTGTATCTGAATTTAAACAAACAAAAGAAAGCAAAAGAAATTGTAAGCCTTGGTAGTACTTAATGAAATGGTATTGAAGTAGTAATTGACGTCTGGGTACAGGATTTACTGCTAGATATGTTAGTCCTTCTTTCTGGGCCATATAGCTCTGTTCTTCTCTAAGCTCTACACATTTAAAATTAAATTTTCAGTCACTGGCATCTGAACACCCACCCTGCAACACAGAAACCAGCCTAAAGATTTATCCATGCTGTTCAGCCAGTACACTGGCAGCTGCTTCTGCACTTTAGTAATCCAGAGTTTTTAACAGGAAAGACTATGATTCATGAGAAAAGATTACCAAGTGACAGTTCAGATCTCTGCTAGACCTCCCGTAGATCCTCTGGCTCTTTTGAAGAGGTAAGAGGCATAACTCCTACAACAGGGAGGATCTTCTCCATTTTCTTTCTCTTGGAGAACAAAACCAAGAATCTGCACGAACCTTTTAAGTACATATGAAAGTTTTGGATGCTTACCACATTTGACAACTGGGCTGTCAGTATCTAGGTATCTGAACATGGCTTTAGCCACTTAACTGTACGGACTCCTCTCTGGAAAGTTTGGCCAGAGCTCAAAAACAGGAGAAGTCTTCATGATGCTTCAGATCCTGACATCTGACATGAGGGTTACGAGGTGCTGGACAGTAACAGAGTTACGTAGGGTATCCTCACTGAAAATACAGAGCATGTGAAACTTTCTGAGATGTGTTCACAGTAAGCATGGAAATTATGTGTGGAAACATAACAGCTGGCTCATTAGGATAGATGGCAACATATACACACTTAAGTCAGCAGTTAGAAAACACATGCAACTATTTCAATTATGCTGAAAGATACGTAGGTCCCAAATATACCTTTATTTTTATGCTATGATGTGGTTTATTTTGGCCATTTTTGCACCAGATCCCGACAGCCTTGCATTCCACATTCTCAGCATTCATTTGTAAAGGTTATTTTAATCTGAATATCATGCAAGCTAGGGACATTTCTCAAATGCCAGTAGGTAGAGAATTAGGTACCCATTTATGCTACACAAGGCAACACAACAACATGACAGCCTTTCAGAGAAAAAAGTATCCAGCTGGGACTGCAGCTTCCAAACAAAATCTTCACTGGGATTTTTTGTCTTGTTTGTTTGCGTATTCAGGGTACAGTGATCCTTCAGGGAAATATGACCCAGCAGTTCGAAGTCTTCACAACTTGGCTCATCTGTTTTTGAATGGGACAGGAGGGCAAACTCACTTATCACCAAATGATCCCATTTTTGTCCTCCTCCACACATTTACAGATGCTGTTTTTGATGAGTGGCTAAGAAGGTATTCTGCAGGTAAGACGTGTTCTTAGACAGCAGCAGGGTGGGTGAATGTCAGTCTTTGTAGTTACAGGAGCTCAGATACTTCTTGTGGGACAGCAAGATGCCCCTAAGCTTAGGAGAGAGGACTGGTATTTTAACAGTTAGTATAGCTAACAAAGACAGAGTAATAATAAGCAAGCTCCCTTCCTCGACCCACTGACATCCATTTTCAAATCACTGTCTGTGAAGGGACTTGGCCAGAGATACCAGGCACAATTCAAGAAAACAAAATTTGCAAATACCATGTCTCCGTAGAGCAAAGACAGTGTAACTATGGGAGGTCCAAATACTTCATGGACATTCCGTTGTTGTGTGGAGTAAATATCTATGTTTCCTCTTCTCAAACAAGATCAGATGCCATGCACATCCTCACAATTCATTTTGACTACCTTGTGATTTACTACCAGAATTCCATAACCACTTCCATATGCTTTCAAAGGGTAGTCACTGTTGCTGCCCTTGCTTCTTTAAATCTGAAAAGAAGAGAGAAAAGGTATAAGGGAGGAAGTAAAGGAGAGGGAGGAAGGACAGGAGAAAGGAACTGCAAGGAAGGAAGAAAAAAAGAAATAAAGAAGGAAGGAGATTGGCATCAGTAATCTGGGGGGATAATTCTTTATTAACTCTAATGTCTGTGCATTAGTCTGCACAAAGCAGTGACTGTATTCATCTTAGGACAATCCAGCCCCCTCTTCCTTCTTCTACAGAAGACAGCTGCTGTTGCACAACTGAGACTTCTTTGTGCAGTTTCCACAACCTGCCTCATGTATTTTTCCCACATCAACTATCAGAGAGCAGTTGTATCCTCTTGTGGTACTTACATGACCTATCACAAGCTTCTGCATCATCTTACCACAATAGATTTGGTTTTTTCTTTTTTTTTTTTTTTGCTTCAGCTGACTTTCTCCTGATTCGCCATAACATTGCAAAAAAGATTCCGCTGGAGTTCATATCAGCTGCCCTTCTGAAATGCATGAGAGAGCTCTTCATCACTGTTACAATCAGATAAAGCCAGATTGTAGCAAAAAGGTTTTCCAAGTCCTCCATATATACCTCTTTCTCCTTTTCCATGCAAGAAGAAATGAAAAACCCAACACAGGCCAAAAGTTTTACAATTTACTGGTGGTTTCTCTTAAAAAACAGAAAAGAACTCTGCTTTTGGACAGAGCAGAGTCCTCCATTCTGCATCTGTCACACTGGAAAACCAATCCTTCTAGATTAACTTAGGTTAGGAACAAAAAAAATGAGGTACACAAAATCCTGAGTCACTGATGGAAACAAAATGAAGAAGCGCAAATTATTTTGATTTTATTTACAGAAGTGTGATTTGACTTTCAAATTTAGATATCTCAACATATCCACTGGAGAATGCCCCTATTGGACATAACCGACAGTACAATATGGTGCCTTTCTGGCCTCCAGTTACCAATAATGAGATGTTTGTTACTGCGCCAGAAAACCTGGGATACAGCTATGAAGTCGAGTGGCCAGGTAAACTGTCCAACCTAGATGTTTCCTCTTTTTTTCTCATCATGTCTTTCTCCCTTTAAGTTCATGCATCATATAATAAAGTTGGTTCAAATTTCACAAACAATATTTGATGCCTTTGTAAGGGTCTATTTCTCTTTTCATGCCTGGCTTTCCACGTCAGTTGTGTTTGGGATTTCGTGCAGCTAAATAGCTACTGATTATAGATTGTTCCTGCATGAAGCTCCCACTATCCACTTCAATTTTTGGAGAAGTTCTCATCTGGATCTAAATCTTGCAGGTGGTCCTTATTAAATCACTACAGAGAATGCAAATGACTCACAAACCAGATAGCAGAAGAAAGGACTAGGACTGTTTTTAGAGTGTAACAGGAGAGACTAATATTTTCTCACATTTTGGAACAAATATTATCAACCAAAATTTAAACTAGTTCTACTTCACGATTCATTGAATAATGACAAATACTGAGCTTTGGTCTGTCCCTCTGACGTTTATTCATATACTTGACATTTATTTTTAATAACTTTCCCTTTTGCTTTCCTTCCTGCAGGGCGGGCTCTCCGTGTCACAGAGATGATAACTATTGCAATAGTGACTGCACTGGTTCTTGTTGCAATTATATTCGCTGCTGCTGCGTGTATCGTACGTGTCAAGAAAAATAAGGATGAGTTGCATCAGCCTCTTCTTACTGACCAGTACCAGCACTACTCAGATGATTACGATGGCATATCAACACCAAGCCAGTCTGTCGTTTGAAGAGATGGCACTTTTTGGCTTCTGACTGAAACTGTTTATTTTGCTGTATTTTATAAAGGTGGTCATCCATCTGCTTCCAAATAAAGAGCATAAACTGTCAGCTGTCTTTTTATGTTTGCTTCAGGCTTCACCTCCTCTTTCATCACACCTAGGCATCAGTAAGTCACCTTTGCAATGCTAATTCTGTACTGATTTTAATAGAATTCCACTAACTCTTCAGGGCTCACCTGCAAGCCTTTTTCATGCATATTTCTGTTAAATCTGGTAAAATTTAGTTAACTTGCCGACAGACGATGCCATCTGACTTCACCTAGCCGTTATACCCAGAATTCTTTTATGAGGTACTTCTGTGAAAAGGTCTAGTCTAGAATGGGACAGAAACAGAATCCAAAATACAAGTAGACACCTTGGCTAGGTGAGTGGAAATGTGTTTCAAAATAGCCAGCATGCCAGGCAGGGAGCTACAAGGGAATTCTGAGAGGAACAGTGTGTTTGAAATCCAGTTATATTCACAGAACATAGTTTTGATCTTACTGCTGCTTTTAGGTGGATCTGTGAAAACAGATTCACCACCGAGAAGCCACTCCAGCATTTGGACACTTCAGTTGTATGTTCAAACACAGCTGCCTGAAGGGGACATCCATTTGAAAGGACAGCTGGCAGCAGCCTTCATTCTATTTTTATTTTGATTTTTCACTCTCTCGCTCCCTTTCTCTCTCCCACTATTTCCATGGCAGGGCATTCTCCCCAGCAATGAGAGACCTTGCTTCAATTCTCTCCTGCAGGAATGTGAACCTGCGCCTCATGTACTTTGAGAGAAGACCCTAGGCATCAGGCTGTAGAATAGACTTGGAAAAATAGCCATATGCAACTGCTGTTGGATTTATCCAACATGAGCCAGTAGGACAGTAACAAACTGACACCTGCCTTTACACCCTGAGATAGGGCTTGAGGAATCTGGCATCAAGCCTCACCTCCTCTCTCTCATCATAATTAGGTACCAATAAATCATCTGATTGTCTTCCTGTGATGACTTACTGAATCTGAATTAGCAGTCAGTAGCTGACATACAGAGATGTTCCTGGGTTCAGACTACTGAATCCCACATCATGTACTCAAGCCTCTAATTGTCAGACTATGAAGTCAAGCTGTCTTGTCTCTCTTTCTGTCTGACCTCAGCTTCAACAGAAATGGCAAGTAATTTGGATTGAGCTCCTTCAGTCTGAGGCAGCTCTCCCAGACATTAAGTTACTAGGCAAAAGCAAGAGTCATTTATCTCCTCCTTCCAGCCATGCCTTTTATGTGCTGTGTTAACCTCAGTGGTTTCAGTAAGTACCAGGTGTGCTCAAAGCTCACTTACTCAGTTGCAAGGAGATACATAATTTATACATTGAGAATGATGTAAATAGGAAGACAAGTACTCTTGGCTAGGCAAGTGGAAGATGACTTATCTTCTTAACCCATCTTACCACGCATGGGGCATGGGCAACAACAAAAATTTCCACACATAACTGATATTTAGATAGAAAACTTTCACCTGTGGCACCCATGGCACAAAAGTAAATTAGACAAAAGTCTTCTGGGTTGTACTTTTGGTTTTACTTACAGTCTAGACAGTTAGTACTTCAGGTACAGAAGCAGCAGCTTGGATTTCAACTTAAATGCCTGTTCTGCCATTCTTGCTTGTACTGAGTAGCAACTTAACAAGTCATCCACTGTAGTGATTTCAGTGGATTAAAGCAGGGTGATCCAATGTACTTTGGATTGGGGTCAAGAAACCTGGATTTATTCTTAGGTCTGTTACTGACCTGCTGAATGTTCTTAGCTAGCATATTTTTACCCCTGTGACTTATTTGACTCATTTATAAAATGAAGATAACAGAGCTTAATTTGTAAAGTGTTTTTACTTCAGTGGATGAAAAGAAGCATGCAGAAGCTTGATAGCAGAAGGAAAATGGCATGGCAAAATCAGATCTCATGAAGATGACGTTAGCCATTAAAGCCATTCAATCCTTAAAGCAAAAGCATACACTTGTGTTTTGAGCAGGCCGTAAGTCTTGTGGGTTAGCGTATGAGGAGACCTGCCTGCTAATTACAGTTGCCACACATAAATGAAGGAAGCAAGGTAGAATTTTGTAACAGACTTAAAAAGAAAAGGAACAGCAAGTGCAGGAATTAGAGGGGGAAGGGAAGCGGAGAACTGTGTGTGTGACCCATTCTTCGTAAGAGTCTCACAAGTCCTCCTTTCTTTGGTCACTATTTGTAGTACTCGAAACTATGTCTGGGTGTGGAGAAAACGTTCCTGCCATTCACTGAAGCTGCTTGGTGTTTGTTCCCGAGCTAATCTGATGGGGAAAAACTGTTTTAGGTTTGAAATCTGAAATGGCCAGCATATGAGAAAATTAAGAAAAATAAATAAGCACCAGAAAATTGAGTGTGTGATAACTATAGGCTTTCACTTATTATATGGAGGCAAGAGCAAGTAGCAGAAGTCACAAGAAGTAGAGAGGATGTGAAAAGCTGGAAAAAAGTACTAACTGAGAAGTCCTATGTACAGCAATTATGAAGCATGTGATGTCCCTTCTCCCCATGACTTTTGCTCCCTGTTCTTCTCATGAAGGTTTATTCATATATGGGTTGTATAAGGCAGCTGTAAAGGATATCTGAAAATGATGAGAAAACAGAGCTAAGTTCATGTTGAACTGATGACCATGCCAAAAGGAACTGTGATATACAGGTAGCAAAGGGTTGGCACCATTAACGAAAAACTGAAAGAAGCCTCAGGTTTGGATATGAGCAGAGATCTGTAAAGTGTTGTCAGACAGAAACTCTCACATAAATTAGAACTGTGTAATTTATGTAAAATTTGGAGATCACTGAATAGATATTGATAATGATGCTAAGGGAACCAAAATCCATAAATGTAGTTGGTGACAAACCCTTTTTCCACAAATAGTTCTTGGCCTAATAAAATCTCATATGGTTATTGTTTTGACTTAGATTGCAGTGACTGTATCACCAAAAAAAGGCCTCTTAGGTGTGCCCTACAACTGCAGTTCTCAATGATTTTTTATGCTTATTTGCCTTCTTGGTTCTCTAACAGTTACTAAGCTTGGATTTTGAAATTTATTTCTCTTATAAAAAGCAAATTAGTAGACAGTAAGTAGTGAATTCAAATAATGAAACAGTAATTCAGATTGTCTCCAGACAATATTAAATGAATAGAGGTTTTGAGAATATGCAAGAGAGAAAAGGTCAGGAATTTTAGAAATAAAAAGCAAACTGTCAAAGCTGCATTTGATCTTGGAAAGGAAATATTGAAAAGGTTCTTTGACCATGTAAATAAAAATGCAATAAATGCAGAGTCAAGATTAGCATGATCCACATGCATTTTTCTGTGTCAGTGATAGTCAACCTCCATTTTCAGCAGGATGAACTATGCTGGTCTTGTACAGAAAGAAGCTTGTGGCATGAGAGACAGAAATTGCCTTAGAAGACAGAAACTAAACAATGTATCTGCATCAAGACAGCAGGTAATTTCCATCCAAGAACCTAAAAATTACATATGAAACTGTAAGTCCATCTGTAAGGTGTTTGAATAATTTTATCAGGTCAGCCAAAGTATTGCACAATTGAGAGCAGCAATGTTTTATAGGGAAGGGAAAGTAAAAATATTCTGTGTAACTACAAGCTTACTAATTTAGACTCAATAGTCTCCAAAACAAACCATGAAAACACAACTGGCATCAAATATGGCACAGATTTATCAAAGCTGGACCATGCTAGCTAGCTTAATAGCTTTCTTTGATAAGATAATTCAAAGATTTTATTTAGGAATTATATTGAGGCTGAAGCCTTTGATAAAGTGCTATGTGTTTAAGTCTGAAAAGTTAGGAATTGGAATAGGATCTGCAGACTGGCAAGAGAGTTAACTAAAGGAGAGGTGATGATACAGTATTGAAAGAAGTACAAGGAGTAGCCCTGTAGCCCTTCACTAGCAGAATTACAAAGACTGAATCAGCCTTATTTAGTTCTTTCAAGAGAGATGTTGATGCACAAAACTGCACTGTGTGGATAGTCATTACCCCTAGGACAGTACTGGAAGAGAACATACACAGGAATAAGGATAACCTGCAGAAATACCTTGTGGAATTTAGGATTTGAAGAAAGGTGAGAGGAAGTGAAACAGCACAGTAATGATATGTCCCTTCTTCCCCTACATTCCAGTAACATGAATTTCTATTCCCACATACAAAATTTTCCAGTAAGGAACAAAAAAGCATTGCAAACAAGCTTATAACAGAAAAACTTATGCCACCAATGTGATACTAGTGTGAAAACAGCAAAGGCAACTGGTCATATGACATAGCATAGTTTGTTCAATAAATGTACTATATATCCTGGAAGTTTAAAAGATTCTGTAAGTTGGCTGCCTGCAATAAAGGCAGCATCTGGGGAAGAATTTCCCTTACAAACTGGTATTTCTACATGAAAGAAAAGATTTTCAAAGGCAGATTGAAGAACTTAGTGGAACCTGATGGGCAATTAGGCTGTCCAGTTAACTTCCTCTTAATGGTGGGTAGTAAAATCATAACTTGCATGAACACCTGCTTTGGACACAAAGTTGAACTATTTTTCTAACTTACAGAAACATTTCTAACCCCAGAAGCTTCACCCTTCCTGTATGTGGAAGGGCTAAAAAACACTAGTTAATAATGTCTTTATGTTGACATGGAATTGGAATGACTCCTACAATGAGATTTATTGCTGAAGTGTATTCAGTTTTTCATCCTAATATTTTTTATTGTCCAAAAAATGCCTTCCAGCTCAACATTTGACTACCAAAAGAATAATTTTTCAAGGAAGCCTAACTAAAACTGAGACATTTATCTTCAAAATATTAATTTGAAGTAAAATGTATGGATCTCCTCTCTCAAAACTGAATTTTAACTTGAAATCTCACTTAACCTCTAATGTAGAATGAAAGTGTTAGCTTTAGCAGATGCTTTGTTTGGGTGCTGTTTTATGGTAAAGAGAAATGGCATTCACAATATTTACTTCTTGCTGCTCGTTGGAGGGAATTAAAATAGCACAATTCCAACTAAAATAAACCTTGGATTGATTTCTGTGTAGATCTTTAAAAATAGAGCACAGTGTGCATTGTTTTTTGTCATCCTGCCAATCCCACCCTTAATGCCCAGAGGTATCTAAGGTAAGCCGCTGACAATTACAATTATGTGCATCTCTTTTCCCCCTTCACCCCTCAAATGCTGAGGGAAAAGGAGGGGATCTAAACTGTAATTTTACAGTAAGTTAGGTTTGCATGCACATAGACACTGACTTTAAGACGTTTGGCAATCAGCCAAGTATCGATTTGGATTTTATAACTAGTAAGAGATCTTCAAGGAATAGGACTGGTATCTTGCTAAAGTCAGTGCCCCTGATCAGTACAACAGAGACCCATGGTCCTTTGCTTGAAACGAAGGAAGCTGCAAAGGAAGACAAGCAATGCTGCAGAATTAAACATCCTTAATTTGAGGCTGAACTGGTGAGAGGATGACTTCCTAAAAGGATTTTAAGCTGTCCACAGAACCTGTCTGTTTACTACTGGTGTTAAGTTTTATTTTGCTTCAGTTCAGAAAGGTTGAGAGAAAACTACTGATGTAGACAAAAGGCCTTGTGCTGAAGAAAATTTTTCCAAAGAAAAAATCTCAAGGGAGAAGAGAGGAGGGGGAGAAAATATTTGTTTAGAAGCTGAAAGTTGCATTGTAGCTGAAATGGTCTCAGGCTATTAAACTTTAAGTTTGCAAGAAAAACAGACTTTTTTGCCAGACTACCAGATAATATATCAGAAAAAAAAGTAGCTCCAGACAATATCATTACATCTAAGGCCTCAAAGAGGAATTTTGTCTCTATGTAACACCTTCTACAAACCAATACATAGGAATGATTTTCAGTATGAGCAGCATGGTTAAAGACAAAGAATGAAATAAAATTAAATAGTATCAAGTGACTGAATTATTATGTCATGCACAAATCAAAAGTGAAGATGCTGGTTTCAGTTGGACTTTGGATGACAGGGATTATCTGTACTTATTATGTATTCATTTATATGGCAAAAAAAAGTCACTCTCGCTAACACCTACTAAGCAACCGGATTTAATATGAATATAATGCAAAAGTCTCATGTTTAAAATAAGCTGAAATTTCCATTTTACATCTCCTTAGGAACCGTGTTCTTACTTACACCATGGCTTCAAGATTGCTCGCAGTAAAATTCCCCTGCGCTGTGCCCAGACCCAAGCAGGGAGTACACAATGAAGGGCCTTCAGCCGCAAACAGGGTTTGTCGCTTGCCACAAGGTGGCACTTCACCAAACAATTCAAGTTGCTTTCTAACATGGAATAGAAACCTTCTCTACTTAACCAAACAGTTACTTCAAGTTCTAAAGGCAATTTTCTAAAAAGGTATTTTAATTTGTGTCCCTCAACTTCCTATTCCAAGAGAAGTCTAGCTTCTTTTTCTTTGGGACGCTATTTAAATTGTTGCAGGCTCATTATCTTGAAAAGAAACCCTTAACAGAAACGATACATGTCTAACTGTCTCGTATCTGCAATTATTGGTTCGCAACAGAAAGTAAATGCTGTCCATTGGGGAAGGTAAATTTTTTTTTTTCTGTTTTTTTTTTTTTAACAGGGTCAGAGAAGTGATTGTCATACCCTCTTTTTTTATCCCTGCATCTACAAGTGAGAAGAAAACGAGGGCCTACCAAACACTGATACTGTTGCATATTAGCAATTTATGATCTGAATTTGTCCTTTTAGCACTGCTAATGTTTTTCTTCTGGCAGTCTTGGAAAATAAATCAGCAGCGGCAGCAGCAGGGCTTGCAAAAAGAGCATCACTTCTTCAAGTGAATAAGAATTCAGAAAAGTGATTCTGATAACAATCAAGCTGGCATAAAAGTGGTCAGATACAATTTTTTCAGCTGGACACCATCATTCAATGGCAGTCCCTGGCCTGGATTTTTACCTCACTTTGGTTTGGGCACAGGTGCTGGTGGTAATCTAGAGCAACTCCAACGCTCTGGAGTGCGTCTGTTCCCTGAGGCTCCCTGCGGGCCACCATGCACCTCTTGCCACTGCGCCTTTCCCCTGTCGTATTCTCTGTAAGGGTGAGCAAGAGACTGCAGTCTTGCCAGAAGAGACCTGTTCACCTATTCTTGAAAAACTGTATGGTAATTGTTAATCAATGATAATTTGGAAACAGGCTAAAATTAGGCCATGAACTACAGAAAAGAGGCTGAAAACAGTATTTCACTGATGGTGTTTCCTTTTTTGAGTAACTTTTCCACATGTTCTGTTATCAGTCTGAGGCTTGTTATAATTACCTTTAATGTGCTCTTTAAAATGTCTTTTCTAGGAGTGGACATTTGGGGTCAGAGAGGAGAGTACTTCACATTTCACCTTCATCACAGACAGCAAGTGCTGTTTTTGCACAAAATTACCTCAGAACTATTTCTGATCTAGAGGCAAATAGCCATAAATGTTAATTACGGGTGTTACCCTTCAGATGTTAGTGAAGTGGCAGGAAAGATAAAGTCTGTCCTCTTAGCTATGGAAGATGACATGAGGTAAAATGAGGGACAATGAAGGATAATGACATGGAAAGAAAAGTTCAAACATTATTCTTGGTAATCAACCAATAGTGGCCATCTGGCACGAATGCTGTGAAGCTTGACATTTCAGGGTCATGTCCTGTATCATCCTCAGGGGTTGCATTTTACATCCCATGGAGCAGGAGCCTCAGATCTGACATTTGCTTGAGTCATGTGAGGCTGTAGGAGCTCCCCAGGCCTGACTGGTTTGTGTCCCGTGGTTCACCCTCTTTTACTGTGAAAAGACCCCTCTTATTCTGCCTCCTTTCTCAGACCTCATTCAGATATGGCCCAGCAGTGCCAAGACTAATGGGTCAGACCACAGGAAAAGGGAGAGTTTGATTTTCAAATATGTCATCAGCCTGCGGGTTGGAGAACTGCTGTGATACTAGTATTGGAGAGATGGGCAGGTCAGGAGAACTCCATAAACAGGGGAGAGAGGAAGACAGTAATTATTGCTGGTTCATTCAAGGGAAAGTTATCTTTGTGCATAACGTCAGTTCACTATCTGAGTTTTCAAAGGACTTGTGATGGTTGGCATCATGCCTTGCTGAAAGCAGGCCCTCTGCATGTGGCTGAACTTCACTTATTTGAGGGGAAACTTTGTCTTATGGAAAAGTATTTTCATCCAAAATTTTGACTTGAAAATTTCCATTAAAGTAGGATAATTGAGTATGTGCTGATAAATGAAAAAAAGGAAAACAAAAAAAAAAAAAAGAGAAAAAAGAAGAAAATTAAGAAAGATTGAGAGATGGGAGACCATAAAGGGAAATGCAATCTAAAATGTAAATGAGTTTTGCTTGCTTTAATCAAGTTTTGGGAAGATGTTTAAAAAAGGAGTAACGAGTATTCCATAGTGGAAGTATTTGCCTGTATTTAAAGAGCTGTAGTTTCCCTCCTGCATGGTTCTTTCTGTTCAAGCAGCTCTTGCCCTATCACTCTAGCACATCCTTCTTTTCAGGATAGCAAGCAATCTTGTTATTGTTTGACATCCATGTGTTTTGTGCAAAAAACAATGTGCTATGCCTCCTACCAATTTTATCAAAAGCTCCAAACCCGAAGTGAAACAGCCTCTTTTAATCGCCCCTTTCCGCGGGCAATAGCCTGTTCTAAAATCCCAGGCAGAATACAGCGCAGCGCTGGGTGTTCATGGGTCTTCCCTAGGATCTGGATGTAGCAGTCCGGGCAGCTCTTGTTCCCAGGGCTGCCTTCAGGGTCGAGGCTTGGGACTCCCCAGCCGCCCAGCAGCTACGCGGGCTGCGCGGCCGCGGAGGGACCGAGGGTCCCCGAGCCCCGGGCCGGTGCCCTGTCCCCGGCGTGCCGCCAGATGGCGGCATTTCCGGGCGCTGCTGCGGCTGGGGGTGCGCGCGGGGCCCCGCGGAACGGCTGCGCTGCCTGTGCTTTGCGCCCTCGCCTTTGCCGGCGCCAGGGCAGCCCTCCAGCCCTTTCCGCGCTGTGTTTCACCTCCGGCTTTTATCAAGCAGATTAACTTCAGCTCCTGCGTTCAGGCACTTCCAGGCACGGCTTCTGGTTTCTCAATTGGCTTGCGTTGCGATTCCAGCCCAGAGAAGCGAATGGAGTCCAGCAGCTCTCAAATAAAATCGCGTTTCTGTCCTAGGTGTGCACCGTCTGGAAGAAGAGAGGGAAATTTTTAACGTCTACCACCAGGTGTTGGTGACGTTGAGTTTTCACTTGGAGGGCTACGCTGCTGATAGTCCCTGAGAGATGGGTACATTATAGATGATAGGTGTAGACATGACTCCTTTGAAGTCCGGCGAATGAGACCAAGATACCAGGGAAAGGGCAAGATCGTGACTGCATTCGGATCACAGCTTTGCTTCCTTCATAGGAACAAGGGTCTGAAACGATATCTGTGACACCACAAAACTAGTCAATATGAGGTATTGTATTTCCTTCTGGACTTCTACTTAATTCAGCGAAAAGGGTTTGTAGACCAAAGACTGGATCTTAAAAATAAAACAGAATTCCAGAATAACACTTTGTGGCCTAAAAAGCCAAAAGCTTGGGTGACTATTTACTTGACAACACCAGGTATTTTTAAGTGAAGAGATACTTCCCTAAAGGTTCAGGGTTTCGAATGAATTTATAATTATATAAGGGAAATGCCATTACTGTCTAAGCCAAAAGACTTTCCGTATATCTAAACAGCACAGAGTCAGGCTGTATAACCTTGACATCTCTCTACCCCAGGCTATTCGTTGGCATAGACCGTGCTTCTGGACCTCTTTTCATGAAGCACAGAGGGTAACTTCCTTGCAAAGCAGAAAGATAACATAAATTCTTAAATCTGTTC
Organism: Gavia stellata; assembly: GCF_030936135.1. NCBI lineage: Eukaryota > Metazoa > Chordata > Aves > Gaviiformes > Gaviidae > Gavia > Gavia stellata. The sequence continues at coordinate 35,473,051 of NC_082637.1, forward strand.
CAGGGTTAGAATTTGGGCTGACACATTCTTCAACCATAGCTAGGCATGGTGTTCTTCCATCTAAAACTGGTGCTTTCAAACATCACCTTGCTAGACACAGGTTATCAGAAGAACAAGCATAAGGTAGAGCAGATCAGCTAGGGGAAAGGCTGGTGCCAGGAGATACTCCAAGAACTGCAGATAGAGTTCATGAAGACAAGAAAAGTAGGCTTGAGATATCTGACTGTATTTGAGATTTCACAGACCCACCCAGAACCACCTGGCAAGTTTTGTATCTCTGGTTGCGATTAACCATAGCCTGAAATCAAACCTCAATGTGATCACCTGATTTCTGGCTTAGTTGCCTCATCAGCCTGCAATCTGGCTCTTCTCCTGAGGCAGGCAGAGTTTAATTAGGATCAAGAAACACCAGGAGAGGTGGTTTAGGCTACAGTCCCTGCTAGGTAACGACTGCCATCAGAGGCTATTAATCTTCTTACTTCCCTAACTAAAGCAAGCTATGGATTAACCAATTCAAAGTCAGTAGGAGGGGATCAGCTGGAGTCAGAAAGTTAGGCTTTGTAGAGGCTGCCCAGATAAGTTTAATGCTCAGAGTGGCTTGTGTTAACCACATAATTCTAGGTCTAGGCCATGCAAGCACCACCAGCTAAGGTAAAGCAGTGGCGATGGTATCACAGTGCATGTATATGTAATTCCAGATTACTACTGATAGGTTAAGTCCAGCAGGGTCAGACCTGCTTAGGGTATGGGGGTGGACACTGGTAGAGGGCTGCAAAAAATGAGGATTACTTGCCTGAGCTGTACATCTGCAACCAGTGCTGTAACTCGAGACTTTACTCAGACTTGAGTAACTGTGTACAGTATTGTAACTGGTTTGGAAGGCTTCCTCCAGGTCTTACCTCAGTTTATAGAAAGTTGATGGGCTAAAGCAATGATAGCATTGGGATAAATATTCATGCTGGTAGGGAAGACCAGCAGTAAGAATTACTTTTTTGAAGAGAAGAGTTTTCAAGACTAGGTCTGTGCTTAACGAGGGTGATGGGAAAGGGTAGGTGGCTAAGGTCATCAAGAGGCATTTAAATGTAGGTCACTGTGGTCCTGGCTGGGGTTGCTGAGTATATGTTAAAGTGGATGCCTTAAGGGACGCTTTGTAGGAAAGTGCGTGCTAGGGTACAGATAAAGTCTGGAACAGATTTGCTAATCTGGATTAAGGTTGTCTGTCTAAAGAGAAAATATTAAAACAAATCAATATTGAAAGAAATAAATCAAATTATAAAAGCTGTAGGGACTGCCGGGAGTCACTGGTTTATTATGAGATTAGGGCTCAAACCAGCAACGATTGATCTGCTGGTTTAGCAGCCAGAATTTGGATTAGCAGAATTTGGTTTAGCAGCTGAAAACATCCCACATGCTAAACCTACATTTTGGGTGTGTTTGGGTTCAGAGCAAATGAAGCTGCTAGGCCCATGTACAAAATGGCAAACAGAATGGCTGAGGTTGGTTTAGAGCTGACTATTGGGGCTAGGGATTAATCAAGGACCAAGTTTCAGACTTGGCCAAGTTTTCGGCGAAGCCACTGAGGCGAAGGGCTCCGGAGCGGAGGATCGCGACGGGGGACCCTTCCTAGGGTGGCAAACCGCGAAGGCAAAAGCACAGGGAGAGAGAGGGCGCCCCAGCCCGCTCCTCACACCCCTCCGAGCCGGCAGCGCGAGCTCCTGACTAGCGGCAGCTCCGACTTAGCATGGGCGGGGACTAGAGCGGTGGCGTTCCAACGCCCTCGCGTACAAGAGCAGCCCCCAGGGAGCGCGAGCGACCCGGAGTGCGGCGAACAGGGTGTGGCGCGGCAGTTCGTGCAGGGAAGGCGTGCAGGCAGGGCTCCGTCCTCCCCGCCTGGCTCTAGAGGCTCTCTTGACGAGTGGTCACCGGCCTCCCAGAAGAGGCCCAGCGATGGTCTCCACTCGGCCGAAAGCCATCGCCAGAAGGAATGTGGCGACCCAGACGGAGCTCCCGCCCAGGCACGTGGCTGTCCAGGCCTCTGGCTGCCAGGAGTGCCTGAGCCTGGTGCTGGTGCTGGAGGCCGGGAGACACAACGCCTGTGTGCGGTGTGACCAGGTGAACGATCTGCTCAGCCTGGGGGCAGAGCTGAAAGAGGAAGTGGAGAGTCTGAGGAGTATCAGGGAGTGCGAGAGGGAGATAGACTGGTGGAGCCATGCCCTACCGTCCCTGAGGCAAAGGCAGCAGATGGAGGCTCCACGAGAAGCAGAGGATCCCTTACCCTCTTGCCGCCAGGCAGAAGGAGGGGACCTAAGAGGCGAAGGGGAATGGAAACAGGTCCCTGCTCGGGGCAGCAGGCGAATCCCCTCCCAGCCTGCCTCACCTTCCCAGCTGCCCTTAAACAACAGATATGGGGCTCTGGAACTTGAGGGCCAGGATAACGAGGATATGGATGAAAGTCCATCTGCGGGGCTGCCTAGGACAAGACAGTCTGCCCCACGCATCACAACCACCTCTACTAAAACAAAAAGGAGGGTAATTGTTGTAGGCGTTTCCCTCCTGAGGGGAACAGAGGGCCCAATATGCCAGCCTGACCCAACCCACAGGGAACTCTGCTGCATCCCTGGGGCCCGGGTGAGAGAGGTCACAAGGAAACTCCCCAGTCTGGTATAGCTCACTGATTACTACCCGCTGTTGGTTTTGCAGGTTGGCAGTGATGAGATTGAGCAAAGAAGCCTGAAGGGGATCAAGAAGGACTTTAAAGCACTGGGGAGACTGGTTGAGGGATCGGGAGCACAGATGGTGTTTTCCTCTATCCCTTCAGTGGCGGGGAGGAATGCTGATAGGAATAGGAAAGCGAACCTGGTCAACGCGTGGCTCAGAGACTGGTGCCATCGGAGGAATTTTGGATTCTTTGACCATGGGGCGGTCTACACGGCACTGGGTCTGCTGAGTGCAGACGGTGTTCAGCTATCCTCAAGGGGGAAAAGGATCCTTGCTCCTAAGTTGGCAAGCCTCATCAAGAGGGCTTTAAACTAGATTTGAAGGGGGAAGGGGATGAAGCCAGGGTACCTAGAGACGAGCCTAGGGCTGGCGTGCCTTTGTTGGGGGCAAGATCAATAGCCCAGCTCAAGTGCATCTATTCCAATGCACGCAGCATGGGCAGCAAACAGGAGGAGCTGGAAGCCATCGTGCAGCGGGACACTTATGACGTGGTCGCCATCACAGAAACATGGTGGGACGACTCGCATGGCTGGAGTGCTGCGATGGGTGGCTATAAACTCTTCAGGAGGGATAGGCAAGGAAGGAGAGGTGGTGGGGTGGCTCTGTATGTCAAGGAGTGCTTTGATTGTATAGAGCTCGATGATTGTGATGACAGGGTTGAATGCTTATGGGTAAGGATGAGGGGGAAGGCCAACAAGGCGGATATCCTGCTGGGGGTCTGTTATAGACCACCCAACCAGGGCGTAGAGGCCGATGAAGCGTTCTACAAGTGACTGGCAGAAGTCTCGCAATCGCAAGCCCTTGTTCTTGTGGGGGACTTCAACTTACCGGATGTCTGCTGGAAGTATAACACAGCTGAGAGGAAACAGTCCCGGAGGTTCCTGGAGTGTGTGGAAGATAACTTCCTGACGCAGCTGGTAAGCGAGCCTACCAGGGGAGGTGCCCTGCTTGACCTGCTGTTTACGAAGAGTGAGGGTCTGGTGGGAGAAGTGATGGTCAGAGGCTGTCTTGGGTTTAGCGACCATGAAATGATAGAGTTTTCAATTTTTAGCCAAGTAAGGAGGGGGGTCAGCAAAACTGCTACTATGGACTTCCGGAGGGCAGACTTTGGCCTGTTCAGGACACTGGTCGAGAGGGTCCCTTGGGAGACGATCCTGAAGGGCAAAGGGGCCCAGGAAGGCTGGATGTTCTTCAAGAAGGAAATCTTGAAGGCGCAGGAGCCCGCAGTCCCCATGTGCCATAAGAAGAGCCAGCGGGGAAGATGACCGGCCTGGCTGAACAAGGAGCTTTTGCTGAGACTCGGGGAAAAAAAGAGAATTTACCACCTCTGGAAGAAGGGGCAGGCAAGTGAAGAAGAATACAAGGACCTCGTTAGGTCATGCAGAGAGGGAATTAGGAAGGCAAAAGCCCAGCTAGAGCTCAACCTGGCCACGGTCGTGAGGGACAACAAAAAATATTTCTATAAATACATTAACAACAAAAAGAAAGCCAAGGAGAATCTCCATCCTTTACTGGATGTGGGAGGGAACATTGTCACCAAGGATGAGGAAAAGGGTGAGGTACTCAATGTCTTCTTTGCCTCAGTCTTTAATAGTCAGACCAGGTATCCTCAGGGTATCCATCTCCCTGAGTTGGAAGACAAGGATGGAGAGCAAAATAGGCTCCCCATGATCCAGGAGGAAGCAGTTAATGACCTGCTATGCCACCTGGACACTCACAAGTCTATGGGCCTGATGGCATCCACCCAAGGGTGCTGAGGGAGCTGGCGGAGGAGCTTGCCAAGCCGCTCTCCATCATTTATCAACAGTCCTGGTTAACAGGGGAGGTCCCGGATGACTGGAGGCTTGCCAACATGATGCCCATCTACAAGAAGGGCTGGAAGGAGGATCCAGGGAACTACAGGCCTGTCAGCCTGACCTCGGTGCCGGGGAAGATTATGGAGAGGTTCATCTTGAGGGCGCTCACGGGACACGTGCAGGATAACCAAGGGATCAGGCCCAGCCAGCACAGGTTCATGAAAGGCAGGTTCTGCTTGACCAACCTGATCTCCTTCTATGACCAGGTGACCAGCCTAGTGGATGAGGGAAAGGCTGTCGATGTTGTCTACCTGGACTTCAGCAAAGCCTTTGACACTGTTCCCCACAATATTCTCCTGGAGAAGCTGGCGACTCGTGGTTTAGACAGGTACACTCTTTGCTGGGTTAAAAACTGTCTGGATGGCCGAGCCCAGAGAGTTGTGGTGAATGGGGTGAAATCCAGTTGGTGGCCGGTCACAAGCGGAGTCCCCCAGGGCTCAGTTTTGGGACCGGTCTTGTTTAATATATTTATTGATGATCTGGATGAGGGGATAGAGTGCACCCTCAGCAAGTTTGCAGATGACACCAAGTTGGGCGGGAGTGTTGATCTGCTTGAGGGTAGGAAGGCTCTGCAGGGGGATCTGGACAAGCTGGATCAATGGGCCAAGGCCAATTGGATGAAGTTCAATAAGGCCAAGTGCCGGGTTCTACACTTTGGCCACAACAACCTCAGGCAACGCTACAGGCTTGGGGACGAGTGGCTGGAAAGCTCCCCCGCAGAAAAGGACCTGGGGGTGTTGATTGACAGCCAGCTGAAGATGAGCCAGCAGTGTGCCCAGGTGGCCAAGAAGGCCAACGGTATCCTGGCTTGTATCAGAAATAGTGTGGCCAGCAGGAGTAGGGAGGTGATCGTGCCTCTGTACTCGGCTCTGGTGAGGCCGCACCTCAAATACTGTGTTCAGTTTTGGGCCCCTCCCTACAACAAGGACATGGAGGTGCTGGAGCGTGTCCAGAGAAGGGCGACGAAGCTGGTGAGGGGTCTGGAACACAAGTCTTATGAGGAGTGGCTGAGGGAACTGGGGTTGTTCAGTCTGGAGAAGAGGAGGCTGAGGGGAGATCTTATCGCTCTCTACAACTACCTGAAAGGAGGTTGCAGAGAGGTGGGTGTTGGTCTCTTCTCCCAAGTGACTAGTGACAGGACTAGAGGATATGGCCTCAAGTTGCGCCAGGGGAGATTCAGACTGGATATTAGGAAAAATTTCTTTACAGAGAGAGTGGTATCACAATGGAACAGGCTGCCCAGGGAGGTGGTAGAGTCACCCTCCCTGGAGGTATTCAAGGAGCATGTAGATATGGCATTGTGGGATGTAGCTTGATGGGCATGGTGCTGTGTGGTGTGGGTGGGTTGTTTTGGTGTGGGTTGTGGTGTGTTTTGTGGTTTGTGGGTGGGGTTTTTTTGTTTGTTTTTTGTTTGTGTGGGTTTTTTGGTTTTTTTTTTATGGTTGGACTTGATGATCTTGCAGGTCTTTTCCAACCTTAGTGATTCTGTGATTCTGTGATTCTGTAACAGGCAAAATTACGTTGATGGGATCATTGGGACAGACCTACGGACTATCCTGGTTGAACTTGCTGGTTGGATGGTGGCACAGAGTCACTGTGCTGAGACTGAAATGAGGTTGCCAACTGCTGCATGCTTATTGCAGTTGGAATAGGTCTCCACTTCACATGAAACCAAAGAGCATCACTGACAGGGAAGAGTATTATTGTAATCCTTAATGGACACTGGTGTTTGCCATTAGTTTGTTTATACTCAACAAGGGTATAAACTGAAACTCTTCAGCTGAAAATTGCATGTAAACAAGTTGGAAATATGCTAGAGTTTTGGTGTGCTTTACCTATCCAGACAGGAAATAAATCAGCCTAGGATGTTTTTTTACCCCCTGATCCCTACCCATAAGTGTTAGTGAAGTTACTGTTAAAAGCTGACAACAGGAAGACTATTGATTCCATCTTAAATATCTTCCCAGTAGAACTGGGAGTGATGGAAAGCAATTCAAGCCACTTAAAATAATGAGCTATTTCCTCTCCTTCCAGCACTTAAAATAATTGTCTTGGGGGAGGGTGAGGAGTCGTTCCTGGCAATAATAGAACAGCTTCTCTTCATTACATTCCTTTCAAAGATATCACAGTTGTCTGTACTAAATGACTCTTCTACACCTGGTGGCTTTGATAACACTGTTCACTTCCAGTAATAAATAGGATCAGCCTTCAGAAACACTTTCATTGACATCTATGTTGTGACCCTATGTTTTCTATCAGTGCAAGGCTAAACACAGACCTTATCGTGTTTGTGACAGGTCTTGAGCCTGCCTGCATAGCTGCTACTGTAGTGAATAAACATCTGCTGGTTTGTGGCATGTGCTGGGTTTGTCTGGGATAGAGTTAATTTTCTTCATAGTAGCTAGTATGGGGCTATGTTTTGGATTTGTGCTGAAAACAGTGTTGATACGCAGGGATGTTTTAGTTACTGCTGAGCAGTGCTTACACAGAGTCAAGGCCTTTTCTGCTTCTCACACCATCCCACCAGTGAGTAGGCTGGGGGTGCACGGGAAGTTGGGAGGGGACACAGCTGGGACAGCTGACCGCAACTGACCAAAGGGATATTCCATACCATATGACATCATGCTCAGTATATAAACAGGGGGAAAGCTGGCCAGGGGACCACTGCTTGGGGACAGGCTAAGCATCGGTCGGAGGGTGGTGAGCAATTGTTTTCATTTGCATCACTTGCCTTTCTTGTTTGTTGTTGTTGTTGTTATTTTCCTTTTCATTACAATTTTTATTATTATTATCATTATTATTATTATTTTATTTCATTTCACTTACTAAACTGTTCTTCTCTCAACCCATGAGTTTTCTCACTTTTACTTTTCCGATTCTCTCCCCCATCCCACTGGGGCAGGGGGAGAGTGAGCGAGCGGCTGTGTGGTGCTTAGTTGCCAGCTGGGTTTAAACCATGACATCCCTTTATCTAATAAGCAAAGACTGGGTGACATCAAGTGGTGTGCAAAGGAAAAAAGGAGAGAGGTTGCACGAGGACTCTCTTTAATAAAATGTTGGAAGTTAATCAACAGCAAGATAAAAGGTAGGACAGCAATCATGACATCCTTTGCACGCACTTCCTGACCTCTTCCACTGTCTGCCTGGGGAGGATGAGAAGCCTTGTGCTTTAAATAATGAGTGTGGTATCTTCTTTAGGAGATCCCAGAAGATTTGTGCCAGGTCTGGGTTTGGATTGCTATCATCTCCCTGGGAGACTCTTATTTATTTGCAAAACTCAGAGCTGGTAGAAGAGCTAGTAACATTCTCTTAACAAGAGTATTGATGTCCTAGTTCAGAAGACAGAACCCTTCTGCTATTGTCTCAAAATTTCTGAGGAATGAAGGTTTGTCTTAGCCGCAAGCCACACCAGTTAATACACATTAACTGCAAATTATCCTGTAATCCTGCAAATCCGGGAGACTATTTTAGTTTACTACCAAGACGAATCTATTTAATTCCTGAAGTAAACTTATATAATATCATAATCCAGAGGATTTAATCAAAAAAGAATCCAATATAGTGTCTCAAAAATGAAACAGCTTCACTCACGTGCATCCCTAATGTAAGGGCGAAAAATCCTTTGTACTTGAATTTAAAATAATTTTTTTGAATAGAAATTTTTGGAGACAGCCTGGAAAGTAACCACACCTTTAGAAGCTGTACAAATTCTGGTGCTGTCAAAAGCTTTTTGTCCCTTTTGAGTCTTCCTTCCACACGCTGCCGCTCAACCCTCCCACAATGGATGGACACAGGAATGTTTTTGTTGAAAATTTCACCTGGAAAACAGTTTCTTGCTGATGGCCAAGAATACACAAATACTCTTTTTTTTAGTGAAATTAAACATTAAACAGAACAAACTCTCAAACTTTTCAGCTATTTTCAGCCATGGCCCTGCAAGAGTAATCAAAGGTTCTGAGGGTGGAAGATCAATGACGAATGTGGAGATCTGTTGAACTGCACTGCATGGAGGCACTCCAGAGGAAGGGTTGAGTGGCAGAAGGAAGTAGTGTTGCAAATGATCAGCAGTTTCCTGGGGTAGGGGGAAAAGTAATGAGAAGCAAGGGGACAATACGTAAATTATGGGGCACAAAAGATTTTACATGGATCTTTGCATGATGGAAAACAATCCTTAAAGTATTTAGACAGTCTTAATGGGTGTCTCAGTGTCAAGCTACATTCCTGTGGTTTCTCTGCACTAGGATTTTTACTGCTTGGTCCCCAATAGTTCGTTCATATGAAAAGAACTGAAGAGTACCCTCCCCAGAGACTGAGTTGATGGACACTGGAAAAAATACCCCTTAGCTCCTGTTGAGACTGTGTAATCTCTGATGATGTAGTTTTGTCCTTTATAACTGTGATTCTTTTTCTTTGAGTAACTTTTGCCTTGAATATCTGACCAGCTTCTACTGTTAGGAATATAGCTAGCCTCAATCTTATTTTGAGGTCTAGAAATGAGCATTATGCTGGTGATAAATATATCATTAAGAAGACCAATCCTATCTTTCACGTCTTAACATGACAAATGTCTGGAATACCTTAAATCTATGCTGCTGGAACAACAAAAATAGGAATAAGCAGTTTGTTCCCTGTGCTTCTGCTGAAACTGAAAATATGCACCTTCACATTACTCAATTTTATGTGATAAAAAAGTTTCAAAACCCTGAATGTCTTCATGCCAGAGAGTAGTAAAACATCACAACTGGCTTACAAAACCACAAAGTTTTCTCTGTCCGGCTAAGCTGAACGAAAAGAAATTTGAATGGCTTTGCAAGTCATGTGTTCCTTATGAATCAGTCTAATAAAGAGAATGTTACACTACTCTCTGTTTATTGGTTAGATTGGCACAACTGTATGTGCTACTACTGTGGCTCTTCTTTGCATTAATGATCCCCCTTCACATGCTTGCTTTTTTCATATCTTGCTCCGGGCAGGATTTAACTATTTTCCTACCATTTTCCAAGTAAACAGACTTCATTTCAATGTAATATGAAAAGATGTTTCCATTCAGGTCTCTCAGGTGGAAAGTAGGGTCTGGTTTCTACAGCTTACCCAGGAAGTTGGACCTAGCTGGCCTCTGCTTGAACCTAACTCTGTTTAGCTCCTTTGGCATTTCTCAGCAGTATTAGAATGGCCGTGCTCCCCGGAGTACTTTACTAAGCATATGAGCTTCTTCTAGCCATTCTTGAAGCCCTGAGTAGCTTCATGTTGTCTGCAGTCCAGTTCAGTGCCTAGCAGTAATGATAGCCCTTTCTTAAAATACAGCCTTTCTTCATCTCTGTCCATCTTAGACAAATATCCATAAATTAATATGCAAACACATTTGGTAAAAATCACTAGTTCTTAAGAAAACTGATTGGTTCAACTTCTCGGTAATCGACTGTATCTCAGAGACATAAATTCAGCCTTTTATTCTTAATACTTCAAACCACAAATCTGAAAGACACAGAATGGTTTTTATTTCTATAAATCTATTACAAACTCTAAACTGTTGCACAGTACTGAAACAATCAGATCACCAGATGTCTGTCCTTTTCAAATAGGAAGGCTGAAACCTGGAATAATACTGGCATCACTAAAAGAGCAGGCAAGCTGCAAGGGGTAATATGATGGGTCTTCTGAGCTGGCCACAGAAAGTCAGTCATGGCACTGACATGCCCTTTTGGCCTGCTGAGCACAATCCACCTGCAACAACCTTGGGCAAGTTTATGTAGCTTGACATCTAGTAAAATGGTAGATTTCCATGACAACTACTGAAATAAGAAAAGTTTTGAGGTTGTTTTTTTCTCCTTGTTTAACAGAGGAGAGGTAGAAGAGATGTGAAAACTCAGACAAGATGTATAAGAAACAATCCAACACTTTTCACCAGGCAGAAGAAAATGGGGGAAGGACCAGGAAAAAAAAAACAAACAAAAACCAACAAACTAACAAGTCCATTTTTTTACGTTTGGATATGTGCATTATTTTTTCCTCTCAGAAGGTGTTGTTTCTCTTCTAGTACCTCTCTGCTTTCCGGGTAAAATGTGTATAATATACCCACAAATCTTGTAGACCTCACTGTTACTGAAATGGGTACCTTACTTATGCTCAGCTGGATTTCTCCACCCTGAACATCTACACCCCTCAATGACTTATGCTCCCCCATGTAACATGCTCCTTCAATGGGCAGAGGGACTTTGCTCTATGCCCTTAGAAGCAAGTGCAGTGAGAAGGCACATACACCATTAAGCCGGTCACTGACTGCTAGGACAGACCCTGATGTTTGCTTTCAACATGTCCAAATGTGGAGTCAGGTGCCAGATCTGAAAGCAGAAAACTACTCTGTCCTTCATTTTTACTGAGCCCACCATGCTGACCTTCAGGAAGTAAAGGAAAGGAACATGTACTGTACCCTGCAAAAGGAAAAAAAAACCCAAACTTGGAAGTCAGGTGTAGATTAAGGTCTGGGAGAGACTGAGTGGAAAGGAAGCAGGCAGGTGGAAGATGAGGGGGGAGAAGTGTTGTCAGATTAAAAGTGAAGGAGATTCTGAAGAAAACAGGTGCTGAAGACTGATCTGGAAATGAACTCAGTTTAAGCAAAGAGAGTTGGAAAATTAAGGGCTTGCTGGTCTTACGTGATGGTTCTTAATGGTTGGGAGGTATAATGGGGAAAACAACAGCTGGCTGAGCTGTAAGGGGAGGGGGATAAAGAAGGAGAAATGGGATATTGTTGGACTTGGACTAGGACTTGATTGGCAGAAAGGAAATTAGACATTCAGCAGGACTAACAGAGCAAGAAGAGTAAGACTGAAATGAGAAAGCTGAGAAGAGGGCAGGAATTGAAAGATGTGGGTGAGAGAAATGATGTTGATTCAGGAAGCAGTTGAATGGGAAGAGGTAATATGTGGGTGAAAATGAAGCCTGTGATCACATAATTAAAGGTAATGTTGAGAGTATACAGCAAGACAATTTGAGTTGAGCTGCACAGAGTTATACCTACTCTTGCAACACTTTCCAAACTTCTGAGTGCTTAATTTCTGGGACTGCTACTGGAGTGGATACATACTGTTTGCAGGAGGAGCTAACCTTTTTAGCAAGGAATAAGGTATCAGGGCTAAATCTTAACTGAAAATTCATACTGCCTAGTGACTGCCCTTTAATTGCAATTGTTATAGCAGAAAATGTACATTTTCTCCAAAAACTTGAAGTAGGATGTAAAGACATTGAGTTCCAGTGTTAGAGTTCAGGTAGTTTGAATGTTTTCATCATATGTAACAAGGGTCTACCATTTTGTCATGTATGTTAGTCTTAGAGACAGTGAGTAAGAGAAGCTCAAAGGATTCATTTGCAAGAGTACGTTTATCCCATGACCTACCTTCCCAAGTCTTTTTACAGAGAAATATTTCTTATATACATAGTAGGAAGAGATGAAATTGCACTGTCGGCCATAATAATGTAGAAAGTCGATAATGTAAAAATGAAAGTTAAATGAGAGCAGCTGTTCTTCACAATGTGTTAAAGCACAGGACTGCACATGGCCAAGACTCAACTGCGTAAGGCTGCATTTGAGTTTGCAATGTTGCTGACACAACTCTGACAAGAATGCAGTTCTGAAAAAGACTGAGAAGGTGGAAGGGTAGCATGTTCCTAAGTGCTTAGGACAAGTTCTCCAATACCTTTTCTGTTTTGTTTATTTGGGGTTTTAGAGTAAGCAGTAAACAAAAAAGTGTATGGTTTCTGAGACTACCCTACTGTACTGCCAGCCAATTCACCTGTTCCTCATCTTTGCAAGTTTCTAAGGAAATTTCTGAGAAACCTGCTGGATTTTATTGCTTCAGTATAGCTTACTAGAAGGACTGGAAGTTGTAATCATAAAAACTGAGCAAAAACTGTTGCTGTATGCAAGAGTATTTTTGGCACTTGGGTGGGATACGCTTGATACTTTCATGAGGATACAGGAGGATTATGTGAGGAAAGACCTTGGTGTTCTGGGCCTCACAAAGATGGTTGAGTTTTCAGTAGCAGGGAAACTCCTTCCCTTTGTGGACAGCGATAGACAAATTAGGTTATGTTTTGGAAGGAAAGCACCAGAAACTGAAGTAGTGATAACCTCTGACAATAATAAGATACTTCATTATTCTACATCCAGATGAGCAAGAACTATCATAATTAGAATAAGGCTCCTTCGAAACCCGTCTTTCTTACGGAAGATTTATTTATGTCCTTAGGTTTTACTAAGCAATTTGAAAAGTTTCTAACTGAGAGGCCAAGTTTCATTTACTCTACCGATAGGGACATGATACATACAGGCTTGAAGTGATTTTTCTGAAGGCCTCAGAATGCCTCAATACTGAACTAAGGTCTCCCGAATGCTAATTCAGTATTATTTCACTGTTTGTGCTATGCTGATGCATCCAGGTTTTCTCCTGAGGTTTTTTTTTCCCCTCTTCAGGACAAGAAGTGATCCTCATGTAACAATTCTACACCAGTATGGCACAGACTAAAAATTGTCCCCACATATTTTCTCTAGCTAGTGTGTTAGACATCTTTCACCTGATCTGCCCACTGTGGATGCTGGATGAAGTTTTCTCAACTCACCGCACAGACTGGGATTTTTAACAGAATAAAACTACTGGTCCTTGTATGTATGCCCAACTCTGTCAGCAGTAAAAATGAAAATGGCTCCAGCAAAGTGATGATGTCTGGAAATGGTGTTGCAATAAAATAATAACACTCAATTTCACAGCAAAAGCAATTCCCATACTCAAGGTTTGCGTTATGATGCATTTGTGATATTAGAGGGAAAGACAATCTAAGGATTTAGAAATTCCCCTAGGCAACTCTCACATTTCCTCCTGTAACATGTCAAAACAGCAAAGGATGAGCATGATTCATAGGATATTGTTATTCTGCTGCTTCTTATGTGTCAGATCTGACTGATTCTAGAAGTTTAGTTTACTTTCTGCTGTAGATGTGATGTAACCCAATGTTTGGCCTGATGTGGGGGTTTTAGCACAACTCTAGGGGAAACTGGATGGTTGGAGGTTTTTTGTCCCAGGAAAAAAGGCTTCAGTCTAGACTGTTGCATTGACTAGAGTGCTCTTGTTTATTTTATTTGTAAAACTGATACACGTTATGAATTTCACAGCAGCTAAAGGACTCTTCTGATGGTGCAATAGGAACACAGTTCATTGAAGTAGTTTTTCAATCAGTGGCTTACAAACCTTGGGAGATCTGTGGACTGTTTCTTTGTTAGGCTTGTTTTGCTAAGGAGACTAAAAATTACTGTCAGTAGATTTAAAGCTATTGTACAGCAACATATCTTTCTGCAGGAAAATATTATGAAGTTTGCAATTGGGAAAAAAGGTTAAACAACTGGATTTGGAGGTTGCTGAGGTGGCTGCATGCTCTTGGGTGGTGCCCAGAACTCTACACACAGACTCCAGTGTTGCTTACAGACTTGTATACATCAGTATAGTTATCACTGTAACTCTGAGACAAATGCTTACCACAACCTTTAAGGCTTAATACTAAGCTTGACCCATAGCTGCAGTTCATTTTTCCATGTATTTTTAAGGTAAAGGGTGGGCTGTATAACCGGTATTTACAATCTTTGCCCAGTGCAGTAATGGCTAATGAAATCATTTATGTACAAGGGCAAAGCAGCAGAGAAAGAATAATAATGCTTTAGATATGCTTCTGTGTTCTCTACATGCAATGATTAATGCCTCTGAAGTCAGTAGGGTGCATTAGTACAAGTTGCTGTGAACACACAGAAAAACTGGGCCTTCTCTGTATGCCTTCAGTTCTGATTCTTCTGGTTCCTTGTACAAGTCTGTGAAACAGCAAGTGCAACAGTCTAATCCACTGCCTTTAAACAAAGCCAAGAAAATACTCAGCTGTGTTCCTAAATGCTGTTCCTGTGTTCTTTTTTCTGCTCTCTTCTCCCAACCCATGGCCAGGAGCTCAGGAAAGGTGATTAATCACTTTTAGAAGGTATTGTTGAGACAATGTGTCAAAACCAACAGAAGTAAAATGCCCTGTTCCTTTCTCCACCCCGCTGTTGATGTTCCACTGTTCAGGGGCGTTTGGGCACAGGACAATGTATCACAGCGGTATTCCTGCTGCTGCTCAGGCAACAGTTTGTTTGTGCAAGGTACCCTTGATAGACATTTCAGACTTTCACAGTTCTTTATCTTACAGCCGGATACAGTCTTAAATTTGGGGAAAGCCTGTTTTGGGGTGAACTACCTACACACTGAATTGCCCCAGACGAAAGTTCTGACTTTGGTTGTTATGACCCAAACTTCTCCTGCTCTATAGGCATGCACCAGGCTTTATTTTGTTAGTGGATTTGAGTAATAGTCACCTTGATGATGATTATTAATGGCTTCCGATAGTCTACCTGACTTTACTCATCTGCAGTAGTTCTTCAGTTCTAGAGTATCTTCATTCCTCTTAAGGGACCTATTTAACAAGTTCAGCATTATCCTGCCCGAGTAGGAGTCACACAACGTGACACAGAAGCATGACCAATGAACATCCAGCTAAAACAGCCTCACCTTCCTCTGGGTGTTGGTTTGAATAAACAAATAACGATTGCTTCCTAGAAGCTTCTGACTCGCATTAGTGAGGTAACCAGTTGAAAGCAGGAAAGGCAGGACTCCAGTCTACCACACCCTGTGTTGTCATGTACCTGGAACTCTTTTAATGTTCCTGCAGCCTTTAAAGACAAGACGAAGGTCCCACTTCTGAAGCCCATACTTCCAAGGGAAGGTCCACTTACAGCAATTCCTTATGTAAGACTTATTTACTTCAGTGAGACTATGTGATTTCTTCAGGACCCAGATAACTAAAACCTCATCTTTTATGCATTATTTGTCAGATCCCCCAGCTCCTTGGAATAAGCAATGCAAATAATATTTTTGACTCATTATATACGGTATTGCCTTTGTCCAACAGTTAAGAAGTATACTTTATTATTGGGAATAGTTTCCTCATTAAAAAAGGCTATTTTATTACATCATGAAAAATACCCCTCACAAAACTGGCTGTCCTCCAGGAAATTTATTTTTTTAAGCCTTTACTCATCCACAGTCTGATATGACATAACTCCAGGTTAAATATCAACCAAACTTTTTGCTGTACTGTAGGAATCTGTCTGACACCGTCAACAGATTAAGGAGATAGAAAACTTTTATGGACCTAGATACCTGCTGGCTACATTCTAAGATATTCTTACAGCATAATTTTTATAAAGGGCAACTAGTGATGACAACATCTGAGCACCAGCTCAGTATGGCTAAGCATTTTATGTTGGCCAAAGGTCGAGATATGTCCGATTGCACACACAGTTAAGTGAAACCTTGAGCAGTCTCTGGATTGGGCTAATGTATACAATATCATTGAGTCAAATCATCTTGGACCGCACTCTAGCTGAGGGAGGGCCTGACTGTATGCGCCCCCTCTGCATCTGGATTCAGGAAAATTCCTACACTGCAGGACCATATTAGAGCTACTTTTGACCTCTAAGACATCTTAAAGACTTTATTTAACAGAAATTGAAAAGAGATGTATTATAAAGAGACACATTATTATTAATATCAATTATATAAATGATATATCAATGATATGAATAAAATCAATGATATAAAGCTGCTGTGTCTCATCCCTTAAGTATAACATCCCTATACATAAATTTGCTTTTGTTTTGCTGTTCCTTTCCATTTTGAATTCTAGCATTCCTCAATAAGGACCTTCTTTCATGGAAAGCAAAAGAAAGCATAAACAGAAAACAAGACTTTTCCTCCTCAAGCTGCCCATTGTTGTCCTGTTTAATGACTTTTGTTCTTTTATCTCCAATGTGATTAGCCTCAGCAGTCATTGAAGAGCTAAATCTGCAAAGAGCTACCCTTAAGATAAGGATCCTACCTTACAGGCTGGGAAGTAGTTACCTAGTTAAACTACATGTCCAAAGTTCATAAAATCAAGCTGACAATATGATCTTTGGAAAATGCAGGTGTGTTGCATGACAGCACTATGGTTTTGTTTACACTATTTTCACCCTTCTGGACAAAGACAGTACCGTGTTCCAAACCTCATAGGTTTAAAGCATCAAGAAAAACTACACAGTGGAATCATTTTAGGATCACCAGTTTACTTTCAAAATGTTTAGTGTAACATCCACTCTGCAATGTCTTATGTAAAATCATGGTTTGACCTAAGGCAAGTCTAAGGCAGTGCTCAGCAGAGTCATGTGAAGAAACTTCTATTCCTTGGCTCTTGCACCCAGTAGGAGATGCAGATGAGATGGTGTGACAACAGAGAGCCTATCCACCAAGAGGCTGAATAGCCTCATTTCTTGTCTACATAAGCATCCACACTTCGCTGGACTGAATTATCACAACTTCTGGCTACAGAAAGAATGAAGTGGTTGATAGGAGGATTTAACAAGGTGTTAAAATCACTGAATATGTCTATCTGGACTTAAAAAAAAAAAAAGCTAGCAAAGACTGATCTAAATGTCATTATTTAGAGATTCAAAGCAAGTAAGAAATTCAAAAAGCTCTGAATCTCACCCAAAGAGTGCACAGAACCAGGCAGAAGAGAACAGGCCAACACAGGAGGACTACAGAGATCCTGTTCGCCACTGTAGGGCGAAAATTCATGTGGCCAAAGCTTGATTAGAGTTCAAGCTGGCCAGCACTGTGAAGGACAACAAAAAGGGCTTTTTAAAATCTGTTAACAGCAAAAGGAGGACCAGAGATAACATTGGTCCGTTACTTGATGAGGTCGGTCACCTCTCAAATAGGGACGTAGACAGAGCAGAGACGTTTAATGCCTTTTTCACCTCTGTCTTTAACAGTGATGAAGGGCCCTGGGACCCTCAGAGCCCTGTGTTGGAAGACCGTGACTAGGGGAATGATAAACCCCCAGCCGACTCTGAACTTGTTCGAGACTTGCTGCTCCAGCTGGGTGTGTATAAATCTATGGGGCCCAATGGGATTCATCACAGGGTACTGAAAGAGCTGGCCAATGTCATTGCAGAACCTCTCCATTATTTTTCAACAGTTTTGGGAGTCTGAAGAGGTCCCAGTTAACTAAAAGCATGTCAGATGTTGTCCCAGTTTTCAAGAAAGGTAAGAAGGAAGACCCTGGTAATTACAGGCCTGTCAGTCTCACTTCAGTGCCTGGTAAAATTATGGAGAAGGTTATTCTGGGAGTTATTGAAAAACACTTGGGAGACAATGCAGTCATTGGTCATAGCCAGCATGGGTTCATGAGGGGAAAATCCTGCTTACCTAACTTAATTTCCTTTTATGACAAGGCCACCCATCTAGTGGACCAAGGGAAGCCAGTAGATGTGGGTTTTTTTGATTTTAGCAAAGCTTTTGATACTATCTTTCACAGTATCCTTCTGGAAAAAATGTCCAGCATACAGCTAGAAAAGTCCGTAACACATTGGGTGAGCAGTTAGCTGATAGGTCAGGCTCAAACAGTTACAGTAAATGGGGTTACATCAGACTGGCGGCCAGTCATCAGTGGGGTTCCCCAGGGCTCAATTTTATGGCCAGTGCTCTTTAATGCTCTTATAAATCTGGATGCAGGAATCAAATGTACATTAAGTAAGCTTGCCGATGATACTAAACTAGGAGCAGCTGTGGACTCCCTCAAGGGTAGGGAGGCCTTACAGAGAGATCTGGGCAATCACCAACTGTATGAAATTTAACAAGAGCAAGTGCTGGATTCTTCAGCAGGGACAGGGTAATCCTGGTTATACTTACAAAGTGGGGGACAAGAGGCTGGAGAGAAGCACCAAGGAAAGAGGTCTGGGGGTTTGGATTGATGGCAAGTTGAATATGAGTCAACAGTGTGCCCTGGCAGCCAAAAGGACCAACCGTGTCTTAGGGTGCATCAAGCACAGCATAGCCTGTCGAGGCAGGTGATTGTTCCACTCTACACTGCGCTGGTGCGGTCCCACCTCCAGTACTCTGTGCAGTTTTGGGTGCCTCAATATAAGGAGTACATCCATCAAACTGTTAGAGTGGGTCCAGAGGAGGGCGACCAAGATGGTGAAAAGTCTTGAGGGCAAGACTTAGGAGGAGTGGCTGAGGTCACTTGGTTTGCTCAGCTTGGAGAAGTGAAGGCTGAGGGGTGACCTCATCGCTGTCTGTAACTTCCCCAAGGAGGGCAGCAGAGGGGGAGGTGCTGATCTCCTCTCTCTGGTGACAAGAGATAGGACACGAGGAAACGGAATGAAGCTGTGTCAGGGGAAGTTCAGATTGGACATTGGGAAAAGGTTCTTCACTGAGACGGTGGTGGGTCACTGGAACAGGGTCACTGGAACAGGCTCTCTAGGGAAGTGGTCATGGCACCAAGCGTGTCAGAGTTCAAGGAACATCTGGATGATGCTCTTAGTCATATGGTTTAGTTTTAGGTAATCCTGCAAGGAGCAGAGAGTTGCACTCGATGATCCTTATGGGTCCCTTCCAACTTGAGATATTCTATGATTCTAAAATGAAGATAGAGGATCTGTCCCACAGGACAAAATACAATTTACATACTGTTTGATGTACATGGTTTTGTTTACTTAAAGAGAAACCTATTTACTTGAAACGCAGATTAGTCTACCAAATCTGGTAATGCTGAAGATTTAACAGGGTGGCTTTAACACAGGCATATCTTTTTATCTGTGTAATTCAAGAGTAACCCCATTGGCTTGCATCCTGTTATACTGATGCAAAGCCTGTGGGAGATGAGAATCAGGCCATCAGATAGTAAAGCATAAATTCGTGAATGCATAGGATACATTATATAGTTTAGTTTCTGAATATTGTTTATCTGGAACAACAGAAAGAACTTATTTTCATTATTTTCAGATTATTTACAGTAGGGTTCTGGGAACTTTTTTATCAATAGGAACACTTTTTTTAAACCAACATGAAACTTTGGATTATTTCTTCTTACTTCTTCATTTTAAAAAGCTTGATAATTCAGGTAACCTGAAATCTTAAAAAAAATTAATCTTTCAGATCTTCTTTTTAAAAAGTCTCTTTGAAAAGAAAGTTTCAACATAGTTGAATCATGACCTTTTTTATAAGGTGCTTCTTGTAGAACAAAGAACCCTCCTTTTATAGTTCAGTATTGTAGCAACAGTAATATAAACTTAAAATTTTTATTTAACGTGATGTTCATAGTTCTCATAGGAAGAACTTCAACATGATCCTTGATAATTTACAGAATGGCACAAATCAATATTAATTTGAGGTTATATAGAAGCTGTTCTCCAAATATCCACAGATTAAAATAGATCTGTAGGACACATTTGGGACTGGTGGCAGCAAGAAGGATTCTGATTTTTTGTGTGTGGCTGCTTTTGGCTTTCTTTTCTGACAAGAATATTGATGTTTTTTCTGTCATCTGAACTAAACAGTCCCAGCAAATATGAGAGACATAAATGTCTTTGCATATGTCTCAAGCAAAGTAATTCCAGATGGTCTGATTATATTGATGCAATAAGGGTCCTGGACTAAAATCAATGCACCTATAAGATTGTCACATACGTTTGTGGGATTTTTGCTTGACTGTACTAAACCCTTGCAAAGTTCTCTGATCAATAACTCTTAAAGTACTGATGAAATTATTTCACAGACAACATCCGGTTTGCTGTAACAATATTTTGTTTTCCCAAGCTCATGACACCACTTTTTGTGATTCTAGTTGCTATAAAGGACCTGGTACCCAAACAGAGTAGCTGACCTCACTCTCTAAACCCCCCAACATGTGTCAGCTGCAGCTCCACGAATGGGGCTATTCATACCCCAAGTTTAATGCCTAAAAGGTTTTTCAGTGCCGTGACAGGTGTATGCAGCAACACCCTGGCCCAAGGAGCAACAGGGCGCTTCCAGCACTGCTATCTGCATGGCCAGTGTGTGCCTCGCTATCAGCGTTAGGACAACGGACTTAGCTAGCGAACTTTGCTTTTTAAAGAGGAAGAAGGGAGTACAATAACAATAATAATAACGAGGCGGGGTGGGGGGGGCGGGGTCGGGGGGAGGAGAGCACACAGAATCAGCCTGCCTGCAGTAAACCTGTTTGACGAGTGGGAATAACATTCACACTATAACTATACTCCTATCCCTGTTAGAAAGTGATCTAGGGTCACAGAGCTCTGGAGACTCTTTTATTTTACTCTTTTTTCCACTTTTTCTTGTCTCTTTTTCTCTTTTCTTTTTCCTCTCCTCTCCTTTTCTTCTCCCTTCCCTCTCCCTTTCCTCCCCCTTTCCGCTCCCCTTTCCCCGAAGGAACACGCTGGTCCCGAGCCCTGCCCGGGAGCTCGTGGGCGGGGGGCGCACTCCCAGCCGTGCGGAGGCGCCCCGCCGCCGTGCCGCGCCTCTTCTCCAGGCATTACGGTAGGAGGGCGCGCCGCGCCTCTTCCACCTGCCAGCGGTCTTTAAAGTTGCAGCCGGCCGAGACGCACCATGACTCGGATCCCGGTGCCCGGGGCGGGCGGGCGTGCGTGCAGCAGCTGCCGCCGCCGCCGCCGCCGCCGCCGCCGGGGCGCATCGCGGTCTCGCAGCCGAGGCAGGGCCGGGGCGCGCCCCGCCTCGCCTTGGCTTAGGGGGTGTTTTTCTCCGTCGCCCGCGCCTGCCTGCTTTTGTTTTTCCACCCGGTGGCAAAGGAGGGCCGGGGAAGGGCGGGCGGGGGGCTGGTTCGCCCAGGAAATCCCCATGTCTGCGGCAGGTCACCTGCGCGGCTCGGCCGCCGGCCCCGGCGCTGCCGCGGATTACCGCGCCTCCGCGCCCCTGCAGGGGCCGGGAGGCCGCGGGTAGGGCCGCCGTCGCCGCCGGCCCCTCCAGGGCACGCCATGGAGCCCGGCGCCCCGCCAGACCTCCGCGACGTCGAGCAAAAGCTGGGGCGCAAAGTGCCCGAGAGCCTGGCGCGGCCGTTGCGCGGGGAGGAGCTCCCGGGACGCCCCGCCGCCGCCGCGCCCGTCCGCGGCCCCGCCGCGGCCCCCCGCCGCCGCCGCGCCGCTGCCCTGGCCAGGCTGGAGACGAAACTTCACCTCCTGAGGCAGGAGATGGTGAGTAGCCGGGCGCCGGCCGAGGGGCCTTGCGGCAGCGCTCGGGGCGTCCGCAGCCCTCCCGCGCTGCCACCTCCCTCTCGGCGGCACCGGCCTCCCCTGAGCACCGCTCCCCGCAGGGTCGGCAGGGCCGGCTTTCACCCCGCCGTGCGACCCGGCCCCGCTGCGGGAAGGTGGTGCTGCCCGCCCCCGGGAGCAGCCCCCGCCCCGCGTCCCTCCGGTCCGGCCACGCCGCCACCGCTGCGGGCCGGTGCCGCCGGGGCGGCCGAAGGGGGGCTGCAACCGCTGCCGCTGCCCGGCTGAGGAGGAGGTTGTTCAGCCGAGCGGCGTGAAGGGCGTGTAACTTGTCGGCTCTTTTTCGCGCAGAGTGGCAGTTCGCCAGTGACTCGCTGTCGGCTTCTGTTCCTCTGTCAGCTCGTTAAAAGTGCTGAAAGCTGGTTTGTCAATAAACAAAATAATGCACTAATCTCTCTCTGTTGTAAATGCATTTTCTGCATCGCACCTGTTTCCTGCTGATGACTACTCCCTAAAAAGACACTGGATGTTTTTGGCCTGAAAATTTGGCCTGATACTCAGTAATTCAATTTCTGGATGTTGGTCTTCAGAGACTTACTTAGTTCCAGACAGGTTGTGCAGAAGATGCACAGTGGGCCTTGAATAAACAACTATTTATAATTTGGCTGAGAGGGTTTTTTTTGCCAGGGGTCTGTGATGGGACTGTGCTGTATTTAGCTCAGAACTTCTAATTTGTTTAGCATCTTAATGCAGGTGCTTGTCCTACTTTGTATGACACCATCTCAATAAATCTATTTTTTGATGGTGCCATAAAATGGGCTTCATTTTTTTTTTAAGGCAAACAAAAAACCCACTCTTTAAAAGCAAGTGAGCAAGCAGCTAGTGAACACTCAGCAGAGATGATTCTGACGATGCAAAGTACTTCAGACGTGCAGGCATAGTTGGCTTCGATTTTTTATTAAAGTGTAGCTGTTACGTGAGGTCCTAAAAGACTCTTCTTGGTAGCAGTTCTTTCCATAGCTCTTGCCACTAAGCTTATCTGAAAACAGTATGGAATTTGATCTTGTTGGGATGGGGATTTTGCTGGCAACTTGTTGAC
The DNA here is from genome assembly GCF_030936135.1 of Gavia stellata. Classification (NCBI taxonomy): domain Eukaryota; kingdom Metazoa; phylum Chordata; class Aves; order Gaviiformes; family Gaviidae; genus Gavia; species Gavia stellata. The sequence goes on from NC_082637.1 coordinate 35,495,840, forward strand.
ATGGCTTTATGTAACTATGTTGGAACTCAGCTGTTGACAGCAAACAAAGCAATCTCATCCTATGTGAACAAGTATAATGCCATACTATCAGTCCCTGTGCAACCTTACATATATATATATATATGAGCAAAAGGTGGGTGGGTTTGTAAGAGTTCTTAAAGAATAAGCTTGCTAGGGGAAAAGGGAAATCAAGAATGGATGTTCTGAGACTTAATAGCCAAGATGATGACCTCAATCTTGAGAAGTAACTTATAAATCACACTTCCTGTTGTATGGCTTCATATGGTTTAAGAGATCCTCACAAATCAAACTATCAATGTATTTTAGTGTAATGATCACTAAGTTCCACGTTGTCAGCATATCTCCTGTTTATTTTTGAATTTTAAGCTGTCATTAGGGTTGTAGAGTGACCTGCAGGTAGCTTATAATGTAAAACTGTTAGGGATGTCAGACTGCAAAGGAACAAATGGCATGACTGTCTAGAAATGTCATGACAGGTAGGCCTATGAAGGGGAGGGAAAAATGAGTGACTTGCCCTCATTACCTTTTCCTTTTGAGCTGATCTCTTCACCTACTTTACACTTGCAAGTTTCATGTCACAAGCTTTTGCCTTTTCTTCCTTCTGCCACCCAGTTTCCTGCTTTTTCCTCTCCACCCTCAGCATGAGTGTGTTTTAGTCCCAACATCCTTGACCTCTCCTGTTCTTTGTCACTTCAATGACTGACTTTCGCATCTGGGGAGTTCTGTTACACACCTCTTCCTGTTTGACTTGTAGTCTGCGTATGCCCATTAAACCACCAATATAATGACTGTTCATAAAAGGTGAAGTATTGGTATTTCGTCTCCATCTTTCTCATGCTCTCAGCTGTCTTCTGTAATCCAGAGCATGAAAGTGAACTATCTTCTGGGGTTTTCCCCTACTCTCTTTAGTGACTTAAGGATTTTCCTCTATGCTTAAGGTTTCTTCAGGTTCTTAATCTGTCACTTTCCCTTCTGCAGTTTTCTTTATGACGTTGTACAGATCTGATCAATTTAAGAACAATATCAGATAAAAATAACAGTGTTTCTTTCTATGTTTCTTTCTTTTTTTTTCCCTGCACATCATTCCTAAAACAGAGCCAAAATTTCTATCTAGCTTCCGATTTCACACCTCTTTGTAGCATATTATTCCTTGGCTTCACTGCAAGGCTTAAGAGGCCTTGAACATGTAGAAAAGTAGTTTATAGCTGCTGCAGTAGTAAACAGATGCAAAACATGGAAAAGATCAGAACTTTAGAAAACCAAGTATCGTCCATCAAGCTATCATTTTCTAGTCGCGCTATGATGGCAGCTTCTGCAGTCCACTCACTGAACTTGGGATAGAAACATCTGTGCTTTTTTTGCTTGCTTGCTTCAGACTTGAGACAATTTTTTTGTAAGCATTTACAAAACAAGGTTATTCAGGCTTTTCTTTTTTAGTCACATATAAAAAAACTTGACACTGGTTACTGTGCTGACATCTTGATCTTTGATGCTGAGCAGTACTGTCTCATTATCTTCTTGTATTCTTGTTTTTGTTAATGAAGATATTTTGGACAGATGTGACTATTTTCTGGGGGTTTTTTTAGACTTGGCTTTATACTAATTGTGCAATTATGCAGCTCAACTTCTGTCCTTTGCCGCAGCTATTGTTTGTTACAGTGACTGTGCCTGTGCTGACAAATTTCAAGTAAATCTGACAAACAAAGCGATTTTATAGATACTGCTTTAGTATGTTTTGACTTATCATTGTGTTTAAATTATGGTGATCCTAAATCTCTTGACTGTGCTAAGGATGTATTTTACTGTTAACTATGTTTTCTCATCACTTTCCAGCTCATAGCTACTATAAAATACCTCTGTGTTCCCCCGACATCCTATTGTTTGGCCCCTGACAGTAAAGAACAGGGAAGCATACCTGAACTTGTTTGTAATGTTTGGGAGTAGACACCAAGCCTTAGCTCAGGCAGTGTAAAATACTTCCAGTGACCAGAGTAGATTAAAATGTACAGTACTGGAAGCAGGTGAAAGTTTTCGTTCATTTAAAACTAGAGGGCCATTTCCTTTCCTGTCAACGCACACTTTGTCCTACCAAAGAAATTGATCTTCTGTTCTTCCATCCATCTTGTATATGAGAAGCCAGTGCAGAACAAAGTAGCGGTATCTGTTGGACTGGGTACTTCTGAGGAAGAGAGAAATGGTGGAAGCTTTGAGAACTCTCTCTCGTCAAGTTGCTGTGTTCTTGGGCTGGAAGAGCATGAATTAAATGGTGGAAGTGATTACCTCTCCTGTGTCATCTGCTGCAGGGGAATGTTAAGACATAAGCATATTATCGTGTCAATATTTGATTTAGAAATGCCAGTTTTGACTGTGAGTTAAAGTGCCTGACAGATCAGTGGGGTGTGTGTGTGGCAATTGTACATCTGCTGGCTAAAGGCCTTGAGGCTTGTATCTTGCTTTCTCAGATCCTTTTGCCCTTCCCAGTGTATAGTTTTTTTCCCCTCAAGACTGATTTTGCTGGTAGTCACTGGAATCACACACAAAGCACCATGGAGTATCTTTCTTGAAATACGGACCTGCTTGGCCAGGCCTCCTTCCCCTTCTTTACCTTCAGTTTTCCCCACCAAGGCCACGATGGAGACTGTGTTGGAGCCTGAAAATCTTTGAGGTATAAGGCCGTCAAGTAACAGGAGAAGCAAGACGTAATTGCTGGTGTGGGTCAAAATGCTGTGCTCTGGTCAGCCTAGGATATGACGAGTACCTCCTACTACTGATGTGCCCTTGATTCAGTATGAAATTTGTCGCAATGTTAATGGTAAACTCTTTCCTCCTGTGGTATTTTAGGTGGAATCTTCCATTGGGGAATTTAACCCTTTATGGCTGCAGCCCTGTTTCTGGTGTATCATGCTCCTGAGGTCACTATTAAATACATAGGACTTCACCAGCTACATGCTGCAGTAAATAATCAGTGAGCTTCGTTCTGCAGCTCCTTGTGAAGGGAGATCCTCCATCTTCTTTGTAGCATCCCTTTAAGTATTGGAATACTGTGATGAGGTCCCTCCTGAGACTTCAGTTCTCCAGGGAGAAAAGATACCGCTTCAGAAGCCTCATTTCTCCTTCACAAGTTCTGGGGTTAGTCAAAGGGAGGTTTTCCTTAACACCTGAAGAAAAAGAATGCGGGTTTTTTTTCTTTTCATTCAAAAGTTTCCCAAATCAACTTTTTATCGCCTCTTTGAAAGCTAAAAAAGTTAAACAGAGTATAGTCTGCATTACATGCAATAAAAAAAAAGGCATGCCTTGCATAAAAACATTTCAGGCAGAAAAGGTAAATTGTATCTTGGAAGTGAGGGGTAAATGGCAGTGCTGGGACTTTCAGATGAGATTCCTTCCAGTGAACACTGTTGAGGATCAAATATGGTTAATGAGTCTGGAGACCGAATTGGGTATTCTGAGTGCAGCAGTTTTTATGGTGAAGGTGTAAAGAAGTGGAAACAATCCTATTGCCAAGAAGCTGAGCCTGTCAGATTTAGGCTACAGCTGTTTGAGATTGAGGCATTTTCCTATGCTCTCTCATTAGTTAAGTTTTCGCCCCCTTTGCTTTCCTAGTTCTATTTTAGTATAACTATTTTTAAAAGGCAAATTAACATGGAGCCCTGAAAAAATGTAGTGGAACTAAAAGTACTTTTTACTGATTGGAATTAAGGTAAATATGATCATTACAATGCCAGTCCTCCTCCTCTCCCTCTCCCTCTCCCCTCCCTTTTCCTTTCCTCTTTCTTTCCTTTCCTCTTTCTTTCCTTTCCTCTTTCTTTCCTTTCCTCTTTCTTTCCTTTCCTCTTTCTTTCCTTTCCTCTTTCTTTCCTTTCCTCTTTCTTTCCTTTCCTCTTTCTTTCCTTTCCTCTTTCTTTCCTTTCCTCTCCTCTTTCCTTTCCTCTCCTCTTTCCTTTCCTCTCCTCTTTCCTTTCCTCTCCTCTTTCCTTTCCTCTCCTCTTTCCTTTCCTCTCCTCTTTCCTTTCCTCTCCTCTTTCCTTTCCTCTCCTCTTTCCTTTCCTCTCCTCTTTCCTTTCCTCTCCTCTTTCCTTTCCTCTCCTCTTTCCTTTCCTCTCCTCTTTCCTTTCCTCTCCTCTTTCCTTTCCTCTCCTCTTTCCTTTCCTCTCCTCTTTCCTTTCCTCTCCTCTTTCCTTTCCTCTCCTCTTTCCTTTCCTCTCCTCTTTCCTTTCCTTTCCTCTTTCCTTTCCTCTTTCCTTTCCGTTTCGCTTTAACATACCTTACTATGTTAATGAAGGTGCAGGTTGGAGGGCAGAGCTGCTGAACTCTATTCTACCAGCTCTTAAGAGTTTGAACAACATGAGATTTCCTTAGCTTTATTAGATTCACAGTTGTGGGGGGTCTGCCTTTATTAGTTTCTTTAAAGGACCTTTTTAAAAAAGTCATCACCTGTGACTTGAAACATCTCTTTAACACATGCTGTAGGTACAGGCTGCTACATTCACTGTTTTGTATGATAACATCAGTTGACTTAATTGAAGCCAAGATCTGGTTCAGTGTGTCTAGTCAGCAGTGCAGTGTGTATCAGATGCTGGTTTTCTATTAGATTAATTGGAATTTTTGTTTAAAAACTTGGTTGAAGATAAAATCTTAAATATAAAATTACTAGTGGCTAAGCCTCAAGCCTGTGTAGGAGGGTTTGATTAACCTTGGTTTCTTAGTGAGCAGTTACTCAGTGAATCCCTAAAATGATGCTCTTAGAAGTAGAACGAAGGCATAAAAAAATAGAAATGAACTTGTTTCCCCGAGTCCTTGTGAAGTTCACTGAAAAAGCTGGTAATCTTGGATCTTTCTAACAAGTTCTCTCCCTCATACCCTCCAATTTGCATGACGTGGTAGAGGAGTTTGTAATTTTTACATATAATGCAGATTGGGCAGTGATACCAGGGCACTCGGGTTAAAAAGGATTTGTAGATTGATCCTTGGGGAAAATAATCACATCTAGCAAGAAAAAATTGCAACCTAAATTATAGTACCGGAACTTTGCCAAGTTTTTCATCTTTTCAGACCATCTTTGGAAGGATGAGGTGAGCAAGGTTATTTAAATTATTGCATATTTAAGCATATGTTTTGACTGGCACATCTTACCCAGTGCTTGGCAACAGGATTTGAATTGTGGAACGTCTCCATGTTGTACTCAGTCAGTGCTTATGACTGTTTCATTCAGCTATAGCAGCTGCTGAACGGTTTAAGTCCCCAGGAAGTACAGATGAATATGTGCTTACATTATTAGCTGCTGCTTGACCAAGAGTCTGTGAAACATTGCTGATACCTTACCTAGAAGGCACCAGTGTGAAATACTTAAGTATAAGTGCTTCTGTCTCATGTGTGGATCATCACAGAAGTGTTGGGGATACTTCACTCAAGACTTCCAGTTAGACTGCCCATGTACAGATGAGACTTTTGCCAGCCTTTATTTCAAAGAATATATATTATCATTTCATGATGTTTCTTTCCTGATTACTCTGTTTCAAGGGCAGAGGAAGCATTTTGGCTTTGAAAATGCTTTTTATAGTCTGTTTGCTGACAATTTGAAATGAAAAGACGTGAAGACTAAACCCCTTCTGTACAGAGCTCTGCAGTTTAAGTGATTTATAATAGCTTTTAGCAAATAGATTACAAACTTTCTGATGAAATCAGCAGAACAGCATGATTTTCATAGAATAGCCCGGGCTAGAAGGGACCTCGAAAGATCATCTGGTTCAACTTTTCATAGGAAAGGGAGCCTGGATGAGATTATCTGTCACCTGTTCAATCACAACTTGAAAACCTCCAGCAACGGGAACTCCACCACATCCCTGGGGAGGTTGTTCTAGTAATTGATTGTCCTCACTGTAAAAAATTTATTTCTTATATCAAGATGAAACCTCTCCTGGTGCAACTTGTACTTGTTGTCCCTTGTTTTCTCCATGTGGCTCTTTGTGAAGGGAGATTCTCCATCTTCTTTGTAGCATCCCTTTAAGTATTGGAATACTGTGCTGAGGTCCCTCCTGAGACTTCTGTTCTCCAGGGAGAAAAGACCTAACTCCTTCAGTCTTTCCTCATAAGGCAGGTTCTCCAGCCCTTTGATCATCATCATTTTGTGTGGATACTTTGTTTTGTGTGGATACTTACGGCTAACAATAATTAAAAAGTACCTTTTGTGTGTGAGCAGGAAAAACTTCAAAAGCACAATACCAAATACATATATTGAGCAAAGGTGATGGCCAAAAAGTGCATTTCTACCCTTCGATACTTTTTTTTTCCCTAACAGGAAATAGTTAAAGAAAAAGAATATGTTTTCAATTCATTTTTTAAGGGTTACAAGATTCTTTGTCTGTCCTCTGCCTTCAAGCTCAAAGCCTAGTATAACTTTCCACAGTGGACTTGTTTATTTCCTATGTGTTTCATTTCTGTCCATGTCCTGGAAGAGAGGCTGGACACTGGAATCTGGAGCAAATGAGGATGAGGTTACAGGAACAAAAAGGCAGAGGAACTGAGCTGTTGAAAAGCAATTGGAATTTAATTAAAGTGAGAGCAATTTCTCTCTTGGATTTTCACCTCCATTTATAACCATGGAAGTTGGGCATGTCACATGTAAGCAGTTCCAAAAGATGGTTCATCATGCGTATGACATAGCTTTCTGACAAGCCTGCAAAACCCAGAAATTATGGGCAATCTCATAATAGAAGTAGAACTTTTTCGTTATGAAGGCAGACTCGTAGCCTTTGTTTTTCAGCCCTCACTCTCGTAAGTGGGGCTGATAGTTATAAGCATTCAACCATGGTGGATTACTTTTTGCCTTCATGCCAGTTGTTCTCTGTGTTGAATTTTGGCTTTAACCACCCACTTATCCTTACTGGTGTGGAATGGGAGCTGGTATCTAATAGGACAACTGGAGCCTGAGATGGCATCAATGTATCATTTAGTTTCTTAATTTGAGAAGTCTGTAACTATTTGGATAGCAATGCTAAGGCCACCTCAGATCAGAGGATCTGTCGCCTACACAGTCTGTAGTGTTCTGTGTAGATATTTTTAAATTCTTACTGAAACACAGGTAACAGGCAGTCCTTGAAACTTTAGCATGGTTTTTGTGAATGCAAACTTTCTGTATTGGAGATATATAGGAAAGTGATGACTATAAGCAGTGATGACTCAGGAGCAGCTTGACCAAATATTGCTCTAAAATAACTGCAACAAAAATGGCTTTTTGCAGGCTTGTCAGAAAGCTATGTCATTAGTTACAATGCTGAAGAAACTGTTAATTGCAGCTGCTAAAAGCAACTAAAGAAGGAGGCAGGAGAAACTTCAATTTGGACTGAAGTGTGAGGGTGTCCATCAACACAGCAATTCTGAAGAGCAAGATTACCCAATTTTGGCTGATCAGTTTACTGAATGCTTGGGGGGGGGGGGGGGGGACGGACACAAAACCAAACTTCTGTAAGACTTTCATATGTCTGGTTTACTTGTTAGGAAAGTCTGGATGTATTTTGGTCACTTAAGCTGTTCTGTGCTGCTACCCTGTGGTCTTGTACATACTGTAGTTGTTTTCAAGCACAGTTTTGAGATATCTTCCTTGTCATTGGATAACTTCCATTAATGCCAAAAGGGAATCACAGTAGGAAGAATTTAAACCTGTGAAACTTTGTCTTTTCAGCCACTTAAGAAAAACATTAACTTTTTTGTTGCAGACGGCCTATCCCAAGTTGTTCAAGGACTGGAGGAGGATTGGAGAGAGAACTGGATAGGAGTGACTGCTACAGAGTTTGTGGAAGAGGTTGAAATATTTGTTCTGAAATACATGGCTGGAGGAGGAGATTAATAATTAAAATAATGAAGTTTCTTTAATGTAGAAAATAAAACATTCCTGCACATCTGTACTTTGCAGTTAAGGATATGACTGTGAGGGGCTCTTGCTTTATCAGCTGAATGGCTACAAACCAGATCTAGCTGGGAAACCTTCATTGCCTGCAGTCACCATAGTAACGCTGATTATGAAGTAGTAGGCCTTGCCTCGAGGGTAAGTTGCTTTCTGAGCTTGATTTTATTGTGCCATTATGCACAGAGCCATGTGAGTATACAAATTGGCCTTGGTATCCCTAGAGCCAAGTATGCTCTTATTTTGAGTCTATAGCAAGCTGTAGCTGTGCTAGGAGTAGAACCTAGAATGACAGAGACAATATTTTTGTATGCATCCATTGAAACAGTTGCATTGTAATCCACATGGTATTGCTATTTGTTTTCCTGTAGTAGATAGGTGTCTGACTAGCATACTTATTTCAGTAGTTTTTGAATTCGCAGCTATGTAGTGGCTTCCGTCAAATTAAAACATCGCTAAGGACTGTGCCTGTAACATGTCTAGACTCTGTTTTGTAAAATAGCCAGTATTGGAGAATGTAGTTTGGAGAAAGATTTTAACTATACTTATTGAAGTAATCTTCCTTCTTTTTCATGGCTTTTAACATGCTTTCTCTTTGTCATCAGTCATTTATAGTGTCAATGGATGTCTTCCCATGTCTGTCTTTGTCTCTAGTGAGAGCTGGGTTGTGTCCAAAGTGACCAATGGGCTCGGTAGGTACATTCTGAGATGTTCTCGTCACCGAGCTCTGAAAAGCTGTTCAGCCACGTACCTGAGCAGTTTGGAAGCTTCAGGAGATGCTTGACTGTGTCGGGGAAGTGTTCATGATAACCAGCTGGAGAAGGACTTGGGGGTGCTGGTTGATGAGAAGGTCAACATGAGCCAGCAGTGTGCACTTGCAGTCCAGAAAGCCAGCCATGTCCTGGGCTGCATCAAAAGAAGCATGACCAGCAGGTCGATGGAGGTGATTCTGCCCTTCTACTCCGCTCTTGTGAGATTCCACCTGGAGTACTGCATCCAGCTCTAGGGCTCCCAACATAAGAAGGACATGGACCTGTTGGAGCGAGCCACAAAGATGATCAGAGGGCTGGAGCACCTCTTCTATGAGGACAGGCTGAGAGAGTTGGGGTTGTTCAGCCTGGAGAAGAGAAGGCTCTGGGGAGACCTTCTAGCAGCCTTCCAGTACCTGAAGGGGGCCTAGAAGAAAGCTGGAGAGGCACTTTTTATAAGGGCATGTAGTGATAGGAGAAGGGGTAATGGCTTTAAGCTGAAAGAGGGTAGATTTAGATTAGATATAAGGAAGAAATTCTTCACCGTGAAGGTGGAACAGGTTGCCCAGGGAAGCTGTGGATGCCTTATCCCTGGAAGTATTCAAGGTCAGGTTGGACAGGGCTTTGAGTAACCTGGTCTAGTGGAAGGTGTCCCTGCCCATGGCAGGAGGGTTGGAACTAGATGATCTTTGAAGGTCCCTTCCAACCCAAACCATTCTATGAGAAACATGACAACTTCGAGAAGTCATTCAAGGAGTCATTGTAAACTCCAGCTTTAGACGATTGTTCTAGTCTTCTCAAAACTATACAGTTATGAGAGGAGTGACCATGAAGCCAGAGTGATAATTTTTAGAGGACTTTTCCTGATTTGTGACTGCAAGTGCATGTTGCCTTCACAGGGCCGCTTCAACCACTGTAACTGTTAGTGGGCTATCCATATGTCATAGGAAAATTGTGCCGTACGTACCCTGAAATATTTTAGTCCCAAGTGGTGGCCTGTGGCAGGTTCCTAGTTATTACAGGGTTTGTAGAAGAAAACTGTAAATCCTGCAACAGTAGAGGGGAACACCTCTTTGCAAGAGAAGAGCAGTACTACTAGCACACCAAAGCAACAGTAATTTTCTTCAACTTCAAATGCCCATGGAATTTACGTACTCTTTCATTAGCGCATAGCACTAGTTGCTGTGACTGGAGCAATGGAGTGGAGGCACTGTTGGTGTTTTCCCCATAGGCAGATGAGGTAGCGCACAGTGACTATCAATTCATATACCTGGTTATGCTTTCACCAGTGCAGAGCAGCAGTCCTCCTGTTTCAGAGGAAAAAGAAACGTAACCCAAGCAACAATATGAGATTTAAGCTTTTGTCATTTCTATCCTTAAGTTTTATTAATTTGTACTCTGTTGATGTTCAATGACAAAATTACTTCAGAAGAGCCCTAACCAGCCTTTTTCAAATACAACCGTACATCTGTATTCCAAATCTGTTGTGTCCCAGATTTCCTTGGCTAGTTCTCTCACTTCCCAGGTCACTCTTGATTATTGGCAAAGGCCATGTTTGTCTTTTCCTAGCCATCTGATGCAAGTCTTGCACCTTATTTCTGCTCCCAACTAGCTTAGTAGCTAGTATTTGCTCAGTAGAAGGAGAAATGGGAAATGTAACCAATTACCTTGATTCCTTCCTGCTCTACTCATACCTCTGGTAACTGCATTGATAGTTATGATTAATATTCTTTGCTGAACTAGGATCAAGCCACACTGCCCCAGTAGTCTGCTCTGTAGAAATCTTTGCTAAGAGCAGGTTTAGGTGTTCAAAAAGCAATGACATGAGCTAGTGCGGTGTAGGAGAAGATGAGGTCTGCACCATATGGTGTGGATGACGGTTATTGGTCAGAGGAGGGATCAAATAATATGCAAAGACTAGTACCTAGAGTGCCTGGTTTTGCCCTGAAGTTTATAGTTCATCACTGATTACTGCTTCTACCTTCTCATGAGATGTCCTTGGCTAGAAGTATAGGATTTCTGTTTATTTAATTTTTAATATATGCTTTCACTTTATCACCTGGATAATCATACCTTGTGACCTCCAGTATGTATTACTGCAGTGTGTTCTGTAGGAGCCAAAGAGGCTCTTGACTTTTTGAGCCAAAAGGGCTCAAAAGCTGCAGCTAGTATAGCCTGCAGCAGCCTGCTTGGCTAGTTGTGCTGGCCAAATTCAGCTTGCTAAAAATGGTACTAGCCTCTTGTTTGCTTTTAGCTTTTCAAACTGGAGATCCCAGATGCAGGTTGGCTGCTAGCTGTTTGATACCTTCTTAGTGGGTGAGAAATAACTAAAGTAGTTAACTATTTATAGATATCTGGAAGTTTAGAAGGGTGGTTATGGTTGAAAGACTCAAAACAGGCAACTTTGCTTCATTTTGTCTGAAAGATCTCAAATTTTCTAGTACATTCAGATGGGCACAAAGCCTGTGTATGAACCATATTTTAGCAGGATGGTGATTACACCAATGGGGAGATTTGTATTAAGTTTTTCATTTAAAAGAAAAAATGAGGCTGAATCTGAGACACGCAACTTCAAATAGTGCACAGATTAAGGAAAAAAACCCCTAACTTTATTTGATAAGACATTGACTCATTTTTATTCAATAAGTTTGAAAAGATTTAACACAGAAATATGATGTTCATAAATTTTCCGTAGGGAAAAAAATCAGTGATTAGTGTATCACTTTCTAACTCTACTAAAGCAGTTGTAAGAGAACAGGTGATCACTTATAATTACAAGGCTGTCTTGAAGTTCCTCTTTATTCTTATTCAGATAAACCTTCAGTAAATAGGACAGGAGTTTGCCATTAATAAAGATTTGGTTGTTAGATTAAAAATAGGCTTTTGACAGGACCTACCCCATCTTCAGGGCCACAGAATTATTACAAACAGAATCCCATTTTGAGTTCTGGAGAGATTCAAACAAATTTTTGAATTTTTTTTTAATCTTTTGTGTCTCTCCAGTGGTATTGCGAAAGCAGACTTGAATTTCAAGAAAGTTCAGATTTGTCTCCAGTAGTAATATTGTCATGTCTCAGTTCTGACTTAATGAAACAAGTTGAGGATTTTTGTTGATTTTTTTTTCCTTTTAAAAATAATAATGAGGTGAGGATCACTGTTGTGTCAGTAAAAGCAACATTTTCAAACTTGGGATATGCCTGTAAGCAAAACCCATGATCTTCTTTCACTTTTATTTTAGTTCTATGCTTTTGAGCATATTTACACAGTGCCAGTATTAAAACTAATTAATTTCAAATGGATGAGCAGGTCTGAAGTGCTCAGGAACCAAACCTAATTCAGAAATGAATAGATATTTTATCCAGTTTTGGACTGTATTTTTAAGAGCATGTTTTGGTCAAGACAAGCATAAATAAGGCAGAGAGTGAAACCCAATGAAAAAAAAAATCTAGATATGCTGTTGAGCCCCAGTGCTGTCTCATGTGGTTGGGGAAGACACATACAGTCCTGTGTTGTGGCTGGTGTCCAGAACACATTATAATGATGCTGTGATCGTCCATCTGCTGTAACACTTTCTGACACCCACAGCCAATTGTTACCGCTTCATATTGACCTGAATGTTTGCAGTGGTATTATCTTGTCTGTCAACGTGTGTGGGTCCATAGTATGGATTTTTCTGGACATTTTCACCTCTGTCATAGCAGATACATTTCTAAGGTCAGATGCTGCTTTTATGACAGCAGTATGGGGTATTTGGAAACATTCAGTAAAAACTTCCAGAAGTATTAGAAGCTTTTTGCTCTTCTCAAACCCCTACATTTCCTCACTGCTCCCTTTCATGTTCATTCAACTACGCTTAAAATAATCAGGACCTTCCTTTTATATTCATTCATCCATCTGAGGCTGGATGTTTCTCTCTCTGAATTCTATGGTGCTTCCATATTTAAAGAGCTGATTTAGCATTTATTTTTTTGGGGCAGAAGGTGACGAAATAGGGACTTAACTAACTAATCTTTTTTTTTTTTTTCTGCTAATTGGTCTGATGTATGGCACGTTTCCCTCTGATAACCATTGTCATATCTACTTAGTAGGTATTTAAATTGTTTCTTCTTTTTCACAGTAAAATAAAAAGATGGCCAAAAAACCTAAAATAAACAAAAAAAGATTTTCCCCCTGAGAATTTTGTGTTACACTTAAGCGTACAAGATACCTCAAATGGTATAATACTAAAAAAAAAAAAAAAATGTGTCCTACTGAGTGAATGATTCATCCAAATCATTGAGATTTTACTAGGTATTAATGCAAATGGCAGGCTGGCCACAGATACTTCACAGAAAAGGTTCATGCGCATTCCAGGGAGGTGGAAAAAGGCCTTGAGATCCACTTTTTTATTGCAGAGATAATGTAATTAAAGAATTGCACAACTTGGTGATATGTTTTTACCTGTCAATTCTGAAGGGGATCAGTTAGTATGTATAAAATTAACATATTAAAACAGGGTTTTGTAAGAGAAATGTAAATCACCAATACTGTAATTTCCAATACCAGATGATGGTCATACTAGCATAATATTTTGTTCATATATTTGCAAGAAATGTCCTTGAAACCTGTCCATTAAATTATTTACACTCATTGCTTACTGAGCTAACTTGTTTCCTTATGAAATTGCTCTGCCTCCTGATTATTCTGGTGGTGGCGCACGTCTGACCTGCCCACTTCCTTGCTTTAGCTAATGGGTGTTTGGTAAGCTCTGCTTACCAGGAGAATCCTCTTCTGGCTGATATCAAATCATACTGTCTCTCTTTCTCCTTAAAAAACACTGTTCACAAATGTGGTGGGTTGACCTTGACTGGACGCCAGGTGCCACCAAACCACTCTACCACTCCCCATCTCAGCAGGACACGGGGAGAAAATAAGATGAAAAAAAAACCCCTCCTGGATTAAGATAAAGGCTGTTTAATACAGCAAAAGCAAAGGCCGTGCATGGAAGCAAAGGAAAACAAAAGATTTATTCTCTACTTGCCATCAGCAGGCGACGTCCAGCCACTTCCCAAGAAGCAGGACTTCAGTACGCGTAGTGGTTGCTCTGGAAGACAAAATCATGAATAACAAATGCCCCCCCTTTCTCCTTCTTCTGTTAGCTTTTATTGCTGAGCAGACATCGTATGGTATGGAATATCCCTTTGGTCAGTTTGGGTCAGCTGTCCTGGCTATGTCCCCTCCCAAGATCTTGCCCACCCCCAGCCTTCTGGTGAGGGGGGAATGTTGGAGAGAGCCTTGATGCTGTGTGAGCACTGCTCAGCAGCAGCAAAAACACTGGTGTGTTATCAACACCTGTCTAGCTACCAATACAAAGCGCAGCTCTATGAGGGCTGCTGTGGGGAAAATAAACTCCATCTCAGCCAGACCCAATACAACAAAGCTATGTTACGTTGCTGCCAAATTTTACAGAAGGACCTGTACAAATACTTATTGTAAGCATTTGCTGCAGGATTGCACTGGAACTGCAACAGGTTGAGACAAGATCATGACTAGGCCAGAGCTTCTTTTTAAACTAGCAAGGTCAAGGGCAGACAGAAACTGAAGACTTAGTGACTGCTCACTTTCTGAGCATCTGGGACTTCAGTGATTGTAATGAATGCTGCCTAAAAATCTCCTGTTAGGGTTTTAACAATTTTGGAGTCTTTGAGAGAAGCAAGAGCATAAATAATCTCTTTTGCAAATGAAGGCAAAAAGTAAGTGATCAAAACTGCTTCTGTAACCTGACACAGTGTTTTTATTGTGACTCATTATGGAAGTACAGCTGAGAAGGGTCAGTGTAACTTGCTCAATTTCAGAAATAAACTAGATCAGCAAACTGCAACTACAAATGAATGATGGGTCCCATAAATTTAGCTTTCATATATGTAGCTTTTGTATGTGCTCTGTCATTGCCTGAAGATTACCACAAGCCTAAAAAACATGAGGAAAGAAATGGGAAAATGTTCCAGCAATACACTATAATACAAGTCCGTGCTGAAAGAAACCAGACATGCAAAAAGCTGTTGATCTACATCTATCACTGTTGACTGAAATTTAATCTGCCTAAATCAGTGTGATGTAAATCACAGTCAGACACGCATGGCATAGTGATGAACATTGGTGCACCTACCTCAACTCACTGACAGTCTCATCTCTACCAGACTTTGGTCACCACCGCCATTGTTTATGCATATGAAGTAATTGACGAAATGAGAGAGCACACATACAGTATCAGAATGATTGGGTTAGCTTGAATTATTGTAGTGCCTGAATTAATCCAAGCTAGTTGACTTTGCAGTGGAGTGAACATGGAGCATTAGTACAAGCAGTTACATTTCCACCTGTGCGTAGATGATCCCTTCCAGCTAAGGATAATAAACTGTGTTCTTGTGCTCTGTTGTGTGAAAGCTCCCTGGCTTTTTGATAGGTGATGCTGAAGATTGCATTCAAATTCAGAAGTCAGTCTAGGCATTCTGCTTTTTCATCTTGATCCTGAAATACCATTGCCCAAAGTGGCTTAATTATATGAAGAAACCAGTGCAAACACCCTGAATCAGTAAGGCAATTTTGAAGTAGGCAAGAGGTTTAAAGTCATGCACATGCATCTGTACTGATTAAAGTAGGACGGAGCTCACACACAGCCTATTAATCATCCTCTGTGTTTAAGGAGCAGACATTTATCCCTTAGCTGTCATTTGTGGTTTTATTTTACACATGTGAAATGGAAAAAAAAGCATTTCTTTTACTTACTGGCGTTGAGAAGCTATTGTAATATCATCCTGAGCTTGCTAACCTTCAAGTGGCATGCTTCTTGCTTTATGATGGCTACTTAATAAACAAAACCTGTTGTCTGTGTGACCACAGTCATCCCTGTTGTAAATGTGTTTGCTCAGTGACTCCAACTGAATAATGCTTACATTCACATATTCTGAATTTTGGACTTTGAATAGGTTGCTTATGGTCTTTTTATCTTATTATGTATATTCTCTCCCAGAATTGGTTGATGAGGTTTTATTGATGATTTTTATATCCTTTTATATCTGCTTACTAAATTTGTACCTTCATAAGAAATAATTCAACATTGCCAACCAATGTTTATTTTATTTTTCACACTCTCACCTTTCTCCTTGGGAATTAATATTCTTAGTTACTTTAAAAATTGTTACTCAGTGTTTGTAGTGGATAAAGTAACACCAGGAGAAAGTGGAATGAGGTTAGCTTTTATGAAGAAAGAGCCTTCTCAGAATTCAAAACAAATTATTGTTTGGACATTGATTGTTAGATTTTTTAATTATTTTTTGTTACATCTCAAATTAATTCCTGGAATTCATTATTCCATGGAAAACAGAGGTAACCTGCCTTTAAAAAAAGAAAGGGGTGGTAGGCATAGCTGGATAAGCATAAAGCTGTTTATCCTGAATGACACATGAAGTAGAAGAAATTGAATGGGAAAGTGGAAAGCTGTCTCTCACAAACCCTAGAAAAATGAAAACAGCAGTAGCATTAATACTTCTAAACCGTAGTGGTCATGCACACCTGTTTGGCATGGGAAGATTCTACTGGTTTGAAATTCTGTTTGTAAAATGGGCGATAGAGATGGGTATGACAGTGTTTAACAACAGGTGGAATTGGCTCCAGTGCCCATTTCATCTAACCTATTCACCTGCTAATTATCTTCTGCAAGACTGCTCACATGCTAAACTTCTGAGTGGCTTTCAGTGGGTTACTGTATTTTGCTACTGTTTCCATCCAACTTCCATTTATTGTGGAATATCTGTCAAAATTATACTGCTTTAGAACACAGATTCCATAGTAGCCAACCCTAGAACAGTGTTTGAGTCCTGCTGGAGAGCCTGTGCAAGCAGAGCTTCCTAGCTGAGTGACTTAAATAGCTCCCTGAATCCATTAACCTTTGAGATTTTGTGTCTTGTAGTGACTTATTTCACTGTGTTCTGGCTAAAAGATTTGTCTTGAAGGAAATACCTTGTTATTCAGGCTCACTCCTTCTCTTTTTCTTTCCTTTTTTCAATTTCTTTCTTTCCTTTTACTAGTGGGCTCTTTACAGCACACAACATAATGGTGTTGAGGAAAAAATGAAACTAAAAATAAACTTAGGTGTATCTTTTTCTTGGACCACATTTTGTGGTTACCATTAATATCCCTGCAGACTTCCTATGGTTAAATAAGCAGCAGCAGCAGCATGTGACCCCAGGAATCTAAAAGAAAGTAATATGCAGAAAGGAACTAGAGTTGCTGACAGCTTTGACAGATTAAAAGGATATATTGAACAGAATTGTTAACTTCATCATTTTTGGAAGGGAAGGGGACCCACTGTGTTTGGAGCCGGCTGGAAGCTCTGTCCGCAGAACATGCAGCAGGAAAACCCAAGTCCATTCTGCCCGTAGTCATGTGTAAGTGCAACTTTGATCCAAAAGCAAAGTGACCAGGCTAGGGACAGCTAATGCACTATTTTGGGTGACTGCCAGGAAGCGATAATTGTCTTTGTTAACAGCCCTGGTCATTAAGAATTTTATTCTAAAACCAATAATGTAGTCAAGTCCTCTTTTAAAAACACTGTCTATATAAAAATAACATTATTTTTATATATCTGTGTATACATATACGTACACAGATGTCCATATGTTTGTATATATATAAATTCTCTTGAATAAATTATGACAATGTTGCACATGTTTTTATGGAAGAGCATAAGCAAGGCTAGTTGTGTAAGGAAGGAATATCTTGTTAGAACCACGAGTATGAGAGGGAGGGAGTCACAGACAGGTGTTTAGGTGAGTTATCCCTTCCAGACTGAAGATCTGGTTGTTTCTGAATGCTGATCTGTTCTGTCCACCTATGCTACCAGACTGCGTTACTTGAAAGATGCTCACTGTCACTTTAATTTCATTATTTTCTCTTGCCATGACTAGCTGTTTAATGTTAAACATTTATGATCCTTCCTGGGGATCTGTACTATTGTGGTTACACAAACTAAGCAAAAAGAAATAAAAGGTAGCCTGTAACTAGGATTTGTTTTTTGCTCTCTTGTCAAAATTCCTTTCCTCTGTACACCACAATTTTGTGCTGAGGACTGATACATACTCACACACACCTTCTCTATGGTGGTGCTGTTCTTTACCTTTAACTCAAAGAGCAGCTGTAGAAACTGTTTTGAAATACCTGTATTAGCTATGATACACTCTGTTTAGATTATTTCTGAAATGCAGCTGTTACCGTGCATAACAAATGGAGCTCTCAAACATGATGAGATTTTACTGTGTTTAGTCCCTTTAGTTGAACTGACTTATTTACTCCAACAGTTACATGGGTTGCAGCTGCATGAGTGCGAACTAATGGGTTTGTCTGGGCTAAAGCAGTTAAGAGGCAAAAAATGTCACAGTGACATTTTTGTGTTATCAAGCAGATGATGAAGTAAATCATATTAAAGAAAGATGACACTTGGTGGACTACTTTTTAATGTTTGCTTTAGGAAAAGCACACTCTTGATACGGGAGACCTGGGATGACATGGTAGCTTGGAGGAGGAGGACTCAAGTATGCAGGAATGCAAAGAATTACTCCCAGTAAGGCTGTTCCACAGAAATGCTGAAGCTTTGGGTGTATTTAGAGCAAAAAATTATTTCCTGTGAACTGAATCTGAAATGCATGAGATGTCTACTTTATCTACAAGGGACTGTTTCATTAGAGGCGTATTGGTGCTAGCTCTGTTAAACATTTCCTTAATCAGTCTTTTGGGAAATTTGCTGTCTCCCAGCTTGCTTATATTCAGCAGGTTGCTGAAGTCTGTAGTTGCATTTGAGAAGTCGGTTAATTTACTGCTTTCATGGCAGCCTGGTTGCTGAGCAAATGGTTTATAGTGATTTATGGGTAGGAGTAGAGGAACTGGCTTGAGCAGGAGGGCTTTGAAATGGTCAATTTGTTTTCAGAACCTCACATCTGAAACAATGATAGATGGGTCATATTGTTAAAACTGTGAACAGTAAAGCTATTTTGCATAGTACTAGGTTAGCTATGTTAAATCCTGTGGTATTGGATTGAGGATAATTCAGAAGTCATTCTGGGGACTGGGGAAGGAGACTGGGAATATATATGAGAGTTACATAGATGGTATGTTACTAGCAAAGCTTGAAATATCTTTGCGCTGGGTTGACCCTGGCCAGCAGCCACCAGCTGCTCACTCACTTCCCTAACCCCCCTCCAGTGGGATGGGGGAGAGAATTGGAAGAACAAAAATGAGAAAAACTCACAGGTTGTAATGAAGACAGTTTAATAAGTGAAGGAAAGAAAGGAAAAAAACAAGTGATGCAAAGTCAGTCACTCCCACCAGTAGACTGATGCCCAGCCAGTCCCCAGGCAACAGCTACATTGGGAAGACCATACCCATGGGTTTTATTGCTGAGCACAACATTATATGGCAGGGAATATCCCTTTGGTCAGTTCTGGTCAACTGTCCCAGCTCTGTCCTCTCCTAACATCTTTGCCAGTCCAAGCCTACTCGCTGAGGGTGCAGAGTGAAAAACAGAAAAGGCCTTGATGCTGTGCAATCACTGTTCAGCAACAGCTGAAACACTAGCATGCTATCAACACTGTTTTAGTCACAGACACAGAACACAGCACCATACTGGCTGCTATGAAGCATCCCAGCCAGAGCCAGTACAGTCTTCTGCAGTACCTAACAGAATAAAAATACATTAAAATAACTTTTTGAATAACTGTACCAGGTCAGTGTAATTTAGGATATCGAGAAGATGGCATTTGAGTATGGAAAGAACCATGTCCAGATTGTACTCTTGGCAAAACAAGATACAGTCTTTGTTTTGTGAGAATACTGATTCCATTCCAGTTCGTTGTGCATGAACAATACAGGTACTATATTTCTGTATAGTAATTGTGGACTTGGAGAATAGCATAAAATATCTAATGTCTGGCATAACAGATCTCACTTCTTTTGTTGCTTATTTGAAGACGTTCAATTTTTTGATATACTGTATTGTCTTTTTTGAATTAAGAATCTGAAGATGTTAGTGCCCTATGGAAGAAAAGCATGTAATATATGTGTATATATCAGACATTATGGCACACATTTTTGTAGAGAAATACACTCAATTTATATACAAGTGAAAGTATTTTCCAAATGCATGTATTAAAGCAGTGACATATCTGCATGTAGTATGCTTGATTAGTACAATTAAAGGATGTAAGAACACGTGATAAAATAGGACACAAATTACATGCTAGACATGACACCCCATGAGTTAATCTGAAATTGCTGGCGTCTTTTTTCCAGTGGTTTTAAGCATGCATGCCCTGTGTTGGCACTGTGGCAAAAGTTTGTCTAGGTGGAGGTCTTACTCTGGAAGTGATGAGACTGGAAGCATGTCTGCTGTGATGTCAAACATTTAGTAGTGCTGAGGTGCTGTTGGAAAGGGCTGGAGAGTTGATTAGGTCACAAACTAGCATTATCTTCTCACAGTATAGATGGAAGTAGCTTCTGGCTCTCCACACTTGGTATCATGGTCAAACCCAGAATCATCTTCAGTTTGTCAGACTACCTTTTGATTATTTTCACTTGTTTCATGTGATGAATAGGAGGAGGTCACATAGATTTTTTTGCCAATGCTTGTGATGTTTCAGAAGAAAAGAAAGAACCCTTAGGCCATACCTTTATGTGTCATCTCATTGTGGAAATTTGAGTAAAACAGTGGCTTACAAAATTTGTCTGTTAAGGAAAACATGAAGTCAGTTAACTTAAATATATCTGTGAAATAGCAGCACTGTAATATTCCACTGTGCTTTACCACTAACACTTCTGTATGTATGCATCAACCACGACAACTAAGTTGGAAAGGAGGACTGTGCTTAATGTGTGTATTTTATTCAGATATTTTTTGCAAATTGTTGCTCTTTATGTTAATCTATAATAAGTAGTTGACTGTGAACTCATCACCTTCATCTAATATGGGTTTAAATAATTTGAAATTTTTGGTTCCAATAAGTACAATATTTCAATTCTCGGACATTTATACAGCAGCTTGCAACATAAACTCACGTGTAGTGTGAATAAAAGTTAAAAGTCCACAAGCCTTCTTCCAAATGATGCACCTCGGTTACCCAAGTAGCCATCATAAGCATAATTGGGGGTGAATGCTTAGCTGCCTGGATCTGCTAAGTAGCTTAGAGTAATTGTAAATGGAAACGGGTTTGTGTCTTGTTTCTCTGGATAACGAAAAGCTATCCCCAAGAGTTACCATAGCAGCTGTGTTTCTCATCTAAATAGCATTGTACTAGTCCATGTACAAGTCCTGTCATTGACTAGCATTCCTGTTAATGGACTACTTATGTAGGCTGATCAAGTTCCCATTTGAACTTCATTGAAAGAATACTTTTACGTTTTTTTTTTTTAACTAATTATTTAAATAGATTTGTCCTAGATGTGGAAGGTGAGGTTTTTGTGTGGTGTTTTTTTTTAACCCATTCATTGCCTCCAGCCTGCTATTTAAAGTTTGGTTTTGAAGATGAGTAATTTTTTAATCACTTTTGCCTTGTAGGTTAATCTCCGAGCCACTGATGTGAAGCTTATGCGCCAGCTACTCATCATCAATGAAAGTATTGAATCAATCAAGTGGATGATTGAAGAGAAGTCCATTGCCAGCAGAGGTAGCAGTTTGAGTGGCAGCCTGTGCAGCTTGCTGGAAAGTCAGGAGACATCCCTCCACGGCAGCTGTAACAGTCTACAGGAGTGTAGTGATGGACTGGATGGAATATCAGTGGGGAGTTATTTGGACACCTTAGTGGATGATGTCCCTGGTCACCAAACCCCCTCAGACATGGACCAGTTCAGTGATTCTTCTATCATGGAGGACTCACAACCTCTGCATAAGCATCCCAAAATTGATTCTGATGACTATTACTGTTTTGGTTAATAAAAACAAGTTCCAGTGGGAACAAATGCACTTGTACTTATCCTTTTTCTTTGCTGCTATTTTATTTCATGTGCAAAACCCGTAAACTTCTCTTGGAAAGAAAATGTAGTATGATATTTTGATTTCACTTCATAACTTTTCTGTTGCTTCTAATACATTTTCTCCTTGGTGGGTTGGGCTTTTCTCCTCCTCACCTTTTCTTTTTCTTAATTTATTGTCGCAATTTTTATTTTTTTGTTTTAATTTTTTACAATTCTATATTTACAGGTCTTTAAAAGCCATGAAGGAAAAGCTTTATCTTTAAAATGAGACATCAGGGAATAAAAGCAACAATTTTGTGTTTGTTGGCAATAAAATATCTTCTCCTAAAGATATGATGGGGTAAATTTTCTTGACTACCATGTTTGGCCTTTCCAAAAACACTGTTCTTATTGAGCCTTAAATCTGAATCTTGAAAATACCTCTACAAAATATTTTTCCTTTTGTAAGCAATGATATTTGATTCTGTTAAGCTGTCTACACTTGGAATATAAAGTATCCTAAACTTTTCCGTGTGGGGTTTGTTTCTTCTTGAATGTTCTCACTCTTGTCTAATTATGATTTTAAATTCTGGGTTTCATTGGTATCTTGAAGTGATGCATTACAATACTGGAAGCTCTGCATAAGAGTATATTTCATTTTTGTGCTTAATACCTTTCATTTTCATTGAACATGCTGTTTTATAGGCACAGTCTATATCTGTAAAAAAATGAAAGAGGCATCCCACATTAAAAATACCCAATTCTAATGGTTTGGATACTGGGCCAAAATTCCTCAGCAGAGTTACTGTAAAAATGTAATTTAAAGTCTTGACAATTTTTACCTTGAAATTTTGAGGGATTTAGAGGGCACTGGTGAAACATTTTACAGGAGGCAACATGCTGGATTGCATGTCCTGATTTGCTTTTGTATGCACACCCTATTCCTTAACAAGTTTACTTTGTTTTTACCAAATATTATTACTAAGAGAAAGTGTTGCCCTCCTGTCTTTTTGTTTCCTGTTTTACAAATAGGAGTTTACTTATCTTTTTTGTACCTGCTGGTGTAGCTGAGAGCTACGGCTAGTCATTCATATCGGAAGCATCTGAGAAGAAAAACAGGAACAAACTGCTATGTGAAAAGTCTCTGGCTTTGAAACTCCCCTGGCCCATGCTTTTGTGCAGAAGATTAAGAGGCAGATTCTTCTTTTGATTGCTTCAGAATCATAAAGAAATAAGATTTTATCTTTCTACAGTAAAGAAAAAATAAGAATAAAAGAAATAGAATTGAACTGGACACTTTAACAGATTAATGAATGTGTATTTCCAGCTTATGGATAGTGAAAGAGATGTTGATACTTACATATCATCTAAAAGTGTCCTGTCTTGCCATGTCTGTATTCGTACTGCCAGTAAAGCATGACATTCCTTCACCGAAGAAACTAATATTTGCCAAGTATAATACAGGCTCCCTATTTAAAATACCTTTTACACATTCTGAAGGAATAAAGCTAGTATATGCAGCAATCAACGTATGTTGATTTGGTTCATTTTTGAGATAAAATAATAGTCCAAGAAGGTTCTGCTCTTCCAAGGCATGTTTCTATGGACCTGTCTTGTCCAGCTTTGATCAACATCAAATGTGAAGAAAAGGTAAAAACTCAAGAAATTGAAAGTGGCAATTTGTGGTTTGTGGTTAGCTCCATTACTTCTCAATACAGTAGATGTCTGTGTCCCTCAAAATAAAAAAACAAGATAAGTGTATTTTGCTTCGGACATCATGATTTATTCAGATAGAATGAGAGTGAAGAAATGTGTGGTTACCAAGAATGAGGCTTCTCAGTTCAACTTCTGAAATCAACCCAGTATTGCAGACAGCCTGAGGGAAAATAGAGGCAAGCCCTCAAATGACAATGCTGTGCTGACTGAATATTTTTAGGCTTTTTAATTTCTTCCCCAGCTTATGACTGCTGGACATAATTTGAAAAAAAAAATTTTGAAGAAAATATCTTGGAAAAATTATTTCTCAGTGTACCATTAAATAGAACATCAACTGTGACTTCAAAATATTTAAATTATTTTAATCTAAGAAACAGAACTAACTCTCTGGTGTAGAACTGTGACTCTCTTGAAAGTTTTTCTATCTTTATTGCTTCGTGTGGAAGTTAAACATCAGGTTGTATACTCCTTCTGAATGTAATGAATATGCAATACATAGAGCCTTTTCTTCTCCAACTGAGATTCTGGGCAGTAGGCCAAGACACACATAAAATTTTTCTACTATGAAGGAAATTCAAAAATATTTTTAACATACCTTCTCAAATATCCCTTAGAATTATGCTGAAATTGCTTCAAGGAAAATACAGGCTGTAGCTGTCACCCACCCACTCACAGCTGTAATACTGGATAAAGATTAATTATATCAGTGATAGATTTATCATGCTATGATTAAAAAGTTTTTTTAAATGGGAATCAAAGAAGGCAGAAAAAAGCCTACTACTAGAAGTGGTGAAAAAAACCTGTATGTGATTAGAAGCTTTTATTCCTGTATATCTCTTGACTGGAAATGGAGAAAGAGTACAAATGACAAAACAGAGAGGCCAGGAGACTGTTAGAAGGAAACAAGAATTTCCAGGTGTTGTGTTTCTCATATCCAGGAACACAAACACCTTGGTTCTTATTTTTGAAGCATAAAAACGTCAAAGATTTAGGTTGGACTTAGATTCCTTAATTGCATTAATAGGACTCCATAGCCAAAAGACAGTAATTTACTCTGACTCCCCGCTTAAGTCAGACCATGAAATTTGATTATCTCCTAAAAGGAATCCAGTAACTTACAATTGAACAACTACTTCACTATTTTGACAATGAAAAATGTTCAATGGTCCTTAAAAAAATATTCCTATAGGGTAATTAATTTTGCTTTTAAACAGTTTACATATTTCTTCCAGCGTCCTCTTGACTCGGTTGACCTTAGTCTTGCAAAACCTTTGTCCAGTAAAAACGGACCTGGATGCCACCTTCTAGCATTTTGCAGAGCTGGGTTCTTTTTTCCCTTGGGTTTCCTTGTAAATTCATTTTCTGATTTACAGAACTAAAAAACCAATATTCAGTAGTATAGGGCAGAGTATCTGAAAGCACTTTACAATGCTATGTCTGTTTCAAATGGTGTGCTGGTTTTGGCTGGGATGGGGTTAACTTTCTTCATAGCAGCTAGTATGGGGCTGTGTTTTGGATTGTATGGGGCTGTGTTTTGGATTTGGGCTGGAAACAATGTTGATAAAGCAGGAATGTTTTAGTTACTGCTGAGCAGGGCTCACACAGCACCAAGGCCTTTTCTGCTCCTCACCCCACCCCACCAGCGAGTGGGCTGGGGGTGCATGGGAAGTTGGGAGGGAACACAGCCGGGACAGCTGACCCCAACTGACCAAAGGGATATTCCATACCATATGACATCATGCTCAGTATATAAAGCCGGGGGAGGAAGAAGAAAGGTGGGGACATTCGGAGTAATGGCGTTTGTCTTCCCGAGCAACCGCTACGCGTGATAGAGCCCTGCTTCCCTGCAGATAGCTGAACACCTGCCTGCCGACGGGAAGTGGTGAATTAATTCCTTCTTTCGCTTTGCTTCTCCGCGCAGTGTTCTTTTGCTCTACCTATTAAACTGTTTTTATCTCAGCCCACGAGTTTTCTCACTTTTACTCTTCTGGTTCTCTCCCCCACCCCACCTGGGGGGAGTGAGTGAGCGGCTGTGTGGTGCTTAGTTGCCAGCTGGGCTTAAACCACGACAGTCCTTTTTGGCGCCCAACGTGGGGCTCGAAGGGTTTGAGATAATAACAGATTCAACAGAACTTCTATCTTTTAAAAGTTATAGGTCAACATTAGTCTGTTTAATTTGCACCATGATCTTCTTTTTGCTATATCTGTTAAAGATTGGCCTGCGCTTTTTCAGTATGCTCTGCTCTGCAGTAATTAGTGACATTTTGCCTGGAAGATTTGTTTTCAAAACGCTGACCTTGAGCTGGATAATCTGGTGTTTGGTCTCTGGGCTGAAGCCATTACTGTATTTTGGGTACCATCTCGTGGAGATACTTAACAATTATACTCCTTCGTCTGAGAGGTTTTTTTTGGAGGAAATACAGAACAGCACCCTTGCTTCCTTCTTCTGTGATGTTGTCTCCCTCATGACAATGACCTCTCAGTACCTTGAACATCCTTGGGCAGTTAAAATACTTCTATTGATATTCCTTAGACATATTGCTTCAGTTTTCTCTAAGGTTAACAAGCAATTTAGGAATATGACCCAGGTTCCACGAGAGTACGGTCATGGGTGGCACGGCATGTGGGAGAATATGGGCAGGTATCTAGAGAACTTCTCACCTCCAATGATCTGGACTTTCACCCCTGAACAATTACAGGATCCTGATGAAGTGGTAGAATGTTTGAAAAAAAAATGCCAGGGCTACTCCAGAGAGGCACAACTTACCGCGCTGTGCTGGGCCCTCGCCAGCATCTACCAAACACTGCTTGATACTATGCAGCACCCTCAGGGAGAAGAGAGGGGAAATAAATCAGGCACTGTATCCGTCGCCCCTATAACTAAAAAGAAACAGTGGAAGCGGAAATCAGCTCGTTTAGTAAGGGATGAAGAAGTTTCTCCTAAGAGGGAAAAAGAATCAGAAGAGGCAGCCTCTTCTGCAGCAGAGCAGCCACAGGAACAGGACGAAGATACTGAGATAATCAATGAAACGGAAACCACCCGCTCCCTATCCCTAAGTGAGCTACGAGACATGCGAAAAGATTTCAGCCGTCAACCAGGTGAGCTAATTCTCAGCTGGTTACTTCGTTGCTGGGATATTGGGGCCAGTAGTCAGGAATTGGAGGGTAAAGAAGCCCGGCAGCTGGGATCGCTTGCTAAGGACAAGGCCATTGACAAAGGTATTGGAAAAAAGGCAGGAGTCCTCAGTCTTTGGCAGCGACTCCTATCAAGTGTGAAGGACAGGTATCCCTTCAAGGAAGAACTTGCAAACTCTCGAAGGAAATGGACCAACATCGAGGGGGGCATCCAGTATCTAAGGGAATTAGCCGTGTTGGAGGTAATCTATAATGACCACGCATGCAAAGACCCGGATGAAATCCAATGCACACGGTCCATGTGGCGCAAGTTTGTACGGAATGCAGCAACGTCTTACACCCACACCCTGGCGATAATGAACTGGACAGACATTGAGGCACCAACTATAGATGAACTGGCCAGGCAACTCCGAGAATACGAAGATAACCTTGCTCCCTCCATGTGTGCTTGTGTCTCGGCTGTGGACAGACACAGACTGACTCAAAACATGTTTGAGCAAGCTGAGAAGGGTAGGTTTTCCTCATCCACTCCAACCAGAGCCTCGGCTATTAAGAGTCAACTTTTCCCTGTTCAGGCGAAAGGGTACCGGTGGCGCACACCACGTGCAACCCTGTGGTTCTTCCTGCGTGACCAGGGGGAGGACATGAGGAAGTGGGATGGTCAACCTACCTGGAGACTAGAAGCTCGGGTGCAGGAATTGCAAGGAAAAACAACAGCTAAAAAGCATCCGTCCAGAAAAATGACTGCTCCAGTGTCTGTTGGACAAAGTAGAAGGGCTGACGGTACTTTTGATCCTGATGAAGGGACTTCTGTTATGCACGTACAAAAAACAAGTAATGAAGACTCAGACCAGGAGTAGAGGGGCCCTGCCTTCGGCCAGGCGGAGGAAAGGGACAACCGAGTTTACTGGACTGTGTGGATTCGATGGCCTGGCACATCAGCCCCACAGGAGTATAAAGCTCTAGTGGACACCGGTGCACAGTGTACTCTAATTCCATCAGATTACAAGGGGGCGGAATCCATCTGTATTTCTGGAGTGACAGGGGGATCCCAAGAACTGTCTGTGTTGGAGGCTGAAGTAAGCCTAACTGGGAATGAGTGGCAAAAGCACCCTATTGTGACTGGTCCAGAGGCTCCATGCATCCTTGGCATAGACTATCTCAGGAGAGGGTACTTCAGAGACCCAAAAGGGTATCGATGGGCTTTTGGTATAGCTGCTTTGAGTACGGAGGAAATTAAACAGCTGTCTAGCTTGCCTGGTCTCTCAGAGGATCCTTCTGTGGTGGGGTTGCTGCAAGTTAAAGAACAGCAGGTGCCAATTGCTACCATGACAGTGCATCGGCGACAATATCGCACCAATCGAGACTCCCTGGTTCCCATCCACAACTTGATCCGTCAACTGGAAAGTCAAGGAGTGATCAGTAAGACTCATTCACCCTTTAATAGTCCCATATGGCCCGTGCAAAAATCTAACGGAGAGTGGCGGTTAACAGTGGACTATCGAGGCCTGAACGAAGTCACACCGCCGCTGAGTGCTGCCGTACCAGACATGCTAGAACTTCAGTATGAACTGGAGTCAAAGGCTGCCAAATGGTATGCAACAATAGATATCGCCAATGCGTTTTTCTCGATCCCTCTGGCAGCAGAGTGCAGGCCACAGTTTGCTTTCACATGGAGGGGTATCCAGTACACCTGGAATCGACTGCCCCAGGGGTGGAAACATAGTCCTACCATTTGTCATGGGTTGATACAGAGTGCACTGGAACAAGGCGAAGCTCCTGAACACCTGCAGTATATTGATGACATCATTGTGTGGGGCAACACAGCGGAGGAAGTGTTTGAGAAGGGGAGAAGAATAATCCAGATTCTCCTGAAAGCTGGTTTTGCTATAAAACAAAGTAAGGTCAAAGGGCCTGCACAGGAAATTCAGTTTTTAGGAATAAAATGGCAGGATGGGCGTCGTCATATCCCAATGGATGTGATCAATAAAATAACAGCCATGTCTCCACCAACTAACAAAAAGGAAACACAAGCTTTCTTAGGTGTTGTGGGTTTCTGGAGAATGCATATTCCAAGTTATAGTCTGATCGTAAGCCCTCTCTATCGAGTGACCCGGAAGAAGAACGACTTTGAATGGGGCCCTGAACAGCAGCAAGCCTTTGAACAAATTAAACAGGAGATAGTTCGTGCAGTAGCGCTTGGGCCAGTCCGGACAGGACAAGATGTGAAAAATGTACTTTACACCTCAGCCGGGGATAACGGCCCCACCTGGAGCCTCTGGCAGAAAGCACCTGGGGAGACTCGAGGTCGACCTCTAGGGTTTTGGAGCCGGGGATATAGGGGATCTGAAGCCAGTTACACTCCAACTGAAAAAGAAATATTAGCAGCATATGAAGGAATTCGAGCTGCTTCGGAAGTCGTTGGTACTGAAGCACAGCTCCTTTTGGCCCCTCGATTGCCTGTGCTGGGCTGGATGTTCAAAGGGAAGATCCCCTCTACGCATCACGCAACTGATGCTACATGGAGTAAGTGGGTTGCACTGATAACGCAACGAGCTCGGATGGGAAACCCCGACCGCCCGGGAATCCTGGAAGTGATCATGGACTGGCCAGAGGGCCGAAACTTCGGACTGTCACCAGAGGAGGTGACTCGTGCTGAAGAGGCCCCTCTGTATAATGAATTATCAGAGACTGAGAAGCAATATGCCCTGTTTACAGATGGATCCTGTCGTATTGTGGGAAAACATCGAAGGTGGAAAGCTGCTGTGTGGAGTCCTACGCGACAAGTTGCAGAAACTGCTGAAGGACAAGGTGAATCAAGTCAGTTTGCAGAGGTGAAAGCCATTCAGCTGGCTTTAGATATTGCTGAACGAGGGAAATGGCCAGTACTTTATCTCTATACGGACTCATGGATGGTGGCAAATGCCCTATGGGGGTGGCTACAGCAATGGAAGCAGAGCAACTGGCAGCGCAGAGGTAAGCCCATCTGGGCTGCTGAATTATGGCAAGATATTGCTGCTCGGGTAGAGAACCTGGTTGTAAAAGTACGTCATGTAGATGCTCACATACCCAAGAGTCGTGCCACTGAAGAACATCGAAACAATGAGCGGGTGGACCAAGCTGCTAGAATTGAAGTGGCTCAGGTGGATCTGGATTGGGAACATAAGGGTGAGCTATTTATAGCTCGATGGGCCCATGACACATCAGGACATTTAGGAAGGGATGCAACATACAAATGGGCTCGTGATCGAGGGGTGGACTTGACTATTGATGCCATTGCACAGGTTATCCATGAATGTGAAACATGTGCCATAATCAAACAAGCTAAGCGGCTGAAGCCTTTTTGGTATAGAGGACGATGGTTGAAATATCAATACGGGGAAGCCTGGCAGGTTGATTATATCACACTACCACGAACCCGCCACGGGAAGCAGCATGTGCTTACAATGGTGGAAGCAACTACCGGATGGATGGAAACATACCCCGTGACCCATGCCACTGCCCGGAACACTATCTTGGGCCTTGAAAAGCAAATTTTATGGCGACACGGCACCCCTGAAAGAATTGAATCAGACAACGGGACTCATTTCCGAAACAACCTCATTAACACCTGGGCCAAGGAGCATGGCATTGACTGGGTGTATCACATCCCCTACCATGCACCAGCCTCCGGGAAAATTGAACGATACAACGCAATATTAAAAACTACACTGAAAGCAATGGGTGCTGGGACATTTAAGCATTGGGATACACATTTAGCAGAAGCCACTTGGCTAGTTAACACTAGAGGCTCTGCCAGTCGACCTGGCCCTGCCCAATCAAAACCCCTGCACACTGTGGAAGGAGATAAGATTCCCGTAGTACATATAAGGAACTTGCTGGGAAAAACAGTCTGGGTTATTCCTTCCTCAGGAAAAGGTAAACCTATTCGCGGGGTTGTTTTTGCTCAAGGACCTGGGTGCACTTGGTGGGTAATGCAGAAGAATGGGGAAGTCCAGTGTGTACCTCAAGGTAATTTAATTCTGGGTGAAACTAATCCATGATTTGAGTTATATGTTACAGGAACTACTATAGCAGGAACCACCTGAACCAATTGAGGACAAGCCTTACAAGAAGCAGTGCAAGTGCAGCAGTGACCCGACCTGAGCTAGCTGTGGTGCCCAATAACTCCATGCAATACAACACCTCTTCTCTCCTGAGTGACCACCATAACAGATGGAGCCCAAAGTTATGGACTACATGAACTCAATGGACATTTATGGACATTTTACAAATATTTCACCGGGGTGGTCCATAGACTAAGGGAAGGATATCTGTGTACTATATCAAAGGATGGGAAGGGCGATGATAGGGAATGAGAACGTTTTGGATGGTGTGAGACCTGAGCATGATGTAAATGGTATGGAATAAGGGGTGGAGAATGTGCTGGTTTTGGCTGGGATGGGGTTAACTTTCTTCATAGCAGCTAGTATGGGGCTGTGTTTTGGATTGTATGGGGCTGTGTTTTGGATTTGGGCTGGAAACAATGTTGATAAAGCAGGAATGTTTTAGTTACTGCTGAGCAGGGCTCACACAGCACCAAGGCCTTTTCTGCTCCTCACCCCACCCCACCAGCGAGTGGGCTGGGGGTGCATGGGAAGTTGGGAGGGAACACAGCCGGGACAGCTGACCCCAACTGACCAAAGGGATATTCCATACCATATGACATCATGCTCAGTATATAAAGCCGGGGGAGGAAGAAGAAAGGTGGGGACATTCGGAGTAATGGCGTTTGTCTTCCCGAGCAACCGCTACGCGTGATAGAGCCCTGCTTCCCTGCAGATAGCTGAACACCTGCCTGCCGACGGGAAGTGGTGAATTAATTCCTTCTTTCGCTTTGCTTCTCCGCGCAGTGTTCTTTTGCTCTACCTATTAAACTGTTTTTATCTCAGCCCACGAGTTTTCTCACTTTTACTCTTCTGGTTCTCTCCCCCACCCCACCTGGGGGGAGTGAGTGAGCGGCTGTGTGGTGCTTAGTTGCCAGCTGGGCTTAAACCACGACAAATGGATAAAAGCAACATTCATTTATTTTCTGTCATTTTCTATCATCTTGGCTATTCTGTCACTCGGCTTGCTTCCAGGCATGACAAACAATTTCAAGACAGTTTGTGAAATCACAGACAATGAGCAACACCCAGTCCATTCTTATTTCCACACTGCTGAAGTTTTGTCTTTGAAAGACATTCCACTATGTAAGCTGTGTAATTCAGAGACAATAAGGGACAGTGAAAAAAGAGAGATTCAGTATGCTTTCTGTTTTAAAATACCTCTTTCCTGTTAATAATAGGAACCAGCTAGTAAATGGATGTGCTCTGGTTCACAAACAAACTATTGAAGGAGAAAGAAAAAAGCTCAAACTTTCACATCTGAAAAACGTGGTGCTTTAAAGATTCTGCCAAGGCAGTCTAGCTGTGAAGTTCTGTTGCACTTTCAAAAGAGCAATTAAAATTCTTTGAAATCTCTCTGCCACCTGCCAGGTCTAGTATTGATCTCAAGGTTGCATGACTGTTCGTGTCTCCGCAAATGCTATGAGAGGCTGAAGAACCAAGCAGGAGCTCTTGGATCCGTCAGGAGGCCAGAAACATTGTACTAGGGCACTGAAGGCAGAACAACATCTCTGCCTTTGGAAGGTGCACCACCATTATTCTGCGAATTGAAACTGGATGATAAAAAAAGGAAGAAATCTGGTGTATCTTATTGAAATGAGCCCTGACTTTTGAAGAGTGGTAAAATGCTGGAAGTACTGTCAAAATGTTTGAAAGTTTGAAATTTCAAAAATCTTTCTCTGCATTTCCCTTTGAAAAAGAGAGCTGGTTAGTCAAGGTGGGTGCAGTCTGAAATAATGTCTGGTTATACCAGCTGCATCTCATATAACCCTGTATAATCCACTGAGAAACTGTGGGGTTTTTGTTTAGTAATCTTAAGCAGCTACTAAGCTGTCTAAAAAGCTTGTGCTAGTATTTTTCACATTGCCAACACTTCTTCTGAAGCAAGCCTAAAAGATGTGTCTTTGATATAAAGAATTAACATATACCCATATAAACATAGGATCAACAGAAAGCATCCATTACCTTATAGCAAAGGAGGCTTTGTTTCACTTTGAATGTGCTCTGTTACAGCAAGTTTGTCTTTTTCAGAATAGCTATGAATTTACTATAGAAATAGTATAGAGCATACTGCCCTGAAACAAATAGAAGTTTTCCCTTACATAAATTAACCTTTCCATTGGTCAGAGATTAAATTTCCCTAGTAAGTATATGTAAAGTGAAAATAAAACAATTTCTTTTTATTCCCCCATGGAATTTTCTATGCTATGGCATACCACTAATAAGATAAACAATCTTCATAAAGTCTTTTTAAAAGCATGCTTTTCCAGAAAACATGTCTGGTCTTCAGGACTGACATTTCCCTATAGTCTTGCTTGGTTTTGTTGTCTCAGTCCCAAAAGAAACATGTTTGAAAAGATATGTCTTTTCGTTGCTGTTAGGGGACCACATAATACAAAAGTCTGAGAATAAATATTGGAAACACAGTTTATCGATTTTATATTTTTTTTCCAAAAAAAATGGCTGCAGAAAAGACACTGGTATTCCTGAGCAATTATTTTTTTTTTACCTCATTTTTATCTGACATCCATATGGAGACAAAGCAGCAGACTGAGCCCAAAGGTCTGAAATCAATGCTTTTACCTGTGGACTGTAGAGCACACTAATCCTCAGTGCAAACTTGTCAGCATTGCTGGGTCCAAAATTTTATAGCTAACAGCTATAACATTATAATACATTAAAACCCTTTCATATGATCACTGTATTGATCACTTTCTGAAAACCTGTGAGACTACTGAAACCTATCTAATTTAGAAAGGATACTATTTTGATGTTTTGAAGGAAAATGTTATTGTTAGAACAGCGTAAATTTTGGTCTCTGAATTATGAACTCAAAGGACAAAGAAAAAAAGACCTTTTGTTAGGTCTATGTTGTAGTAGGCTGTGTTTCTCTTCAATGTTGTTGGAGACAATGTTTGTCTTCAATGTTTGTTATACCACTTCAAATTAAAATCAGTTTACTTTTTTTCAGATTGTATTATGTGAAGTTTTGTCACAACTGTTCAAAGTTGTAAAAGCAAACAGTTGTAGTCCCTTATTTAAAAGAATGTACTAAAATACTGATTGAAAAAACAGATTTTAAGCTTTAGAAATTCTACTTGTAAACTAACTATTTATTGTTGAGCAATACGGCTATTGCTACTAATTTCATTTTAAAGAAAAAAAATCCAATTTTTGACTCTTAAGTTCTTTTTTATTTGCATTCCAAGTCAAATTCCAAGAAGCAACACTACAAAAAGAGAACAAAAAATGTTATATATGAGAGTATTTGTAGAAAATTACTTGGTTAATTCTTTGTTCAAGTTTTACTGACAGAAATGTGCCCATCATCTTACTGGGTGAGTGTCTAAACAATAACATATGACTTACCTGGCAAATCAGAATAAAGCAATACAGCATAAAGTACTACTTGTAATAAAGTGATTGTGATGCCTTTTTATGAAAAAGCCCCAAAAACATCTCTCTAGGAAGGGAAGGAAGAGAAATAATAACACAGTAGTTATCGATGCACCCAGTCCTGTGTGCATCCAAATGATAGTGGATCTCAATATGTTAAGGACAGATCTGACTCTATGACCAAGCGTGCAGGAGGCAGCCTAAATATTTTACACATAGAAAACAAATCTGAATGCCTTCTCTGCATTTTCCATTGGAAGCCGTTTTCTGAACTCTACCTAAAAGTGTTTGTTAAAACAAGGAAAAAAAAAATTATGAGCCTAGCATTTAGTAGCTTGGCTTCCTAGATTGCTAGTTCTAGCCCTAACACAGTGATTTCTAGGGACTCCTCAAATGTTTGAAGACAAAGTGCTACAGTTGTCTTAAAGTAGTACATGAATATAAAAAACTATTTAACAGGAGTATTTAGTATTTATTTTTCTGCTATTTTTGATAGCCATGTCTTACTCATAGTTGGTACTGTTTTTTCTAAAAGGCAGTTTTTTTCTGTGAATATGAGAGGACTCTCCCAATATTTATATATTTTGAAATCAAATTCTTTAGGCAAAGTTATTAACTGCCCAGTTGATATCACAAATGATCAAATTAGGGAGAATCTATTCACCTTTTTTTAATCTCTGAGAATTTTGATTGCTCAGAAGACCATGTCTTTCCCTCAGCAATACAGTGCCCTTTGTTTCCTGACAAGTGGACAAGTGGCTATCACACAGTTTGCACAGTCAAGTGATCCTAAAAATATTTTGATGATGGGGGATGAGAAGGGTAATTAAAATGCTCCTCACTTTTTGCACAGAGAGGCTGTGTTTGGAACAGTGACATAATCCTTAGGACAAATATGCCTTTCATTGTGTCACCCCACCTCCCCATTGCCTGAAGTAATGTAAATATTTGCTTCAGTACGTGAAGCTACCCAAAGTCATTGCTGGGTCACTTTCTTTGTGGTATTCAACATGCTGATATCAGCACAGAGATTTCCAAAATGAGTCATAGTACTGTATGGGAAGCTATGTGAAGTTGTTTTAAACTTCACATAGAACAGATTGCTTCTTCAGAACACCATCATCAGGAAAGGTAGAGTTGAGAAAGGCTTTTAAATAATAATTATATTTTTTTTTAAATTAGTGTAAGCCTAGGGATTGCAGTCTTATAATTTCATTTGTCATACTGTAGCTTAAATTACTTTGGCAACTGAAGAAAGCTGACGGTGAGTTTCAGGTTGTAACAGGAAAACTATGATTTATTGATGAGCCTTTAGGCAGAAGCATAAGTAAAAGAGAAAGATATGACCAAAATTGTTATGAAAATACTATCATGGTACTTTTTGCTCTGAAATGAATTCTAATTCAGAATATACCCTTGGATTTGCTGAAGGGCAATCTATTATCTTTTTTCTTTTTTTTTTTTTTTTTTTTTTTCCGGGGAGGGGGGGGATGGGGGGGAGCGGGGAGAGACAACATAAGCTGTCCAGGGAGTATAGTTTCTTCATGAACTGGGACATACAGATGAGGGAGTGAGTGAATATGGAGCGAATAATTTGAATAAATAAAGTAGTCCACTGATCCTAGTGAAGTATGCACTAGCAGTGGTCCTGGAAACCAATTAATATCTCAATGGATTACCAAAGGTAAGCCTGACAAAGGACAGGGAATTTGATACAGTATTTGTGGAGACTTCCTTATGGGTAAAGGTTTGGTGGCTATGGGGTTTGGGTGGGTTTTTTTTTTTTTGTTTTTTGGGGGGTTTTTTGTTGGTTGTGTTTTTTTCTTACTGAATGGTAAGGTAAAAACCTTACATTCCTACAAATCTATCGTTTAGGAAATCAAATACCTTCCCTTTTTCTGTCTGTATTTTCAAGTGCTTGGCTATCAGAGCCAATAAGAGGAGCTCCTCAAAAAGTTTCAGATTAGAAAGGCATTCGCTGAATAATGCTAATGTGTAACACCATGACTGCA
Source organism: Gavia stellata (assembly GCF_030936135.1). Taxonomy (NCBI): domain Eukaryota; kingdom Metazoa; phylum Chordata; class Aves; order Gaviiformes; family Gaviidae; genus Gavia; species Gavia stellata. The sequence continues at coordinate 35,531,898 of NC_082637.1, forward strand.
GTTGGACTTTCTGTTAAAATACTGACATTTCTGTACCTTTAAATAAGAATACATGAAATAATGTAATATATTTGAATTTCCTCAGTAGAAAATCAACTTGAAGCAGATTTACTGAGGAATTCATTCTTGTACCAAGGTTTCCTTACATTTCTGCACAATGTGAATTCTTTAATTTTTGTAACTCTCTTTTCCATAATAGAATAAATTATAGAGCTTTTTTCCCTTTGTCATTTGGGCTAACAAAATTCTAGCAAGACTGTTAAGATCTTTTATTTCATAAAGATGTAAGAATCATTTAGAAAGACAGAGAAATTTGCTGTGCTTTTTCTCAAGGAGTTCAAAAATTGTATAGGACTTAGAAGGCAACATCCATGTCCTCAGATACTTTGCCATGGCAATTAGGGCAATAAAAAGTACAAGTTTACTTTACTCCACATTTCTAAGTGGATGTTAATTTTGATATTATGACAGGAATATTTAAAGCCTGAATTGCCAGTTTTGCTATGTCATCAGGCTGATGAGCCACTGACAATGTAAACATGATATATTGCCATGGTTTAAGACTAAGCGACATATGATCTAGCTTGGGAAATGCTTTCAATGAGGCATCCTAGGAATGGCTGATCTGTGCTAACAATCCCAAGTTGATTCTTATGCTTTTATGCAGATGAATATTAATCAGATAGGACCTGAGGTGGTATCTGGAATGTACAGTATGCAGAAGACTGTGCCATTACAGTCTGTCATGAACAATGCGCAATTCATTCAATTTATTAATGCTCTGTTTCCCCTTCAGGCAAATGATTTCACCAGTGTATGATAATAAAGGCCTTCAGTCAGACACTTTTGACAAACTTGACATGTTATTGGACAGAAGCCATGTTCTCAGATATAAACTCGCGGCTTGCTTTGCTGGGTTTTCTCACAACCATGCCTAGAAAAGGAACACACATTTCCACCACTGCCAGATTATTTGATGCAAAACTTCAGAGGCTGTTGGCATTCATAAGATATTGAAGAGAACTGTTTAGCAAGAAAGATTAAGAGTTGGAGAGAGGGGAAAAGAGATTATAACACAGCCAATCACAAGGGATGCTCATATCGTGTTGGTTCCAGACAGCATCACAAGGGATGCTCATATCGTGTTGGTTCCAGACAGCAGTTGAGAACCAAGAGCGCAAAGCAGGATCAGTCATGAAAGACAGGAACCAGCAAAAGAATTGCATCTCATTTGTCCAGTCTATCTCCTTTCCACCATTGCAGATCTCATGGCTATGTACACTTGTAGGGCAATCACAAGCCATCATTCCTTTTCACTGGCTGTTTCTACATGTATAGGGGATAATTTAATGAACCCCTTAAAATGCTACAGCTTGCTTGCCTTTTCTATCTCTTGTCCCAAACCACTTTCCTTTTTCACCTTGGGAAGAGCCTGGAAGAAACCCTAAGCTGTACCTTTTAACACTCAGGGAAGGAGTCCTGGCAGAGAGAGAACTGGCCACTACTCAACCCACCTTCCCTTCTCAGAACTGCACTGCCGACTTTGCCAGCTTCTGATTTGTGTTAACCAGTGCAGTAAACAGAGCTTTATTAGCCAAAAAGTAGTGGTGAGGGGACAAAGTTTATAGGTTTGGTAACTCCTTAATTCAGCGACAGTCTATATTCTGTTTATGTTTCAGCAGCTTGTAGGCACCCAATACAAAATAGGGCTTTATTATGTCAAAACATCACAATAGCAAGTAAGAAAGACTAGGCTTGGCCATGAAGAAATTAAAAAAAAAAAAAAAAAAAAAAGAAGAATTATCTGTGTTCTTGATATGGCGCAATAAGGTACAAAGGTTTGTCAATTCTCCCTGATAATGAGGGAAATTCAAAGTATGGTTTGGAATAAAGCCCAGAGTACCTGAAGTCACATAACTTTATCAAGGACTAACTTCTCCTATTGACAAAATACTGTTCTCTGCTGTAGGTATCTCATTTTCTAACATGGTTTATGACTTTCATCCTCTAAGGGAAAAAAGTGATGTACTGTGTAAATCTTGATGTTTTCTAAGTATTTTATCCTTTATGTGTAGAATTTTTTTTTTTTTTTGAGATGAACAAGTCTTAGTCATTTCTTGGACAGCCTCATTTTGGAAATTAAACAGGTGTTTGTTGTGTATACAGGCTCATTGTCCTTTTGGTGTTTAAAATTATTTTAAATGAATGACTCATATTTTTTTGGAGCATCTTGTTTTCATAATACTAAAGCATGGACATTGGTTTCTCTCTTGTAGCTTTGTTTGAAGTTAGAATAATAGCACCACCTTCCCTTTCAGCTTCAATTTCTTTACAGCTGAGCATGCTAATCATGGACAGTGATAGAGGACTTCCTTTCAAACTTCTGGAATAATGCTGTTGGGATATTTTGGCCTTTTTGAAAAAACAACCAACATGAGTAACATTTTGCAACTCTTAAAAATCAATCATCACTTGTTCTTTAATTTCATTTTAGAAGTGCTTCCCAGGAGGAGGATTTGCTACAGTAATAAGCTCATTCATTAAGATTCAAATATGAGAAAATCAAGTCCAGAAAGAAATTGGCTCTCTTGACATAGGAGGCAAAGTGGAAAGGGGTTACTCTAGGCCCCAGCATAATCTTCTTAAAGAACAAGGCAAAGGACTATTTTCTCTGCTTTACCTACTTCCCCCTAGCTATCCTGGCAGTTCAGTGGGCTGAAGAAACTTTTCATGGGAAAGCTCTGACAGACTTTCCAAATAAACATTACAAAGCTGATTTGTAGCCAGTCTCTGGCAAACCAGTTTCCTACTACTGTTCTGCAAGCGTAGGCGTCCATTTCAGAAAGGTACTTAAGTATGTGGTTAAGTTAAAGTGAGTAATCTCATTGACTTCAATGGGACTATTCATGTCCTTAAATGCCTGGCTGAATCAGGAACTAAGTCTTCCTGGTTATCCTTTCAGCCTGCACAGAGCCAGCTCTGTGCAGACACTGAATCTTTCCAAATGAAACTTTGCCAAACTATCTTCAGTTGGTATCCACAGTTCATTGTTTTCACTGCCTTTAAAATGCCCCTGTAATCATCACATTACTGGAAGATAGTTCAACTTTCAGTTGTTTCCTTCTTAATCTTTACAGACATCATCATGTAGCAATAATCTCTGACAATGCTGTCATTGAAATTGTGACCATACCAGGGCTCAGTCAAAAAGTAGGGTGTTTATTAGTCAGAGTATGAATTACGTTTTCTTTTTTAAGAGCCAGTACTTGTTTAAAGGGGCATGATAATCTAGGCCAACTTTTCAGGCAGTCTTTCTAAAAAAATGGAAAATATGCATCGGGCCATGAGTAGGGGAAAATGCTAATCATTCAGCCATAGATAAATTGGCACTACTTTATGTTATGGCACCTGTTTAAGATGTTTAAAATTCCTAATTTCTTTGTGAGCATGCTAGATATCTTCAAATTAGCCCATGAAAAAATGAACTATCAATGGCTTTCTTTTTCTTTTTTTTTTTTTTTAAAAGAATAAGGGAAGATATTTCATCATACTGAGTACAGACTGCACTTCTCAGTTCTTTTACTGAAGAGCAGACCTACACATTGCTAGTATGTACTCCTGTGAATTGTGTGCTAACATACACTTACATGTGTTATTAAAATCCAGAAAAGTGAGAGCAGAAGGAAGAATAAATCTACTTGTATTTCTCTATAGCTGCTCTGTATGGATACTGCTGCTAGGTCCCTATTATATTTTTACTGATATCCTCATTCCATGAAATGTAAACTGGTAGTGACTTAGGCCTTTAGACAAAGGCCTTTTTGGCTTTTTGCTAACGCTTCTTTTACTGCTGGCATTCCATTGTTTTCTATCTACACAAAACAAACAACAAAAGCCTCTTCTTTTTTATTGTCTCCCAAGGAGCTATGGGAGAAAGACCTAAAGAGCCTATAAAGTTGTGAGACTGTCAGAGACAAAGGGAGAGAAATGCAGCAGAAGATATCCTTCTACATAGGTATATACAAGAGAGGCAGTATCGCTGTGGAGGACTGTATGTGTCTTGTGATCAAGTTCAGACGCGTTATTGAACTTTTCATACAGTGTCTCTGGAGCTGGGGATGGATTAACAAAAAGAGATTCCTTTTTTCTCTTAAAATGAGAAGAAGTTAAATGTGTCCTAGCTATCTTCATCTTCTCTCACAGACCCCATAAGCAGAAATTAGGTAGACTTAGTAGTTCTAGGGATGAGAAAGCAGACATGTATAGAAATAGCTGGCATTTAATATGAAAATATGAGAAGAAGATCTTAGCCTGAACTACATCCTTCGAAAATGCTTGAGAACTGGCCCTTCTTCTACCAACAGCTACACACTTGTTCCGATTTATTTATCCAAATAGTGCTGGGGACTTCAATAGAATGACTTGTGTGTGACAATAAATGGCATACAGCATACCAAAGCTTAGTCCCACTTAGTGTGACCAGTGTAATTTATGGTTTTCTCTCTGTTATGCTATCTTCTCCTTGCATATGTGCGTTGTGACCTCTAAAAATCATAGACCTGGCAAGGGAAATCATACCTTAATCTGAGAGCATAAGCACCTAGTTCGTGTAAATCCAGAAGGTGTTGGTAGACTTGGAGCTGCCAGTATTCTTACAAAAAAGAAAGGAGACCCAAATCCTCATTTTACAGATCAAATCCATTTCTGTTAGGCATCGGTTGTTTTATTTTAAATGGAAAACAATCTTGCAAGGAAAGTTCCAAGCTATTTAATCTTCATTTCTTTAATATAATACATATTTTAATTTAAAAGGTCATTCATGCTTGCCAGAATCTGCATCTATTTTGTTTTCAGTGGAAATGCAAGATTGTTTAGGGAATGCTCATTTGATTCACTGTGAAGCTCAAGGACATTCAGACAAATGGTCGGCTGGATCACATTTAATGGATTATACCAAATAGAATGCAAGAACCAAGAAACCTGTATAATAGGCTGTGGAATTAAATAAGTATTGACCAATGCAGAAGGAATCAATGGCTGTTGAAAAAAGAATGATTATAGTAGATTGCTTCCCCAGGGTATAAGCATATAAGCACAAGCGAATGTTTGAGCTTTTGAAGCTTTGTTCTGTTTAGGCACTGGAGACCAACAATAAAAAAAACCTTGGATTTATTATCTGATCTGATTGTTGCTTTCACTGAGAAGGAGAAGCAGTACAGGGAAAGTTATTCTTATCAAAATATGGTAATATCTCTATGGCAAAATATACGGGTGGCATAAATCCTTTCAGAATTGTCTAAATGTTTACAAGGGCCTGATCTAGTCTGACAAGAGCTGGGATGTCTGTAATCATATTAGGACAAAAACATCAATCTATACTCACTTCAGTCTGAAAAGGTATGCAGTAAAATGGCTCTGGGGGATTCCATGCTGATTACACAGGAAAGGCTTCCAGATCATTGTGGAAGAACACAGAAATATTTTGGGCCAGCATCTCACAGAAGTGTAGGACTAAATCATAAACAGTATTGGCATAGCTAGACAAAACACAATTTGCTTGGCCAAAAAACTGAAAATAGAACTATCATACCCTCTTGTCAAAAAATATGGCATAGCAGTGTCCTTGACATTTTTCTACTGCTTCTACTCTATCTGCTACATAGATATTTCTATGTGTGAGGTTCATATTTATGTTTTCTCTATGGAAAGTATGTAGCCTGGTGCTTTCAAAAGAGTATGCAGCTACAGTCAATTATTTTTCAATGTGAATCTCCTATATGGTTGATTGACTTCCTCTGTCAACAGAAATAGATGAATATTGATGTTCTTTCCAATATTATGAGTTACAGTTTAACTACTTCTGTTGAATTCAGTGACAGTTTACCTTTGACTTGAATAAGTTGTCCTAAAATAAAGATGAATATCTTAAAATTGTATTGTGTAAAACTCAGCAAATAAGTCCAAATTTAGGAATGCAAGAAAGTGGTCCAGCTTCCCAAAGCACTGAGCAGCAATGCTAAACTACATGCTCATCACTGTTACACTTTCTATTTAGCAGAAAGTATTGCCAACATCTTAACAGAAAGGTACCAACATCTTAAATTCTCTGTGTCTGGAAATGTGTAGCAAATGCACAAACAATGTGCACATAGTGAAGTCCTTGAATTCTATAAAGCAGGCCAAAATGCCTGTCCTTCCCAGTTAGCTTGAAAATTTTGGCTCAATTGTGTTCATTAGGAGTCCTACCGATATGACTCTGGCTACATATTTAACTCTGGCTAGTTGCATGACTCATACCCAGATTGAAGATCTTTCCACCAAGAAAGATTAATTTTACCAGCCCTAAGTCCCTAGTGGTGAAGCCAAGTTCAGAATGCCCATTAACTTCATATTAATCAATTAACTCTGCACATGACTGAATAGCTTCATTAATGATTTAACTCCGTCAAATTCAAAATTGACTTGGACTTTATGAGCGTCAGTTAAGCTGTGGATATGGCTTGGATAAATGGATCTGCACAGGAAGTATTTACAGCTTAAATGACTTCTATGGTAGAGATCTATTTTTGTATCCTGGCTTGTTTTATAGTCATTTTTGCTGAGAAATGCCAACTTTGCCACATTAAAGCTATTTATAAATCCAGCCCTAATTCAGTTAATAGTTTAAGTTGAGCTGAAAGAAGAATTATTTTGGAGATCTCAAGAAAGTTCATTTTGACTTTTTGTGAACATGCTGTTTCAAGTCTCCAAGCCAGCCTTAGAAAAGGGACCAAAGCCCCATCTTCCGAAAGAATAAGAAGGAAGTTCTTCCAACAGACTTTTTCTTCTTGAAGCCCATTGTTCACCGTATCATTCAGATCTGAAGATCCTGATTCATATCCATTCAACCCCTGATTTTAATTCCTTTGCCTCTAGATACTTCCCTGTTGAGTGACATGGTTTATGGATTAAACTAATCCCCTGGGAACTGACACATCTGAGTTTTGGTTCTGCTGTCAATAAATATATATGTATTTTGTACAAAGTGGAACCACATCATCAAGAGAAACTGAAGGACTCATACAGAATACCTCCTCACCTGCTTCTAAGGGCATTCTTCTGCGAAGGAGCTAACCTCTCTCCTTATGTCTCCTCTAAAACAATCTGAAAAGGAAGTAAAATTAAAACAATATTTCAAGCTGGATAAGATGTTTAATTTGACCTAAAACTTTTTTTTTTTTCAGTTTGACCTCTGTACTGACCATTTCATTTTTGAGAGAGATTTGAAGTAAGATTAAAGAGGTCATCACACAAAGAAGACAACACAGAAGGTTTTTTCAAGCATATGGACATTATGAGATGTACAGCCAGATCTTCAATGCATCCTATTTATCTTCTTCCTTGATGATAACAGTCCTGAAGTGTTTGAAGAATGTAATCATATCCCCTCCTAGTAACAATTTAGCCAAACCAAGGTATTTATTTCACCTGAGCTTTCCTCATAAATTAATCCCTACAACCACATGTTTATTTCTGTTGTTCTCTGAACTCCCTCCAGCTTGCTGAATTTTTTTGGCATAGAGGTGCTTGTAACCATAAGCAGTATCTGTGGTGCAGTCTCCTTTATAGTACACAGACTGGAGCGATCTTCTTGCTAGTCCACGGTAGTGTGCCTCAACACGTACAGCCTAAATTTACACTGGCATTTTTTGTTGCTCTGTTCCTTTGCAAGCTCCCTTATAATTTGCTATCTGGTGTCACCCTGAGGAATTTTGGCTGAATCCCTCTGCTGCTAAATATCTGTGTTTCGGGTTATTTTTCCCCTAGATGCAGTAGCCTGCATATTTTCCATATTGGACTTAATTTTCTTATTTCCTGTCTAAGTTTCTAACCTTTCTCAGCTCTCTTCTGGCTTTAGTGTTTTTATTTTACCACAGCAAACCTTATAATATGTAAATCTCATTCACGTTCCATCTCTCATTCTTTTTAGTTCATCAATGAGAAAGTTAGAGACAAAATTTAAGGTGGATCTCTTTTGTGTCCACCACCCTCTCTCTGTTAATGGCTATTTTGCCATTTAATTAACATTTTTACTAAAACCCCTAGCAAAATCTGAATATGTGCTATCAGACATCTTTTTCTTGCCCAACTTCTTTACTGTGGTAGCTGGTAAAATGAGAATTCAGATTAGTAAAATTACTTTGGAACTTAGAGGCATAGCTGTCAATGCACTCCACCTTGAGAATTTATATGGAAGTATTATTTTTGCATATCAGAACCTCAGAATTTCAAATTTAATTAACTTGTCATTATTACTGTCCTAATGCAAATGCAGGAGTAGGGCACAAAAGTCTGAAGCTATGACTAACAGGAAATCTAGGTTTGCCATGCTTGGACCCTAACCACTACATCATATTAATGAACTGAAATTTAAATCATTGGAGAGAATGGATGATATGATTTCATTAAAATAAAGTAATGAAACAGTTGAAAAAGATGTCCTGGAAAATGCAAGAATGAAGAAACTTCAATTCCTATTATAGAGAATTGCTCCCAATGAGTTAAAAGCTATGTAATGATATGTAGAAAGAAAAGTAATGTTACAGAAAGGTTTAATTTGCCCATAGGAACGTTAATTCCAAGGCTTGCTTCAAAGTATTTACTCTGTAATCACTGTGTTTCTCAAAAAGGAGGCTGGGCAATGCAAAATCACCACTCTCTGAGCTATTTTGAGCAAGCATCAAAAGAGGTTTAATGACAGTACTTGCAAAGACTTTGTAGATGAATAATAACCGTGGAAAGACTTGTTATTTCTTATGGAATGAGAGATGGTTGATACGGCTTTACTTGGAATGTGGGAAGGCATCAGTTTTATTAACTACAGGTCTGGATTTCACTTTCTTGTTAATGGAGGACCACTGATGAGATGGGTTACTATGATCTGAAGAGGAAATAATATTTTATTTGACACTCTATTACAAATAGGATGGAGAAATGTGCCCCAAAATGTTTTAGAGGATTACTTAATCAGCAAAGAACATACCAAATTATTATCATCGGGATATAGAAAGAAAGGGTGATGCTTTAAAGTTAAAATTTTGAAGCATAGATTTATTGGATAAAGGAGTTTGGTTTGGTTTGGTTTTTAAAGAAAATAAATAAATAAATAAATAAAGCCTTGGAAGCTTAAAGTGGTACCTCTGCAAACTGTAGTTCTGAAACCTTTCCTTAACTGCTACAGTGGAATTTGATCTGAGGTGCCATGGATAGTGCCAAAAAACCTGTAACATGTCAAAAAGGACTTCAGGAAAACGAAGACTTCTTTCTTTGAAAGACATTAGTCACAGGCAGTTAGATGTTAGTATGTTGTTAGTACATACACACTACATACATACATTGTTGAAGGTATTCCACACCTTCATGTTTAGTGGAAAAGTCTGAGTTCTCACTTATTGCGCATCAAATTGCTGTATACTATTGTATCCTGGCATCTCACATGTTCTCTTTTTTCAAGAGATACTTTAGGAATTCCATTCCAAAAGCAGTCTAGAAGCAGAGTTTTTCAAAATCCACCAATCCTGCAAAACCTTATGGAGACATAGACACATCGCAGCAAGTCCCTGGAATCTTGTTTGGTTCCTTTGCTGGACACCACTGGTTCAGGCTGCAACTGTGGCACATAGCTGGGAACAAGGTGGCTTTGTAGTCTGCTCCAGAAAACAGGTAAATGAAGCCCTGCTGTTTGCTGAGCAGCAATTTGCAGAACCAAAGCATTTCAGGTTCAAAAAATGAGTGTTTTCCAACAGAACTCTTGAAGAGAAAATATTTGACCAGACCTAATAATAAATAACATTAAAACATACTTTGATGCATTTGATTCTCAAACGAGTCAGAGTAGGGCAAGTTCAATAACCATATAGAAAATCTCAAGAGATGTAGACATTGGTTCAGGAATTCTGCAGTGAAAGGTTCATACCTATTTTTCTTTAATTCAGAGCTATATCACTCAATGTGATTTTACTGAGTTCTTTACTGTTCTTGAGAAATGGTTTGCATGCTGTGCTGCATGTCATAGATTTTAGAGTGTTTACTATAGAATCTAAAAATAATGATTCTTTTGTCAAAACGTGTTAGATGCTTTTTCAAATATCCCAGAGCCATGGTCTTTTTCCCAAGGAATTAAATCGGAGTAATTTACAGTCCTGCTAATATCTTCTAAAGGATGGTCCTGGAGCTTGAATGCTTTTGTAACCAGCTCTGTCCTTAATTATTTTTCAGACCTTGGACAAGTAGTTCCATCTCCAGAGCTTCAATGTGGTGATCCATGTGTAAGAGTGCATATCTATAAAGCACTAGGAGGTAAAACTCAAAAAGCACTCTTTGTCATATTTCCATGCGGATTTTCTCATTGCTTTTTCTCTTCTTGGCTTCAAAAAACCACTTGTGCTTGTTTCAGTGTTGTTCCATGTGTGCAGTAAGGCATTACCTCTTGGAGGATGCAACATACTAGTGCATTTAGGAAGAGGCTTTTGTCTGATAGGCAGAGGAAGGAATCTCTTAGTCCCGTACAGCATCACAGTGCAAGCACAACTGCTGGCATATTCTTTAACCCCCCCTTCCCACCCAGGAGGCAAGATGAGGTTTGTTTTGTTCTGCTTTCTTTTTCAAAGGAAAGGGAAGTGCAAACTGTTTTTCGTGGTGTTTCAACTATGACAGCGCAGTGTGTACCATTTCAGGCCCAGTGCTTTGTGCTTTCAATTCCTGTGTTTCTCTTTAGCATGCAGAGAGAAAACATTTTTAAGGGAAAAATTGCACCAGGTATGCTTACTGACGTGCAGCGTTTCATTTTTCCCATTTGTTTGAATAGCAACATGAGGCCTGGTTGGGCAGTTTTCATTTCCACCTCGAGGGAGTGGCCCTTATATATTCAGTAAAGCTCTGATATGAACACTGTTGTGTCTTCCTTTCTGTGGCTCACATGAGACTGGAGTTGCAGAAATATTTATAGCCTGCTTGAGAGGAAAGTGCTACAGAGTAATACTGTGGTTCTATATAGACTTAAGATCTTATTTTTTAATACCTAAAACAGTGCTGCAGAGTGGGATATCTTCACTGTACAGGGGGTCAGACCAAGAATGTCTTTGGCTCAGTTCACATATTCTGATTTTAAAAACATACCATACAGTCAGTATAGCCTCCTATTGAATGGACAAATCCAGTCAAAAAGATAAATGGGAAATTTTCATCCAAGGAGGGCATGCTTTACTAAAAGGTCCACCTTTTTTAAAAAAAGTGTCCTTTGATTTAAAAAGAAGCTTGAGAAACACATCTCAAATATGGTGTGAGAACAGAGAGCAGTTGGAGAATATTAGGAGGAGGAGGAAAATGCTCTTACCCTTTATAGCATCAGTGAGGCTATTACTGTGTCTGACAGACATATTTAAAAGTGATATATAAAACTGGAAAAGGTCTACTGAGATGGTCTGAAGTCTGAATAATGAACGACATAGGGTAAGATTTAAGACCCTTCTACTATGGAAGATTTAAGGTATCAATCCATCAAATAAGCCAACAGGAGGTTAGCCCGTGACTTGATCTCATTTTCGAAGTATCTACATAGGAGAGATTTATGGATTTTAGCAGAAAAAAAACATAAAGAGATCAAGAGAAGGAAGCTGGTGGAGGTGAATGCAAACTAAAAATAAAGCACTGTATTAACAGTGGAGTGGTTTCCATGCCACCTGAAACTATTAAATCAATACAAGCTGTCTTTTCAAAAGATACACTATAATTCAAACAGAAACTATGATTTTAGTGCAAAACCACCAGTGTTATGCAGTTGCTCAGACCTAATTTCTCCTATGTGGACTGGGAAAGTTTCAGATTGTACTTCAAACCTCAGCCTGTTCCACTGCCTGTGGCTGAGATTTCTTCTTTTTTTGGTGTGAGATAACTCAGGAGACAGAATGCCACAGGCCAAAAGTCCCACACATTTTTGACATGCACAGTGCTGTTTCTGATGTCTACAAGCTAACACTGAAGGTATGACACAGACACTGGGTGCTTTGCTTCTTGCATGTTATCTAGTAGGCATATCCTCATTTTATAAGAGACTGGTCAAGCTATAAGAAATTATTATAGGTACTAAGACATCCCATGGACTTTGCTCTCTTGAACTGGAGACAACCTTAAGAATTAGCTTTCAAGTCATTCAAGCTTTTATACCCCAAAGCAGAGATCATGGAGGTGAAATTGTGGAAAAGCTGCTCTGAACTTTGAAAAACGTGATTTACATAGTAGCAGCAGCGTTGTATCCCAGGGTCTGTGCCCTTCCCAAACTGCTATTCAGTTCCACAGCAATGGGTAGCATCTTGTTATGTCTTAACCTTTTGAACAGCCTTAGGCTCCTGAGGGGCTTCCAGGAGGATTTGTCATTAGTGCTTCCTTCACAATTAAGACATTTCTGATATTAAACAACCCTCCACTATTGTTATAAGAATAGCTGCTATATCACCTGTTAGAGATTTTCTGTTTATCAGTAGAGAGCCTAGAGATCATAAAGTATAAGTCTCAAGTGTTAGGAAGACTAAGATGCTACTCTCTAATAGCTTTCTTCAGCTACTGCTGTCGTGGACATTTTGTACAAATACAGATCATTTAGACAACTAATCTTGAAAAAACAATTTTACACATAATTTTTTTTTATCTGTTTCCAGATGGTCTTTCTAAATTACTCAGTTGAAAGAGAAAAAAAAAAATGTTCTAAAAGACAATATTCCATATCCAAGACATAGAAAAAAATTCATTGTATTTCTTCCTTTATAAAATATTTATTATCTAAAAGTTTCTGTTCCTAAGCTTCTTTTTGCATGTTGATATTACAAGATTTTATCTTTGTAACAGTTTGGACTAGAAGACAGTAGAATGTTCCAAACAAGTAAGAATAACTGAATTGCTGTTAAAATGTGTTGGTTTTAAGTCCATAGATAATTTTAATTATATGGTGGACAGTGAAGAAATGAATAACGTATATAGAGAATTAATACTGTATTTCTATTTGACTGTGGCTTCAGATGTGCTTGGTGTTGGCTTAGTATTCCAAATCAGTAATAAAGATGTTAAAAAATAATAAACTATAATACTTAATTCCCTATTCATTTGTTCCTTATTAATGAACCCTTGCTTGTAAATTGCTTTGATACATGCAGCTGAAGGCACAGTTATTCAAGTCAGTAGACCAGATCTTTACCTACAAACAAGAAAAACATAGAGAGCAGAAAGGAAGGACTGCCAGATAACAGTGGTCTCATGAGGCTGCTATCACAGCTGTTTATCAGGGAGCATTAGGAAGACCTTTCCTTCAATTAGTAAAGTACAATTATCAAAAGCTGGCATCCTAGTGGCTGGTGAAGGAGCTAAATAAATCAGGTGTATTGCATTCCAAGGTCCTAGACAGGGGGTTTTCAATCTTATGAAAACCATAATTTTATGCAAGGTTACTTTAGACAGAGGAGTGGACATAAAGGTACTTACTGCGGTTCTGTTTCTTGTTTCAAGGTTTATCTTTTCTCTGTGTTTCTCCTAATTGGTTTGATGTCACATTTACTTTGTCTTTCTCTCCATTAAAAAAAAAAAAAGTCTTATGCAGAGCAAGATGATAAACAATACAGAAATAATTCTTCATTTTAACAGCTCCTTTGGCTTCCATAGTGACAAATGTTTCTGTTTCCTGCCAACACATTGGCAAGGAACAACAAAAATTTTGCTGCCAATTTGTTCCAAGTTTAATCAACATACTTAGGATCAGATAAAAAATTTCTTTAAAGGCCATCTTATGGAAGCCATTCATCTTAACTCAGTGGAGAATCAAAAGTTATTTACTGATATAAAAGCTTTTCCTTGATAGCCATCTAATAAAGGAACAAGGGCAACTCCATTTCTTGTACCATTTATCAGTTACCTGTCTACAAGGCTTTCTTCAACAATAGCTTTTGAATAGAAGAATGGAAGCAGCCATACTCTCATAAACAGTTTCTTCCCTGGTCTACGTTCTACTGGCAGCAACAGGTATAGTTGTTAGATGATCTTTACAAATGTGCATCGTGGTTTCATTTTATGCTAGATCAAAACTAAAAACAAAGCCTCATCTTAATAAATGATACTGTTGTCATTCAATAGTATGAATTTAGGTGTTTCTTCCCTTCTTTTCCACATTGAAATGATTCATGAATGTTAAGTCTGTCACCATGAGAATTCATGGGGAGCAAAGTACTGTAGGCATCTAGATGAGGTCAACATTACACTCATATCTGTGGTTCAGTTTACCTTAGGTTTCTCATGGTATGTGCCTAGGTGACATGAGGACTTTAAAGTCAGCCTTAGATTGAGATAATGCTACATATCTCATCCCTCCCTACCCCAAAATAAGAAAAAAGAAAGACCCTGCAAGTATCCTGAATGCTGTGCACTTTGCAATAAAAACAGAGACATATAACAGTAATTTTAGAAGACAAGCTCTTCATTTCCTGAGGAAATGGAAGCCTTCCCTGATGTAACTTAAAGAAAGTGATAAATAACTTTGTTCTGAATCTTTCTGAAAAACAATATTTGGGTTTTTCAGAATGTACACAATACAACCCAATGGCGAGAAAGTTCCAATCTTCGTCCCCATGTTGCTGTACTTCAGTTAAAGAGTTACTAGTCACTTGTAAAACAGGACATGGCTATTAGAGTAATGTGATTTTCATTAGCAGGGAATAGTCATATAAGTCTTAGTTTTTGGTATAGTCTTGGGGTTGTTAAAATATATAATAAATGGTATCTAACCTTATTACTTGCTCCTCGCGTTACTTTTTTTCTTGCACCCTATTGTTCTACCATCCTTACTGTATTTGTGAATCACTAAGGCTTTTTAATGTAGAAAGCATTATGCTGTGAAATGGCATAACTTTGGTTAAAGGTACTACTGTTGATCCATGTCAGAGTCAGATGATATCTAAACACATTTCAGTTTACAGCATCTATGTAGTAAAGGCCATTTAGACTTGATAGGTGTTTTACCTGACATTTTTTGGTTTTACGTGCAAGAAGCAGAAAAAATCTGAAATCATTATTATTTAAAAAGTCATGAAACATACCACCAGAATGGTCACTGTGTGTTTACCTACCTCAATGCAAACTACAGCAACCCTGAACAGAAATGGGACTGTTTATGCCCCAAGGAAGAATGCTTAGGAATGGAGAGAATATAGAAGACAGAACATGCTGCTAAGTGAGTGTCCTTCCCTCCTTTCCCTCCTTTCCTCTCTTTCTTCCTTCCTCCCTCATCTGCCTCCCACCGCTGCTCACTCCCTTGTATTGGTTTGCTGTAGCTATTTAAATCAAGAGGAGAGAGAAACTGCAGACGTTCAGGCTTTGTGGTTACTTTATTACAGGTTGCAACAAAATCTTGGATGCCCACCTGTGTGTTAATCCTCACTTCCAAAACTCACACATGATAACCTGAAGAGCACAGATTTGTTCTCCATGAGTAGCTGTAACTATTTTCTCTCTTCTGGTTTGTACATCTGTTTGTGTCTATAATTCTCAGGGATTAGCCTAAGCCTAGGGTAGCAAGTCGTTTTAATTAAAAATAGATTGAGTAGACCAATGAACTGTAACACAAAATCCTTGTGAACTAAAAGCGATACTGAACCTGAATGATGTTTTTCCTGTGCAACTTCTAAACAGGAATGGATTTGCTCTTATCACTGATCTTTGGTTTTAAAGCACATGGATTGCATCTTTATTGTATTTTACATTTTATAATTCATTCCTAAAACTCAAAATGTTTTGATCATCTTCTGGAAGGCTGAATATTTGAATCCTCATATGTCACTTATCTGCCATCTGTATAATTGTGTTTATTTGTCCAACCCTTGAAATGGCAAATAAGATATAGGTTTCTAATGTTGCACAAGGGTAGGTCTATTGTATAAGCATAACAACTAAAGCACAATATATTGCTATTTATTCAAAGAATTTTACAATGTTAGAAATTCCAGTCATGGTAGATCCTTGAGTCAAAATCTTGAAATACAAAAAATTACAAGACTAACAAGATTCTCTAAGTGACAACAACAGCCACAGGTCTTTTCTGCTTCCTACACATATCTATAGGCATTACATTTCGTAAGACAATCATGTAACAGCCTGAGGAAAGACTTTAAAAGTAAGTAAGAGCTATTCAGCCATCTCAAGGCAAAACAGGGTTGTTTTCCTGTTCACCAAGCTTTTATATAACCTTTTTTCTTACCAGTTTCTGCTGCCTGCAGTTTCTTAAATCATGAGTCCTGGGTCACTAGACTCAGAAATTAAATGAGTAAATGGTAGTATAAAGATGTGGCCCCACAATTCTCCTCTACAGAATGAATAAGAATACCTTGACCTGTACTTCAGCAATCAATCTTAGTCAAATGGTCTGTGTTTAAAAAAGAAATCACAGACTACATTTCAGCTATGATAAAAAATCCTGATTTAGGACATGGATCCTTCTTGTAAATGTAATTTCAGTCTCCAGGAAACATTGGTAGGCTGTTTTTTCCTGCAAAAGATGTCTATTTTCTTTTTGTAGCAATACAGGTTTTGTGAATTCAGACTTGTAACCAGCAAGTTGTATTCCTATCTGATTTTCACTTTTGTAACTGAAGTTTGGTATTTGTCAAATGTCACTTCCATTTTTTCTTCATCTAAAATGGGTAATAGTATGCATGAGGACAATTTTGCTGCTTTTCATGAGAGTCTCTGCCTTTAGCAGGGGAGACCCCGTTACCAGTTAGCTGCATTTTTTGCAGGACATCAAGTAATGTAAGTTACTGCAGCTCTGAGGTAGCAGAACTTGGTACAGCACTTTCATTGTTTCCTCTCATCTGGACAGTAACCAGTGATTAGTGAGTATCAGATTATGTAAATTTTTGAAATCGTTGCTCAACAGCGTATTCATTTAAAAGTATGGCACACCTTGAACTTGAACATAGCCCTCACCTGCTGGTTTAGATATTATAAAATTCACTCTGATGAACTAGAGGTGGGAATGAAGAATGTAATCATGTTTCTGAAAGTAATGGGTAGGAGGAGACCTAGAAAGAACCAAACTGACCAAAGCAACTGAAAATTGATGACAGCCCTAACTGCCAATGCTATAAAGCACTAGCTGTGTTTCAGACACAGTTTTACCTCTTTCTAATCCTGCCAAGAATCATTACCTTATATGCATACTGTGTTTTGTTTCTTTTAATAAATACAATACTTGTGGAATGCAAACTACTCTTTGTCTGTAAATTCCAACAAAACATCTGGCTTTAAAATACTCCAAAATTCCATTTGTTTCCTCAGTAACCTGTGAACTTCCAGGTGGCTCTTGCTGTTGCCACTGCCAATGTCCCATATCAGCCCACCCAGGAAGCCTCTAGACAAGAATGACTGAAATATTCCCTTCAGAATCAAATATATAAACACGAAAAAAATCGTATAAGCTCCTATTAAAACAGTTATTTCTTTCAGAACTCATCATCATACATATGGAGGTAGATCTGCACATAAAAATGACAAGGTTTTAGTTTCCATATTATGATTCAGACTGAGTCTTTAAACTTCATGAAAATTGTTTAGTATTGCTATTAATGTTTTCCAAACTTTTCTGTTTCTCTGGATTTCTCCAGGGTTGGCCACACTGATTTCAAGAGCCAGTGGCAAAGATTATGGGATTCTCATGTTTGTAGTCTTTCTTAGAAGGTGCTGGTGTCTTTACACAGGTAATCCAGATGGATTACTGCTGACACATTAGTACATTGGCACATGGTTGGTACCTTTAATAACATGAAAGGAAGGAAGGTAATTTTTAGACAAGTAGATTTATTTACTTGTTTAAAATGGATTTAGGTATTTGAAGATTCTTACAGGCCCCCAGACAGAGTCTGAGAAGCATCTTGCTATGCATTTCTAAGAGATTTCAGTGAAATTAAGGATCACATTAAAATCAAGGTAATCTTGAACACCTTCATGAAGCTAGGCTGCACACTTTGAAAAATGTCACTATCCACTTAGATACATCTTTGAGTATTTAAGCACCTGGTATGCATGGCCTTTAATTACTGAGTGATAATTGGAGGGAAAGAGTAAAACACCCAAAGTTACCTTCCATTTTGAAACTACTTTTAAATTTACACATAAAGAAGCCCTCCTCCAAGACATAGCTTTGCACCATGCCTGAGTTTCTTCCCTTTGCAGCCCCATGAAGCCCATGCCTACCACTGCACCATGAAATGTTCCAAAAACAGTGACTTCAAGGAACTCTTACATGCACCTCTTGTAAATTTACTTCTCTCTTTTTCTCCCTTATCAATACCTCCACAGCCACACACCATTCCACAAAACATGTGGTAATGCAAATGATATTCAAAAGCACTGAGCAAGTGTTAGGAAGGTAAATCTTCACCAAATACCTCTTTAAGGACTCCTTCAAAGCACCACTGTGTTTAGCTGTTTGGAGGTGCACCCACCTCATAGCTTGACAATGTAACAGAAAAAAAAACTTGTGTCATTAGGATAAATGTGTTGTTTCTTTCTCCATACTCTGCTTTTGGATACCTAACACTCACAGTTCACTGCGGGAAACTGGAAGTCTGAAAAGCACACAGCCTTGGTACTCTTTTCTGTTGAATCACATGGACTGAAACTCTTCTGTATATAAACACTGAAATACCAGAAATGCCGCTGCTGAAGAAGCTTATCCATCCTGGGTTTTACAGTGTCTGTCTGACTGGTTTGTCAAAGAGATTTGCAGATAGAAGGAAAATAGAACAATTTTGATGCCAGGTTTCTCAAAACAGCAGTCAAAGCACTAGGGATGTATGTGAAATAAATCAGACCACGAAAAGTTCCTAACTTTTCATTTTTCACTTTTTCCCCCTTCTCTTTTCCAGTTCTTTGGCACATCTATGTCTCCTGAGCAGACAAAGTTTCAGATTCATGAGTTTACATGAGAGGAAAATCTGAAGTTTTCCACATAGAAAGGAGTCTTTGCAGTCTGCAAATGATGTGTATGTGACATAGTTGGTTTATCCACCACTGTGACTTTGAGAGAAGTCTGAATTTTATGAATAGTTTTTATAATGTAGCATTTGCCAGAGGTCTATAGTTTCCCTAATTATTGAAAGTCTGAAAGAGAGAGGCAAACTTTCAAGATAGCTCAGAAGCTAGTTTAAATCTGTGAAACGAATGTCTCCAGTGTCTAAGAAAGGGGAAAGCATTAGGACGAAATAAAGCAGTAAGCTAAGGAAACTTTCATTTTTGCCACTCAAGGTTGTCTGTCTAAAAAAATTAGCTTAGTCTGTGGTTGCACACAGCAGGGTATTTTGTTATTGCACTGAGCTGAAACCTGAGCTGAATGAGCTGTCTGGGGCTCATGAAACAATAAAATACCCTTCGATTTAAGAAAGAAGGAAGAAGGAGCGGAAATATCATGGCTTCAGAGAACTGATAAGTCACCATGATGTTGTGGGAAAGCGTAGGATGGTTTATTCAGCAGGAGAGGCACTAGCAATGTAAGTCGGGCAGCTGCTGCGGATGGCCTGGCTCTCTGTGCTGCAGCAAAGCGCGCAATAATCATGTTCTTCTGCCTGACAGCTGGTGAGTGAAAGACTTTAGGGTGAACTCAGGTAAAGACATGTGGGAAGCATCTAATCCTCTAATAAATATATTGAGTGAGTTACATGCATCATGACCTTGTAATTTCATATAGCAGTTTGAAAATACATCCTTCTTCTTGTGTGATTCTTTCTAAATTCCACAAGTAATATCCATTAATAAGCACTCTTTTATTAATAGTCACATGCAGAAATGTTTTCTCTAATTCTTTTCCTATGTACTTGTCTATTCTGGGCTTAAGGAACGCAAACACCATTAAGTGAACTTCTAATTATTGCAGTTAAATTTATAGCTACATATATAATTCATCTGCTTAGCATTCATTGTTTAGTGGCACAAAATAATCACTGAAGTCAGGATAAAAGTGACTTAAAAGGGATAAAAATGATGATGTGTTTGAGTCCTGTTTCCATTTTGGGGTGATTAGAATATTCAACTGTCACAGCTGGAAAAATAAAGGTAAAAGACAAAGTTTTACATCTGTTATGAAAGAGCTTTTCTTCTAATATTCTTAAAAAAAAAAAAGTGGGGCATTCCTTGAAAGTAGCCGAATCAGAATCTACGACACAGCAATTACTGTGCTGAAAGAGCACTGATGTGGATGAAATGCTTTGCCTCCATGTGAGACAGTAGTGAAAGGACAAACATAGAAACAAATGTCTGGGTAGAGGCAAGGTCTGAATAAGCTCTAAAGTTTCTCCACCATAAATATCTTTGAAGAAATCTTGATTCTTTGCTCACAAAAGCAATTAATTTTAATGCTGCTTAACATAGATGTTTCTCTCCATTTTATGTTATACATTCTCCTTGTAGAAAGAAACATAAATGTTGGATAAAGATCCTGGTGTAGATCCTGGTGAACCAGAGATTTCTGTGATTTAAAAAAAAAATTCTGTGAAAAATTTTCCATTCATCTGGAGTCCCTTCTCATCCACAGAACCACCAAGTCCAAGCACATTAACCCAATATTAGCACTGTAGGCTCTCTTGACCTAATACAAGGATCTCTAGCACTAAAAAACAATCAGTCTTAATACATGATGCTGTTAAGATACCTCTGATTTTATTGTTAAGAATGAATAGAAAGAGATTATGATATAGACATATTTACAGAAAATTTATAGGTTAAATCCACCACTTATGAAATCAGCCACAACCCAGTTAGCAAATGATAATAGATACTGGTTTAATGTGTTTTGGGATACAACAAGCTGTTGTATTCAGTGATTTCTGCACATATGCACAAAAACTTTCTTGAGTATTTACGTAAATTTGTGAATACTTGTTCTTTTTTTATGGAATAATATAGAGCTTTATTTGTCAGCAAGTTCATTACAGATTATCTCCTCTTAACATTTTGTCTCATTACAGAGTTTTCCACAACAAAGAGTCTGCAAGTAATGATGGCCTCCTACAATGTATTTGACCTTTTATGTGTTCTGTATTTTGACTGTTGATGCTTTCCAGTTCTGTGTGCATCACTGAAGCTATAAACAGAGCCAAAAGGATGTACAGCAGAGCAAATAGCTAAGTGGAATATAGCTAGGTGGAATATATAATCAAAATAAAATATGTTCTTTGAAGGTATCTTGTGTTAAATACTGTAGGGACACCAGAATTGGACAGGCTTAATATTTTGCTTCAGTTTTGTAAACAGGGGAGCTGAAATTATGCTGTGCATGCACATGTGTATCAGCATTACACAGGTGAAAGACAAACTTATGCCAATACACTGTGAAGATTTCAGAACTGTGTTTTATTACACAGCAACCTCTTAGCCAGCAAATTGCAGTAGTGCAGGGGAGCCTTTCAGCCCTACAGGATGCATTTCTTTTTTCCTCAGAGATTTTCTGTATTAGTAGATGACTACTCCATATGGCACAAAACCATCATACCTTGCTGCTGTGTCACTGTGAAGTGCCTACAGTTTTCCTCAGATGGACACAGTCCCCAAGGTATCTACACGAAACTGAGGAAAACAGCAGGCAGTATCAAATCTGGGGAAAAAAATGTTCTCCTTAAAGAAGCTTCAGTAACTTTTGAGAGCTAGGCACTGCCTTATTAACTTGCCCACAAGCTGCTGATACATAAATCATCTTAGTTCTTGGCACACTGAAAAGATCATAACAAGGTAAGATCAACTTATCCTTTGTATTTGTGGATAGGTGTCCTATATTTAGGGTTAGAAGAGGGAGGAGGAAGAGCTGATGGGTCTGAAAACATTCAGAGTTTTGGACAATGACCAGTCCCTTGAAAAAAATTATGAAAGATGAAGCTAGCTGGGAATCTTGGTGGACATATTTGCTACATGAGCACCAGCTGTTTTATATTAGAGTTAGAAGAGATGGAGGGCTTTAAGTGGACTTCAATAATTGCTCTTACTAACTTTTTATAGTGGTATTTACAGCTGTCATTATTAGACGCACCAAAGTTTAATTTTTCCTGGGGAGTCTATTAAAAATAATTTTGTTTTGCTTTCTCAGTCATTTACATTTAACAAAGATGACTAATAAAATAATCTTCCTTCCTCATCACAGAACTAGATTTTCTGTGATCAGATATTCATCAGAATCACCGGCTTCATTGTTTCTGTTTGTTTTTACCAAGGGCCTAACTTAACTGAAAAATGTTTTTAATTACTTTTTAGAAGTTCTGCTAATAGAGTTTTCAGCCAAATTCATAATGACCTTGAAAATGTTTCTGACATCCAAGAAGAATAAAAATAAGTAATCAAATAGATGAAAGCTAGGAAAATCTTATTACTTTCAACATAAGGGCATTTCTTTTTCAAAAATAATAAAAATCCCTTTCTAATACCATTTCTTATGACTGTCAACTTGAAACAAGACAGAAAGAGTTTGAATCTGGCTATATTCTTATTTATGCAACTTTACTCTTTGGGTAACACACATGCAACTTTTTATTTTCTCTCTTCTTAAATACAAAGGGATGGAAGACCTAGACACATTTCTGTTTTAGAATACCAGACAGTTAGAATAAAGACATCTCTTTAAATTCTGCCTATATTAACATCATTAATATTTAATCTTACTTTTCTTTTTTTTCCAGATTATATATGAAAGGCTGATGTATTTCCTAGTAAGACTCAGAAATTAACACTGCAAAGTAAATGAGTTTTTGTTCTGGCCACACAAATGCAAGTTGTAACTACTGCAATTTTGAGACACACTTTCATCTGGTTTCAGTTTATCACTGTCGCATACACTTACACAGATCCAGACCATATCACTAGCAGGACGCATGAAAAATTACCATTGATAGCTATCCTTGACAGCCAAAACCAAGCAGAGTATAAGGGAAGAATAGCAAAGCTATGTAAAGTGCAATTTTGTCAGAGAAAAACTCCTGAATACAACTGAGTTTTTATATAGTTTTGGGGCAGAAAATACTGTAAATTAAAATCTTTTCTCCTTTTCTTCATTCTCTTAGTCACAACTGCATTGAATGTAATTGTGTCTAAGGACCAGATTTTTCCAGAAAGATGTGCAGACGAAGGAGCAAAGGCTTCATGGGGAAAAAAAATATTAACTACATTTTCTGGCAGTTAAAGAATAGTCTGAGCTGTAGATTTTGATCTGTAACTACTTTTATGCTCTTTTTATTCTTCCCTTCAATATGATACCCATAAACAAAACTGTCCACCTTTGCTTTCAAATTAGTTTTGCCAGTGCTTCTCCTCACTCTTTTGCCATTCAGTCTGCTAGTATCTCTTTGACAATGAAACATCTGGACCCAAAATTAACTTTGCTGTTCATTGAGATATTTATGACCACATTTATACTGTGCATAATAGCCATGCTGCCCATGTTGGATAAAGAGAAAAAAACAAAATCCATTCCTCTGATTTAATCTGCTTTAGATGGGCGTAACACAGGTATATGACAGTTATATTTGTTTGCTAACTATAGTAAGAAAATGCAGTGGACGTCTACATCACCCTGCGGTTTTGCAGTTTTATCATTTAACCCTTCATAAGGAATTCTGGTTTTAGGATTCTCAGAGTCACAGATGTTATCGAGCTTAGAGTTTTCACGTTCAGTGCCAAAGTATACAACTTTTGCAGAATTGCATATAGGAGTAAGTGTTCTGCATGTGCAGAACAGTTATTCTATTCCTCATGTTTCTGTGTTTCTGTCTTCTGCAGTGTTATTTATGCTAGAACCCTTAGCAATAGTGGCACAACCTTGCTTTCAGGTTTGGTCTCATTTATATAGATTTCAGTTTGGTAAAATAGGAGAGCTAATGTTAGCATTTATCAGTGTTTTTCACCTGTCTTGGAGCTCTATTTATTAGATCTCTTCTAGGCAAAGTGGAAAGTTTGTGCATGATCAATAAACATTTAAGTGAAGGTAGTTTATATTCTGTTCTTTTTTTCCCCCAACAGTTCATTTAACACCTGAAGGTGATCTGTTTTGGAATATCCTGATTAACAGTATCTCTGTTCCTTTGGAAATATGGAGCTCAGCACAGAATGAACTGCTTAGGAAAAAAGATAATGAGCTATATCTTCCTTCAGAGTTGATTTTATTTGGAACAGACAAATTCCTCTTTGCTTTTTACTTAAAGGACATTATAGATAGATGGACAGACAGACAGATAGACAGACAGATAGTTGATTAGATAGGTGTACATAATATATTACATATTAATTACATATGGTTATACATATACTTATACACATACAGTGGGACCGTATCCTCATGCCACCTTTCCTCTCAGCTGCCCACTACATTCCTCAGGAAGGCCAGCAGTAGGAAACAGTATGGAGGTGAAGACTTACGCTAAATTTTCTCCAAAGCCAGTACTGGAAGAATTTTAAAGGGATTTAATGCAGAAACAGAGGCTGTCAATTTGTAAAAGGTTTCTTGTTGGTTCGTTTGAATTGTTGGTTCATTTGAAAATTGAAGTCTGACCCTTAGAGCAATAGGTGTCTCTTAAAGTATCTTTCCAGTGAGTCATGGTTCAGTGGTCCACATCCTTAGGTGTGAACACTTGTATTTTCCAACACATTCGTTTTGTTCTTCCTTCCACTTACCTTATCTCTATGGCTTTCAACATCAAGGCTGAAGTGGTAGCTGTTACCCAAATTAATTTGCTCATGGAAGTGGAGGAAGTCTTTGTTTACTCTATTCATGCTCACCCAGAAGCCTAACTTAGTTTGACTTCAGCAAAGGTCAGGGTTTCTGATCAGACTGGGAGATAGAACACCATAGGATGATGATGTCGTCTAACCTTCAGTCCTTTCTCTGTTATCCTCTTGGCAATCTGCTGATTTGTAAAGTATGGCTAAGGGTGAGTATTTCCTAAGTGTCTCCCTCCTGAATTATTTACTCTTTCTAGATATGATTAGCAAGTTGTTAAAAGTAATGATTATTAAAGTGCCTTCCTTTCCATTCCAGCTTAATTTGTTCTGTCCACATGAAATCACCTGTGGTGCTCTCAACCTGCTATTTGATGTACAGTACTTTATAAGTCAGGTTTGTAGGAAAACTGTCCCACAGTCATGCAGTATGCCAGCGCAGATCGACAGCAATTCTTTCCTGAAAACTTATGGCATTTCAGATTGGGGCTGAAAATTCTCGAGTCCTTTATCTATGAAACCATGAAGATCATTCATGGGACTATTTGAAATACTACTTGACTAGGTATTTTGAAATGTCGTATTAATTTGTGATATTACAACAATCTTATACTTAAAGAAACCAGGTATAAGTGTGAAGGGAAGACTTGCTGACCGTGACATTTGAATACTGGTAAGAGTAAAAAATCTGTAAATGTAAATAAGGAAATGTCATAGATTTGGCAGGAGGGAGGGATGGGCTGTGTGATCTAACAGCTTACCTGGATCTACAATAATTGTAGTCAGTGCTTTGATAATGTTGTTTAGCATAGCCTGAAATCCTGTGTTAAGATGGCTCACCAAAAAAAGACACGTCTTTTTGCTCCCTCTTTAATGTGCTTGCTGAATTCCTCAGCTTTGGAAAAAATAACTACACTTCGGCCATGTTTGTGTGTCCAACCCTGGAGTTAAGAAGACTGAGTTATATTATCTGTGATCAACTTTTTCTAGTGTCAGTGTCCTACAGTACAATGAAATCAGTTTTCCTTAGATGAACAGGGTATGTATAATATGTCAAGATCTTGCTTTTTCAAATGAATTTATATGTTTAGTTCATCAATATGCTTCTAAAGAGTCTCATTGACTCTACAAAGTTGTTCTTTGCATGTTTGGAAATGTATCTATCTATATTATCCAGAATGGTGGAAGGAGCAGGTTGATTTGAAGTTCCTTCCCTTTTTTGTATTATGTATATATAGATATACACTACATAATAGTTGTTTCTATTTATATATGTTTTGATATATGACATATGATGAGTTAAAGCTGTAAAGGAGAAACCCTAATTCATATTACAGCCTGAATAAATGCTGTTACTTTCTCTTGCCCCTCTCACTTGCTGCTCTATTGGGATGGTCTTTTTGTGCAAACAAGCCCATCAGCTTTTCTAGCTAAAGCATGAAATGTGCAAGGTGAAACTGAGCAACATGCTGAATCTTTCTGATGTACTTCTGCTAGGAACTGTGCTGTTCAGCGTAGGAACTCCTGTAGTAACTTTAACAGATATTAGCCTTGCTGAGGCAAAGTAGCATTGCTGTCAGTGGCATGAATACATCCCTGAGACATCCTCTCTTGGACATATCCTCAGACTCCCTAGGAAATTCATGCTCAATTGCTTCTCTGGGAGTTGCTTGTAGCTCACAAGTTACAAGCAAGGAACTCACTTACTAGTTTTCCTTTTAAGTAGGTCTCTTTGCTATCTACAGCCTTCCATCAAGCTAGTGACAAGGGTTGACATTTTTTGATGACAAACTTCATTAAGACTGGACAGTGAAAGTAAGAATCCCTGCTGTCCTGTCAATCTGACTTACAGCTCTTTGTAATGTGGGAACAGTGCTCAGCCCTCTGCGGAGAGGAGGACATCTGCTATGAAAAGCTTTTCAGCACAGTCCTTGCTAGCATGACTGACACCACACCTGTGCTTAGAAGAAAGAACCACAGCCACAGCCACACCTCTTGATGCAGTCCAGTTAAAGCTGACCTTTCTGAGCAAGTCAAAGGGTGAATGATGTCAACAGTTGTAAACGTAACAAGAGTCAGATGACCTTTACAAAGAAAAAATGTGGGATCAAACAGATTCCCTGAAGTCAATGCTATAACCTGCTTTCACCCTTTATAAACAAAAATGTTTCTTCTAGCAGCAATAAAAAGAAGCTCTTGAATTTTGTATCAGACAGTGAAGGCCACAGTCACTGGATGGTTTATGGCAAGCAGTCCCAACTAAGACACAACGACTGC
This sequence comes from Gavia stellata, assembly GCF_030936135.1. Lineage (NCBI taxonomy): Eukaryota > Metazoa > Chordata > Aves > Gaviiformes > Gaviidae > Gavia > Gavia stellata. Next base: position 35,558,940 of record NC_082637.1, read on the forward strand.
CCACGATTTCTTTAACTCCATGCTTACCTAGCAGAATGAACAAAGAAGAGGTTTTCCTTTGAACACCCACAATGAGCTCATCACCAGACCATCATTTATTACTGAAAATAATGGAGATTTTGAATCTGCATATCTACAGTCAAACAGACCCCTGTGTTGATCCAAATACCAGGACCTGCATCCATTCAGCAGTAAATCCCATCTTTCTTTAAGTTAAACTGGCAACAAATAAAGCCTCAGAATCATGTAAGATGCTGATCAATCTTTTAGGACTGTTACACCCAGTTTTCTGTCAAATTACAAAAAAGAGTTTGTTTTTCACAAAGCTGAGTGCAGGCTGTGGGTTGAGCTATGATACCTTCGCTGATGCCACTCTCTCTTCCAGATTCGGCTTGTACATAATGGCAAAGATAAATGAAGGAGCAGGCACTGCGGTATTCAGGGATGATGCCAGCTGTTTTCTGTTTTAGCATTTACTTTTTACTGTCTGTCTTTCTTCTACATTAATACCATATTGTTTTGCCCTTAGCTTAGCACTAGCCATACGGTAACATAACCATATATTAATACTTATGTGTGCTTAAGTGCGTTAATACCCCAGGGATTAGTACTGAGTTCTCCTCAGTGACATTCCAATTACCTGTGGCTCAGTTTTATAGGGCCTGAACATTAGCAGGTTGGATTTCTTAGATCTGGCACTTTGCACTAGGGCTGGAGTTGATCTCACCCAACTTCAGCTGTGTGAAAGGAAATTAACTACCTGGATACATTCCCAGTTTAGTCATTGGCAGACGTCATATTCAGGATCCTAGTCATACCAACCTGAGATAAATCAGTCACAGGAGGTGCTAGTCTCAGTGATTATCTCCAAACAAGAACAAGAGCTCAAGATTTGGTATCACTGAGAGTATCTTGCCATCCTGGAAATGCTCCCGAGCAGCAACCAAAACAGGTCTACAGTGCCTTTGCAGATCAGCTTTGAGACATTCTCAGTGCACAGAAATTGTGCAGAAGGTCTGTGCCTGACAGTTTCTCCTTCTGAGGCACCTGTCTTTAAAGTAACCTATGATAGCTTAAGTAACATTCAACTTCCAGGTATTCAGCAATTAAAAATACCTAAACATAGGGGCTGAAATTTTTTTCCTCTGAACTTTGGATGAGTGTGAAATAAGTTTTGCTCAGTTATGATCTATTTCCATAACAACAGTGACTATTTGGTGTCAAGAAATAAAATAAAGTGGCAAAGATCCAATGAGAAGCAAAGGTTTAATATACTATTCCCAACATAAGTCAGAACAGCCCCAGCTGATTTATAAAATTATATTTACAGACAGAACAGACTGAGTGGGAGATCCTCTTTTTCTGTCAACATATAGAAAAGCTGTATTAACATAAAAATATAAACACTTTCAGCATGATGTAGTGGAAATTTTTTGAAAATTGTTCCATTTTTATAATATTTTATTTTTTTAGGTTAGCAAACATTTTCCAGAAAATTAAAAGGAAAAAGTAAACAAATACCCTGAGAAGATTTCAGCTGCAGACAAGGACATGTCAACAATTAAAGTCTTACATATGGACTTTGGAATACAAGAAGCAAAGCAGTAAACACAAATCGTAAGTAGCTGCTAGTCATATATGTAGAGAGGAGGCCTTTTGGATGATTTGGTAGAAAGAACAATGGTTTATTTGGCATCATGCTTTCAAAATGTTGACTATGGACATATATCCTTCTAACTAAACTTCATTACCAAAACTCCCTGTGTTCTGGAAAGGTTCAATGTTTTAAGTCAATGTCTTCTAACACCAAAATGCATGAAAAAACCTTCATGAAAAAAATTAGGAAAACAGTTACTCATAGATCAACACTTGAATATGTTAGTTTATACACAAGTGCTTGACAAACAGTATTTGAATTTACTAAATGTCATGAGTATCTTTTCATGGCTGCCTTAAAAAGCCATACACTAGAAATATTGGAAAGCCATAATCATGGTGGAAGACATGATGCTGGTGTCTTCAGATGAGGTTTCTTGAGCATTGAGATGCCTGGCCAACAGCATCAGCCTTGAACACACAACAAAAATGCTAACAGGGCTAGGGCATCACTCATCAGTGTTTTCCAATATTCTGATTTATTTAGGAAAACATACTTTTAGTAAGTTGCTTTTTGGTATTTACTGTTGAGCTCTTTTGCCATCGGAACTACTTTAGAAAACAAATGCTGACTATGAGATTAGAAATCAGGAGGTCACTCCCTCTTGCAAGAACTCTTGATACATAAATGACTCTCAGCTGACTTTTCCTTTGATACTGACAGATAATGTAGTACAGACCAAGCTATTGGAAAAGAAAACCCATAGGATATACCACAAGCCAACTGTAACAACTGACATTTCAGATAAAAATTAATTTTCTGATAATCAGCCCAATTTGTAATCTCACTGGAGTGTCCCCTTTTCTGTCCTACCAACTCATTTGTAAATGATCCTCTGTCACAACTGGTCCACCATCGGCTGTCACTTGTATGCGTTTTTCTTTAGATTTTCGCAGGATTTACTTCAAAAGGTAAACCTGCATAATGGGGTTGGGGGAGGAATATAAAATTATTTGTCCAAGGAGTATTCCCTCCCATTAACCACTTTCCTACAATGAATATAGTTTTATTCACTGATGTCTGGAATAATTTCAATGACTCATGAATTGTTATCTAGAACACTATCTGAGCAATTTTAATTATCTTTCAGGACAATCTGATCATGTTCCTTTCATCTTTGTGTATTTTGTGCTTAGAATAAGTAAGAAGATGCCAAACTGAATGAGAGCACTGGGGAGGTACTAAGACCCATCCTGACACTCCTGTCAGACAGACAGACAGATACGCCAGTAAGTCTTTAATCTCCACTGTCATAACTTAGAAAACATTTTTAGGAATCAAGGTCTGAAAATTCCTAATATGTAACTTTTCAACGATTGTGAGAAATTGATTGATGGCTCTCTTCAGCAACCATCTTCATCAACTTGTGAGTTGATAGAGCAACCTAGGGGCAGAGTGTATGCTGGACTTCCAAGGCAGCATCACCCTTGCCATCATAGACTCATTTTCGCAAATGGGAAAGTTAAAACTTTCCATGCTTCTCTGACAGTTTGCATGAACGTGTGAAAAATACATTACAGAATCACAGAATCACAGAATCACAGAATCACAGAATCACTAATACATTAGTGAAAATATTTCTTCTATTTCTGAGAGTTTGTGAGGAAAAATGAGCTAGCTGACCTGATTTACGTTTTGGCCCTATATACTTATGTCATTGTCTGTCTATCTATCTATTTCTTTGTCTATGTCTGTACCTCTAGATATCTAGAGATAGATAAACAGATAGATACATACCTACATACGTACACACACATATACTTATATATGTATGGCATCTGTGGCATCAGATAGATGCCATACCTGTCTCTCTGTCTGTCTGTCTATCTATTTATCCATTGTTTATCTATCAATATAGAATGCATTTATATAAAACACATATTCAGGGCCTTGGTTCTGAAGCACAGCCATGCAGTTTGGTAGGGATCAGATGCTTTCTCTGAACAACCTCCTCAGCAGTTTTAAGACTAAATGAATCTGAGTCATTCACTCTTTAATCATTACCCTAGATACCTCTTAAAATAATAGAGCAGTAGATGATAAAGGAAATATCTGCCCCTGCCCCCTTCAAATTTTGATGATGTGGTGGGGAGGAAAGAGTGATAATCTGTGGAAAGCTGGTTAAACATATGCCTTCCAAAGGCTGTGTACAGAGTGAAAACATGTATGTTCAGTCCTGCACAAAACAGTTATGATGCTATTCTACTTCCATTATGTTAGTCACGAGTGGCTATTAACCAGCATTTATTTACCTCTTGAAGACATGGTATGGCAAGGAGGGGAGGATGGCTGGGGAGGGTAGGGAGAAGAGGAATTCATGGTTTTCTAGACAGAAACTATTTGGTTACATAATTTTTATTCAGGTTTCTTGTAACTATAAAAAAGAACGCTTTTTCTGAAAGATGAGTCTGAAGGACACATGTGGAATAAACTGCTGGTCCAAAGTGAGTAAAACTTATGCTTTTCTTTTTGAGTCTAGTATAACCAGGTACTGATTGCATCAGCTTGAATTCCTTTGTTCAGTGCTGCTTAAGCAGATGACAGTCCTTTCCTTACGACCCCACCCTAAAAAAGCTTAGGTTGGGCCAGAGAAAAGGGGGAGAAAAATGGACTTCAAATATCAAAAACACAGTGGTTTCTAGGGAGAAACAAAATAAAATATTAAACATGACAAAAAAATTTTCATTTTATAAATTTACCCCTCTGATGCTTTTCTAGAATACGAAAGTCCACTGTTCAGAGATCAGTAAAAGCAGTCAGATGAAAAGACTCAAAATGTACTTTCCCTGGTGCACGGTGTATCTGGAAGATGATAAATTTTCATTATGCGCATCATAGCACAGTCTCTCATCCAGTAAAAGAAGAATCAACCTGTTGCTTTTGGTGCCACACAAGGCACTAACATACTGGTGATGGCAGGCAAAGGAACACACACTCAGGGGTATAAGCACCTCACTATCAATCTTTCCAGCATAAAGGAAGAGCCTAAAGTTTATTTTGTGTAAGTTGTCTTAGAAAGAAGACTCAGGATGTCCAAGGGTAAATGTAGGAACACAACTGTATTTTCCCTGTTGGAAAGATCAGAAACTGCCACAGCAACTTTCTTCAGACAGATTTTTTCTTTTGCTGCATTTATAGTACCTTCAAAAACTGGTCACAAACAGCTACTGTGGTGTGTGTATATATCCTGTTTTCAAAAAAATAATCCTGAGCTTTACTTAGCCTTATATACAGATAGTTTGCTATTGCTTTGTTCTCCTGAGAACTGCATTTTGCAAAGCTGAACTTGGGTAACAAGTGGGAGTTGGACACACATGGCTCAGGCTAGTGGACCTCAGTGAGGAGAAGGGTAAATGTAATTTATAATTTGTAAAGCTAATTATGAAGTGAATGTAGCATAAGGCACAGACAAGAGTAAAAAAATGGAACAAGTTTATTTGCATATAGAATCCAACTTACCATCTAGAGACAGAAGACTTCTGGGCTTGCAATTATCTAAAAAGAAGGAAGAAAAGTCATTGACTGAGCCCAAAGGAAGTTGTAGTCTGAAACAGCCAGAGCTCAGTTAAGCTTACTGAAAATAAGAGGAGGATCGCACAGTCATGAGCAGCTGAGGATTGCAGCCTAAGTAACCACTCTCTATCAGTAAGGCCACTAAGAAGACATGGATTTCAACCTTTTAGATTTTGCACATATTTTGATTTTCCTTGTAAGAAACATGGTGGAATGACTCACATGACTGGAGTGCTGCGATGGAAGGCTATAAGCTCTTCAGAAGGGATAGGCAAGGAAGGAGAGGCAGTGGGGTGGCTCTATATGTTAGGGAGTGTTTTGCTTGTATAGAGCGCAACGATTGTGACAACAAGGTTGAATGCTTATGGGTAAGGAGGAGGGAGAAAGGCAAACAAGGCAGATGCCCTGCTGGGTGTCTGTTATAGACCACCCAACCAGGACAAAGAGGTGGACAAAGCATTCTACAAGCGACTGTCAGAAGTCTCGCAATCGCAAGCCTTTGTTCTTATGGGAGACTTCAACTTACCGGACTTCTGCTGGTTCCTGGAGTGTGTGGAAGATAACTTCCTGACACAGCTGGTAAGGGAGCCCACCAGGGGAGGTGCCCTGCTTGACCTGCTGTTTACGAACAGAGAGGGTCTGGTGGGAGAAGTGATGGTCGGAGGCCGTCTTGGGCTTAGCAACCGTGAAATGATAGAGTTCTCAGTTCTTGGCAAAGTAAGGAGGGGGTCAGCAAAACCACTACCATGGACTTCCGGAGGGCAGAGTTTGGCTGGTTCAGGACACTGATTGAGAGGGTCCCTTGGGAGATGGTCCTGAAGGGCAAAGGGGTCCAGGAAGGCCAGACCTTCTTCAAGAAGGAAATCTTAAAGGTGCAGGAGCACACAGTCCCCATGTGCCATAAGAAGAGCTGGCAGGGAAGACGACCGGCCTGGCTGAACAAGGAGCTTTTGCTGAGAGTCAGGGAAAAAAGAAGAGTTTATCATCTTTGGAAGAAAGGGAAGGCAACTGAAGAAGAATACAAGGACCTCGTTAGGTCATGCAAAGAGGAAAGTAGAAAGGCAAAAGCCCAGCTAGAGCTCAATCTGGCCACAGTCATAAGGCATAACAAAAAATGTTTTTACAAATACATTACCAACAAAAAGAGAGCCAAGAAGAATCTCCATCCTTTACTGGATGTGGGAGGGAACATTGTCACGAAGGATGAGGAAAAGGCTGAGGTACTTAATGCCTTCTTTGCCTCAGTCTTTAATAGCCAGACCAGGTATCCTCAGGGAATCCAGCTCCCTGAGCTGGAAGACAAGGATGGAGAGCAAAATAAACTCCCCATATTCCAGGAGGAAGCAGTTAATGACCTGCTATGCCACCTGGACACTCACAAGTCTATGGGGCCTGATGGCATCCACCCAAGAGTACGGAGGGAGCTGGCGGAGGAGCTTGCCAAGCTGCTCTCCATCATTTATCAACAGTCCTGGTTAACGGGGGAGGTCCCGGATGACTGGAGGCTTGCCAACGTGATGCCCATCTACAAGAAGGGCTGGAAGGAGGATCCAGGGAACTACAGGCCTGTCAGCCTGACCTCGGTGCCGGGGAAGATTATGGAGAGGTTCATCCTGAGGGTGCTCACGGGGCACGTGCAGGATAACCAAGGGATCAGGCCCAGCCAGCACAGGTTCGTGAAAGGCAGGTCCTGCTTGACCAACCTGATCTCCTCCTATGACCAGGTGACCAGCCTAGTGGATGAGGGAAAGGCTGTGGATGTTGTCTACCTGGACTTCAGCAAAGCCCTTGTCACTGTGTCCCACAATATTCTCCTGGAGAAGCTGGCGAATCATGGCTTAGAGAGGTGCACTCTTTGCTGGGTAAAACACTGTCTGGACGGCCGAGCCCAGAGAGTCGTGGTGAATGGACTGAAATCCAGTTGGTGGCCAGTCACAAGTGGAGTCCCCCAGGGCTCAGTTTTGGGGCCGGTCTTGTTTAATATATTTATTGATGATCTAGATGAGGGGATTGAGTGTACCCTCAGCAAGTTTGCAGACACCAAGTTGGGCGGGAGTTTTGATCTGCTCGAGGGTCGGAAGGCTCTGCAGAGGGATCTGGACAGGCTGGATCGATGGGCCCAGGCCAATTGTATGAGGTTCAACAAGGCCAAGTGCCGGGTCCTGCACTTGGGTCACAACAACCCCATGCAACGCTACAGGCTTGGGGACGAGTGGCTGGAAAGCTGCCCCACAGAAAATGACCTGGGGGTTGAATATCAGCCAGCAGTGTGCCCAGGTGGCCACGAAGGCCAACGGCATCCTGGCCTGTATCAGAAATCAGCAGGAGTAGGGAGGTGATCGTGCCTCTGTACTCGGCGCTGGTGAGGCCGCACCTCGAATGCTGTGTTCAGTTTTGGGCCCCTCCCTACAACAAGGACATGGAGGTGCTGGAGCGTGTCGAGAGAAGGGTAACGAAGCTGGTGAGGGGTCTAGAGCACAAGTCTTATGAGGAGCGGCTGAGGGAACTGGGGTTGTTCAGCCTGAAGAAGAGGAGGCTGAGGGGAGACCTTATCACTCTCTACAATTACCTGAAAGGGGGTTGCAGAGAGGTGGGTGTTGGTCTCTTCTCCCAAGTGACTAGTGACAGGACAAGAGGAAATGGCCTCAAGTTGTGCCAGGGGAGGTTCAGGCTGGCTATTAGGAAAAAATTCTTTACTGAGAGAGTGGTGAGACGTATCTGAGGCCTAGAACAAGAAAAACTTTAGAGTTCTAATTCAATTTCACTCTAGAGGCTTAATTCATGTCATGATGATTTCAGTAAGGCATCAGTAATGGTGTAAGTCAGTCCTGTATACACCTGTGGGGACATAGGCAGAACCACAGATATATGTATAAACACTTTGGACACTCTTGACCCTTAGGTTTGTGGACAAGTATCTCAGTGTGGTTTACTTCTCTATAAAACAAGCATGATACGTATTTCGCAGAATCACAGAATAGCAGAATCACAGTATCACAGAATCATTAAGGTTGGAAAAGACCTGTAAGATCATCAACTAACACCACCATGCCCATTAAACCATGTCCCACAATGCCACATCCACACGTTCCTTGAATACCTCCAGTGATGGTGACTCCACCACTTCCCTGGGCAGTCTGTTCCAATGCTTCACCACTCTCTCAGTAAAGAAATTTTTCCTAATATCCAGCCTAAACCTCCCTGGGTGATTTGACTGGCAAAATCCAATATAAAGGCTGTCATGAATATGTATAAAGCATGTGGAAGGGATGACTTCTTATATGGTTATACCTGCCAATACCTTGGGTTTGCATCCAATTTGGAGTAAAGTGTAGTATCTTGAAGTTTGGCTTCCAATGGCAAAATATGTTCCTCCCCAAATACTTCAATTCATCATAGTGACTTCCATGTAAAAGCATTCATTATATTTTTTCTGTGCTATTGTAAGACCAACTCCAGTCCAGAAGTAATAACCTTTTTAACCTGGAAATTTGATTTCAGCTCAGAAAAAAAGGCTAGGGAAAGCAATTCATCTGCCTAGAGACTATTTCGAGAAAAGACAGTACGTTCAGGGCTTACTGTACCTTCTGCTCTTCCTCTACCCTTGCAAGAAGACAATGCATAACGGATTTATGTGTAAAATATGAGTCTATTATTTCCTCAGCAATAGCCTTAGCTAAGGCTACTGGCCTTAGGTGCAACTAGGTCTCTTGGAAAACAGATTATCTATCTCTCTTTTGGGGTTTTAAACCAAGATTTTTCCCCACTGTATCAATAAATCCATCAGTCTATATCACCAAATACCATTGGTGACATTAATAGTTATAAGTACTTTGAACAAAGAATGCATCCATAAAAGGTGCCAACCTACTTCATGGTTGTGCTGTCTTCCTTTGCACCAGTGCTTCTCCTCCCACCAAACATATCACGATACTGAGCTGGATCTTCCTTTAGTCTCCTGCTGCCAATTGTGCCAGAAGACAATAAGTCTAAGGCTGAAATATCTTACAAGTAAGTCACTTGTGACTTGTTTTCCTTTGTTTCATTTTTACTTTAAGGCAGTGTCTGAGAGTAGCAAGCTACTTTTACAAGAAGGAAAGTCTTCATTTCAACATAAGAAATATCAAACTATCAAATATGTTGTAGAAATCTTATTGCTGTATTGAGTTAAAAAAAAATACTAAAATTGTTGAAAGAGTTTTGTAAAAGCTGGTGAGTATTTAAATATCAGTTATTACTTAACCACCTTAGAAGTGGTTATACCTTGGATATAACCTTGGAATATACCTTGGATATTTTAAAGACTTACCGTGTTTCCCAGCTTTAAGCTGTTGAAATTCAGGGCGTTTTTTCTCATTACAGTTTACCATAGGGTGACTGGTATTCAGCTTGTTTCCTACAGGAAACAGGAACTAAAATTAAAGAATGCTCTGGCTAGTTTGGAAAACAGAATTGCAGTTACTCCTTGTACAGCTCGCTCTACTGGAGATAGATTGTGAACTTAGTTAACTGCTTCTCCTACAGATGGTTCTTTAACCTACTTTCCACAATTAATTTGCAGAATCCAGAGACAGAAAGGAGTTTTAAACTTTGGTGTTTCACTCTTAAACACACAAAGAAGAAAAGAATCTCATCTTAAAGAGAGCCTAGCTATTAAGTCTCAGTGACAGAATTAAATCTATTTCACAGTTTTCACAACTGAGGACTTTTGTCTTTCATAAGTAAAAACATGATGCCTAAGGCCATTGGTTACTTATATTCATGCTTTTCTCAGGAACATTTACTGTAAAAGCTCACTTAAAACTCACTTTCTAATATCTGTAAAAGAAAAGCTGAAATAAGATTCTGACTCATGTTTAAGCAACGATTTGATTTAAATCAATTAAATATTTATTTTCAGAAGAAGGTTTCCAGTATCAGAACATTGTCATGATAATGTTGCATGTGTCCTTTGTGGCAGAAGTCTATATTCAGCATTAGTCTGACTGTTATTACATTACAGGAATCCATAAGTAATAGAGCAGAAAAATTTGGAACGCCAAAATACTCCTTCCCCTGTTTTCCCCATTTAGTTCCTCACCCTGGAGTTGTCCCTGCAATAGTCCTTTTTGATCCCTTTTTTCAAAGACTAAATGTATGCAGTAAAAAATTTTGAAAAGTACTGCTTTCTTCATTGAGCCATATGCTGACTAGTCTCATTTATCTCCTGTGCTTAAGGAGAGGAAGAATTTGAATCTCTATTCCATATAGTAGGATGTGGAATGGATTTGGAAGAAATCTGAACATACAATACACTTCCAATTTGTTGCATTAGTCACTGTTTGCAATTCAGTGTTTGCAATTTTCAATCTTATCAGAGTAAGTGAACCATAAGATGCTCATAATGGGAATGAATGGAGAAAATGAAGATACAAACGAAAAAAATATAAATCTCTGGCAAATGTAGCTCTCTTTTTGCTTATACACGTTATCCCATCCCAGTTATATTAACTAAGTTCCACTTCATTGTAAACACTGGAAAATTAAAATTGTCAACCTGAAAAAACACATTCTGCATTTCCTGCAGTCTCAGGTGTATGATAACAGTAACCCTAGGCCAGTAATATATTCACATCAGCTTCTCTCTTTAGACATATAACTAACCCCACTGAAACAAGTAGAACTACTTGCATATTTAATGCCTTGTTGGATTACCTCCAGTATATGGTAGTCATCTTTCATCATGCGCTGGCTAAATGAATATGAATACCACCTTAACTCTACCTAAATTATAATGCTGGCTTGATTAACCTAAAAAAAATTAATTCTGCTGTGTGCAGAATGAAAAAGTCATAGGACCATTAGTGGGAGACACCCATTGATACAAGTCAATATATGAAAAGTTTATATTTAAATATCTGTCTTTTTGTTTGATCTCTGAGTCTAATTATCCCACCCACCACAAACCCAGAAGAAACATCTGGCTTTGTAGTTTAATAAGTTTCCTCACATCTTAGCATTCTAGACATGGAAAAAAATGCATTAAAAACATGTACAAGTTACTTCAAGTCAGTTCAAGCTAAATACTATTGTCCCAATGAGCTGTATTTGTTTCAGTTTTGAGATACATAGGTATTCAAATTAAATAGCTCCAGGATACATGCACAACACTTCCCTTATCTAACTCAAAGCCACTGAGCTTCCAAAGTGGCCTTTTTAGAGCAAAACTCTCATACATATGTCCTTTGGAGTTTTGTTGTGGACTCTCTGGGGTTATCTCAGCTATGCTCTGCCCTAAAAGTATGCCTAGCATTTCTTCTATCCTAGAGGAAGTGGAGAACATCTCACAGATTCTTTGAATGGGCAACAGAAGATCATTTCACGATTGGCTGGGTCAATTGGCAATGGGATTCTGCCCAAACCTGTGAGAGTCCATGCATGCACAGAAAACGTGGAACTGTTTAGGTGGTCTATGATTGCTCTATGAGTCGGTCTTTATTGCCAGTGCTGTTTAACCTTCCAGAAGCTACTGCTTTAAGGAACTGAGACACAGGGATGAGCAAGTTGCGATGTGTTTTGAGTGAAGCTGTACCAACTTGTTCACAGACTACAGGAGAACAACTTTTTATGATTCACACGTCTACTGAACCAGTTTAATCATGAATCCTTGGTGTGTTTTTACAATGTATTTACATACCATAGCACACTATGATGCTATTCAAAATGCATTGGAAACGAGTTTTGTCAATGAGGAAGGCTCTTGCTTATCCAATCCAAAAACGTGTTAAAAAGACAGAATAAAAAATCACTGCCTAGAAATGGCATCTCTGAAACACAGGTTTAGTTTAGGATTGCAACAGTAACCTAGAAGAGTCATTCTGAAGACAGTTAGTGCTTTTACAGCATTGTTTCAGTATGACTTAGGAGATAAAACAGAAGCCAGCAAAACATGCAGAGTTTATTGGAGTCTATCAGCCTGAATTAAGACAGCAAAGGACACAGACCTCTGGCAGCCCCTGGGCCAGGACACTCCAAAAGCTAACCAGCTTGCCATCCGTATACCATATTCTGAGCTGTTTTATCCCTGATTCACCTAACTGTGTGCCATATTTAGACTATATACTAAAGAACAATGACAGTATATCAATCACAGCCTAGGAACCCCCTCATAGAAATATGGTGCTCTGTAGGGGAAAGGAACTGTCTCCCATCATCTGCATTAAGAAAACATGATGGGAAACAAGTTCTGAACCACAATATGCTATTCAGAAACTATTATGTGTAGAAACTGCATGTGCTGTTCTTTTGTAACTCTGTTTTTAAGTAGGAAAACAAGTTACTGAACTTGTACTTTACCAGAACAGGGTAATGTTGTTGGTGTTTTCCTTTCTCCTTGTCTAGTGATAAGTCTAATCACTAGGCAATCACCAATAACTAGGATTGAGAACAGCATGCTCTTCCTTTGAAGCAGTAAGCCACAAAGCAGAATCATAATGAGAAATCTTTGCTCTTGCCACTAATCTATGAAAAATATAAGTGTATGATTTCATTGTGAGTTCACTCTGGTCAATGGCCAAGCACACACACAGAGCAGCTCATAGAAAGAAGGCAAGAAGACTCGTGAATCAAGATAAAGACAGTTAAATAGATGAAGAAAAAGCTATGCGTGCAAGCAAAGCAAAATAAGTAACTCACTGCTTCCCAGTGGCAGGCAGATGTTTAGCCACTTCCTGGAAAGCAGGGCTTCATCACATGTAACGATTACTTGGGAAGATAAATGCCATAACCATGAACATCCACCCTTCCTCCTGTTTCCACCAGCTTTTACTGCTGAGCATGGCATCATATAGTATGGGATATCCCTTTGGTCAGTCTGGGTCAGCTCTTCTGGCTGTGTCCTCTCCCAACATCTTGCGGACCTGCAGCCTACTCACTGACTGGGCAGAAAGGGAGAAAGAGAAAGCCTCAGTGTTGTGCAAGCACTCGTCATCTACAGCCAACACTGGTGTGTTATCAACATTGTTTTAGTCACCGATCAAAAACATAGCACAATACATACAGTCTGCTATGAAGTATTTTTACACCACCCCAGCCAGACCCAGTACAGATTTCAGCCACCCTGTAGCAGTTAGGACAAAGAAGAGCAGTACTGGTTTCAGTGTAAGCAAAACAAAAAAAAACCCACACCTCATTTAAAGGTGAGATGAGAGAGAGATGATGGTGGTTGGTGAGCTGAAAAACCTAATAATTACACAGACCACTAATCAACTGTCTCTGAGAACATTAAAACAAGCCTTTTGGCAGGGGTTAGGTCTGGGAGCTATCAGGTGTCCAAGGCATTGAGAAACAAGAGCAAGGCATGCTAGTGAACCCTGCAAACCCCAGATGCCAACTATTTTGGAGAATGCTTTCATCATTGTTCCACATAGCAATTCTCCTCCTGGGAGACCGTCATGGTCTCCCTCGATACGAGCACCAAGCTCAAAGGACTCGCTCCTCTGAGGTTGCTTAAATACAGGCAGAGAGAAGAGTATCCAAATTGAATACCTGACAATTAATGTGTTCACATAAACCCACATGATCATGTTCTCTACACTGCACGTTGCTGTCTCCCATCACTGAGAGATACCTGAGTTTATTATGTGCTTATGGAGTGAAATAGCTGCTCATTCATGGCAATGTAAATAAATCTGAGGATCTTGCAGTAATTTCTTAATTGTTCAAAAAAGACAAAACATTACCCTTAGATTTAACAAATTATAGGCATTATATATGCCACTGAAAAAAAGCATCTCCACATTGAAAAAAGGAGAGCAAATAGATGCTTTAACTGTGAGAAATTGCCAAAAACTTTACACAGCCTTTAATATTTTCTTCAAAAGCAAGGAGGAATATCAATTCATCATTTATAAGGCAGATGATGTTATTTAATTTGGTGTTTGGGAAAAAAAAAAGACATCTTGGGTGGGGTTTTTTTTAATCCCTTTAAGTAACTCTAGCAGTATATTCTGGAAAAATAATTTAAAGCTTTAGAGGTCTGAGTTCCTCATTTTTCTAGATGAGATTTGCAGTCCAACTATGAGGAAAACTTGACACAAATTTTCCATGACTAAGACATGAAAGGGAGTATTACAGTAGTCCTGTAGTATAAACTTTATTCTCTTAATGATCAGGCTTTAGTTACTCTAGCTTTGGTCCTACTCAATTCTGTTGGATACAGACATAAAACCAGTATTTCCAAGTTTTAAATTATAAGACTACAGTCCGGTATAGCATGTACTCAAACAAAACATAACAGATTGAAGGTTATGAAAAATGAAAAGAATAAGACAGGCTTTTCAAAAAGCAAGTAAAAAAGCATGAATGTTAGAAAGATCTTTTAATTTTAGGTCTGAATCCTTTATCAGCATAATTATAGATTTAACTTGCTTTAGGTCCACACTTAAAATTGTTTGGTACCCACATTTTCACCTTGTTCTACTTGCTTTCTCTGCTAGTGGAAGACTGACAATTTGTCCAAAATAAAATCAAAACACTGTTTGGCAGTGGCAGAACAAGAAGTTTCTGAAGCATGTTTGTCTGGGACAATGCCACCAAGACCACAGGGAAGAAGCACTTTACAGAACATTTTGCAGAAAGCAAGTACAGCTTGATATAATTGCATATCAACACCATGGGGTAGCCTTTCATGCTTCCGGGGGCAGCTACCTGCCATGCCCTCCCTTCCTTCCCTCCCTCCCTCCTTGCCTCTGCAGCCAGCGGGCTTGTCTGCAGTTAAACAGACATCCATTAGGATGCTCTGGATCCACAGAGGGGAAACGGACCCGGTGTGTTCCTCAGGCAGCTGGCTGAGGTTCAAGGCTACTTGGGAAGCAGCAGTTGTTTGCGGGCTGAGAGGCAGAATTTGCTAGGAATAGGTCATCTCAGGTCAGTTAAAGTTTTAGCCTGGTTTTGAACTGAAGCTCCCAGAGGAGCTGAGAAGCAGAGCTGTGAGCCAAACCTTAATTCATGATGCAGAAAGGCAAACAAAGAACTAGTCGTAATTAGATAATGGGAACCCCTTTTAATGACCTGCCCATATGTTGCTGCATAGATCATCTATTATTAAGTAAATACACTCTCTGGGATTTAAACTCAAAAACATCACCAGGTAGCTATTTACTAGTGAAGAAAATTTATACAGTCAAAATTTATGGAAGTCAGGTCATATAAGATAAAAGCCACGCTCAGTTTGCTGTTTAAGCAATAGTAGAGTGAAACCCAGTGTTATTTTTCCCACTCTGTGTTATTTTTTCTATACTTGGGGGGGATGTGCTCATCTGGAGTCACAAATGCTCTCTACAATTACCTGAAAGGAGGTTGCAGAGAGGTGGGTGTTGGTCCCTTCTCCCAGGTGACTAGTGACTGGACAAGAGGAAATGGCCTCAAGTTGCACCAGGGGAGGTTGGATATTAGGGCTGGATATTAGGAAAAATTTCTTCACTGAGAGCGTGGTGAGACACTGGAATAAACTGCCCAGGGAGGTGGTGGAGTCACCGTCACTGGAGGTGTTCAAGGAACATGTGGACGAAGCATTTTGGGACATGGTTTAATGGGCATGGTGGTGTTAGTTGATGATCTTACAGGTCTTTTCCAACCTTAGTGACTCTGTGATTCTGTCAAATAGCAGGACATAGGTGTTACAGGGTAAGAACAGTGGCAAAAAAGCAACATCCACTTCTGAAAAACATGTTATAGCTCTTCCAGTCTTCACCAGCATTGTAGGGGGTTATCTGAGCACTAACACTGTTCCAGTGTTGCTGTACAAGGATCTATGGCATCATATACAGCCACAGTTTACTGCACAGGATTTAAAAGAGCATGACCAAAGTCACAATTCTTTGCAAAGGGATCATCTGCAAAGCAGAGCCCCGCTTCCCTACTCAAGGCCACTTCAGGATGACCTCATACTCAGTTGTGTGCTCAGGAGTAACCTGAAGATAATTACTTGAAGGCAACTCAGACTTTTAAACTGCATCTGATGTCATGAATTAAACTTAATTTACTACCAGATGATAGAAGAGTGAGCTGAGGTCAAGCACAAGCCTTCATTTTCATCACAAGTCTTATGAAGTCAGCAGCACTGCTCTTTCAGTGAGACTTTTCCAAGTGAACCAGTACCAGAAGCTGCTGGAGAGATGTGAGCTGCGTGTTGATGTTGTGGCTGCATTCATATTCAGACACCCTTCACCCCATGGCTTGAAAGCCAGTCTTATGCCAGAGCCTTGTGAACAGTCCCAGTTCCTTGCAGAGTTTCTTCATCTTGCTATGGAAAGCCAAATACATCAGCATACAGACCCAGCATTTCAGGTCAAACAGAAACCTAAGTAGCTTCTTAGGGAGTCACTGACAGCAGAGCAGGTGCTCCTAAACACGTCACATACTGACATCCTTTGGTCAGCAGGTTCAGCCACAGGAGTGTATCTGAAGACAAATACCCCCCTACATCCCTAAATGTTGTGTAGTAGTCATCTAGACCAAGAAAAAGCTCGAAGGCTGCTCAGGCAAGGCTGGGATTTTTTAAAAGCTGGATAATTCTTCTTGGTGACAAATTGGTGGAAGAAGAGAGCTGGCATTGGCCCTGCTGTTGCTTGTGTTGGAATAGAGATGGGCACTGGCAACAGAGAGAGAAAGCGCCACTGGTTGAGAAATCCCAGCTGCCAAAATGTTTGATCTCATCCTCCCCGACCTGGCCTGGCTGTCTGCAGTGGAGGCTGGCAGCAGGGTGGGAGACAGAGGGCTCTTCCAGTGGTAGAAGTCTCTGTCTCTCCACCATTGGCAAGAGCAGCAAGTCTAGGGGCTGGTGCAGGTCCTCTGCAGCTTGACAATCCTGCCTGGGCTTGGTCTCTTTTTCTAACTCTCCTGTAGCAGAAGCAGCCTCCCCCTTCCCTCCCCACTCACATAACAGATAGCCACACAGGACCTACTGGGGGTGGTGCAAGAAAGAGGGAGATATCATCCTGTATTGGGTTTCCATGGCAAGGTTTTGGTAGCAGGGGACTACGGGGGTGGCTTCTGTGGGAAGCTGCTAGACGCTTCCCCCATGTCTGATAGAGCCAATGCCAGCCGACTTCAAGACAGACCCGCTGCTGGCCAAAGCTGAGCCAATCAGCGACAGTGGTAGTGCCTCTGCGATAACATATTTAAGAAAGGGGAAAAAAATAACTGCGCAACAGGCGTCAGACAAGAGAGGAGTGAGAACATGTGACAAAAACGACTCTGCAGACACCAAGGTAGTGAAGAAGGAGGGGGAGGAGGTGCTCCAGGAGCAGGAGCAGAGATGCCCCTGCAGCCCGTGGTGAAGACCATGGTGAGGCAGGTTGTCCCTCTGCAGCCCATGGATGCCCCCACACTGGAACAGATGGATGTGTCCAAAGGAGGCTGTGACCCTGTGGAGAGCCTGCACTGGAGCAGACTCCTGGCAGGACTAATGACCGTGGGGTCACAGTGACCCACACTGGAGCAGTCCGTTCCTTAAGGACTGCATCCCATGGAAGGGACCCACGCTGGAGCAGTTCATGAAGAACTGTAGCCCGTGGGAAGGACTCACATTGGAGAAGTTCAAGGAAGATTGTCTCCTGTGGGACAGACCCCACACTGGAGCAGGTGAAGAGTGTGAGGAGTCCTCCCCCTGAGGAGGAAGGAGCGGCAGAAACAACATGTGGTTAACTGCCTGCAACCCCCATTCCCTGTCCCCCTGTGCGGCTGGAGCAGGGAAGAGGTAGACAATTTGGAAGTAAAGCTGAGCCCGGGAAGAAGGAAGGGGTGGGAGGAAGGTGTTTTAAGGTTTATGCTTTATTTCACATTATCCTACTCTGATTTTGATTAGTAATAAATTAAACTAATTTCGCCACGTCGAGTCTATTTTGCCCATGATGGTACTTGCTGAGTGATCTCCCTGTCCTAATCTCGACCCATGAGAATTTAATTATATTTTCTCTCACCTGTCCAGCTTAGGAGGGGGAGTAATAGAACAGCTTTGGTGGGCAGATGGTGTCCAGCCAGGGCCAACCTACCACACATCCATTTTCCTGTCCCAGGAGAGCTCCTAAACCCTTCCCACCCCACAACCCACAAAATTCTCGCTGACCCTTGCCAATCCTCAGCACCTTGTGAAGCATCCACAAGTGCCCCCACATCCCTCTTTTTTCCCCCCAGCCTTTCTCCCTCCTTCTCCAGGAATACGCTGAATTGTCATCTTTGAAGAATATGTACTGATGTGTTACTGGCAAGACCAAAATTCACATTTTGATGGTGCATGAAAATTCTTGTGTAATTTAGAAATATACTAACCAGCTTTAGATGGAGTTTAAAGCAGTAATACTAACAGTTTTGTGACTACTGACAGGGTAAAGCTCTTCTTGGGTAAACCTAATTCTGCTTTGCAGATCTATACTGCAGCCAAAGCAAAACTTCTGTGCAATTTCCCAGCCAGCAGTTGCAACTTTCCTTTCCCTTTTGCAGTAGATCTGTTGGCTGGTCAGTTCCTACCCCAAACGGAAATATCCCTCCAAAACAATGACATAGTAACACAATGCTGATGACAGAGCAAGAAATATCCCTATTGCTAACAGAACATCTTCTTTACTCAAGTCAGTCATGTTCTTATGTCAGAAGGAACTGAAAATGAAAAATCCTCACACATCATGGGTGCTTTCTCAGACATTAGCAAAATATGGTCATCTTTGTCTGGTGATGCTTAGAATATGAGGAACATCACTACTTTCTAAGTTAGAGGACAGAGTGCTTGAAACTTCAGTAAATACCTAGGCCAACTTTGACAGCTGAAAGTGGAGCTGTCACTTCATCTGCATTAAATCACTGGTTAAAATTATCTATGTTGTTACTGTGTCCCCCATTAACATACAGGGATCAAAGAAGAGGGAAAAACAGCAGCTTTAACAAAGTTCAGAGGAGCAAGAGAGCTGGGTGTGGCCAAGCATCTGAACAAATTTCTACCTGTGGAAATCTTTAGCAGCCAGAGAAGATGAGGACAGCAGAAAGTGGCAGTGGCAGAAGCATCTCAGACAAGAACCCACATTTCATACCCTGTGTTGAATTCAGGACTCTTCAGTCCTCCTCAAACCCCTGCTGCTGCTGCTGCCAGTAATGAGTGCTGTCACCTGCAGGTCCACCAACCACACAGGTGTTTAGTAATAGCACAGCACAGACAATAGCTTAAAATAGTATTCTCATCTTTACTGAAAGCTTTCCTCATCTGATAGGTTGCCACACCACCAGCAGGGAGACAGGTACGGTCAGAAATCTCTGCAGCATCCTGGCAGGTCAAGCAGGTGGCCTAGCCACTGTCAGGAAAATAAGGTTATTTCTCAAATAGCAACTGATGCAAAGAAAATCCCTGTGTTTGCTGTCTTTTGTCATGACTTAGATGTAGAAGGAAGGCTGGTAAGGAAAAAGATTGTCAGAGTATATTTCACCACAGTCTGTTGCTGCTCTCCTCCTGGTAACACTCCTGCTCAAGCCACAGAATAAGGGAGGTTACTATCAAGCTGTTTGGGTATGTGTGAAGTACAGGTGTTTGTTTATCTTACCTTGTACTCAGTGGAAAATGAATTATTCAGTTTGACTCAATGTTGTTTAGTCATTCAAGAGAGGTGCTGTCCATTTCTCTTCTTTGCCAAAGACCAGTGTTTAAGAGATGTTATGGAACAGTTTGTGCCTTGCTCGGAGATTGTGAGATATTAAAAAAAGAGAAAGAGGGTGCAAATTAGTACTTCACAGAAGAAGCTGCACAATGTATAAATGCTGTCATTACATTGGCTGCCAGCCCAAAACAATAAAATGGAAATTTGAAATACTAAGAATGAAGCCTTAAAGTTCCTATTTCATTATGCCAAAGAGCTGAGTGTACTTCATAAGCCCCAATTCTGTAGTTCACAGAAAACAGGACACAGACAGTCCACTCACAGCTGTAACAGGATGATCCATCCATTCATCCTGAGTCTAGCTCCTAAGTCTACCTGACAGTGGCAGAAAATAGATACAATTTTATATTATGTTATGTAAAACGCTTTAAACCATGCCTTTGGGCCTGTTGAAATTTCCTACTCCTTCTGCAGCCTATGCTGAATACCAGTCCCAACGCTTCTCAAATACCTCTCCATTCAAAGGTTACGCCACATGGCTGTGAAGGATCATTATTTTCAAACTTGGTTACTATTACTTTTTAAAAAGAGGTCCCTGATGCCCTCACAAAGGGAGATAAAGGTTATAAAGAAATAACATTCAAAAAAATAGAAAACTGAAAAGCTCTTACTTCACTGCACAGTCTAATCAGTCTGGAAAACACATTGCACATTTATTAAATACCAAGTTTTACTCACGGGAAATCTATGGGAAAAAAAAGAGAAAAGATGCTCTTCTGCCATTCTGCTTCTCCCATTAAATCAATATTAGCTTTTATAAAAAGAGCAGAGCTAATAGCCACATGCTAATAATTCTGCCTTCCTTTGGCATGGAAATTAGTCTCATGCATAAAAAGATTTTCACCCCTTTTCATACAGATTGCCCATATTCACCAGTGGGAACTAAACCCTGGAAAACTTTCCGTGGAGAAATATCTTTAACCTGAAAGGCAGCAGCCACTGTGGGTTCAGTTTGTTTCACCACAGTATTCCTATGTTGTCCCCTTGCAGAGCACCCGACCATCTAGCGTGTATGGCATTAACCCTCTCCAAACTTTGGAGCTGTTTTCTGCACTCTATTTCTCTGCAGGCTGGGAAGATATTCTCGTGGGCGTGTTATGGTACAGTGCTTACAGCATGTTAATATCCTGAACCCAAAGTTAAACTCAGCACAGGTTGTGCTGCTTTTCTATCTGTGTCAAGAGGTTTGCTGGAAAAGGACAGCTGTACTCTACAGCCCACTCGGTAGACTTGTTAACTACCTCAAAACCCTAGCTTTGTTTTTTAAATAGTTCATGAAGCCAAGACGACCATGAAAGGATTGTGCCTAACAGCTTCACAAAAACGTGTAAAAAATGACCATAAAGTCACAAGATTGAACGCAACATTCAGTCTTACTCTAGTTATCTATTTGTGGAATAGCTGCTACAATGAACTGTGAAATGCAGGGCTAACAATAATTCCAGATTTAACCATAGCACATTGGCAATAACACTGTAGTTAACCTGTTAACAAAACTTTAATTACGGATGTATTAGCTTAAAACACTGAGATCAGGTCTTCCCACAGCAGCACTGCATTAGCAGCAGATACTGGTCATTTGAATTGCTTTTTAATTTGCAAGGTCAGCAGTATGTTTTTAGTGGCTTGGCTCTGTTGGAGGAATTAAATAATAGAGTAAATTAACTAATGTGTGACATGCAGTCTACATTTAACAGCAGTGAAATTGCTTCTAATATACAGGTGAAACCTTCCACAGCCAGAGGCTACTGACTATGGTTTTCTTATTTGTGTGGGTTTCACATGAAACTGGAGATATATTTCAGTGCTGCTGTGCTGATACACTAAAAACTGGTGTTAAATATCTTGGCTCTATCATCTCCATCACCATACAATTTGCATGCATATACAAAGCAAGAAAATAAGGGGTTACTGTTGTCTATTGCACAAATCAGCGTGCAAATATGGGAAGAGAACCTGATTCAGACTTACGCGGTGGTAATTTCTGAGCTTGTCACCATGTGTCCCTGTGCAAAGCAGCATTGTACTTCATACAATAATGCAACTGAAACACCAGTAGTAAAACAGCCTTGCTCTTTGTGCAGCCCCCTCACTTCCAGCTGGACCACATGTTCTTTTCTTTAGTAGCTCTTCACCCACACAGAAGAGCATTGTCAGGGAAGGCCAAAAGAAATTACATGCCCCCGTAGCGCTTTCATCCTTGCAGCATGAAATTTATATTGATTTTAAGTAAGTGTTTATTTCACATACAAAGTTTTTAACTGCATCCTGCAGAAAGTTTTGAAGTTGTTAATTTGTTTAGTTCATCTACCCAATTTTCCTTTTGCTTTGATTCTATAGTCTGCAGCCTAGCACTTAAATGTCCATTCTTCTTTCAGTGTATTTCATTAACTTGTTTGTATTTTGATGTGTAAACAAATGTGCTCAGTAGAGTAGCTGGAGGTTTTTTGGTTTTCTATCATCCAGGCTTTCATACAGGGCAGGGCCTCTAGCATAACAGGGTTCTTATTTTCCATAGATCTGCAGTAATAGAGATTTTATAAATTGGCGAGTGTAATACCACCACAACTCCCCCACCTGGCATACGGGACACTGGCTAGTGAGTAACTTCTTAACTTGTTAACAGTAAAATATCATTTCTGCAAGTCCAATCTGCTAACTGATATTTCAGAAAAGAAGTAATTTGAAGACCATCTATTTGCTCTGCTTAAAAATATTTTAAAACCCGATCATTGTGTAATTCCTGGCAAGAGATATCTCTAAGAATGTTGTGTCTGAGATAAAGACAGGAGACCTGAGATACAAATCCAAGCACATTTCTCCATTCTCCTTTTCTCTCCCATACAGAGCTTCTTTTTTTCTTTTTTTTTTTTAGGCCAAATAAATTATTTTTTTTAATATCAGGAAAATATTCAATTATTTTCAATGAAACAGGTCACAGTGTTCCATTATGCCAGCCTGCAACCAAAAATTTACAAGCTCAAGGTCATCAGTAGGACACAAGGTCATCAGCGGGAAAAGACATGATACATAACAGAACTGTAAAACTACGATTCCCTGTTGCTGTAGCGACAAGACAAACAGAAACAAGGCACTGAGAAACATTTTCAGACTGAGATTTCTGTCCAAAGTAAGTACACAGAAGGTTATTTGGCAGCTGTCTTATCATTGGGGCGCTCTGAGTGAGACGGGATCTTGGGCAGCCACTGCTCACAGTAGCCACACAACAAACAAATTACTGCAGCCAGTAGCCTCAGTGCCTTACAGTCACAATCAACAGCTGCAGGTAGCTAGGGCAATGAAATCTGTGCACAATCAAGAATTAGTCTGGATTTTGGCATGCAATAATGAGGAAAAGGAAGCTGAGATGGAGTCCTGCGGTAGTTTGCCTTGCAGTTAAAAGGGTTCATCTGGTGTAAATATCTCTGGGAAATCAAATTTCCCTGGTTTTGGGGGTTTTTTTCTTTTTTAACAATGTAATTATTGGTGATGTCATTTTGTCTAGTTTGAAGTAAATCTGCCCTATAAAGACAGTGTTTACATGTTATCATTTTGCCCAGTAGTCACACTGAAATTAAATTTCGTCATTTTGCTGCAAGCAAACTATTGCAATTTGAGTTTATTTTTACTTTATACTTGTGTCTGTGCTTTTAGAAGATTTGTCCTGGCATACTTGCCTTACCCTGGCACAGATATCATTATAAAACTATTAAGAATAACTAGGTTCAGTTACACCTGACATTAATTTACAGAAAATTGATTTAAACAGAAAAAGATATGTAAATCAACCTGATTCAAAAAAACAAAACTAGAGGAATCTAGAAAACTTATGATAGTGAGAATATGCTGAGCAAGAAGGTTTTGTTTGTTAAACCTTTGTCTCTGACTTAGTGAACATAAAAAGTTCTGGACTGATGCTGACAAGGTTCTCCCATCCAGCAAAAAAAGACCCTAATTAATATACTTCAGGCTTTCACAGATCTTCATAATCCCACATGTGATATTTAATTTTTCAAAAGTGTGAGAAGCTGCTTCTATTATCAGAGTTTGAGAAGAAAAATGCACACAACAGTATATTTTGCCCAATTAATATGCAAAGCATGCACATAAAATGCAATGGTATTGAGGAAGTAGGTATATGTGAACTTTTATGAAATTACATAATAAAAACCTGAAAGTTGCTCATTCTTCTTTTCCCTCATCTCTGTAATATTGCTGTTCTGTTTCATGGTCAATTGCTATTTAAAAAAAGTGAGGCCACAGATCTTCCTACTATTACAGTCATTGAACTGTCTGTTTCTAAGCAGTAATGCAGAAAAAAACTAGCAAAAAATAAAATTCAAAAAATTTAAAACCTCACAAATTTCAAGGCAATCTGTTTAGTGTCTTGTAATCCTTTCCAAATATTTTTAAAATCCAGGCCAGGCAACTTTAAAAGCATACTTTGTCTATCAGACATCTTAAAAAATTATGGAGTGATAGAAAGGACCTATAAAAACAAATAGGAAAAATTCTTGCATTCTAGCACCTCAGCTCAGAGCAGTTTATGGTGCCAAACAGACTATCCAAAATGAGTGGAGTGGAGTACTCAATGGCATTCACACCAGCTTCAGAGAAAAATTTAAAAAAAAACCTCTGCGGGGCATGCCATTGACCTGGTGGCAGAACATGTAGAATGGAGAAAAAACATCCACCCGCACCCTGTCAGTGAGTGCAGCTCATCAGGGGCTAACTGAATGCATTTCAACAGCCAGCATGTGCCAGTAGTTTTACTGCTTGCCGTTTCATGGGGCCTTTGCCCCACTTAGTTGCCTTCCTATTCTTTCACTTGCGGGCAGGTGTAGTGCGTTTCAACCACTTCATCCATTTGCATCCTCACTTGACCCATGCATGTGTCTTCTCCAGAGCATCACTTGCCACACTCCATGATCAAAAGACATTAGAAAGTTTTTATCTATTGGAGCCCCAAGCATGCTCATTATATTTATGATGGAAACAAACTATCCAAACTATGCCCAACACAGATCTAATTAAAAGACAGTCCTATTCAGCAGAGACTTAAAAGTAGTGGTCCTAAAGTCCTATAAATTCATCAGACCACTGATGTTTTAAAGTATTTGCTTCAGTGCTCAATTGAATAGGAAAGTCAGAGCAGAGGCTCTAAACAGTTTTTCAAGACTAAGAAACACATCTATTCTAAGATTTAAGTAAAAGTATACAAATACCTAAAGGCTGAAACACACCTTTTCTTTATAAGTCTGATGCACTGTAATTTTTCTTTGTATGAGAGAAAAGGAAATAGATAGAGTTCATCAAATTGCTAACACTCCCTAGCATATACAACTGTGTTACATTTTTTTCATAGGCAATGTCAGAGATTAAATAGACTCTATCAGCAAATTGATTAGGACCTGGCCTGATTCTCCTTAAGTAGCAAATCTGGATTTAATGGAGTAACTCTAACTTCATTGAAAGAAATTTTAAAAAATTACCTGGTTTTCCTTTCATTCATATTGCTTAAACATCCCTCCCATGTTTTGCTCTCCATTGTTCATTTTGGTTCCATTCCCCTGAAATCTTGGTTCCAGTGACATTTCACCTGATGCACAATTAGTAAAGCCTGCCATAAAAGCACAGTATTAAGCACTATAATTCCCATGGAAGTATTTTTTGTCAATGTTCACTTGTGAAGTTTTCAGTTTGGGTAACACCAGAACATTTTGTGGAATATATGTCAGCTTTCTATAGTAAATCTGAAAAGATCTAAAGCGGACTTCAAACACAAACATGAAACGAAAAGAAAAAGAAAACAAGCAAACTAATGTGAGAAATTCAAACCAAACATTTACCTTGACCCTGTTTATTCATTAAGCCCATGTACTACTGTTCTTAAGATACTATTTTTCAGTCCAGTCCATATATCCTCCTCTTCTCGATATTTCAACAGTCTCTTTTCCTGAGCACAACCTATTCTGAAAAATTCTTCCTTTTTTCACCAAGATGTATTTATGCTAACAAGAGCTGGTAAATCTTCTTACAGTACTTCTTGCCAACCTTCACTGTTTTTTCTTAAGGTTTTGTATAAAATTACCAAGTCAGAATTAGTCAAAATGTTCATTAAGATCAAATAAACTTACAAGCATATATATCTATAGATATATAGACATAGGTATGTATATGTATCACCTTAAGAAGATTATCAGATGAGTATGCAATAGATTTTTTTAATATAATGATACTTAAATAGCCTTGGATCACCAAGATCCAAGTACTTTCATGAACTCGTACTCCATCTGAATAAGAAAGTCAGGAAGGAAAGATACAGTGGAGTGAGAGATACAGTAGAGTGAGATAGCTCAGAGCAGTAGAAGGTCCATCAAGTCTCATTTTTAAGCAATGTTAAGCTATTGTGACCATTTTCAGAAATAGCTGTATTGAAAAAATTAATGAGTTTTCCACTCAAGACTTGCATCTGCCCTGACACACCGCTCAGCCTTGCAGGTCCCATGTGTCTATTTCACACAAAAACATGCCCCTTCACCACACACTCTAAATTAAGAAGACAACACAAACACTCAGAGTCTTCCATTGTCCTTACTTGGTCTGTATAGTCTAAAGGAAAAAAAAAATTTCCTTATCCGAAGCTGTGTGAACATATCACAGACAATGCTGCCTTCCAGTGAATTATTTTCTGCTTGAGAAAAATTGTCCCCTTTGATAAGCAGATTATTCCCAACATCTGCTTTTAGTATAAAAATCTCTGGGCTTATTTGCCCCT
Organism: Gavia stellata; assembly: GCF_030936135.1. Taxonomy (NCBI): domain Eukaryota; kingdom Metazoa; phylum Chordata; class Aves; order Gaviiformes; family Gaviidae; genus Gavia; species Gavia stellata. The sequence continues at coordinate 35,585,572 of NC_082637.1, forward strand.
TTCTTTCCTCACATTAAAATTTTTTATATTCTCATGCTTATGCTAGCAGATGTCATCTTGAATCAAAAGGATCTGGCAAGTTGTGTTACAGATATATTGTGTACATGTTCAAGTGCATTTTTCCACTGAAGTCACTTGCTGGCACTAGCATCTCCTGGCAAACATCAAAAAGCCATTAGGTGCTCCTTTTCTGTATTCTATGGAGAGCACTGGGAGTGGTAGAGTGTGTATGGCCCCACTCCACCTGGATATAAACTCCCCTTTACAGTGTTTACCATTAGTGACATCCTGCATTCCTGAAAGCAAGAATGAAAATGACAGATTTCTCCATCATACAATACACTCAATGAGTTTTTGAAAGCTGTGTACATGAATCATACAGACAGGAGATGAAACTACTCAAGCAGAGTCCTTTTCCATCTAAAAAGGGCATACAGAGTTGCACCTTGCCAACTGAATGTCTTAGGAGACATACAGATTTAGGCAAGTTCAGCATAACAGTCTCTTCAACCCATTTCGGAAAAAAACTGAGAAAGGCCATGACTATGCCCACTTCCATGATGACAAGGCCCTTAAAGGATTATTTCAGAGAATCTCTGAGATCACAGTATCTGATCCACAAAGGCTTTTTAGCAAGGCTATTCTCAATATTCTCAATGATTTGATATGCCCTTACTGTAACAGGACCTAACTTGGTTTGCAAGGCCAAGGCCATCATGTCACATAAAGCAGAACTCAGGAGCAGAGGAACAGAGGAGGCACCCATATGAACACGTATGCTTGATACCCATGAATATCAATAGCACTCTTTTCACACTGCTGAAGCATAGTAGCAGTCCTCATCTTTCAATTCAACATGAAAACTAAAGGTGGTATGAAATTCAACAGCTATGTATCCAAGGATTCTCAATAAGTCTAAGAGCATGAGGAACTCAGATCAGGTGCTTTTGAGTGTTGGCCCAATGTCTTAAGCATAAGTCCATCATCTGTTCAATTCATCCATTTGGTTACAGGTAGTAATAAACAAATCTTTTTATTCCTTACAGAAATATTTCTATACCGACAATCTTTTTGCCTATTGATGTCCCTTTCTAAGCAAGAACTTCTGAAAGAGAAAAGGAAGAAAAAAACAATCTTATTAACTTGGAAATTTGTTTCCTTATTTCACTTGCACATTTGAAGGAGACTATCCTGTGAATAATGGAAACCTGTATGACCACTCCAATTGAAGGAAAAGTATATTTGTTTCTCTCCCCTTTTTTGCCTTATATCTTGACTGTGGTACTTGATGTCATGACTTTTCATTTTTCGAAGTATGCTTATGCACTCATGCACCAAAGGTTTCTATCATTCTCCCAAACAAATTCCCAGAAACATCAATGGTAGTTTAAATTAAAGAAAGGAGAATAGATAAATTCCCAGGGAAGTGGTTGAGTCACCACCCCGGAGGTATTTAAAAGACATTTAGAGGTGACATTTAGGGTCATGGTTTAGTGGTGGACTTTAGTGTTTACGGTTGGACTCGACAATCCTAAAGGTCTTTTCCAACCTAAGTGATTCTATGATTCTATATGAGCCAAGAACTAACTAAATGGAACAGGTCATCGTGTCAGAAAACTCCAAGAATAGAAAGGGTTAACAAATTTCGTTTTCACTAACTATCAAGTCTAGAGCAGAGTAAAAGTTCTGGCAGATAGTCTCTCAAAGTGAGGCGGGTTTTTGCAGCCTGACTACTTTATTCCTGTGTGTTACCAATTAGTAGCTCCCTAAAATCAGTATTAATAGAGCACTGTCCAAGCATTAAGACACTTAAGAGTCTGCTGCACATTTGCAGCCAAAAGCTGATACCAGCTGATTCCCACACTACTGCTTAAGAGTACTTTTAAGTCACCATTGCCCCTAGAGATGGCCATTTTCTGTTGTTATGTTGAATACACATGGTGATCTCAGCTCTTGGCTCAAAGATTTCTGCATTCTTTTGTAAGCTCCTACACAAAGGCTTTTGTGCTTTAAAACAGATGCCCAAGGGACTGTGTCATTGTCTCAGGAGGCTGCGCTACAGAAATCCAGACGCCTGCAGAGAGACTGACAGTGCTGGTGATGTGTGGAAGCTGTGTTCCCACTCTTCTGGGATGCCCTGGGGAGTGTCTCCCCTTGAGCCACCGGCTGGGTGGTGAGTTCACACACAGGCTGTCTCCACTGCCCAGAACGAGTCAAGCAGGTTCCTCATCAAGGGCTGCTTTCATGCATGCCCTTTACCAGCCATCAATCCCACACAGTAGCAAATACACTAAATCTTCTGAATAAGAAGGAGTAATCTGGACAAGCTAGGCCTCCAATCCCCTCCATTTTAACAAAGCAGAAACTATTCATCTGTTTCAGATAAATAAGTGGATGGATGCTGGCTGGACAGAGAAAAGAAGGGTCAAATACTGCCAGGCCCTGGACTAGAAAGTCTTTTGGTACAGCCAAAAGGGAGAGTTCCTCTGAAGACGATTCAGTATCACATTATTGTTATTATTACAGGGTTGCCATTTGCATCTAGTGACGTTTCACAGAATCATTAAGGTTGGAAAAGACCTGCAAGATCATCAAGGCCAACACCACCGTGCCCACTAAAGCATGTCCTGCAATGCCATGTCCACACGTTCCTTGAACATCTCCAGTGATGGTGACTCCACCACTTCCCTGGGCAGCCTGTTCCAATGCTTCACCACTCTCAGTAAAGAATTTTTTCCTACTATCCAGCCTAAACCTCCCCTGGTGCAACTTGAGGCCATTTCCTCTTGTCCTATCACTAGTCACTTGGGAGAAGAGACCAGCACCCACCTCTCTGCAACCCCCTGGGCACACTGCTGGCTCATATTAAGCCCCTTCCAGTAAAATGGTCTAAGGCAAAAGAGTATTTATCTTCAGGGTGGCAGAGGAAAGATGTTCATAACCAGTTTTGAGAACTGCCGGAGAGTGACAGGACACTGGCACTGTTTCTTCCTCCTCCCACCACCTCACAGTTTACATTAGGTGGCAAATCTGGTCTCCTGGTGAGTTTTTACCTACATCTCCAGTGTTACCAGAATAAGGCTGAACCTGTTCTTTCAAGATTTGTTCACATGAGTAATATCAGTGTTGCCAGCAGGACCATTAATACAGATGAGCATTACTCACACATACAAGGTGTACTAGATTAGGTCTTTACATGACAACACCATGGAAACTCCAGTCTGGATTTGCCCAGATAAACACACTAAGGAATCAATAGCTAAACAGCTGGCAGGAAAATAAGAAACAAAACAGAAAAAAAAAAATACCACTCTGTATTAGGTAGTGTCGGTGGGATGATGCATAACTGCTATTTCATAGCCCAACTTCACCATCTTACAAATATTTGGCACCCTTCTCAAACCAAATACATACTGAACCCATACTGAACAGTTAGGACACAAAAGACAGCTATCGCTGGTCAACTGCTATGTGTAGGTACAGTTTTTACAAGCCCTAATAAAAAATGAGCATCATGGTTACCGCTGATTAACTTCATGCAACAGCTTGGCTCTCTCCTCACAATGAAGCAAGCGGCACTTTATACTCCATTTGTGGGAACAATGAGAAACCAGAACTCTTTTTTCCCACAGAATGAAGTTGTTAACATTCTTTTCTTTCTACTTTTAAATGCACTTTACCCCACCTAAGTTATTAAGAATAAATATGTAATATGAACACAATTAAGTAGCATACCATCAGAAATTTTCAAAGTTTTGGAGGGTAACATCATCAGATATAGGCCAAGTACATAAGTACCAAGTATAAGTACCTGTTATTTCTTATCTTATTGCTTCCATTTCTTACCAAAAGTTAGCATCTGCCAACATCTTCTGAAAGCTGTAGATGCTTGCAGGACTTCTCCAGCCAGCATCGGTTTACTGTCACCAGGGAGTAGTGATAAATCACAGAGCATTGTAATTGATAACAATGTCATCTTATCACTACATCAAATACTGGAGAATAATATTTGTTTGGAGTACCATGTGAAATGATCAGCCATGCCATGATTTGTGTCATGTTGCAGTCTGGTAATTCCTATGTAATTGTATTCTGTAATCATGAGTCGGGTTGTGACTTAGAAACTGCGGAGGAGTTTAAAATACTTTTGGTTAAATACAATTCCAGCTCAAGGCAAGAAAGTTCGAGTTTTTCCCAGTTTCCATAAGGAATGATTCTCACAGTAGGAAAAGCAGACATTTATAGCTTGCCAGGATTAACATCACCTGGTTGTTATCAGTAAAATTCAAAGTTAAGCATGTTCACTGTTTTCTGCTACCGGTTTTTCAGGCCAGCTGCAGGATCAGGAAGACAACACTTGCAGTGTGTCATATTTGGACATTTTCCAAAGGAACAAGAAAGGCCAGAAAAGACATCTCTCAGGCCATGCCTCATGAAGGGAATATAAATACATCCTTCAAGAACAAGATTAGCAGCAAGACAAACAGCAGGGAAGGGCAAAGAAGCAATATGTTCTGCATCAGCATTGGGAAGAAACTGAACTCACCCTCTTTCCTGAGAATATCTATTCTCATCTGACTCCTGAATTCTGGTATCACATTTACTCAAATCATCTGTGTGAAAGAGGAAGAAGGATAACAAATAAGCTCTCACCAGTGGCCATGCACTAATAGCACACATCAACCGGATGCAGCCAAGGCCAGCAGAGAAAGTAATTTTAACTAAATTCCTCTTGTTCCTTGAGCTTTAAGTCTGGCTCCGAAATGCTGTGGGCAACACACAGAGATCCAAAACTGTGCTGCAAAATGCAGTATATTAAGAGATATTCCAACCACCTCTGACCATGACTCGCACGTTTTTCTGCCACATTGCAAAACCTCACAGAAATACTGCATATTCCGGTCTGAGTCACTGCCATATTTGACCTAATAAGGAAAAACATCACTCTGAATCCAGAGTCTTGAATGTCATCTTCTCAACAACATAGCCCATAACACTGATTAGGGCAATGTGTTAAATCACAAACTCCAGACTTTGTCCACCCAAATGTTTTCATTGTGGTATCATTTTTCATGGGGTGGGGTAGACGCAGCAGCAGGGGGAGGACTTACTTCAATATGCAGGGTTCTTACTGCACCTGCTAAGCCACAGGGAGTATAAGAGAAATGTCCAGCAGATAGAAAGGGTGAAAGTGGCACAACTCAAACCCATCCTGGCTGTAATCTGCAGTGATAGCTTTCTACTATGGATTTACAATAAATCATTACTGTTTCTAATTTATTAGTATATTTACTACTCCAGTTAACATTCCTTGTAGGAGTATAGATGCATAAAAAAAAAAAAAAAAAAAAATAGACGTATTCCTGGGACATGTTGGGGCAGATTGTCTAGTCAATACAGCTACAGTAATTTATATTTAGGAAGATTTATTTGTTTATGCCTATGCTGTAATATACTCTACCAGCTTTTTTATCACAGGTATTGTATTTCAATTCAAACTTGGTTGCTGCCATTTTTATATTTTAGAAAATTTCTAAAAAACTGACAGTTCAATGCATAGGGTTCAGCTGAAAATATTCCACACAAATTAAAAAGTTAAGTGAACAGAAAAGCATTGTGCATTGCAACTTATATTTTAAATAAACAAACCAATGGTGTTCTGTCTGTGACCTCAACATGAAAGGTAATTGATGTAGAATAATAAATCAATGTCCCTTGAATTTTCTGAAAGTTTAACTGAAGCTCTTGATGGGGATCATTGGCATTGTTTTAATGGGAAGAATAACATAACTTCATATGTTTGCCTCAATTAGTTGTAAACCAAGACAATGGAGCATTATTAGTATGCCTAGACACAAGGAAGACCCTAAAATAACTTTAAGAAAGGAATAATATGTTCAGGTAAACAGAAGCTATATTGAAATGAGTATTTCATAGCACTGATACAAACAGGTGTGCATAACCTTCCATAACTAATTTCTCAAATACAATTTGTGTGGTGGCCTTAAGCTAAAGTACAACAGCCACCAGTAACGTGCTCGATTCTTTAAAAAGTGCTTGTTTCATGTAAAAGATGACTTTTCTTCTTTGTTGGCTTTGGCACTTACTTAACAAATTTTCCTTTCAAAATCCATCAAATGCAGTACCTGCAGGAAATAAATTTGGTTCCTAGAATGATAGCACTGTCCTTGTATTGCATGTGCACATTCACATGCAGATATCACTGTGCTATACAGGTGATCGAACCGGATGACAGTAAAGCATGGAAAAAGTACTTCCATCAAGTTCTGAATGCATACGAACTGGCAGACCCCAGCAATAACTTTGTTGGCCTAACTCACTAGGAGAAGAGGAAAACCTTTTCTTGCTCTGACCTATGATACGTGACTGAGCCAAAGAGGAAGATGCAATTTCTTGATAAATAGAAGTTACCAGAAAATTTAAAGACAAACGACAAATATTTTTTCCCTGAAAAAAAAAATCCAACCCTAAACAAAAGAATAAGATCCATGTCATGTCTCTCAGATACCATTTGTTTCTTTAAGTTTCTTTAAGAATGAAACAAAACATGAATAATCAGAAAGAGGCAAATACATAGGTGTCTATAGAGATATGTAGACATTTGTATATAGTTATGAATATGAAACAGGCATAAATCAACGTTTTATGTGCTTTTCATTCCTCAAAGACGTCTGGTGGAGCTGAGCTGCAGTTTGACATTGAAGTGAAGGTTGGAGGTCATTTACTCTTGATTCTACAACTGACCCATGTAGTTGACAGGAAAGGAAAAGGGGAGTTCATGTAATAGAATTTTGAAACAGACTATGTAGAGAGCCCAATAATACAAATACAAGAGGCAAACTATGTTGATTGCTTGAAAAATGTATGCAACGTACACTAAAATAAATAATCAACATGGCAATTAACCTACCAAAATAGTATGAACAAACACTGGTCAACGCATGCTGTAGGACAATGCCACAAGTCTAGAAGGAAAGTAATGTCACCGAAATAGTTAGTGACTTAGTGGAAATCACTTTTGAGAATTTCAGCAGTGCTTTAACACTAAGTACCTCCCTGTTCCTGGGGAAAGAAAAGTTATGTATATGCGAGGGACTGAGGGGGAATCTTTCTGAGAAGTACTCCCATCTTTCACCTATTAGTTACACAAGTTGTGTTTTCAGAGTGTAAGCATGCCACTGAACACAAAACGATCAGAGTCATGGCCATCATTGGAACTGATGCGTTTAGAGATATATCATGTAAATTGACATTTTGTTTTCACATAATGGTGGGAAACAGCTTCTCAGAATGGCCAGGCCATTCAAGTTAGATTGAAAGGTCTGGAGAAGAATATTTACACAAATGGCCTATGGGTCCAAATTAAAAACTGTCTCACTGAGTTGCTCTTTATCTTCCAGAATCTAAACCCAACTCCAATAGCTCTTGTTTTCTTCTTCTTCAGCCTGTAAGAATGAAAAAGAAGAGGTTAGATATACAGCATTATGAGTAGGTCATGCTGAATTCTGAGAAGCACCGTAGCAGAATTAATCTATGATTTCCTACCTATTAAATCCAAGCATCAAACGTCTCTTGCTGCAACAGTCTGAACTCCTGAGTCTGTATGAATGTAATATGTTTGTCACAGGTAACATAAATGCATCATTAGACAATGGTTACAAATTCAGTGATGGAAAAAATCAAGCAATAATAAAAGAAAATCCAAGTTATTATTCATAGCTGTAAATCACCAGGTTTCAAAAATATCATGATGGACTGCTGAAGTCACAGCTGTTTTAAATACATGAAGCTGGGGAAAGCTTGGTTAGTAATTGATAAAGTACTAACAAGAAGGAGAGAAGGAGAGAAAGCTGAAGAATTAAATAACCAAAAGAGAGGGGGGAAAAAAGGAAAAAAAAAAAAAGAGGGGGGAGCTTATTTCCATAGAGCAATTTTTAAGTAAAAATGGCAGTTACTGCCATTTGACTTATTACAGAAGCCTGCCTATAAACATAGCCAGAGATAACAACTTCTAACTTATTTTTGCTGACCCAGTATGTCTGCTGTCATTTCCACCCTGGAGTCATGTATTACCAGCTTGCTTCAAGCAATGTGTTTTCAGCAGTCAGTTCAGACATTCAGTGGATTCAATTCAAGTCCAGCAAAATTTTGCAAGTAAGTAACCATACCTTCAAAAAAAAAAAAAAAAAAAAAAAAAAAAAATCGTTATTCATATGGCTCCCTTAGCCATATGAAAAGACCCTGCAAGGCAAGACACATGCAATTAAAAAATATGAAACAGCTGTTTCTCAGTTGGCCCACGCAAGACAGGTTGTATTCAGGTCTTCTTGCCATCCTGATAAGGCACTCAAACATCCTTTGCTGATGAGGCAAGCATCAGTGAACTGTGGGAGAAGAGCCAGTGCCTGGAGCTACCTTGGCCGGATCCTCAGTGCTGCCAAGCTGCCCTCTGCCACCAGCTCTGTCCACTGGTGACTTAGTGACACCAGGCCATCCTTAGATTAACCTCTCTGCTTTCTTTCCTTAGACTTTACACTTCTCATGTAGGTGTTTTCCCTCTTGGATCCTGGCACACCTGATGATCCTGTTCCAATCACCCTCCCTGTGCCTGTAATCTTATCATCCTTACCTCACTGCAGACTTTCTTTCTGCTTGCCCTCACACCCTCTTAGTGCTGTCACTTCTCTGAGACAGGATTGTGCACGTGGATGGGATCAGAGCTGGGTCCTCATCTACTAGGGATCCCATCTCAACAGCAAGCGTTACTGTGAGCCACGGCTCCTCACCCGGAGCAGGCCCCTATCTGCAGAATGCAGCACACTTTTCTTACAAGTGTCCATGGATGCAAATCCAGACGTTTGCTTCCAGAAATCCTATCTGCAATTTTCTTCGCTAGCTCAGGCGAAGTCAAACACTTGGGAGCAACAGGAGAATCTCTTGGTAAGAGAATACAAAGAGATGGAAACCAGGCTAGACTGCACAATGTTCTTACTGAGACACGAGGATGAACCCAATGCTTAAATTCAGTTTTAGGAACTGCAAAATGAATGCCCCAGAAAAAAGGGAAAAGTTTTTTGCATAAAACAATGTTATTATTTACTTTACCTGGCAACCAAGACTGTACTGTTTTAGAAAGTTCAGATCTGTAGGAACAATACACAGTCAAAATGATTAGAGGTAGGAGTGGCTGTAGTTCTTTCTGCTGACTCATTTGACCTTCTCAGCTTCCTGATTTTCTGTCTGTTTTCTTGTATTTTGTGTTCTGTTCTATAACAAGACTCACAAGACACTTAAATAACCCAAGAGGAGAGAAGAAAATCAATCACCTGCTGAAGTTAAGATTTAAGAGCAACAAACCCAACAAGGCATACTGGTGTAAACCTAGAAGTGTGAAGAGAGTTCAGTGAAGCTAAAGTGCTTCCGTGAATAGGAGACAAATTTCTAGAACCTCGGGAGTTTATTTAGGCATCTTATTACCCTTGAAATTAATGGGACATCAGGCCCTGAAAATTTCTCCATCCCATAATCTATACAAGGAAAGCAGGCTGGACATAGACAGCAATCTAAAACTGGTGTCATGTAGAAAATGGGCCCACCATTCAGTATGACCCCAGGTGGCAGCTGCTATTTTTTGGCAAGTGATCGCTGTGCTGTTTAGTATTAACTGGGAAGACTTGCATAAACACAGATCCAAATCCCACACACCGAAACCGTTAGACTGAGTGCATGTGCAGACTGCCTGTGAAATCAGAGGCACAGTTTCCTTTCTCTACCAGCACTGCTGCTCTGAAATGTAGTTAGAAACAGATAGATGCATTCACAAGGCAACTTTCAGGATGATTTCTCCCTCTAAGAAAATGAGCAGGAAGCATCGATAGTTCCCTTTTCACAAAACTTGCAGAGTCTTATGTGGAAGGCACAGCAAAGCCTTCTTGGACAAAACAAACCCAGAAAATTATTTTTCTTGGGCTGAATTGTCTCTTCCACCCCAGTGGAGATGTCTCATATAAAGCACCTTAAATGACACTGAACAGTTGTGTTGAAGTAGCTCAGTTCCACCTGTACCTTTTCTTCACCAATTTTCTGCAGGCAAATGTATTTTTCTGTGATTCAGAGGAAGGCAGCTTCTTTAGTTTGGGCTCAAGCTAGAAATTTCCAAAGTACTAAAACTGTCAGTTGAGAAAAGGAGAACAGGCTCAGGTGAAAAAGTTGTACTAAATTTTGTGACAATGAGAGACAGAGAATATCCTTTTAAGACCTCTTTTTCAAAAACAGAGTGCAGTAGCTAGGCATTAAATAACAGCTCAATAGGTTTTCATCAATGCAGCAAAATAATTATCTGGGAGAAGTTATATAACCTCCAACAAACAAGGTCAGAGATAAAGATATTTTTATATGTGGTCTGTAAGATCCCTCCTGCGTGAAATAACTTCTTGGATACAAAGACCCGATCATCTTTACAGTGCTGGACACAAACGACCTATTATTTTAGCACCAATTAAGATTACTTCATGCAGAGACTAATAGGGTAATATATTGTACAATCCCATTGGTTACTCTACTTATCTGCAATGGTCATATCCATAATTCCATCATGAACAACCAAACTGCACCTTTATTTCAGGAGCCAATTTAAAAGAGTTACTTTTTGTTCTTTAGTTGAAAGAAAATATCCCAATCTGTTCCACTGACTTGTCTTTTCCCTTTTTCCTGGATGTGTAATTACCACCCTTTTAACAGAAGAGGTACCAGGGCACAGTTAATCAAACCCACTGGTTAAGATCTAGTTAGCAGCCAAAGATCCGGATATGAATAAAGGGCTGAACAACATGCAACAGCAGCTATGAGTTTCAATTATTAACCCATGACAGATACTGCATTAAATAAATAGTTATTGTTCTCAGCAACCATAACCAAGTCACCATTACATGGCAATTGTAAACGCACCTTATCTGAGGACTGCTGCTTACCTGGTTCTACATATTACACCTTCAGGGTGGATATGGGAACAATTCCGGCACAACTTTCTATTTCTTTGGAGTGTCTCCACTTTATTTTCCTCTTGCTGAGATTCTGCAGTTTCTGACACTAGGCAATGGACTTCCCAGGTGAAGTATCGCCTTTCTTAAAACCAGCTGGACAGCTGCAATCAGGTTCAGTGTGGTCAGGATTTATTCTGCGGAGCTTGGGACTTCCCATTCAAGTCTCTGCAGAGCAATAGGCACTGTTGCATATCCCAGAGCTGAAGGACCTAGAACAAGGGGTTTTTTCAGCCTTTCAGAAGGCCTTTGCCAGGTTTGCGGCATCTCTGCAGGCTGCACGGGTAATCCCAGTTTAAGCCTAGGGCTGTGACCTGACAGAAAGAAATGTTGGGCTAACATGTTTCAGCTGCTGTCCTGAGAGTCGTTTCCTACCACCTCCCTCCCAGCCCTGAGGTCCTGACAAACTGGAGCTGCCCCTTGGGCTGACAGTTTGGCCACGCTGATAAAGGGTAACATATGAAAAATTCCCAAATAACAGAAAGATTAGAGGTCCCCCCACCTTTCACATTTGTGTGTTTACTTGAAGCATAAGGCCACAGGATTCAAGCTCGAGAGCAACTACAATGGAATTTTTAGCCTATATCTGTGATCCATTTTCTATGCCAGCCATACCAAAACCAAATCCCACCTCAGTTTGTCAGCAGCTATCCCAAAGTCTGGGACCCCAGATATGACCATCAATTTTTAAATCGTGCTTCTGGTTTCCTTGAATATTTTGACATTTCTCTTGTGATGATATTTTCAAGACCAAATACAAGTTCCCTGGTCAACTTTGTATCAGATCCAGTAAGTTGTTACAAACTTCTATGTTCTCCCACTTGAATGCTTTTATTGAATCACATGGGCTCTGGTATTACAGCTTTTCTAGCCCTATATACTGTTAATTTCCAAGAAATCTCTCAGGGAAACACTATACTGTGATAGTTTCTAAAGCTAAAATAGTTTTGGAGTGTCTTTGGTCACTTTGGCTGAACTAATTTATTTTATTATTATTTATCATCTGTATTCACTAGTGGTCACTGCCATGTGGAAAGGATCTGCTTCTGTCCACACCTTCCTGCACATCAAGCGCAACAAATGGTAAGTTATCCCTTGTCCATGATACGTGTTTTGTTGCTGGTTTTGAGGGGGCAAGGAGAGTGGGGCCTGGGGGCTAAGATCGTCTGTAACCATGCTCATCTTTCTTTTTAACTCCACTCACAGGTCACTGGCCATTTCCAGAATGCCAGTAGTCATTGCGTGGTGCTCTTCCAAGTCTGATGCCTCTGCTCTCAATTCCTCTCTGGACTAGCCATCCCATGAGGTGGGAACCCCATGACACAGAGCATGCTGCTTCTCATCTGTCCTGGTGTGCCTGATCCCGCCCTGCGTAGTCCAGCAGCCCACTGGCTTTTGACCTGCCTTTGCTCTGCTGCACCATGTCATGCAGAACACCACAAGGTGGGATCTCTGCTGACACCAAAAAACAATACTGCTGATGGCAAACGTGCACCAGCTTATGGGCTAGACCAGTTGTGTTTCTCCAATCCAGGCTGTAATGCCTTTTGAACAGAAGCAAGTGGCCCACACATTGTACCTGGAAAGCAGAGGGTATTGCCTGGGGCTTTTCATTCCCCTAAAGCAAAAAGTGTATATAATAGAGATTGTAGGTTTTTGAGCTGCCACAGTGTGTTAGAATGCAACACTTGTATGCAGTAGAGTAAATAATAATTATGTAATAAGGCAAGATGAAGAATAGCTTTAAAAACGTGCAAATATGTACCCATGGCAGTGAAAAGGAAACTATTAAGATAGCTCCTGAAAATAAACACTTTGAAGGTACTTGGAGTTGGGAGAAATTATATGAAAGTTTGTAACAAGTAAGTGTGCAAGGACCATTTGACTTTAAAGCATTGTGAGAACAAACTCACCCATTTTGTGCTCAAGTGAGTTTATAATGAGACATTGCAATCTGCTTTATATGGCCTCATGTTTCTAAATATCACATCCGACAGCAACCAGATGAGGGTAAATACAATTAAAACAGTGTGTATATATACTATATACATATAATAAATTTATATAAAATAGTATATATTATATAAACTTATATAAAGTAGTATATATACACACTATTTATGCTTTTATATACAGATATAGTGTGTATATATACTGTTATATATTCTACTTATATATTATATGTACACTATAGTATACAGTATATGTATACTATATGTAAACTAAATATAAACCAATATATATAGTTGATACTCGGTATATATGTATACTATATGTACACTAATTAAACACTATATAGTATATATATAGTATATAGTGTATATATGTATACATTTATACTATGTAGTTATATATCTCTCACACCTCTGACTCAAAAACCTAATTCAGGATTCATATCTTACTACCTTAGAAATATTGAAGTAAAAACACAAAGAGTAACCTGTGGTTTTGTGACCAATCACAGCGAAAGAGCAGAGAGAAAAGAGAAAATCTCTCCTCTTTGTACGACGTCTCCATTAAATAAATGAAGCATGAGATGCAACATCAGAAGCTGCTCATCACAAAGGCAGCAATCTAGTGAAGATTGTTCCACTTCACCAGATCTTCCCTAAACTGCTCTAGCAGTGTCTCAGTAATAGCGTCACAGCTAATCAGTGCAAAGTGACACACAGAGGTACTACCCTTAAAAAACTATCGCTGCCATGTTCAGCAGCTGTTGAAAAGCACAGAAAAGAAGAGAAGGGTAAGAAAGCCAAAATTTGCGTTCACCAAGCAGAGCCCACTGGCCCTTGTCCAGCATGTCTGCAGTTATGATCTGTGAAACCCTGCCCTGCATCAGGGTGCAAAGTCCATTGTCTGAGCAGAAGGTGAAACCCAGCACATGGTGGGGTCAAGCTGGAGTGCAGCGCTTGGAAAGCCCTCTTGCCCAAGAGCAGCATGGCACTGTTCTCTCCTGGAGAAACACACCGAGTTTCAGACTTTGGCAGCATTGACATCTGCACTACTTCTACACACTGTGGGCCAAACACTGCTGCTCATTTCATCTGCCTGAACCCTCTTGCTCATTCCTTCACTATCTTTAACTTTCTGGCTGGAGCAGATGGAATTGATTTCAACCCACAAAGCTCTAAATAAAATTTGGACTTTGATGACTTTCCAGTTGCTCCTCCCTTTAGTACTGCAGCTTTCCTGGATACAGAAGACAGGCAAGTGCACCTTCTCAGAAGTTGTTCTACATTGTAATCTTGCATGTGAACTTCATTCCCTGTATATTCCTTAAGCAAGCTAGATTTGTTGACGGACTCAGTGTAACTGGTAACAAGCACAGGTCCTAGGTCCAATTGAAGAGAATGTGACTAACCTTTGGCAAAGAGCCAGGAATGCCACTTCCCAGATGCTGCTTATGATTCATCATAGTGGCTTAATACATTAAGCTGAGGACTGATTTGTGAAACTGCAGTCGCCAAGTAGTAACTTGGAGAAACAGACTCTACATGTTGTAGACGTGTATTTCATTGGCATTTCCTGAACACTGTCTAATATTTCCTTCTTAAAACATGTGCAAAGAAAAAGGATTCTTTTTTTTATGGCCATAAAACATGGAAGCATTTATGTTGAGGACAGGACTAAAGAACATACTTAAATCCCATCACTTCGATGCTATTCTGTATAAGGATGCACAAGCTTTAGCTAAGCCACAGGCCAGTTCCTCCCTATTTGCATGCAGCCTCTTAAATGCATACACATTCATTATGTCCTTTGTCTGAAACAGGTTAGACCTGGACCTCAAGTGACCCCCTATCTCTCTTTATCAAGGCACAGCTATCATAATAACAAATCTGTTGGTTAAAGCAGTTTCTAAAAATTATCAACAACCTTGATTGCTAACAACAACTACCTTGTATTGTCAAAACTTTATTTCAGGTGTATGTATTTTTGTCTGGATTTCCCTGCATTAGCACTTCAGTCTGGATCAGAAGTTTACTCCTAAAGCATGTCTTTGACCATTCTAATTTACCTCATGTAGTGGATCACCCAAACTGGACACCTTTTGGAGGAGACTAAAGCTGAAGCTGTGCCACAAGAGCAGTCAGCTGAAGGAGCCACATGAGAATTAGTCCAGAATAACTACACTGAAAAATAAGTAAGATGGATGTCAGGTCTTCAGAAACAACAGTTCCACTCTACAAATTAATTTCTTTGGAAATATGTACCTTGTAAATGCAGTTTTCTGTTTGCCTGCATCTCCTGTTGGAGTGCCTCCCCAAATCTCCTGGAATAATCAAGTCATAACTGAACAGCGTTGTGGCAGGTAGAACCCAGCAAAGTCAAGCCATTAGAATAACCTGAACGGGCAGCTGTGCCTATGTTTAACTGTATGACTTCCTCAGGATGATACCTGAAGCCTCTATCAAAACTGAAATAAACTCCTGAATTCTATCACATAGTCTGTAACAGCAGACAGTCCTTAACACATGGTAAGACTTTTCTGGCAATTTACATCCTATTTGTCCCAGATAAATAAAAGTATTTAGTAAGGATTTTCTTTGTATTCTGTTGGAGTATTTGAACAAGTTTCTTCATAAAGTTCATGAATTTACACCTTTAATGGATGGAATTGTGTAGCTGAAATCACATCACAACGACATTTTGGCTTAAAAACATACGTTTGGATGCAAAATGTGCATTTGCCCCGGCCCCTTGAAAGCCAGGGGGCCCTGGTGCCACCCACTGAACTAACCATCCCTTAAAGCATTTGGACCGTTTGCCAATTATTTGTCCATAACAGTAGTTCCATAGGATGTTTGCAGCATGACTGCTGGAAATTTTCATTGAGCAGATGGTAAGGGGTGTGTTACTTTTAGTTGATTTGGCTACAAGGTAAATTTATGCTTTACAAATCTGGTTCAGATCTGCCCTGCTTGATTTAATCACTAATGCAGAGACAGCTGCTTATTATAATTTCCTTAACTCCAGTTACAGGTTTTATCTGCTAAAGTAGTAATTATAGGTCTTTGGAAAAAGCAAGGAGGGAAACAATAATTATACAGATGGAGAGGGAAGAGTTTCCACCTGAAATTCAGATTTATTTTCCCACATCACCTAGCTTAGGAGCCTATCAATAAAGCATACAATACATATACTACTTCTCCCTAGAACTGAGCTTAGCTTTAAACATTAGCCATCTTTCAGACTGTCTGCTGGTTGCTTTCAGCTCACCTCATCTCTCATCTGAATGCCACAGCATAGCCTGAAGACAGTTACTTGGGGTAACTGCACTTTGCAAAAGGCACACCCCTCCTTTTGTTTTATTTTGGTGGTGTCCCTGCTTAATCTTAACTGGGCTTTAGGGATCAAAATGCACAAATTTGAATCTCTGGTCTGCCTATAAGATGTGTGGAAGACAAAGTCTGCTGTTTAAGGAAAACAGAAAGGAGATTGCTTAGCAGATCTCCCCAGTGATTCTGAAGTGACAGAGCACAATTTTCCCAATTTACCTGTTGTCAGCAGAAATACCTAGGCAGGAGATTTCTCAACCTCTCTGAGCCACGCCTTATTCAGGTGCACTGTAAGCACTAGAAGAGTGATTACAGAGCACCAGAAAGAAAATGCCAAACCTTCCTGTACCTCTTTCCTGAGACAGGATAGCATAGCACGTGGCTCCTGAAGATTTTGGTCAGATACCTTTGCTCATCCTCACTTTCTGGGTTGTCAGCAACCACACATACCACCACTTATGCAGTGTTTTACCATCTGTCTTTCATACACATTCACCCTGCTGTTTTGGGAACCACATGGGTTGTTGACAAGGATTCTGTCTTTTCCAGCTTCCATTTCCCTCCTGCCAAGTACATTTTCCTAACTAAATAATGCTGGGCAGTGTACACAAGCAAACAATTACCCATACAAATTTGGCGCAAGCAAGTTTATGACCACATCCACAGTGGAGAGGAAGTCAGGTTAAATCATGACTACCAAAATGTGTGAAGTGTGGGTTCAACAATTGTTTTTGGTCAACAAACCACACAATTTTATTGTGTGGTTGGCTTTCCTAGGCCAGGGCTTGAGCCTAGCTCAAGCTTTAATAAAAGCACAGCTTTTGTGACAAAATGGAGGGCCATCTCCCTGTTTCTGACACTTCTTCCCGGCTCTGATCCTTCCTCACAGGTGAAGACTGCATTACCCATCATTTTGAGACTTCACTTCATTGAAGACACAGCCTCAAAGACAGCCTTAGCTGTCTTTGGGGATGAAATACAATTAACAAGGAGAATGTGTGACTTCCCAAAGACTCAGCAACAAATAGGTTAAGGGAAAGAAGTCTGGCCCTCCAGCTCTTGAGGTTGTTTTGTATTCTGTTGCTTCTGATGCTTGCGCCTGTATCGTTCTCACCTGGCCTTACCACTTCACCCAGCAGCTGACTATTGCAACCCACTTGACTAAACTTTCAGCTACAGCAGTGTTCCTGGGATTTTGATTAATAGTTAATTCCTGTGGCAAAAAGTAAATCAAGGAAAAATTTCCCCATAGCAATTTAAGAAGCAGTCCTGCATGTAAGTAAAGTCATACCTAATGCTAATGCAACAGCATTTGAAACCAAAGGGGGAACCAAATGCCTCGGGTCATTTTATCATCAGAGGTACACAGGTGTAAATGTGAAAGGCCTCTGATGTAGATTAATAGGCATCACAGGTATGTAAATGAGCTCTGAGTTTGGCACACTATAAAACTTACTTGTTCTTAGAACTTAAAATATCCTAAAATGTGACTTTACAACACAGAAAAAACTGTTCTTACTTCCCTACAAAAACTCCATGTCCTTTTAAAACAAAGTTAATTAGAAGAGAAACCTTGTAACTACTTTCAAATTAATATTAAAGATCAGAGGTTACTTACTTGGAAAAATTCTTGCTTCAAGTTTCACTACAGGTAAGAATTACTGTCAGAAATCCAAAAAAAAAAAAAGAACTAAAGCACCAGACTGTCTTCTCATTTTTCCTAGGCTGCTCTGGTGCAATCCTACAACTCTCAGGAGTGGTAGTCTTGGTTTATCTAGGCACATGTGTCTTTACTTGCTTCTTCTCTTGCAGTAACTGCAGGTCCATCACAAAGAATTGCATCCAACAGCACATACTTTTAAAAACAACTGTCTAGAATTTTATGTGGGCAACTCAGCTAAATTTTACCATCTGTAATAAGCTAAATGCATTCTGTCTTTTGCCCGAGTGTATGTGTTGTATCCCTTTGCCTTTACTTAAGAATCTTCCCAGCTCAGGCCACATATGGTCTTCTGGGCACAACCTCACTGCTCCTTTAAACTTACATGAAAAATACTCTCGGTGCATTGACAGCGGGTCCCCAAAACAAGAACTCTTCCCCTAAAAAAGCTGTTGAATTACACAACTCTTAGTCTGCTAGGCACCATCCCCCCACCCCACAAAGAAAAAACAGAACACTGAACAGCCAAGATGCTGCAGAAAGTTTTCCATGATTCTAACATACTCTACCTAAAAGTTGTTTGTACACACACACACACGGGTTTTACATCTCTCTTGGCCTTTTCACTTTTCAGCTGCAAGTTAATGGGTGTGAGAACAATGTCAATATGTGCCACTTTGAGAACAATCTTTTATGTAACCCAGATTAAAATTTAACTGGCCTGTTTCACTATTCAGTATGTGCAGCCTTTTAAACAGGATCTGATAAAGATCAGTTTTGCTGGAACTTGTTTTCAAAGCACTTACAAAAAAAGCTTCCCTGCCACTGGCACTTGGAGCAAAACAAATCACAGAACAAACTCTGTAAAATCTGCTGCATTTGAGAATGAAGTGTAGTAATAGTCTGGACATGCTTAGCATAGCTTTATACGTGCAATAAATAAATAAGACCAAAAAGAGGCTGGAAGGATTTGTGGTACAATGTCAGTCACTAATCTTGCTTTAGCTGCACTGTAATGCTAGTTCACCTTCCAGTCCTGCAGCTAACCACTTCGCTGGCCTGACAACTGCAAATACCTGTCCACTAGTAAAGGATGCCTGAAGCAGGCTGGCAGTGTGATTGACAAACCTTACTCAGCTCTGTGTTCGCATAATTGACTCTTACCATCAAGAAAGTTCAGCTCTCCAAGCTGCAGCTGAGGGACCAGTGTGGGAGGGAAAAGGAGAGCTGCAAAATCTTAATTTAAATTGTGGAGAAACAGATGATCGACCTTCAGTGCTGCTAAATCTCTTATCTTGTTTAAACACATGCCTCTCACATACTGACAGGAAAAGGTGAATTTCTATAGAAAGCTGGTAGGTAATGATATTCTGGATGTACTGTATGTGTAAGCAAGCCGCAAAAACAGCACATGCATCTCTTGATAACAGGCTGTCATTTCTGCAAGAGACAGCTTACTGGCTGAAGGAGTTCACACATGCATCAGCCCAGTCTGCCGCGAGTTCCTGCGAGCTTCTATCAGTGACAGCCAAGACTGCAGTCCTTGAAGTCCCTGTACCTAAGATGAAGCATGCCTATAACAAATAAGCTGCGGTAGAGTTGCATATTTTGATATCAGTCTGTTTAACATACTTTAAGAGCCACAAGAGCCAGATGCCCTAGGCTGATTATGAATCTGCCCTTCAAGACAAGCATTTAGGAGACATTACTCTAGGAGTTCAAGACCTTCAAACTTCAAATTTTAGATCCTTACCAAAACCTCTTGAGACGCTATCAAAGTAGGATGTGGCATTTGGGTATACAAACCCTGTTAATAAATGATAGAAGAATTTGTGATCACCTACACAGCATGGTAGGTGAAACCAAAGTCAGGAATGCAGTTTTCAGAGGAGATTACCAAGTTTCTTACTTTGAACGGCACCATGCATACCTGTGCATATTCCTCAGGACTGCCAGAAAAACTGTTTATGGATGTGCAGATCAAAAGTACTTACGTGCTTTAAGTATATGGTTTGCAAGAGGAATGCAAAACCTATGAAAATGCACAGCACAAGCAGGCAGTAACCCATGCCTTTCTCTTATGACCTTTTTGTGTGCCCTAACCCCTTGAAAGGCTTCTTGAAAGGCTATCAGTAAGAAGCAGAAGTTGCACCTTTACTGCTTTTCGTAGCCACGTTTAAAAAAGTCCGTTCTTGGCTTCTCACAGAGATGGTCAGTAATGACTTCTTCATTACATTAAATTATGTTTGCAAAGCTAAAAATGTCAAATAATTTTGCAAGGGATAGAGTAAACTTCCAGAAAGTGACAGGCACAGATGACATTTTACCCTCTCTGCAAATGAGTTCTGTTGAGGATATGTTTTTGGAGGCATAACTTTGGAAAGCATATATCCTTATAGATATTTTTGGAGGCATATTTTTACTTCGATTTTAAAGTGTTAATTTTGTGATGGCCAATATGCAACGTTTTGGATTTAATAAACATTTTGTTGATGCTTGTGGCCTTCAATAAAGATCAAAAGTATTAAAAAGAGGGCTGGAGTAGGGTAACTGTTCATGCTACTTCTATGGTTTTTTTGCTTGGGAATACATCATTGTAAACATTTTAAATACAGCAGAAGTTAAAATAACTTTCTCCGGATTGAACAATTTCCATTAGGCTGCTGATCAGAGCTGAACACCAACCACAGACTCCAGTGGCTGTTAATTTTGGAGTGCTCGAGTTCATGTGTATCTTTGCATCCCACGCTGTTTGATACTTACCTTGATTCTCTAGTGCTATCTAGTGGCTAGTACCGAAAATAATTAATGCATAGAAATGCAACTACACAGAAGTTAGCATCTATGGACAAATCTAGGTCCCTCTTCCATGGCTAGTCTGACTTCAAGGTGTATGTGTGGGACTGGGTACTACAAACAAAGAGCCTCTCCCACAAAGCTTCAGCACCCCCAAGCTCCTAGGCTAAAAGCCCAAGCTGAAACCATCAGCTGACTGCATAAACGCTGTTTTCTGTCTTGAAATACCAAAGAAACACTCATATAGGCAGTGTTATCTTCATTGCTGGTGGCCACCTCCAGGCCTTTTTGTGCCTAAATGGGTGAGCTCTACCCCTCTCCTGTTCCCACTCACTTTTTGGACTGGAAGTTAGGACTAGGGCAGTTCCAGCCACCTTTCACTATAGAGAAAAGCAAACAGGCTGCCAGCCATCAGCAAATACCTTTGTCTCCCTGCTGCTTGTTGCCCGAGATTTTTTCTTGATTCATCTTCTCCTTGATATTGAGAAGGAAACCAATCTAATTCAGGATTGCCATTTTTGGGCTTGATCAAAGAGGTTTGCTAGCTTGGCCAACAAATTTAAGGTTTAAGCTCAAGTCTGAGTGTCAATAATATATACAAGTATATGAGTTCAAACTACCAACTGAGTAAAATTGAGTACAGTTCCTATATATAAAAGGAACAGTCCTATAAATGTGAGATCTTTGACATGGGCCTAAATAAAAAGCTTTTAGCAGTGAGGAAGTCTGGGGTGTATTTGTTCTTCATGAGGTGCTCTTAGCATGACAAACACTACATCAGTATCCCAGACCCACACATTTCTCAACTTCAAATAGGATTTCATTGCCCTGAACGCGCAAACTGGAATGTACTCAATTCTTAAACATACCAGGCTAATAAAAAAGACGTACACTCAGATTAGAAAAAGGTTCATTGGGTATCATGATAATCACAGTCTAATGGAGAAGAAACAGATAATCCCTCTGCTGCAGTTTTTCCTGACATTAAAATACATCAAATATTTACTCCCTTTTTTAAAATCCTTTGAGACCTATGGACAAAAGAGGGTTAGAGTGCCTATTATAATTTCTTCCATGAAAAAAAATCATGCCTGGAAGGAAATATCTGCCAGCTAATAATTAGCACTTACACGGTACTATTCCCCCAACTACACATATATATGCATATATACATGCACACACACGCACACACACACAAATACATAAAGCCTTTGACATCCTCCCCTCACACAAAACACCACCACCCCACCCCACCCCCCCCCCCCCCAACACACACACAAATCAAAAGAAACGGGAGTGGGGGAAGTGCAGAAAGGAATGGTTTGGCTGCTGGCAAAATACACAGCTTTGAAGAGCCTCTGACTTCTTAGGGTGGAAAGAAGAGGATGCCACATGATAGCAAACAGTAAACAGTTAATGAGTTATTTCTACTAAACAGTAATATTGCATAAAACTGCACTTAAAGACAAAGGTCCAGTTATATTTTTTCTTCCAGCTCTAGTGACCCCAACAGGAAAAGTAAAGGCCTTTTTCCAGAGGGCAAGAGACTACATACACAGAATTCTGACGGTCAGCTGCCGTTTGTCACGAACAAAAGCCAAGGTGTTCCTAGGGAGACAAAGCACAGATTGAAAAGAGAGCGTGCTTAGTCTTAATAGGAAGTTTAGCTCAGTCCAGGAGGTTCACACCTTGTCTGCAGCAATTCACTTCCCTGGCCAGGACAGATTTATATTTACTTCAGAGGCTTTGTTAGCCATGCAATTTAACACAACGGTAATCTCTTTTTTCGCTCAGTGCTGTGAAAGGGGCTGTAAAAACTTCAGCAGGGAACTGTGTCCACAAACATTTTTGTGAAGTAATTAACAGACATATGTAGTTAGAACAAACTCTGACTCAACATTAACAGTAAATTTGAGTGGATTACTTCTCCTTACGTATATGTTTAAAAAGGGAAGTATATGACAGAACTGGAGATAAAGGTAGAACAAATGCAGGTCCTCTGTATAATCTTTACATTAAAGCTAAGACATTCAAGGCTAGGTCTTAAAAAAAAAACAAACAACCCAACCAACCAACCAAAAAACCCCTGACTTCTAGGACTGCAAGTGAAGTTTGTCAGGTCTGTGGTACACACCTGCATGCCAACCGAGGAGAGCCGTGTACGCATCAATTTCATCAAGGAGTGCCCTGGAGCCTACGAGGCCCAGGCGTGGGTTTCTAACCACCACATCTCTCAGACAGCAAGTCCGTCAGGAACAGCATTGGAGCTTTTGTCCACTTGTGACCTAAAACTCAGAATTTCTCATACAGACAGAAACCTACAGTTATTCTTCCAAAATGCTGCTGGACCTTATTTTCCATTGAAGCATGACTTGCAAGGGAAATGGTGGAGCCTAAGCCTTCTCTTTACAGGAACTTTTCCAGGACATGGGAATTCAAGCAGTGAACCATCTAAGTGCATGCAAAAAGAAGAAGCTGCAGATGCAGCTGGTATTATCCAGTGTTTAAGATTACCATGAAACAACACCAATTTACTACATTAAATGCGTCACTTGTCCTATTTAAATCCCCAGCTACCAGAAATTAAGTCTCCAGCCTGGACACTAGGTTTTGAGTTGCTTGGATTCCCCAAGAGAATTCTGACATTAGGAGTGACATTTTCTTTCACTACCTGTATTTGTATATATTCATCAAAACCAATAAAAATTACGTAGCTGAAACAATGACTGAGTCATTTTTTTCATTCCAAGAATATCAGAAGAATAACACCTTACTAGCTCTTTACAGGCACTTTACACTTGTGAAAAAGTGTAAAATCTGGGAAAAAGAGTTGGTGTGGACTTACTAATAAAGCATGACAAAAATATGAACACTATCACCTCTAACCATCTTCTGGTCTTGGTGGCAGTAACAAAGGTTAATGATTTCCCCATATGACAATCTTTATTATCATCTGTTCTCAGTGGTTCCTGTCACAAACAGGACTTTGCAGTGAGCATTTGCTGCTTCAACCATTAGGATTATATTGGTATTTATATAACTCAGCTGTAACACTGACCTTTCTCTTCCCATCGGACATATTCACATTTAACACTGAGTAATGAATAAATTTTTTCAAGCCAAAACAAAATGTGCATGTCTTTGACAGTTTCAGTCAAAGATTCTTCCAAAACAGAGAATAACTCATTTCATATTAACTACCCAAGGTACTGCTCCCATTGCTTTTTGTAAAATCCCCAATAATGTGAAAGTCTGAAGTGTTGGCTGTGGTTGTTATGGCGTCCCTGTAATGAGAAGGTACTTGAAAGTTACAGCCTGCAAAGGCCTTTAATGTGCCTCAGCCCAAGAGCTTGTGTGAGGTGCCCAACAAGAAACTGAGGGTCCCTTATCTCTGTCTTGTGTGCAGTAATGGAAACCTGATAAACCATCCTGAAAATGTACCCTGAGGTCTCAGTCCTCCCAGTCCTCATATCGTGCACTCTTCTGTGGCTATGAACAGTGAGGAGCATAAACAAGTGACACTCTGTTGTTGACCAGTGCCGAAAGTCTCAAAAAGGTATCCCACATCCCATAGAAATACTAATGAAGAACATTCACTCCCTTTTAGCTATAATGCCTACCGTGCTCAATCAAAGTGTACTCTTAACTAAACTGACTTACACTTAACAAAGTGTAATCTTAACTAATAAACTGCCAAAGGCTGAAATACCAGAAAATATTAATGAGTGCTGACAACTTTGAAGCCTCCCATCTTAGACAAAAACCTTTCATTTGCCTATCTATGGGTAAACTGGACATCTACCTGCAAGCACTTAAAATATCCAGTGTAGCACTCTCAGCTAAGAACACAGATAAGATTTATTGTACGTGATTGAAACACTCCTTTTATGTAATAAAAAAAAAAGTTATGTATTTAAACTACCTATATGAAGATCAAAAAAATGGGCTTATCAGAAAGTAGTTTGATGAGAAAGACTAAGCAAAAGCCTGCTTGGTTCACTTTCTAAAAACAATTTGCTGCAGCAACTTAACAAAAAATCTAGAGTTAAAAATTAACAATCCAGTTTGGATAATTCTGTTGTCTTCAACTGAGATGTACGCAGTTTTCAGTATTAGTAGTTTATCAGAAACTATTTTCCTCTTCTTTCTACTGAAGTAAGAGAAGCGACACCTGTTTTTTCTGCCCGTTTCACATGACCACTTTCACTGGGAGTAGAAAGTTCAACAATATTGTGGAAGATTTTACCACAGAAGAATGAAAACATATGGCAAAAAGTTAGGAATCATCTTCCATTAGTAGGTATACTGTTCTAAAGTGTTTGAAATGGATCAGTCTAACATTGACACTGTTAGCGTTTTCCTGAATATCAATGGCACAACTTCACAAGCTAACACATAACCCTCCAACAGTGGCTGTGAACCAAAATGCATTAAATCAAGATCTACACAGCTGTTGAGGAAGGTGCACAATCTCCAGTTCACAAATAAATAAAAACAGATTGTATATACACTGCAGGTATTGAATGTGCTAAGGACAACAGTGTTCACAGTTTTAATAGCATTTGTAAAGGAAGTGAAAATTTTTCTCTCTTCTTAGTAGTATCAAGTGGTGCCTAAGACAGAAGAGCTCCCTACACATTAATATTTTAGGTGCTTCAAAGAATTTGTTTTTAAAATGCAAGAAAAAGCTGTCCCTCCACATTACTTGCAAGTCTCTATCAGTAAAACAAAACAACTTTTTGCCACTTAAGAACAAAGACTACAAATTTTTTTCTTATTTTAGGTTTGGGGGTTTTTTTAGACAAGTCCATGTCCAGTTCTAGAGAATATACAGCTTCTTTTTTCTTTTAAAAAGAGGCTGGATAGGGTGAAGGGAAAGGGATCCTCAATGGTTACTAAAGTCCACCCACTCTCCAAAGTGAGAATTACCAATACCATTGCTTCCATAAAGCTAACCCGTAAATAAAATCACAGAATGATAGGGGTTGTAAGGGACCTCTGGAGATCATCTAGTCCAACCCCACTGCCAGAGCAGGTTCACCTAGAGCAGGTTGCACAGGAATGTGTCCAGGTGAGTTTTGAATATCTGCAGAGAAGGAGACTCCACAACCTCTCTGAGCAGCCTGTTCCAGTGCTCTGCCACCCTCAAAGGAAAGAAGAATTTCCTCCTCATGTTTAGATGGAACTTCCTATGATCAAGTATGTGCCCATTACCTCTCATCCTGTCACTGGGCACCACCGAAAAAAGACTGGCCCCATCCTCCTGGCACCCACCCCTTAAGTATTGAGAAGCATTAACAAGATCCCCCCTCAGTCTTCTCTTCTCCAGACTAAAAAGACCCAAGTCCCTCAGCCTTTCTTCATAAGAAAGATGTTCCAGTCTTCTAATCATCTTGGTAGCCCTTTGCTGTACCCTCTGCAGCAGTTCCCTGTCCTTCTTGAACCAGGGATCCCAGAACTGGTCACAGCACTCCAGATGTGGCCTCACCAGGGCAGAGTAGAGGGGGAAGACAACCTCCCTCGACCTGCTTGCCACACTCTTCTTGATGCACCCCAGGATGCCATTGGCCTTCTTGGCCACAAGGGCACATTGCTGGCTCATGGTCACCCTGTTGTCCCCCAGGACTCCCAGGTCCCTTTCCACAGAGCTGCTCTCCAGCAGGTCAGCCCCTAACCTGTACTGATGAATGGGGTTATTCCACCCCAGGTGCAGTACCCTACACTTGTCTTTGTTGAATTTCACAAGGTTCCTCTCTACCCAATTCTCCAGCCTGTCCAGGTCACACTGAATGGCAGCGCAACCTCTGGTGTGTCCGTCACTCCTCCCAGTTTTGTGTCATCAGCAAACTTGCTGAGGACACACTCTATCCCTTCATCCAGGTCATTGATGAATACATTGAACAGGACTGGACCCAGTACTGTCCCCTGGGGAACACCACTTGTTACAGACCTCCAGCTAAACTCTGTGCCACTAATCACAACCCTCTGAGCTCTATCTATCAGCCAGTTTTCAACCCACCCCACTGTCTATTCATCTAATCCACACTTTCTAACCTTGCCTATGAGGATGATGTGGGAGATGGTGTCAAAAGCCTTGCTGAAGTGAAGGTAGACAACATCCACTGCCCTCCCCTCATCTATCCATCCAGTCATGCCATCGTAGAAGGCTGTCAGATTGGTCAGACATGACTTCCCCTTGGTGAATCCATGTTGACTACTTCTCATAACCTTCTCTTCCTCCAGATGCTTTGAGATGACACCCAGAATGAGCTGTTCCATCATCTTTGCAGGGATGGAAGTGAGGCTGACTGGCCTGTAGTTTCCTGGGTCTTCCTTCTTTCCCTTTTTGAAGACTGGAGTGACAGTGGTTTTCCTCCAGCCCTCAGGCACTTTGCCTGTTCTCCAGGACCTTTCAAAGATGGTGGAGAGTGGCCCAGCAATGACTTCTGCCAGCTCCCTCAGCACTCACGGGTGCATCCCATCAGGACCCATGGACTTGTGGATGTCCAGTTTACTTAATTGGTCTCTAAATTGATCCTCCTCTACCAAGGGAAAGTCTTCCTTCTTCCAGTCTTTCTCTGTTACCTCCAAAGTCTGGGACTCCTGAGGGCTGGCCGGAGCAGGAAAGACTGAAGCAAAGAAGGTTTTCAGTAACTCCTCCTTCTCCACATCATCTGTCACCATGGCACCTGTCTCATTCAACAGTGCGCCCACATTTTCTCTAGTTTTTCTTTCGCCTCTAATGTACTTGAAAAAACCCTTCCTGTTGACCTTGACATCCCTTGCCAGGTTTAATTCCAAGGAGGCCTTGGCTTTCTTCATTTCATCCCTGCATTCTTGGACAGCATTCATGTAATCTTCCCAAGTGGTCAGTCCCTTCTTCCACATACTGTAAACTTCCTTCTTCCATCTGAGCTTTTTCAGAAGCTCCTTGCTCACCCATGCAGGTCTCATGCTTCCCTTGCCTGATTTCTTGCTCTTAGGGATACACCGACCCTGAGCTTGGAGGAAGTGGGACTGGAATATCACCCAGCTCTCTTGAGCCCCCCTATCCTCTAGAGCCCTAACCCATGGGATTTCTCAAAGCAGTTCCTTGAGGAGATCAAAGTTAGCCCTCTTAAAGTCCAAGGTTGCAATCCTACTTGTCATTTTGTGCATACTGCGCATGATCCTAAACTCTACCTTCTCATGATCGTTACAGCCAAGGCTGCCCCCAACCTTAATGTCCTCTACCAGTCCCTCTTTGTTTGTCAGTACTAGGTCCAGTAGTACACCTCTCCTTGTTGGCTGCTCCACCACCTGAGTCAAAAAGTTATCATCAATACACTGGAGGAACCTCCTGGACTGTGCGTGCCTGGCTGTGTAGCCTTTCCAGCAGATATCAGGGTGATTGAAGTCCCCCATGAGAACCAAGGCCTGTTCAAGTGCCCCCATGAGAACCAAAATCCAGCAGAGGAATGAACAGGAAAGCAGCCATGCCAATGATACCTGCTCATTGCCAAGGAATGAAATATGTGCATTCCCATGTGTCAGCTGTCCTATGTCCAGACCTATGCTTACAAAAAGTGACAGTCTCTTTCATTAATACCACTCTAAGATTACTACCATTGAATAGGTGAGAGGTAAGCAGAATTAAAAGAAAGGACTGGGTATCTGAACAAACAATGGACTGGAGCCTTTAAGATGCCAGGACCTTCAGCTCCAACCCTGTCAAGTCCCATAATTAACACAGTCACATGGAAAAAAAGTAACCAAAACCGGAAAACTTGGTAGAACTGGGGCCATAGTTCCTAGCACCTTACAGGACTAATCCCTGTGATATGAAAGTTGTGTTGAATACCAAATGATAAAGAAAACCAAACATTCCTAAACCTGCACAGTTTATTACACCTCATGGCCCAGTGCATGGCACCCACTAAGCAGTGGTCATGCAACAGCTTTCTTGGCGTGGGGCTGGGGGGAGAGCCTGTGCTCTGAAGCAACAGTGTGGGTCACAGCTAAAAGCAGAGTCCCAGGCTCCATGGCTCACTGTTTTGATCCCTCATGGCAAGTCCTGTGCCTGAAGGAATGCTTTTTAATCTGATTGAACAATGATTAATTCTGTCTGTTTTAAAAAAGCAAGGCAGCTTCATAATAATTCTTAGATAATGTTGGTATCTGGTGTCATGGATTTTCTGAGTTTGCAAGTGAAGATAAAATCTTAAAATCCAAATAAAGCAATTTTCAGCAGATGCTTTAAGGTTCACATAAAGAGTAATGCCATTTTTCTTATTAATTTAAATTCTTTTTAATTAATCCTTCACAACAGAATGGACAATGCAAGCATGCCACTGTAAAGCAACCAGAAACACACCTGCAACTTTATTTCTTCATCATGACAGTTTGGAATTTATTCACTTAAATCCTCTATTTAGACACAGCAGTAGTAACAAAATATCTGTATGCTACTTCCGTTACAAATATAGATACTATTTAAAGTGACTTTACATACTTTAATACAGGCATTTCTCACTCTAACCAAGGAATAAGTATAGAAGAGCAATTCAATAACAACAGCATCCTGTAACAGCACCATCTGTTTTCTTTCATCTTAGCCTATCACAGCGTAACTTCTAGAACAGTTAAAGAGACAAAGAAGGTGGTTTTTACAGTTAATTCACTTAGATCTAGCCATCAATTTGTTAATACTATTTCACAGACATCCCTAATACTGTTTTTGTGTCCCACTAAAACAAATGCTAGTCTTTCATATCTGACCCTAATAATGGCCTGGCCATTGCCTGCATTTTCAGTTCAGATTCCTCTTAAATGACATCTGACATAGTGACCTTGCTACAATTTTTTTTGCTAACAAAAAGTTAACTTTTTGTTAACCCTTGCTAACAAAGGGTCTTGCTGCTAATTAGCATGCTAATTAGCTAGGTATCTTTCTCCCTCAAAAGACTTGGTGAAATTTTTCTGCAGGAAGGTGAATCATGGGCAAGGTGTGCTTTATCTGCCAGATTCCTAAGAGTCAGTTTGAAGGAGCAGAGACAAAGGCAGGCCACAATCACCTAAGGTTTTCAGGGAGCACAGTTTTTGGATAAAGTTTTAGTGAGGATCCCAACTTAGGAAACTGAAGATGTTGATAAACTTATTGACCACACTGCTGCCCAACGAACAGCTCCATGGTTGCATTGTACTTACTCGAAACTGTCTTGTATTCGTGCCTCTAAAATTAATAACTCCAAAACAGTATTTGTGGCCCTTAAATCTCTTCTTCTGCTTCATGCTGATGCAGAAAGACCTTCACTGCTGTCTTACTAATCACCTCCACTGGGAGGCATTTTCAGCCTTTTACCCACCCTCAACTCCTGGTTTTAGGCCTCCTCAGTCCAAGGAGGACTCTACCTTTGCTGCTACTGATAATGGCAGCAATGCTGTAACATCAATTTCTCCCACCTTGGCTTAAACAATGTCCACAAGTCTCTGTCTGCAGCTAAGTAAACCTGCCCTGAGCCGTTTGTTCGCAGCTCTGATTCAAGCAGCTCGTAGAAACATCTGCACTGAGCCTGTAGTTAATCTTGAACATTGGAAGAGGACAACCTTCACTTACACACATTCCGTATCGGGAAGGTTCCCACACCTAGCAGGCTAGAAAACTCTACTATTACAAAAGAAAAGTCTGATTCTTCTAATAGTGCAGTTGCTGGGCACTCTCATTCAGCAGGAGTAGTTTCCACTAGCAAGTGGATTTTTCAGCCCTGAGCACAAGCCCTCTCCTTTCAAAACAAACACACATGCCTGCCTCAAAAAAAAAAAAAAAAAAAAAAAAAAAAAAAAAAAAAAAAAAACCAAACAAACAAACAAACAAACACAACAAAACAAAAAACCAAACCCTTAAACCTAAGCCAAACTAGAACACAGTTTTCTTTTTTTTGGATACACCATGACTTAGGAAATTTAAACACAGAAACAGACAAGCAAAAAAACCCACACAAGTCATCCTCCCAGCTCCTTCTGCTTGGGCATTGTGAAATAATACAAATAACCACCTAAGTCCATTAATCATCTGCCTCCAGATTACACACATCCTTCTTTTCCCTAAATTCCATATTTTGTTAATACTTTCTTTCTTCGATAATCTTATTTCTGTTTTCTGACTACTCCGGCCCATGCCACTCCCTTGTTGACTTGGTGGCTTTATCATTTTTCCAACATACTTCAAATATCCAAAGCCTCTTAGCAAAACATTCCAGTTTTGTTGTGTGGTTATTAATGCAAATATTCCTTTTTTTTTTTTTTTTGGTGGCTTACAAGCACTCATTATAATACTAACAGGAAAAACATCTATGTCTTTCCATAGTTGACATAACTCCATCCCAGTGGTTTGACAGTGAGAGAAATACTTCTACTGTATACAAAAATATGGTTAAATGTTATTTTTCTTCAGTGTTGTAACACAGTCCTGTGAAGCTGGAAGAGCAAGAAGGCTATATAAACATTTCCATACTCTTTGCTATGCGGAATGTAAGTAATATAGTCTTATTGACCCTACCCCTTTGGGCAGCCAGTTCACGACAAAACAGTCAAAGTGACTGTTCCTTTTGTCCTTTTCAGAATAGCCACTGCTTCCTCATGGGTCACCCCTTCTAAACTCTGCCCATTCACAGCAATGATTTGATCCCCCCTCTTCAGGCGTCCATCTTCTGCTGCTGCACCCTGAAACGATACAACATATAACTGCAGACTCATGCATTTCTGTTTCTCCCTGACACACGGTCAATATGGTCTGAATAAGATGGGTTCAGCGCACAAAACCCCTTAAAACTTTTGCTTTTCAGTATTTCAACTACAGTCAATTGTAGTATAGCCTGCTAGTGCCACAGTATGCCGTGCCCTGTCTAAGTTTCACAACATCTAGAAAGCGGATTCACAGGATTTTTATATTCCCTTAACCCTGTTCATCCAGCTAGTATAACATTTAAACTCTACTATCATAGAAGTAAGATTTTCAAGACCTGAAGAAGTTTTCAGCTACCAATATAAGCAATTCAGTAATCAAAACCCAGCTCTGTACTTTGATTTACCATAATAGTTTGAGATTCTTGATTCCATTTTTTTCTGACTCAGGGCTGTTTCCTAGAGCAGTCCAAACTACCAAATCCAGGTCAGTACCTGAACTTCTCCAAAGGTCCAGACTGAGTTCAATTATTTTATCTTGGTCTGCCTTTCAGACTCTCAGTCAAAATAAATAAAACAGTCCCTTCTACTACCTGAAGAAAATACACTCTAAACTTAAGGCAAGGAGGCTGTTTTTCTAAGGATTTGCACAATTCCAGCTTTGAGAGTTGAAGAAGAGTCTGCCGTATGCAGAGTCACATGCATTGGAAAATTCTGAATCCTCCTAAGACCATAGCCTTCAAACGGTGCAAGCACATTTTGACCAGCACTTGCACTAAGGCAGAAAAGCTGTGAGAAACTGTAACAATCCTTTGGGTTTGAACTCAGGCCATGATTTAAGATAGTAGCTGCTGTGAACTAATAAATGGATTGACTGAACAAATTTACATTTACCTTTGCAAACACTGTCTTCACATAAATGGGTAAGTCTCCATGTGGACTGCCATAACCGCCCACAATACTAAAGCCTAGTCCATCTGGTCCTCTATCCAGAGTAATAGTCTTGTACTGAGGAGGTCTAAGAAAAGGAAAAAGAGTATTGTGATGTTGTCTGATTTTATAACTTATCTTGTAGAATATTAAACAGAAAACATTTTTCCTTTCAAGCCAAGTAGTACGTTTCCCTTTCCACTATAACTACAAATGCTTTTATTATAATGAACTGGCTATTTTAGTTCATGTAAAACACTATAGCTGTTGAATGCCCTTGTTATTTTTTAAATGTAGCTATTTCAAACACCTCTTCCACCCAGCTCAGGGCATAGTTACTGCTGCAACATCCCATTAACAGTGCTTATAACTCTACAGAAGGGCAAAATAAAGCAGCACAGAAAAACACATCATGAAAAAAGCAGAAGAGGACTGATGGCCTGCAGGTCCCATATATACCAAAGGTGTAAGTCATGATTAAGTCAAACAATTCATCCATTATTTGCTAGAATTTGTAAGTTTTTTAGGTTGAGTTCCACCTAAAATAACAGGCTACAGAGGCTGTATATTCTATAGTTACTGACCCTAAA
Organism: Gavia stellata; assembly: GCF_030936135.1. Taxonomy (NCBI): domain Eukaryota; kingdom Metazoa; phylum Chordata; class Aves; order Gaviiformes; family Gaviidae; genus Gavia; species Gavia stellata. The sequence goes on from NC_082637.1 coordinate 35,618,549, forward strand.
TCATCCTGAAAAATGCTGGTTGAAGTTAGTCCTGCAAATGAAAGATTGGACGTAGGTGGATCCTGCTGCTGACCAGTTATGACACTTACTTCTCCTCCAGCTACAACCTAGGAACAGAGTTCACAAACGAGTAAAATGAGAATGCTGACACTAAAATAATTCATTGTAGCAGCTGGCAAAATAGTATTCAGAAAATACTCCAAATGTCACTGAAGATTTTTTACCTGCAACTCAATAGTGCCTGAAGCATTTTTTAAGAGACTAACAGCTTGGGAGTGAGTCATGCCATCAGTAGATGTTCCACAGATGCTAACAATCCTGTCCCCAACCTGCAGAAGAAAATGTAGAAAATCTAACTAACAATAAGTTTAGTTACATAGATTTATTTGTCACTTTCTTTCAACAATAGCAGACATGTGTATTTGCATTTAGCCAGACTTTATCAGTGATATAGGGCAGGAAGAAAGAAATTAGCAACTGTTCACCTTACATTTTCTCTCCAAGGCAAATCTTCTTTGAACTACATAATGACCCAATACAAAGGTAGAAAATTCAACATCACAATTAGACAATTATATTGGTTTAGTGTATTCAGTGTAAAAAAGTAATGACACTTTACAGAATTGATCCTAAAACTTTAGAAATATACAGCATGCAATAAAGGAGGGGCATTCTGTACGTCACTTGAAGACAGACAGACTGAAGTAGTACATTATCATCGGAGATTATGTTTGACTTCATCCTGAAATAACGCTGTCCATTTTCTAAGGAGCATGAGTCAAATTCAGCCATCTCTGGTACAGATTGGATACAGCACGCAGGTAAGTGCTGTGTCCGGTAAGATCTCCCACTTTAACTCAGAACCTAAAAAGTACTGTCTCTATCCTAAGACAGATAAGCATAGAAAACATGAGAGATAAAACAGACCGCATACATACAGTTCACAATCATGCTCATCAATGGAGCTCACTTACAGAATTCATCATTCTGAACCACTCTCTCTACTTTTAATTTTCACAAGCTGACTACCTTTATGATCCAAGATTGCTTTAGGACTTCCTTCCCAAAGTTAGTACCTTTCAGCAACTACCTTTTAGTCTACTACCAATCTGATTTACAGTTTCATCAATCCAAACAGCAAAAATTCTTGTCACAGCCAGAAGTACTTATGACTGTGTCATTAAACTGCTAATTTATTGCCTGCCTAGAGTAATTACTGTGCATCACCCATGCAATCTTTACAACCTTCTTAACAATTAACTTACTCTGAGTTTCTGAGTCTGAGCTGCAACTCCATTCGGATGCATCATGGCAATAAATATAGGAACATCTCCAAGAGGACTTCCTACACCTCCAGCAATGCTCACTCCTAGTGAATCTGCAGGGCCCTGTTATTGTAATGAAAAAAAGATTAGATTTTTCTGGAAAGAAAAACACACACAGATAATTGTAGGCTTATCTCAAAAAAATTACTAAAGCCCCTACCTTATGAAAATCAGAATTCCTATATCTCAAGCCATTTTTTAAGCTAATACACTTTGCATCATTTAGAGAAAGAGCAGAGAGCACAATGTATGTTTCTTTCTATCAGTAGTAGGTGACAATTTGCTGACTTAGTTGTATGTTTTATGTTAACCAAACTAAATACTTACAGAATTCATCATCAGACCCTTAATGTCAGCATAGAAAGTCTGGCCAAGGAAAACTGGACAGGTGGGATTGCTTGTCCTTAGTACTGCCTATATCAGTCTCCTAGTATGAACATCCCGAAGACTAGAATTAATCTTTATGCGCCCCCTACCGTCCTACGGTTGAAGAACAAAAGCAGCTGTTCACTACTGTACAACACCCTACTTACTACCTAACAGCAAAAACTGCTATTGTAAACTGGTATTTGCAGACTCTACTGTAAAAAGAGAATGCCTAATACAATCAATGCAATCAAGTGAACTAGATGCCAGGCAGATTCAAATAAACGTTAAGTATTTTGGACAATCAGAAGCAGTCTGTGACTCAGATCTCATGCTACTGTAAATAAGGAAGTTGACTAAATTTCACAGTTTAAAACCTGGCAGCCGTCATGTAAGAGCCTACCCATTAAAGATATGTGTGAATTAAAATATAAAATACAAAACAATGAGCTTGCAACTTTAGTACAGTTCCCCTGACTTCACTAAAACAGAGTCTGGATTTAACTCAGTCTGATAACAGTAAAACTAGGTCTCATTATCTCTTACTAATCCTTCCTTTTGCTTTCAAAGCAGGTCACAAAATGTGATAGCATAAATCACACTGATTTTATGTAAAAATATAGGCAGTGGAGATCATACAGTCTTGACCTGAAAAGACAGGCAAATGAATTAGCTATTGCCACATCAATTCCTCTCTCAAAATGATTAACAGGGCCAGACTTCTTCCTTTCTGTAAACTCACCTATTGACAACATCTACAAAACCTGTTCCTGATACATACCACTTTATGCTGTAACTTACCTTTTTTATTTCAACTGTTCTTAATCCCTGTATTTCAGAAGCTGCTGTCAAATGAATTTAAAAAAAGAAAAGTTAAACTAGCATTTCTAGGAAACTTTTCCATTAAAGTTATTCAAACCACTATGATGATTCTAACTTTCTGCTCGTTTATTATAGACATACATTTTAAGCAGATTTTGAAAGTGGCTGCATAAAATTAATAGGATTGAAATACTTCCAGAATGGGTGAAAAGGTCATTCATTCTCTCCATTTGAATAACTTTAGGAACAAGACAGCTAAGCATGTTCAAATAGAATAGAAAAAACTATTATTTGCTAGCATTACTTTGGTCAGAAGTAACGTTGTTCTAAATTTGAGCACAAGACAGCTATTCCACATCTATTCTAATTTAACTACACAGTATCTGGATTTCTATGAATGAGACAGCTTGATTGAAGACTTACTTAGATTAAATAGAAAATTACAGCTCAACTTAGATTCTCAACATCTAAACTGCTGGTATAACAAGCTGCTAGTTTCTTTCATAAAAAGCTATTCAAAGATATATATGATGTACTGTACAATAACCACCTTTGCAGTGTTTTAATGACTAAGGAATCACTTTCAGGCCTACAGCGCATAATGACAACATTTTAGATGAAGTGAAATATCTCAGCTACCAGTTCACGTGTATAAAATACTGAAAGCACCAAAGAAACCTTACTGGTATTCTTCTTCAGACCACTTTCAAAGACCTCAGGTGCGCTGGACCCAGAAACCGGGAAACTGAACGATGAGAGACTGCCACTTCCTTCACTGACCTAAATACAGTGTTAGACTGGGATTAGAGAGCAGCTTCAGACACTCAACTGATAAAAGCAAAACTGTAACCCACTGTATTCAGTGGACTTTGCTCTATTTTGCTTTTTCTAAGCCCAGTGAACCTCCACATAATTCTTGGTCACTCTAGAGGGCTCCTTGTTTGAAGCATCATTAGACCAGTAGGGATCACATGCCTACAACCCCATGCAACGCTTCTAAGAGCTGCTTCTGAGGGCCAGACTGTGCCCTTAAATTTGCACCTTCTATAACCTCATAGAGATCTTCTGGTGCAAAAGTTAGCCACGACTGTTAAGGTAAGGACAGAATACAAAAGACACATCTTTATACATCCTCATGTGTACTCTCATGTTTACCCACTCCATCAGCTGAAACTAGTATTAGGCTCTCCACTCACAGGGTTCACCTGCACAATTTCCAGAAAGATTTTTGCTATACCCACAGGGCAATGTAAACAAACAACATGGGTCCCTGTGAGACTAGTTTGCCGACTGTTACAGACTCTTGCTGACAAACATTCAACATTGTGAGCTTCTTCTTACTTAACTTAGATTAAGACCACTCAGAGCCTGCATGTTTTCATCTTTTTTGGCATTACCCATTTTGAAGAGAGCCTAACAGTTCAGTTTTATCAAGACTTAACCTGCTCACTTGAAACTGTTTAGTTATGATTTGTCTTAAAACTATTTATCTTCAGTACTTGATGATCTGCACACCCAGTTTATAACCAGAGAAAGTTCTAAGGTAACTTGTGAGCTCTCAGAAATATGGCTCCTATCAGACAGAATCACAATGTGAGCTGCTAGCACATGAAGAATGCATTCACATGCAGAAACTGATGCGAGAAACTGACACTCCACCACTAGACCAGCAATAAAATAAATAAACTTGGGAGAAGCCTGATTAAAAGGGTGCAGGTTTCCTGCTTCTGATGACCAAGATTAACAGTAAGAATATGCAAGGAGTGGAGAAATTCACTAAGTTTACCGAAACAATACTCCATTCCATGCCAAGCACTCCTAAAGTAACAAAGAGGTTTAAAGTCCACTTCAACTTCTTCTCGTATTGATGAGAATCAGAGTTCTCTCTTCTTCCCAGGCTGGAGCCATAAAAACCAAACTAGGCAACACAGTAAAGCCATTTCTGGAATACATTTTTGGCTGGACCATGTCTTTAACAGATAAAATATGCTGAAGTGAACATACGAAATGGTTACCGAAAAGCTGCAAAGTACATAAAAACTCCTACTTTTCTTCTTCTTGGATCAAGTATGTGGAAAATCATTGTCATCATAAATCCAATTATTTTTATTTGCTTTCATTATTTAACCACGTTTTAATTCTTCCAAACTAAACAGTTTTACAGTTACACACCTGGCTGCTCTGGGATGTTCTCCTCTCAGAGTGGAATGGACCAGCTTTTATTCTTCCGACCTCTAGTCTTACCGTACCTAATGAACACTAAAGAACCAGTCATTTATACCACATCTCTTCCGTCTACAACATTAAAGCCTAGGACAATATTTAAGTCACTTATTAGATGATGGAAGAAAAAAAAATATGGACAGAGGGGAACAGGCTAACAACCCTACAATGAGCACTGAGCAGACAGAGCTCATGGCAGGATCAGAGCCACACAAACTAAGCACACCGTGATACTCAATACTGAGCAGGCTACTTTTTAGATTAACTAGTTTTACAATACAGGTGTGAAAATTACACAAGAAGACTAATTATGTTACCTTTCACTTAACAGGAAGTAGTTTTGGCTTCTCAACTGTAATGTCAACATACATTTTCAAGATGGCATTTTTCAAGGAATAGAGAAATTGACTATTTTCACAATAAGCACTAAAACCAGTACAACACCTCAAAGTATTAATCATTATATCTGTTGATACGACTGAGAACATGGTATTTAAACTGGTAGTTAGTCATCTCTCTCCCGCTCTTGAAATTATTTGTTACTCTGGATCCATAGCAACATAACTAAAGAAATTTTGGGCAGGAGGTTTTCCAAACATCTATCTGTACTTTAAGTGACCTTTCGGCATCTGACTCCCAACAGGAAGCTGGGTGATATGGACTGTTTGCACATTGGAAAATCCTTCCACTACTCATTAAGCTTTTAATTATACTATTAAGTATTTAGATGTCTGCATAAAAAGCGTGTCTCAGAAGAAAATTCACCCTGCAGTCAAATATTTAGAAACCGAGACATTAGGCTGATTTTGGAAACAGGTAAGTTATTATCACAAACAATATTTAGAAAACTGGACTTCCAAAATAATACAAGTAGTGTCAAAAAAAGACCGAAGTTTTGTTGCTATTTTGCTTTTTCTTCTTTCTTCCACTGGGAAGTTACTACTATGGACTCCTGTATCCAAAGAACTTATTGTTACATAAGTTTGCCTTTATTTATCGTGCTTTAGCTGTATTACCCTAAGAGAGGTTCATGTATTTGTCCAAAAATTCACAGTAAGAAATAGACCAATATATCAAAATCAACAACAGGGCATACCCATTCAAATAGGGTTTCCATACCTCATATCCTGTTGCTATTCTCTTAGGGATGACACTATAAGATATTTATTACTAAATTGCTTTTTATTTTTTAAATAACGTTGACTTCTCTATGTCCTGGGAAAGATTTGATCAGGGCTCAGGCAAAACCATTCCTTCCTGCTTGTATGAATTGACTCATGTAAAACTGTACAGACAATTCTTATCCAAAATGGAAAACGGAGGAAGTAATCTATGTACCTAAAATTACCACATCCTCACATAAAATGCAAACCCACAAATGAGATTTAAAAGTTATAATGTGTTAAAGTGAGAGGTAATACCTTCCAACTGAACTTGTGAATAAATCAATTCACATTTAGTTTTATTACAGCTCTCTCACTTCCTGAAATCTTCCATTTGATAAATCCATAAGTCAAAAGAGGGGAAAAAAATTATCAGCTTTTCGCATGGTTTAGGGATATTTAAAAAGAAACACTGCAAGAACAGGCAGAATTCTCAGCCTGATGACACATTCTAGTGGTCTCATGCTTCTTAAAATACATTGGTATTTTCCAAAGATTATAAATAATTTCCTAGCAAAATACCTTTCAGGTATTTCAAGACAGTTTACTCCTAGATCTGACTCTCATGAATGAAGATAGAACTGATACCTGAACTAAAAATGGTGACTGCCTACATGTGAGTGATCGTGTTTTACTCCATTTATACTGTGTGAATAAAACAGAATCGTTAACAATAATATATCTAAGGTATTTTAAAAGCCTCATTTCTCAAGTCTAGGAAAATTAATTACAAGTACTACTCAGTGGGATGAAGTATTTAAAACACGAACATAAGAATGACAAATGGGAACTAAGAATCTTCAATTAGATACTCCAAAATGCTTGCCAAAATGAAAGAAGCTTTCAACATAAATGTGGAAACATTCCACATAAAATGGCATTTTAGTTTAGAGGAGATGTAGAAGTGCAGCATATGAAGAAGAAACACACTGTCCTTAGATAAAATAAAGTATCAGGTAAGAATGGAAAAGTACTATTACCCCAGAAGAGTATATTAATGAGTTCACTGCCAGAACACAGACCCAGTTCCGGCATTCTCACTTACGGGCACATGCTGAAAATACAAAGAAAGCGCTCCTACCTCCCCTTTCTAACCCCTGCCTCCCCCAAAAGAAAAAAAAAAAAAAAAAAAGCTCGAGGAACTATTCAAGACCTGGAAAAATATACCTTTGAATGCAAGCGCAAAGAAGCATGATTGTGTGTCTATGTATCCAAGAGTCAACTACGAGCAGTGGCTGTTAAATTTTTTCCAGTGGAATGGCTTTCCATTGGAAAATGCTGACTCAATGGAATCCTCACCATGCAGCAGGAATGTCTCAAAACATTGGATGAAAAACAGACAAGCTGGCCGACCAGCTGGACTTCCTGCCAGACCACAAGAAATGTATATTTTACTTCATTCTGATTTGGAAACAGGGGGAGGACATCAGAAGCACAAAATCTATTGAGAACAGAAACTCTGGTTCCAAGAGCTGCAGATAGGAGTTTACTTCAGTTATCTTTGTGAGAAAGCAATTTCTTATACTAGGTGCCTTGATCACTGGAAAACGCATTATGGTATCTAATGGATGTAAGGTGACACTAGACATACACATAAAAAAAAGATTAACATTATCAACTGTGAAAGTAATCACTTTTTGGCACAACTACTCTGATGAATTCTCCATCATTAAGTCAGTTCTGCATAACTTTCTAAAAATGTGAGATAGTTAACCAGTTACCAGTTCGTTGGAGAAAATACAGTGTTAAATTTTAGGTTGTTCTAGGTAATGGTCTTCTATTACCATACAAACATATGGCAATCTGCACCACCACTACTCCTATTTTCATCAAGCAAAGTATCAAAACCTGAATGCTCTAGACTTCAGGAAACTTAAATTTGGATCCAGAGCTCATTCTCACTGGCATCTCAATAACAGTCTGAACTCAGTCTGAATAAAACCAAAGCTTTCAAAAAACCTGGATCTCAATTCTTCATTTTTATCCACCTTCTCTTTTTCCAATACCTTTAGCAAAGCTGCAACAGCCTCTTGGTTAGCATTTCGAACATCTTCTCCATTCACTGTCAATATCTGGTCTCCTTGCATCAATCTCCCATCTGTATCTGCTATTCCTCCTTTGACGATGTCTGACACAAACACCCCCGTATCGTTTCTGCAAATACACACGTAGATTTTGTATTACAGTATTGTTTGAGGGCCATTTTTATGGCTTGCTGTTGGGAACACAATGAACATTGTCTCATTTTTCTGTTGAGTAATGTTGGGCTAGTTCCTCTAGGAATGGCCAATTAGCTTAGGCACAAAAATGTCATTACAGCCTTCAAGCCCACAGAATCTGAGCACTAGACCACAGCAGAAACATGAGCATGCCCAGCAAGTCCCATTGACTTTCGAGGTACATTCACACCTTTTCCCAACAATACTCAGACCAAGGCCTTTGCCAGGCTTCTTTTGGAGCTCTATATTTAGTACATCATACATGTCTTCCTCCTTGTACTGGGCCTCATCTCTGTACACAGTCAGACGAACTTTTTGAGGAGTCTGTCGGAGGACATTAATTGCTTCGTCGTGTGTTGCATTCCTGAGGTCAATCCCGTTCACCTGCAATGAAATCATACAATGATAAAGCGTGCAGGACTTTCCAGCAGACAAATAGAAGTTGCCTAGCTAGCAAATTATAATAAAAATGACCAAAGAAATCACCACACCTCTAATATCTGATCCCCTGCCCACAGTCTCCCATCTTTAGATGCTGCTCCTTCTTCATATACTTCATGGATAATAATTGCTCCCTGTGGATAAATAAAACAAAAATAAATTGCATGTTGAAAGAACATGCCCCTAGTTTGAACCAAGAGCATCTGAAAATTCCTACTATTCATCAGTGATAAACAAAACAGTCAGAAGTATGATGAACAAATTACCAAAATATTTAAGAAGTTCATTTATACTTTCAATTTTAAAAGTGCTTTTTTCTCTTTTTTTTTTTCCTTTCTTTTTCCTTTTTTTTTTTTCCATGAACAGGTATTTTTGGTATCTTTTATAAATGCTACAGGAACAGATGAAGAAAAAATCTCTTCTATCAGACATTTTAATTTCATTATTGTTATTTCACTTGAGTGACACACATATTTTTGCAACCAACCAGCAAAGTGTCTGCTCCTCCAACAATGCTCAGACCAAGACCTGTCCGTCCTTTGGAGATATCAATGGTTGTTTCACATCCAGGAATGATGGGACAAGTAGCTGGGTCAGAGGCTAACGTGGCTGGAGTTGAAGATCTGCTTGTATCTAAAACAACAATTAAATATCCTGGTTACAGTAAGAGGGCTCCATATTAGAAAAGTGACCTTAAAACTGCATTTTGAGAGTTCATTTATAGTTCTACAGCAACAGCTGACCTACAGAGAATGATGCTGCCAACTGTCCCTCAGACAAGTACTATCCTGTAGCTTTAATTGCAGTTGTCCTGGTTTTATATCATCAAGTACCTGGATCACAGTTTTGAGTTTACTGATAAAATATCAGACACAATGTGCTGTATTTGTACTATCAAATCCACTTGTATAGTCTGGATAGCCAAAGAAGCTATTGTACACAACAGATTCTATTTAGGATAGAATTTAATCTAAACATCTATACCAGCAACTATGCAATGCAGATCAGAGATACATGATGTACATAGTATGGATTAAATACATGGATTCAAGGATGTCAGCCCTGTACTTTTGTAACGGGTCAAGTCAAGGTCCATCTAACTAAATATTCTGTCCCAGACTCAGATCTGTACCGTAAGAAAGAATGTTAAGTATGAATCAAACATAGTGATATTTCACAAGTCCAGCAATCCACAGTCAAGTCAAAGATTTTATACACATCATTATATATAGTGGCCCTCAAGAAGAACTTTTTTACACCAGTACAACTTTTAACTGGCCACTGACACAGCTTTTGGAAGCAGTAAGTTTTATGGTGTAAATATACATTCCCATAGTGCAAACATAGATGTCATCCTTACGTAGCAATTTATCTGTAAATTCAGTACCTCTGGTATGTCACAAATGGATCTTTGCTTCAGTATTTTAGTCAGTTCTGAATCCTTCAAATAAAAAAAAAGCTAAAAATACTGGGAGGAGATACTGTGTAGCATCGAATCAGCAATCGAAATGTCTGGAATGTTCAGATTATCTCTACTATTGATGTCCTCGGTGCTTTGAAGAAACACCAAAATTACATTTTTTCCGGAAAGTAAAAACAGGCATCTAAACCCTTTTGAGGCACTTTAAAAAGGCACTGATTAAAAGAAGTTTCACTGAAACTAACAAAGGACTTGACCATTCAGAAATACTCATTTATGTTAGACAAATCCTTAGGTACAGTGTGAGTAATAGGTCTTGCAGGAGCAGTAAGCCTCAAAAGTAAGAGTCTTGGCCTCTGAAGGGCAATTAAGACGTTTTAAGGGTAAAGCTTCTGTGTGAGTATAGAACAGGTTACTTAACTGCTCTGTTATGCAAGTTCTTTGTGTGTATGATAAGCAACTGCTCATGCTTAGTTCAAGCTAAGTAGGGGAGTCAAGGCTTAAGTATAATTCTACCCAGAAGCCGTAAAATGTACATGAAATACATGAACTGCAGAACTGGAAGTGAGTCTTGGTATGCCAGGTCGACCTCATCTAGATAGCTGCATCAGTACTGGGCCAAAAATTGACTACATAGCACTGCTGGAAACACCGAAGTTGGTGTAGAGATGTAGTAGAAATCAGACCAATAGGGAAAAAATAGTTAGGGATGGGTTGCTTATTTGGAAGGCGTCTGTGCAGAGAACACAATGTGCAGGGGCAGCAAAAAGGTGGGGTCGGTAAAAGAAAGATGGGGAATAAATTATGGAGAACCAAGACGAGGGAGATCTTTCAGTCGGGTTGTTGATGCCTGTAGGTGGTAGTGAAGCCAAGCTGCAATCACAAATCCCCAGGATACTGGAGGAAGCACTGCTGAAATTTCCATCAGGTCTTTATCCCTAAGACCTGGTGTGGCAGGGTGGAGATGGAAGGGATAGACTTAGACAAAGCAATAGATTTTACCCTAAAACTAAATGCAGAAGGGAAGGCAACAGACTTATCACCTAGTAGGTCTCCCTGTAGATCTCCCTTGTGTTTCTTAAGATTTCTTTATAGTAGTATAATTGTGTATCAATACTACTGCTAGTAATAAGCAATAGAAACATGACTCAGTAATACTTGCAGTGATGTACATATAAATTAACTACAATGTACGCATTACTCAATTAAGTTATTATTAGCTTCTTAGTAGTTTGTTGCTTAATGAATAACCATCATCAATCAGTCACAACTTGACTCTCCACTCTAAAGAGGGAGAGTCAAACGTGGCTAGTCATAAATGGCAAGACAGTCTCAACCATTCCCCTGTTCTAGCAAAGATGACGTGACTTTTCTCCCTCATTTAAAGGAATGCCACCCACTTAGTTCTAGACAACCATGAGAGAGGCACCTGCTGCACAGCCTTTGGGAGGGAGGATGAAATCCCTCCATCCTCCCACCTGTACAACAGGCCAGCGGAAACTAACTCTTGCCTTTCAAGAGTTAGGTCTTCGGTGTGGAGCCTCGCAGATTTATTTAGACGGATCTGTAGTCCATAAGTACTAGAAAGTGCAACTCAGAAGACAGCTGAGTGCATACAAAAAGAGAAAACTTGTTTACAAGCTGGGTCTTCATTGTTATGTCACAACCCCAGTGAAGATAAATACTCAAGGAGAACCTTACTTTTGACTGCTTCTGGTTCTGGTGAGCTGGAAGAAGGGACAGTTGCTGGTGGCTGCATATTCCTCCTCTCTGCTGGGGCAGTGCTGGAAGGGACTGGTGCTGCAGTCAGATTACCTGTCTCTGCTGAGTTGATTGTAAGCCTCACCATAGTTTTAGATGTCTTCAGGAGACTAATAAACTGAATGATAAAGAGAAAAGCTGGTGAAGAGTGTAGTTGGACTGTTCAGTTGTAAAACAACGATAAAGTGGAAGAACTGTTCTGCAAACTGGAGCTACAAGTCACAATCCTACAGGTTTTCTTGGTAATGAACAAAGACAAATATTGATATTTCTTATAAGAAACAGCAATAGAGTTAACTGTGGGACAGACCTGGCTGAGGTTAATCAAGCAGCTTCTGTGAAACTTAGCCGAACTATGCCAGACAAGAATGTGGCAGTCTTTTGATGGCTTCTCTGGACAAAATACTATGTTTATAGCAATTATTAGAAAAATTGGAAAAACTAGTATTGTCTTTAAATGCTTGGGTGGAGCCCAATTCTGATCCCACAGAAGTCAATGCCAAAACATCTGCTGATTTAAATAAATGTGCTACTGCCATCCTAGCTCCTTAATCAGATGCACGGCTGGAAGGAAAACCTGAAAATATTATCTAAACTATGGAAGGGAGAGAAGGACACTAAGGTGTAACGCAAAATCTAATTTAAGGGGATACTGAAAAAAATTCAAAATTAATTTCCATCTCACAGAAAAGACACCAAATCCTCCTGAGACTTAACATTTCAGTAGAATCAGAAGTATTTTCAGAAATTACTTACTCAATCTGTCTCCTCTTCCAAAGCCTGCCTACTTCCCTGCAGATAACTTCACTATCTCTTACTCATTTACTGCTTCAGAGAAAGCAGCACATCAAAAGGTAAGATGGATGTTCTCCTAATTGCCCTTTAACAAACAGAAAGTGATCTTCTCATGCCTAAAGAATCACTTTTCTTGGTAGCAAGGCAGGTGCTAGAAAAAATCCCTCCTTCATTCATTACAGAATCCAAATTGAATTTACAGAGCTAGAAGTTTAGAAATAAATGTTGTTGTTTAGGAATAGAGATGGTTTTCTCCAAAGGGTTGAAATACTGAGTTTGGAATATAATGAGGCCCTTATTACAGACATTCCCCATGTATAAGCACAGTTCATGACCTGATTTACCACTGATGAAACTCACCTATGTAAATTTACACATATTAATTTTACTGGTTCTAATACTTTTAAAGTGGAGTAGCTATGAAAAGTCATTATTAAGCGATAGTTCATAGCTTTTATCCCACAACTAAGTGCCTCTCAGTCATCAGATCTGAACCACAGAGGGGAAAAAAAAAAATCACATTTGTAGCATGGAGATAGATGATTCATGAAGGGCATTAATGTAAAATTGCAGCTAAACTTTAAATTCAGGCTTTAGCTTATTCTGCAGTAGTTTCTTTATCCAGACAATGCCTGTGGATCTTTGGTCCTTTAGCCGGCTTTGAAAATGAAGTCGGAGTATAGTCACAAAAACCTCACTGCTTTGTTTAAGACACAATCATCTCCTACATTAAGTGGTGTGATTTCTGCAACATTCCTGACACTTCAGAAGCACCTTTTCTACTGGATATCCCACAACAATTTCATCATCCACTGCCAGGATGTGATCTCCAACTTTGATTCGTCCATCCTGGAAACAACACAGAATACAAAATATGAGCTCTGGATGCTACTCTAAAAACATTTTTCATTCCCTATTTGGATTTTAAATTTTTTCACACCTTTGCTGCTGCACCATGATCTGTTAAGCTCTTAATAACTACTCCATTAATTGTGTCTTCTTCACTAATGGCAATTCCCAAGCCTCCTTGATCCTGAAGCAAACAGAAAAATGCAAATGGTTAGGTAGTGTGTTTATCAAAATGTTAGAATACATTCATTAAAGACTAGTGAAGCCTACAGACATAACAAAAGGTCTGGTTTTCACAATGCATCAGTATTTTTGTTTTAAACTAATCTATTTTTGAAATAGATTTTGCCAACCTACAAACAGTATATTGGCTACCAAGATAAATCTGAAACACTTCCTAATTCAAAACCACTCCTTTGAAACTTAAAAGATCAATTGTGATTCAGTTGTTAAACTCATAAGTAGGAGTAAGAAACACAAAATATTTGGAAACTACAAACTGAGGTAAATAAAACTGCATGATATAGCTTAAATTCATTATTTGAAACCAGAGAAAAAGTACACGCAGGAGTGGAAAATACAGAGGGTGGAAAAATGTATGGTCTTCCTGTGAAATTAGTAAATGTTAGTCGCAGAGTGAAATCTCCCTAATGCTTTCACCTAGAATTAAATCATCTGCATACCATCATCTGTAAGATAGTCTCCTGGTTAATAATGGGAGGGTAGATGCCTTCCAAGGTGAAATATTCAGCAACAGTCCGCAAGTCTCTATCCTTATGTCCACTGAATGCAACTGTCTTCTCCATGTCAATAAGCAGGAGCAGCAATTTTTCCACCCTCCTTTGGCAGTTTCATAGTTACAGAACACCTGGCCATTTTCTCCCAGCTGCACAATTTCCACTAAATACGCATGTTGTTTCGGGGATTTCATGCTTATAATCTGCTAATTCATTTACTTTGAACCACTAAGGCTATGATTTTACCTGAGGCACCATCAGCAGCTAGTTACCACAAGTTCTGCAAATAGGACAAGAGGTGACTCCTTCCAGAGACACAGAGCAATTGGTAAATTTATGTGAGGTTAAAGAGACTCATGAGGTTGCCAAAGACAGTCATTGTGTCAGGAAAACTTTGGGGTCCGTTCACAAATAGGAAGAGAAGACCTCTAGAAATTTCTATTCTGACTTCCAATAAGTAAGGGACAAAGTTTGTTTGCCGTAAGAGGGACTCCACTACAAAAAAGCAAGCTAGTGAATAAAATGTGGCTGACGCAAATTTATTTTTCAGTACATACCTTAGGGAGTTCCACATACTGAATGTTTTTACAGGAACTGAAGTCAGTACAAGCACTGGCGTTTGCAGCACTGATATCAATCTAATAGAAAATGAAACCACAACTGTGAGCAACTATATTCAACATTTTGCATTAAAACAAAGCAGCACACAAACAATTAAAGTGGGTCTGATTATTTTCTGGATTTATTTTAACTGCTATAACCCTATTCATGGGAATGTTAGATTTACTTCATAGTTTAGATGAACATAAAGTAAAAGTGAATTGAGCACAGCTGTACTAAATTTAGCAGCTTTATTAAAATCTCATTTGTTTTTCCCTTGGATTTCTCTTTCTTTTGTATTATTTGCTAAGCAGACAGGGCAATCCTCTATCCACAAAAACATTAGTATCTCAGTCAAATGAGAAAAATAAAAATTTACCTCTTGACATTGAAGTGTCCCTGAAGTACACTGTGAAGCCTCTACTGATTTTGCAGGGCAAACAGCCATCTGATTTACTGCATCTTTATTTCTACAATAGATTCAGTTAAAGAATGTAGTAAGTAAGTAGTAATACAGCACCGTATTTCTTACAACAAGTTTAAGTCTAGGTCTTTCTTTTACTTTATTTCTGGCACTCATAATGCAAATATCAAAACAGAAAACACAAGACATATTTAACAATTACTAAGAACTGGGTTCAAAAGTACATCTACCTTACCTAAATTAACAATAAAACAGAAACACTCTCTGCAAAACTTCAGCATATTAAAAATAAGCCCTTTTAGCCAAACCTTTAACCAGAACTTGCCTGATAAAGATTATTTTTACTTTAGATGGTGCACATTTGATTATTGAGGAAGCATTCTGATGAGTCCTTCCGTAGAGTATTTGCCCATTTATCTATACAAAAGAAGGTAGCAATTATTTCTCAAAATATTTTAATTCCCTTAAACTAATTTTTAAGCCTTATAAAAATCCATTATCCCACATCACTGGCTAAAGAAGAAATTGTATCAAAGTAACAGACTATGTTGTGTCCTGCTCTCACTTCCTTCTTCCAGTAAAAAATTCCTTATAGTTTGATTTCAGACTAACACTGTCACAGTGATAAAAATGTCATTCTCTGAGTCATAGTGGGTTGACTTGGCACATCATCTATTTCCATTTGCCGTTGATCACCTCATGACTGATGTGGTAATAAAGCAGGGCCATGGGAAATTCTAACCATAACAAATAAATGACTCACTTATATCCAGCAATAAGATTGCTATTATTTATCAAATATCAGCTCTGAGCCAGGCACTTTAAACACAGGAGTCTGAACACTGGTGCATTTACAATTTGAAGATTTGACCTGACAATCATTATCATTTGGCAGAGCAGACTCACTGATACCCCTTAAAGCTCCTATGATTCAGATATGATTGGAGGTATCAGTGTGAATTTGCAGAACAAAGCCATTATTCACTCGCATTTTATTAGTTGTATTTGTTCTTGGAAATGGAAAACTGAAGTGCAGAAGTCTGCTCGAAAGGGGAAATGATTGGAAAAGGACAGCTTGGACCTACACAAAGGGAAAATAATGCAATACACACCGAGGTAGTACTAACAGAAGCAGAGAAACAGCTAACAGTGAGCAACAGACGCAAGACACTGAACTGAGGGTTGAGCATAACAGCAACCACTCAGCACCCACGCAGGCTATGTCCACGAGGCATGGTCACAGGGATACTGAGCCCGGTCATTTATACTGGAGGTGACAATCCAGATGCAGCACTGCTTCCAGTGTTTGCCACGGGCTTGTGAAGAATGATGGTCAGGGTGTCAGCTGGGAGAGGGTCATGGCCCGGCACCGCTGATGGACAGCTACTTGGGAACATAAGGGGCAAGCTCAGATGTCTCCTCTCACAAGAGGTTGAGACAATCTCTTAGCATTAGTTTGCAGATTTACAGCGTGGACAGGAAGCAAGGAATCACATGAGAGCAGATTCAGCCAGATGTGTTTCAATGAGTTCTGAGGATACTCAGCATCTGCAACAGCAAGGTTTTAAAAACAGACTTTTTAACTGATTCAAGGGAACTGTCTAGCAGGTAACATTGGACTCTGCAATTAACGTGTCCGTCCATGAGACTAGGTCCACAGTGCCACAAATCCCTTAGTTTCTCTCCTAGCCTGCAACTGCCAGCCTACATCGTTTACTCTCTCAGTGTCTCCCTCAAGCTTTGTTCAGTCTCACCATTCCCTTGCTGTGCCATCTCTCCAGTACATCCTCAAACACCTCCACATACAGTTTTGAAGTTACACAAAGCATTTCTGTGAGCATAATGTTACCTACTGCTATCAGAAAGAACGGGAAAAGGTGTAGCAGAGAATACATCTACAAGTATCATCAACTCAACTGAGGTAATGTAAAAATATACTTTATGCTCATATACATATTGGGAATGTTAGCTGCACATTCAGCATCTGGGTCCCTCCATAAAGCCACTAGAAAACAGCCCAAATGTGTCATGAGATAAAAGTCCATAATACAAATGGACCTGTTCCTGTTTCCCAGATTTAATTTCCATTTTATATGTTACACAGCATTAAAATATTCTGATATTATCACACTTCCAGTAGACAGGGAAGTAATTAGAAAGTGTGGAGCACTCCACAAATGCATGGACTTCAGTATTTTCCATGGTCTGGAACGCATTGCCCTTCCATACATCTCTGTAACCCAGAAACTGCTGTCACCCCCATTTTTATCCATTTTAAATACACACACACCCCTTTACTGAGTACTACTATAATCAGGAAAAATATCCCAGCTGCAACTATTTGGCATACACCAGAATGAAAATCTGGTAGCATAGTGATGTCAACTTGGATAACTTGGGGATTTCAAAGTCCACTGAAGAACATCTACATTGCAGCAAAAATCTAACATTTTAATGCATTTTAAGTCAGTATGTTTGGGTTTCAGTATAAATTGCAAAAACTCACCTCTAGTAACTCATCTGCAATCTGTAACCTGCCATCTTTGCCAGCCGCTCCATTTGGATCAATTCCCACTATAAAGACACTCATCCTGGATCGGTCTTTGTTACCAGCAAGACTAAGTCCCAGACCTGTCCTCCCTTTTTCCAGCTCAATCATGTGTAGCTCCCCCGGCAGATTTCCATAGCGCTGCACGATCTTTTCTAAATGTAGAAGTGTGGGCAGCAGAGGTTGGATTTACATTAGAAAGTTTCACAAGTTACCGAGAGAGTCAAGATCAGTGTCCAGTGGGCAGTATCTAACAGAAGAACCCCAAACTGGATGAGAAAATTTTAAGTGTAGGCCACGCTTTCTTCTAAGCTAAGCCTTAGGTGATTTATAATAATATTTCTAGTTCCTTGTTTTCCTTCTAACTTTGGAAAACATCAAAAGCTCTCTTAAAAAAATACTTTTCACACATGAAATCAATAATTTTCCCTCCAGTAACACCTTCAGGTAACAGAAGCTATCATATCAATCACTGCCATCAGTTACCTAGAAGTACACTGAAGTTCTTCAAGTAGTCCTACATGTGAAACAGTGAATCTGGACCATGAAAGAAAACAGAGATTCAAGTGCAATGAAGAAGAACAGATTAGTTTTATATTTCACCATGTGCATCTGATCAAGCACAACTGAAAGCTGGCAGCAACATTTAACACCCGAACCACGAAGCACATGAGAAAGAAGCAGTTCAAACTGGATCCCCCGTATCTTCTGCTACAGTGCTATTTCAGCGCTGAATATTTCAAACATTATCACAAAGGATAAACTCACTCCAGCTGTAACCGAACTCATCCTCCTTCTCCACATTCTCTGGGACTCTGCTAGAAGCTGACTGTGCAACATCACAGCTCATTCCTGAAAATCCTGAAGGAGGGGGCAGAGGCAAGTTACAATGCGAAGTCTTTTCTGGCTCTAAATCGGACTGACCAAATGCCTGTGGAGAATAAGAAAAATGCAGTGGCTGAGCAGATACAGACTCTGTGCAGGGCAAAGTAGTATACAAAAACATTGAAATGGCATTGACTATGGCTTTGAAGTTTAAATACCAAGCAGCTGGAATTCTAAATTAATAACACTGCACAGAAAGGCTGCAAGAGATCAAAGATAGAAACAAACACCAGGCCAGGTAAGAGATAACATCACTCCAAAATGTATTCAGAAGCAAATAGACTCACAATAAAAGCCCAATTCAGTAAAGTTTTATGTGCCACTTTACATTTCAGAAAAAGTCTCTTACGAAAACTCAAGTGATTTTTTTTTAATGCCATATTTCTAGAAGACTTCTACTTCATCTGATTTTTAAAAGCCACCCCATATAATTTCTTCCTATGATACACTTTGGAAGCCAAATAGGAGGAAACAAAAAGGAAACAAAGAACTTTGTGCTTTCAAAAATGCCTCAAGAAAAAAAGAAAATAACTGGTGTATTAACTGAAAAAGGGCAATTTAAAAGCAAATGAAACAGACGGTAACTGAACAAATCCACAGTAACTGGACTTTTTCAGTCTTATTTACTGGTTTCCTATAAGCTGCACAGGGGATATCAAATGAAGGAGGATACAAATTAAATCACGAAGGAGAAAAATACTTTTGGTTTTGACATATGTAGTCTACTCATATTCACAAAAAGTTAAAAGTATAAACACATGACTACTGCAATATAATGGTGAAACACCCAAATCCACAATCTGGCAAGCCTCCATTCAAGCTAGTTTCCCTGAGGAATACGGACTGTGATCAGGGATTTGGCTAAGTGTTTGTAATTTATATCATTTTAGTCAGAGTAAACATGTAGGCAAGAAACACGTGTCTGAATTATCATCATTCTGAAGCTCATGCATGCCCAAGAGACTTTGATACTTGGCAGATCGGCTATTGATGTAAGCAACAAAAACTTCAGAAGAAAACCAAGTATTTTCCAACATTAGGATTTTCAGGTGTTGCCCTAGCTTCATAGTCCTGTTCTCATCATTTCAGCTTTCATTACCTCCATTAGCAAAAATTTTAATACAGTATCTCAGATGGTGTCTCTGGGTTCCAAAAACACTGAGACAATTTCTTCATCAGAGGCAACAGTGAAATGGATAACTACATACACCTTGAAAGACTTCAATCTGCTTTAAATTGAAAGTGTTGAAAAAACTAGAAAGGTACCAATTTAGTCATACTGAGATTTAAGGAAAGTCCCATCTTTCAGGGAAAATGAGTTACCTTCATTCTCTGTATATTCCAAAGATTTAAAGAAAATGCAACTGCCCTATATCAGTTCCCTCATTCTGCTTCTGCCTGAAAAAGACTTTTCTTTCATTCAGGAACTTGTTCTAGGAGCTTAACTAAGAAGTAATTAAATGTCAAAAGTGTGGGAAGTTTTAATATGGCATCCAAGACAATCATTTATATAAAAAACTGCCATATAAACACCATATGATTTTTTTGTATAATTATATCAGACACATTGATCTGTGCTTCAAATCTAAGACAATACCATCCTGCTGAGATGATACATTGCGTCACTAAAATTCATGTAGGAATTTACAGTTACTCTAAAACAAGCTAATAGTTACAGGGCAGACATAAACCTCAACTGAAGCAGAAAAATTCTAGCAAAGACATTGTTACCCATCAGAATCAAAGTAGGGTGGAAACACTACTTAATAACAGTCGAAGTAATTTTTCATGATTAAAAATTCATGTATCTACCATGGAGAAACGTTGGTGACAGACCTCTACCTCAAGGAGGGGTGAAGGGGAGAGTCGTTCTAGAAACACTTATTTTTCAGGGTGTTTCCTAGAGTTTTAACTAGAAAGCTACATAACATACTGAAATAATGAGGAAATACAGTGTGAGAGCAGACCAGATCAGCAGACCTTACAGTAGTCTCTGTGTTTTAAAACCAAAATTAACATATCACTTTAGTGGTACTCTTGGTAAATGACAGTGTCCAAAAACTTTGCAAAATTAAAGAAAACATGAACAAAAAAAAAGAAAAAAATGCTGTCAAGGACGTCTGGAAGATCTATAAGGTGTGGATAAGGTGTGGATGCATGGCTACATCCTGACAGATTAGCACTTATGAACTGCAGCCACCATAATCTGATTGACAAAAAAATGCTTCTTTCTGTACCTCTGTGCACGTGTACATAAATCTGAACATGTCTGACGTTTAAGGAAGTACTGAAACAAAAGTAAAAGCAAGGCTCCTTCCTGAGAAAGGTAACAAGGGTGTTAGAATGCCATTTGGGCAGAGGGGACCACATCCTGCCTCCAGAACTCAGCCTGACACACATGCACCACCACCAGCAGAAGCTGGCCCCCGCAGTTTACACACACATAAGACTTTTGCTCCCTGAATCGGGCCACGCAAAAAAACCTAAAATGCTTTAACTCATGAAATACTTTCAGCGTGCCACAGCACAGTATTTCATCTAAAATGCAAAGCATCAGACAGTGCATGAATCCATTTGGCTACCAGGGTCACTCTGATCACAGCCAAGCAAATATTAAAAATGGCAGCAAGTTTGGAGCAGTATCACTTCCAACAAAGGAGGCACATGCAGAGGAAGAAGCAATACTCCAGAAGGCATCACAGGCCATGTACAAATGTACAGCACACATACGGTAGAACCCACTCACTGGAATCAAGACAAACCTTGAATGGTGTGGGAGCAAAAGGGTTAGTTGGGGAACAACGGAAGGTAACCCTAATTGGATTCGATACCTCCTACAGTAACAGAAAACAGCAATCCACATGTTACAGCACTTTTGGCAATACACAGCATTATTAATGAATAACTCAATTTCAATTATGTATTCATTTTACTAACTGCAGCAACTTTAATAAATGGACAAAAGTATTTAAGGAGTTATTGAGGACCCTGATTCAGTAAAGTTTCTTAGTGTTCAGCAGAAGAGGACAGAGATGTCAAGAGGCCATTCTTATCTCAATGTTAAAAAAGGAATTATGCAGAAACTGCAAAAACATTACATTTTCTCTAAAAATATGTGCAATTTTTTCAGAAATACTTTTGAAAATATAGAACGTACAAGCCATCATTTATATTACGCTTCTACTCCCTTTGCTCAGAAATGTAACAAACACAAAATACAGATTTCAAAAACACACATGCAATTATACACCATCATTGCATAAATGTTCGTTGTACATTCAATATATTTGACAACGTGGGAAAACAGACAAAGGGCACAATCACTCCCAAGATGTATAACCAGCTAGAAATTATTTTATTAATTCAGAAATGCATGCACATAAGAATTAAGCCTTTATTTATTATTGTGTTAGAGGTTAATTCAGTTCCCAATATGAATAACATGCAGTAAGCACTAACCACAAAAACCAGAATCTAACTTTTTTCTTATTTCCAAAGATGTCAGCATCCTGTTCATGGTGCATTAAAAGAATTTTCAAGAAGCAAAGGGAAAGTATTTTACAGCATCATGAAACAAAAGCTGCCAATGTTTTTTTCATGCAAAAAGAAAAAAGACATATAAAAGCTGTAAAGTCCTAACCACATAAAAAGAAAATTAAGTACATAGTAGCAAAACACCTCATGCTGATGACAGTTACACTCAGGTGGATATTTTAACGTATACCACAGGGACTAATTTTGTAATTGAGAACCTACTCCTTTGGTAGCTCTGATTAGATCAGATTTAGCGGTTATGATTAATGGAGCTGGCATTTTTTAACTTCTCCAAAACTTTTCTACATGCATGCGTGTCTGTGTCTTCTTAATTCACTACACAGAATTTCCACTCCCATCAGCACAATATTTTAGCAAAGCTGGTATAAAAGAATTTAAATGCAGAGAGATGCTAATGGCAAAGAAGCACACATGTAATGTTTGGTGAGTCAAAAGCACACTGTGTCTGTCATCATCCAACCTTGTTAGTGTTGAACTGAGAAGAATCAGCAAACGGGTTAGTGCTGCTGAAGACAGCTGGCCTACAGAAAAGACTGTTCTGTGGCAAAGGCAGGGAAGGGTTCTAAAAGGAAAACATAATAGAAACTAAGCAAAAACATTTTTAAATTAACCCTTTGTGACTCATGAAACAAACCATATTTATTTAGCAGTTTGTGCTAACCAAACAAGGTCCGCTCCCTGCACTTTGCTACAGACACGTGAAGGTAAGCAAAACTGTATTTGCCTTGTATTTGTATCAGCTATGTTTAGCAAAGCACAGAGGAAAAGCCCCAACCCTCGTACCTGTTCTAGCCCACAAAGTGCATAAGGTGCAGAATTCAGCAGCACGAACAACAGAAAATTTACTTGCTGTGCTATTTGTACAGTTTTGTCCAAGCATCTCAGCATACAGGATACTCTTACATATTAGTTAATTATAAAATTGTGCATTTCTGGATTAGAATAAACACAATTCTTTGTAATAATGCAGTAGGTTTAGTTTTATTTCGAAAATCACAGATTAATTCTAATATTTTTATTTACTTCTTGTGGTAACACACTCACTGTGTATTTCTCAAAAGAGAAGATTTAGTAATATTAGGCACCTCTAAACAGACTTCATATCTAATAGTAACTTACAGATCACTTGTATGTATGTGCATGCATCTGTAATTTTCTGAATTTATAGTTTAATGAAACAAAATTCTCTGGTCTTCTCTTTAAAGAATACTGGCTACTTCTTTATTATTATTTAACACAGAAGGAGTTTCCATATTTAGACAAAATTAAAAGATGTAATTTGACTATTTATATTCTGTAGGCAGTTTTTGTACTGTACTCTATTTTGCAATCAGAACCTGTTTAATAAAGAGGGGACAGCTCTGATTTTGCATAGTATGTTGGAAATATTGTTCAATGTATACTTAAAATTAATTTCTACACCAGGTGTATCCATCTGGCAATTGCCTAAATGTCTTAGGGCTGTAAGCTGCTGGAAAATAAGCAGCAGAGTAAGTGGAAAGGAATGTGAAAAGCTTGCAGCATCAACTGATACATTTATATCATGGTAATTTAACCTAGATATATTTTGCTGTTTAAAAATATTCTTAAAGCATTTTGGTCTTTTAAATGCTCCTGAAACAGAAAATGCATCCCTAAATGTTTATTCTCAAATATCATTTTGCAAAACAAAAAGTATTGTAATTTGGTAAGACAACATAAGTCTTTGCTATACAGTATCTTCAGCAATGAGAAAGCAGAGCTGTGCATGAACAAGGTTTCTTCACTGGCAAGTCACTCTAAGTCAACAGGCAGTTTTCCTATACTACAACAAGATGTTCTGTTTACACATGAGATTCACATTTGACTTTGTCTTTTATAAAGAGAAGATTGGGAAAAGTAATTTGCCAGTGTAATGATCCTATTACACTTTAACCATTACATTTGTCATCCGCATAGAATTTTAAATTGTATCTTGATGAAATTTTAAGCATCTAAAATAAGCATCACAAACATTTTGTATATAAACAGTGAAACCCTGGTAAAAGAGAAAACAGAAGATCAGCCACAGTAATTCAAGATCTTGCCTTTTGTATTTTGTCATGATGGCATAGCACCTAAAATACTACTGCTAGCTCAAATCCTAATCCATGCAACAGCATTGCATTAATATGGACTGACTACCATGATAAAATATGGAGCATCTGAGTTTGCCTGAACGGTTAGGTTTTAAACAGTATGCATGAAGCATGCTTTCTTACACAGTCCAGGACAAGAAAAGCTAATATTAAAATAAACGGTATTTTTCCTTTTACTGTTTTTTTGCAAAACAAAACCTAAAATAACAGGATTTATTTTAACTTTTTTTTCTTTTTTCAACTAACTTATGTTCAGCATTTTATTAATGTATCCAGGATGCTCAGGTATCAGAAACTAGCTAGCATTTCATACAGCATAATACTGTAAGCCTACAAATTATCTGGGACCATACCATGGTGATAGATTAACTCTTACTCAGAAATACCCAAAGCAGTATCCGTAGGAAACACAGATTTGATGGATAACTGCTTGCTAGCAAAACTATCAACTAGCTTTTCACAGCCCATTTGCATTATTTGTCCTATTCTGGAGTACACTTAGGATCTCTTTAACTACTACAGCAGCCTGATTGAAGAAAACAAAGGGGAATAAACTGACTCATCAGCAACATGTTACTTGAAACTGCCTTGCTAAATACATATACAAATACCATATTAAATATAGCTACTGTGTGCAGGCAGCTAGCTATCTGGGTGACTGCACATGAATGAAGGCAGGAAATTCCCTTAAAAGATCTTATTATAAAGTACAGATGCAAATTTTGAAAGATGAAGACAATAAATATAATGCCATTTACAAAGATCACAACACAAAGCATGTGTACATTAAGAGCATTTGTAGTGTTTCTGCTTACAGATAAAGAAGGGTTTGTTCTTAAAGAGTCAAGAAATAACCAACAAGCTTAATAATTGGAAAATAAAGAGAACAAAGAACTACAATCAAAAAGAGCAAAGGCGCATTCTCTAAATAAAAGTAAGTTGTGATAAAGTAATGGCATCATCATTCCTGTCCCAAACTGGCCTAAAGATTCAGCAGTGGCAATTTTGTTCGCATCACAGCAAATGCAAAAGTCTTACTTTAGTAGCTTGAGTATCAATAACCAACATTCAATAGAGCTTTTTCATGCAACTTTACCTTAGATGACTGATGATAAAATGGGTTAGTAGTTTTCTGCCCACAGGGAGCAGAAGCTGAAGAAGGGCTATAAAGAGACTCTGGCTGGGGAACAAGAGTTATGAGACAACTAGTAAATAAACATGCAGCTTACACAGACTCTGCAATGAAGAAATTTAGTTTCTAGTGATGCAAGCAACTTATATTAAAGCTCAGTAGCTTTTGTCTGAAATGTCCATGCAGCTTAGTGACGGAAAACTTCCGTGTACTTCTAGGTCCTTTCATTAATGTCCAATGAATTTTTTAACAAGTGCTGTATTTCTGCATGCGCTCCTCAGACATGCTGTCAATCTCTAAGAGTTGGATTTAGTTAAGACTCCTACTCTGCCCCCCAACAAATTATCTTTCTTGAGGCTTTTCAAAATAGTTTGAGGACGGCGTGCTGGAGGGTAATTCCAAATCCAAATCGATTTCATTCTAAATGGAAATAATACTTAAATCAAATCTTTGTTCCTAAAACAGCTGAGATGGAACTTTCAGGATTAAATATCCCATTCCCAAACACCACCACCTTGAATATTTGTTTCATCTATTACTACATATTACATCTTTTTTCATATTCTTTATGCTTACCCTTGGTCTGCTTATAATGCTCTGTACCATAAAGACTACAGGATTGCCTGCCTTCCGTATGGCTTCCACAGCTTGTTCATGGCTGGCATCTCTGAGGTCAATTCCATCCACCTGTAATTGGAAGGCCTCATCTTAACATTACAAGAAGCTACAAGGATCTTGAGTCAGCTTTGGGTTTTGGTTAGGGAATTTCAACTAAAACCTAAGCCCAAACCTCTCTTACTGGTGGAATGGTTTCTACTGACTTGGCCTGAGGTCCCTCACACACAGGTTTGAGATTTCCAAGAGCACAGCAAGGACATCAAATAAATATTTTCCATGGTTTTAAAAACAGGTTTTTCAACATTCTTGGCTCAGGCTCCATATATTTTCCCACAGGCAACATAATAGGAGAGATAATGATAATAAGAAGCGATAATGTAATCTGAAGAGAGAAGTAGCATTTGCCAAATACTGCTTCCTCTAAATCCTATCTCAGAATAACCTACCTCCCAGGACTTTATAAGATTTACAAACTGAAACTTTTTAGGTCTTTCATTATGGGGTATTATGTCAGTACAGTGTACTTTTTTCCTTTCTTTTCATTCTTTTTTTTTTTTTAAAAAAAAGCAGCAAAATAAGACCAATTTTAGCTACTAGACACTTTCCCGAGAAGTTAAATTTTTATGTCAGAGCTGAAAAGCTTTCTCTCTTCTTGAAGAAAGCATTTACAAAGGATGGCTAAGGACAAATTTTTGCCTGGTCGCTTTTCTTCATGCCTTCGAATGTATTGGTGTGTAAAACAGTTTGTCTTGTGACCCAGGTAAGAACCATGTTATGGTGAAGTTAGCATCAGTAAAACATTCTCACAGTGACCACAGTAAAAGCTAGAACCTAACACAGAAAGGTACTTGTTAGTGGCAATTCTTGCACACAAAGTTATACAATGAGGACTACCCCTACCTTTTTAATTGTCTAACTCTACCTTAAACTTAACTAGCCAATGTAAATAAAGAGAGAACAAAAACCATCTGAGACAGAAAATTCTAAACCTATGAGGAACTGAACAATAACACTAAGGCTCTCTGACTCCCCATGTCTGAAATACTGTATGCACTAGCAGAGAGAAAAGTCTAGATATGCCACATCTTGAGAAACTGAAATAATCCATTCAGAAACAGTCACATTACCACAACATTAGTTACTTAATTTCACGCACCCCCTTCAACTTCTGCAAGCATCATTGTCAGAGACAATCACTGCATTCATAAAAATCCAGGTATTCAGATATAATGAATGTTTTTTAACTTTGTGGCTGTCAAGCAAAATTCCACCTCCCAACTTGTTATACACTGGAAACTCTTCCATCCTGTTGCAGAAAGTTCTAGCTATATTAAGGTATTAATTCAAGATCCTTTATATGGATCTTGTAGCAGACAGTAAACTGCAGTTTAAGTATCACCATGTAAAGCAAGCCCAGGAGAAGCATCACCATCTCCATCACTCTGCTTGTTATGTTCTTACTGATGGACAGTCAGCTAAGGACATCCATCAGGGTGAAGAGGAGAGCAGTTCCTAATGGCCTGACACTGGAGATGGGGTAATGTCTGACTTATTGATAATCATCACAGGAAAGACACATTCCTTTCAGTATGTTCATTATTCAATATCTTTAAGTGAGAAAGCAGAAGTGACTGCATGAGCACAGGATTGGCTAAGCAGAAGAGAAATCTAGATAAATTCCTCCCTGCAACACCACTGGCTACCCTATCCTCAGGCATGGGCACAATGCTCTTAACTTCCTCTGTACCAAATCCAGCTTTCTTCATATCAGCAGGAAAAAATTTGTGTCTCCCTTAACTCCTGCACAAGATGCTCAAAAGGGATGCAAACTGATTAAGATTTAAGAGGGAAATAAACTATTTGCATGATTTGCTATTCACTGGCCCTTTCTATTGCTATCCAATATGCAAAGGTAAAATCTTTTAGCTTCACTAAACTTAAGCTTTTTCCTACACATGCTGGTTTTAAAACAGGCAGGTAGAACGGCTGGCTTTGTAGACCCCTGCTCACACAGTCAGTTATCTATGCTTTAGGTTCTATATTCAACTTAAAGCTGTCCGCACACAAAGATCAGCAGATGGTACTACACTCTGTATGGCTCAAGTGGTGCCAGCTGGAGCGATTACACAGCTGTTGGCCTAGGACCACACATCCATCTCAGTAGCTCCTGAGATGCTGAGGGTATTGCAAGCAAAAGGCACTCGGCTGGTACCTCCACAATTCGATCACCGGTTTTCAGTGTTCCATTTTTGCCGGCTGGGCTGTCTTCGAGGATGTGCTTGATAAAGATCCCTCTCATCACTTCTCCATTACTCAGGCGGCTCCCCATCCCTCGTCCTCCAACAATGCTGATCCCCAGTGACTTGCTAGGCTCTCTCCAGAGTTCAACCCTGTTGTGACAAAACAAGGACCAAAATAAAGTCTGTTGTGATTATGACAATGCTGCACACTGAAGACACCTGGATTTGCACAATGGTTTAAAAACATTCGGAAATAACTCCTCCTTGGAAAGTTTTGTCTTCCAGTTGGAGTCATCTACTGAATTGTTCAGAAAGTCTGTAATTGTGTCTACTGTTGTTCACTTTATTTTGGATTCTAATCAAAACTTTGAATTCTTCTCTTCTTCTCTTCTTGCAGGCTCCCAGGGAGCCAGCCTAGAAAGAAAAATTGCTAAAGCAATCAAGAAACTGCTAGATTTCAGGGATTTAGCCCAATGGCAGTAAAATTCAACTGTGAATTATTCCTGCAATGCACAATACACATAAGTGCAGCAATTCTGTTTTCTTATTCCTTTTTATAATATATGACAGTTTCAAAACTTTTGAATTTCAGATGAGATTTTATACTGTGCAACTAGATCTGCACTTACTTTCTGGGCTGGTTCCAGTTATTGAAAGCTGCATTTTGAAGTTCACTTTCTTCTCCCTCCCCCTCTTCACGTTCTGGAAGCTCTGGGAGTTCCCTGCTGATGAACAGGAACATGCAATTAATTTCTAAAGGACCCACATAATCCCTAGATTTCACTGCAAAATTTCATATATTGGATCACTCTGCCAGCATTGAAGTTTGTACACAAGATTCATGTAAGTAACTTCTTGTTCAGATGTCTGATAGAATACATATTGTATTTGGGGATTTCCCTGTCCACTTCTCTGCACAATTAAGTTGCTATCAACTGACAACCACCGAATAAAAGACTCTGCACTTTTGAACTATAACCAAATCAAAGCTGAAAGTAATTACTTATTGTTTCCAAGTGGAAGAAATTACAACAGCAGCATTCAAAAACAGTTACTGCTTTTGGAGATTAATTTCAAGAAAACAAAAATTGTTAGTCACTTTGAATATTTTGGCCTATAACTGTAATGAATTTTTGAAACTCAAGGAAAAGGACAGCATAATTCATTCTTTCCAGCATATGTTCTAGAAAGACCATCAATGCAAAATTCTCATTTTGGAAGCACTGAGTATTTGTGGCAATACATAAATCAAATTGCGTGGTATTTAAGAGAAGTTTAGGATGAGGCTGTATTCAATCTCCTTTTTGGGTAGATCAACCAGCCTCATAAAAATGACAGAAAAATTTGCTAGCCAAAGCAACAATTGTATTCTGAACAGCTTTTTATTGTAGTGGCTGCTGGTCTGAAGAAAATCATCCATCTTTCAGCTTTTGTAAAATAAAACTTATCTTCCTGAACTGTGCAAAGTGTATGGAAGGAGTTACATCTGAGACCCCCATGGAAGAAAACAGTAAGTCTTTTGACTCACCTGACAGTATGTGAAGGAAAAAGTTCAAATGGCACAGCTCCTTCTGTCTGTTGTCCCAAACTGGCCCTGTACTCATCTAAATTTTCTGCTGGCACATATGTAATACTGCAATAAAACGGGACATGATTAAAGTAGCATGAGGACTGCTGGTCCTGCCTTTGGTGGGTGTGAGGAATGGGTACGAGGAAGCTACTCAGGACTACTTCGTATAGTCATTGACTTCAGAGCCACAATGCTGGTATGTTGGGAATAAGGAGTTAGATGAATCCTTTGTGACTTTGCAAGAAATATGCATTTATCATCAAATTAGGTAGCTGAACAGCACTTAATTTTCTGAGGGCTGGCCACCCGTTTTAAGTAAATGGTGCTTGAACAGTGACAAGAGTGTAATAGAGACAATCCAGCTTCAGTCAAAACAGAGATTTCTCGTGCAAAGACAGACACTGAAAGATCTGTGAGGTGTGAAGCACCATTACCATCCTACATGCTGGCTGAAAATGCTTCTGGAAGTTGGCTTGCAGGAGGTTTTGTGCTTTCATGGGCAGTTTTGTATCTATTTTAGGTTTCTATGCTTTTGGTGAAAAATACTGCATGGATTTGGACATACAAACGTGTTACAGCACACCACCTATGCCACAGGGAGCAATCCCCTGCTCAACTCCTTCCTTCACCCCTTCATGCATTTCCAGCCAGCCCTGGAAAGTCAGACAGTCATGTTTCACCAGCCAAATGACATGCAGATGCCTGAAGCCCTGGTGTAACCCTATCATGTTTGGATGCCAGAAACAGAAATGGCCCAATAGACTGGGGAAGGGGAAAGAAAGAGAAGGAAAAAAGATTAAGGCATGAAGAATATTTCTTAAAAAACTTCCCTCTACAGGCAAAAGGACACCACGATCTAAACAGGGCTACTTAGATGGCTCTCCTTTAATGATGCTTTGTCTTCTTAAAAAACCTTTAGTTGTTCGATAAGCAGCTTAGCTATCAGATCCAAGTCTGCCAAGGAGTAAGGCTGATGGAAAAAGAACACAAAAGAATGGCTGTCCTCCCATCCATCACATGGTTAAAAGAAATATGAACATATTTCCCCACAGAACAGACAGGGGGAAAAAAAAAAAAAAATCTTGACCACTTCACAAGGACGTGTAACCTGCTGAGGACACTCCTTCAGCTCCAAGTCTCTCACTTACTTGGAGCCCTCTCCTGCCCATCACTCCCTGCTTGGAGTCCTCTTCTGTCTGTCACTCCCTGACTGCCACTGGTTCCCCCTCCTGGTTTTCTGCTGAATACAGCAAGCAGCAGAAGGCAGAATAAATAAACTTTTATATGACTAATGCTGTCTGTCCAAAACACTCTACCCAAATTATCATAAGGAGCATTTTATTTGTCTTCTCAATCTGTGCCTAAGCATGTTCCCTACCTCCTCTCTCATCT
The DNA here is from genome assembly GCF_030936135.1 of Gavia stellata. NCBI lineage: Eukaryota > Metazoa > Chordata > Aves > Gaviiformes > Gaviidae > Gavia > Gavia stellata. The sequence continues at coordinate 35,649,751 of NC_082637.1, forward strand.
ACCATATCTAGAAAAGTGCAGATGATGTTGATTAAGGAGGTGCCTCACGTGCTGAAGAGGAGGAACTCTCCAGTTCTTTTAACAGAAATTTCTATACCATCCATATTATCACCAACTTCTTTTCTTTTCCTTAAATCTCCTCCCTCTTCTGCTTTGGCCTTTTTTCAAACACACAAGTGTTACATGCTTGACACAAAATGTTTTCATTCTAAAGTGCTGGGGAGTTAACATACACTAGGGAACAAACACTCAGCAGAACGTCACTGACTCTTATCTGTCTTTCCTGAGGGTATTCCAGTACTGGGAAACACGCAAGACATGCGGCAGTTATTGTGCAAATCCCTTGCAGTGAAACTGGAAGAAGCAAGAGGTTTTGAAAATAATCACTACTACTTCTCAGCCATCTCCATCTCCAAAAGCATTGAACTATAGCAAAGTGCAAGCATTATGGTCACAGAACACTGACAGGGCAACGCTGCTGCAGAAGCACCACCCAGTAAGCCCATAAGAATGCCTTGCCTCTACAAAAGCTATGAGATGTGCAAGCTGCATTTCAATGAAAGAAAATGTATCATTCATCCAGTTACATTCATCAGTTTCATCCCAAGCAAATTCATCAATTTTCACCCTTTAAAAATAAGTAGGAAATAATGTACTTTCCCTTGAAAGACAGCTGCAGTAAAGAAACCAGCATTGCAAGCAACATTTCTGCCAGGTAGAAGGCTTGGACAATCTCCTTTATGCTAAAATGCACCTGAAAGCTATTGTTCAACGTATGGAAGGAGAACGGTAGGCTCCTAAAAAGGAAACAGATATGCCCAGATTTAGCCTGGATGTAGACAGCAGAGTGTGATCACTGATACTAGAGTGTCTAACATCTTTCAACTCTTCTCCAGTCCTTTTGTGCAAGGAGCACATTGCAAACAGTTATGCAGGGTCCCAAGGTCCAAGGGTAGTAGTAGTTCTTACCTCACACTTCTGTGCAACATCAGTGTTAGAGATCAGCTAAGGGGGAGGCAAACCACATGCACTCTAACTTCTGGGATACTTTGTCATTTTTCGTTGTATGAATGAATCACTGACATTGTGCTGGGACATTCAAAAGGAACAGCTAAAAGGATGCTCTCAAACAGTCTTATATGCTACTTACAGACATCTCCCAAAAGCTCTTAGGTAGGTAAGCTTTCCTTTCTGTGTACAGCACAGGAACTGAGAAGAAAAGAGGTTCACTCCATCATTTTTAAAAATGCATCTAAAATTGAGGAACTGAATTACCTAATTGACTTCCACAGATGGAGTCAAATTTAGATAGTATCACTGGGAGCTGTTACATTTTAGCTCTTTGGAAAATTACATTATTTCTATTCTAGTGCTTAACTACAGTTCCAATTGCCTAATTTTGAGCACTCAGAGGAACATTCAATATGATTTTAACTATTCTTTCTTATCTACAACTAAACTTCAACAATGCTTCAGCTACTTCATAAATATAAACCAGACACTTACTTGCATTTTGCAAAAAAAATAGCATAGAAAAGAAAACTAAATTACATGGATCAAATTAAAAGGTACATTCTGTGCAGAAGTTCACCTTTGTTTCTTGCTCATGATTTCCAAAGTTCAGGTTTCCCTAGCTCCTCCTATTAGCTAAACTGTATTACTGATGTGACTGCCCTCCTCCCCTCTCTCCTTTGCATGTTATTATTGAAATGAAAAGTTATGCAAAAAACCTAGCTCTGCTGAAAATTAGAGTCTTAGGAAATATGTAAAGCAGAAAGTCGTCTTTGCTAAGTGGCTGGCTGTCCTGCTCCTGCCTTCTGTGACACACAGCAAGGTCAGATTATACTAAAGACCTTGGATTTATATCTGCCAAGAATTTTTCCCTGTTTAGTACTTCGTGGGCAGACACTTCACAGTTATCAAATCCACCACTTGCTGGATCGCTACTGCAGCTCACTTCTTGGAGGTCACAGTGAGGTCCTGAAGACATCCAGCATCATCCTGAACAGCTCAGCCTGTGACTGGGGTGATGAGGGGCCCAGGACAAGAAGGATGTTGGGCTCCCCTGGTCAACTCTGTTGACCCATGTGGTGTAAAGTGGAAATAAAAACCCACCCAGGCACCTGAATGGTTCATCTGTAAAAGGGACTAATAATTGCCTTAATATGGTCACAGGGAAGAAAGTAAAAGAAACAAGTGCCAGGAAATAGGGACGAAGACACAGAAAACAGGAAACAAGTAAATGACTGCTCCAATACTGTGTTGCATTTCTCATCTGCAAGAGAAGTTGAAGTTCAATAATTTCCAGGGAAAAGTGTATGCAGGGTTTAATGATTTCCTCTCTTTCATAGCTGTACAGCTTGAAGGAGAAAGTGTTCTGGTTTCCTTTCTTGAGAGCTACAGCCACCCTCCTCCCCCCAGAGATATGCACTAGCAATGAAAGCAGTGACAATGGAAACACCAAAGGGTGTACATATGAAAATATCTTGTAAACACAACACTGCATGCAGTACAGAGAAACATTTATCACATGCTTGACTGAACAGCCACACAAAACCTTGAAACACCAACAAACCAAATAACAAAGTATGGAAAATGTTCAGGACAAATTACTGTCATTAACACTTAAGTTCTAATTTGAACCTTTTTATATATGAAGGAAGTAAAATGTAAGTGCCACAGAAAATATGACACTGAGATTAATCCAGATATCAGTACATCATACTCATGCCAATTGTAGCAGTGAACCCTCTATACGCACACACACGCACATGTGCTCTGAGCACGTCTGGGGTGGCTGTCATAGATGAAATTTAAAAATATCAGCAATAATTTTTTAGAATACAGGTGTTTTCATTCCAGTCTTAGGAAGTATGCTCCAATCTTTAAGTTTAAAGCCATATTTATATATACACACACACTCTCATACATTTTTTTAAAAATATATATATACACACACATCCACATGTGCAGCCACATGTGTATGCACACAGACACACACATACACAAAGAGAAAGAGAATATGTACCTATATCTGGATATATCCCTGACATTACTACAGATGTCATAAAAGCATGGAATGATTTTACAGACAAGTTGCAACACAGAGCCATAATGAGTTTCTGAATCGCCAATACTCACACATAAGAGAGGGCCTGATCATCAGCAGGTGCTGGAGAAGATCTAGAATGTGAAGCATATGATGCAGCATCTTTTTACAATGGTGTTAACAAATGTCAATGTCTTATGCTGAATGCGAGAGGCATACTTATGTAGTTAAAAGTGTGAGCTGCTTTTCTTTTCTCTTTCTCCTTTTTCTTTTTTTTTTCGTGTTCCACCTCTGCTTCATCTACACCTCCCCCACAAAGCATCTGCTTTTTATTATTGTCTATAGCAATGATTATTAACAAGCATGGAAAATGGAATTGCAATCTATCTTTTATTTCTTGATCAGGAATTCATCCCCACACTTTAGGCAGGTGAATTCTGATTCAGCTCTGTAATTATCTGACAGATGTTACAACCAGCTGCTGCTGAGCACAAAACCCTGGCTATTATTACAGAAATATAAGAGCTCCTGCAAAGGTGGAGTGAGAAGTGAAACAGAATGCACTCTAGTAAGACCACACATCCGGTTTTCCACATACAAAGGGGAAAAAAATTACATACCTAGGTCTGAAACTCAGATTGCTGGTTCTTGAACTATTCAAAATCAAATTCCTTTAATAAAATAAAACAAAGCCTTTATGTGGCAAGTAAGAACAGCTTTATGTTTTCTCAGCAAATAATGTTTGCCACTGAAACACAGCTTTGAAATTAAAACACTTCTGCTTCATCACTTTTTGGGGGCACCCTGCTACCTAAAAAATCTATGTAAAAGTTAAGGTGCCAACTTTGCAGCCCTGTATGGATAAAGAGGAATGATAGGAAGATGGCCACACCTGAGTGCTTGTGCACCCTTGTTTCCCAAGGCAGACACCAAAGAGATTCAACTTGCTTATTTGAAATGCTGGCTTAAATCACAACTCCTGCGCGGTGGTGCACCACATTAGCTCTGAAATGACATCTATATGGATGTGTATCCCTCTCAGCAAACAGAAGAACTATCATGAGATAATGCTCCATGTCTTCAAATTTCTAATCTGGGACATCACCCACATGTTTGTATTATAATATTTTTCTGGGATCCCGTACTGCTGCTGAACAAATGCTGTACAAATTACAGAAATTTTTTATTATGCTGAATAGTTTTGCATCAAAACTATGTAGGCCCAAAAATATTGTCTTTATTCTTGCAAGACTCCTTTAGACGCTAGCAAAGGGTTTGATATTTCAGTTCTTTGAAGTGCAGAAGCCAGCTTCGCTTTAAACCCTTATCATGGGAATGCACCAAAGAACATAAATATAAAATGAAAGACAAAAATCTTAAATAAGACTATGAATAGCAACTGCCCCTTTGTGTGAGATCTTTCAGAAAGGGGATGCACTTTTCTCTGGAAAAACTGAATATTCACATCTAAGACAAGATTTTGGTATTTCCGACATATCTGCAAGAGACTAAGACTACAAAACAAAAAACTTATAGTCAGATAGTGTAAAATGCAGCACCTATAAAAGGATAAGCACAAATAATGAACACATTTGTGTTTCGTCATGTAACTATGGCACTAATAAAAGACTCTTCACAGAATAATGGTGCTGTAACATTTGTGTATCTAAGCAGACGTACACACACATGCATGCGCACATACCAACTGATTTCAGTCATGACAGTTGGAATTATAAAACAGTTTGAAAGCCTATAATAATAATAATTACATTTTATCAACACTGACTCGCTCATATTCATGACAGCATTGACAATAATGTAATTCATTATATGAGCATATCCCATTATTTAAACAAGCTTGCATTAAATCATAATCCTAAACACATGACAGCTATGGGGCAGACAATTAAACCCACAGTGAAGATCCTTTGCCTACCTGCTCTCAAAATGCCAGGTCTCTTCAAAGCTAGAATACTGCTGGGGAAGAACAGAATGCCCTGCAGTCCATTTTGAACTGACAGAAACCACACAGTTACCTGCAACCACACTGGGACTGAACTGACACCTTTCAAGGTCACCCTCTTAAGTAATAGAGGCTTCTATTACCAACAGCTCCATTGATCCCATTTGCAGATCTGACCCAATCCATGTTACCATGGGTTTGAGAAAGACAGCTACTAGATTTTTGGAGCTGTAAACCCAGCACTGGCGGGTCTAGAGCACTATCCACAAGCTTAGGAACAACCTCATTTCTAGGTTGGTGGTGCATGTGGGCAAAGTCCACAACTGCAACAGCTACAAAGAATTGTACTTTCAGGGAAAGTTAAAATTCTGTACATTGAGTGAATTTGAGAAGAAGAAACTTTTCCATTGAGCAAGTGGATTTTTCAAAATTTGTATTAATTACTGCAAGTTTAAAGTAGCACTCCCAAGAGCACTAGAGCAACAGCTCCTTTGTATGTACTAATAAAAACTTGGATGTGACTTCACAAAACGGACTGTTTCTGCTGCTTGTCACAGATGTACTGAAAATGTTTTAAGTATTACTTTTCTGCATTAACATCATGTGTCATACTTTCTGTCTGGCAGTCAAAACCAAGTTCCATCACAAAGATTTCCACCAAATGAACTCACTTGTGCAATAGCCAGGACAGTCCACCTTTTGAGAAACACAAACACCTTGAGGAAATCCTTACTTTCTTTAGAAGAGTTGTAATATGAATGCAAAACTCTGACTAATCCCATTCCTTCAATAAAACCAGGCAGGGCAGTAATGATAATTACTAATGACAGTAATAACTTTTCTAAGAACATCCAAAGCCTCTCACACAAGTGATTTTATCTTTCAAACCCATGAAGCTGTAATCCGAAGGTCAATTATCCATGTGAAGCTGTAACTTAAAGGTAAATTCATGTTGTAAAAACAAACAAAATTTTCATTTAGAATACTTGCATAAATAACCAAATTTTGATTATTAGCTTCTCCCAACCACAAATTCATCATCTAGCTTTACCTACTTTATATCTGGTCCAATGAGTGAATGCCTTCTTAGCATAGCTCGGGCTTGTGCATTGGTTAAGTTAGTGGTTGACTCTTCATTAATGGACAGGATGCAGTCCCCCACACCAATCCGTCCGTCACGACTGATTGAGCCTCCATGGATGACGCTGCGGACTATCATTCCTGAGCCATCTTTATTGGAACTTACTGTCATCCCTATAGTGAAAAACACATGAAACAGTTAATAATGTCTTTGAGCCCCAGCTCTGAGTGCCAAGAAAAAGAAATGCAACCCGGGGCAAGGAAGGTAAAACCTGCCGATCTGCCAATGTCAGCAAGCCTATAAATGTTGCTCTTATTTTCCCTCGCATTTCCTTCTTTCCAACAGGAGACAGCAGTTACAAATCACAATCACAGTGTCTTCACTTTACCTTGTGTCATTTCACATACCAGGCTCAATATGAAAAACCTAAGTAGAAAATTTAAGCAGAAAATAAACAAAAAAGCTAATGAAATTGCTTCTAAACCAGTAAAATTTACCACTTTTCCGGATGGTTCACTGAGTTTATACACCACATTTCAGTTTAGTTTATGATGGTTCTCTTTGGAAGGGAGGTGAAATGATTAAACAGTTAATTAGGAGCATAGGGTCAATAGGAGCATACGGCCAATACAAGCACACACTTATTTTCAACAGGAAGCCTGAATCAGATCCCACTGAGATAGTGGCTGCCTTCCCACACTCCCAGGTGGGCCATCGCCTAGGCCCAGAAAAGCATCCTGACTTCTGTGAGAGCCTGCGCACTACTGATGCATACAGTCCACTACTTGAGTTACACCATGATCCCACCTGTGGCACAGTAGGATACTACTTCTTAATGTTTATACACACCATTCAACCCCACTTTCTTGTCACTAATGGGAAATGAGACAGAGATGTTCTTCCGCCTCCTCTCTATGGGGACTTACTTGTGGTGCTGGGCTTCACATGTCTTTCTGACTGTTCTTATATGCATGAGTTTTTGTTGTTATTTTCAGGACAGTTGGTGCTCATGAAATCAACGCTGATGACAGTTCCAGGAAAAACTGTTCTTCACTAAGGCAATGGAAAGATAGCTGAAGAGCTAGCACCCAGTCGACTTCCACTATCTTAATACTGCCAAACTTGTTTTTGTTCTTTTTTGTGCACTAACATAGAAGCCTTCCTTTACTAACAGGATGAATCCACTGAAGTTAGACTGCCTTATAGAGGAGCATCTATTGGAGGAGGCAGTGACTACCCCACTATGTGTTCTCCTGTCTTTGCATGTAAGCATCAGGCTAGCAAGGTAAACACCAATAGACATACATGAAAAACACTGCTCCATTGAGTTAAGAGGTTATGGCAAACAGAACTTTTTCAAGAAAATCCAAACGCCTGGAGCTGCACTGTGACCTGTACTTTACACAGCCTGGCAATGAGGCCAGTAAAGGCAACAGTTACCCGAGCACCTCAAACTAATAAAAGTCAAACTTGTACCCACATCAGCCTTGCCTACAGTTACATGTTTTGGGGAGGCTGGTTTTAAAACAGATAAGCTCCCGATCCAGTTTGGAGGCTGGCTGTATCAGGAAGGAGGCGGTGATATGGGGCAGACTGAGTATCCAGCCATCAGGGGGCAGTTTATTCCAAGCGGAAGTACCTAGTGAACTATAGCATCACAGTACCTCACCCACCTCTGCACAGCAAGGGAGCCCTGAGTGGTGGCTGTTTGTGAACAAGGCACCCATAGGCTGCTTTCAGGGTGCTTTCTGTGGACAACCCATCTTAAACCATTTGCTGAGTCACTGTAAACAGCCAGCGCCCACACAGACTCCTGCCCTACCAACACCAGAGTCTTCAAGGACATGCAGTTGGCCGGAAGGAACGGCACCAGGAACCTAAAACAAAGCAAATGAACACACTGGCCACGAACGGGGGGGGGGGGGACACACCACGCACTGCCTCCCACTACAGTTCCTCTCCTGCGCTGGCTCTGGGAACTGGCCTGGGAGGATGTTATCCCCATGCTCCCCCTCACGTTGCCCACAGCTGCACCAGAGACCAGGAAAGGACACCAAAAAACGCTTCCATCTGTTGTGCCTGTTTGCTCCAAAATTTGCCTCTAGTCAGTATGCTCCGGAAGTTGCAGATTGCAGACATTTAAAACACTGAAATTCTCTACAAAATGATAATATTATTGAGCTTAAAATACTATCTATTAAATGTATAAATGATCTGATTTTCAGAAATACAGAGGCACTTAAGATACAAGTACAAATATGTAGCAAGGAAGTGAACAGCTTGTTTAGACCCTTTTGACCACCCTCAGAAAGCAAGATAATTTTGTGTTTACACACATTTGAAAGTTTAGCCTGCAGCTTTTTGATCAAAGTGTTCTTCTACAGCATTCCTTGGCTATATCTCATTTTTCCACTACATTATATAAATGCATACACATTAAAAAACAATGTATTAAACTTGTTCTGCTAACATTTAGGAATGACTAAACTCCTTCACCAGAAAAAAAAAAGTCTCAGTGAGATGGACACTTTACTTTTGTGACAGCAAATGACAGCAAAATCATAGCCAAACAAGGCAAGAGCAACAAAGAATTAATATCCCATTATGCCTTCCCTGCTAAGAGAAAAATGTTTAGTCTTTACTAATAAAACAGGAAACGTGAGAAAAACAGAAAACCATGTTCCTGAACAGGTTACAAAAAATATTAGCTACCTTACCTAGACTTGAATTGCCTTTTGCAATAGTGATTGTCTTCTCATACATGTTCTTGACTGAATTTGGGGTTGTGGAACTTCCCTCCAAAGATACTGGGCATCTCTTTTCCATTAAAAGCACTTGATCCTAACACAAGGGAAAATAACATCAGTTCAGAATAAAAATACGATTGGACATACTGACCTCAACTCATCTTACCTAACACAAAAGCTAGGTGCATAATTAATACAGATTCCTTATACAGACATTGGAAAAGTCAGTCCATCAAAGATCAAACCAACATACATGAGGTTTCTGTTTTCATTCATGTAATACAGCAAATCTACCACAAAGTATGCTTTTGATTGAGGGACGTCAGTTACACTCTTAAAATTAGTGGGATGAATTCAAGGGCTCTCAGACTCATTCACCACAGATGCCTGACAATCTGCCAGTGCTAAAGTAACAAATCTTGTAAGAAATTGCAGCTCTTCTAAGAATTTCTTAATAAATCACTAAAATGGAAGAAAAAAGAAACACATGTCACAGTGACTGTCATATAAAGGAATATTCTGTTTACACACTGTGGCATCCCAGGCCAGTTTGTGAGCTGAACTGCGCAGGCTTGCGCAAACACCAGGATGCAAGTCTTTCACACTACTGCCCCCTGGCTTCCCAGGCCTGGTTTCCAGCTGTGCACCTCCTCCTTGCGTCCATGCCTCTGCAGAGGTTAACAGGGGATAAGAAAAGCCCCCTGGCCTGCCCAGCGGGTACACTGTGGTCCAGCAGTGTCTACTGCTGTGACGTATGAGCCGACTTCTGATACCCCTGTATCACCATCTCTGGGAGATGACTATCTTGATGCCATAATTTATCTCCTGTTTTGGATAGGTCTAATTCCCTACGTTTTGATGTGAGCTACCACATCTGATGGGCATTTATAATCAAACAACCATACAGGGCTGTGGGCCAGTGTCAATTTCTGTAGGAGATTCTACAGTTTAATATGCCTTTCTGTAGTACTTTTTAATTATTATTTAAAAAAAAAAAATCTTTACTTTTCCAGTTGGATCAAGCTGCACGGTAGTAGCAATGCTTGTACTTAGTGCAGATTCTGCTGTTGTTTCAGACTCAGTCCATGTTGCCGTGTTTTCACTTTCCTTTTGGTTGATATCTGAAGCATCCAGAGGTAGAAGATCGTTTTTAGTAAAACCAGTTGTAGTTTCCAGACTATCGCCCACTGTGGGCTTTTGCTCTCTCACTCTCTGATTCAAATTCATGTTGTAGAGGTTCTTGTCAGATACATGAAAATCAGCTGCAGTATTTGAACATTCCTCTCCAACAGACTGTTAAAGACAGGAGACAATGAATAATCGACATTCTTTTGTAATATAATTGAAAAGTACATTTCATGCTACAATCTTAAACAGAAACTAATTTCACAGAACTGAAACAGATTTGTTGTAACATCAGTGTCTTCAGTAGATCCCTACAGGCATTTTACTATAAAATTTACTTGATTCCTCAGACAATTTCTCCTGTTTTAAAATACCAGAAAACAATGAAAATAAAGTTACTACTAAAGGCCAAATTCTAATTTAGTACTTGTCAATAAATCTCCACTAACTTCAGCAAAATAATGTACACTCACACATTCTGAAACTAGACATAACTCCAGCAAGTTATTAAAATTAAAGCATCCAATTGTCTTTCTCAGGCAGAAGAACTTTGAAAGATCAAGGTCTTTACTTTCAAAACATTTAGCAAGCAAAGAACAATTTCAAGCAGCTCAGACAATAAGCATGCAATTTAATCATCCATTTAACTAAGTAGAAACATATTTAGGCATCCCTTCCACACAAAGAGGGAAAAGTAAAAACTCGGTCAAATCTCAACAAAAAATGAACATGAAGGTTTTGAACTGCGACAACAATGAACTACAATGATACAGTTACAGAAGCTTAGGAGTTAGTACTTACTGCAAGTGTATCGATTATGGCTGCAGTACTAGGATTAAGTTCTCTACACAAAATTTGTTCAGACTTTCAAGATTCCAAGGTCCTGCATTTCAAATATTTTAAGGGATTTCAATAATCACAACCTTCTGAAAAAAAAAATCTTCAAATACTCTCTAGCTCAGCTTTCAAAATAAGTAATTTTAAAAACATCTAGGCCATTAGAAATTAGAAAGGTATATCAAGGACTTTGACATTGGACTTAGAGGCTCTATATCAATACTAGGGATTTTTCTCTGACATGTAGTAAAATTTAGTCACAAGAACGTCTACTTCGACCTGTCTTAACTGTTATCCACTGGTCCGAATTCTTCTATTCCTTTTCCAAAAAGTGGAGAAAACATGTTTCCCAGAATTTTGGGATATTTTGCAACAGTTTTTCTGTCAAGGGCTTTAAAATTGGTTTTTCTCATCTTTCACAAAGGGCATACATGCTTGCTCTGTCCCCAGACAATCATCAAAAAAGGTTCACCTGTAAATAATTGGTTTAAGTAACGTCTGAGAAGGTAATTGAGCAAAGCCTAAGTACAACTAATCTGCATGATGTAATAAATGAAATAATTTCCTACCTTTGGGAGAAGAGAACACCAGGACTATAATCTATTTAAATTATTTCATTAGGTTTCAAAGAAAGGTGGGACACCTACTTTGAAGTCTGTTTTGTATCCATTTCCAAATCAGTGAAAACAAGACCCAGATCGTACTCAACATTTATTCCACATGCCATATATACATGTTAAGAGTTCCAGCATATGCTCAGTATTATTTTGTTTCACTTAAAGAAAAGCCAATGCTGTAATTTTTGAAGACAAACATGATTTCAGAAATATGTAACTACAGCAACCGGTGGCCTCCTTACAGCATTTGCAATACTTTGACTTTAAGAGTTTTTTTCATCACCGATTTTAAAAGTGACACCAAAGGCATTTAGAACCTGGCAACTGCCCTGCAGTCAAAAATAGCTGAAATACCACTGCATTCCTCACAGCATCTAATAGCAATTTTTTCATTTTTACAGCATTTCACTTGTGTCAAAAGTCTTCTTTTATGAATATATTTTCTTGCTACATTTACTTTGTGAAGTCACTCATAACTGCAGAATATAAAATGTTACTTGATGAGAACTTAATACTCACTTCATACTGGTGCACAGAGAGGAACACTGAAAAGTCAGGACCATAATCTTTAGAAAAACATGTAAACTGAAGCCGTCTAAGTCAATGCTGAAAATAACTTAAGACTTTCTAGAGCCTCAACGTGATATATAATGTAAATCCAGCCTCTATCTCATAAAACACTTCTGAGCATGCAAAATGCATAATCCATTTAAGTAACAATTACAGAGTTAAACAATGCAATCTGTCCCACTGGCACAGCAGAGATGTGCTCTTCTGTGGATTAGGAGAAACCATTAGAAGATGAATTTAGCTTTCCAACCATTGCCTTGTAAGGGCTGAACATATTCCAGAAGGGATAAAGGGAGTTACTGCAGCTCAGATGTGGAGGAAAAAGCAGCAGCTACTCTATTCAAGACCACAGACTGCAAATCCTGGAAGAAATCCCTACAGTGTTGCTTTCAAAGACAACTGCTAGAAGAAATTACTTGGAAGACTCCGCATTAGTGAAATAAATCTACAGATTGCCAAGAAAAAGAAGCATGAAAAACCATGGAGAGAAACAAAACACCAACTCTTATACAAACAATCAAGTCATTATGGGTATGTGACCAGCAAGAAAAAAGATACTGATCTTTGTAATATTCTTAAAGAACTTATCTTCATTTACTGACTTTAAATAGAAAATATGAGTAATCAGAGGTTTGATATATACAGATTTAATTACAGTATCATTATGAACATTTCATTTAAGAACACAGTAAATGAATTAGCAAACATACTAACTATGAAGCATAAAAGCAAAGCTTAGGATGAAAATTTACTCTTGCTTTTCATACCTAAAATACTGTAGAATAATGCAGTTATTTTGTGTTACCACTCTTTACTATGCTCTGAAGTAATAACAATTAAGTTTTTGTAGCAGACTGCTCACCACAGCTTTAACACTACAAACATCTCACCATACTTCATCTGGCTATACAAAACACAAAGCCAAGCTTTCAACCTTCTAACTGCCTCTCTCTTCAACACAGATGTCTGAAAGACACCTGCACTACCTTAAGCAAAAGTGCATTTTGATCTCATAACAAATAGTGCAGTTTGAACCAGGATGACATAAAACATTTATATCTACTAATACAGCCTTTTCACACATAATCAAAGTTTTTCATCAATAAATCCATCCTCCTTTTTACCTTGGGAGTTGACAACGGAAGAGAGAAGCTGTAGTTCAGCTCACCGCTACAAGCACTGCCACGCAGACCTATCATTGAAGCCTGGAAGACGTCACTCTCTAGCGAATACTGCGATTCAAAGGTGGACTCATCCACTAGATCTGCCTCACCGGAGTCCACCTAACAACAAAAGCAATTCAATCAACCAGGCTATCTGTTACTTTCACACCACATAACTCAAACACATGCACCCCAGCCGCTACATACTGAGACTTCCCTTCTTTTTTTTTTCCCCTCCATGTTTTACATTGAAGTTATATTTGCACAGCACAGTAGGAACAATTTCTGCTTCCAGTTATAATTTGTTACTACACCTTCAGAGCTTGCAAAGACTATCTGAAGTAAAGTGAGAGTCTCAACTGGAATGAGTTGCAGGGCTAAGGCAGGCTGATGCCTGTTAATAGAAGTACAAGGTGTTGGGAGAATTCTGCTGTACTCCCTGCTGTCAAAATTTTTATTTGGGTTTTTTTTTTTCTTTTTAATTTTTTTTTTTTACAGGGATTAGCACTGAAAAAATAATGAGCTTCACTTAGTGCCACCCATTGGGAATGTTCCCTCCACCCAACTTCATAGGTTTGGTTATTTTTAAAAGGGTACAAAAAATAATCTTCTGGAAACTGTTTTTCAATACATTTATAGGAAACATTTATGACACGGTCTTTTATGATTTCCAAGATATTTTACATTTGACAACAAGATTAATATGGACAGTTCTCCTGTCTTACATGAGAAATAAAATTTTAAAAAGACTTCTGGACATGGACATGGGCAGCATTTTTTGCCTTCTTTTTTTTCTTAAACGAAAAACAATTTTTTTCAAGACTCATATACTTTTAAATGCTAGAATAAAATGAAGTCCTAAAAGACTTAATTTATGATGTTTCACATACTACACTTTGATTACAATTTCTTCTCCCCTTGCAGAGCTCAATAAAGTGTATGCTAACAAAAATGATCAGTGAGTTCAGAGCCATAACCATAACATAAACTTGTATGAAGCAGACAAGTGTGCTCATATGCAGAGATGGGAATTAAGTGTTGTTTTTCAGCATCTGTGGTTAATCATACTATGAATTCATTATGTCAGATTCACAACAGCAATAGCAACAATCTGCAGTGATTCAATATATTGATTCCTTTTTGGGGTACAAATGATCCATTTTTTATTGTCTCAACCCTAAAGACTTAACAGCTAATTCAAACTGCTCCTTTGGTGTAACTTACTCTCAGCTCATCTTCTGGAAAATGCAGACTAGTGTTACCAAAGCTATGCCCTAAAAAACAGATTGTGAAAAATGGGGACAGACCTCTAGAATCTGAGTGTAGATTTATCTGTGAAAAACAGTACCTCATGAGTGCACTCTGCAAACACGTCCTCAGCTGGGTGATTCACATTCAATTTCATATTTTGTACCTTTGACAGTTGACAGCATTGACAATTTAACCATATTATTACCTGAGATATTTTTTCATTTTTCTTCCACAATTTTAACTTTTTTGTATGCATCACACATAGAAGTCAAATTTTTAAATACCTAAGTTTTAATCTGATCTTTTCAACACATCTTGAAATTAAAGGACATTTACAACATATGACCTGGCTTCTTCATACTTCTTCTCAATGAACAGGATAAGGCAAATCCTATTATCTAACTACTGTACCAAGGTAACACACTGCAGAAGAAAAACCAAGCAGTCTTGTTTAAAAGCAAGTTATTAAAACCAGCTTGTCAGTTGCAAACCTGAAAAAATAGCAAACATACTGGAATCAGTAATTCAGAGATTTCTGCCTTGGAAGAATCCATTTCAGGTTTTTGATTGGTTTTAATTTTTTTTCTAGTGAATTAAGTTCTGGTGTTTAGTAGAAAATGCTTCCCAACTCATGTCCCCAGAAAATGAGGGCCAAATAACTTCAGTATCAGGCCCAGATCAGTACGCATAACCATTAGAACACACACTCGGAATATATTTATGTTCTGGTTTGGGTTTTTTTTTTTGTTTTGTGTTTGTTTGTTTGGTTTTTGTAGGTCCTATTTCCTTTGCCTTTTTTATCTGAGTTCTTATTGGTAACTTCTGGGCTACATAAGGCACTGAATGCTCAGGTAAGCTGCATTGTTTGTACAAGTGAACACCTTTTGACCTTGCAAATCTCATAATCACTGATTGATGCTGAAGTCTAAAGAATACTATTAGGAGGAAGTGTTGACAGCTTTTGAACACAGACAGCATTCCTTTTAAGGCTGGCTTACATGCAAAAAGAGAGTTCCAAAAACTTTTCAAGGTAGGGAAGTGATGTATGATGATATATAGGCAAAGAGATTTATTTACAAAATAAGCACATGAACATTTCACTACATAAGGCAAGATTTTCAAAGGGATACTCAGTGCATGCAATGAGAAGTGGGTAGCCACGCACTTTTGAAAATCTCAGCAAAATAATTCCTTTTTTTCCAGCAACTAACATATCATAGGCCAGATTCACAGCTCATGCAAACAGCCAAAATCTCCAGATGGCAGTTTCTACTATGTGGGGATCCATCCCAACTATGGTGGATGAGGAATTTGGTGACAGTAAAAAATAAGCATGAACAGTGACAAATCAAACGCTTTCATTACAAAATGCAAAGACTTAAGAAATCTTTGGTAAGTTGGGCCACTAACCAAAGCCAGCTCAGCATGGAAGAGGGCTGCATCAGCTGGCCCCTCCTCCTCAAGTGACTGGGCAATGTAGAAAAAACAATCTTCCTTAGCAGAGACATAGCCCTCCTCTGATGAAAGCTGCAGAAAGAACGAAGGTCTGAGTTGGATGAGTGGCCAGGACACAGGTCATGCTGAGTGCATTATGTGTGGGGGTTTAGAGACACAAATGAATTTCAAATCCAGCAAAGAGTTCATTTCAATCACTGTCACAGCGTTGGGTAGGTAAAGAGACAATTTTTTTTTTTCAAATTTACCTGAACTGATTCAGCTTCATAACTCATTTTACATGCCCAAGTAATGAAAAAGGCCTATCCAGCTAAACCACAGTGCCCACAGCTGAGTCTAAACTAATTTTCAATTTCTGCTCTTACTAATCATATACTAAATCTGCCATCAGAGCTGCCACTAGGGAAAGAGCCTAACAGCAGAGGCCTTTACAACCTTGCTAGGCACAGAGTAATCTTGTTAGCAGGCAGGAAGACTGCATCCACTGTCTGTGTTTTGAGATTGTATCTGCTGGGTGGAACAGCCTCAAGAGGACAAAACATAATTCTGACTATAAAACAGTAGCTTTTTCCAACATAATTTGATGCTAGGTGCATTCATCCAGTACTGCAAAGAAGCCAGTGATTATTCACAATGTCTAATTACTTGGCAAGTGAAATATTACAGTGCAAATGCTGAATGTTTACAAAATGCTGGGAATATAAACAACACCCACACATTTTCTTTTTTGAGTGACATCTTCTTAAGCATGAAAATGTTGATTTGCAAGACATTTTAATGTGTAACACAGAGTCTCCACTACAAAAAACAAATTTAACAAAGCAAGTTAAAAAGTAGTCTGTTACTATGAAAAGGAAAGTTTCTAGTTACTTAAACATCAGCCATTCCCTCCCACTCTCTCCACACAGATCCACCAAGAATGAAAATTTGATATCTGCATCCACAAGGATTAAAAGATTATCATTTCATGAAAAGCAAAAATTAACCCCAAAGACTGCACTTAGGCTTACAAATATAGTGAAAGGTATCTTTTTTGTATGTATAAACTGATGTCATTCTACTGATTTGAATTTAACGTGCCAGGGACCACTAGCGTCCAGGGTCCACTAGCATCCTTACTGACACACTATCTCGGTAACCCTAGGTGTCGTTCAACCTCATTCTTCTAATTGTTTCAGACTACCTTCTAAAATCTAGCCTAAAATTATTTATGGATATACTAAAATAACCAGTTTGAGTTATATGAAATGAAGACTACTCACCGTTCTTTAAACATAAAGTGTGCAGTCTGAATACAAAGACTGCATACGTACTATACCTAGTAAAGCAAAGGAACAGGCAAATTCCAGGCAAACCACAAAAAAATCAACTTTATGTCACCATCTCACACATTCAGAGAATCTTGTAAACTGTATGAAATTATGCCTGGCAACTTGCAGCCCTGAAAGACGATGCTGGTTGCAAGACACTTCTCTGTTTTCTCAGCTGCAAGACAGGTGTGCCAGGTCCTGCAATCACTACACCAGTCATATACTACATAGGCCACTCCTACACACAAGGAGATATAGGAATCTGTTAAAGACAGTTTCTGGATGTTTTGAGCCACCGAGCTGTACCCCAAAGCACACAAAATGCCTGCAGAAGTCAGGATCGTCATGTACCAGCTTAAATGATATGAAAAGTACCCAACAAATTCCCAAATCCTTACAGGCAGTGGTTTGGCAACTCCTATTTTAACTGTTCCTGCTGGTGCTCCTTTCAGTGCTTGTACTGCTTCCTCCAGGCTGCCATTTTCCAAGTTGATATCGTTGACAAACATAAGCCGATCTCCAGGAAGAAGTCTGCCATCTTGCTCGGCCACACCCCCAGGAACTAATGAGCGAATCACAATTACAGTGTTTGCTGGATCAACAGGATCCTAATTCAATAAAAGGAAGAAAAACATTTCATTTTATTAACTTTTTTATGTCTTGAGTGGCTACTTCTTATGAAGAGTTCAGTTATTAAAAAGGTTGGAGCTCTGCTCCAGATGAACCCTCAGCAGACACATACCCTGTCCATACTGCCCATACATTTAGACTTCCACCTATTTTCAATTCTTAAATGTGAAAACTATTACTTCTTTCTAGGTGATGTCCCATTATACTTCCAGCGTAAAATACTGCTAAATTGCAGAGTGCTGTTCATACTGTAATGAGTAATTACACGCCAGAATTTCAAATACTTGCTACTGCAATGACAGCATTGCAGACTTCATCCTCCCTTACACATTCTCTCAGTGGTTTGGGAATACATCTGGGCAGTGCAGCCTGGGTCAAAGTTAAGTCATACACTGTGGTGGAACAAAGGGCTTATTTTCAATAACTCCCTTATACTTCAAGGCACCAGATCTTGCTCAGCTGAGAAAGCACTTTTCAAGAAGCAAGTCCTTGTGCATGCCTAGTTAAACACTTTGTGGGAGACAGGAACATACCAATACAGCACTCTAATCAACAAGACACAAAAAAGTGGTGTTTGCTTTTAAAAAAGAAAACAGCTTTGAAGTCCCCATCCTTCAACACACTGATTTTTATAAAAACACTAGTATTATATACTAAGAACAGGAACATATGATTATGTTGTAACAATTATCACAGGTGCACACATTTTCATGGTTCTTATAGAATTACATTTACAAGGAACATCATTACATGTTGATACTTCCAACACATGGTAATTCACTTGAATGCATGCATGGAAAAAACTGAGAAATGTAACAATGTACCAGCTTTACTGATAGCAAAAGGAAGAGAAAAGCAAACCTACAAACTACCATGCAACTGTAACAAGTTTCCATGCCAACATGTACATATGTGTATTGGGTTTGCATAGCAACATTTTGGTAGCAGTGAGGCTACAGGGGTGGCTTCTGTGAGAAGCTGCTAGAAGCTTCCCCTATGTCCGATAGAGACAATGCCAGCCAGCTCCAAGACAGACCTGCTGATGGCCAAGGCCAAGCCCATCAGTGATGGTGGTAGCATCTCTGTGTTAACATATTAAAGAAAGGGGAAAAACAACTGCTCAACAGCAGCTGGAGAAGAGAGGAGTGAGAATATGTGAAAGAAACAACTCTGCAGACACCAAGGTCAGTGAAGAAGGAGGGGGAGGAGGTGCTTCAGGCACTGGAGCAGAGATTCCCCTGCAGCCCCTGGTGAAGACCATGGTGAGGCAGGCTGTCCCCCTGCAGCCCATGGAGGTTAACGGTGGAGCAGATATCCACCTCCAGCCCGTGGAGGACCCCACGCTGGAGCAGGTGGATGCCCAAAGGAGGCTGTGATCCTGTGGGAAGCCCATGCTGGAGCAGGCTCCTGGCAGGACCTGTGCACCCGTGGAGAGAGGAGCCCACGCTGGAGCAGGTTTGCTGGCAGAACTTGTGACCCTGTGGGGGACCCACGTTGGAGCAGTCTGTTCCTGAAGGACTGCACCCATGGAAAGGACCCATGCTGGAGCAGTTTGTGAAGAACTGTAGCCTGTGGGAAGGACCCACATTGAAGAATTTTGTGGAGAATTGTCTCCCATGGGAGGGATGCCATGTTGGAGCAGGGGAAGAGTGAGAGGAGGAAGAAGCGGCAGAAATGACATGTGATGAATTGACTGTAACCCCCATTCCCTGTCTCCCTGTGCCGCTCGGGGGGAGGAGGTAGAGAAAATAGGAGCGAAGTTGAGCCCGGGAAGAATGGAGGGGTGGGGGGGAAGGTGTTTTTAAGATTTCATTTAATTTCTCATTATCTTACTCTGATTTTGATTGGTAATAAATTAAACTAATTTCCCCATGCCGAGTCTGTTTTGCCCGTGACGCTAATGGTGATTTACCTCCCTGTCCTTATCGTGACCCATAAGCTTTTTGTTATATTTTCTCTCCCCTGTCCAGATCAGGGAGTGATAGAGCAGCTTTGGTGGGCACCTGTTGTCTAGCCAGGGTCAACCCACCACAATCTGAAAGGTTGCACAACAACAAGGCAGCACCTAAAACCACAGGACTTGGAGACTGATGAAAGCTAGTGTGAGAGAGAGGCATTGAGGGAGGGAAGGACACCAAGACGACCCTTAACACTTCATGGCAGTTAATGCAGTAAGAAAAATGCCATGGAGCAATAAAACACTTCACAAGTGGAAATACAACTAGCATTGCTGGAGATAGTGCTTAAGCCGGAACACTAATATCTTCCTCACTAATTTAACAACAAGTATTTACACTGTCACTTTAGATGACACTGCATGACACGTTTTTTGAAAAAAATCACCTCTCTAATGGATGTGATAGTCTTCCCTGGGTTAAGAAGTTATGTAGACTTTCCTACAGGCCTGCCGTTGTATAAAACATGAGGAGTGTGTTGGTATGAATGTAACTGTCCTTAATTTTAGTCACTGTTCATTGAAAATTAATTGAAAATTTGATGGAAACAGCAAAATACAAAGATAAATCTCACTGTAAACTTATTGTTCACAGTCTTAGATGAAAGCAGAAACTTCAGTGACAAAATGAAATGTTTCAACCACATCTCAAAGGAGAGAACATAGGACAAATCACAAATATTATATCAAAAAAAGGTAAGTTTCAGAAAGCTGACTACAGCTGTAGGATGTAATCAAACTCACATTTGCAAAATATATAAAACAATTTAAGGTACTTCCCACAACCCTTCAGTATTACCATCCATAAACAAAATTCAGTCACTAACCACACAGGTAATCACCATTTGTGTCAACAATTCAGAAGAGGCTGAAGCAAAAATGTACTTTACTTTGTGCTGATGCAGACTCCAAACACTCAGGCTCAGCTATGGTGTCTCACTGCAGAGCATTGTGAGTAACACATTAAAGAGTAATCACTGTTTCATAAAACAGATACTTGACTATGCCTGTATCCTTCAGATTATTAAACTACACTGCTCTTTACTTTTATCAGTGTGCAAATGCAAATACTAATGAGGCATAGATCAATTCTAAGCAGTGCCCTGTGGGCATAATTTCCACCTGGAAGTGACCTCCAGATGCAAATTTATATACTGTTAGGGACCAGATCCAGCAGAGACCTGGGAGGAGACCGGGTCCTGCAGCACCACCAACCAGCTGGGGAAAAGCCTACGCTGACCACAGGGAGAAATTACTTGACTTTTAACAGGATAAAAATCATTCACTGTGACAAATGGGACCAGGAGGAACATTTGTTCTGACATCCTGACCAAATGCAGGCAGGAGACAGGCACTGAGCTGTTCACTGGGACACACCAAGAATCACAGCTTGAGATACCCAGGAATTTTGAAGTCAAATACAAGATGAATGAATAGGGGCACGTCCTGGACAGACAGCAGCTAAGGAAGCGATTTCAGAATTGCAATTCTGGATTTTAGTAAATCCTGCTTTAAGGATCTAAGTCGTTTATTGGATCTTGCCCTAAGCACCTCACGGCAGGTGCAAAATACATGGCTAAATGCCTGAACATTCTGACTACATCATTCACTGCCCCTGGGGCACTAGCAGATGAGCTTTCTGAAGGCCCTAATATATTACGTATTATTTCTTTTTCTGGACCAGTACTACCATTATCATTAGAACCTGTAGTCTTAATACAGTAAGAGGAATAGCTAGTGGGATGCCTACCAGTAGCGACATCCATTTAGCTTTACTATATTGCTTGGTTTCCATTAACATTCATCCTTAAAATACGTATTTAGATCCCATTGCGAGATCCAAACAATACAAAGTATTTGGTCCTCTGCTCAAAGAAACGAGTGCAGAAGTTACCTGGTAGTCCAATATGCTAAATCCAAGTCCCATACTTCCTTTCTCCAGCTCAATGTGCTGTACTTCTGTTTCCCACATTGCCAAGGATGAGCTTTGCACTTCTTCCATACTCTGACCCTCATCAGCTATTTCCAAAGCTGTTCCCTCTGTGTCCGAGGAGCCGATGAATCCAAGTTCTATGTGAGCCTGAGAAAAAACAGTGAATGTTCACCGATAAGATGTAAAAGTTTGTGAATCTGCAGAGACAAAACTCAGTTTTTATCTTGTTCTTGGTGAACAAAGTGATGTTTCTCTAAACACAGAGAAAGTGCAAGTACTCAGCAGAGTTAACAAGTCTAATAAAGCTAGCATAGAATTCACATACCCTTGTAACAAAATAGCTCTGCTGCGAGTCTGCAAAAGTACTCACTGGAAAAAAATATTTACAAAATGGAATTTCTGGCAAATTAAAAACTTCAGAAAACTTCATTAGTACATGTATTCAAATATACAGGAAATACCTGTTATTAAATGGTATGTCTAAAAATATGCCTTGATCTAGACATAGTAGCACTGACAGGAGCCAGAACATTTGAAAAAACAGGCAGACGCATATATGTTATTCTCTTCCCTTCATTTCATAGAAAAGCTTATCAACAATAAGCTGAATTTGGTGCCTTGCCCAGAGGTCAGAATTAAATGTGCCTCTTTTCATACAAATGCTATTGCTTTGCATACTATACTGCAGACCATTCCTACATGTTTAGTACATCAGGCTGCCCAGAGCTTTGCAATTCTGAATGACAGAAGTGTGTCTACCAGCGAATGCACACGCAGCTCTGCGCAAACACAAACCCAGAAAGCAAAGTTCAAAACCAGATTAAACACATTCAGATTCTAAAGAACATATGGTTCAGTTTGCCATACCCCCACGGCCCACCTGCAGAACAGAGGTTAAGTACTTGGGTAGATAGACGTGTCCCAGAATATTTCTGCCCATGACCTACCAGGATTGACATCCTCTGGTTGGCCTAAAGTACAGTTGATGAACATAATTTGCCTTTTTCTATTTATCTGGTTCCAAGTCCCAAAACATTAAAATGTATTTTCTAATCTTGTACAAGAACTTCATATGTTTTTTCTCAAGGAAACAGTCATTTTCTCTGTGATTTTTTTAACACAGAATACCTTTTCCGTGAGCTGAACCTCAGATAGACTTAGACTCTCCAGTACTTCTGGGTGAGTGACGGGGGGAGCTACCGGACGACAGCACACCATTGTCACCTTAATAGGCAGTTCTTTCAAGATACTGACCACATCCTTGTGGTTTTCTCCAAGCAAAGAGATCTCATTCACCTCAATAAATAAAGAATACACAATGTTTAGAAGTACAATGAACAAAAATGATTTAAAAAAAAGCCCAACACACATCTGATTTAAAAAAAAAAACCACACACTAATGGACATTGTCAACCTTTAATTTCTACTCAATATGGTGCTCAGAATCAGCACCAAGATAAGTTTTAAACTGAATGGACAGTCTCATGAATTGCGTGATGCCACCCTACAAACCCCACATACTCTGTCATTTCATGTTTCTTGCATTCATGAGAACCAAATTCACATTTTAATTCTAAGAAAATTATTTAGAAAAGTAAACAGGTGTTTAGTCCCTTCACTGTGTAAGGATATTCCTATTAAATCTTAATGCTTTTGATAAATATTCTTATATAGCTAACTATACAGTGACCTTGAACCGTATCTGAAAAATCAGCTATCAGCTGAGAAATGCATGAAGCATATGCATTCAAATAAATATGTGTAAGTACATTTGAAGTAACTGCTCAAGCATTTCTGGTTATGACTGGTATGCAGTTAGATATGCTACGTTCCCAAAGTCATAACCTGTGAGAAGCAAGTCACTGCTCAAAAACCTTACTGAATGCAGGCTAAGGTAGCATTTTTTCTTACTTCCAGCAGCTCGTCTCCACTGAACAGCTTTCCGCTTCGTCCAACTGGCCCCTCCGGTAAGATGGATCTGATGAAATGATGTCCCACTGTAGCTTCAAGGCTTATTCCTAACCCACTGCTTTCGCTAAATTTGTTAACTACAGCCACCTAAAATAAGATTAAGAAGTTGTTACTTTTGACATATTTACAGCTGTACCTGTTACATTCCTTTTCAACTTACATACAATGAGGTGGATATTCCAGAAGTGAGAAACCAGAAATATTGTCATGTGTAATGCAGACTTTCAGACTGCAAAAGCATCCAAAGTTACTAGCTTAGGTTTTTCAACCATGCTGAGGGAAATAACAACTCCAGCTTAAAAGAATCCAACTTTAACTTCCCAATACGTTGAAAAGCATTGAGAGGGAAAAACAAAGACCAGATAAAAACTAAAATCTGCAGGCTACATTTAGTGCAAGTTGCACAACCACAAAATAGTAGACTATTCTGGAAAGGAAACTACTGTTACGGATTCATGGAGTGTTATCCAGGAATCACAACAGACCAAAACACCCTGTCTGGAGTAACACAACTATGTAGCCCCATGCATGTGGAGAGCATTACAGAGCATTACAGACCTACTCTTTTACCTGCATTTATGTGGTGCTTCAAAATCTTACACAAGAACACTAAGAAAAACCCTTTAAGCACAGAAACTGAAACACAGCCCAATCCAATATTATCTATGCCAGATGGGGAAGACATCTGCAAATCATTTGTGTAAAAATGTGACAAATGCTTGGGTCAGGGGACAGTCAGGCAAAACCTGAAATTTTGATCACATACCGCTTTAGCATAAACAAGTAGGAATTGTATATGACAACAATATATCTAATAATACATACTTTTGCAGAGACTACAGCTCCAGCATATAATATTGAAATAAAGTCCTAAACTCAGATACTGCTTTTCAACTGTATCTAAAGTAAGTGTCCTATGCATTATTTAGATTATTACATCAAACAGTTCATTCAGTATGCACAATGGGTAGGACGTTTCAAGCACTAGCTTCAAATTCTGGCTAATGAAGGGAGCTTTGAAGTTCACTTTAAATATTTTTTTTTTCCTCTAATACATATTTTTCCTCCTGAAGCTAGGAAATCTGTGAAACAATACTCATAGGCACAGTAACTTAAGAAGCCTATGATTATTTTGCTAAAATCAATACAGAAAAATATAGATCTATATTCAAAATTTAAATTCAAAATAAAAGAATCTCAACAGATTAAGAAGTATATGTATGATTTTTATAAATAAACGAACAAATTCAATACAAACTTATTTGTATCTGTTAACAATATAACAGGTGGACAGATCAAAGGGCATTTAGTAATAGTAATCAAAGTTTACCTACCACTATTTCATAATTCGAACCCATAATTCTCTGCCACTTTGCCTTCACAGCTGCTTCTTCTGTAGTAGTTAGCTGGAAATCTAAAAGTTATGTCTGAGATTGTTATAGAACATCTTGAAACACAAGGTTGAAAAATAAGTGAAAAGAATGGAAAGAATGTAAAGAAGATACTTTGTAACAAATGCACCTGGCATTTAGACATATTAAAAATTGTCTCCACTAGCTAACCATAAAGATTAACACAAGGATGAATTCTAGGAAAATAGAATAGAGTGCCAAAATAGTACCCTAAGGCTGACCTGCCTCATTATAATGTGAAAGCCACACCTCCTAGTTAGAAAAAGCCCCCAACCCTAGTAAGTCCCCTACTCTCTAGGCATGGGTAGTGAATTAGAAGAGAACTATGTCTTTAAGATGAAGTAAGAAAGTTACTAACCAATACTTAGTTAAGGGGTGGGACCAGTGGGTGTAACTAACTTTGTTAACTCTTTTAAATACTTGTCATGATTTCAATGGGGTACCCATATCTGCACATTTACATAATAAAAGAAAATACCTTGACTCTATGTGTAAATTGGGCAATACACACCGGGTAATGAACCCAAGTTTTGGGACAACAAGACTACTGTGACAAAAAGTAAAACGTCCTGTCTATTCCTATAACTGATACAGTATATGGACCATGCAAGACTACACAATCATTCCCATGATGCCAGTACTCTCTTAAATATGACTAAAAACTTGACATGTTTTGTCTCACCAGGCTTGGGTTTACCAGAGGAAAAACTTGCAAAATAGTATTAGATCCCACCCCCACAAAACTAACCATGTATTTTGAAAGACATGAAGTTCAGTCAAAAAGTTTGGTGTGAATGGCTGGGAACAAAGGACACTTATTTAAACTAGCCTCAGCGTTGAGTGAATTTAATGCAACTTTACAAGATAATGGGCACAAAGCAAATGAAAAAGTTACATGCATGCCCCATGCATTTGTTAAACCAGACTGCATGTGGGCTGATCAGATTGATTCAGGGGCATGGCCGAAATACTTACATATGTGATACTGCATACTGATCCTTTTGGACAGACTCTGCATTTTACAGAAAGTGTCCAAGGAAAGTTTTCAAACAAAATCTGCAGGTTTTATACTTTATGAGCACAATTGTAAAAGATTTTTTGAAACTGTAGGCCCTAGTGGGCAGTGAGAGAATTCAAGTCCTAGCTCTTTTTTCTTTTTTTTTTTCCCCCGGTTAGATTCACATATATGCACTCATACAATGAGAAAAAATTCTAATAGATAAAAATGAGCAGAAATGAAATTGGAAGGGAAGGAGGGGAGAAAATTAATGATGCTGTGAAAAATACAATGACAGGCTGGGCAGCAAACTGCAGCAACTCTTAACTTGATTGAAAGTTTATCTGCAGGATGAAAAAACAGAGAAATGCTTTCCTCCTGCTCATTTTCTCCTCATTCACACTGTTTAGATTCTAGGGCAGGAAGCAATAAAAAGCAGTATTTAGTTACAACAGTCAGCAAACACAGCAGATTTAACAGTCTCCTACATATTCAAGGTCCATGGTCTGTGCTGTTCCTACAGCAAGTATCAAAATAAACTCTTCAGATCTGAATGCTCATCACGGGTGAAAACTAGAATCTTCATTACAAGATCAAGTTCCCAACGCCCTCTGACTTTTAGTAAGAATTTAAAGTGACTAACAGCCTCAGACAGTGTTTCAAATCTAGTCATTGCTCAGAAACATTACTAGAAATAAAGTCACGTGTTGTGTGGCATTCAAATACGACAATACTCTCCCTAAAGCAGAGCCCTTGCAGTATCTGAAGGGAAGGTGTTAGAAAGAAATTATTCAGCTATTCAGGATAATGGAAAGCATGAGTTATGAAAAGATACATATCACAAAACTCATATGGGTGATGTTTTTCAGTTCCGTTCTAGCTCTGGAGGCAGGAAAATGTTAGAAAACACATCAAGTGCTGACTCACTCTGGAAAACATATCACCACATAGGACTTCTGAAATGCAGCACACTGCCCTAACAGCTCAAAAGGGAACAGAAAATAGCCATTAGAAAACAGGAATTTCCACAAAGAGTATGGGAAATATCAGAGCATACCAGTGCACCAGAACTGAGTGTATTTCAAACATTAACAGAAAACACAGACTGAAATGAATGCAAGCTCAGGAATTTGTGAAAAGGAAGTTTAGCAGAAGAGGTAGAAGTCCTAGGAACTGCAGCTGGCAGCTGCAGGCAGCTAGAAAGATAAGGCATATTGGAGAACGAGGAGGGAAAATGTTTAATACACAACTAGGCTAAAAAGAGTAGATATACAAAACTAGACTAAAAAGAGGGCTGAGCATGTAGCAAAAGCAGACTGCTTCATGTGACATCTTTGACACATAATTATTTTCAGAGACATACAGTAGTCAGTGATCCTACAGCACTCAAGAATACATGCATACATGTATGATTACTTTCACTTTCTAGCTGTACCTCAGCTACACAGCACACAGGAGGTGGAAAGGCCCACAAAACACCTGCTCTTTGTGTAAGAACACCCAAGTGCATTTTCACAGAATAAAATATTAAATGTTGCGAACCTGTTTCCTGTTGTTTCATGTCCTCTCCAATATTTACCGCACTGGCACTGCATGGCAGTGATGGGGATCCCTGTTCTATTTCACTGTTACCTGGAAAAAGAAGAAGTATTTTCAACTATTTTATGTGTTGTAATATTCATCAAGCTCACAGGCATGCCTCAGGGCACTGATTCTGTCTTTCATGGGACTTCAGAGGATCCATATTTGCCAAATGGAATCTGGCATGAGGGGCCCAGAAGAAATGCCGTATTTTAAAGACATTTTATCTTCTGTTAATGTTTTGCCTTCTCCAGTGAATTTTTCAATGAAACAAGAAAAAAAAAGCACAACTATCAGTAGCTGCATCTCTATGATTGAAAGAAAAGTTACTGGAAGACATAAATATAACATTCTTTAGCATCTTTGTATTACCTTTTTTTTTTCCTTCCTCTTTTTTCCGTTGTGCAATTCTGGAAGCTGACAGTGAAAAACTAAAATGCTTGGAGACCTTTATACCTGACAGACTTTTCACTTGTAGAAAGCCTCTCCTACCACAGAGTTCTGTTAGGTATGTTGCTGGCTGTCAGCTGTCTTGAACAGCTCTAGGCTGGAGAACAGCATTTTCTGAGCTTTTCCTCTGTAATTTTTGCTAAAGGTGGGAATGAGAGGATGCCATACAGATAACATACTACTGGGTCTTTCAAAATCTTGTGCGAGGTGGAAATTCTGCCTCAGTCTATGAGTTGTGATATACTTGTGCTGACATCAACCTGTAACACAAGTAGCTGAAAAAAATCTGTTTGTGCATCCAGCCTCTGTGCAGATATTCTGTTAAAACACACTGACTTTCAAGATCTGGCACACAGACTTCAAGATGTGCAGAGTATAAGATTAAGCTTCACTCATCTCAGCAGCAGCAAAATTAATATTGGTCATTGGCTTCTGAACTTTGTACACATACAGTTAATGCCCTATCAGATTATTAATAACCTCTAGATATAGGCCACTCATCTCATACCTCAAGCTTGTGACACTGACACACAAGAGTGAAAGGAACCGACACTTGCTTTTGCTCATTGTGAAGGGTACCTCGTTGCTTGCTCTTGAATGCAGCTCTCACCCTTGAGCATGAATAAAACATTCACTGCCTTGTTACCATTTGAAGATTTGCAGCATCAGAGTCTTGAAGCAATTCAGCCAGAAGTGCAATGCAGTGCGAGGCTTTCAACACTCATTTTGAAAATGTAGCAAATAATACCACTGTGTCTAAAAGATTAATCAAACCATAGTAGACCAAATTATCCCCTTACATCCAGCAGCTCTGCCATCAGTAATAGCTACCCAGAATTAATCTAGTCCATTTTATTTCCAGTTTGCAATTGAGAAGAAAAATGTTTCAAGCCAGCTTTAAAGCAAAGCCAGTTTTAATTACCTTTGGCTGTGCTACTATCCATTGTTTGGAACAGTAAGTTCTTTTCAACAGCAGCACTGAAGTCCTCCTGGGGCTGAATATGATTTTCCTGCTTAAGTCCTCTTCTGATCAAAGTGAGCCGAACTGTTTGTCCCGTGTGCCGCAAAACATCAACTGCTTGCTGGTTCGTAAAACCCTGAAGATTTGTTCCATCCACCTGCAGGATTAAGCAGCTTTTCAGCCCGCAAGACACCACCCAAAAAAAAAAAATATCCAGGGCAAAATAATATGGTGAGCTCTCAGTATCTGTTAGCCCAAGCACAAAGCAAGCGGAGGAACAAGAACAAAAACCTGGACAGCTTAACAACATTGGAAACACTAAGCACGTTCACTGGAGTACCCAACAGCTAGGTAACAACCAGTACCACAGCAAAGTGGGGAGAAAAGTTTTGAGTGCCCACCACAGTGGGGCCAGGCAGATCCGCTTTGCGAGGCAGGAGAGGACACAGCACATGCTGTGCTGGGCATGTTGTACAGCCTGCCTGCTCGACTGCTTCAACCATGCCCACCTCGGAGGAGAAAATACTGGGTGAACAAACCAACACGCCATTGCCAGGAGAGCTGGGGAGAGTGGGGAGAGACACATCCATCTACTGTGGTAGATAGAACTACAGAGCGCAGCCATTCTGAGGCCAAATAACCCCAGACACAGTGAAGTCTACTACTGAACACCATGAAGTCCAATTTCCCAGTCAACTGTCCCAGCCAGCCAGATGTTATCTCTGGTCCATCATTTTACTATTCTACAGAACGAGACTTTGGCCTCTTCTGTTTGAAGCTACCCCATTATCTCATTAACTCAGGGTTTTTTTCTGAAACTCAAGACTTCAGCATTGCTCAATTTCACCCCATTATCCCTGGTACACCCCACTTCTCCCTGCAAACTCCATATTATCCTATTCTTTCTCCGTCTCACCCCTCAGCACCTTTAATTTCTGAAATACTTCTAACAATACTATATTCTGTAGTTGTTTCAGTCTATCTATACAACACACATATTCCATTATTTTAATTCTTCCTGCATGAAGAATGACTCCCCCTGGACCCTTAATCATTTTGGTGCCCTTCTCTGAACTTTCTCCACTCTGGTGCTCTTCTGAATATAAAGTAATTAAAAATGAGCTGGGGTTATTTAATTTTTCCTCCACACTTAAGCAAACAACATTTAAAAATGTTTATTATTCTTTTGTCTGAGGTCACTCAAATCTTTTTCTCCTTCTGCATCTGCAGTAGAAGAAGAAATCAAACTTTGGAATAATCAATTTTAGTCATTTGTACTCAGCTTTTAAATGACTATAAAATACATACATACTTCCACATACAAACATGCAGGCACATTTGTACTTGGGGAGAAAGACCATAACTTGTTCTTAGTGCTGCCTTCACAAATGCAAGGCCAGATCTATGACAGCCACAAAAACACAGTTCCTGCATTCATGACCTGATTTTCAACACACGACTAACATTTTATGCATGAAAATATTTTCTTCTTTCTCTGAGCATCTAAACCTTTAGTGACATACTTTTAAAAATAATTTTGAAAACAGTTGCTTAATTTGAACAAAAAATTGAAACTTTGCCTTCACTAAGCAGTCTCAAAGCTCCTACTGATAAAATATACACATACAACACAGATTTTCTTAAGAAACACAAGTTACACACAGGTAGTATAATCAGAAAGATAATGTGATTGAATACTCAGTCAAAAAAAGGACTTACCATTTCAACACCAATCCTAAATGTTTTAAACATGTACTATATGAGCATTTCTTTACAACTTAGAGAAGCAGAGTTTTGCAGACAAATGATCTCATTTCTTTCTGTGTTTACTTACAACGATAATTTGATCTCCCACATGGATTCTGCCATCATGTTCAACAGCACTGCCTTTTGTAATGCTTTTCACAAAGATACCAGAAGGTTCTGGGACGAAGAAAAAGAGAAAAACAAATTAACTAATTTATTAAGAAAAAATTTATATAATGCAACAATCTCCAAATAATGCCACCAGCCAAAGGGAGAAAAAAGAATGAAAACAATTTCCAGGGAAGATAAGGAAAGAATCATCAAAAAAGTATGTGCTTTAAGTAAAACATATATATTATTATTTTCCTAAAGGATGTGTCTGATTAATGTCAGCTTGCATTGGACCAGATTTTATTCAAAATCTTACAATGCTAAGTTCCCAATTCTTGCTGCAAAAGAAGAAATATTCTAACTTATCTTAATCTAAATGTTTAAACCAACATTGACAAAAAACGTATCTCTGACTCTTGGTCAGATGTAAAACTGCAGGACAGAAAATTCAGTTTCAGTACACTAACCTGGCAAATTCTGTATTTTCTATATACTTAATAACTGCTTAAGAAAATGCATGCTTGGGTAACCAAATGCAGAAAATTATAAGCAATCAGGACTACAACTTACATTTGAACCAGCTTTTAACTACAGCTGTAAGTCAGTATTTGATTGAATAAAAAAAGAAAAAGACACAGAAGAAAAAAAAAGAAAACCAAACCCCAAAAACCAGAACCATTTTAGACAGTTACCAATTTTGAATCAGAAGGAGAATTCATATATATAACATACCTACAGAAGGGACATTTTACAAAAAGAAATCCCTTTCAGGAAAAACACACTGGAATTTGAAACAACTTCAACACCTCATTAAAGTGAAAATTTATGGAGTTCCTACATGCACGTTTTGCACAGTATAAATGAAATCGAGAAAAATACTAGCATTGAACCTGAAATCAGGTCTGAAGGTCACAGGCCTGTAACATCAGTATCAGAAATCTTAACGGAACCTACTTTCTCTCAACAAATGTTCCAACTCTATTAAATGAATACATTTGATGGAAGATAATCCACTACAAAATGGGTTTTAACAGCTGTCAAGACACCCCAGTGCCTCCAAAGACCTGAAACTCACCTTTTACTGGGCCTCAATATGACAAAAGTTAGCAGGAAGAAGGGCTAAACCTATGTTTTGCTCTAATGACTATATTCAGCTTAGGAAGAATAAGACTACAAATATATTTAAGTCATGACATCGACAATTATCACAGAATCACAGAATCACTAAGGTTGGAAAAGACCTTTAAGATCATCAAGTCCAACCATTACAAAAAAAAAAAACCAAAAAACCAAAACAAAACAAAAAAAACCCCACCTCCCACCAAAACAAAAATCAAAACAAAACACACCACCCACACAGAAAAAACCACCCACACCACACAGCACCATGCCCATCAAGCCACGTCCCACAATGCCACATCCACATGCTCCTTGAATACCTCCAGGGAGGGTGACTCCACCACCTCCCTGGGCAGCCTATTCCAATGTTTCACTACTCTCTCAGTAAAGAAATTTTTCCTAATATCCAGCCTGAACCTCCCCTGGCACAACTTGAGGCCATTTCCTCTTGTCCTGTCACTAGTCACTTGGGAGAAGAGGCCAACACCCACCTCTCTGCAACCCCCTTTCAGGTAGTTGTAGAGAGCGATGAGGTCTCCCCTCAGCCTCCTCTTCTCCACACTGAACAACCCCAGTTCCCTCAGCCGCTCCTCATAAGACTTGTGCTCCAGACCCCTCACCAGCTTCGTCGCCCTTCTCTGGACACACTCCAGCACCTCAATGTCCTTCTTGTAGTGAGGGGCCCAAAACTGAACACAGTATTTGAGGTGCGGCCTCACCAGGGCAGAGTACAGGGGCACGATCACTTCCCTACTCCTGCTGGCCACACTGTTTCTGATACAGGCCAGGATGCCGTTGGCCAGGATTCTTTTCTGTTTTTTCTTAATTTGTTGGTTTTCCAGGTATCATGGTTTAACCCCAGCCAGCAACTAAGCCACACACAGCTGCTCGCTGACTGCCCTCACCAGTGGGGTGGGGGAAGAGAACTGGAAGGGTAAAAGTGAGAACACTTGTGGGCTGAGATAAGAACAGTTTAATAATTTAATGATGATGATAATAATGATGATAATAATTATAATAATAATGATAATGATAATAATTATTTAAAAAGAAAATAACAAAGAGAGAGAACTAAAACCCAAGAAAGAGAAGTTATGCAAATTAAAACAATTGCTCACCACCAACCAGTCCCCAAGCAACAACCCCCCCCCCAACCTTCCCCCTAGTTTTGTTGCTGAGCATGACACCATATAGTATGGAATATCCCCTTGGGGATATCCCAGTTGGGGTCAGCTGTCCCAGCTGTGTCTCCTCCCAACTTTTTGTGCACCCCCAGCTTACTCGCTGGTTGAGTGTTGTGAGAAGCAGAAAAGGACTTGACCCTGTGTAAGCACTGTGCAGCAATAACAAAAACATCCCTGTATTACCAACACTGTTTTCAGCACAAATCCAAAACATGGCCCCATACTAGCTACTATCAAGAAAATTAAAGGTATCCCAGCCAAAACCAGCACATCAGGTTTTGTGCATAATTAAATGGCTGGTCTTACTAACTTCCAAGTGTTTTTGTATCCTGTAACAGCTGTATGGTAACATGACAAGTTGCTATTTGTCATTCATGAAAGATTCAGCCACAGATCCTGTTGTCCAGTAGTTTTATTTCTGCTTCTCTGACAGCAAAGTTATTCTTTAACTAACTGTTAAGTCACAAAATTAAGCAAGATGCCCAAGTAGTTCCTAAGGCAAGAACATCTAATGTAGTTAAATGCAGCACAATAATTTAAAATCAAAGATTGGTGATACTCCAACACTAAATCAGTTAAAATATGCTATCAGATCTATCACATGTTCCAC
The DNA here is from genome assembly GCF_030936135.1 of Gavia stellata. NCBI lineage: Eukaryota > Metazoa > Chordata > Aves > Gaviiformes > Gaviidae > Gavia > Gavia stellata. The sequence goes on from NC_082637.1 coordinate 35,683,578, forward strand.
AATTTAGTTTGCTTTTTAAAGATTCAACTGGAAGCTGCTAAAGACTGGACTTACACAAACGGCAACCATCCTGTCTGATGGAACAGATTGTTAAAATTCAGTTCAGCTTCTCAAAGCCAAAAAATTATGTCTATAAACTGCCAATAACATTGGATATATCTATCCATACATTCTTCTAACAATATATACATGCGTAAAAGTCAAGCCAACAGCTCTTGGAGAAGTTTTACAACACATGCAACAACTGTCCATTCCTAGCAGTATTGCATTTGCCAGATTCCCACTAGGGAGGCCTAACAGAGTTCTGGATCATTTTTCAGAAAAATGTAGTGGAAATTACAAAGTAAAAATACACAACTGTACGTGAACACTGTTGCATTTATTTTAATTTATTTATTTATTGGCTACAGCAGCCTAGAAGTCAACAGACATTTGTTATATCCAGAAGTCACTAAGGAATTCTTGATCTACCAGCAGTACTATACACATTGTTTAAAAAATAACAACAATACCTCTTAAAACTACTCAGAATACTAATGTATTTTGTAAAAGCCTTTTAAAAATGAAAATATAATTTAAAAAGCTCAGCCAGTTCTAGCAAAAATGGCTCAATCTATTTTAGAATTGTTTTGAAAAAAAAATATAAGCACAAGCTTTAGCCAACAGTGAATACAAAAATTAATTAAAAAATGCTGAGGTGGGATTTTATAATAAAACTGATTGCTTCTAATCTCACAAAAGGAAAACAATTCCTTGTTCTTTACAAACTTTAAAAAGATTTTAGATGGTCAAGGTATATATATAGATATGCTACAGCAAAACTAAAATTAAGCCTTTGATGCACATACACCATAGTATGCAACAGATTGTACAGTAAACTGCAGGAATCAATCATTACCTGACGTTTTGTCTCCAATGTAACCAGCAATAGTTATTCCTAATCCCTGGTTGTTTTTAGTGAGTTCAACATTAAATTTCTCCCCATCTTCACAGCTATCAACAGAAGCACCTGCCTAATAAGAAAAGTGTGATTAGAAAGGAAGCTTTTTCTCTTTGATATCATTAACACGTAAAATTAGACACAAATGGCAAAAAGAAAGTACTAGCTTTGCTTCTGCTCTTATTTGGTATTCAGCAGCCAAACTAGATACAGGTAACATTCCTCACTGTAAAGCAGTGCAGGTCATAGCCTCCCCGCCCCACTGTCCCTGGGTTATTATCATCTAACTTATAAAATCATTATTTGATGACTAAAATGACTGGTGAAATTTGTACAAATTGAACAATGAACCTCTTGTACAGGGAGTTACACAAACCAAGTTTAAATATTAGAATATGTAGCTTCCTGCCCTTCTGGAACCTTCTCAAAACCAGCTTTAGACTGCTGTGTTATTTAAAAGAAGAAAAAAGATCAAAATTATATTTTGTATTCTATTTGTTTAAATTCCTGTTTAATAGCTATAGCTATTTCTTTCCTATGCTCGCCAAGTTTAAAACATAATAAAAGCTATTTCTGCTGAGGCAATTATGTTTCTTGTTTTGTAAAGACTTAAAAATTCTGTTTTAGAAAGCAGCAATTATACTTCCAGCTAGTTAAATAATGACAATCTCCGCTAACAGCTACTACCGCCCTCTGAATTTCAATAACAAAGAATTTTGGGGGTGATGAATTCATTTATTTATTGTTAATGAAAGTACAATACATATTAAAATCCCATTTCAACAATAATGCTTTCATATTAAAAGAAAAAAAAAATCAACTTATAAAACTTAATTTCAACTTTTTAAAAATTTTTATTTAAAATTTTTCATGTTCCAGCTGTCTGAAACAGATACTTACTAGCCACTTCCATAGCTGATATATACCAGTATATGATTAGATATACAAGGTTTCAATTACATTGTATTTATATGGACATCAATATCTAGGCACATATTAAAACGGGAATTCACAAATATAGTACAGATCTATCAAGATCCTGCCATACTCCTATTTTATTCTGTCTCTTCTGCATGGCAAATAGCAGCTAATATTTTTTAAAGTGCCAATACGGCAAACAGGCAGATACTGACTAAACCCAGTTTGTCCAGATGAGTATGCATGTGCCAAAAAAAAAAAAAGACTTCAGAAGAGCTATGATGCTATTTGCCAAAAGACAACCTAACTTCAGTTCTTTATCTGAACAACTCCACCCAAAACTACAATCAAACACAAGAAAAATAAACTTCTACGGCTTTAACTACCTCTCTGCTTGATAATACAGGATTATTTTGGCCACAGGTAATGCCACCAAAAAACTGTTCCACCTTCCATAACCTTACGAATTTTTACAGAATAGACATCTAGAGGGGACATGATAAGAAGTACCCATTTTGGAAAGCCATTCTGCTCTCACTAATAGCTTTAAGAGCATCATGAATTCTTCACCCACCCTGTATTTGCCAGGAAGAAATACACAAACCAAGCTGTTTCCATCATCATTTTCACTCCAGACCCGGATTAATGAGGCTTGTAGCACCATTAACTGGGTGCTCCCTCCAAGAACAAGACTTTGTGCAGGCAGAAGCAGTTTAAAAATAGCCTGCCTCCTGCCAGGAGAGATGTACCAGGAACGAGGTATTGAAAAGGATGGAAATGGAGAGGAAGGTGGCAGAAAGAGTCGAATTCTGCCATTTGGTGGCTTTGAGCTATTTCCTCAGTGCTAGAAAACCTATAGATCCTGCAGCTGCAGATACGGCCTTCAACATTGCATCATATAACCTCAGAAAGGGAAATACTGAAGAAATATACACAGATGAAATTATCAATTCAGCTTTTTTTTGAGACTGCTGCTTTTCAGATAAATAATATTCAGGCCAAATATTGATCCCTTTATCTAAAATACAGCCAGGTTTTCATGCCTCTGAGTGCTGTAGAGACACAAAAGTACCAGTCTGTCTCTCCTATTAGATGCTCAGAAGACTGCATGCTAAGATTAACTTTCTTTGCCATATAGCCACAAAAGAGGGGATGAATATATGTTTGGTTTCCACAGATACCACTATAATGGACAGAGACAAAATAATGGTAATCATGCAAAAATTGTTAAGGTTTTTTTTCTTTCAAAGTGACTTATCTGAAATGTAATTTGTAACTGGGAAGAAAATGTCTAGAAAAACAACAGGGAAAAGTAAAACAAAATATTCTTGATAAGGCATAAATTCTATCTAGTTGTAGGCTCAGAAACAACCACCTTTTTCTTCTCTCATTCACCTACTTCACGTATTCACATTTAAGTGTATCTAGTCATAACTATATGTGACAAAACTCTACTGCTTCTGGCTCCCAAGAAACCAGGCTTTGTTGTAAACATGCAAATGACCTATTTTGTAGAGGTTTTGAGCTGACAGGACATAATAACATTTACAGCATTTTTTAAGTGGCTGACGGTTGTAGAGGAGTAACAGCACAGAGAGTACAATCATCAGCAGGGGAAGAAGGGCAGCAGCTCTGACTTTTTTTTGGAAGATGTCTAGCAAATGAGCAATACCAGGTGATGTAGGAATGAAGCAGCATCTGCATGCTGGTTGGCAAAGGGAGGAACTGTCTGATGGATGGCTGTAATGATATGGAAGAAAGACATGTTCCTGGAGAGGAAAAGGATAGGTAGACAGAGAAATGCTGCAGAGCTAGCTTGCTCTGGCTGAAGGAAAGACTGCAGGGTTTCAGTTGTTCCTAATGTACCACTGCACAACTACAAGCAACTCAGAACCAGAAGTTATTCAGATCATATTTATGGAAGTCCTAAGCCTTGATCCCAAAGCCTTCAAGTATATAGTTCCTTATTGTGACTTCACGACATTTAAATTCTCCCAGACTGTCAGCTGAGAACACCACTACTGGGAAAGAAAATGCTGGCTTTTGATAAGATAAGTGTGAAAGACATTCAAATAGCAGTTAAAAGAAAAGTCTGAAGTAAAAGTTTGCCATGAGTTAAGTATATTCACTGTTGCTCACCTGTTTTGCTGGTATGGAGATGGGTACTGGTGTACCTGGAGGGACCGCTGGTGGAGGTGGCTCCTCAATAGGACCTCTTGCAACTACCAGTTTCACTTGATTTCCACACTGCCTCAGAACTTGTGCCACCTGCTCACTGCTCATTCCAGCCAGGTCCGTATCACCAATTTTCAAGATGTGGTCTCCACTACACAATCTCCCATGCTGGAGGAAGAATAATGATGAAAAAAAATATGTTAACATCCTGCCATTTCTCCCACATACCATACAATTAGCAAAAGACCACATAGCTTTCGTTACTTTTAAGACATATGAACCAGGTAACTTTTTTTGGGTGCCAAGTCAATATCGTGATAACATGAAGAAGAAAAGTAGGTTGCCTAACGGCACACCAATTTTACCAGAAATTTCCCCAGAAATATCCAGGACATCCTTTTTTAAGCTGTCAGTCACCCAAGCACAGAAAAAAATGCATATAGTCATGGTTACTACCTACTGGTATTTAACAACTGTATGTAGGTTAGAGAACTTCATTTCCAAACATACTTCCAAAAGAGAGCATACAGCTTTACGCTTCTGTTTAAAAACTGGTTCTCAGGAGTAACTGTAACTTCAAAATAAAATACATTTCTCCTTTACTGTGATCCAGTCTTTTATACTGCTTTACACTGTTTTACTCTGCTAATGGTTTACCTCTAACCAATAAAAAAGCTTTACAAGAATTTAGCCCATATAAAAAGTATTGAAGAGACAGGTCTGTAAAAGGAACCCATTTACCTGCTCAGGGAAAGAGTGTGGCAGTAAATCCTGTCCATGCATCTCCAGGCCCTGTTACCAGGCCACCACTTCTGTGGTTGGAAGACTGACTAGTCTCTGTGCATATTCAACCCTTGACCATCATTAGTGCAGTCCTAGATACTTGTCCAACAGACAAGCTTGAAATGGGCTGTGATCACCAAATTCAATTCCCATGAGCCCTTCAGGCAGGAGCAGAGCCGGTGTCCTGAAGCAGATGCATGAAGCCACATGCCTGCTCCAAGCTTCAGTAAGTCCAGTGGAGAGAAGCAGATGCTCTTCTTAGCTGTCCAGGCAGAGCAAGTAAGTGTTTGGTGTGTCCCCTCACCCCGGATTACAACCAGTATATTCATGAAAGATTTAGGAGTCTAAATGTATCTGCACCAGCATGTATAATGTAACAGGTTTGAAAACGTGATTTAGAGCCTAATCCAGCTTTTACATTCAAATGCACAGATCTCCTGCACTAAACACACCTTTACTGAAGATAAATTTCACTACTTGCTATCTGTTTTACACTTAGGAGAAGAAAAGATACCACTACTTAGCATGATTATAAAAGTAAAGAGTAACTTCATACCTTATTGAACGGTAAACAGAAAGGTAGATTGAATTTACCTGATCAGCCACTCCTCCTGGGAGGATGGTTTTGACAATCACTCCAGTTGACTTTCCTCCCACTATCCCAAATCCCAGACCTGAGCCATCGTTCACCAACTCAATGGTCTCCACATGCTGCCAGTGAACCTATAAGGAATATAAGAGAAGCTTGCAAATTATTAAAATAAGGACATATGTATTAAAACTTGCAAAATATTTTCTCTTACTTCTTGGATATGTTTTTGAGTAAAGGAAAGCGGGAGGAAGGTGGAAATACGGGACCTTTCTAACAATTACTATTAGGTATAAGATTATATAATATTTAAGCAATAAATTGCTCATTCTATAACAGTTGGAATTTCTCTGGTACAAACCAGAGCTGGGTAGTCAGTCACGCCTCTCAAGAGTTTGCCGAATGAATTTAAGCAGCAACCTAGGACTGTCTACCTCCATGCACCATGGCAGCCTATGAGAAAAATACTGCTGCTAGGAAATCTCACAGGACTGAAAATCAAAATCTTTAGATAGGTGCATGTTCACATCAACTATTATAACAAAGCACAGGAGAAAGCATAAACCCAATTCAGAGGTTAAGGCTGCAAGCAGCACCAGGCATTGCGATGTAGGCATCAGCAGAATTGCCCCCTGTGTAATGAACAAAGATTTCTGTGTTGCCTGATGTCAACAGCACTGGAATGAAGTAGCTCTGATGGCAGGCTTCATGTTCTGACAAGAGCGAAACTGCTCTGAAAGACAGAAAAACGCTAGTTTGCTTGCATGGGGCAGTACTGGAGGGATGACTGGAAGCTCCTGGTAGTGTTTCTCCTGAAGAGCAAACCACACCATAAACTCGTCTGAAATTTAAAACTGCAACAGGTGCTCCACCAGCTAGGATCTTGAAAATAAGCAGTTACTTTGGAATAATCAAGGTACTGCAGATTCAAAGACCTGGAGTACCTGTTTGGGAATCTGCAGTCTTAACATAAACCAACGATGATCAAGCAAAACCTGAAGGAAAAAGAAGAGCTCCAGATAAGCTGCTTTCCCCCAGCATTTGAAAGCAAAGGGAAAACAAGGACTGGGAAAGGCATACATAAAAACCAGAAGGAGCTGTGGCAGGTTTGAAAGGAACATTTTTTCAAGCAAGGGAAGCTGTTTGGAGAATATGGAGGCAATCACACAAAGAAAGAAGTGTGACACAGGAATACTGGAAGAGAGCAAGCCTCTCCTGTGTGCTGACAGGAAAAGTTAGGCCAATCAGCTTTATTCCTGTACACAGAAGAGAAGAATAATTCTGAAATTTCTTCACTAAAGGTTTTATGCTAATGATTAAAATAAACACTAAAATAGCTGCTTTCTCCAGACTGATTGCTCCATATACTTCTGATTATCAACTCCCTTAAAGAAGGGCCACAGATGACTGAACAGCGGAACCTACAGAAACCAAAGATAGGCTGTTTCATCCTGGGACAAGGCATTACATGAACAAGATACAAGGAAGAGAAAGTGCAGTTAATATCACCATGTTCTCTACACCTAGATGTGCAAAAGCTTTCAAAAGAAAGGAAATGTAGCAGAGCTGTTTTCTGGGGGTCCTAAAGTGATGGCTCTCTCTTGTTGCTCTACTCGAGCCCCACCTCTGACAACAGAGAAACAAACAGAGAAGCACCCATCTGGCTGGTGGTGCAGATCAGATTGCAATGCCTCAAAAAGTTCCGTTTGCCCAAGCAAAAGGCAAAAAGAAAAAAAGGTCTTGTTTACTGCTACCTCAAAATAAACCTTCCTAAAGTAAGGTAAACATGCTGTATTTCCATTGGTGGATACAGAGAATTTGGCAGATGGGAAGAAGGAATATGTCCAAGATCAAAATCCCCGCCCCCCCCCCCCCCCCCCCCCCCCCAAGCCTGAATATTTTCTACTCTGCATGGGAAAAGGTACAACAAAGATAAATAGAAGAAAACCCACAAGAACTGTCAAGGAAATAAGGAAATGTACGTACAAGTTACAAAAAAAGGTCTCAAAATACTAGATGCAGTAAGTGCATACATGCCCAGAACTGAATATACAGATGTTTGGGGTATACTCACCGGGTTGGAATGGGCTGAAACTGTGCTAGCAGCAGATGGAGACCGGGAAACTACAGGGCTGATGAGCTGAGGGAAAGTGCCCCTGGCCACAACTAGCTGGACATTATCTTTTGCTTTCTGTAGGATGCTGATAGCCTGTTGATGCGTAATTGTCTGATCAAGGGCTTGTCCATTAATAGCAAGGATTTGATCTGCTTCCTTCAGCTTTCCATCTCTGTCACATATGTGTAAACAGGTAAGGGGGATGACAAAATAAACAAACAAGAAAAACCAAAGAAGTGTTGCCACAGAAATTACAATATTTTGACAATTTCCAGTATTTTTAATAACCTATTCTCTATTCCCCCCCACTTTTTAATCTGTCCCTGCAGTTTTGCTGAAAGGAGCTGATGCAGCACCCTGGTGATCGCTTCCTTTGAAGCTAATCCCACTGCCACTCTCCCCTAGCTACTACCCCTTAGCTAGCTTTCTTCTCCCTGTACCCCCATGCGAGACTAAGCATATTAGATCTCAGTCGCTCCCAACCATAGCCTGGGAACTTATGCTTATTCTTGACTTTGAGCCTCTTGCTTAACAGACCAAGTGCTCCACTTTGTTCAGTACGCCCATTCTGAATATTCATCAAACCATGGAGTGGAACACATTTTCATCAAGTTGTTAAGAGAAACAAATTTTGTTTTGCACAAAATCAAGGAGAAAAAAAAGAAAAAAAGAAGAAGAGGCAGAGAGAGAAAAATAAAGAAAATTATAAAACAGATCCCTCTTAAACGAGGGGAAAAAAAGCCCTGAGCAAATTAAAAAATAACTCTTCACTTTCTGACAAAGGAAGCACTACTGTAAAATTACGTACTGAGCCCTTCCCCAGACCCACTTCAAAGGAATTGTATGAAGGCTACACAGATGAGTTACCCTCTGCCTTCTGCACTGCTCCTATTGCTTCTGCAACAAACCCGCAAAAACTCTGGAGTCTTGTCTTCAACATCCCAAAGTGGCAATGCTTTGAAAACAAAGGGCAGCAACGAAAACAAGGATCCCAGCTTTTGTGAGCACCTACAGTGTAGATGCCAAGGTACTCAACAGCATTCAGGAAAATCACTATTTAGCTTCAACCCATAATATTTCACTTGTGAATTTGAACTGTTTTTCAGAGTGCTCTCAAAGACTTATTACTGCCAGGGCCTTTCTGATTTATGAGCCTTGTAACACTTGTTGAATGTTTCTCTTCTTGACAGTGAATCAGGCAGGGCCTGATTCAGTAAAGATAGATCTCAGCTCCATGGAATAAGAGAAGTAAAAGCAAAGACCTCTTGAAGGAAAAAAAAAAAAAAAGTGGAATTTAGGCAGATTAAAAAATATTGTAATGACAAGAAGCATGCCACTTTTCATAACAGAATTAACTCTGTAGGCCACACTCTGCCCTCTGCTAAAAGGACAGTGTTCAGACCACGAATAATCAGAAAATTTCTCCCTACAGCACAGTGAGAAATAGCACTGAGATGACTCAGCTCCCCAGACAACATACAGAGTACACCACGAGGCAGCTCTGGCTAGGATCCTGATCAGCAAATCCACACACAGTGATACACCCCACCAGTCTGCAGTGAACTAGTGCTGCTGCCATTCACCATTGAGTTTGTTTGCTGCCTTGGGCTGTTCTTACAGCAGAAATCCACTTCTCTCAACACTACTTGTGGAATCAGGTTTCAAGTCTAAATCATACTTTCAGCAAGCTATTATTATTGCTGAGCTTCTGGTAACATCTGCTGAATATCTCTTTTTAAGAGTACAACAACTTTAGCTCAAGCTGTGCTTGACTTAAAAGCTGGGTTTCACACCTGCTCAGTGGGACCCTACCTAACAAACAACCCTGCTAGTCACAACCGATTTTTTTACACCAAATTGTTTTCCAGTGCATACAAGGATGGCAAAACCTGTATTTCAGCTTTAAAAGCCATTACACAGAACAGTAACCTCCCTGTTTTCCCTGTTGGAAAGGAGATATTATAAACAAACCACAGGGAAACTACATCTGTAGTTTCTAGAAATTCAGAACAGATCATACACTGCCCTGTTCCAACGTTACATAAATTGTAGTGATAAGTAATTTTAAATCTGCTATGATGTATGGCTTCGAATATGAGAGAAACATGCCTTTGTACCACAAAACCAACAGCAATAACGTAACTAAATTGCAGTGGCATGTTAACACTTGGTACAGTAAAATATTCCAGTAGTAATCTTACCTATGTGCCACACTTCCCTCCTGGATTTCTTGCACAAATATTCCTAGTTCTCCCCTGTTTTCACTCTTGAGTCCCACAACACTAAAGCCCAGACCACCACTTAAAGGTTTAATAAGCTCAATGGTCTCAACAAGACGACCCTGTTCAGCAGAAGAAAAAAAAGGTACAAACATTAAAAATGTTCAAAAGCAGCATAATGAATGTGGTAAACAACTTGGAAATAAGTTTTTAATTTGACAGCTACAGCAGAACAAGGCTATACTAGCTAGTAACTGAAACATAGTTGTTCAGTTCCGATTTCTCACTATCGTATAGAAAAGTGACAATTACAAAAGATTCGAGAAATAAAGATTATTACAGCCCAGAAGAGCATATCAGGAAACAACAGCTAAATATACAGAGTTTAGGCATAGTAGTGACTAAACTAGGATATATGTGTCCATAAAATTTTAGAGGGTACAGGCCAACTCTCAAGCAGAACTAGAAAAAGAGAATGAATTTCAGAAAGAGGGGGAAAGTAGCACTGTGCAAAAGGCTGTCCAGGGGAACAGCAGAAGACTTCCCCTTTCTGCCTCTGTTACAGGTTAATTAGAAAAATGCTAGAATATATGCCTGGCCATTCTCAGCTCCAGCCAGCAGGGATTGGTACACCATTTCTGCCTACCACAGGAAAGCAGTAAGATTACAGAAAAATGCGTAGCAAGGCCAAAAATTTTCCATCTTACTTCCAAGCTTCCATAAGTTATGCATATAAGAGCATGCTCTGACAAAGTATCTCCCTCACGCACAGAGTGGCAGCCCTACAATGAGCACAGAAAGATAAAGGCATGCTGATCTGTGAGAGACACACTACCCAGCTAAGAACAATAACTCAGCAGCGACAATGTCAAGGCTACTTTTTCAACTGTCTTCTCATTTACCAATTGCTCCTCAAAATGAAAGGTTATTTTTGTTTTATGTAGCAAGTGAGCTCTGGTGTGCTTAATAACTCAACTGCTTTTAAATAAACATACATGTATTTTAACCTTCCAGATACTCAGTGATCCACATTTTTTGATTACCAGACAACATGCTTACCTGGGACATATTTCTGATCAGCTGCTCAAAGTCATCACTAGAGGACTTCCCATTAATCTGAGGAGTAATGGATTGCATCGATGCTTCTAGGACATTAGCTGGGCTGCCATTCTGCTGAGCCAACAAATATGACTCATTATGTGGCAAGGACCCCACGTTCACACCATGATGGAGAAGCTGGGGGAATTCACCAGTGGAATGTATGGAAGGTGAAATATTTACCTGTAAAAGATTGATGGCAACACAGATTTATGGACACAGCAGAAACCTCCTTCTTGTCCAAGAGCATCATGACAGGCCAATTGCTTGTTAAAAATACTTGAAATCCCAATTTACAATTTTAAAAAGATATTTTATAAAGGAAAATTATCTTTAATACTTCTAATCGATGTAAACTTGTGAATTATCAGCATAAAACATGAAAGAAATTGATGAAAATAATCTAAAACTCTTCTCCATACTCTGCCTAAAATTCTTTTGTTCGTATCAGCATAGCAGATTGAAGTACTCCAACACAATGGTAGAGGTAAAAAAGTACGAACAAGTTTCTTCTAGAGTATGAGTATTTTTAAAAACAAATCTATCTATTATTTTACAAGAAAATAATAAAAAAAAAGTATGTGTATTTTGATGAAAAAAGAAAGAAACCTCATCAGCTATGTAGGAAACAAATTTCATTGGTCAGGCTTTCTGCATCACTATGCACTACAGCTGCCAATGTGAATCTCTACATGAGCTAGAATTAAATACAAAATTACTGAACAAATCTAAAATCATCAGGCTGATCTGAAAACCACAGTCGTACCTTTACACAGACAGCCTTGACAATACACTTCTCTTAAAGCAGAAAAGAAAATAAGAAAATTCTCCGCTTTGCCCAGCCATAGTAAATTACCTATTTTCAAGCAGGTCTCTGCTGACCAATCTAATGAATGGCTGGTGGCGGTATAAAGCTTAGGTGAAGCAGGAACCGTCATTTGGCTGTTGTACCACCTGCCTGTCAACTGTCAACAGGCACTGTTTTACTCCACATTGATCTGTTTCATACTTGCCTGGCACAGTAACCACAATTTAGGACCACAATATTGCAGCCTCAGATACTTTTCATAGTTTTACAGTGCAGACTTTATAGCATTCTGCACCACAATACAGAAGACTGGGATTCCCCTTCCCTGAAGCCTTATTTCTAAACTTCAAGTATCAACAAAAAATTTCAGAACTGTAAATATATTCTAAAATGTCTACTGCACCAGTCTCAACTGTTTAAGCATGCTACTTCCATCAGGTTTATCATATCATTCTCCCAACAGTCCGGTCATTAAAAGGTCAGTATTGTTCTCCATCAGACAATTCCTTCTCATCTGGGTGCTTTAGGAAAATATAATAGAACAAATGTCATTTGTTGAACTGGGAAGACCCTCAAGTTACAGAAAAAATACCACAAGACAGCACTGGAAAGAAAAGTCCTCAACAGCACTTACGGCTTGTTCTGCCATAAAAAACTGGAAAGAGTAAAAGCAAGATGTTTGGAACTCAGTGATTTCCATCACACAGTGATTACGTTCTGTTGTCCATACTTGTGAGGAATCACTTGGGTTATGTTTCAAACAAATCATGATACCCAAAATGTGCACACGTGCACTTCCTTTATTCACATACAGTCATTTCAGCAAGCCTGTAAGGCACAGGTAGATAAGCATTGTTTCACAGTTCATTACATGTAACAACAACCAGAGACATAATCAAATTCCGCCTTCCATGAACGCAAGAATTCCCCTGACATTATATGCATGGATTTGTTACTAATAAAGTCTGTGCCATACTGCGTTTCTTATCTGCATGAGTCCATATAATAGCTTAATTCACTTCCACCTTCCCAGTGTCATCCATTTCAATATATAAAAGTATATCACTGAACTTGGTCAATTAATGTGCTTCATTTCCTGTTCTTCTCCACCTTCAAAAAAATCTTCTTACACATCCCTCTGTCACATTCCCTCCCACAAAAAATTGTCAGGGGTCAAATTATTATTTGTAAGAGTATCTAACACCACTGTAATTAGCCAGTCTTGCACTGCTTCTACTTAAAAACATTTTTACATTTCCACAGCAAGATAAAGCAGCCTAAGAGTGTATGAGATACAAACCCAAACTACTTCTCATGTGCACTTAAAGGCCATAGGAGATGGGTCTGATAACACATATGTTAGTAAGTCATGCGTATATGTTCATTTTCTAAATTGCAGTGCTCATTGTAGAAAATAGCACGGGATGGCCCTTCCTTCTGAAGGTTACCATCATCAGAGCTCACTTGGTGAAAGGAGTCAGTAGAGAACACATCACCTGCTCAGGGAAAGTCAGCAAGGTTAGTCTAAACAAGCAACAGCATAATATGAGCAAAACCTACTGATTTTGCCTAATGTAGATTAGTGAGAGCTCACATAACCTCTTTGGTGCAGCCTTTGGAGTGGTAATCTCAAACTAAGTAGGCAAGATCCAGCAGCTGAGAGTGGTAATGACTCCAGTCAATACGATTAAACCTAGAGAAAAATACGTGAAATTCCTTCAACTTCATTTACCACCATTTAAGCACAGCATTAAAAAGGTCCCAAGACAGAGTAATGTGGCAGGAGCTTCCTGAGGTTTCATCCTTCAGGATGGCAGGAGGGGAAGGTTCTCTGGTATTACTGATAGTCCTCTAAAACCCAACTGTACGAGAATTCCACGCTTTGAATAGAGTGTGCAGTCATCTTCCAAGACAAAAAAGGGAAAAGAAGAAAAATCCTACAATAATGCTAAGAGTAAAATTTGAGACTATATACAGAGAGCTAGAACCCCTTCTGCTTTACAAAGAAAGAGCCATGCAGGCAAAAAAGAAATTTAAGGCATGGAAACTGACTGTCGCTGAGGAACCACTGCTGTGCCCACCCCACTGTCTATTCCCCTTCCATCTTCCTTCATAAATTTCACTTTAAGTTTTTCCCGTGTTACCACATGGTGTGCAAACTGCTAACATAGAGACAATCCCAGCCTGTGAAAACTCTCTCTGGACAAAAAGTCAATGTCTTTCCTATATCTAGAGCACCCCTTTACACAGAAATACGTAGGGAGCAAATTGCAACACTGGAAAAATCATGCAATGCACAAAAAGTAGATCAAGCAAGCCATAAGATATGGCATTTTAGAATAGTATGAATGATACAAATGGTGTTTACATCATGCTATTGTTTTTCTCTAATATACAATAAAACACTTTCCTGTCTGCACAAACAGCAAAGAAAAAGAATTGAGCTACACATCAAAAATAAAAGGTTATTGAGTATGACACATTGCCCTTGCAATGAATTGTATTATATGCCTTCTCTGAATCAAATACTTCCTGTACCGCTCAATATCCCATACAGCACAACCTTCAGTATGCAGAGAAGCTCTGTGCTCATCCTGTACTATGTTCTACATATGTTCTGCTAGTACTGCTTAATAGAGGATTGCTTTAGGCAGTTCATTTCACTGTTTGTAATGTTCAAACAGCAGGCTAGCCATGATGGTCACATTAACTTCCACTTGTACATGTGCCCAGTATCACCATTTTGTTCTTCAGGTAAGTTTGAAGGACTTCTTCAGTTAGGATCTGACAGTCTCCTTAGGGATTTATGTTTTTCTCTCTGGTAGAAAACTCACACAGTCCCATGCTAAAATAGAAGTAGCACCAGCCCAATTCATATTCTAGTTTTACATTGTATGTTTTCATAGACCAACTCCTGTTCAAACTAGCAATATAGTACCCACCTTCTCAGTCTGATGTTTCATCCCTTCTGCATACTTGTATGAGCTGTTACATCACTGTAAACATACAGGAATTGACTGACCTCTCCCATTCCTTCTGCCTTCCAAACCAGAAGATGGAAATTGTTCATGTTTTTCTAAAACATTTTCTATAACTAATTATTAACTACATTATTCCGAAGACACTGGATGGTTTTATTTGCATGATGGTTGAAATACCACTGAAAAGAAGTGCTGCATACTACATATAGCAGGAAAAGGCAAAAATAACCCTCCAATCCACACCATCTTAATTAGAACTTTAAAAAGCTTCACCTCAAATCTTCAGTACAACTACAACACAGTATCAAACACCACCTCCCTCTTCAATAGCAATTGATAGCAACACCTCATTTTCGTCACATCTTTTTTAAACAAACACAGCTACACGTTCAATGGAGGGTGTGCTTAACATGGGAAGCCTACCTCGCATGAAGTGGTTTCTGACTTGTGACATTCCAAGAAAAAAATGAAACTCTAAGAAAGAACATCAAACTGTTAACAGAATAAAGTTCTGTGTATGCATGTGTGCAAAAAACCTAGATTTCAGAATGTCTCCTCTCCCGAAACACACACACACACACTTACACTTTAAAAACATTTCTGTTTTATGGTGACATTTATAATGATCCTAAAAGTAGAAGTGCAGAATCCCCAGGCAAGTTACAAGCAGAGATGTGATGACCGCTCTCCTCCCTGAAATACAGGCTTAAAGCATGTAAAAGTTGAGAAGAACTGGTGTATACTTTTGCTAACCACAGAAGTATAGGTCATTCCAGGGGGAGCAATAAACCACAAGTGGAAATCTTAGAAAGATGATGCTCTTGTGGTTGCATGAAATATTTTTCATAACATACAAATTGCACTATTTTGCAGTAATAAAATCACCATAATTCCATCAAGAGGTAGCTTTACAGTACTGTGATTGTGTAAGTACCATATGAAAGAATATTGCTTTGTTTTATAATTTGGCTTATGCTGATTTTCCTTGATTGGCTTTCTCCTTACCTTATGTACCATCTGCAATGTGGACATAATTTGGCATAAGACAAAAAGAAAAGGTCACAAATACCACCCAGTATGATAAAACTTATGTTACAGTCGCACAGATATCAACACCAAATGCAATCAAATAGTTCTCACATGCAGTTGCTCAAAGTTGTTTTTTTAACAAAAAAGGAGCTACCCAAGCCACATCTGCAGTATATCAACATTTAAAGCAATATAATCAGCCTTGCTAGGTCTCAACTTGGACAAGAACAAATTCTCGGTGTTTCTCCATGCCAGCCATTGTGCCCCGGCCCTTGGAGACCCCAAGAAGCACAGGGCAGTACTTCAGATGACCGCAAGTGTCCTGAGTAGCAAAAAAGTCAGCTGCAACAGCGAAGCGATGAAGCACAAGCCAGCCACCCTGTGAGACCTGCAGGGCGGTGGCAGCAAGGACAGCACTGCCAGGTGCCCTGCCCTGTCGGGCACTCCCTGTGGGCAGGCTGCCCATGCTGCCGCGAAAGCCCATGGGCTCCCTGGAAACAGGCGCTGGCACAGGCACCAGCACAGCTCCAGCACCGCCCTGCTGGCTGCTCCTTTACATCTCCCTCCTCAAGGTGGGTGAAGCAGATCACAAATCAGCGCTTCTTACAAGCATTTCCTTTCAAAACACAGAGCAAATGGTGGTGTTGCAGGAAGGGGTTCAGGCTAGGAACTAAAGGTCTCCTCTAGTTGTGCAAACCACGGAGTTAAGCGAGTGTTCACAGGCAACATGAAAAGACACAGTTTCTCCACTTCTTCCCTAAATCTGCTCTAGCGCTGACACCCAGCTATCCCATGCAACCGAGTATATGCTGTGCTGCGGGGACACTCTTCCCCACTACTGCCTTGTGAATGAAAAACTATGGTCAAACTCACAAGCAAAAAAAAATCTGAGGAATGCAGCCCAGCCAAGGGAAGGGTATTTTGTTCTGCCAGAGCCCGGAGTGGAGTGGAGGTGGGAGGAGGCGGAGGGTAGGATGTGGACAAGGCAGAGACTAAAGAGAAAGAAAGAGAAACGGGAGAGGACTGCCAGCACAGCCTGATTATTTTCTTTAAAATATTTTACAAAGAAAAGAACGTATTAGTGGAAAGTTCAAAACATCACAATCTCTATTTTTCTTTTCTGTCACTGCCTTATCTTCAAACAATGAAACTGCTCTTCAGCACGAGAAAACAAGTATTCACTGAAGAATGAGAATACGAAGAGGCAGAAAAAAACCTAGTTCCTTCAGTGCTGCTCAACTCAAGTGACTAGTGAAGTCAGGTCAGTAATTGTTAAAAAAATCCCTTTGCTGTCCCTAGGCTTTTCCCACTCCAGTTCTTAACTTCGCAATGATAGATTTGGAGTGCAAACAAATCCTGCTTGCTCATTCAAGAAAAACAAACTTTAAAGGACCTACCAATAAGCACCAAAGCATCAGATTTGCTGACTTTAGCGTCATGCCTCACCAACATCCAGATGAAGCAGCACACCACTCCGTCCACATCACTACATGTAACACAAATGCAAACTTTAGAGGCTCTCATTAAGCACACACCAACAATGAAGGGGATCAATTTCCGATTAACACACAGAAGTTTTAAGGAAATGGGACAGCAAATCTGAAACACCTCCATGCATGCAGAAACACACACTTTTTCAGATCTTCTTTTGGTGCCTAGAAGATCACTTATCTGCAGGAAAAAAAAAAAGAAAAGGAAGTCTACTATTTTAGACCATAAAAAATGGTAGTAACTCTCACTGGAATGCAAGGAATATCTGTCTGCTAAAAGTGTATATTTGCATCCTATTTTTTGCTAGGAAAACATGACAGATGTTTACAAGATTTGCCAGTTCATTTTCCAGACTGACTGCACAAACAGAAGACAGGGCTCTCACTGTCATCTCTATACCTTCCAGACGGTCCCTCAAGACAGGAATACGTCCTACCCTCAAATTTATTGAGGCCACTACAGGCCCACAAGTAGGTCTCACTTAGTGACTTACTTCTGCTGGGATGCTTGCAAGGAATCAGTTTGACTTAGAAAGTGAATTGCCGTTATTGCTTCTCTGCTCCCATCCTCTCTTTCAACCTATACTTTCCTAAAAGATGGCCTTCTCCTGAGAATTTTGCAATAGTCTTGTAGCTCTTTAAAAATTCATAAACTATTTAAAAACACAGGAGTATTTTAACAGACTGTCACTTACACTTCACCTTGAGAAGAAACAGACCCCCATTCAACTTCCAGTGCAGCTCATCATGAAACATCAAAAAAATGGAGCCGTCTTAGTCTCAAGTGGGTAAAGACTGCAACACCTAGCCACTGCACAGCTCAGCACCACTTGTCATCCTGTTTCAAACATAGCTCTGACTGCAAGTTCTTGGGAAACAACTTGTCTCCTTCCTCAGACTGACACAGCTTGGCCAAAAAGCCTGGTCACTATTCATATGCCTTGCAGTTTTCACCAACCTGTAGTTTAAGAGTTTCAAGAGCACAGCGCCTTCCCAGCCATAAAAAGAAAACTAAAGGGTGCCCTTGAACAAAACTGAGCCTTTCAAAATGCCAAGAAATATAGTTATATTAATATGACTGCGTATTTCCTTATTTTATTCTGTGTCCTGTTTCAATATCCTTTACAAACATTTAAATAAAGCAAAGAAGAGATAGACAATCTCATGTTACATTACAGGGAAGAAATGATTCTATAGAGAAAATACAGGCTACTTTCTGAAGAGCTGACCCAAATCTAAGAAAAGCCAGGAACATACATTTGCATGTGCAGGTGTTCATATAAGCATATATCAAGAAGGGAATTCACAGTCAAGTAACTCCCCTGTCAACTAAACTGGTTATGTACTATGCAACATGCATAGGCCACTAAAGTTACTGCACAGATAAACCTGCAGGGTTATGGCAGAAGATAGAATTATTATTTACTTTTTAAAAAACACACATCTGAAATTACCCACCTGTAGTACCAGCTGCTTCATTTTACTAATTTTGGTGACTGTATTTAAAAAGAGAAGCATCCTTTAACTTCACAGCTGATGTCTGGAAGTGAAAATTTAATTTGCCTTTTCACCAAATTCCCATTAATGCTTCAGGCACACTTTTTTTTCTCACTACATGTTCCCAGAGTCATCACCACATAATTCACATAATTTCTGGATGTCACTGTTAAATTCTCCTTTTCAAATAGCACAGCACACAAACCCTCAGAACAGCTTTTTTTCCTAGATGTTTTTAGATCACTCCAATGTCATCAAGTCTTTACATATCGAACATGCAAAATCTGAAAAATATGGTCACATACAGCACTGTAGAATTCATTCTAACTTATTTCTTGTCTGTGCAAAATAGCATCAAGATGATCCACAATAAGCACTAAAGGGCCAGATTGCATTCTTCTGTCACACAGCTGAAGTAGCATCAAAATCATGTGGTCTCATCACCAGCCGCAGTCCAGTCAGAGACCAGATGCGGTTCCACACTGACGATAAGGTCAGTGGGCAAGGGCTGCATCCTCCCACTTCAGCATTTCTGCATACCAGCCACAGAGCTGCCCATCTTGCAGGAGCCCACAGGAACAACTATTTGCAAAGCCGGATATACAGTTTAGTCCTAATTCAGTTACTGAACTACTTTTCATATTCTTCAAGTCCTTGTGCTGCTGACAAGGATATTAAATTATAGTAATAAATAATCAAGTCAATGTAGTTAAGTTGCTGCCCCTTTTCTCACCCTCAGCAAAGACATGCAAAAAAGTAATACTTTTACTTAAAACTCTGAGCAAGGAAAAAGGAGGTAGGAGCTCTTGCTTCTCTTTGATCTTTTATTCCTGTACAAAAACCCCAGACATTCCTGTCCTCCTGAAGTCAACATTCGACAGCTTCCCTTATATATTCTCATTTCAGCAGGGTAAGACACAAGAGAGCAATAAAAGGCTCCCAGGAAAAAAATCCTAAGACCTCATACAAAGCATGTTCCTTTTGAAGGACAGAGACAGAAAGCCTTATGTTAACTCCCCACCCAGTGTCACCATTTCCCTACCATGCACATAGTAAGTAACAAGCATATGCATAAAAAACACACACACAAACTATGGGCCTCAACAAAGCTCAGAAAAGTCAATGGGTATGTCCCCTTCAGTTCGCTGAAGTTTTGGATCAGATGTTTAATTTAGGCTATTTGATTTCACTAGTCAACATGCAGACACACACACATTTTTGCACCTTCTTAGCAATTTTTCTCTTGAACCTGGGAAGATGCTTTTCCTACCTGATCTCTCAGTTGTTGAACAGAAGTCTGAAGGTTGAGAATTTGGTTAAAGAGAGGACTCTGCAGCACTGATTTTAATAAGCTCAGTTTCTCCTCGTTTGCAATGTCACCTCGATCCCGAAGTTTTGCCTGTAAGCGCTCCATGGCCTGGAGGACCCGATGTGTATCTGTAGCAATAATCATTCCCAGTCAGCAGCAGTTTAGAAACTGTAGCAGTTTAGCCACATAGAAACAGGTAACAGGTTTAAATGTATTCTTCTCTACTGTTCAAACTACAGAGGACAAAAATCCCAGCCCAAACATGTCTAATGCATCAGGAAGTCAGAGGCAGAGCACAAAACAGAAGCCGACAAAAATTACATTTTTGTCCATCAAGAACTGGGTTACAAAAGTTAAAGAGCCTTCGTTAAAATTCAGTTACAGGAACTGTGGCTACACACCACTGTAAATAAGTAGTGACAAAGACACAATAGAAAACATTTGTCTTTTTCATACAGACTTTTTTAATTCTAGTAAAGTTTCAAACAATGAAATCAAGACAACAGGCTAAAATTTGAATATATTAAACAAATAATGGTAGACCTTTTTTTTAATACAAAAACCCACATACATCATGTATTTCTAAGCACAGTAGATAATCTTTACAAAACCTCTCTTAGCAATATATACCGATGTCCTAAATCTATCATGCACGCTTGATTTTGCCACAAAAATATATAGTGATACAAATAAAAAAAGATTACCAATTGTTTCCAACATGTTTTCTGCTTCTCAGCTTCTATTCCAATAATAGTAAGAGGCAGCAAATACACTATTTCCCTGAAAAATAACAGAAAGGGAAAAGGGTCACATTTATAGAAGCACTAAGCTCTGAAAGAGAAGAAAAAATCTTGACTTCTGAAAACAAGAAACAGCCCTGCAAAATAACAATCCACAAAAACCGTATCTCCTTGGATAATTAAAATAACCTCAGAGATGACCATATTCTGAGTCACTTTGAAGCTTAAAACTTGCCTGAAAATTGCTTTTAGGAATATACTTTGTAGAATTTTTGCATTTCCATATCAAAGCTGCTGTCTGGATACTGTTGCACAACATGTCCTGCATTGCTTTAATCAGAAGCTATGAATCATAGCTGTCACTGATACTTTACACAGTTTCATTGCTTTCCTTTTCAGTGATTCATAAAAAACATTACCCTCAAGGATCAGTTTTCAAGCTCTATGTTGACAGTTTCAGGTGCATGAGCCACAGCGCATTTTTTGAAGTCACCTTTTAAAAAGAAAAGTCACATAAGTCACAAAGTCTTCATGCTACACAGGCTTGCAGGACTCTCACACTACAGTGTCCACTATTAAGGCCTATTAGAATTAAGACTCAGATCTGAATGATGGCTGGGTTTTCGCCAGCATGGGTTTCCAGGAGAAATGAGGAGTTCAAATATCATTGCAGGTGTATGAACTGAGCTGTGCATTTTATCGCTTATCTTTCACAATAGTGCTTTTGTCTTCTTGACAATAGGAAAGCACTTCGGTATAACATCCCGACTTGAAACTGGTGAGCTTACCAATATGCAGAAAGCTGACATCTGTAAGCACTCAGGAAAAATGAGTTTTTCTTGAAACTTTGGAGAAAAACAGGGAAAGGAATGGTTTTGACAGATCTCTGGGTAAGGCAGCCTAACTAAAATTCAACAGGACCATTAGCTATAGAACCTGAGCAGGACAAGCATGAATTGATCCTCACAATAAAAGCAAGAAAACAGCTGTTAAAATAGAGTCACTTAGAAGGAAGACAAGCCAGGATGAACATTTTGACAAGCCTGTGTTATTTGCAGTTTGTGCAGAAAACCCAAATCAAGTGGGTTTAAAATTGCTTCAAGTTCCATCACCAAGATATCCCTAGTTTTGATATGCCTGAGGCTTCATATCAGTTTATTTTATTGCATTTGAATTTGCCAATGCATTGGTATAGAAGCACTGATCATCCTTTTCAGGACAACGTACCACTTAGGGACAGACATTCAAATCCTTTGAATCTGACTTTCTCAAAGTGACCTTATTCCATGATCCAAATTATGCATATCAGTAATAAATAAAAACAAGCCTTTTGAATTTGTTTTCTCACTTGGCTAGGCAAATCCCAACATATGATTACCAGATCTGAAAACCAAACCAAGTATCTTGTGTTTTCACCTTGTCACTCTACAAAAGCAAGAAAAAAAAAATGTCTATTTTACATGGGAAGGGCTGGATGAGATTATTTAAACATTATGAGGGAAGATGGCTTCCCCAAACCTTAATCACTCATAGCTTTTCCTTCCAGATTAAAAAACTATCACTTCTTCTATTCAGAGCCCCTATTTACAAATAGAGGCATTTATTTTGTGTTCACAGGTGGGTTTTCTCAGTGGCAATGCCAACCAAAGCAGTTCTTTCCTGTTTCACCATGCCAGTTCTTCCTCTACAGCTACTCTTGGGGCTGTGTTATTGATACAACCAGAGAACCATGCGAAAAAAAAAGATGGGGAATATTTTTCATTCGTTTCAGTGCCATGATCCTGTTTATCACAGTACTATACGCACAAGTACGTAGCATCATATGTTCAACTCCCATCTTCTGAGGAAACTAATGAGGTAAAACACAGGGTTACTGTTCTTCTGCTTTAGCTCCCTGAAAACCTCAAGAAGAGATGCAGCTGTAAAAAGCCCGTATCTTTTGGAGTAGGTAGATATTGCTTTATATTATGATTCAACTTGCCTAAAATCTCTTTCTTGCTGTGCTGTGAAATGCAAGTTTTACAAGTGACAGAATAGACAAGGTCACCATTGTGTTCATGCAATCCCAGAGGTACGAACTCTGATGATTTATAACTGAAGCTTTCTAAAAGCAGACACAAGTCCTAAACATACTCTATAGATGCAGATGATCCCATCTAATTTGTGATGAAAAGAAGTCCTTAGCTCTGCTAAGACACTCATTATACACTTCCTATTTACCTCATGCTTTAGAGGCAGGAATACTGCTGCAGAGCTACCTTAGCATCAGCAAATCCATTTTTAACTCTCAGTTTAATTCTTCTTATTTTGTGTTTATATTTGCAGGGAATCCCTCCTCAGCTGACCAGCTTAATGCTTTTGTAGACTGCAGCATTAAGCGGGAGCAAGACCGAAACTGCCATCAGGATGTTCTCCTTCAGGACACTTCCTCTGACACAGAAGCAATGCCTTGAGGCACACCAGCATTTCTACATGTCGCAGTCCAAGATGACCCCCCCTGTTCCCTATGCCGGCACTCTGAAATGGCGAAAAGCCACGTGACTGTGTTCCTGCTGTGCCACATCCATGCTAACAAGTGGGATCTGTCAGCACTGGCTTAGTGGCACATTAATATAGCCAAAGTACAGGGGAAGCAAGCACACATCTGTCCAAAAATGCACAGCAGAGACATACCCATAACCACCACCACCCACTATAG
Source organism: Gavia stellata (assembly GCF_030936135.1). Classification (NCBI taxonomy): domain Eukaryota; kingdom Metazoa; phylum Chordata; class Aves; order Gaviiformes; family Gaviidae; genus Gavia; species Gavia stellata. Next base: position 35,706,968 of record NC_082637.1, read on the forward strand.
GTGCAACTCCTGGCCTTTAAACCAGCTTGCTTCTGGGTATTTTAACATTAATGCGCTAGGGAGAAGTATGGAGGCATGCATGATTATTTGTTGAAAGGCATAAGTCTATCATTCGCTATAGTGAATATTTTTATAATGCCATCACTGACTTCTAGGTGCACAAATGGGAATTTTAGTTCTGATTCTCTCATTTTGCATACTCCTGGCAGTCTGTATCACAGGAGTCTAAGCCAAAACCAGCCTTTCTATACATGATACAAATACTGTTCACACCTCAAAGAGCTTACTAGCTTAGCTCAAAGTAGATTTAACTATTTTTGTATTTCAGTGCTAAAGTTCATTAATCTCTACACAGTAATAAGAACACAGACTGACTGAGTTAGGCTTTTTTATTGGCAGCTTGAAGAAATACTGTTAAACTAATAGCAAGTTACCTTCACTTCAAGTTTTTAAAGGCACAGACACCTGAAAGATGTGGCTTTAAAAAAAAAAAAAAAAAAAAAAAAAAAGGCAAGCACCTTTTCTTTTTCCTCCTGTTTTAGAACAGGAAAGTAGAAAATTTTAGACAGGCACATGGTGAGAAACATGCTATCTTCTACTAAGCATGCACAAAAGTTAAAGATGATCCCTTTCAAACTTGCACTTCTGAAATTTGATTCTTTCCATGCTGACAAACAAAAATGTGTTACATACACACTTTTTGACCCTTTATGCTGCCCTTCTTCTATAAGGTCAGTTGCCAGAAAACAGTTGGCATGCTGCAGCTCTGGTTTCTTTGTGCCCATTCCTAAAACACTAAAATCCACAGGTGTCATAATTTAAAAAAAAAGACATGAAATTTATGTTGATCACCTCCTTTCCACTGCAACCACGCAAGCCACTTGGCTAAACAGCCAAAAGATTCATGAAAAGGGAAAGAGGACCCACTTCCAGTGATTACTCTTTCACACCTAATCATGTAGTTCCTGCAAGGAAGCTTACTCTGTTTCATTGATGGATACTCCATCTACTATTTCACAAAGCCATTGCAGATAATACCCTGTAAACTAATGCTCATAGCACTGGATTAGCAAACATGCGATGCCAAAGATAGAAAACACAGTAAATAGGCTTTGCCCTGCAGCTCCTGCATTACTTCAACAGCTCTGAAGATAGAGAAAATGCCTAAGAAAGGCCCTAAGAGAAAAGGCCCAAACTTGAGCTAGGAGTTCCTTGAGATTAAAACTAAATCTATTTCCATTAAGCTGCACAGTAATCACAACGTGCATTTTATAGCTGCTAAAAAAAATATTTCAAAACTTCTAATCTAAATTTCAACACCTGGGCCTGGATTTGGCTGGGCTAGAGATATCCTTTTGTACTTGATTTTTATTCCCTGTCATTTCCCTCCCCTACTTTCTGGCTATCGCTCAAACAGGCATGTTGCGTTAGCACTGCCTGGTGCGGGAACGGAAAACAAACCATGCTGGAAGTGGAAGATACTAATTACTGCTAAACCTTCTGCTTTGCCTGCAATTTCCAGGAGCTCTTCCATTTCACTCAGTTACCTCCCGCATGCTGGCTACCACCCCCAGGAAGAAAACTAAGGTGTTCCACAGACTCCTTGGGGGGCGTCTTGTCAATGTAAAGGCAGCGGAAACCATTCACGGTAAATTGAAAGATCTCGCGCTTTTCTGTGTATTCTTCCACTGTCACAAAGGCAATTTTGCTGCTGCATACAGCACTTTCCAGGATTACGAGCAATATTACAAGGACTTGACAACTGCAGCCCGACCAGTATAGCCTTCACTACCCATAATGAAGGAGGTACGCACACTTGACCACACAGCGAAAGGGTGTGGAAGTAAATGCGGGAGCGCAGTGAGCAACAGGGAAAGGAGGATAAACAAAAACAAAACGTGGAAAGGAAGAAAGAAGGGGGAAAAAGGCTAGTCTGCCATTTTACTGACAGGACGAGCTTGACAAATTAACATCAACCACTTGGCTTCACCAGCCAAGAGACCCTGGACTGAATGCTTCTGGGTGACAGAAGAGAGTACTGATTCAAATTAAGGATTTAATACAAGCAAAATTAACCCACACTGTTCCACAGGGAGCAAAGCAGATTTCCACTGACTACCTGGAATGTAACAGGTAGCAGCAGAAGCCTGAAATTTACATTTAAAAGCTATGCTAATGAAAATTGTTCTGAAACATTCAAAGCAGAAACAAAAAGGTAGTTCAGAAACGAACTCACTGCCTATATTAAGACTATAAGCAGTTTTGTTCGAAAAGTGACATTACTAGCCTCTTGAAATTTAGCACAATGCTGAATGCATCAAAAAGACGTAAAAAGATGATAGTAGTGGCTCTGTATGTTAAAGTACTATGATAGAGCTGAACAGCATTATGTATTTTGAAGCAACTATGAAAACAATTTTGAACATTCAACCATTTTTAAGCTTCTGTACACATCACACTAATGTGTTAAGGAAACTTACAATGCTTTTGGATGAACAAGCAATCTGGTCACTGTGCTTAATTAATAATGTTCTGTAACACTGTAAAGAACCTTACTTGAGCATAAAATTCATGTCAGCTGATAAGCAAGTTATAATTGCAACTGGGAAATGGGCCTAAGCTAAACGTAATGCTTTCACCTACTGATAAACGTGTGTGATACAGGGTATTCAAAAGTCATTTGTAAAGAGTATTGCAAAAACAACAGCATAGTGGGGGAAATTTTTCTCGTGGGGTTTTTGGAGTATTTTTTGGTTAAGGAAACTAACAGATCATCTGCTTACAACAAAAAGATCTTTCAGTACATATTTTAAATTGAGATTAATTGGCATCACTTTCCTCCAACTTTTGAAATACAGGATTAGCTTCAGAAACTGAAAAGCAACTTTATATATAGATGCAGAATATATGCAACACTACATATACTGAATTAATGTATGAAACCCAGGTATGGTTAATATTGCCTCTTTATGTTTTCAGCATAGGCAATTGATTACCATATTCATTAAACTCAGTTAAACGTGATGAAACATAGTTCCTACAACAGTTGCACCTCTTAATGTACACTGTATTCTTCACAGAGGTGACAAGGGCATACATAAATGAATAAATAAGAAGCCCCACTGAACAGTTGCCAGTAAGCTTCAACGAAGAGTCGCTATTTCCTTACAAACTGAAAACACAAACTTCTCATTGTATCTTGTGACAATAACAGGCACGTAATGCAGAAAATCATTACAGCATGTAACAAGACTACCATGCAAGGTGTCTCAGATGAAAGGACAGGGTCTGAACAGCTTATGAAAGAAATAGTCTGATACTGTCTAGGCAAAAATGGTGTATTTATATATTGACTTGTTGGGAATGCCAACAGTGAAACAAAACTATCCTTACCAATGACAATACAGTATACTGCCAGCATGGCATTGTATTGGCTTAAACTGCTTCAGCAGGGTGCTCAAATATAAAGCCAATTAGAAAATTTACTGAATACACTCCATGGAATTTTAAATTTTCTTATGTGAAACATGGAGCAGATGATTTAAAAGGTCTTTATAATGGTTCTCAATACACTGATTAAAGTGTTATCTATTAAAACAAAACCATTTAGAGTGATCTGCATAACTGAGAAGTTGTATGGCATTCCTCTCTGAAGAATTCGCAGAGACAGAGCCAGATGGAGTATAAAGATCATCCATTAGTATGTAAGTAGTGCAGTTCTCTTCTTCCCTAGTGCTGATAATGATCTAACTTTCCTAGCGCACTTTTGTGTGAAGAGAGGGGAGAATGTATCCAGTTCCTGATGAAAAAGCTTCTTGAAAGCACAAAGGAAGCCATTAGAAACAGAATTGCTAATCGGTAAATGTTACATGCATGTTACTGTTAACAAGATACAGAGAGATACAAAGTATGTATACTAAAAATAGATAAAAATTTTGAAAAGAAAAAGAATAAGTTGAAGTCCTCTGCCATAAAAAAATGTTGCTAGTTAAGGTGGATATGTCCTTAAATATTTTCATTCTGCATTCTTTTCTTCTAATGTTACATTACTTTCCGTTTCCACAGGAGCCTCAGATAACATTTCCCAAAAATATTTTACCACTTTCACCTTTGCCAGTTCAGATTCTTCCCTCCCAACGAGTTTCTGTTATCTCAGAAAATGCAGTGCTGATATGGAAACTACAAGGCATTACACAATAGACTTCCGCAACGGCAGAATTCAGACCCTTCAGCTTGATTACAATAAATGACTGCTCCGCTCTGGCAAGAGACTCCTGCTACCTTTTCTGGCACCAAAGCCAGAAAGGACGTTTTCTGTTCAACAGCTTATACTAACAAAATCTTCTGTGTGCGTTAAGAAGCAAAAATATAAAGGGATGAGGCAATGTTTATAAAAGCGAAAGAAAAGGAAAAGAAAAAAAAAAAAAGAATACAACATTGTTCAGCCAAATGGCAAATCAAATCTGTTAAATGTGGTACAGGGAGCTCAAATGGTCGGCTGTGTGAGAGTTCTTCCTATTACGCTTTCCAGTAACGTAGGGAGGTACCGGCAGCGAAGGGGGATACCACACGAGAAACAAACCATCCCAAAAAGCAGACCCTTTCCTTCAGACAACCAAACCCATCAACAGGCACAACCGAGGCTTGCGCCTCGCCCCTCCACTTCCACTCTGCCAAAACGGTCACATTTAAAGGCAGACCAGGGGGATGCTAGGGAGCTACCGCGGCGTTCGGACCTGCGAGGAGCGCCAACACCAGCACGGCAACAGGTACCGGCACGGGCGCCCGAGGACTCGCGGTGGCCGCTCCGCCGGGAGACGGCACACCCGCCGCGGGGGACACCGCCGCTCTCGCTCGGGCCTCTGGGCCGGCTTTGGCTCCGAGCGGTTCTCAACGCCGCCGACCGCAAGCGCTGGGCGAGGGCCGCTGCGCCCAGGAGCCCCCACGGGCCGCGGTCGCCCGCAGATCTGGGGCGGCAGCAGGTGAGGAGACCTCACCCGACATGAAACACTCCCGCTGGGGTTAAAAAAAGAAAAGGCGGGGGGGAGGAAGGAGGGGGCGAGCGGAGCCCCCTGCAGCAGCCGGGGGAGGCCCGGCTTTTGTTTACAGGAGGACGGCTCCCCACCAGGCCGCCCGAGCCCGCGGACCGCCCGCCTGCCGCAGGCCGGAGCCGCGGCCCGGCCCGGCCCTCAGCGCCGCTCCCCGCCGCCAGCGGACAGCTCGGCCTGGGGCGGGGTGGGGGAGCAACAGGCTCAGCCCCCCCGCGGCTCCACGGCCTCTCTCCTCCTCCAACCGCTCCCCCCGCCCCCGGCCGCGGCAAAACCCGGCGGATCAACAAAACAATAATAAATGAAACTTCGCGAGATAAATACGTTTGAAAAGGCCGCTCAAAACTCCGGCGGCACGGCGGGCCCCTGCCCGCATCCCCGGAGGACGACGCAGGCGGGCTCACCCCGCTCCCCGCCGCCCGGCCCGGCGCCCCGCTTACCCCGGCGGCTCAGCGGGCCCTGCGGCCCGGCCTCGCTCTCCGCCTTCGCCCTTCCCGCCCCCAAGTAACGGCGCTGAGCCGCGCCGCGGGGGAAACGCGCTCAGGCACGCCCCGGCGGCCTGAAACCTAATCCTGCCCCGCCGCCCCCCCGGCCCGGCCCCGGCCAGGACGCGGCCCCCACCCCCCCCCCGCGCCGTCGGCGGGTCACCGGGCGCGGCGACCCCCGCAGCTGGCTCGGGAGGCTGCCCGCAGCGCAAAGCCCGCCCTGCGGAGCGGGACTGCGGCCGCATGCCGACAACGGGGGGCGGGGGTATCAAAGGGGTTGGGGGCCACGTTTGAGGGCTTCCCGGCCCGCTGCCTCACTGGCCTGTCGCGTCGCAGCCCGTCCAGCAACGTTTCTCTCCCGCCGGCTGCAGGCGAGGCGACAGACGGGGCCGAGCGGCGGAGCGCACGCCTTGCCGGGGATGCCACCGGGGAGCTGGTCTGCCCTGGTGTTCCCTCCCCGGCTTCCCGGGCTGACCTCTTTCGGGTGGTGCCGTGCCTCCTCCGGCTGGGCCTGGCCCTGCGGTGCGCGGAGGGGCTGCCCCGCTAGCCTCCGGCTTTACCCCTTCTGGTTCAACGAGACAAGCCTGGGCTGCAGCAAAGGAAAATGGGAAATGTTTGGAAATGTGTAAAAAAAACCAACACAACAAACAACCCATGGTGAAGTTAGACAAAGTGATGAATAAGGTCATAGGGCGAATGAAAGGATGATTTTCCCTCTAAGCAACAGCTGGTTAGTGTCTTAAAGCAAAGAAGATGCTGTGTACCTTTCATATATGTATATACATCGTAAGAATAAAGCACATAATGCGGGAGTGTTTGGAATGACCGCAAAAAAAATAGTTCTACAAGAAGTGGAAGAATTTTGCTGTTTGTTAACTTTGCTTCACATAGGAAATGTTATCAGGATCGCTGTCTCCCCTTTTCCTTGCCAGGAGATAATTCTTTGTTGTAGATGCGCTCAGGCAGCTCGGTTGAGATAACACCCCGCACAGGGAAAGGAATCCGGGCTGTTCCGCTGGGCATGTCCGCCCTGGCTCTGCAAAGGCTCAGTGTGCTCACCATCTGCTTGACTTCCAATTTGGTTTGGTTCTTTCTTCAGATGGATTTATACTGCAAGCACCATTGTATTCAAGTGATAGTTGTTTGGGGTGGGGTTTTTGTCCCACAAACAATTTAAAGTTACTGTTTTGGAGATAGAACGGAATACTGCCCCATTTATTTGAGACAGGATCAATAAACGCAATCCTGGTACAAACACAAAGCTGAACATTTATCATGTAAACTTTAAGAAACGCATCTCTTTGTCCATTGCATGGATTTTTTTTTAATTTGGAAGATTAAATTCTGAAAAAAGTTGACCCTCCAAATTTTATTTCTCTTGCATATTACAGTTGGCAGATTGAAGAACTCCAAATGATTAGCTACCTTTTCCTCTGCTGTATATCAATTACACCTGTTTAACAATCATTCTTCCACTTCTTAACTAAGAAAAAATCATTTTCAAGATTTTATTCATGGGTTACATTGTTCGATCCAGCGTGTGCTGGTGAGCAGACTGCTTTTTTAAATCAGATATAGAGGCTCTGTTTGCTATAGCTAGGACATTGAATGCTCTATAAACTGTCCCACAGGCTTTCTGTGTTACATGAGCCTTTATTGAATCTGGAATGACATCTTAAAAATAAGGGACAATTGGTTTGCATGTATCATTGTTCAATAAATAAGCCACAGTAGATTAGATAAGTGCAAAATCAGACAGCTATTGTTTACTTGTTGCTCAGGCTTTAACCGTGGCATCCCACTGCAACAAAATATAGTGACTCTAGGAAGTTTATTTGGAGCTAAAAACAAGTCAAAATTAGGTGCAGTGGTACTTTACTCCTGATGTATAACATCAGCTGTGTAACAGTTCTTCCCAGTGCAATTTGTGTTTGTATGGCATATGCCTTTCAGATTTTTTTTTTAACACACAAACTGCTATTCTCAAGTAGAATTGCATTTTCAATTATATTCAGGTTTTGTCAGGTCCCTTGAAGTATATATTAAGTAGATTATACCTACTGAAGTTTAAAACATGGTGCTACCTCAGGCCTTGCCTGTATTAAAAATATTTGCATGGGTATAATTATGCCAACATAGCTGTACCCACAAACCTAGCCCTCTCGGTAAACATACAACACATCTGTAATGGTAATTTGCATTACAGTAACATAATGAGCTCTCGTGTACAGTAGCTGATGAATCTGATGAAGAGTCATGCAGACATGGTTCTAGCAGATAGCAAAGCAACTGTTAGGGATTGGAGTACACTAGTGGTCTTGTGGAAATACCTGCTAATAGGTTTAGAAAGATAACTACAGAGACGTCAGCAATTAGTATTTACTCATTTCTTCTTTTTGCCAGAAGTGTTATAACGTAGGATGACAGGATAGTCATTTCATTGATTCCACAATGAGGAAACCGTGTCACCTTTGCAGTCCCTTCCCAGAAAGAGAGGGTCTCAAAATATGAATGGTTTCCCAGGGTGGGTTAGGTGATGTACACGGACACACGATGTTTAAATTATGTCATGGCTTCATTCATGTAAGTAGTGTGGCCATTAATGTTGTGTAATTTTGAGAGATGCTGTCCTTAAAATGTGAGGAAAGAGAATCTACTTTATATTTCAAGTCTAAATGTGCTTACAAACTAAAAAAATAATGGTTACATCTAAATACATTTATCCACATGATTTTAAATAAAAACTGCAAGCAGTTTTTTAATATATAAGCTTTCTTCAAAAGACCATTACGACCACAAAAATAATTATGACCATAAAATAATATTCTGTCAGAAAGGGCTGTTAAGGAGAAGATGAAGGGGAAATAAAAAAAACAAACACATTTTATGTTCTCCAGTATTAATCTCCAGTAATACTGCATTTCTCAGGACAATTTATAATATACTCATGGTAGAAGTATCAATATTGGATGACAAGTCTGCCTTCCTGATTTACTTACTGCTGGTAAAATAGCAGCAATTAATATTAATGATGTACTGCTTAGATTTATTAGAAAACATGAAGAAGAAATAAACTCAGAAAAAAAATCTTTACAAAAAGATCAGGGGCACCAAAACCAATGGGATGTGTCCATGAAATCATTATGCAGACCATTGTTGGGAATACAGTCTTCTAAAATAGTAATGGGAGCAGGATCTAGCATATGAAATGAGAGTCTGATCCTGCTCTGAGTCACAAACATTGACTTCACTGTGAGAAGGATATTGCCTACGAAACACATTTGACAATATTTTTGGCACAAGTCAATTTATTTCCTAACAGAAAAGATGCATTCATGACAGTAATTGTTTAGTTTCATCACTCTGGCTATTATATTTTGGTATGGGCATTGGTGTTGCATCCCCCACTGCAGAAGGGGTAGAATATATATTTTAGGGTCCTAGAAGAATTCTGAGAGGAAGAACTTGGAAATATTTATATATTTTATATTCATGCTTGAAAAATTCCATCTCTGAACATAGAATAAAACGTAAAATGAGACCAATAAACCCTTTTCATAAGCACTACCTTAATTAAAAACTGAATACATTTCTGCTTTTATAACCTTACTCTTCAATATTACAGCATCACTTTGGTAATGTATATACATGGTATTTATGCATACATAGACACAATGTTACACTTTTCAGCAGACCATTTACTCAGATTTTAGGTTAAACACAACTAGTAACAATCTTCCTTGTTAGAAAATGGTAATAATTACTATAGATCAAATTTTATTCCCAGATGTGTAAACCAAGAGTAATCCATTGCATTAAGTGGAATTAAACTGTAGAAAACCAATCTGAGATCAAAGGTAACTATGATCCTAATTGCTATATCTGCTAATCTAAATATATTAAGTATGTGGTTATGCATTCTATCCTTATCTATCCAAATAAAGCTGGATCACCATCTTTCTTCTTCTTTTTCATGGTTCTCTTTAGAATACAATACTTCTGTACTACATTTTCCCAGAAGTTATACTAGCAGCAGCATACAGTCAAATTAAATATAACACTCTTTTCCTCCATCACCTCAACATAAAAGTAACGCTTCAAAAGTCAGATGGCAAGAAGTAACTATGCAGTTGGAGGTAACACCATGCATGTTGTTATGCAGAGTTAAAATTAGGAACTTTCTCTTAACTTTGGCGCTTGCAATTTATTCAATTTTTGGATTATTATGCTGGCAAGTACAGAATATTAGTTTCACTTATTGGAGCATATATGTTGGCAAGAACAGTGCATAGATTTACATTTTAAAGGTTTTTAGGGAAATTGTCTCCCCTGGGGACATACTTCATAACTGTTATTATTGCTATTGGAGGTTACACATGTGCGTAGAAGAGAAAGTATGCCCCATAAGGTAAAACAGGGTAAAAAAAATCATAAAAGGTATGTTAATTATGTATAACTACAAAACAAAATACTTGAAATTATGGCAAATTAAAAGGGCATTTATTTACACACAAACAGGATTGTTTAAAACCACAGGCCTTGCCCACAGCAGAGAAGTAAAGCCAAATAAGCAACAAAGCATATTAACCTTATCGTAGGTTTTTCAGACACATAGTACCTACAAGGAGAGTCTGGTTTCATCAGATTAAGGCTTTTTTTCTTCAAGTGTTGTGTTTTGCCAAAGGTGGCCACATATTTGACAGACCCCACTCTCAAAAAAATCTAATTTAAAAGGCTTTTTTCAGAAGTGCCTCAAGGAACACAGTCCAGAGAAACATGTGATCTGGGGTACTTTTCAATGCAACAGTTGTTCCAGTATTTCAAAAGACAAGACAATACCTCATTAATAAATTTCCTGTTAGAAAAATTCTAGGTCCTACATGACATTTCTTTGAGTTTCAAAACATTCAGAATGGGAGGAACTGACCTGAGTAGTTCAGGAGTTTGTATGCTGCTGCTGATGTTGTTGTTACGTATTGAAAATGGTAGCACCTCTTCCATAAGTGTTGGGATATCAGAACAGTGATACACATTTATCTGAAAAAATGCCATGTAATTAACCACTTTTACAGCCAGGTAAACTACAGTACATTAGATGGGAGGGAGCCATGTTTATAGGAAGAAAAAGGAATATTTCTCTGGCAGGTTGATTTATTTTCAGAATAAATCCTCTTGAAGATGAATTGGTGAAACGAAAGTAAAGCAGAGCAGTATGTACAGATCAATTTGTCATATGGCTCTGCAGTTTATCACTGTCCAAACAGCTTGTGTTTTCCTTTGTATGCACTATTTAGCTAATGAGTGTGTCGGAGAACCTGCCCTATGCCGAGTGTGACGCAGATTAGCTTTAAGAGTACGCGTCATCTTCAATTCTTTGCTTCTGATCCAAACTGAAACTGGAAAGGTGTTTCTGTTTCAGTGGTTTTCAGAGTTAAAAGCATAGGAAAAATACAGCTCTGCATTTGCAGTCTCGAGCCTTTTGTTCCCAGAAACAGTCATGATATTACCCATTTTGGATAAACAGTTCCCTACCTACTGGACCATCAAAATGGTATCTCCCAGCCCCAGACAAGGACCAGCATCAGAGTTGTAGTCTGTTTGAGAGGGCAATGAAGATTTACAGATCGCTTTGCCAAGTCATGTGTGTACAGAGAGACTTGCAAACAACCCTCCTCCATGACCTTCCACTGATGCTTTTCCAAAGGGACTGTTTCCACATGGCTCTGTGTGATCTCTCTCAATTTTAAGTTACGTGTAGAGAAGCAGCCACAATGTACACCTATGTCCTTCTTTCACCTTATTTATGATGTAGCTGCATTTTAGTTTAGGACTAAAACTACTAGTATTACTAACTGTGATTAATACCATTAATATGTAGCTGAGTTGAATATCTCATTATTAGAGACTAGGCATTACCAACACAGTGTTGGTGTTGGTGTGGAGATCTTGAGTCTAAAATCCAAACATGCCAAATACATATCGCTCTGCCTAGGAACTTGAAAACTATATACTGCTCATTCACATCAGCCAGTCATTTACTGATGGTAGGTGACATCTCCAACAGAAATAGCTCTGATCTCTTGGAGAGGCTACCCAGGAAAAGGGCTTTATTAGCCATTATCCCCGTCATCCTATACCAATGCTATTTTGTCCAGCAAGATCAGCACCTGTAAAAACAAGAGCGAGGGAAACCTTTCCCATATTGAGAATATCTCCTATTCAGTGAGCTGGATGAAAGGAGGAAAATTCTGGTTCTTTGTACTACAAACTGTTGGCCCAGATGTGAATGAGCCAAGTTTTTAAGGTCTCAGGCAGGTTCACTGATGTAAAAATCCTTACAGCTTGCTTTGATTGGCACCAGACTTGCTTTCCTCTGTACATGCACAGCCGCTGCAAAGGAGTTCACTATTCCTGCACGCCACCAAGAAAGTACTAAGAAAAACTGAAAAAACACAGTGAGGAAAGAGGTTTGAACTGACTAAAAGGCTTTAAAAGGTTGGCGTTTCTGGAATAAGCCCATTTATAAAAGTATCTTACAACCGAGAGGTCCATTTTACTTCATCCTTAAATAGGAATTTAGTACTAGGTGAAAATCACTTTAGCAAATGAAACAAATATAAATTTAGTTCAGTTGTACTCTCACCAATGTTAAAAAGCTGTGCTAGAGCAGGAAGCTGATTCAGTAAATCCCTTTTTTTCTGTTAAAGTGCACTTTGGTTTAGGTCAGCTGCTTCTCTTATAGATAACGGTTCCTTCTCACAGTGGTATTGCCATGAGGAGCTCTTAAAGACTTTAATATGAAATGTGAAAATTTTCCCTGAGCTATTCAGTAAGTGCCAGAAACTTCCAACATAAGTAAAATTAAGTAGTGAATATTCCATATAAAACCACACAACTGTAGTAAGCTGAACCCCTCCCTTTCAGCAGTAAAATGGTTGCCCATCTGTACTCACAACTTTGTATGCAGAAAACAGTTCATTTTCTAGTTAGATGATGTTGCCACTGTCATTGGCTAAGTCTCCATTTTTTTTCTCCAACCTTTTAAGGATTCATACAGTGTGCAGAGCACAGGACAAGATCTCAAGGCACTCATAAACTTCCTTCAGTTTTCCAGCTTGAGCCAACATCAAGTCTACAATCAGTCAGAATCTCAAAATGTGTTATGCAAAGACAGGCTCAGATGAGCTGCAATTTTTTTTTCATCATATGGTTGCCTTTTAATTTTTGTTGCCAAGGGGACAAACCAAGAGGAAATGGATTTAACAACTGCAAAGTGATGAATTTTAAAGCTGCTGTTAATAATATTTGAACTCTGAATCTAATTTGTATGCAGGAGGGATGAAGAATAAAAATGTCATTTCAGAAAATAAAAAAAACCCAACTAAACAAAAATCACCCTTTCCCTCCCGTGCTCTTCTCTCTCATGTCCCTATCATTTCAGAACTTGAGCTTTGAAAAACAGAACTCAAAATGCCCAGGCAACTACAGAAACATGGGAAGGTAAAGGGCACAAAAATATTGAACCTATTATATCTCATAACCCTGTATTACCTTAATGCACGCAGACGTTCTTGAACATGAAGAAGGTCCAAAATGCACATCTGGTTTGTAAAATGCTGTTCTAACAGCAGAAAGGAGCTGCTGCAGAGACCAAAAGAGACATTTTTACACTCCCCCTCCCCCTTGAGTGTTTTTCGATAGAAAAGACTTGACAAGAGAGATGAAAGGGAAGCCAGCAGCAGGAGAGAAATCCTTCTAGTTTTTAGCACTGTTCTTTGCATAAACTAGCTGGAACTAGCTGTATGCAAACTTAGACCACTACTTTGCATATAAACCCCTGCCCCGCAGCACAGAGCCCATCATCCCACTCATGTGGCTACAACCAACCTTTCTCCTTTCCTCTTCCAGGTTACTGTGTGTGTTCTCCTTTTCTGGGACGTAATGCATGACAGCTCACATGGACTTCACTGCAGGAACATTGCTGATGCCTGCAGACATCTGTGCCTGAAAGGTCACCCTCACTGCAGACATCTTCTGCAGATGCTTCTTCTAATAATGCCACTGTGCATTCCTCAGTAGTGAAATAAATTTTGGACCTGGGTATTGAAACTATTGTCAGAAAAGTTAGAAAGAAACAGTTCTTACAAAATTCTTTCAAGCTGGAGAGATCAAAAAACCTTTCTCCAGATCTGTGTATGTACCTAGACAAGGCTATCAGTATTGTTACACCCAATACTCAGCCCCATCCAGGTCTGCTGCCTAGCTCTTCACATCTTAAGATCCATCAGCATTACTTTTGTGACATGGAATTTACCTAGATGACTCCATCTTTGTTTCCTGATATACTTTTAGTCTTCTCTCAGGTAAGCCCTGCTAGAATTCATAAACCAGACATTTTTCTATCTGATTTTGAGGACTGTACCCAGATTTCTCTGTTAGAAGATACCTTCCTGCCCAGGTACCACAATGACCAAAGGGCATCCTGCTTCTTCACCATTTTTAAGGAAGAATTTGGCACTCAGATAAATGAATTGAGATCTCTCTTGAAAGGGATTTAAACTCACATTTCATGCAAAAATAACCTAGACTATCCTAGCTAATGGTATGCTGAGTTGGGCACAGTCTCTGCATTTGACACCAAGACTGTTCCATCTCACAATCCTCGTACATGGCATTATTGACATTTAAAAACAGAAGTCTTTAACATAGGTCACTACAGGAATGTCACAGCAGTGTCATTGATCAAGAGAGCCCTCAGTCCAAACAAAGGGAGAAATGAAAATTGAATCAGGGTCTGCTACACTCCAGGTGGAGGGTCTGCCCACTGAACTGTTCTGTGTATATGCAGACATCGCTACTCCGCATGAAAAGGAGGAAGCTTCTGTTTCAGGTATCATTTAGCCAGAGAACGTCATGATCCATAACCTTACATGATAGGAAATCCCTCAGTCCAAGGAGGGAGAAAGATTTGAATACCCTTCTCTATGTTCTTCCTTGCTAAGACAGCTTTTGGCCCAGCATCATATTGTAAAACAACAAATGCTTTCTGCCCATATATCAGTACTTCCGTCAAGGCTCTGAAAGCCATAGCAAGGAGTAGGCATCTAATATATTTGCAAGCATATACCAAGCTGGACTAATCACATTTTCTTTGGATCCAGGTCCAGATTCATTACCTTCTACTTTTTGTCTCAGGAAAACATGCAAACAGGTCACTTACTTACTTACTTACTTCATATAATGTTTTCAACTTTGGGAACATCTTTATTTTAATCCTTTTGTATGAACTGTATGAATTGTAAAGGAAATGCTCTAAATAGTTTGAACAGGCAAATTTATCTTCTCAATAGTGTAATAAGTCTTACTTTGCCTCTGCAATTTTATTCAGGAAGAGTAGGTTTATACCTAGTTATAAACAGTTTTGAGAAAAAAAATATATACCAGTTTTGCCTTGTGATTTTCAACTGCCTCAAGCTTTCATTAAGCCATAAGCATCAGCAGTCTGATAGGGGAGTGTGTACCAAGTACAGTAGTGACATTCATGCACTGCTTACAAGGGTATTTTCCTTACAAGTGTGGCAGGGGATAAGTGATTTTTCAACCTTGATGGGAGATTTGAGAAATCAAATTTTCTGTGGGAACATAAACGGCTTGTAACCCAGAGGTACTGAAGACACTCATTAAGACCAGGGGGGAATGGCAAACTCTAGAAATTAAGGAATTTGAACATCTGTTAAAACTCAATAAGCGTTTCTCCAGTGAGTGAAATAATAAATCTGATAGACTTTCAGCACAGAAGCTTGGAGAGAATCAACAAAAGAGATTTATACTTCGAATTAATTTGGCAGATGGCTCAAAAAAAGGTTTCTTAATTTCTCTTCAAAATTGTAAATAAATCAGTTGAACAACCAAGAGAAACTAAGAGAAATTTAAGGACTGCATTTACCAAGTGTCAGATGAAGAGAGGCATATAGTGTAATCAAGTATCCATCACTGCAACTTACTGAACTGATTACAAGCTCATAAAGCAGGAAAGGCATCAGGTCCCTAGAAGTTTCTTTGCAGAACTGGTCCCCAAGGTGGTTCAAGCTGCCGCTGGGACCAGCCCTGACTTCTTGTTGCTACCTAACACTTCAGATATGTCTATGTGGCATGATGCACTGCTATGCAGAGATAGGCAACCTAGCTTCAAGTGTTCAGATGTGGCTTAGGTACCAGATCCCCGTTAGTGCAGTACCTTGTCTCTGGTAGTTAGTTCTGGGAGAACATAGCATTTTAGCCCAGGTGGACACTGGGCTAATGTAACCATTCTGCTCCTGGTAACCATGTGGTTGCATCATGTAGACACACATAACTATCAAATACACTACAGGGAATTAATAATCCACAATGCATGCAGGCGACTAACATGCAATCACTGTTTTAAAATAAAATAAAATACAGGCAATGTTTTTAGTGAAAATGACTGAAATTGAAGATATACAAATTAGTTGACTGATGCAACATCAAACATTTTTCCCCAACAGGTGCTGTAATAGCTGCTACAGTCTTTGCTTACAGGAAGCCAACACTGATTGAGGGACACTGTAGAGCAGAAAATGGGACAAAGAGGGAAAATGGGAAATTAAAGTTCATTGTCTCTTCCACTGCAAGTACTAGGCCACCTCAAATTAGAGTAAAAGTTACTAATTAAAACAGAAGGGGATAATTCTTTTTGCAACATGAGGAGCTCCTCACCACAGGACAGAAGTTTACATGGGATCAATACAAGTTCTGAAAAAAATTATGGAAGAGAACTTATTAGAGACTTAAATATGAAGACATGAAAAACAATGAGACAGAGAGAAAAATATTCATTACATTTATGATCAAAATTTTCTCATACTCTTCATTAGAAACAGTCAGATAGTGCCTGGATGCCTTACTGGCTGCCTGGATGCTTTACTGGAGGAAGCACGGCACCTAACTAGAAAGTATGTTATATTAAAATAGATACCAATAATCTTCGCAAAAGAAGACACTACGCAAAATCATAGAATCGTGGAATGGTTTGGTTTGGAAGGGGCCTCTGAAGATCATCTAGTCCAACTCCCCTGCCATAGGCAGGGACATCTTTCACTATATCAGGTTGTTCAAAGCCCTGTCGAACCTGACCTTGAACACTTCCAATGATGGGCCATCCACAACTTCTCTAGGCAACTTGTTCCAGTGTCTCACCATCCTCATTGTAAATAATTTCTTCCTTATGTGCAGTCTAAACTTAGCCTCTTTCAGTCTGAAACTGTTGCCCCTTGTCCTGTCACTATAGGCCCTGGTAAAAAGTCTCTCTCGTCTTTCTTACAGACCCCACTTGAAGTACTGGAAGGCTGCAATAAGAGCCTTCTCTTCTCCAGGCTGAACAACTGCAACCCTCTCAGCCCTTCGTGACGGGAGACATGTTCCAGCCCTCTGATTAATTTTGTGGCCCTCCTCTGGACCTGCTCTAACAGATCTAAAGTCTGATGCCCCAGACTACAGAGAAAGTCAGGCTGGCTTGCCTAAGGTTACCTTCATGGTCACAGCATCAGTGAATTGACAAATTCATGCTGGAAACCTTGTTTGTTTAGTGGTCCTTCAAAGGTGGGTGTCAAGTCTACTGTCGTAAAGTACATGGTAGATTTGACCATAGGCGGCAAAATTTTACAATACACAAGGCATATGATGAAAAATGTAGTCATATAGGCATTTAAGTGTGATATCTAATTATATGAAAAGTTTATAAAAGCATCTGTAACAACGTACCAGTATCTTCACCTGTGTCTCCTTTTACAAGGAGCAATCTCTATCGCAATATTCTGACAGTTGGAAAATAAAAGGTAAGCTCTAAGCCTGTTTAGGAGTACTGAATTCTCATTTTCAAATATTCAGGGTTTCTAGTTACAGCAGCATTTCCATAACATCTTAAATATATTCACTATTTACAACCCTGAATGTCAGTTTAGATTTTCTGTTACCACAGCTTTAGGGATTATTGAATGATATGTGAGGATTATTTTGTATTGAACAATATAAAAATAATGTAATTCTCATAAACTAACACCGCAAAAGAACTATGTTTTTTAACTAATATTTTTGCAATACTCAGTTGGAGGGTTCCAAATAAAAGCTGCTTTTCATATTGTTACTATCTATAGTAACAATAAATTAGTCTTTTAAATACCTTTTCAAATAATATTTTAAATATATTAAAAATAATAACCATTTATTATAAATGAGTTTATATTTCTAATGCCTTGCTCTAATGCCACACTGAGAACATGTGATATCAAGATGGTTAGATTGGCAGATTGCTTGTGATTTGTTGTAGTTTTAAAAAGCTACACATCAGTAAAGGTAAAGCATTTAACGTGGTTATTGGTTAGCAGTTTCTCTGAGCAAACTATAGTGAGTCATGTATCCTTATAATGACTGAAGCATAAAAGGATTTATCTAATGTAATGATGATGTTTAATTTACAAAGAATATGTGATCTTCACATGTACAAAATATCCTCGTGTCCAAAGCTACTGGTAATCAAGACATCTGTCAGTATTTTCACTTCACAAATTAATCATTTAATCACCTATCAAGACTACCACTTCTCCATCTCAAACTTCATAATTTCTTACTGTTTTGATAAAGTTCAAAACCTGAGATAAACCCATGTGCCGTAAGAAGAGCCAGTGGGGAAGATGACCGGCCTGGCTTAACAAGGAGCTTTTGCTGAGACTCGGGGAAAAGAAGAGAATTTATCACCTTTGGAAGAAAGGGCAGGCAACTGAAGAAGAGTACAAGGACTTCATTAGGTCATGCAGAGAGGGAATTAGAAAGGTGAAAGCCCAGCTAGAGCTCAACCTGGCCACGGTCGTAAGGGATAACAAAAAATGCTTCTATAAATACTTTAACAACAAAAAGAGAGCCAAGGAGAATCTCCATCCTTTACTGGATGTGGGGGGGAACATTGTCATGAAGGATGAGGAAAAGGCTGAGGTACTTAATGCCTTCTTTCCCTCAGTCTTTAATAGCCACACCAGGTATCCTCAGGGAATCCAGCTCCCTGAACTGGGAGACAAGGATGGAGAGCAAAATAAACTCCCTGTGATCCAGGAGGAAGCAGTTAATGACCTGCTATGCCACCTGGACACTCACAAGTAAGTCTATGGGGCCTGATGGCATCCACCCAAGGGTACGGAGGGAGCTGGCGGAGGAGCTTGCCAAGCCGTTCTCCATCATTTATCAACAGTCCTGGTTAATGGGGGAGGTCCCAGTTGACTGGAGGCTTGCCAACGTGACGCCCATCTACAAGAAGGGCTGGAAGGAGGATCCAGGGAACTACAGGCCTGTCAGCCTGACCTCGGTGCTGGGGAAGATTATGGAGAGGTTCATCTTGAGGGCACTCACAGGGCACGTGCAGGACAACCAAGGGATCAGACACAGCCAGCCCAGGTTCATGAAGGGCAGGTCCTGCTTGACCAACCTGATCTCCTTCTATGACCAGGGGACCTGCCTAGTAGATGAGGGAAAGGCTGTGGATGTTGTCTACCTGGACTTTAGCAAAGCCTTCGACATTGTCTCCCACAGTATTCTCCTGGAGAAGCTGGCGACTCGTGGCTCAGACAGGTGCACTCTTTGCTGGGTAAAAAACTGTCTGGACAGCCAAGCCCAGAGAGTCGTGGTGAATGGAGTCAAATCCAGCTGGCAGCTGGTCACAGGCAGAGTCCCCCAGGGCTCAGTTTTGGGACCGGTCTTGTTTAATAACTTTATTGATGATCTGGATGAGGGGATAGAGTGCACCCTCAGCAAGTTTGCAGATGACACCAAGTTGGGTGGTAGTGTTGATCTGCTCGAGGGTAGGAGGGCTCTGCAGAGGGATCTGGACAGGCTGAATTGATGGGCCAAGGCCAATTGTACGAAGTTCAACAAGGCCAAGTGCCGGGTCCTGCACTTGGGTCACAACAACCCCATGCAATGCTACAGGCTTGGGGAAGAGTGGCTGGAAAGCTGCCCTGCAGAAAAGTACCTGGGGGTGCTGGTCGACAGCCGGCTGAATATGAGCCAGCAGTGTGCCCAGGTGGCCAAGAAGGCCAACGGCATCCTGGCCTGTATCAGAAACAGTGTGGCCAGCAGGATTAGGGAGGTGATCGTGCCCCTGTACCCGGCGCTGGTGAGGCCACACCTGAAATACTGTGTTCAGTTTTGGGCCCCTCACTACAAGAAGGACATTGAGGTGCTGGAGTGCGTCCAGAGAAGGGCGACGAAGCTGATGAGGGGTCTGGAGCACAAGTCTTATGAGGAGAGGCTGAGGGAACTGGGGTTGTTCAGCCTGGAGAAGAGGAGGCTGAGGGGAGACCTTATCACTCTCTACAATTACCTGGAAGGGGGTTGCAGAGTTGGGTGTTGGTCTCTTCTCCCAAGTGATGAGTGACAGAACAAGAGGAAATGGCCTCAAGTTGTGCCAGGGGAGGTTCAGGCTGGATATTAGGAAAAATTTCTTTACTGAGAGAGTGGTGAAACACTGGAATAAGCTGCCCAGGGAAGTGGTGGAGTCACCATCACTGGAGGTCTTCAAGGAACGTGTGGATGAGGCATTGTGGGACATGGTTTAATGGGCATGGTGGTGTTTGTTGGTTGATGGTTGGACTTGATGATCTTACAGGTCTTTTCCAACCTTAGTAATTCTGTGTGTGTGATAAAAAATAAAATCACATTTAAGTAGTGTGTAAAACTGTAGTTCCTGTTTGACTGCAGGTAAAACATAAATCAACCGTTTCAAGTGTTGCTCTGTTCAACCTAGCATGGTCCTATAATGTGTTATGTTGGTGTTTTGCACACCTTGTTAATGAAGTAGATTTAATGATGAGCATAGACACAAAACAAGGAACAGCTGCTATATATACCCTGCAACTTTCATTATTAGATGGACTGTTTCACAGACCACTTCAAGGATCGTTTGAAAGACAAAGCATATAAATTTCTTATTAAATCTCAGAGAATCTCCTTTCTTAGTCTTTTTCTCCATTCCTGGACTGGCAACAGTACCTATTGTGTCTCTCTCCTCTGGTCAAGATAAAAACGTTGCTCTGCAATCCATGAATTCAACCAAAATTAGAGAGCATTCCCAACGTTGGACTCTTTGTGAAATGTGACTTGAAACATTATTTAAAAGGTGGTATCTTAGCATACCTTTTTCATCCTCAGGTTTTGAGGAAAAAGCATCTAAAATATAGCAAAAGTTATCTATTAGCAGGTTACAGACTGATGTTTGAAAAAAGATTGGCATAACCTCCTTCATGTGGTAAAAGGCTGAGGACACGCTCCATTGGAGATTTTATTTGTTCTCAAGTTTAAGTTCTCATTTGTTTGTCTTTTTGTGTTTCAAAGACATAACTTGTGAAGAGCAATTATTCTTGTGTACTGTTCCCTGCCCATCAGCTTTATAGCATGTTCATTTCTAATGGGATTCCATTGCATTTCCTGGTGTGCTTGGCCAGCTATGAATTATAAATTCCTCTAAGACTTTGTGTCAAAATAAGTGTCAAAATAACTTCAGTCAGAGGTGATTGCAGGATAGCGTTGGGTGTCTTTCTGTCCTCACGCAGATGCTGTGTTGCAGGACATCTGTACTGTCAAGAGTGATAATACAGTAGTCCTGATGTAATACTAGGGCTATTTAAACTCTAACTCAGAAAACCTGTGCCTACCATTAAATTTGTGTTCTATTCCTTTTATGTCATTGCAATGACAATTGTTCAGTACTGAATTAGCCTGTGGCATCCCCAGTCCCTTTCAATGAATGCCTAGGGAGTCCTGAAAAAACAACCAAAATTGGTTCACACACCAACCAACTAAAATATCAACCAAAATACTCAAATTGCAACCCTGATGATGGTATATTTCATTACAATGAAAATGCAGTTCCTGAAAATGTATTCCATTATTAGCAAGATGTGAGCACAATAGCATAGTTGGTTATTTTAATGCAAAAAAAAAGGAAAAGTAAAATAAGTACTTGCAGAGTGGGATGTTTTCTAATACTACAACTAACAAGCTTGTAATTTTTTACCTCAAATATCACACATAATAGTTAAAAATTTTATTATACCAGTAGATGTCAGTACAATCATTGAACTCAACTACAACATAACAGAGTATATTCTTCATATTCATTGCTGCAGACAAATGAAAGTATACTGATGAAAGTTAGTAAATCATGAAACACTTAGTCTGACAGATTTGGAAAAGATTGAGTCTGTACTTTTTAAATTGATTCATTATAGCATCAAGAGCTTGAAGAGATTTTCAGTGCTAAAAATGTCAAAGGTATTTTCTAAATATCTTCTTTACTTGCTGAACAGCAACTCTAATTTTTCATTTTCTTTCCAAAACCATTTGTTTGTACATTAATGAATTCATGGCTTTTACAGAAGTAGGTATTGGGACTTGGCTTTTTCCAACCAGAACCCGGGATTAGAAATCCATCCAAAGGCATGGCTACAATTTATCAAATGTAACTGTAGTTTTCTCTGACCTTTCCAGGACAAGTCCAGGGCTGAGAGGACTACAACTCATGTTCCATTAAACATGTATTACAAAATTTTCCTCTGACTTTCAAGAGGATGGGGAAGTTTCAATAAAACTTGAGGTAGTCAATAGAAAGAAACCCTGGAATTTGTTAACCCTCGACATAAAGAGGAGGTAGGAATGGTGTGATAATAGCCTTAACAAGTGCAGAACTAGACTGTTTCTACATTGTATCTCTGCATAGGGGCATGGCAAACTCCCATTTATCAGGTCTGGTCTGGAAAGATTGTTTTCCCACAGTATTGTCATACTGTTTCATGTCCTGTCATTTCCTTTTTAACATCTTGCTTCTTGGGTTGAAATCCTGACTAATCGCTATCCTCCCGAAATCCCAAAGAACTGCAGAATTAACACCATGACTAGCACCAAAATAACCAAAAAGCTATATTTGGGGCAATATACCATACTCACCCTACCAATTCTGATAGTCTGATATCTATAACAGCATACCACACAAAAAAAGTGTCTTTTCCTAGGTATACAACGCACACACATTTGATGATACATGACCCTGCTGTTTAAAACAGGCTGGATCCTGGATACAAACATTATCCCTGCCCATGGCAGGGGGGTTGGACTAGATGATCTTTAAGGTCTCTTCCAACTCAAACCATACTGTGATTAACAAGTGTCAATACGCTGAACACTGAATCCTTAACACAGCTTGCTTTTGCTTACCTCAGACCAAAACAGGCCACTAACATCCATCAAAATAAAGAATCAAAAATGAGATGTACCTTCTCAGTCAGCTGCTTTAGCTGCCACAAACAGACGATCGTTTTCCAAGGCCTTCAAATGCCACCTAGACAAACTGATCGCTGGCCAGAAACAGTAGCTATTCATTCACACAATGTCAAATTCCAGCTTACTTTCATGTCTCTTACATTTTCCTATCACATTCAACATACTTATCCTCACCGCCCTCCACAGAGATGCTGAAATAAGCCCAAGGAAATTAAAGTCACAGCTAGGCTGACTTCCAGGTGCCTGGATGTTGCTTGCTGTCATTACTTTCCTGTGAGCACGCTGACATTTCCTTGTCCTGGAGATACGGGAAGGAAGATGTGGGGAGGTGGGGGAGAGCATGGTGGGTGCCTGGGTCTCCCCAGTACAACACCCCAGATCAGAGCCAGGGCCTGAATTCCCATGTGGGCCGAGCCTAAGAAAGACAAGAAAACCAAAGAGGTAGCACAGGATTTCATTTCCATGCTGGTGTTACCCTTCCTCCCTACTGGTGAATATTAATTGAGCAGTGCTGTAATGGACTTCTCATTCGTGTGCCACTTTGGCTATTTTTGATGTATATGCTTTTAACTGTCCTGATGAGGGACTTCTGTATCATTTACACGACTGTGTGCTTCAGGGCATCTTGGGACAACTGTTGAAAAGAGCACTTGCACTTAACATGTGGCAGTGACCAGTTTCTCACACTGTTCCTCCATGTGCAGCAGAGACACTTTTCTTGACTCTCAGCTATCATTGCCTAAATGGCAAACCGAACCACAGGACACAAGACTGGTAATACAAAGGCCTGGCTTCCACCTCGATTTGAACTGCTCTGACAGCTATCTGCCCTCCTGCTACTTTGTCATCTGAGGATAGCAAAGTGTTTTACAAACTGGAGTTAAAAGCACCAAATGTTGCAAGAGGCATGGGTAAGCCCTGTTTTGTCTCACAGAGAAATTTGCAAAGACATTTTATACATACAAATGATGAGATCCAAACTAAGCAGTAAGAATTTTCTTTAGTTTGAAACCCACACACATATTTCACGTTCCTGATATACTTCTATACACACCCATTTTTTTCACAAATATGCGTGTGTACGCTGGCTTATATAGACAGGTAAGTTGGTGGGACCAGACATGTTGAATTGGTAGATTTATAATCACTTAAAAAGTAAAATAGCTGATGATGCTAATCTTCCTTATTTTAAATTTTCGTATGCGAAGACTGTGGTTCTTTACCTTTTCCTGCAATATCTGATGATAGTCCCGACACCGAAAGCACAACACACAATTAGATTCTCCATGATGATTTAGGTGTTAGTGAAGTCAGTAACTATTAAACACAAAACTCACTCTAAAATCCAAAGTCCATGGCCGTCATGCAGAATGTAATCAGTTGAGATGTTTACCTGAAACCAAAGAAGGAGAAGCAGAGAGAAGAAAAAATGTCTATTAAATTACTCTTTTTAGAGAAACTTGGACATACTACTATCAAGTTAAACAAAGTCATTAGGGGCAAATTGCTCTACTTCTTTAGGGTTTTAGAAACTTATTTGAGAACCCTCAAGGTAGCGTGCAGAGCAGAATGCCTTGAAACAGAGGAATTTCACCAGGGCACGTGCTCCTGCCTCCTCCCTCCGACTCCTGTTATCTGTGCCTTAGCTGTGCACAAATATCAGTTTTCTGCAATGAGGTGGAATATTTCATGAATTATTTGAGAAATGCACATTCTTCTCTAAAGACGCCAGGGTAATCAGCAACAGGACTGTTCTTGACTAATAGCTTTCTTTGCTTCATGAATCATAGAAGGTTTAACATCTCTTCATCAAACTTAACAGACTGTATTATTTACAATATCCACAGTTTTCCTCAAAGTCAATAATCAGTCCCACATTGCTGATCACTACCAGACAGCTGGCATTAAGATGTATAAAGTACATAATATCCAGTACAGGAGGATGGTTACAGAGCTTGGGACGAATATGCCTCAGTGACACTAAGTTCTCTGACCAGATACATGAACAAGAAAGAAGAGAGATGAAATCAAGCACCCAGGAGACGGTAGTTAATATACAGCCTTGGAAATGTGGTTAGGATCAAAGATGGAGAAGAATAGATATTCTGTATTAAGGGATGGACTAGCCTCTTAAAATCAACAGACCCTGGAAGAAAATAGAAAGTAACATGTAACACTGCAAAGCCTTTCACCCGTTTCTCCAGTACTTCTATCAATCACACAGCAATAGGTACTACATGAGAAGTGCTTATCTCTGTGAAAGAGAAAAAAACTTTCCACTTGCTGCTCTCTGAAGACCCAAACATATAAAATTAGTCATTGATATTCTGACAAAACACAAGGAAAAACTTGATCCCCTCAGTAATTAAAGCTGAAAACAGAGATGAAGGTTTAAAAACATCAGAAGATAAATTTCACACAATATAACATAGCAAGTACAGACTTTCTGGGAAAGAGGGTTGTATTTAGCAGTATTACATTTTAGTTAAACTTAAAAATGATTTTAAAAAGTGATAGGAGACTGCTTGTCTTGAATTGCCAGGCTGCATAATCATTCAGACCATATTTCCTGGCTGAGCGTTCAGTTTGTCACGTCTTCGCCATACAAGTAAGATCTTCATGCTATTGTATGTGCAAGAGCTTTCAGTCCTTTCATAACCCTTAGGTTACTCATCACTGGGTCACAAAATTCACCCCATTAAGGAAATCATAAAATATAAGAGAAACACAGAGCATACCCGGCTAGGATCTCACTGTCTCACGTCTCCTCTGCTCACTGCTGAAGTGCCTGATTTTCTTCACACACCCCAGCTGACCCTAAGACAGCTGTCCTAACGCTGCTCCCTAGAGGGGCATCTGTCCAGACACAGGTGAGCTGAGCTCAAACCTTAGCCTTTGAAGGGACTGTTCAGCTGTTGGAGAGTGTCAGGACAATCTGCTGGGAAAAATGATAGCTCACCAGATGGTGGCATCACTTAACAACATATGCAACTTGGCTAAACCCTCCTTCATCCTACTTACTTCTTTCCAGGAACTCAGCAAGTACCAGTTGTGCCCCAACACACTTATTCTGCGCCTCCATGAGATCGCAAGATGCTCCAATTTCTATAGCTATGCAATGAATACTTGGCAGAACTTGATGAGATACACAGTATTGTTAGCTTACTCAAAAGCTAAGTTGAAGTGGGCAGCCATGTGTTTCTCTCCATAGTGCATGGTAGTGTTGCAAAAAGTAAAGGAAGGGTGAACAGAGTAGCATAAGGAAGGCAGCAGCTCTTCACTCCTTTTTTTTTTCCTCCCTTTTGAAGACTGCTAGCTAGACCACTCCTTTTACTGAAGGGGATCTTCAATAGTGAGAATTATGAGAGAGACCCACAAATGGAACATGAAAAGCAGCCTGCCCTAATAAAGCTCTTTCATAGCAACAGAAATAAACAAGCCCTCTGGTGCCACCAGTGGTTTTTCAATCATTTGCCTCAGTGGTGCAGTGGCTTATGGCAGAGGCAATACCCTTATGGTGCCAGGAGGAAGGCATTGAAGTTCAAATCCACAAAGCATTTAGGCAGCCAACTCCTAGCCCACAACTGTTTGGAGAATTATGAACCTGGCCTTCAGTCAGGAGAACAGAAAAAAACATGTCATCTGAGAAAAGCACAAGGGCATGCAAATTAGTAGCAAATGCAACGAGGAGTCTGGCCTGTTGCAGCCTCCTGCATTACTTTTACTAGAGAGTACCAGGTGCCCAGCTAATGAAGACTGGCACACAAAAGGGTGGGCAAGTTTAGCTTAGTCAAAGATCAATTTGCTCTCACGCTACTTGGTGGTGCCATCAGGACTGCACTGCCATGGCCCCAACAGCTTAGCATCAACAAAAGGCTCACATCACTTCTAAATACCTGGAAACAAACATAGTAAAAGTGTGTGTCATGAAAGTAATAGACTTGCACATGAATGCATTGATGGAAGCAATACAATCAATGAGTTTGACTGCTGATGCTTGCCAGACTTATAAGGCAAATTAAAAAAATTAAAAATTAAAAAAAAATATATCTATATCGTCTGACTTGAAACACAGATTACAGAGTTCATATCCATGGTAGATCCAACTCAATATTTTAATTCACAGAAGAATGAATAAAATATACCTTTTACAGGGGACTAAATTATCCACAGATTAAATTGGTCAAAAATGTACTTTTAAAAGACAGAAAGAAGAGTTTTCATAAAATTTTGTGAAAAAGGAGTTTTTTTAAATAAAGAGTGGCTGTCTGAAAACCGCAGATGCAGCTAAGTATTGAAGGCATTCGAAACCTTTCCCAGATGCAAATTTTGTCTTTGTGTCTGCAATGATCTAACCTTAAAGTGAGAAATGAGTATCATGGAATCTGGAGGTGAGGTAGTAATAGAAATCCGGGTGCGAATTCTGTGATTCAGATGTGTGTCTTCATACACATATTCCTTTTCAGGACACCCCCATCTTTATGTAAATGATGTATTCCTAAAATGTGTACCATATGATTTGCAGAATGACAGTGCCCCAGTTTTGCATAAATTAAACAGCAGATCCTGATAACTAGGTTTTCCCATTTACATTATGCCTCAGTTCCAAATCCATGGGATATAAATGAAAGCAGCATATGGTCCAGAAATGGGAAAGCTGTGGGACTTTCATGTACGCACCGTGGGAGCAAATGGCTGTCCCACAGATGGTGGAGTATTTAGATGCATCTCCTGTATGATGGATGCCAATGAGCAGGAGGATGAAGTCATGAGCAGCCTCTAGAGGTCTCCGCTGGCTGGTATGCCTAGGACAGATGCTAGATCAACACAAAGGCTTTGCAAGGACAGCTCTTCTTTTTATATCTTGGCTTTCTGTTTTTGATGCTTGTCTGTATGTGGAAATTTATGGCATAGCTGAATATCTTTCCATTAAAGCTGTACTATAGTTAGAACTTGTCTGTGAGAGCACTAATAATAAAAATAATTTTATTTCAGATTAATTGCTTCACTTCGTTTTTTTCCGTGAGCAATGCAGAGAGCAAACACAATTTTTTTCCCCTCTCTTGACCTGGGGCTGTGAAGAAAAATTCACAAGGCAGAGAGGATGATAAAGAAATGTCTGAGAAGCTACTTCTATATCCCACAGACTTCCATAGGCACAAGTTATATACAACAATTTTAGCACTGACAGAGGCAAACATTTAGACACAGCCAACAGAGAAAATATCATTGGAAGGAAAGTCAGAAAAATCTTTATGTGAAGAGTAAATCAGTCCACCAGTGTATTTTGAAATACTAAGCTCAATTATTTGGAGAAGTCTTTTAAGATACTGCAAAACAAACCCAAAATAAGAGAAAATAAAAGTTTTATTTCAAAAACTACTTTGTATTTACCTGTGAATCCTTAGCTAGCTGTAACAATAAATGAGTAAGGCCAGGGGGCCCCTAGCACACCGGTGTGTGTCCCATTGGCTATAATCAAAACATGCATATAGAAGCAGCAGAAAACTGTCACAAGAAACAGATATGAAAATACTTGTGCCACATGACAGCACTGCACTTTCTAAAGCCAGGTACAGTGAGCATACAAAATTCTTCTCCCTGGTCCTCCTCCCATGGCTGACCACATCTCCCACACCCTGCCCATCCAATGTGCACTCTCCTTCTGACCCCACTCCCATTGCCTCCTCTTACAGCCATGCTCCTTCGCCCTCCAGATGCTGTTGTGAATACTTTATAGTGTCGCTGGCATCAGACTTCTTACTGCACACTGGGAACTTGATGTCCTTTTGATAATGCCTACCTGGGCTGCAAGTGACAGGCTTCCACATGAGTTTTGGAGAGGACAAGTGGTGGAAGCTAGGCCAGGAGCTGAAAGGATTGATCCTTTTCTGCCATCAGGATGAGGATTTCTGGGTCAGAGCCTGCGTGGCAGTAAGGAGAGCAGCGACGTGCCAAACCAGGCATGGGTGCAGAGGTGGGGCAGCAGCAGAGTGCATGGGTGGCTCCATGCAGGGGGATGATGCTGTTGGGTGACACCCTCTGTTGACACTGCTTGAGACCCCAAAAGATCCTCCAGCACAGCACTGCAGGAAGTGCATTTCTACACACTCTTGCCTCTTTACCCTTTTTTCCCTCCTTTTCCAAAACACAGAGAGTTTTCTTTTGTGGCACAGTTAAAGTGAGTCAGTAAACTTCATTATAAGATATCACCTCAGCCCTTCAAAAAGTTATACCAGCACTTTCTGGGGATAAGGAGCAAGAAGAACAGAGACACTTCGGGATTTTTTTCCCCTTTGTACTGGTATGTCTAAAATCCTGGCCCATCCACAGCATATAATAAGAATATAATAGGTAGAAGGAAAATTTTATAAAATCTTGCTGTATTTAAGATCATACGTCAGATGTAGATCTCAGACCTTTCTAGCAAGTTCAATGCACTGGTGGAATCGAAAGAACAAAGCTTTTTCCCTGTGGTCATTTTGTAAATCAATAGCAGACTGTATGTGTCTATGTTATAACAACCTTAGTCCTTGATTTAGGTTTTTTTTTTTTCCTTGTCTTTCCTTTAGTTATTTCTCTGAAATTTTTGTTTAATTTGTAGAGTACAATTAGTTTCATTAAGGAAATTCTTGTTCATCCTACTTTTCTCTTCAAAATACCTGTTTTCCTGATTCTACTTTGTTTTTTCCCCTCCTAAATAGTGGTGAATCATTCTTCTCAGTCTTTCATCAGTCTTTTCTCCAAAGTGTTTTGAGATTTTACAGAGTTGGTTTTTTCTGTGAAAGCCTTTTCCTCATTTCAATTCCATTTTTGAAAGCAAATCAGTTCAGCTTCTCCTTTTCTGCCCTCCATTTTTTTGTCTTCAAAATCTCACGGTTTTTACCATTAAAATGCCTTTCTAGAGAGATTAATTGAAAACAATACTTATACACAGACTGAAATGGAAAGTTAAAATCAATCCCTGTGTACAGAACTCTCAGTAAGAAGCCTGTCAGTCTGCAGCAGGTATCATAAACACCCATAGGTACCATACACGTATAAACCTATATATATGACATTGTGTAATGTAGTATAGTGTTGCATACCTGGAAATTTCACAGCTAAATGTGCATGATTGTATAAAGTCAACTGCCCTCCCCACCTCCAAAGGGGTACCATAAGGGACCAAATATATCACTGATGTAGCTGCGCAACAGTCACTAGAGTAACACAAAAGCAAAATCTGGTAGAGATGAAAGACCCATAAAAGATCTACATTCATAAAGTATCATGAATGTTAAAAATGAAAAATAATTACATGCATAAGTGGATACTTTTTTCTAATTATTTCATTTGGATTTATACTATTATATTTTATTCTTACATTTACTCGGTGGGATGTTCCAATTACATAGTTATACACATGAAAGCCTGGCAAGCTGGATTCGATACAGGCAGTATCATGAGTTAATTTACTAAACATTTAATCATTAGACCAACTTTCACTATTAAAAAAAAGAAAAAAATGCATGAAAGGATAGCTAGATTACTAGGCACTCACAATAAAATTCCAAATGAAAGAAGTATCATCTCCTCAGTTACAATGGTATAAATCAAAATGATGACCCTTTATTTTCACCAATTTAATTGAGAAAGGAATTAATCTTAAAACTTTTTTTTGCAGTTCTTTTGTTCTATACAAAATCACAAAAAGGTTGATAACTTAAGTAAAACCAGGACAAGCAACTTGTTTCTTAATATAGAAAGTGTCCTCTAATAGCTTAAACAAAAAAAAAGAAAAAAATCCTGCTTGCCATAAAAATGTAGCAAATGAGCTCTTGGCTTTCACTGCATTTAAAGTTCCAAGGTTTAAAGCTGACCTGTTTATTGGCACCCAAGTGAGTAATGGAGGAGTTTTATTTGGAAATACTTTTGGAAAGTATTCAACCCAGTTTTGGCAGCATTAATTTCACTGTAGTTTGGGGAGATTTTCACCTTTCTTGGAGTGTGTAACTGGCTGGCATTAACCCAGGTGTAATCTACCAGAATCGTGTAATCTAGTTTTTAAGCATGTTCAATGAACATTTTGGGAAGAGGCACTAAAAAGACATACAATATCTCTTCCGTTTTTCATGTCGTATCTTATCTTTTGGTCTCAAATGGTGGACTTCAGAGCCTTCAGAAGTACTCTCCATGGAATGAAACATTTTTCACAAAAAGGAGCTATCAACATTTGGAGTTGATCTTACAATTTACTCACTGCCCCCTATCTCACTGAAATTAACCTGTTCAGGAACAACTTCCAAAATGGAGAAATAATGCCATTTCTTGCGTAACTTATTTTTTTCACACAGCTACTCCACCCCTTAAGCTCCTTTTTCTTTTATTTATTAGAAACAGAAAAAACCCTCATTTTTCATTGGATTTAATTGCCTCAGTCACAGAATCACAGAACGACAATGTGGCTGAGGCTGGTCAGCACTTCTAGAGATAGCCCAGTCCCACTTCTGCTTAGACAGGGTCAGCTACAGCAGCTTGCTCAGGGACATGTCCAGTCGGGTTTGATTATTTCCAAGGATGGAGACTCCACAGCCTTTCTGGACTCTGTTCCAGTGTTTGATTGCCATTGCAATTAAAAAAAAAAGGTTTTTTCTTATGTTTGAACAGTATTTACTGCATTTCAGTTTGTACCCATTGCTTCTCATCCTATCATTGAGCACAACTAAGAGCCTGTCTCCATCTTCTTCAGCTGCCCCATCAGGTATTGTACACATAGGTAAGATCCCCGTGAGTCTTTTCCAGGCTAAACAGTCCCAGCAGTCTCAGCCTGTCCTTGTATGGCAGGTGCTTCAGTCCCTCCACCTTTTTTGTGACCCTTCACTGGACCCACTTCAGTATGTCCATGTCTCTCTTGTGCTGGAAAGCCCAACACTGGAACCAGCCCTCCAGGTATGGCCTCACCAGGGCAGAGTGGAGGGAAAAGATCACATCCCTCAACCTGCTGGCAACAGTCCTTCTAATGCAGTCCCGGACACTGTTGGACTTCTTTGAGGGAAGGGCACATTGCTGGCTCATGGTCAGCTTGTGTCCACCAGGACACCCTGGGCTTCTTCTCAAATCTGCTTTCCAACCAGTCAGCCCCCAGTCTCTGCTGGTGCATGGAGTTATTCCTCACCAGGTGCAGACTTTGCATTTCCCTTTGTTGAACTTCATGGAGTTCTTGTCATCCCATTTCTCCAGTGTCTCCAGGTCCCTCTGAACGGCAACACAGCCACCTGATGTAACAGCCACTCCTCCTGGTTTTGTATCATCAGCAAATTTAGTGAGGGTGCACTCTGCCATATCATTTAGGTCATTAAAGAAGGTGTTAAACAGTCTTGGACCCAGTGTTGACCCTTGGGGTACACCAGTAGTGACTGGCCTCCAGCTGGACTTTGTGACGCTATTCACAACCCTTTGAGCCTAGTTGTTTTGACAGTTTTCCATCCAGTTTACTGTGCACTTACCTAACCCATACCTCATCAGCTTGTCTATGACGATGTTATGGGAAACAGTGACAAAAGACTTGCTAAGTCAAGCTAAGCAGCATTCACTTCTTGCCCCTTATCCATCGAGCCAGTTGTCTCATTGTAGAAGACTATGAGAATGGTCAAACATGATCTCCCCTTCATAAACCCATACTGACTTTCTCCAATCCCCTTCCTGTCCTCAATATGTTTGGAAATTGTTTTTAGGACTATTTGCTCTACAACTTTCCCAGGGACTGAGGTGAGGCTGACAAGCCTGTAGTTCCCCAGATCCTTCTTCTTGCCCTTCTTGAAGACAGGAGTCACATTTGCTGTCTTCCAGTCATCAGGGATCTCGCTCTGATCACCGCAACCTTTCAAAGGTAACCAAGAGCGATCTCACAGTGACCTGGGCCAGCTCTCCCAGCACTCACAGGTGCATACCGTGAAGTCCCAGGAACTTGTGTATGTCTGGTTTGCTTAAATATACCCTAGCCCGATCCCCCTCCAGCGAGGGTAAGTTTTCTTTGCTCTCAATCAGTGTCTGTTGGTTTTAACTGACTGTTCCTTAAACTTTATTTATTCATATGACTCATGAAATTTAATAAGCACCATGAGGAAAAAACCTGCATCACTCCTTCAAAAATCGCCAGTAAAACTTAGTGATACTACTTTTGCAATTTTGGGACAGAAAAGTTAAGAGTTAGTTACATAAAAACAAAGGATTTTTTCAGGAAGAGTAGGAGGAGACAGGTTAGGAGACAGGTTGGCTGAATGTTAGTGTAACGGTTTGAGAAAACTGATGGCCTTAAAAGTCCTTCATGTGGAGGTAAACAGTTCAAATCATTCAAATCAGAATACAGTGTTGAATAAAAGTTGCATCATAAAGTGACCTTTATGAAATGGTCTTCTCTCAGTTCTCCAAGATAAGCAAAAAACTGTTGTAAATGGCACCTCTGTTGAATATCCAAGTTGCATCCAAAACAAGAGTGAGCAAGGTATGAGGACAGAGTTCTTTTTGAGAGCTGTACCTCCAGAAATAGGTCAATGCAGTTGATTTGTGCAGATCTGGCTCCCAGTCATGCTAGAAGAGTTTATTGGGGAAAAAGATGACTTCAGTTTGTACTGTAATCAAAATGTCATCTTCTGAAATACTAAGATTTTTAAACAGAAACAGGAGGCTAATTTGAAAAACAATTATATTTTAAATATAAGGAATTGCTTAAAACAAGGTAAAAAATGAGTACACTAAGCTTGAAGAGTTATAAAAAAGCCTATCCCAAACAAGAACAAAACAATCAGCAATTAATATGCAGATCTTATAACAATAAAGTTGCCAATAAAGTAAAATTTCTGTGCATCTGTTAATGCCAAAGACATTATCTTATGTGCAACAAAAAGCCATCACATATGTGCTAGACATGAAATAAGACCGGATGAAGCACTGGAAATATAGTGCATAGGCAAAGAAGAGGGACTAAATGTAACTTCACTGTTTGGATTCAGCTCTGTTCTTCCTTTACATTTAGGCACACCACCAACTGCTGTATGGTACATAGCTCAAAATAAAATGTAGAGTGAGGAAAAGTTTGATTCATACCAGCTGGCAAAGAGTTGGTTTCCGCCAACTTTAGTAGGACGTGCAGGAGCTGTGTTGGGATTTAGTGGCTCTGCAAAAATATCTGCATGCTGAAACATCAACTCTCAGGAGTTATCTGCTTCTGCAGGGTGTTACCTGTCCGGAAACAAATGTTCACCACCCAGAAATGTACTTTACTTTGATACAATTCAGGAAGGAGTGTGCTTTGGGGAGAAGGAAGGCCGGAAATTATCTGGGAAACAGTGATAAATGTTGAAATCAACCATCAAATCTATGCACATATAAATATACTCAGTGTGAGATGAGGAAACAGGAAATGTGCATGGTGTTTATTACCCACACACTGAAGTGACACCAGCTGGTTACATGTCCTGGAGTGATCAGGATAATCCTGTAATTAACATTGCATCACAATGGCAAAAAAAAAATAATCCTGCTAGTCGTCTCATACTTGAGGATGGAGGTGTGAAGGAAGAGGGCAGCGAACAGCATTTAAAGACCGCGGTTAGGAATTTTTGAGGAACTGACTCCATGCCGTGTTCACAATGTGGTATTTCTGTGCACAGGCACAGTCCAGAGAGTTTCTGAGGGTCCTGCATCAGACCATCCTGTTTCTAACTGCAGAAATACAAGCTGTATTTCTCTTGGAAGCCAAGAGATGCTACCGTATAAATGCAACAGGAGACATAATTCTGCTGGTGCCTGGAGGCAACAGATATATATGCATATGATTTACTCTTTAAAATTTTATTTTTATCCTAGCACCCCTCACCATGAAAAGTAAAGGATTTCTGAGATCACATTGCAATAGCTGAATAGATGGAGATCACTAGAAAGGGGGACCTCTTTTTTTAGGGATGGCAAAGGCAAAATTCCCCTGGAAGCCACAAAACTGCAAAAAAATGATGGCAAATTTTTTTGAGTGTTCAATGGATATTCTATGCCCCCCAGTTTCTAAGAAGGCTATTTTCTTCAACTTCCTTTGAAATTTAATAAGATAAGATAAATCTGTTTAGAGAAGGAGCTAAAGTGTTAAATTGTTAACACATCTGCAGAACTACTAACAGGTCACATCCTTTACTCCTTCATTCACAGACACACAGCAATGTTGCCGCTGAGCAACAGAACAACTTGGTGTTGGCTAAGGACCATTTCACCATGGACAGATTACTTTCTTCCACTGATTTTTGCTAGCTGTAAGAGAGGGTAGTTAGATGGCAGGGCTGTGTGTAAGGGAAGGCGTGTGTGGGTCCAATGATATGATAACTGAGCCTTACCTGTGGTATTTTAAAGTGAAAAACTCAGTTCGTGCAAAAATGGTCATGGTCATGCCTGTTTTTGTGAGGCTGCTGTGAGTTCACCACCTCAAAACTCAGATTTCTGAAAACATAAAATATTAATCATTATTGATCTATCACAGATCGTCACTACCACACAGCCTCCCGAGTTTGACTAAGCGAAGATCTGCAAAGGAGAAGGAGGGATACGGTTTCTGATTTTAGACAGTGATTGTCTTCCTTCCCCATCTAGTGGGTTTTAGCTCAGCCCCAAATGTTACCCAAGAAGAACCACACCCAGCACCTCTGCCACTGAACAGCAGAAGAGCTGGTTTGAAGATATTACCTCTGAAACCCTCAAATCCATAATAAATCTCGCCCTCCTTGAGGTTAGGACAGTCAAGGTATTGACAGCTTTTCCAGCTTCTATCCCATGCATACACTTATAATTACTGAACAGTATTTCACTTGGCCCTGTCTGACAGTGGAAAGCACACTGGGCAAGCCCCTGCAGCCTAAGTCTTTTGGGGTTTTCCTCTACTCCCTCTACCTACTCCCACGGAAGACATCCATTTTGCTCGTTGCCAGTCTCCCTTGATGCTGCATTTGTGCCAGACTCTTCATGACATGAATGTCAAAGCCATGTTATTGTGACCAAGAGTGAATAAATAGTGCACAAATTCTCAGTGATGTTTCACTTGCATACCATAATGGTGACATGAGCCTTTAAAAATGCTGTACTGTACTCTGCTCCAGGTGCCTGCTAGTTTAGCAAGAGAAGAGGGGTTAAAATATTCACCTTGTCCTTTCAAAAGTACCACTTTTGTTTTACTCTTAAAATAGGCTCCAGTTCATCTGCATCTCCCAAAAGGGAGCTGTTTGCAAACAGCTCTTTCCTTTTCTCCCTGCCTGCAGCCCCGCTTGCACAGACCAGAGCCTTCATTCTCCCAGCCAAGGTAAACAGGTTGCAATTCCCCTTGGATTTCATCCACAAATCTCCTCAACTGGCAGGAGAGATTGCCGCTGAGTGGTGTGAAAGACTCTTTCCTCCACAACGGCTGACTGTGCCGCCTCCACAGGACTACCCACACCTGCCAGCCAGCAGAGCAAGAAGCCAGCATTGGTCATCATCAGATACAAGCCTCCTGCCTAGTTAGAATACAATGCTTTAAAGAGCACATCCGGAAGAGTAGGTGGGGTGCACTTGGATATAGCATTATTTTTTTGTGGCTAGCACTATTGCACTTGGCACTCAAGATGAGTCAACACTTGCAATACAACGTCCTTCTCTTTCTCAATGGGCTGCAGTGTGGAATAAATGCTACCTAGCCAGGAGTGTCATCAAGGGGTTACAGCCAGAGAAAAAGGGCCCAGCTAGTGATGAAGTATCAGAGGTCAGCACTTTGTCTTCCATCTGTATCACCCATAACAGCACCCCTTACGCTTCTATCTCCAGGATGATAAGTACAGGAGAGAAGGTCTGTCCTTAGAGATATATCACCATGGGGGAAAGCAAGCCAGGGGAAAATATTCAGTGGCATCAGTTTCTCAACTTGAGGGTACTTACCAGCAGTGAATGTGGAGAGCCATGCTGGTTGGCAGCTGTCAGTTCTTGCTCGCAGGACCGTAATGTGCAATGCACAATAGCAACTCTTTTCAAGCCAGTGCAGCTGTTCAGTTCCATCAAGCACGTACAGAGTTGAAGGGTAGGCACTTCATTTGAACACTACAGCCTCAATTTTAAAAGGCAAATGAATTTCCTGAAACGTGCAAAAGTGTTAGCAAGTCATGCAAATAGATAGCATACATGAGTTGGTCATGGTAATTTGAGCACTTAATTTGGATACCCATTTTCTTAATAAAAAAAAAAAGAAGAAAAACAGCCCTGTGCTCCATCTGTCTCTCAAAAGTAGCTGGTCATTTTCAGTCTGTTTGCAGGTCCATAATAAAACACGAAATTCGAAAGCAAGTGCAGGACTGACCAGTTTTATAACACTAAATAGAAAGTGAATACTTTATAGCAAGAGATCTGACTGGCAAATTTCTTATTTTAGCCATTCATAAAATTCCTGCAATCATATGTCTTTCTGGGAAAGCTTTTCCCAAATTGTTCCTGTGTATAATTCTTATTTTGCATTTTAAGTGACAGCATGTAGTTGGACCTCTATAACTTTAGCAATGTTAAGTTCAGATTGTCCTGTTAAGCTTTTGTCAGGTGAACAGGCATTGCACTGAGGAAGGTTAAAACTAGCTCAACCCATCCTCCGAATTGCCTCTTTAAATGTATTAGTGCAGGGCTGAAAACTAGGGCTTGGCAGGTAGCACACAGTCTTGAGCCTGTGTCTGAATGGTTTCTAGCATGGTCCCACACATGGTGCAGTGCTCTTGACCCACTTTCACCTGCCTTGCTAGTCATGCTGTAGGAGTGCTGATGTCTAGCTTGGCTTTGAATGGGTAACAGAAAGGGACACCCCACCTGGCAGTCAATACCCAGGCCTGTGGCCATCAAACAGCATGGATGGCAAGTACTGCTCAAAGCAACCCTCACACTGACCTAGACTTTGCTGAAGGAACAGTGGTGTATTTTAATATTTATGTTTAAAGAGAGGAGATGTCATTCTTGCACTTAGAGCCTCTATGTTCCGGCACATGGTCGCTGCTGAAATGTGCTAAGTGCAGCTGTGTCCCACCACCACAGAAAAGGTTTCACATTTACAAGTTCAGTCTTTTTGGTTACTTGGAGATACTCGCTTAAAATTTGTAGCTTCCTTCAGTAACCCAAGACAGGACATCCACAACGAGCAAACATTGAAGGCAGGAAAAAGCACTGAAAACAAAATTAACATAAAACGCCCATGGATATTGGAGAGGAATGTTGGCCCTATCCATCGCGATGATGCAGCACTTGTTCTTGAAGCAGGAGACAAAGCTCTCACATCTCAGAGGATGAATATTGAAGTTTCTTTGACTTCCTGGTGTGAGTAAGATCTCTCTAGGACAACTTGAGAATTATCAGAATACTGCTGAAGACCGTTGTGTATTTGATAACTCACCCCAGAAGTATTACAATAAATGCAAGGTATGATAAGGTCCCAAGCAGGCTCATTGCACAAGAGAAAATTTTATCCAAAGACAATAAAAGCTATGAATGCCTGGAAAAAAACCCTGCTGCATAGTTTGTTCTCTGGACTGGATGTAATTCTATAGAAATGTAGCAGTCTGGCCAAGAGAAAATTAAGGAAATTAGTTTTGGTGGAGTATGGGATTTTTTGTTTTGTTTTGTTTTAAATCAGAGAACATTATGTCTTTGCAAATGAAGTATTCAGTCAAGAAATTCAGAGCTGGGAAAACAGATATCTTGAAAGATGAGCCTTTCTTAATTAAATAGGATGTCAGCTATTGAAAGAATTATTTTCTAAAACTACTTTTCCAGCTGAGATGTGATTTTTTTTTTCTTGTACCATGCTGCTTAGTAGACAAAAGTGGGAAAGAGGATCTAGTCACAGAATCCCCTTTTCAGCATGCCCAGTGGTATAACTTACAGCTCGAACCCTGCAAAAACTTAGTCTCACCCCATCTGCATGTTTTCAGTGGAACTGGTCACAGTGCATACAATTCATACTGGTGTTTGAAGACCTCTGTCTCTACATTGTATATGCCCTCACTGGGAATTAGCTGTTAAGGAAGAAAAATGAAGGCAGAAACCTAGAAAATAGAAAGGAGGGACAAGATTTAGAAATGCAGCTCTGTTACAGCAAAAGGAGGAAGCTTCTTGTTAATTGGCCAACCCCCTGGTTTCAGTTGTGGTTAAAACTTGCAAGAAGTTCACTCTAATAAACCTAGGTAAGAAATTATGTAGTATGACAACAAAATTGTATTGAAAGGCATGGGTAATGCAATAAACCAGGACAGTAAAGTTCTGTTAAACTCACATTTTAATGATCCCATCATCTCCATCTTGTCTTAGCACTGACTTACTGCTCAATCTATGCTAGCATATCCATGCAGACAACATCTGATGAGGTCTTGATTCATAATGCTGGAGGCCAACACCCTCATCAGTGCTTTCTTCTTAACCTTCCCGGAGAGGTAGTTCCATGTGAACAGTTTAGTAACACAAAGTACTACCATGGTTTCCTTGCAGTTTTGGGGAAAAATGCACTGCACTTTTCTCAAAGGTGAAATTCTTGCTTTATTAAAAACCAATGGGAGTTTTGCCATTAGCTTGAATAAAGCAGTTTGTCAGACCATGCTTTTCACTGTAACATTTTCAGGCAATGTCACAATACTTTGCAACTACAGCTCCAAATTTTACTGAATATATTTACATATATATGCAGTTACCTCTGTAATCTCATTTCTAATGTATGTGCACATACCCAGGTATGAAGACTGAATAACCTGGCTAAATTCCACATTTGGGTATGCCTTCTCAAGCTTAATAACAGTAATTTTATGTAGTTGTATTTAGTGTCAGTTGGAGCATCCAAGATTCAGCCATCCATTAACACGTTAACATCTGAAAATTAGGCTGGAATGAAAAACACTGTTATTTCAGTCCATTAAATTCTGCATTTGATAACTCAAAATTTAACATTTTCTCTATTCCTTTACTACAAATGTTCAAAATAACTGAAAGAAATGCTACTCTTAAATATGAAGACAAACATCTGTAAATATGTAAATATGTCTGTAAATATTTGTTGCCTTTGTCCAATTTTAAGTGTTTTGAATGAATGACTAAAAGTGAGAGATGGATAGACAAGAAATTACTCCTTTTTCTTTCCTGAATTGGAGTACTAGACTCCAATTCAGCAAATCAGAACAATTTATTTGTCTTGCTGAGCGACTTCTCCACTTGCTCATAAGAATGTCTGTTATTCACTATGTAAAATATTTATTGAGTAAAGATCACCCTGGGCCACAAGGGTGTGTGGAAACTTTCAGTCCTTGAGAAGAAAGAAAAAAAAGGCAGACAGTCAAGAATTAAAAAATATATTTTCGTAATGAAACTCTTTAACCTAAATTCCCTCTGCTAATAATATGTAGGAAAAAAGTTAGAGAGTGCTTCTATTGTTGTGCCAGACTCTGTGGGTGGTTAATCCTTATTTGAATTCTGATTCAGTTTTAAATGAGTGTAAGGAGGGTGGAATATTGGACTAGAACCATTTATAGTGAAATAAAAACTCTGGAGCAGCCTTCATGCAAGGACATCTGCAAGTGCCTTTATCTGGCTGAAAGAAACATTTATTCTTATAGAACATTTTTTTTTTTACTTACTCTTAGAGTAATGTTTTCTTCACTATATATGGTGACTATTCTAGAATGGCACAGAAGCCTAAAGACATTGCTTCTTAAAAGAAACATGCCTGTGCCATAAGTAGTCAGTGTCAAGACAAAAGTGTTTGGAATCATTAAGCACATTTTACATTTCTCTCTTACTTGCCCCTACTTTGTGTGGGAGATGGAAAAGAGATGCATTTTGTCACAGTTGCAATTTCATGTTAAAAAAAGGAAAAAGAAAGGAAAATAAACTGCTTTGAGTCCCATGCCTTAGTATTATAAGAAGTTACAGCATTAGTCAGTGTGGTATTAAACTTCTTACCCACTGATTTTTGATGCATGTAAAATTTTTACTGCATACATATTACATTCTGATGGTCTGCAAAACGCAGTAAGTGTAACAGTGCATTTCACCATCTGCCCAAGAAGTTAGTACCTTTTTCTAAACAGTACCCGAGGATAACAAAAAACTGGCTACGCTCAGCACACTCTAAACTGATGAAGCAACATAAAGAAAAAAAGGACAATCTTATTCTTTAGCCACATTGATTTCAAGCAATGTGGTGGTAACACAGGAAACAAGAATAAGGTAAAAAAAATGAATATGAAGATTTTAAATTTGGCAGGGCTCTTTTAAAAGTGAAGTTTGGGAACAGCAGTCTCATCTCATTTTTTTGTGCTATGGTCAATCAGACTGTAAAAACAAATTAACCAACCAACAAATACAATCCACAGATAGTATGTTTCTGCTTGTAAAGTGAATAAATGTGTGGACAAAACCCTGATGTTTGATGCTGTGAGAGGAGTCAGCATATACTTGGCAATGTGCATGCAGCCTAGTTTTGAGAGCCACTGATCGTCCCGTTGAAACCTGCTGCAATTTATGTGAAGGGAAATTACAGGTGTCCAGCCCCTATAGTCATACGGGCCTGCAGCGTGCTCCCATTGTACAGCAGTTACTGGAGAGCATCATCAAGGTAGACCACTCATTAGGATTACGAGACAGCTCAGTCTTACAGTGAAGATGTCATTTTCTTAGGACAACTCCACAGCAGCAGCTCGTTGCATCATGCATGCACTCATTAGGCTGCTTTTTTGTGGTAGACAGTGTAAAGCTAAAGCTGAATCTCAGGAGACATTCATAAGGGGCATGATGTTGGGGAGCACATGACCTGAAAGGAAACGAAGTTGCTACTTCTTTTTTTTAAAAGAACCTCATTTCATCAGGATGCAAGTGTGTAGGTTTGTTTATTCTCCAGCCTCTGGCACAACGTGGCCCTGGGGCCTATGACACAGCTGCATTGCATGAGGCCCCAAATGCAAGCACAGCCCAGCAACCGTGTCCTTGCCTTCCAGATGCCCACACAGCACGGCAATATATAAACCCACCACACAGCCAACAGCTGTGTGTAAGGCAGGAGTATCCTGTCAGGGACATATAGACCTCCCCATGCCGATGACAAAACCTGGCGGTGCCAGGACGTCGTCCTGCACGCAGACCGCCAAGCCGATCTGTAGGGAAACCCAGCTGTACCCTGGCTCTGAGCAGGTTCCCTTCCGGCCCCGCTCCCGACCCCTCTCTCTGGTTCCAAGATTTGCAAGCAGGGGTCTGTCT
The DNA here is from genome assembly GCF_030936135.1 of Gavia stellata. NCBI lineage: Eukaryota > Metazoa > Chordata > Aves > Gaviiformes > Gaviidae > Gavia > Gavia stellata. The sequence goes on from NC_082637.1 coordinate 35,749,107, forward strand.
TCCCATAATTGATCGTGCTGACCTCTGCTCTTCCTTGCAGCCTGAGGACCATCCGTATCCGCCTTTGTCTTAGCTCTTATCTTGGCAGTCCCCGGTCCCTCATCCTCACCCCGTAGCCCACCAACTGGAGTTTCCTGTTTTCCACCCCTGCTTGCAGCAATCTCTGCCTTATCTCCCTGCTGGTTTCATTCTCAGCTCCATCTGTTCATTTGACATTTATGAACCTCATCAAGCATTTGTTTTCAAAACCATCCAAATTTAAATACCTTCCATTGTATTTGTGCTTGCTCACTTCTCACATTTGTTACTGGGATGATAACTGTGATGAATAACCTAAATTTGGTTCTGAGTTAGGCTTCCATCCTTTTCCAAAAGCTTGCCATACTTTCAAAGCCTCACAATGAGGTCCCCATAGCTAAAACAGTCCTTTTTTTGTGCTCTGTCCCTGTCAGGCATTCTCCAGATGCATGAAACTTCTCATCTAAATAGAGCTCCTCGTCCTGCCCCCTGTCCTCTCTCAGCCATAAAATGTATTTCTTTGTCTTCAAACATCATCTGATTTTGTCATACTCCTTCTTAGTTTCATGCATTTAGTGGCTGACTTTCACTCCTTTGAGAAGCACTATGTTATGATTCCGGGCTGATTCTGCCATCTCTAAATTCAACAGGAAACCTTTCCCTCACCTTGCCTTCCTTCTCAGCAGGGAGGACAGGTTTGAAAAGAGAAGGCTTTTTAAAATAAAATAGCTCCCTCCTCAGTAATGTTTATATCTCTTGGCTGCTTTATTCTCATTTGAAATGTCTCATTCCTTCATAATTTTAGCCGTTGTGAAGTGTCATATAGATAAAGGCAGGAAGGAAACATAACTAGCTTAATTTATCCTTATTTTTATCTCAACTAAATCTGACTTAAATCCCTCCGTTATTAAACCGGCTCCATTCCAAGTATGCCACCTGCACAGGATACTTCGAGAAATATGCTGCAATCAGAACTCCAGCTCAGGAGCTGAAAGTTAAAGGAAAAAACCCCGGACTCCCCAAAACAAACAAAACCTCGAAAGCAAAACAAACACTTCCAACTTGCAAAGTGCAGACTAACATTGACATCCTAACTTTGTAGATCATTGTTTAAAACTCCTTGCTCTCCAGTTACCTTACTAAAACATCCACAGAAAATCCATACCTCACTACTGTGAGGTTTTTTTATCCATAGACTGCCTATTTTTTCTTTTTTTTCCTGAATCCCATTCTAATGTGTTAGGTTAGAACCTTTGGCAGCACGCAGGTATCCTTCTGACTACAACAGCTACCAAATTTTCCTTTCATTTCTAGCCTTTCGATATTTGTTTTCCCATATTCCCCAATAATACCTGCTTTCTTCGTGTCCAAACAATCCTATAGATGGACACTTTTCCTGCCCAGGTACCTAGTAATCGTTCAGATAGGTTTAGTGAATAGTTTTATCTTAAACCAAGCTAGTTTAGTTCCATTATCAATTTCACTGCTCATTACTGAATTTTATTTAATGTATCTATATTTAATTATTTTCCAGGCCAGGACTGTTCAATAATCTTCAGTACATAAATTACAACTCCTCCTATCTATGATTTCCCAACATGCTGTCTTACTATTAAAAAATTTTGCATGTAAAGATGCTTTTCTCCTTCTCTCATGTTTTCCAGCTTAGCCCATAAAATGATCAAAACACAGCCAAACCATTTTCAAAACATTTCTAAAAATCAATGATGATCATTTTGCCAAGCCTTGGAATTAAATTATGATCACAGCAGGTATTGCTATGCTAGGATAAAACCCTGTCCCATCTTACAAAGTCAAAGGAACCCATAAAACTGTAGAACATTAATTAACAAGAACATCTTTCTGAAATGAAATATGACAAAGAACCACAAGAGAAAACAGAGGCAATGCCATAGCTCTAAACTCAGTATTTCATGACCAACATATGATCAATTAGCAACACCTGTATTAATAGTACAGCTATCTCAGAGCTGACTTCTGACTTTTCCAGGGCATAACATGGGGCAGCAGGATAGATCTGTGCAATTAAAATGCAAACACCTGCGCTGAGTTTTAAAGACCAGATGTGCTTCTATTAAACAAGCCCTGAGGTTTGCTTAAAACTAGCACCTGCTTCCTGGTTACATACAATCACCTAGGTTTCTGTGTTTAAGTATATTTTAAATTTTGAATGTCTTTGGTTCTCTTTGCACAGGAAATGTCTGTATTTAGGCACTTCTTTGCAAGCAAGGCAAATTACCTTGTCTGCATGGTATGTTCCAAATTTTATTCCCACCCTTTAGCTTCCTCCTGAGGTTCTCTCCTGGATGTTGTAAAATAGCCAAGAGCTAAGAGCTGCCCACTGTGCTGTCCCTCAGTGCTTATTTCTTTGATACCTTTAGCTACAATGAACAGTCACAAAATGAAAGTCAACCCGCAAGGAGTCAGCCCAACCTATTAAACTACAGCATCCCTTAGGCCACGGCAAACATGGCAAACTTAGTCAGTAGCTATACTCTAGTTTCTCTTGGCACCTTGTGGACATGTTCATGGTCTCTGCCTGGCAACTCCCTGGTTTAGAACAACATGGATTTGACTTTGGGGCTGAGTACACATGCAGCCTCTGACTACAGACTCCCTCATGCCATCTGTTGTATACCAGCTGTACTGTCCCAGCATGCACCAAAAAAGCCCACACGGTTTGAGACTTGCAGGTAAGTCAATGCCAACAGCTGCCTCCTGGTGAGCAGATTCATAATTAGAGGAATAGGACTGTCTGCAGATCCACATAGTGAGCAAATAACATGGCTCCTTTGTTCAACTTAATAAATCTCAGGGCCTGCATCCATACTGTACTTAGCAATATATTTATAATTTTTACCAGCTAAGAAATTAGCCAGATGCTATCTCAGGCGATATCTCTTTCAGGTATTGGAAGAAATGATGATTTCACTGTAAATCACAGTCTGACTACTTTCCTCTCAGCCTTTGTCAATGACAGCTGATATAGATAACAGTTTTAAAAACATCAGGTTTTTTACTCAGGGGCCTCAGCTAGAATAGGGAACTGCTTGATTTTAGGGTGTTTTTAATGCCTAGTGGGATCTAGGATCTAGGAGTAGGGCAAGAAAACAGGACTTATTTTTTTTCCAACAGTGTTATCTGCTCAGTGCTAAGCTCTGCAATCTGCAAGCATCACATGCCACCCGGTCTAGCAAGTGATCTAATACAACGGAGTAGAAATACCCTACCTCAGTGAGTGAGCAACCAGCACTTTATAGGATCTGCCCAGTTGCAGGGGGATAACTGGAAAATAAAGCTGCAGCTGTATTCAGTAAGGCAGGATAAATTGTTACTCGCCAGGGACTTTCAGGGTGATGAGAAAAGCAAAAGTGGCCTTGACTTACAACAGAATGGGCAACCAGCTCTTTAAGGTGCCTGTCTCCAACTCCCTAAAGCATTGTGTCACTGTCTAGGTCTTCATTACAGTTTTCAGACTGTCTTCATTTTTATTCTAACTCCTCTTCATTGTTCTGCTCAAACAAAAAACCCCTGTGTTTAAACACAGCCTATAACCAAATCACTTCTGAATCTGCAGGAGCTGTTGTATCTCCAGGGCAGCAAAACAGGAGGAGCAGCAAAGCAATCCATGACTATTTTTATCTGAGTGCCTGTGGTTAGAACAGATATTTGATGATTTGCCTGGAGCATCAGCTTTGAAAGTGTAAGATACACAGAGAGTGAGGAGAGGGACATGAAATGTTCAAGACGGGGTAGACTGGCCTTTTGCAGTGTCTGATGGAGCTTATGGGGAAGTGGGTCATTCAATTTACCCAAAGGTCTTCAGCTTCCAGAAGCAAGAGGGGAGTTTACACCAGCCCTTGATGTAAACACTTAGCATTGGCACGAAAAAATTACGATTCTCAGTCTACAATATTTTCAGAAGGACTGAGTTCACAGCTGTTGGACTTCTCCAAATTGGCAGGTTTTTACACATTTGGTGACATCTAGAAAGCAAGTAACTTATGCACCTCAGTAGCGTTTAGAGAATTCCAGTTCTTTCTGCTAGTACGGAAAATGCACAGACATACACACATGATGTATGCATGCACTTCTACATACCTAAACACATAGACACATACGTATGAGAAAAAATGTGGAGCTAATAATGAGTTTAATTCGTCTGCCTTTTTCTTGTTTTTAATGAGGTTCTCTGGTATGAGCATGGTAAACCTCAGAAACACAGTATACATCAAAGGAACAAGAGGAGGCATTTTGTTGGTATTTTGATAGTGTAAATCATAGAAGTATGGCTGAAAGAATCCTTTATTCTCTTAACATTAAAGCCCCTTTTTTTTGTGCTAAGTTATCTCAAGCTGTGACTGGTAAGCACTGCGGTATTCATTTGGATCAAGTGCCCCGCATTGCTGTCTCTTGTTTTGTGATCTCCAGTTCAAAATTTTAGGGAAAAGGTGTTCAAGGATTCAGTGCAAGGATTCAGATTGTCATTTACCATGGAAGCCCCTGAAGAGGGGGAGAGAAACTTGCCTTTTCAGTCTCCCTTTAGCAGCAAGGGCCTGGGGGCCAGCCCCGGTATCAGGCAAGCTCTGACAGGACCCTGCCTGCCCCTTTTCCCAAGACATTTTGCTTCTGCTGCTTGCTTCTTTTCCAAGACACTGCTGCTCCTGAGAGCACGGTGCAGCTTAGGATGCATGAACAGCATGTGTCCTCTCCCATGCGCAAGGCACTGCAAACCACCAACGCTGCACACTACTCCCGCCCGCACCCCCATGAGGCAGAAGCATAAAGGGAGGGGAGGGGAAGCAGGTGAAGAAATAATTCAGACAGTTTAGCTCCAGTACTATGCAAAGGGAGAAAACAGTCATGTGGAGAAGTTCTTTGCTTGGAGAAAGCAAATTAATTCCAGAGGTGCGAGTAGTATCTGGGCCCGCAGATTTGTATGTGCGTGCAGAAATTAGCCGGTGAAGGCCAGGTTTTTCAAGACATTTAGGCAGCCACAGATGCAGATAGACATGTAGCCCCAGATCCTTGGAAATATTTAGGCACCTATGTCCAGTAAAACTAAAGGAGCTTAAGTGGGTTTCAGCATCTAATTTGTATGGTTTTGGCCCTTGTGAGTTTTGGAGAGGTTTAAGGCCCTTATCAGATTCCTCAGGTATCTGCATACCTTTACAGATCTGTCCTCACATGCCTAACTAAAGATGTGAAACACAACCAACTCTGTTATTTCACTTCCTCTAATCTGTGACAACAAGTCTTTTCTTGACAATTTAAGCCCAAAACTTACAGAAGTGTAACATAAATTCTGACTGAATTGCTGGTAGTCTGGTCCTTTTTAACCTTCAGATTTTAAACTGGTTCTTATATGAGAGTTACTGGCACTAGTCCATACTTTTTCCTTCTGGATCTCATTTTCCTCAGTAATATTCCTTCATCTCTTGTTTTTGCCTACAGTATTCAGGTCAGGGCTGGATAATCTTGCTTTATTTTTTGAAATTAAACATTTATTACATTTTTTAAAAAGCCAACAAACATGCATAAAACACATTCAGACATCTGGGTCTGACAGCAAGAAACCAGTGCTGCCTTATTGTCACAAGCTATTGTCACAGATCTATCTTACAGCACATATCCTAGCATTCAGCATGTCCTCCAGCATGCATTAGCAGTTCAGGGCCATTTTCTTCTTGCTGTAGGAGCAGCACACAGCAGCATTTCCTAGCTAGGTCTCTGTTTCCAAAACAATTTCAGCTCTCCATTCCTCTGTGATTATATTCAGTGGTCTGCTTTTTGCCTTTTCTTTTTTAACCACTGCCAAAGCTGGCATTTTGACAGCCCTGGAAAGTGAAGTCCTCTGTTTAGGGAACAGCAGGCAGCGCTGCGAGTTATCCCAGCCCCGCTCAGCCAGTATACCCCAATCTCCACTGGAGAAACCGCTCTCAGCTGTAAGAGTCTTTCTTTACTCAAGTCATTTGGGTCTTGCATTCCCGTGTAAGACAGCCTGCAAGCACAGACTGGTTGATGATGGCTGCAGTGGTATCTATCTGACAGCAACTTGACACTGATGACCATCTCATTTTGTAGAGGCTGTTAGACCAACATCAGATGGCAATATGTTTTTTTGTCACAACTGCCTTAAGTTGGATTTGAACCAAGGACCTGGAGATGAAAGGCAGGATTTTTGCCTCTTAAGGCATTCAGTACACCTGTCTTACCATCTCTGCTTTTCACTACATACTTTTTTAAAATCTTCATTTTTTTCATTCCTCTTTCAAGCCTTTGATCATCCTGCTTGAACCAGAATTAGGCTACTTTACAGACCAGAACCCACACTCTTCAGGGTCTCTGTTGCACCTTTTGAGTTCTCCCCTCTGTTCTTGATGTCACCACCCTTTCCATGGACAGAAAGAGGTCCATGTCTTTTCTGTCCTCTGTCTACCCTCTCTTAATACAAAGGGTCCCATAATGCCAGTGATTTTGGAGTTAATGGGTACCGTTTCTCGATACTGAGTCTGTTTGACAATGCTAATAAACTTCCTGACAATGGGGAAGGTCAGACGATATTTCTTCTTGTCCTGCTTGAAATATGTGCCATAAAATTAAATTAAATAAATATTGCCTGTATCAGTACTACATGATTTTAATGGCACACTTAGCTATACTGAAGGATAATTTAACAGCAATGAAACCACTTATAGCATCCAGCCTTACTATGAAATAAATTCATACTCATCATAATAGTGTGACTTTAAATCCTTTAGACAGGGTCCTCCCCCATTTTATTTTTCTATAAACTCCCCAAATAACAAGAAACAGCTTCTAAAATTCACTAGTTTTATTTTTTTCTGTAGGCACTAAGAACACCAGCAGACAAGACTATTTTGACCACTCTTTGTCAACACCCCATTCCAAATTAAGTGAACTGGTGATATTCACATTTTTCTCTACTAGTTACAACTTAAAAAAAAAATAAATTCAGCAATGTATTTCAATGTATTCAACCCATTAAAACCAATTAGTACTCCCTCAGTTACGGAGCTATAGCTTTGCCTGTTAAATATCTATGTGTGAGTCCTGAACTCTCCTGATCACAGTGACGTATTACAAGCCGTTAAAACCAAGCACTGTGATAGGGTGTCAGAGGGCTGTTAGCAAATGAAAAACAAAACCTGTGATGTTGGGCTGAACATACTGTCCTTCTGGTGAAGATAATTTATAGTTTGTTTTCATTTCTTCACTGAACTGCCATGATCTAACCTTTCTGACCTCTCGTTTATGGGATTTGTGGTAGTTCAAATCATCATCTGCATTCATAAATGCTCCCACAGGTAATGACACAAAGCAATTCAACAGGTATTTATTGAGGAATTTTGATTAAAACCGAGCCCTGAAGATGAGAATGGACTGACCTCCACGAAGTTTTATTTGAGAAGCAAAGTTTCTTGAATCATAAGTCTTCTAATATTTTCCAAAGAATGTGACCACATTAAAAACTTAATTAGTCCCAAAAGCTTAAGAATCATTTACTTACAGAGTTTATTTCATTTTTATGCATGATGCCAGGTTAGCATAAAGTACTTTTGCAGTAATTTTCCTTTAGAGTTCTTTTTTTGCCTTCTTTGAGGTTTTCCTTTGAGGTTTATGTAGAACGTGTGTGGGTTCTGCAACTGTTATATCAATCATATTTAATCATTCCTTTTTACAATGTTAGGCACACAAGGCAAACAAAAGAGCTATTGATATCAAAAAAGTAACAACTATTGTCGCAAACTATGACTATTATTATTATTTTACCTGTAGAATACACAACAAATGATTTATTCATTTTTTAGAATACACAACAAATGATTTATTCATTTTTACAGGCTTGCAATAAGATTTGCTTTGTAAGGAGGCAGACTGTTTCATATCAAAGTTAGGTGGTATTATGGAAGGATACAGAGCAGTTTTTCAATATTATCTCTTCAATGATATCAAAATGCTGGACAGGAAATATGTCTTAAAAGATGGTATTTTATAGTTTTCATAGATGTAATAGAGTGCTGTCCTTGTCTTGCTTGCTTTCTTCCCATCTAATATCTGAGACTTAAAGTTTATATCGTCTTAAATCATTTCCAATCTATTAATATACTGCATTGATCTACCATTCATCTGATTGTTGAGAGGAGGACATTAATGGTTTCCATTAGTCCATTTTCTAATTTCCACATGTTCTGATAATAATAAATCTTTGCTTCATCCATTTGCGAGGAACAGCAGGTTCCAGCAGAATGGGCTGCATTGCAGATTACAGAGGTTTCTAGGAGGAGAAGAAAAGCAAGAAACAATAATTGTCTCCGCAGCAAGGAGAATGTCAGGTTTTTTTGCAGAATCCACTCATGAGAAAGAAGATGTTCAGGCAGGCAAGGAGTCTCAAGCCACAGTATGTGACTGGAAACCTGAGGGTCAACATCAGTCTTGTAAAATCAGAGAGGAGGGGGTGAGGGACAAGGCTTGGTGTCAGGTCTCAGCAACACAGCTCCCAGAAGGGAGGCAGCTCGAATCTAGGCCAACCCAGCTGGGGAGACTGGCCATATACCAGCCTGAAAACTAAAGCCCAAGGAGCATGACTGTGATTCTTTGTGTATTTGCACTCCCAACCCATCCCCATATGGCTGGCTTTGAACTGTCTTATTCTCTGAGTAACACTGAACTTCTTTAACATTTTGTGCAATTCCTGAATAATTTCTGAAGAAGACGGATGGGCATGAAGTTGGGCTGAACTAAATATACAAGGACGATGTCGATTTTGTAGACTCAAAGAATAAACCCTGCATGTATTCACAGACATGCACAGCACCAATACCGTTAAGAAATATTCCTTGCTCTTTCTTTGCCCCTCAAACTCGATCTAGGTAACTTCACTCCTTGGCTTTCCTGCCAACAGCATGGCAAAGGCACTGTTTACGTGTCACTGTTCGGAAATCTTCATTTCCATTCTGAAACTTCAACATCCTGAAAAAGTATTATGATTCGGAGCACAGAGTAGAAACTTTGAAATGTGCTGCAAAGGAAAACATCTAGGCAGAAGAGTCATTTTGAAACAATGCAAACATTTCATTCTGGAAGAAAATGGATTTGGCAGACTGAGCAGCGAAGTCCTTGGTTCAGCCATGGCATCCTCTACCCTTCTGCCCTGAGAGAGCAACCAGCTGCCCAGGAGCCCTCAGAGGCACAGAGGAGCCCCTGAACAGTGACTCTGGGAGGTCCTGGCTTCAAAACAGGTGAGCCATGTAGGAGCCCCAGTGCCCAGGCTTCCACCTTGCAGCATGACTGCCAGAAGCCTAAGGGCCCAGACTCTTCACCTCATCACCTTTTGCCAGGAGCACCTTGCAATACAGACATTTTGTCAGAAGCTCCTTGCAATACAGACATTTTCACAAAAGATGCATGTATTATTTTGAGATCTGCTTATATATTTGTGGGAAAATTAAAAAAAAAGGCTTTATAAATTTGTATCTTCTCTTGTGTTGATGAGATTTCGTTCATTTTCATGTAATCACCACAGGTTTAAATAACTGAATTCTATATAGTTCCATGAATTTACAGAAGAATAAGATTAATGTAGGCAGGGTGGGAATGAGGCTCCATGGATTTGGCTTCTCCTTATTTATCAAAAAGCACTTACTAAGCATGCATAATGCAGAGCTCTGCTGCTACCCAGTAGTAGGTCGGGAATATGCCTATTTTCTACATGCTGTTCAGAACAAATTTTGCATATCATAGTGCAAAAAACTAATAGCTATTGAAGCAGCAAAGTTGTTACATGTTACCAAACTTCTGCATTTTCAAGAGAACCCTTCTTCCAACCAGAATTCATCGGTCTGATCTACTCTATATTTGAAAGGCAAATGCCACCTATGCTTCATCTGTTTTCACAACGTAAAACCTGTCACAGCAATGAGTAAAGTAAAGGTGAGTAGAAGAGCTTAGAGGTAATATCAGTGAAACTATCATTCCTCCTTTAGGAACAGACATTAATAAAAGCTCATAAAGTTGTTTTCCTTGGCAAAATTTCAAGTATAATTCTTTAAAACACAGCTTCAATGGTCATGAGTTGGCAAATCATCCTTTTAAGTCTCACATGCTCACACATATTGCTCAATTTGAACTTGGCCTGACATCATCAGTTTTAAAGTTGGACACAATATTCAGCATTTTGGAGTTTATTGATAATGAGGAGGAAAATGGAAAAAAACAATCTGATCTTTAAAGAAGATGTTCACCTACGCTACAGAGAGAACATGTACACATGCAAACCTGTGAGATAAAAAGCAAGGGGAGGATGGGGCAGGGATTCTAAAGGAAAATTAACTGTGTTAAATAAAGCTTCTGCTGAACATGAGGTACACGGTTTTGCCAGGATACATTTTGGAGGAATTATTTTATCCATTGCATTGCACATAGGGGTTTATCTAACAAGTTTTAAAATTGAATCTAGCTTTGAAGCGGGTGGGGGCAACCTAGATGATCAGTTCCAAGAAAAAGTGGTCATGAATTTGAACAAGTTGTCCACTCCCACCCCCACCCTAAATACTTTAAGAAGTTGCTGATGGATTGTCAGACTCTAAGGATTGCATCTCAGTGAGGAAGCCAGAAAAGAAAGAGTAAGAAATTTGTCTCCTAAGGAAAAAAATAAAAAGAAGAGAAAAGAAAACATTAAATATTTAGCAGCACACTGCCTCCCAGGGCAGCTGACAGCCTATGGACTACACCAAGCGTGATTTAAAAGCAGAGCCATCTATGAGTTCAGCCGCTGAAGGAACTTATGAGTGGAACCAGAAGAGCTGGCATGGCGTGAGAAGCAAGTGCTGCATTTTATGAGCTGCACAATAATTTTAAAAGCTTTCTTCAATTTGTTTTAGCTTGAGGTATGTACGCCTGGGTTCACCAGGCACCATGAACATTGGAGCACCCTGCAAACACGTAGACACTGACTGATGTGTTGGGAAGAAGTTCTGTCAAACTGAATGTGTGAAGTTGCGGTGGGTGCTTCTAAACCAGCCTTTTCAATCTGATGGATAATTATGTCCTTCACCAAATAATTCTGTGTGGTAGTGACACAGTAATTATAGAAATGGTCTCTCCTGAATGCTGTAGTTAACATGTGTTCAAGCAGAAAAAGAAGAATTGTAATTCCAGGCCAAAGGAAGAGAGTGGCAAGAGACCTGGGGACACAGTCTGGAGGTGAACTCTTTCCTGCTGCTAGGGGACAAAAAGGAATTTGCTCTTCTTCTCACCCATTAAAAATCTTCAGCCTGCAGAACAAAGTATAAAAAATGGATGATGTCAATAGTTCTAATTTAATTTAACCTTACTGAAGTCTGTAGGATATTTTCCATAGACTCCTGCCATCTCTTTTAGCTCTGAGTCGATTCACGGTGGAACTACATCCCGCACTTACCAGACATGGCCTTGAAGGGAAGTGGTTAAGCTCCGCTCTGCCAAGCTGGAAGGAAAGTGTGTAGCTCTGCAGGCGGCAGATCTAATTGAGCTGCTGAAATGAAATAGCACATTCCAGGTCAGATTACTGCAGTAGAGTCTCACTTTGAGCAGAGTTTCTGGAGGGGTGGCAGGGAGTGGGTGACATGTCCAGCCCAGTGACATCACCAAAAAGGATGGAGGAAGAAATGGAGAAGAAGGTGGGGTGGGTGGAGGCAGAGGAAAGTGGATGCTGAAGAGGAACAAAGTGACGAGATTTGCACTGGCAAATGAGATTCTTCAAACAGCAACTGCAGCACCAACAAAACAACTAACAATCCCCTTAACATTTATGTCATTTTTAAAGTGCTAGAGCCTGCGGAAGAGACAAACAATAGCAGCTTCCCCATACATCCACAGGACACAGTGGAATGATCGGTTTCTTCACAATGTACCTCCAAGCCAAAAATTAACCTCACTAATTCTAGAGAAACACACCTGCCAGCCATGGTGAGCTGGGTGGTGGTTTTGTGGAGCAACAGGAAGGCAACATTTAATTCATTTGTTTTCATATTAGAAGCCACATCCTAGCCCCAGGCACCACAACAATGCGGGCTCCAGCAGAGCTTCACCACACATTTGGCTTCCGAGGTGTCTCATGTTTTGCAGGAGGAGGGGAAGGGACTCCACACCATAATGCCACAAAACCATCCGAATACTCAAGCCTTGCCAGAAGCAGGTACGTAACTCTTACTCTCCTAATTGCTGGTGCTGGCTGCAGGAGGTGCTCTGGGTGCTCTGCCTACCTGGCTGTTCAAGGGGAAGTCTCTCCCAAGGTGAATAGCTGAGCAGAACCACTGCTGGTAGCTGGGAGATGAGCTGCTGGGAGCAGCATTGGGCATCCAGCAAGACAAGAGCATGCAGGTATCTTCTATGAGCAGATCTAAATCCCACTCCTCTGTACACAGCCTGAAGCAGCGGGCATGACTCCTGCATAACCCAGCCTTACACCCTTCCACGATGTGAGGCTTTGGGAAGGGGTTAAGAGGAGAGATGTAGGCTCCCACTTCTGAGTAAGTAAATTCAGTTTCTGGAGCAATTGAAAAAGAGACCAGAACCTGATTTTTTCCTTGGTCATTTTATATTTCAGTCCCAAAATGAGGAAGGAAAATTCCAGCAGAACAAACTTTTCATTGGAGTTAGTACTTCTGATGCCTGCTTTCCCACACATAGCTCAGAACAGAGCTCATAACCCAGGTAAACATGATTCAAGCCTTGAATTGTGCTTTCTAGTACCAGGGGCACTCTTTATTTCATCTCTTTTCTTTATTTATTTATATTCCTTTCCCTTCATTCATATGTTTATTAGTATTAATTTACTCTAACTATAAATTCTGTTTCTAACATTTTTAGAAAATGAGGCCCTAACAGTATTTACCCAGCCTCCATATGTCTTAACCTACAGGATCTGCCTGAATGCCTAGAAACCTAAAGATTAAAACCACAAGACATACCATGTAACTACCCACTCATCTGTCCATGACTGGGCTTTGATTTTGTTTAAATGATATTTACCAAGCTGAGGGGACAGATAGAATGTTTTGTTTATAATATTCAAATCTGGAAGTTCAATTTCAAATAAAAAGAGCAAAGAGCCAGTGGAACATGGACAATGATGCAGTCAAGAGGTGTGAGGTAAAGAGGAAAGGTCGGAGAAGAAATAGCCTTGGGAAGTTTTGACAGGTTAGTACTAAACTAACAGAGTCAGTAATAAAGTACTTAAGAAGAATTGGCTTTCATATCAAAGGTACCCAGCACTTGTGCCTACGAACTGCTCATAGGTCTTCAGAAAAGATATACATCTGAAAAGAGACTGCAAAAAGGAGAACTAGGAAGAATTAGTTTAAGTTTTTGTAGCAGTTAGCTTGAGGAAAGAACTTGTAGAAATGTGATGAAATTTCACCTCAATGGGAAACAAAAGTAATGTAGTCAATATAAAGGAATGCAATAAAAAGCCACTTGATGTAGATAGGCGAGGAACAAGAGCTGTTAGGCAGTTTATTCCTCATGTTAAAGAGATGTCACTTGATGGTGTTAAAGGAAGAAAGGAAATTGAGAGCATATGCCATGAAAGGGTATGTTGCACTAAACAAGAAAAATATCTAGCAGTCATATGAGTATGCCCTCTTTCAGTTCACAAACAACATAAGATGCCATATCCACAAATCAAAGTGTGGAAATTTTGCAAACTACAGGACTGGAAAAACAACAAAAAAATCATACCTGTTCTCTGCAATTTTAAATTTAAATTAAAGGAAGATCAACATCTTCAAGAACCAAACCTAGTATTTCACAGGGTAGCTTACGAGAACAAATTCCTCGAAACACGCATAGAAACACATACACACGTGAAAAATCATCTTTCACTGAATATATTAAGTCAGTCTTCAAACTGCGTGGATGTCTCCTGGGGCCTTCCGGTACAGACTGCTGATCGAGTGTGATAGCTGGTGAGTTGGCTATTATTCACATAGAGTTGGGTTCAGAATTAGATTAACAATCTCATTTCCCATGAAACTTGAGGCTGTGTTTTGAGCATTTTCCAAAGACCGAAATGTACAGCACCTTGTAAATTATGCACATGGGACTGTATTACCTCCTTTCCTTCCAGATTCACCTTCACTCATACAAAGCGTGCTCTGATGGGCTCAGAGCTAGTTCTTGGAGTTTTAATTTTCCCATCAGTGTTTATGATTATCACACATGGGAAAGTCCTCCTCCTCTTATCCACTGTAACTGTGGCAAGCCCACAAGTTCCCATTTGTGCAGGAGTCTGCAAGAGTGCCTTTCAGTAAAATCTTCCATGTTAATACTTACCCACATATTCAAGGCATGCAGGTATGTTCTATATCTACTAGAAATGCACCACTACCAAGGGAAAAATACTTTTCTCTCCACTACTCCCTCAGGGAGCATGGCTTTAAAACTGGAACATAGCCCAGACCCCTACACAACAGCAATATTGGAGCAACACCCAACCAAATCTTGACGCACGTGCGAAGAAAGATAAGCAACTCATGGACTAGTCACACAAAAAGGAAAGGCTGACATATTTTTAATATTGTGAGTGTTATGCATTTATTGTGCAGCAGTAAATAACATAGCAGTATAAGAAAAACAACTTGAATGCCAGATGGCAGTGACAACTGCTGCTGATTCAAGGCAGGGCTTTGTCTGAATGATGAAACCATTGGGGAACTACTGCAACTGCAGTAAAGGGACAAGTCTTCAGGGACAATCTCCTCCAAGCTCCAAGCCATACAGATTTTCAGGAAAACAGTCAACCTATCACAAGACCAGCTTGGCTAAATGGGAACACATAGCTGAGCCCCAGTGCAAATGATCTTACACAGAAGGTGGAAATTAGGACAGGCAGCAAAGGAAGACCATAGAAACATTGTCTGGGCATGCAGGGACATTGTCAGGAAAGCTGAAGTTCAGGTAAGGTTGAAATTGCCAAAGGACACCAAGAGCAACAAAGATGAGCTTCTATCTGCACAGATGAATAAAAAGCATAAAAAAAGAACATGTCATGAAGCAGCTAAATGAGGCAGTTGAATTAGAGTGGATGCATAAAAGGCTGAGATAGCCTGTATTCTTTGCCTTGGCCTTCATGGAAACAATCTCCCAGATCTCCCCTGACAAGGTCCAAGGAGGAGAAATGCTACCAGCAGTGAATGAGGATTGACTCAGAACTTAATTCGGCTACTGCAGTAAAAGATAATAAAAAATGTTTCTATAAATACATTCACAACAAAAGGAAGGCTAAGGGGAATCTCCATCTTTTATTGGTTGGGTGGGGAAACAGTGATAAGGGATGAGGAAAAGGCTAAGGTACTTAATGCCTTCTTTGCCTCAGTCTTTCATGGTAAGATCAATTGTTCTTGGGGTACCCAGCTCCCTGAGCTGGAAGACAGGGACGGGGAGCAGAATGAAGCCCTCACAGTCGAAGGGGAAATGGTTAGCCACCTGCTACACCCCTTAGACACAAACAGATCTATGGGGTGAGATGGGATCCACCCAAGGGTACTGAGGGAGCCGACAGAAGTTCTCACCAAGGCAGTTTCAATCATTATCAGTAGTCCTGGCTAACTAGAGAGGTCCCAGTTAACTGGAGGTTAGCAAATGTGGCACCCATCTACAAGAAGGGCTGGAAGGAGGATCTGGGGAATTACAGGCCTGTCAGTCTGACCTCGGTGCCGGGGAAAGTTATGGAGCAGATCATCCTGAGTGCCATCACATGGCACATACAGGACAACCAGGTGATCAGGCCCAGTCAGCATGCATTTATGAAAGGCAGGTCCTTTTTGACTAGCCTGATCTCCTTCTATGACAAGATGACCGGCTTAGTGGATGAGGGAAAGGCTGTGGATGTTGTTTATCTAGACTTTAGCCAAGCGTTTAACACTGTTTCCCACAGCATTCTCCTGGAGAAACTGACTGCTCATGGCTTGGACAGGTGCACTCTTCACTGGGTAAAAAACTGGCTGTATGGCTGGTGCCAGACAGTTGTGGTGAATGGAATTAAATCCACTTGGCAGCCGGTCACAAATGGCATTCCCCAGGGCTCAGTATTGGGGCCAGTTCTGTTTAATATCTTTATCAACAATCTGGACGAGGTGATTGAGTGTACCCTCAATAAGTTTGCAGATGACACCAAGTTTGGGGGAGTGTGTTGGACTGGTTGAGGGTAGAAAGGCTCTTCAGAGGGATCTGGACAGACTGCATTGATGGGCCGAGGCCAACTGCATGAGATTTAATAAGGCCAAGTGCCGGGTCCTGCACTTGGGTCATAACAACCCCATGCAATGCTACAGGCTTGGGGATGAGTGGCTGGAAAGCTGCCCCATGGAAAAGGACCTGAGGGTGTTGATTGACAGCCGGCTGAAGATGAGCCAGCAGTGTGCCCAAGTGGCCAAGAAGGCCAACAGCATCCTGGCCTGTATCAGAAATGGTGTGGCCAGCAGGAGCAGGGAGGTGATCGTGCCCCTGTACTCGGCACTGGTGAGGCTGCACCTCGAATACTGTGTTCAGTTTTGGGCCCCTCACTACAAGAAAGACATTGAGGTGCTGGAGTGTGTCCAGATAAGGGGAGTGAAGCTGTTGAAGGGTCTAGAGCACAAGTCTTATGAGGAGTGGCTGAGGGAACTGGGGTTGTTTAGTCTGGAGAAGAGGAGGCTGAGGGGAGACCTTATCGCTCTCTACAATTGCCTGAAAGGAGGTTGTAGCGAGGTGGGTGTTGGCCTCTTCTCCTAAGTAGCAATTGATAGGACGAGAGGAAATGGCCTCAAGTTGCACCAGGGGAGGTTTAGATTGGATATTAGGAAAAATTTCTTCACCGAAAGGGTTACCAAGCATTGGAACAGGCTGCCCAGGGAAGTGGTTGAGTGACCACCCCTGGAGGTATTTAAAAGACTTTTAAAAGACCTGGCGCTTAGGGACATGGTTTAATGGTGGACTTGGCAGTGTCAGGTTTACGGTTGGACTCGATGATCTTAAAGGTCTTTTCCAACGTATATGATTCTATGCTTTTATGATTCTTGAGTAATCTTGACCCCTGTGAGTCCCTGAGACCTGATAGGAAGCATCTAAGGATGCTTGATCTGTTAAAGTTTCTGGGAAAATCTCCTGATGACAGGAGAAAGTAAAATGTTGCAGTCATGTTCAAAAAGGGCAAGAAAGAAGATCCAAAGAACTACAAGCATGGTCAGAGGTGGCAATCAAGATGGTGGAGTGGGAGCCCTTGTCCTGCAAGGAGAGGCTGCAGTACTGGGGCTGGTTCAGCCAGGAGAAAGGACAGCTTCAGGAGGTCCCAAGAGCAGCCCAGGCACCAAAGGGAGGGGACTGAGGAGATGCAGCATCGCTTTTTTCTAAGGTGTTCAGGTGGAGGATGAGACACAATGGTCATAAAATGAACTAGGGGAGGTTCTCGCTGGATATTAGGAAACAAAATTTCATTGTAAGGGTAATTAAGCAGTAGAACAGATTGCCCAGAGAGGTTGTGCCATCTCCATAATTGGAGGTTTTCAAGACCGAACTGGACAAAGTCCTAAGCAACTTGACCTGAATTCAGTGTTGACCTCCTGCTTTTAGCAGGAGGTTGGACTGAAGACTTTTAAGGTCCTTTCCAGCTGGGAGGACAGTGGCAGTCTATAGAAACTTAAGGTGGGGTTGAAGTCTGGCCCTACTGGTTTCTGAAGTAGGAATTAAACAAAGTTCTAGCTGCACTATCTGGTGGAGAACTCTGTGCCCAGCAGTCCCAGACGTCCTGTCTTTGGCTCCTTTGCTCTGTCTGTTACCACTCTGTAGGGCTTTCTTCTGTCTTCTGCTTATTTTGGCTGTCCAAAGGAGATCCAGGGTATTACAGAAGTCAGTTAGTGTCATAGATATAAAATACCAAGTAGCTGTACAGGATGCTGAGCAGTGTCGAATTGTACACATTTAGCACAATGACACCCTTGAATTTTGACACGGTATGGGACTCAGAGTGGTTTTAAACAAGCAAGAACCTAATGCACAAGTAGTTCAGCAATAAGAAAGGCACTTCAATTCTAGTACAGAGATTAGTTCTGTGTAGTAGGAAGACAAGAATTGCCACATGATGGATTAAAACAGTGGTCCATTTAGACCAATTTCTTCTTTTTGAGAGCAGGAAGTAATATATGCTTTAGAGGAAGCTGCAAAAAGCCTAACCTAGGAGGTATTTTCTTCCATCTGCTACAGCTGGAGCTCCCATTAAAATAAACAGAATGTGTACATATATGTCTTTCCAATCAAGTCTCACTTCAGTAGGGAGTTACAAGTCATAAGAAGTGCAGTCCTCTTCATTATATCTTGCTACAATTAAATCATTTGAGGCTGGCCTTTAAAACAGGGTTCATAAAATTAAGAAGCTGGAGTGACAGGCTTAAATAAATAAGAAGGCCTTTCAAATGAGATGTGAACCTTCTGGTCCTGCCAGCCTCAACAGAACTTGTGTGATTCCAGCTCTTCTGGAGACTCACCTACAACTATTTATGTATGAAGTAGAAATATAGAAGCCTATGCTTAGCTACCCAAGTTTGACATTCTTGCTTTGTGTCTCCAATACCTGTGATGACTAGGACTCACCAGCACCTGTAAACCCTTTGCTTTTTCAATATGTGTGGATATTTTCCCATTAAACCAATCTAACCATTTTTAAATGGTACTCACTACCCCAGCACCTAATCATCCAACAGCTGAAAACCTAATCCACCAACTGAAGCCCCTGTCCAGAAGCAGATAGGTGATCTTTTTTACCAGCTTTTCTTCCTTTCTGTTCTCTCCTCTCTCTTCTTCCCTGCATATTACAGTGTGGTAGCCATGCAAGCTAAGGTGTGCTGCAGCTAATTTCTTTGTTCATTTATAATTCTTTCTCTGCAAGTTTATTCTGATAAAGCCACTACTCCACTGTATGCAATTACTTAGTCTTTAATATCTTTGCAGTTGCCTACCTCATCCCCACTCTACAGTTCCCCCTGTTAAACTCTGCCAGTGTAAGTGAGGGTGACTGCAAAGCACTCTTGCTTTGAGGTGAGAAATGACAGGCTTTACACTAAGAGTCTCCCTATTTTCTATCACTTTGATGCAGGTTTTTAGAATTAATTTCTAAAGTTTAAAAAAAAAGCTGAAAAAAAGAAAGGAAAGAAAAAAGTTTCATTTCATTGTGCATTTAAGTGAAATCTTTAAAACCCTTTGCATTATTTTATCACATCAGACTTGTCAAGTCACACTCATTTGAATGAGTGAGATTTGAAAACTTCTGAGTGTTATATTACATTTTCCATTGATATATGTCGTGAATCTTTACGGCTGCATGGAAATGAAGCCAAAAGTAAGAGGAGACAGCTCACTTCAAATGAGTGAGACTGGATAGGTCTGTCATATGTTATTTCAGGTGCTCAGAGGATAGCAATTCTAAGCAGAGATGTGTGATGCGGTTGACAGGTTTGTATGGGTTGAGATAAAGAAGGAAATCTTGATCACAGAGACAGAAACAAAAGGTATGACTCTTCTATTGGAGTCATACCCTTTGAAAACTAACTTGAGCTCATCCCATACTCAAAAGTGGTGGAAATGTCACAGCTGAGAGCCCTTCTGGAGGTACTCTTGAGCTCCCACAATGACACAGCACTCTTTGTAGGAGAAAGCAGGCCTCACTCTCCCTGCAGGTCATTCTCTTTGGCTGGAAGGGGGAACTATGACCCCATAGCCACCCTCTCCCCTGTGCAGTGTCTGCTGTCACAGGTGGTCCTAGCAAGAAGATGTCTGTGTGGCAGAGAGGCTTTGCACATCTTGCTTGCACATTTGTTCAAAAGCCAGCCACACGCGGACCCTGTTCCTAATTTTCAAGAATATTTACCCTCCATTTGTGCACGCAAAAGTTGACTTTATATTCCCATCTCTGCTTTTTAAAGTTGCCGAACAGGCTTCTAAAGGTTTCTCAGAGACTTTTCAAAGGAGATACGATTTTCTGTGCAGCTGAGGAGAGAAATGATGGCGAAAGACACCTTTAAGATTTGCACTGTGCAAGGATGTACTTTCTAGTATGCACATGCAAGTTGATTTTTTCCTCGCAGAGAGAGCAACACACCAAAGACTTCATTACCATGCGCACAGGGTGTTCAGCAATGCACAGTTCTAGCAAAAAGACTCGTATGAAAGAAGCAAAAGGGAACTGCTTGCATTTAATGGGTTTACTCCCGCAGTGAGCGAACTGGGAAACTGCTGGAGTCGACGGCTGATTGCACCGCACAGCCTAAATGCCAGCCGCTTTCAGGGCGCCCCTGGATGAAAATCCAGGTTTCCCCTCCAGAGGCGCCCAGCCGCTGCTTTCTCCCCCCGCGGGCAGTAGAGGGAGATGTTGGCATGCCTTTTGGTAGCAGGTTTGACTCGGCTGGTTTTTGCCACTTAATTAATTCAATGTTTGAAATCAAACCACCGTTTAAAATGCGCTGGTATTAATACGCAAGGGTAGGCAAGTAATGTGGAGAATTTCCACTAAACTTTCTGCACAACCGCAGATTTTGACCACTTTTGTGGGATGTTTTTGGAAAGTCAGTGCAGCAGAAATGTTGGCTCTCACACCAAAAATCTTCTCAGGAAAGAGTTCATGCACGGAGGCGTTCGTTCAGCATTTCTGAGACTGAAAGCAAATCAAATGTGGCGATTTTTAGGAAGACAGAATCGAACCTAAAAATGTGTTTTTGTTTGTTTGGGGCTATGACATGCTGTAATGATTTTAAAGGAAGAGAGGCATGGGGATAAGCATTTTTGAGTGATATTAGCATACATATGTTTATATGGGCATACTTTGATGCCATGGCTGTGGTGAGATCAAACTTGATCAGTTTTATCTTGAAAAGCAGCAATAATAACAACAACAACAAAAATATATTTGTTCAGTTTGGCATACCCAAGGGGCCACAGAAGGTATGTCAATTTTATATCAGCCAAGAATTTTCTCTTTGTGTTCAGTTTTCTTTAGGAGAGAAAGAAAACCTTGTATTTTCATTTACTTTCTGGGAAGAATATCTGCTAACTTGGGATGCTGGCACTAGAGCAAGCGCTATCTCCTTGTACTTCTCTTCTTCTGTGAGTCAAGTGATTGTTAGATTTGTTTTCAGACATCAGGTAGAAGGAGATGCACAGGGGACTTTGTTCTGTTTTGACTGAAAACAGGTTTCCACAGGAAGGGCTCCACTGACTTGACAGTGCAGGTAAGCCTGAGAGAGGCGAGGTGCTCTGGCGGTATTTCTGCTGCTCCGGAGGGGGAGAAATGCCTTGTGTTGATAGCTCCCCTTTCCTAGTCACTCTTCAGGTCTGCTTACCACTCTGTTATGCTCAATTAAGGTAAAATGTGGACACAAATTAGGAAAAAATAGATCAGATTGTTTTGTCTGGAAATTGTTTTGCTCCTAGAGTTCAAAACTGATGTTGAAGGCACATTCCTTAAATTTTGTTTTGTTTTGATCTTACTTGCCACTTTTAGGTCCTTGCATTTCTGCTAAGTGTAAAAGAGCCAAAAAAGTGAGGTATTTCTTCCCACTGAAAGTTATTCAAATGCAAAGTATAGATATTACCTGAAGATACTTACAGAGACACCATCTAGCACTGAGGCAAGGGAAACATTATTAAAAACCCAGCTCCTCAGGGTGAATTTGACTGAAGCCACTTTGTGCCCATGTGTAAGTGCTGGAAATGTGAGTCACAGATATAATTTATCTGGCTTCAAATTCTCCCTGCTGCTTTCAGTGTGTAGGGTAGGCAGCACAGCGCAGACGCACCAGCCTGGATTCCCTCAGAAGGTGACACCCATGCCATCAGGCCATCGTAGCACTGGCACTGAAGGTGGCTATTGCTACCAGTCTGCTTTGTCAACAGGTGCTGCAGGCAAAGGTCTAGCAAGAGTATAAATGCAGCTGGAATGGCTGGCAAAATCCCCTCCCTCTGTCCCCTGTCTTATGTCGTGCTGATCG
Source organism: Gavia stellata (assembly GCF_030936135.1). Taxonomy (NCBI): domain Eukaryota; kingdom Metazoa; phylum Chordata; class Aves; order Gaviiformes; family Gaviidae; genus Gavia; species Gavia stellata. The sequence goes on from NC_082637.1 coordinate 35,771,165, forward strand.
TTGTTTCTGGAAAATGGTGTTTCTATGAACTTTTGAAGCACAAGAATTGCGGTTTTCACATTCTGGTATTTCACTGATAAGTACAGCAGGTCTAACTGTTTTTCCATTTTGTCAATACAAAACTACAGCAGCTCATCCAAAATCCATGGAGTTCCTCCAAACTTAATTGTGGTGCAAACAAAAGCCATGGTAGGCCCTGAATCCCTACACAGGCAAAAAAAAATTTGGTTTTTACTCTGCCATACTACAAAGTTCAGTGACAACCTGCTACACACAGTGTGCAGGAGAAAACTTGAAGTGCACAAGTACTAATGTCTAAAAGAAATGTGAGGGATACAACTTTCAGATTTTAAAAAAAGTATCTCAAAAGTAGAAGCACCGAGAGGGGAAAAAAAAAAAAAGCCACAGTTGTAATGAAAAAATTCTGTGCATTTTCTGGACCATGTTTTTAACTGGAAAAGTGTAATCAGACAACATTGGAGTAAACTTATCATCACGTATAGCATTAATTTTAATGAAAGCTTTTTATTTATTTTCTCATTTGAATAATAATATAAAATCAAATTTAAATTGTAAATAGTATTCAGATACTACTAGTTTCCTGGCTGAAATTCTTCAGCACATATGGCAGAAGCATAAGCTTGTGCCAGTCTGAGTACTTTGGGTAATTTTGCATGCAAATAGTTTAGTCCCTATACTGAGGTGCTAGAATGTGTTTAGTACACTTGAAAATATTTGCATTGCAAAAGGAGAGCTAATCTTCTGAGGAAAATCAAATTGATATTTTGTATTAAGGGATTACTTTGGACATTGTGTGGCACTGTTATATGGAAAATGATGTTTACAGTACGGCTAGAATTTTTAATTGAACTTCCTAAGAGAAGGACCCACTACTGCTTTGCCAAATTCATAAGCTATTGGAACAGCGTCTGGCTGTCATTCACCACAATTCTCCTTTGCTACTCCTGAATCTTTTCTCTGATAATTTCATCACTTTGATAAAGCTATTCCCCATAAACAGGCCTAGCAGTGATTGCAATGTTTAATAAGTACTCAGGAGGTAGGTTAGTTGGAAAGAAGAAACAGCACTTATTAACGGCATGAATAATTAGCACAGCTGGGTCTGCTCTACTTTCTGGAAATGCCTATTTCACATCGGACATGCTTAGAGGCTCAACTCTTGGCCGCGTCATGGCTTTGCTTCCCACCCATAGCAATGCTAATATATCCATTCTCATACCAGTAAGCTGATATTCAGACTTACATTTCCAACCTTGCCCTGCCACACACACACACACATCCCTTTTTGTTATTTAAATTCATCTCTGACAACATTCATCTTTGAAACAGCATGTAGCTGGTAAGCATAGTCTCTAACACAGTACTGGTTCATTTACTTGGTCTATGCTGTTTGCATCCTGTCCTTGTTGTATCTGGCTGTCTGTCTCGCAACACAGGACCAGCATGACTCAGTCCAGTTTGGCTGTGTTAAACTCAGCTGGTATTAGCTGGACACAGTGACAGTGGTGATGCTGGAGTCAGCAGTGACTCAATACTTAATGCTTCCTCTGACACCAGGGTCTCCCATGACACTGAAGGCAGATCTGGATTCCCATGTATTTCGAGTCCCACAAAGTGCATGTTATTTGTCAAGATAGCTTTTGAAAGGTGTTTTTTCTTAAAGTAGAGCTGGAAGTTCAGCCACACATTTCTATAGTTTCAGCACCACATGTAGGATAGTGGAACGTTAAAATATTTTCATATTGTTTTGTGGGAAGTTTTGGAAGTATTTCCAGTTAGTTTATATAATTACATTACTCATATGGCTATTGTACTTAGAGAAAAGCTGATGAAGTTACAAGTAGGCTCTTTTCTTTCTTTGTTTTTTCTTTTTCTCAGTCTGAACACAGATTTTTTTGGCCTGTTTGCTGATACACATGCAAATACAGCTGGCTGTCTCTGCTGCAGGAAAAGCCCATCTGGGGCCTAAGTGAATACTGCCTTATACAACTGCCATAAACACTCAAGAAGAAAGATGTAAGCACCCTGGGAAATCCCTGAGGCAGTAGCCCTTGATGTGGCAGGTAGCCTGGGTCAGAGCAGAAGGGTAAGGGACTGTGCAATTGGCCATGCAGCAAGGTAGTGGACTTCAGGCCCTTTCGCAATCGAGCTGTAAGCTGGAGCAGAATTCCTTTGCGGTGACCAAGGCTGTCCTGCATTTATTTTCCGAGGATGTACTGATAAGGCTGATTAGTTAAGTCTTAATAATTTTTAAATGGCTGTTGTAAATGTCTGCCTAATACCAGGTGAAGTAATTTTCCAGAAGATCCGTGAGGGCATGTTGACTTTCAACATATGGAGAAAGAATTTAATCTGAACACAAAAGTTGTGTAGATGCACTCTATTCTGTGGACAAAGTATTTCAATTGTTGCTTTTATTTAATTTGAATTAACAATTATGGTGGGTTTTTTTTTTTTTAGTGTATGTTTAATAGATGTAATGGCTGCTAAAAATTTTTTTAGATTTTTTAAAATTCAGAGATTCCCATTATCTTTATAAGGAACTTCCACAGGCTTTCTTATTCTGTGTCATTCACAATCCAGATTAAATCATCATTCATTACAATTTCAGGACCAAGTAATCCTTCAAAAATCTGTGAAATCACTCTGTGAAATACCCCAGGTACAGAACTAATATCAAATGGCAATTTATGGGTCTTCAAACCTTGAAACGGTGTATTTGAAGTCATCTAACTTACCTCACCTAATTTGCCAAAAGGCAAACCTTGCATACAGAATTACAAATATGGTTATTTATGACATAGTAACTGTTGCCTCATAATTTTTTTTCATTGAATACTACTTAGATCTTTGCTTTGATACCATTTCTGGGAGGGTGTCATGCTTATTAAACTCTGGTGAGGCAGGCTATTTGGGGGGAAAACTTTCTAGTAACTACCTGATGCTCTTCAGCTGTGCTTTGTTAGGACTTCAGAACACTTCTGCATGATTCTGCGCATACTCAGAGGCCTTTTGCCCTGTATTTATATACTAAATCTGAATTATTTGTCAAGAACCCTGTAATGCTATGAGTGAGAACATCCCTTCTGTTGCTATCTCGTCCTCAAAGCCTTTCTTGCAGGGTGCTGTACTATCAGTGAAATAGCTGCTATCTCACATTACTACTTTTTTAATCCTCATTTCTCTTTATGTATTTATATGTGTTGGTGAATCTGGGGAGGGAGAGGGAATACAGTTGATTTTAAATATGCCACATGTACTTGTGTAGCAGAAGAAGCCACTGGGCAATTGTAGGCCTCCTTGCCCTCAGGAAGACTTTGGAGTTGGGTTCAAATTTCAGATACTGACAAAGGAATTAATTACCAGTGATTCAGTTCAAGGTGTTAATCGTTTTTTATGTTGGATTTTGGTGTTGGATGTCAGAAGAAAAAATTTGAATTCTGCATCAACCAGCAAGCATCCCCTTCTCAATACCAATAGCTCTATTAAACCATCAGTAAGTCTCTAAGTAATATCAACAGTTAAAGAGCCACCAGTAGTCCTCTGAATTAAAATAATAGTGACAGCAATGGAAGCAGTTCAGATAGTCTTAGAGCTATGTGTAAGGCTGACTGCAGGCTCAGGCCCCTGCTCTACTCACATTTCAATAATTATCCTTCCAGCCATAAGGCAAGTGTTTAATATTTCTGATGAAAGCTGAGATCCTAGATCAGCAAGTTAAAAAAAAAAAAAAAGCATACATTTCAGCAGCTGCATAATGATATTATGGGTCTTTGTACACATATGTTATCATAGATACTTCCATAGGAATATTACCTCATCATTAGTATATTCAGTCCCATACTAATAACATGACACCTATCTGTACAGCAAGGTGCCAAACTAACTACAAAGACAGTTTAATGAGAAGCAGTGGCTGTTGATTTCTGAGCACTTAAATGCTCACCCTGATATGCAGGGGACCAGCTGTTTAGAACATGAACTGAATCAAATAATGTGCAGTTCGGTGCACGCCATCAACTGTGCTGCTTTTTATTCTTCCATTATGCCAAATCAAGGGAAGCACGGTCAAACAGTCTCAATACAGATCTGGGATCTCTTCCTAGTCTCACAGTATCTTTTTCTGCTGCTGTGACCTGGCTTCCAGTTACATCCCATCTATGAGATGGCCTATGACCTGTTGTGCCAAGGATTGTGAGACTTGCTTAGTTACGTTTGTAAAACACTTTAAAGATCAAATTACAACAACAGCAAAACAATCCCAGGCTTTTCTGAGGGAAAGCAGGAGATTCTGATCCGGGCCCCATGCCCCAGTTCATTTGCTCTGATTTTCACCCACAACCCTTTATATGGCTTTAGCGCTTCCTGTTGAGAGGGGCAAACCTCCAGAGGTCTTCAGCCAGCTGGAACTGCTAGCCTGGGGAACAAAGACAGAAATGGGGCCAGCTGAATCCGCAGCTTCAACATTTGCACAAGTACAGTCCCACACAGGTTTTACAAAGCCTTTCTGCTTTGAAATGTATTATGGTCCGCCAAAAAGTGACAGGAGAAGAAATAAGGTAGTTAGAAGAGGTAATGGTAGTGAAGGGTGAGTATGGGAAGGGTGCAGGAGGCAAGAAACACCGTGCGATAGCATGTGTGAGCACCTGCTCGTATCTTCCTGACTCCCCCTATTCCCAGCAATTGCTGCCTCTTTTAGCAGGGAATATGCAGATCAAAATTAAAATGAGCTAGATAGATAGTTGCACAAAGCAGCAGGCAACGTAAACTCTCCATTTTAGTAAGTCACACTGTAGTCCACTGTGCCTACACATTTCTCATCTCAAATAAGCGATACCAGATGGGATTGTAATAATTCACATTGTTATGGAACAGTCCTGCTACTTTTGGGAAAGTGCTGTCTGAGAGAGCAGCATCCTCTGAGTATCCAGGCCAGCAAAAAACACCGCTTGCGTTCCATGGCCTTTTGCAGTATTTTATTGCTCAATGTCTGCCATAGCTCACAACTGCCTGGTGTGGGATTCTGTTTCAACAGATAGGCAGTGACAGGTACTGTATGTGGGCCAACAGGAACTCATTATAAACACAGAACAATAAGGAAGGTCTGACTTAGCGTGTTTGTGAAACTCCTGTCTGTTAGCAATTCACTTTTGAAAAAAACAAAAACAGGACCTCTGCTGCCTGAGGGATGCTGGCACATCAATCAATCCATTAGGTAAGTAAAGAAAGCAATAACTGAAGAATAGGTCATTTCTGAAATCCACCAACAAAATCTTCAAATATATAAATTACCAAAATGAAATGACTCATGAAAAATTTGGAGGCTGTAGTGTATGTTCAAACATGGAGGGGGAAAAAAAAAGGAAAAGAACAGCAGGGCTAACTGTGAAACATTCATCTCTCTTTGATCCTCCAAATCTTTCCTTTAGTCCTTCTCATTCACACCCTATTGTGAGAAAAAAAAAAAAAAAGAAAAAAAAAGAAGAGGAGTAAAAAAACCCTGCAGCACGTTTCCTCTAGCACAGAGTGTGGGCAAAGCTGCCTCCACAGCTGATGCCGCCATTAACTCCCCGTGCTTGCTCCACTAACCCGAAAGCACAGGAGCCCCTGGAAGGCACAGCACACAGCTCTGTAAGCAAAGAACCCCGCTCTCCTGGTGCTGCAGCATGCTGTATCTCAACAGCAGACACAATAGGTATATGAAATGGGGCCTTCTGAATAATTCATCCCTTATGTTGGGGAAAAACCCCAAAGAAATAATACATTTGCTGGTAGATAGGTGCACAGCAGCTCTTTTTAAGGAGGGCAGCAAATTTAAAGTTGGAGCTTTTTATTTCCATGTCCTAATCATTTACTTGGATGGGGGGAACAAACCTGACAGTGCTGACAATTTCAGCAGGCATATTTTGTGTCTGAAAGCCCTGGATGAACCCTTTCTATTCATTATTAGGATTATGAATTAGGGTTGTGAATCTTGCAGTATACTTTTCAACTGGACTGTGCATCCATAGTCCGCCTGAAGAGGTTCAGAGATCACCTACCTGAGACTCTGCTCTCATAGTGAGATGGCATAGTTTTCAGGGAGGCAATGTCCTTAAATTGAATGTGATTGCCTACTACAAAGCAATCAGTTGAACAGAAGCCTAAAATTGAGTTTTTCATTGATATTAGAATATTCTGGAGCCAAGACTTTTGTGGTTTGGACTCTAAATTGTTTTAATGTCACTTAAATACCCACTAATTTAACACCAGTTAAACTGGCAATAAAAACACCCCCGACTATGTTGAGCTGTCATCCTGTTGATGCAAAATAGCTCCAAATCTTAATACTAACTATGCTAAGCTAATGCCACTGGGATGAAATTGATGATGAATGTGCATAGCCTTTTTTTTTTAATATACTATGAGGCAGTCTAGCCAAGATTTTTTAATAACTATTACTACTTTAATGTTACATAGTTATTTCCATAGAACAAGCACTGGAGGGGAAAGTGATATTCCTGTAACAACTTTGAAGCAAGAAGTCTTTGTGGTTAACCATTTCCAGTTCACTCTGTGCTCTGCCAAGATTTAAACAGTGCCTTTCTACCACCTTGTAGTTATGTACCTTCCTTTGCAATTTGCCAAAGGAGTATGTTCTTGTATAATTGCTTTCTCTACAATCTGACTTGCAGGTTAACCACAAATCACCTAATACTTAGGACAGGGGTGGCCTTCAGTGGATAAAGAGAGAAGATACAAGAACTCCCTTCTGTGCCTATCCCTGACAATCAACCACTGAAGCATTTAATAGAGATACACTCCATTTATCCATGTCTCACTTTGCCCATGTAGGAAAAAGGTGCCATGATCCATAAGTATGTCATCAGATTGAAGAGAGTCATGAAAGGTTAGTGTGAACCTAACTGCTGTGGCTGGTCAGCAGATAGCCAGCATTGTGGGCAACTCTGGGTACAGCACTGAGAGATGGAGTGCTTTGTGGTCTTGACCAAAAGTGGGATGAACTGAAATCTCGGATCTCAAAACAATCCTGACGTCTGAGGCAATGTGCAGCTGGGAACCTTAATAATGAAACACACCTTGAGTTTTCAAAATAGTGGAAATATTTGAAAGGAAAGATAAAAAATGTTCAAGGAAACAATCCACACTTAGTAGTATGCTGCAATGTGATTGTTAAGTTTCTTCCTTGTTCAGATGCCTCACTGACCCATTTTGCAAAAAGGGAAATGGAGTTTGATGTTCTAGGAAACAAATGTCACCATCCAGAAGGCACGTCTTCAGAATCTCTGGTTAAAATATGAGTATTCCACACTCTCCAGAGACTGGGCTGGTGCACACTGCACCCACTGTTGGGAGCCGAAAAGTGCACTAGGTAGATATCTTCTGTAGCCTGAGGCAGTGGTCCCATTTTTGCCAAGATTCCCATGAAAGAAGGGAATCAAAGTCTGAGATGACTTAAAAAATGAATTCTGGGCATCAGTGACCAAGGCTGATCCCATTCTGCTATAGCATATTTATAGGCACATCTGGATATTCAGAAAGAATATGAGAAGTGCTAGAGCCCTGGGAATTCTCAAACACAGAGACAGAGGGGGATGGGTCAAGAGAAAAAATAAGCATTATTTGTTGTTGCATCTGAAATGATCTCTTTTTATGTTTTCCTATCTGTCTTCCTCTTGTTTTCTCTAGTCAGGTAGTCTCACCTTGACCTTTCTCCAAGCTGGAACCAGGTGCAATTGTTAATGAGTAGATAACTATATATATTTTCCTAGTTCCTAATGAGAAAACTAGCTCTTTTTTTTTATTGAAGATAAGTGCAGGTCTGTCTGCGAGTCTGAGGACAAAGAATTACAGGAGGCTCTCACAATTCCATTTTCATATGAACAGTTTCTGCAGTGTTAGGTAACACCACAAGCATGGACAAAGAGATCAAAACCAGATTTTGAATAGCTGTAGAAATGATGGGCTACAAAACCACCACAACACCTTTAGGACCAGCTCCTTTCACAAACAGAATATGTATATTGAGGACATTGTCAACAGATGCCTATTCAACCTGTTCTTAAAACACAGTATATTTTACAACTTCTGTATGTACCCTGTTTGGGTCACCTCTTCATATTTAAGAAAGCATTTACTGATGTTCCGTGTTAATTTCCACAAACACACCCCCCAAAAAAAAAAAAATTAATACCATGGTAGCCACAGAAAGCAACTGATGACAGCCTCCTTTGTAAAACCATTTATGTACTGAAAGATTGTTATTGTAGCTCAGCTTCCTCTCAGGTTTCCAAACTAAATTAAACAAATTACTTCAACTTTTTCCCTTGCCTCTCATTCCAGTTACCTTTCTTTGGATACTCACCGTATCATCCTTTTTTTCTGATCAAGAGATTCTGGCTTCACATAACCACTACTTTTGCCCTTCATTGGGTTCCTTTTATACAAAAATGGCATACTGGAATCAAACAAGATAAATTATTTCAGCATGACCTCAGATAACAATAAACATAACCAAAATATTTATTGCTTTAAAATATTAGTATTAGCAGCCCAGCATTTAGATTAGGAGTAGAATATGTAGACATGTAAGGGATTTTAAAATATGTGACAGAGATTTTCAAATGGCAACAAGGAAATAAATTTAATCTTAAATTTCTAATAGACCGTTAGGTAAAATATTGGCTAATGCAGGCATTTCAGATAGCTGCAACAATGGAACTTTAGGAAAGGACTACCTGGACACCAGTACTTTGAAATGAATCTCAAACTCTCTTTGCTGTAGGTAAGGAATATTTTTGAAAATATTACTCCAGAGAAGGCAGGATTGAATGAGGTTCAGCTAAGATTTTCTCCTTCCTACATTTATTTATCCAAATTGGTCCTGTGTCACAAGTCTCTCACAACCAGAAGGACCATGATATAACTTACAAGATGTATTAGCACTTGACACTAACTGCACTGAAAATGCTCAGCCAAAGGCTGTCATAGCTGAGCCACGTTTGTTCTCCAGCTCCTCTTGCCAAAAGTGGATGACCTAATCTGCCTTTGCTCAGTTTAGCTTCCAGTTTCAGACTTCTCAGAATTTATGCAGGAGAAAAATTCCCAATAAGAGGCTGATGTGCTGTCATGAGGTCTTTTGAAAACATGATTCCCAGAAAAGGGCAAATGTGTTACTTCATAGTAGCCCACAGATACGAGTGCATTTGTGGTGCTATGCCTCCTGGAGTATCAACTCAGAGTGTAATGCTGTACTGTTTGTCATGGCCAAATACATTGTATTTCTGCAGAGCTTGGCGTGTCAGCTCAGTTGACATGGTTGCACCATCACAGGTTAAATGACTATGAATTTACACATCCTATATTGAATATGCAACAGAAATATAGCACAGTTTATCCTCTACATTGTTGTGATTCCTTCTGTCTGGAGCATTTACAATTTTTTTTAGAGGAAGTTCTCTTAACTTCCAGTTATGTTTTCCTTTTGTAACAGCTCCTAAGTCATACTACCATACCCCAGTAATTACTTCATTTTCAGGATGGAGTGTATCCATAGAGATCTTGAGAAGACAGGATAATGTTACTTGCTCTCATTCAGCCACTTTCTTTGTGATAGAGAAAATCTTAGTGACTTACTACAACATAATTACAAGATTGCCATTCAGGTGTGTTTGCCATCTTATAACTGCCATTTTAAAATGCGTTTAATAATTAGCAGCAATAAACCCTAACTGGCATGGAAACAAGTCTTGCAACAACTACCAGACAGTAGGTTAACTTCTGCACACCCACACCCCATCAAGTGAAAATTACTTCAGTGCTTATCTTATAATTGTTGCATTTAATGTTGTTTACATAGTCTGGAACACTTTCTGACTGATTTTTTTAACTGCTGAATTTGTATATAGAACAGCAAACATTACTCTTTTGCTCAATAAAGTTCAATTTATAGTGAATTGTTTGTAGTAGTAAATGGAGGCTGATATCACCGATACATGTTTATCTCCTGCTAAATTCATGCCTTAGAGATATTCTATATGGATAATAAAAAGCACTGATGAAGACACTTTCTTCACTGCTCTTGGTCTTCCTGATTACAGTAGGTTCTCATGCCCCTTCCGCACAGCAAGACAGTAAAAATGTAACATAATCTGTTTCAGTTGGGCGCATAAATATTAGTGGGATAAATAATCCCAAGTCTAATATCACCAGCAGTTAGACCCTTCACACTGGTGGAAGTGATGTATTTGGCCCAAAAGTCAATATTTTGGCTATGCCTGTTTGCAAGCGCAATACAATCGTAGTTTTCCTGGATATGACAGGCTGTCACAAACAGGCAACTTTTATAAATTCTTGACACAGAGGACTAGAAACGTTACTCATGTAAAAGAATACCTTCATCACTTAGATGTCTACTGCAATACAGATACATGTATTAAAGGACACTCTGCTCCTTTATAAACCATAGTAAAGCTGAAAACAACACCCTTAGAATTAAACAGATGCAAGCAGTTTTATACTTCTCTGTCTAGCAAGTGTAAGAAAGATTTCTGCACAATTGTCCCTTCATAAGCTATAGAGGCAACGTTTTTTATACCTCTGTCACTGAGCAGCAACGGTACCGAATTTCTATTTCTGGTGTTGAATTTTCTAGATGCATTTTTTTTAATCCATGCTATCTCAGGAAGATAATTACTACTGAATCAACAAATGCTACCTGATGGATAATGGTGACTCTTGGGAAATGATGTAGCTCCTCAGAACAAAACCTGATTGTTAGTGGATGGAATTAGAGTCTCTAATTTTCTGTTAATTACTTTTAGTAAAAAGTCAGGTGGAGTTCTATTTTCTTTGAAAAGACCACTGTAAATTCTTGTTCACCTGAGAGTAGGATGAAAAGAAATGTGGTTATAGGATATCCATCTTTAGCTAATAGAGACAAATTGATCTGTAGGGCATGGGGCAGGGAAGTGGAATCTTTCTTCCTCCTTCAACCATGAGTTCAAGCTTCCATAACATCTTACTCTTTGTATCCAGAGTTATCACTTAATATGTGTACTACACTCCTATTTAGAAGGTGTAACAGATATTGCAATGGATGCACTATAAACATAAAAAGACATGGCCTCTACCCTGAAAAGCATTGCTTGCTGCTCTTGATGCATAGAGAAATTATCACTGTGTAAGAGACATTACAACACACACAGTATGCTCTAGAGAGGACAGATAGCAAAGGACTGTATTTTTCCCAGTGGACTGTGATGTCTAAATTCAAGCCTTTTTGGCAAGATCTGGGAAAGGGTGTTTTGTTTCAGAAGTCAACGATACCCTATGACTAACATAATACAGTATGTGCTATGTGCTATAGAGAAGCTGATGTAATATTGTTGAACAGTGGGATCATGAGGGCAAAGCACACTGGCTTGTACCTTTAAACTAGGTACATCTCTTCAAATTTCATTATTTTTGCAAAATAATAATAATATTAATAATCTGTAAAGTTTTAATTTTAGAGGGAAAAGAACAGTAAAGAGACGGATGAGTCCACCATTTACATCATAACTTGTATGATGTCATAAATTTGTACTTAGTCATCCACAATGGCAACATGCTTAACGTTCGGTAGGGACTGATCCAGCATTCTTCAAAGGAGGACATTTAAATAAAGAGGAAGGCAAATTTCCTAGATCCTCAACAGAGCTTTCTATCCTTTTTAGGGGCCTGAGAAACATATAGTAATACCTGTGGCTATAAATCTACTGATAAGGCATAATCTGATTAATAGTCCACCTAGTCTCCTGTACCTTGTAAAAAAAAAGGCAAAAATTCTTTTTTTTCTTTCCTCCCTGTCAGTAGACTTGGGCTTATGACACTGTGGCAAGCTGAAGGCGAGTTCAATAACTAGGTGCTCTTGGCAGCTGTGTTAGGATAATTCATTCCATCATGCAAAGCACTTTCCTGAAATATGTGCCTGTACTATCATACTACACACATAATTTTCTAAGAGAGAGAGAGACCGGTATTCTACCAAAAGTTTTAAAACTTGCATAATTCTTAAAAGTTAGTAAAAGCCTAGTGACAAATACAAACCATCAGGAGAGCAAATACAGTCCTGATGTAAACAAACCTAAAGCCACTTTTGTTAAGTTAGACCAAAAAGTTGAAACCAGCCTATCCTGACCAGTAGTTTGTCAATACTAAAGATGCATGACAGCATCACAGAACATGGCAGAACATTTTCCATAATTTCCACTGCTTAGTAAGCAACTACATCTGTAGCACTCATACATCCCCAACTCCCAGAGTTGGACTAACAAAGATCCATGAAGATCGCATCTTCATGAGAAACATGCCATTACCTTCCCTGATGCCTCTGCAGTTTTTATATATTCCTCTGCTGACCACTGCTCTTTTGTCACATATTTGTCCATGTAGGTCATTGATATTGCTGTTTCATGGTAAAGGTCTTCAAAGTGGAAGTACAGTAGAACAAGACTCAATCTGTCTCAAACTTATCACCAAAAGTAATCACCCCAGTAAAAGCAGAGCTATCCGTACTGCCCACATAGTTCTTCCTAGGTATATTATCTTCTTCAATTCTTTGATCAAAAGACAGTGTCAAAGTGAAAGAACATTGCAAAGAGACTGCAAGTTAAATTCAGCTTCCTCACGAAGTATTTGGTGCACATGTACTTTTAAATTAAGTAGAAGTTTTATGGGCAGGATTAAAATGTTCTGAGAGGTAGATCCCAAGATTAACTTCTGCCAGCTTGTGGAAATCATGTGTCCTTCAACTGATTTATAGAAATTGATGCTGAATGAATTTCATATGTTTGTTTTTCATCTCGTAATGCATCTCAGAATTTCAAGCTCAGCAGGAACAAATCAACGTTTCCTCAACATGTGAGTGAATAAAGAAAACAGGGATGAACAGAAAGAGTTTGTAAACCATCTTCATCTAGCAAACTTTCTTCTTTCCCATGTCTCCACTCCTTGTTTTCTACACCCTCTTTTACAAGTCACTTTACCCACTGCTCTTCCTCCATAATTACGTTGAATGAAATGTACAGGCAAACCTTGGTTTCCACGTTAATCAAACCCTGACCTCATTGTCCAGGATATGCTCCTGTACATATCAGTTGGGATTTGTGAACAAATAAAGACAGTTTGGCAAATTCTGTGTGTGCAACGTACAAATTATATGTATGAAAATGGTAAAAGTCCCAGGGCCTTTTTTCCTGCTCTTCTTGTGTCCTTCCATGACGGCAGGCCAGCCTTTCCTTCCTTTCAGGTTCTTCCTTGTGGGATGCAGAAGACAGGCCAGTATTCCATACTCCAGGTTTGGAATGGGTTTTACCCGCAGACGTTGAAACTTCTGGGTCCCCTGATGGCACATGAGCTACGTCAGAGAGCTTCCAGCCCAGGAAATCTCTCCCTTTTCTCTTATGCATCTAAGTGTATTTGCAAATGACCTACAGAAGGGAAGAAACTCCAGATATTATGCTTTTCACTGTAGAAATACAGACTTCAAGAGTCAAATTAAACCAGTTTTCCATTCCATGTATCCCTGTGTGAGGTTTGAAAGAATATAAAAGAAAAATTGGTACAGCCCTGCTCACCAGTCAGTTCAGGCACAACTTCAGGAAATAAGAGGCAGGGAAGACTTTGCCAGATGATCTCTGCACAGTCAGTGCTGCTATCCTCTGCTGACACAGAATCAGAGCAGAGAAAGGTGGAAGGAGAGACATGGGTTAACCCAAGTTAAACTGAGGATTCAACCGGTTCAACCAAAATCATCTCGATCGCAGTCTTGCATCACAATAATCCACTTGGATTTCATTCCTGTGTTCAAGCATCATGGGCACTTCTAGAGGCCGCAGCAGACCAAGGCTGTGGGCCCCCCAGCTTCCTCCCACAGACACCCAGGGAGGACGGCTCTGGTCCCTTCCCCTGTAGCCGGAGGACAGCCACGGATGGGAGGGTCACTGGCAAAGACCAACTGCAGGCAAACGCTGCACCCACCCTGCTGCTGCCTACCTGCTCATCCCATCCCTTGGCAGGAGAAAGGGCCTCCAGTGCAATCCATGGCAGGAATCCCACAAATCCACTGGGAGGAGGCCCAAACAAAAAGCAGATTTCCTGTGCTTAAAACTGCCTCAGCAGAAGGTACGGAGGGCTCTGTGAAAACAGTTCATAATGGGGGGTATGCTGAAATGAAATCCAAGTGGATTAACACTGCTCTGGGTGCGAAGAGGTGGACATTTATTTTTTTATTTGCTCAGGTAGCTGATGGCATGCCAAATCCAGCAGAGAATAGAAATCTTTTTTACAGATCATTAGAATTATAATGATGAGCATTAATGTGTTTATCAGATTTCTCCACTTTTTGCTGGAATTCTCCCTAGTCAAGTTGGGTTTGTACTTTGTGGTTGGGGTTTTTTTAGGAGAAAATAACTCAAAGCCTTCACTGACTGCCTTGCCATGCATCTCCAAAGATTTTTAATCTATATATAACAATGCTTAAACTGCCATGACACAATAAATATTAAGTGTTTTATTATTTATTTTAAAGCTTAAATTGGCACAGTATATTTATAGCACTATTGTCACAGTGCCACTTAAGAGTTCCCCAGCATTAAAAAACAAGCCCAACTTGAATTACATTAGTACCGTTTCTTACTTCCCTTTAGTGCAAAAGTACTATACAAAAAATGAATGAATGAATGAATGAATGAATGAATGAATAAATAAGTGTATAAACCAACCCTTTTATTTTGCAGACTACCCATGTATTAGAGTTGATTCGTCTTTACTGAACTCAGACATTATTTCAATCCTAACATTTTCCAATGTACGTTATGTGTTTTTCCCAAAGAAAATCCTCCCCAAAAGAAAGCACCTAACAACCTTCCTCTCTTCCTTTTTACTCTTTGAGAGCTTCTTATTGTTCTATTTTCATTGCTATTTAGGGTAAAAGCTCATTAAAATATTATGAAGCTCACAACATAATTATGTGGCAGTGCTTGCCAATGAATAACATCTGCAGCAATGTGTATGTGTATTTATATTAGAGTAAACTTAAACCCACTCATTTATTTTTTCTGCATTGCCTCTGTTTTAAATTCTTTGTCCCAAGTAAAGCACTAGGCAAATGTATAAACCACACAGGCTACAGTGCAGCCATTGTAGTTGAGTGCAGTGCCAACTATAATTTCATCGTTAGACCAAGGTTCATGCCAGGGAAAACTACTCTGTTAGATGTCTGCAAAATGTTATTTGCTCTTTTTATTATATTATTATTTTAAATTTATCTGTGCTGAGATTGGGGTCTTTCTGTTCGTCTGTTTTTGGTTCTTGCTGTCTGTGCATGTTATATTCTAAGCCGAATTGCATTTGGAAAGCCAACAGAGAGACTAGCCAACACTTACTGCCCTCTCCCAGTCTGTCTCTTACAGTAAAACAGAATTGGAGTCCTCTTGCAATAAAAATTTTGTCAATAATGAGAGACAGTGTAGTCCCCAAGTATTTGGGTAAGCACACTGTGTCATTTCTGTTTGACTACTTTTATTTGTGGAATTCTGTCAACTGTAACATGATCACACAAAAGGAGAAGGAAAGAAAGCTGTTCTCCTGCTAAAAGATAAAGAAAAAGGCTTGTAACACAAGAGAGAGAATTACAACAATCAAAGACACATACAGAGGCAGAGATAATAGAGCATACAAACTCTTCTGAGCAAAGCACATTGACCTAGCCAGTTTATATAACAAGGCATGTGTGCAGCCTTTGAAAATTACATATTTTAAAAAAGACAGTATAGAGACATAACAAAAATGCTTAGGGAAATGGTCTGCGATTGGAATTTTTACGGTACTGAGGTCTTTTCAGGACCATGTTCCTCCCTCCCTCTCTGACACCACCCAAGAGGCCCAGCTCTGACTGTTTGCCAAGAATCTGACATACACCTACCCCTCATTTAAGGCTGTCAATCGTTCTCATACTTATAAATAAAATGAGTCTCCAAAAGAATTTAGATCCTAGAACAACTGATAACAGAGCTTAAAAAGGCTGACTGTAGTGTGAACCTTTCATTCTCCCATGTTAATCTTCCTATTGTTGAAAATATTGTCCTTTGGGAATGTTCTTGGAGACTGCACTGTTTTCAGTTTTTTCCTTCTCTCTCTGCCAGTTGTTTCTAGATCGAAACCATTTTGCTCGACAATTACAACCATATGCATTTAAAAATATACATTTTCTTGAATTAACTATAAAAGATATCAGAAATACAGGTAGCCGTTATGAAGGTTTGTGTGTCCTCATGAAATATGGCTTGAAAACTTTATTAAGCAGGGAGAAAAGGCAAGGCAGCAGCGTTCCCTTATTATATATGTTTAGAAGCACTGAACCTTGCAGCTCTGACCTAAGCTTTTTGGTATTTTTCAGCCAAGCCCAGATCAGACTGTGCTTTGCAGAAGTCCCATCACTCAATTTTCTCAAAAATCATCACGACAGTTCTCTGTTTCAATCTCATCTGGACTGTCTCTCACAGCCCCAGGTGACCCTGTTTCCTTCTCTTATTACTAACATGCCTCTCCCCACACGCACTTAGATTATGATCCTGTTCAGGGTGAATGAATGAAATTAGGGGGCTCTCTTCTGTTCCAGATGTAGAAGCTTTGTAGGCAAAAAGTAATAAAAAGACATGGAAAATTAATCTTCTAGAACTCTGCACAGAAAGAAAAGCATAACTTGCTATTCGTGGACCTTTGAGAATAAGCTGATGAAGGCATCAAACTGTAATTCTGTTCCCTGCTACCCTAACCATCTCCAAGTCTGCTAGGGCATGAAAGCTAAGTTTGGAGCTAGTGATTGGAATGGGAAAGCTATTTTGTATGTAAAGAGAACTGTCTTTCCTTTGCAGTGCTCTTGTACAGAATTGAAAATGCTAACTCTCCCTCTCTGCTGCCACCCAATAGACATACTGTCCTTACAAAATAGGGAAGTAAGGAACATGATGTAAGCACCATCAGAAGTCTCAGGCTTATTGATGGTACAAAGCAGAATTCACTCTCTTAGGCTGGCTCAGATAATATCCTATACGTTTAATACTAATCTGACAAATTTAGATCTCTTAATGTTCCTGATGACTTTTCATATTGCATCTTTTAAAGCCTGCCCAAAGACAGATTAAAAGGTTTTGTGGTGTTTAAAATAAGAAAGACAAAACTGAATAAAAGAGAAAACAAAATAAAGATCACTGGCAATTTATGTTGGGGCAATAAAGGGTTAATCAAGAGAAAAGTAAATGAGTCTTCTATTCCTTTCTCCTCTACTCTTTTAAAATGGCTAAAGATAAAAAAGGATTCATGTTGGGGAAAAACGAATTCTTTCTATCCCTTTTTTTCCTGTTTGTTTTGTTTTGTTTTGTTTTGGATTTTTTTGCATTCCGCACCCTGTAACTTCAAAATTTACAGTGTTGCCAGAACCATGTAACTTCTACCTGTGCCAGCCTGGAAGCAATTCCAGTGGAAAAGCCTGGTTAGGTTCTTCCACATACCTAATTTTATTAACAAGTGAAAAGCCAACAGGCCTCCACCACATTGTCCACAATTTTAAATAGCAGAGCTCTACCTCTTATCTACCAGCAAAATGGGAACACTTGCAAACTACATTTAGAACTAGAACTAGAAGGGAAAAAAAAAACCAGTTTTTGATAGTCCACTTGATTTTACTGCTCAGATCTTTCTGCTGGGATGTAACTCAAGCAATTAAAGAAAACTACATGCTAAAAAATTATTTGAACAGCCTTTCTTGAGCTTTTGGTCTTCAGTGGTTGGAAATGGACCCTCCTGCAAAGTGAGGTAGCAGCTGGATACCCTTAGAATCTTTATCAAGATACAGACCCAACCCTTTGCAGAGTTGGGAATCCATGGACTTGGCTCCAGCAAAAAGACATAGGAAGAATAAAGTAAGAGGAAATCAGGAAATGGAGAAGCAGGTGCCAAATTTAGCATGCAGAGTAAGGACTACTTCCCAGTTAACCCTGTGAGACACCAGAGCAGTATTTCACGTCTGTGTATCAAAGCTAGTGATGTCTGCTCTCCTTTTATTAACACACTGTGTTATACGAGGTGAAGAAAAACATAGACTCTGTACTTCAATACTTATTTCTGTCAGCCAAAAGCAAAGAATTAATTTGGGTTGGTTATATGCAGACAGCCATGCCCTGATCATATAACCCCATGCATTTGGGGCTTCAGAGTTGAGTCACTGTCAATTACCAATGTGAGACACTCTTGCCATATGCAGAGAGGAAAGGAGAATATTCCTCATTTAGACTAATCAAAAAGATGCATGGAGAAATTACTTCTATGAGAATTAAAACTGGCCACCAGAACAATGGATGGCAAGTATTCCAATTATACCTAGGATCATGTATTTCCAAACAAAATCCATGGATTTTTTTTTCCCCTTTCAGTCCCCTTTTTAGATGAAGCAGTTGAGACAGATGACTAGTGCATACTCCAATATCAACTGCAGAGAGCAATCCTGCTAATTCAATTGCATATGTCACAAGAACAGTTACTGAAGAGCCCAGAAATTCACAGCATCCCCTGCCATTAACAGAAAATGACTGGTGAGATTTTATTTTTCCCTAATAAATTTCAGTTAAAGCTTGATTTTAATTAGAAAACCCAGGAGAATTAGGTCCAATTCATTCTTGTTTTGCATGTGGTTAAACTGATCACAATCCAAGAAGGGAATAAGACTGAACAAAGGGCTACACAATAAATACATGTGCAGTCAACTCTGGATTATCCATGGTTAGGTTATCTGGACTGGTCAGTGCCTAGAGCCACAGAGTAATAAGCAGGGTACATTATTCGCCTGGGCTCTGCTCTTCATGTTACTTCTTACTCAGTTATTGTTCTGGACAGAAATCAGTTTAAAAGCTTTTTTTTTCTAACTTTGGTGTACCAAAAATGTATTTGTAGCCTAATTTAAAATCACTCTGTATTATCTATGCCTTTGTTTTTACACAGGCTGTTCCATTTAATCCCCATCCATTTTCTCCGGGTTGACTGAGTCAACTGTTTCCTTTCCAGTGTTACTCTAAAAAGTTTAACTCTGGTTTAAAGTCTCCCAGCAAACTGTTTCAGAAGTTGTAAGAATCTCCTTCTCAGTCCTAGTTACTGTCCAAGTTAGTTTTTCTGAAAGTTGACTGAAGCATTCTGCACTATTTAAAAAACAGAGAGGAGGGCTGAATTTGGTCTGTTGCTGGTGTAGGATTACCATGCATTATGAACCTTATTCTCCTCACTCTGTCTAAATCAAGGCTAAATCCGCTCAGGTCAAAAAAGGTAAAGCAACGTAGGCAAGAGAAACAGGACCTCTGAGTCTAATTTGTTCTGATCCTACATCAAAAACATGCCACAATGAGTCAGTTCCCCATTGTTACAAGACAGTGGTGTGAAAATGAATAATGCTGGTGTGATGCACAGCACAATCACATCACATCTGCTGAGAAAACACAGAAAAGGGAAAGTTGTACACAGCTGCCACTATCAGAGAGATTCATTCCAAGGACTGCACATCTGGATCCTGCAGCTGCCAAACTCATATGACTGACTGCTTCCAATCCTGGCATAATCAGAGGTGAAGTAACAGAAGCATCCCAGTACAATCAGTGATATGGAAAAAAACAGGTATTCATCTTCACTCAGAAACTATGGCATCTATTTTCTCAGTGTTTGTAAGATGACAAGCTGTTTGCTAACACATGAATATCTAAATGCCTAAAACTGAGAATTATGAAGAATGTATTTTCATGTACCGTTTTCTAAAATAACATACCTGCCATTAGCACAACAACATTATGTATGATCATGCTTTCCAGTTAGAAGAAAACATGAATCCTCATTCTCTGTTTGACTGGCATAACTCCATTGTTAGAGCTGGTCTGAACATGTTCCCCCTCTCTTTTCCTCCCCTTCTGCTCATTTTCTTATGCCCTGAAAAACACTAATGAACCTCCACATATTTCCAATTAGAAATCAACATTTTTCAGCAGAAGCAATTATCTAAAATTTAAGTAAAATTTAAAAATTAGTAGAAAGTGTTTTTTCTCAAAATTCCATTTAGTCAAAAGCTAAAGCAAAACAAACAAAAAAAGATTTTTTAAAACTATTCAGTTGTTAGTGTACTTAGAGTAACTTTTGATTTATACTGCTATGAAATCTGAATCAGACCATCAGAATGATCTTGCAGCTATTTGTACACTCACACTGCTATTTCAGAGGAGTTAGAGATGTAATGTACGAGATTTTTAAGGTTTTCCTTTCTTTTCTAAATGAGAGCAGTTACCTAGAAACATACATTCATCTCATCTGGTGATCATAAACATATTTTGATTAAAGAGTATGTGCTTCTGCAAACTAAATATGCACTCTCAAATATTCATGTCTTTTTTCACAAATGGATAAAAAATAGACAAGTGTTCTCAGTGTTACTGAAACACACTCATACCAGTGCGTCATCAGAGTCTGAAAGCTGTATGCACGTTTTGAAATGAGGGTACAGCTTTCAGTAATATTCTGAACGATCAGACGTCTCATCTAGGAATCAGTACGAAAATACAACAGTATTGTGAGGTGGATAAAGCTAACTGTGAATTCTATCTCTGAACATATCTACATCAGTAGTTCCCACACTTCGTTTAAGTGTTTTGGTATTTCTCTCAGTGATGTCAGCAACTGCAAGATCCGACTCTGAGGATTACAGTTGTTGCATCTAGCTGTGCTTGTAGTCTTTGCAATGTTCCTACTTTAAACTACTATGGCTACCATATGCACTGAATAAAATCAAGCATTTTGAGTATACTTCACAAACTGTGTACAGGGGCAAGTGTACAGAAGCAGGTATACAAATGAGGGTGGTGACATTAACTAAGAAGCAGTATGAAGTCCTGATCTGAATTAATGATTCTGTACTGAATCCATGGTAGAGCTGTGAAAACAATACTGGGTATAAACACAGAATTAAGGAAATTTAGCAGGTTATGCAAGTAGAAATTTAGAAATATTTTCAGGCTGGTTTATGTACTAGTGTAGTTTGCATTTTATCTCAGTTCATTTTATTTCACTGGACTGCCTGATTTCCAATATTCAAGAGGGTAGTAATCATTAATCAATTCTACCCTCACCACATGCACTTGAGGTAGGGGAGCGTCATCCTGATTTAAAGACAAAGTGACATATCTCAGATCAGCCAGCATCAGTGGCACACAAGGGGATTTTTATCATGTCTTCAGAGTCTTAGTTCAACAATTTGGCTAGACCAAAGACCACTTTTTAATATTTTAAAAGTTTTTGTGTGTTTGTATGTTTGTTTGTTGAAATCTAGCCACATTCAGGTTGTTGATTCATAGCTTTACGATGAATTGGTGGAGAGGATGAAAACTTCTGGCTTGTCCATGTAAGGGATTTTCTATGATATTTCTGGTTTAAAATCTCAGGTAAATGCTGGGATGCACAATGCCTATGTTCCAGTTTAACTAGAGGAGGACTTAGAATGGAAGAGCATCTCAAAAATTATGTAATCAGAAAACAGGGTAGAAGTAACATGAGGTAATAGAGAAAAGTGGATACCATGTGCTGCTGGACTACATGTAGTTTGGATTGAGGAGCCTAAAGAAAAGGTGGGCTTATAGCAGCTGAAGTCAAGCAAGAACAAGGTATATGAGCTCCTTTAGGTATAGCTGCTAGGACTGAGATATCTTGTTTCCATCAGTGGAATATACACAACAGATTACTTGGGTCAGTGTTCTTGCCCATGGCAGGGGGTGATTTTTCTACTGACCACAGAGCCTCAAGCAAGGTCAAGACTGGGAAACGAATAGCTAAGTACCCTCACTTATTTCTAAACCATGAATACTTGTAAAGAGACATCTTCAATTCCAGGACCAAGTATCCTAAGAAACCAGACCAGCACTGTCCCAGTGGTATAACTTTTCAATTCTCTGTGTTCATATAATAAGTCATAGCTACTAATCATGCCAAGCCTGTATGCTTTCTTTATCTCCTACCAGACATTTATTTTTCCTGTGTAAAAGATATGACCCTATCAAAAGTTAAAGAACCTGAGGAAGTCAATATTTAGGATTCCCAGCAGTTTTTCCTATTTGGTCCAAAACAATAAAAGACACCCTCTAGGGGACCAGTCACAAGATTTTTTTCACACTGCTGTAGATCAGGATGAAGGAAGTATCTTTGCTAGAGATAGTTTTTGTCCTCTTCACCCACGGGAATGTATAGAGTTGACAGCCAGTCATGATCAAAATTGCATTAACTGCAGTAACCTGACACCAAATACTCTCAGCTACCTTTCCTGACAACACAGCATGAAGAAAATTGTAGCTAATTAGCTGCCATGGTTTCCTGGCTGCTTCAAAGGCCACGTGCTTGACACACCTGATTAACAGCACTTCTCCCCTGTATCAATGTTATGTTCTTTCCTTCTACTTCTTCCTTCTGATATTTGTTGGTGTCAGTGTCCCTACTACTGCAGACAAGTAAGAAAAACAGGGATTATTTTGAAGAGGTGATCATCAAAGAAGAAGGTTATAAAACCACTCAGTCATTTCATCATCACCTGGTTTTGGTTATCATCTACTGCATATGAAGACCATCTCCTATCTTCACAGACGGTGAAGCAGCTCCCATTGTACTTGTGTATGGGAGCAGAATTTGGCTCAGTGACTTTAATAAGAAGGTTGTAATCTGTCTTTTTCTGTTTCATTTATTACATGGTGGAGTTTACCACTTTGCCCCATAAATTACGTCTTAAATTGTGTTTATGGTCAGAAGAATAACTGTAAAAATGGTATATATGCAACGGAACTGCTTCATGTTTGCACTGAGTTACATATGCTTTGGTTTTTGAACATAAATACACCTTTTTTCCTCGTGTTTCGCAGAAACCGATCCACCTAGAGGTCATTAAGTTTGTTTCTTTCATGATTCAATTCATGCATTTTCAACACAATTGTTAATTAAATGTTTACAGTTGCAGATCTTTATTTAACACAGAAAAAGGAATGAAACTAGCTAGAAAAAAAATGAGCTTATACTTCAATTTCTCTTTCATATACAGAGACTATTTTTTTAGTTGTGTCTTTTATCATTGGTTACAAATGACATACACATTAAATAGTAAAATCTCACCTTATGGTCAGTAAGAAAAGTGTGGATGCAGCTGTTCTCAGAGAATAGATCTAATTTAGAAATGGGAGAGGGACATTTTTCACCATATTGTTTTTCAGACCAAAGTCTGGGTTTTGGAAGGATTTGGTGAGGACTGGTTAGGATATTCTCGTTACCCTTTTAAGTCTCTTGGATGAACAACTGTGCTCATGGTGAACAAAGAGGACCTCTGTGTAGCTCAAACACATGTATTACTTTAACCCAGTTCTAGAGATCCATTTTTTCTTGTTACCTATCAATGTCTTCAGCCAGCAATACTTAAAACAAAAACGATACGGAAAGTCAATGGCTCTGTAGTAACAATACTCCACAAGATGCTGTGCAAAATTTGTATCCTATTTCTTTGACAAGGGAGGGAGTTCAGACTGGCTGGCAAGGACATCTAATCTGAAGCAGATTTCCTTGCTGTTCAACACTCTTTGTAGAATGAGCTCACATGAAAAATCTAATACTGCTTGATTACTCATTAGTTCCAGCAACCTGCTTTGATATTTATTTCTGTCCCTAGTTGCCTTCCTTTCCATCATGTCATTATTCCCTGTAGCAAGCTTTGCTGCTTGGAACACAGCATGACATACCAGACCAACCAGGACTATAGCTTAACTTATCAATGCTAACAGTCTTGCTGGTATAAAGCTTGCACAAAGTTCTGAGTATCCGTCGTGTTTTAGACAATCATCACTCATTACATTGTTTGTTGGTTTGCATTTTCTCATATCTCACTTTCAAATTAGGAAAAGTTTATTACTATTTGTATTATCCCAGTCCTGCCTCCAGAAGCAGTTTTAGGGTTCAGGAAGGTATTTGCTGTTCGAAGCATGTGCATTAAACCTCATAAAACATTAAAAAACCCCACAAACAAAAAAAATCAAAACCCTAGTAACTTGAGGACTGTACAGAACAATCCTTCTCATGCAATGCTTCAAGCATTTTTTATTTTAACATTTGTCCAAAAAAGAGCATGAGCTTTTTAATTACTAAGTGTCCAGAAAACTTATTTTTCTTTGTCTAAAGGGAGACTTTTCCAAAACCAGCAATTTTTCTGGACATTTTCTGGGTCTTAAAAGCCTCCAGCAAGTGGTGCACAGGGTGTGATTTCTGGTTTGATTAGGTAAGGCTTTACCTTTCAGCAAAACTGTTTAAGTGTGTATTATTACATTTACCTTGAGGCACGTAAATATCACACCCAGTTCCTTTGCAACCTGAGCCTTAACTGAGAAAGAAATAAAGCATCCTTCAAGGGCGAAGAGGGCTGGATGTTTACCTGAAAGTAATATCTTCAGGGAACTCTGCGCATAAGTAACTTTCCATTCTTAAGGCAAGTACTCTCTCACTTTGACTACATGGGGATAAAAACACTCTTGAATCAAAGTAGTCATTAAACTTGGGGCTTTTTCCTCTTAAATTGATTGCAAATTGAGCCTGATGGTAGAAGTGAGCTTCTTAATTGTAACTCTTCTAAATGTACTCATGAAGTGTTTTGGTCAACCAGCTCCCATGATACATGTTTAAAACCAGCACTTCTCCAAGCGTTTGGTTTTGAATCCAGTATTTATTCTGGTCAAATGGTAACGGGTGTAGTTTCTGTTCACCAGTCTGGGGGACTTCCATCTTACAAGCAGAAACAGTGGCAAAAAACCCACAACAACCTCTCCTAAGAGAGGAGACAAAAACCCATTTTAGAGTGACAAGAGAGTCTATAAAGCAGTCCAGCAAATTTTTGATACCTGAAATATTTTTTCTGCATGTTTTTAAACAGGAAAGTTTTATATTTGCCTATATACAAGAATGCCTATATACAGATTGAAAAATACTTGATTTCCTTCCCAACAAGAGAGAGATATAAGCCAGATTTATTAACTGCCAAATAGACTTTATGTTCACTTTTCTTGTCACATTCCAACCAAGTAATTGGGTGTATGAAGATTAGATATAACTAGGGACTTCATCAAAAACAACTCAAAATACCTGCATTTACCCTTTCTTCAAATATTTTTCATGAACAGGACTGGTTTAATGAGTACTAACTAAAAATCTGCTAGGAAGGACGGTAAAAGTGACCTCTCTGAACCACGGATTAGGTTTAGCAATCCCATTTACAAATTTTCTCATTCTTCCCTTAGCATCACAGAAAATAAAAGCTCGCTTTTTTTTCTTCTTTTTTTAATTTGGAGGCTTCTAATTAGGCACTAACTTAGTTGTTTGGGCACTAAAGTAAGCAGCCTGATTTAAGATGCTATAAGCATATAAAATTTGTGGTGAAATACTTTAATTGCCCAAGCACTCAGAACACTACTTAGAGGCTAACTGTAAGCATCGACAATTACAAATGTTGACCTGGGTTTCTGTGTACACAGGTTTAAACACAGCATCAGTCACATGTTCTTAAAATATCTACTAATTACTAAATGTCTACTAAATATCTACTGAATAAACAGCCACTGAAACTATTTAGCCGTCTTAAAACTTGTTAACTTTCACAACATGTGACTGTCAGGAAAAAACCCAAACATTATTTAGAAGTCATGAATTATGTATGACTATCCTTATAAAGGTACAATATTTTCTTGAGAGCTTGAATGTGTGAAAATTAGCAACGTGAAAGAAAATAGCAGGACTGCCAGCTTCAGGACAAATAAGTCTAGCTCCTCTATCACTAAAAATCATGAAAATGGCTTGATTATCTGAAGAACAAATAGCACATTTATGTAGTAGTTTATATTTGTTTAAATAATACTTTATATGTGCCTATATTTTTATTAGTTTATATTAAGACTTTTATATTTCTTTAAGTTATGCTTTCTCTTTTCATTTAGGAGGTCTGAAAATGAATTTTAGCAAAAGTCAAAATGTGGCTATTCATTTTTCTTCTGGGGTTTTAATACTAAATAAAAATCACCAAATGAAAGACTGTTCTAGTACTATTAATTCTTATGATTTCACTACATTTTTATGGTTTAAAAACTGAAGCTCCTGAAAACAATTATCTTTACTTTTATTTTTGCTAATTAATGTTTGCACAGTGCATTACAGTGACCTACTATATATATCTATCTCAGAAATGTATTTCTAATATATGATTCTTCAGGCAAGGAATGGAGAAGGGAGGTTGGATTGGGATTTCAGTATTTTTATTTTAATGGCAAGGGTTGCTCCTTTTAGGAAGGATAATTGTCATTTGAAGCCTGGTCCTATAACCGTTTTCCCACAGAAATAATTTTAAAGTAATGACTCTTGATCGTTTAGGTTGAGCTAGAGTAATTTTTAAATTAATTCTGAGTACTGTCATAGTTCAGGAGTTTGGCACAAAAAACCTGGTAGAAGAATACTGCTCAGATATTAAGAATGCCTTTTAAAATCCTTGTGAAATTCCCATCCCAATTTGTCAGACACTGTAATGCACACTTACACTTTACCAATATTGCCTAACATTAATTATTTATTTTTTGTCTTGTATGCTTCCAGACTAACTCATGCGCATCTGAATTAACAAAAAAAGGGCTGTAGTGTTGAATCTGCATTGGTAGCACTTTCACAATCACTTCTGTAACAGCACCAGTGGATTTTCATTTCTGCTTTAGTTCACAAGGGAAGGATAAAAAGAATATCAAAGAAGCTGTGAAAGCCATGTTTCCTCTTGTATTTCACAAGTAACACACACTGTTCCATGTCTATTGTATCAACATCATACTGAAACCTTTTCCAGCAACCAGGCTGCTTTTTTACCCAGTAATATTTCTGAAAGTCAAGTGATAGTGTCAGCTAATCCTGGCCATTCTGTAGCACATGCAAAGACTATGCAAGTTTGTCAACTCTACTAATATCTCACCTTTGACTAGTATTCTCCCCTCACTTCTGTTCCAGGTGGAGGCTTACTGTCAATATAATCCATGTCGTACAAGCTTTCTCTGGTTGTGTCATTGCACACTAGACTACTTATTTTATTAAGGGTTGTTTACCTCTGGGTACTAAATTCTATTGGCTGTGATAACAAATTTCATATATAGATATTTTGAATGTTCTTCTGATGGTGACTTATTTGCTAATGTGACGTTCAATAAGAAGGGTTATTGGTTTAATATGTTGTGGACAAGCAGCACACGTAATCACCAGTTTGTTTCAAGTTGACTATAGAGCTGTCTACTGAGCTCCTACATCAAGCAGTTCTTTTTATTTTGGGCTCCTTTAAGTACTTGAGATCCACTGAACATGCAACAAAATAGCAAAATTTAGTTAGCATGCATGCACAAGTTTCCTTTTTTTTTTTTTAATTAAGCACTCAGACTTACTTCAAAAGTAGCACAAATAGGCAAGTCAACTTTATGATTAATAGTTTCAGACTCAAATGCTTTTATTTTTGGTCTTCATGGAGAATCTACTATTTCCACTGAGATTTTTTCAACAACTTTAGCTGTATTTAAAGTTAATGAGCTTTTTCAATTAAAGCTTCAGATACTTAGCCTTTGGATAACATTTAGATGAACTAGGGTGTATCTAATTATGTTGGGTGAATTCTTAAGAGGCTCTACATATACTTCATAACAAGCACATTTTTTGTTGCAGGCACGTACCGGACTTCATTCTAGACTGAATGCAAATCACTTTTGTGAAAACAGCATTACCAATAGGTCTGAGAGTTTGAGGAATGACTGCACTAGCAAATGCCCTTGAGAGTATGTACAACATCAACCGTTCTGAGTGGCAGAGAAATCAGGACTGCCATTAGGGTAAAAACTAAACAAGGAAAAGAAGGCTGGGTAAAAATACAAGAACATTGTCTGAACTGGGCAAAACATGTCAGAACAGAATATTGAAATCTTTCTGCTTGCTTACAGAAACTAGGAGTGAAATCAACAAAGGGATTAAACTAAAAACCTACCACTTTAACATGAGAAAAAGGGGGAAAAAAAGATTGTGTGGTTTTCCGATTGTGTACTTTGGTCCAGATGTACATGGGGAGGAAACACTGCTTTACACACTGACTTGCCTGGAAGCTGATGTCCTCTGCTTTCCTGTGGGAGTCCTTTGCTTCTAATCACTCTACCAGACTCCTGAGGTGCAGAAGTCAGCACAAGAGATAGCCTGGCTGGCCCAGAAAAACTGGCACATCAGATTAAGTTGTTGACTTGCATTCAGGGCAGACATTTTAATCTGTGTCATGTGTGCCTTGTACAACCTTGAGAACATCACTTACGCTGTCTTGTTCTTGACGCACCACCTGTAAAGTGAGGATGGCATGATATCCCTATGTAAAACAGCAATTGTGAGGGTATTTGCTGGAGCAAAGGGCTGGTGGTAAGGAAGGAGTGAGATAAATACCTATATAGGTAAATAATAAATAGTATTAAACTACAAAGTTCATCTCCAGACTGGGATTTTAAACATTTTAAACCTGGGGACCTGCTGAGCACCAGCCTGTGTATTCAGCTCCCTAAAGATATGAAGCAGTTCTATAAGTTTGTGTTTTAAATTCACAAATACAAATCTCTCAGTATGCTTAGCTTTTTTTGATGTTCCACATACACACTTTCTCAGTTCTGTTCCGCATCTGTTTCCAGGTTGGTTAGCCAGACTTAATACATGCCATAGCGGATTCAAGGTCGTCTCTGACTTCACTTGGCCAGCCAAACTTGTTGATGGGGCAGCCTCTCACTACAGAAAGGGGACTGAGTTGCAATTGCTTGTCCTTCAGATTTAAGATTTTAATTCTGTCTTCCCCATCCAGTTGCCTGTTTTCAGAAAAGTCAATGAAGACGTAATATCCTTGATACCCCTTTTTCTTTCTCAAATTTTCTGAAGTTGGTCACTGACCTCAAAACTGTTAGATGTGATGGCACAGACAGACCAAAAAACAGAACAGTGTGATTGTGTAGGGTTTTTTTCCCGAGCACTCCTGATGAACAGAATTTAAAGGCAGGGAAACAATTTGAAAGACTATAATTGGAGATTTGACTGAAAGAACTACCACTAAAGTACATGGTCTCATTTCTCTCCTCCACCCCATCCTGCTGCAAGCAAAACACTAGCAAGAAACTGCAACAGAGTTCTTAAGTCAACACTTGTACTGCAGCTTTCTGATACTATAGTGCAGTGAATGATAAAATTGCTCTCTTTGTGACTGAAACCTCAGTCTAAACCAGAACAGAACAAAGCTGACAGCTGTTTCTTCAAGATTATTCTGAGAATATATCTGATCCAAAAGAAAACGTCACCTTTCTCCCCAGCGAATGTGGCATTAAAGGGGAAAAGTGGCAAAATTCCAGTCAGAACTTGCCAAAACTCTGAAGCTAAAGGTATTTGCCTTAGGAATAAAAATATCCACCATGTTCTCAGCACTGAAGTATAAAATGGCTGTTTTCCTTCCATCCAAATTTCCTGTGTTTTTTATTAAAAACAATGAAGCAAAAACCTTATAGAGGCCCCAAAATGCAATTTCATATTATTTTTGTTTTGAGAATCTTCTCTATGTAGCATAATCCAAATCCAACCTCACACTTCTCTGAACCCTTCTTGCTTTTTATCTTCAGAATAACAGAGCCAATGTCATTACAGATAACTTTTCATTTGCCAGGTAACAAAGCCATTTTTCCCTTGGCAGACATGGCCACCAGAAAGTCATCCTCAGCAACAGCCCCAATGCATAAACGATGTATGCATCATGCACACCACCACCCTGGCCAGATGTAAGAATCAAGATGCAGCACAGAGTACACACTGGGCATTAGGCTGAGCTTAGCTGTGAGGAGGAAATTCCTCACACAACTACTTTTGAGAAGCCACAGCCTTCATTTGTATCTTTAGTCATAATCACTGATTTGGC
The DNA here is from genome assembly GCF_030936135.1 of Gavia stellata. Lineage (NCBI taxonomy): Eukaryota > Metazoa > Chordata > Aves > Gaviiformes > Gaviidae > Gavia > Gavia stellata. The sequence goes on from NC_082637.1 coordinate 35,801,265, forward strand.
TTTTTGAAATGCTTCATGTGACTTGATTGCTTTTAGTAGCTGCTTGGCTTTGACTGACTGATACATGCACTGGAAACAGAAATACATTAAAACAGCAAGCACAGTTGGAGCTACAACAAATTGAAAAAGGTGCTTTAAGAACTAACCAAGATACCTTTGTCGCTCTTTTTTGGGCTCCTGTCCCAATGACTTCAGCTTGAAAGCATTAAAATGAGTTCCTTATACATGCTTTGCAGGTGAGGGGGTTTTTTTGAGTTTTAATTTGCTGTTTGATTCGCCCCGGGATTTTCAGGTGTTGCATGAGGGAGTAAAGAACAGAAAGTACCTCAGTTCTTGGTTGTCAGCCATTGGATGACGGCCACAGCATTATTAAACCATCCAAGCATGCTGGGTCTCAACCACAAAATTTAATTTTCTCTACTGCAGGGACTAATCAACTACCATAGGCACTAAGTCCTGAGGAGACTGGTTTTATCTGTATTTTTTTCTTTCAAAGACTGAAGCACAGTTAATTTTACAGTTTTGCCTGTCCTCAGGCTTACAAACAATGACAGAAATGCAGCTTGATGAGAAACAGATTAAAAGTGAAATTTATGCTTACACTATGACATAAATTAAAGAAAGATGAAAGGTTTAAATAATTAACAGCACCTCTGTAAGTCAGATAGAAAGACCCCAGATTCCCTTAAGTGAAAGAAAAAATAGACCGAAAGGGAACTAAAGCACGCTGAATGGTATTGGCAGCTACCACTTGCTTTGTGTGAAACTGAGAAGTTGGTTCTTACTGCAATTGCCCGTTTCCACAAAACCACCTCCACTGACAAGTTAAATTCACATTTCTGAGTCTTCACAAGACATTTACAGTACACACACATTTGTATCTCAAACTTAGTATTCAGAAGAACTATTTATCATGGATTCACTACATAATAATCCTTTAGCTTCTTAAGCAGTTGCTAGCATACTGTTCTTTTCAGGAGCTCCATGTGTATGTTCTCCACCCTAGAAATATGACTAGGCAATTGAACCATTTACGTTTCATTTACTGAGAAGTATAGGGTTTCATGCTAAGACGGGAAAGCTGGAAAGGAAGTAAAGAGAGCAAGGAAAGGAAAGAAATACTGCAGCTCAGCACCACCACAATATTCATTTATATTGCTTTTAATCACAGAAACTGTTTCTTGGAGTTCTTCCAAGCAAGACTGGGGGGCAGGGGGGAAACTCCACAATGAAATAATGATGCCTTAAAATGTACCAATACTGGAGATAAAGGCTGTACTATGCACATGTTACATTTATCAGAAAAAGATGGTTGCAAGCAGCATTTCACATGACTAAAACAGAATTCTTTCAAAATGACGGCTGTTCAGGCTTTATAGAAAACATTAGCTTAAAAGAAATTTGGAAATAGAAGAAAGTTCCAACCAAAGAAAACAATTATAAATATTCTTAATTGCCTGGAAATAATTTGTCATACAAAATTGGACTGAGATATTTTTATACAAAAGCTTCAGATGCACTGATGTTGTAATGCCTTTTAGGAGCCCAGCATATTTTTGCACCCAGTGTTCCAATAACACATTAAAGAAAAGGATATGACTTTCACTTTTATCTTCTGCCTCCCTTCCTCACTCCATTCTCTCCTCCATTTTTTTCACTTCACTTTTCCTTTTTTTTTCTTTCTTTTTTTTTTCTTTTTGCAGGGCAGGAGGGAGCATAAAATAACTGAAAGACTCAGTAACTGCTACTTAGTGTATTTTATTATTTCAGGAATTCGTTCCAAGCTGGGCTGCAATTACATTTAAAACTGGAGAATAATGGGCTATTGACATGTATATGGCTTTAGAAATATAAGGCCTCATTTTCTCAGCTGGAATTTCCCCACAATGTGCATTTGCATTACATTAGAGATGGTCTTTTTAAAAAGAGCATAGCCTGTATTCAGACATTTTGACATTATCTGGGTCAGAGGCAACATTTAAAAGCAATAGCCCTACATCTACTGTGAATCTCTTACAAGCATACACAATGCATTAGTGAAAATGAGGGAAACACTGAGACATTCTCCATATTAAGCCATACTTTATGACATACCTGCCTGCACCAGACATTAATCTGCCGGAGATAGATTGTCATGGTCATGGTCCCCTGCTCTACTCCAACTGCGTATACATTACCTAAATTGAAATCTGCACTTCTTCACGCCCTGTGCAGTTTGATGTGACCAGAAATTGTAGGATGCATAAACTAGCAGTTTTCATGGTGCATATAATCATCTCCATTTTCCATGTATTTACCTACACATATAGCAGCTGCAAGTTTTTCCTTCTGGCTTAACAATGAGGACTTTATTTTCCCTCAGCTTAGCTGAGGTCTAACTAGCTTGTCGGGCTCAAAATTACATGCCACTGCTTAGGTGTGTAAGCAACTCGGTACCTTTCTTGTTCCCAGAAGTGCCTAAGACATAATGAAAAAGGAATGCAGAAGTTTTTCACCTGTTATAATTGTTTTATAAAGCCCTATACAATGAATTCTTTGTCATCTTCAAGAATGGGTCATTTGTGAATGGTAATGCTTACACAAGTGTGTTTTATGAATAGAAAGATCAGTGTAATTGGTGTGGTATTGCGAGTGAAACCCCATGAAGGTTGCACAAGATATATTTAACTTTCTAATTCACCACTTGCAAGATTTTCAGATATCAGATGTTTAATTTATAGTTCATTGACATACTCCACTCTAAATGGAAAGGGCTCCAAATTAGTACCATCCCAATGTAATTACTGAGAAATTAAAGGCAGTGTAAAATAGGGGTTTTTCTTTCTCCCTCTTTTCATGTCTCATTTCTAACATTTCTTCCCACTTCCTACCATCATCACAAATTTCCCTCTTTCAAAGTCCTCTATTTTAATGCTCGTCCTCTCCCTCCTTCTCACAAATCTGACACTACCTTTGTTGCTCCCTTGGCTCTTAATTTTTTCTAACCCGGGCCAATCCCTCACACACAATACATCTCTCCTAGCACTTCTTCTTCTGTCTTCAGATGTTTCTTTCAAAACCTCTCCTCTCTTCCTGTTTTCCTGTTCATTCTGCTCTATCCTTTTCTAACCAGCAGACCACATTTTTCAATCCCTTTCCCTCTCTCTCTACCTTTTTTTTTAACTGAACCCTGAATTTGCTCTGATAAACCAGCCCTTCTTGATGACCTGTCCCTGCCTCTCCTCCTCCAGCTGGCAGAAGGATACTTCTTTTGCATTCCTATGATCGAATTTCCAGCTTTAGCTTCTCTAGAGCTACAGAGCCAATAACCATCTCAGAAGTAAGTAGCTACTTACTAGAACCACAAAATGTGTCCAATAACAGATATCTGTCCCTTGACTCCTGGAAAAAAAGAAAACCCTAAAATCAGCAGACTTACAAAGAACCTTTTAAGATCCTTTAAGGAGGACATCCCAGAAGCCTGAAGCTCGTCATTCTTCCAATTAGGTAAAGAGGGCAGGTAGGACCTGAACAAAGGAGAATTAGGGATGTCCTTTGCCCTGCTTAAATGCTAGGAACTCCCATTCTTCTTCCAACCTCTGCTCCAAAGTTTCACCACCTCTCCCTGGGGTTAGGATCAATCCTAAAAATGTCCTAGCCAAAGGTATGTGCCTTCCCTCTTTTGAGGGAAGGATTTGTTGTCTCCTAGTGCAGCAGAGAGGGAAGAGTTACTTACATGCAGCTTTGGGTTCACTGCCCCACCGAAACATGAGAGACTGTATCACAGTTTTCTTCCCCCAAGGCAGAACAGCTCTCACAGGTCTCTCCCTCTTAAGTGGAGAAGGTGTTGGGAAGTGGGAACAGATGCAGTGGTATTATTTTTCCACAGCAAGCAGGCAGTTCCTGTTCTTTTCTTTCCCCAAATACAATCTAGCTGGCTGGCAACCAGTCTGCTTGTGAACAAGCATTCCTACCTAACACATTTGCTCCCTGTACTGTGTCCCACCAGACAAGATAAAGTGTTTTCAGTTCACTCCACCATAAAATATCAACACTCATGCTGCTAGGTAACCCCAGAAAGGACAAGCTCCCACTCTTATTTTGATCCCTTTTTCTTACAGGTGAAGTTAATACCTAGCACCCCACCCATGCCCGGGAGAAAATACAATGCTCATGTAATTCTGTTAGCAATACTACTCATCCCGGTGTCTTTGTGATGGAAATTAATCCCTTTAAGAAACTTCTTGATGTTTTAAACATGATTTTGCAGTTTTAGCACATGGCAACAAGTGTTCTAAATATCAAATCTGGTCAAAATACTATTGTGAGAAACAAAAAGATGTGAAGATGGAAAAATGCAAGGAGGTGTGTGCTGCTAAAAAGCAGCAGGGAATGAAACAGGAAGTGACTGAGGGGGGATTAAGCAGAGACTGGTTTTAGAAATTATATCGCTTTATCATTCTAGTAAAATTCTTTGTTCAGTTTGAGAAGGAAACAATTTTATTTTGTCATTGTTTTTAAACCTTTCTAAAAGCAAAATGAAGTAGAAAGATTTGCCCATAAAAGTGTATATAACACAATTGGAGGGAAATTTCTCTGTATAATGTAGTGTGTAAAGAGATATTCTCTGGCATTCCTGGGATGAAGAAACATCCCAACACACAACAAGGTTTTAATTTGCTGATAAGCAGTGATAGCAGATGACTCTGGCAGCTGTATAGCAAGTAAATAAATATTTCAACAGTTTTGTAATGTAGACAATTTTTCTTAAGCAACCAACAAGACTATTTTAGAAATGAATACCACCAGTGTCCACGTTGAGAACCAAGTATAGCACTGCTGCATTCCATTTAGGGGGCATATAAGTAATGCAGGCATTAAAAACCAGGTTGATGCAGTCTGCTATCTGCTTTGGGCCTGAATCAGTGCTCCAGGAACTCTGGGCATCTTTCCTTCACATAATTTTCCTTCAGGAACAGGTCTTAATCCATTTAGCATATGACCAACTATTCCTCTTTCATCTGATAAAGTATTCCTAATAATCAGCATTTTTTCAAGTCCCTTCTACCGTAAGATGCTGCAGAAAGTTCACCAGCAATTTGGCATTCAGGACTTAAGCTGGCTTGCCTTGATTTTCTCTTTTCCCTTGGTCCCTTCACTGCATTATCTACACAACTGCTGGGAAGTTTTCTATTGAATCATCACGTATTTCTTCTTTTAAAATAGAAGTTATTTGCTATATGTGGAGATCAAAATTATATTATGACCCTTCCTTACGTAGGTTTTTAATGTAAAACTCCTGGTAACATGATTTAGGACATAGTAAATCAAAACCACAAATGCTACAGTAAGTAGAATTCAGGCAGAGATACTCTGGCTATAATTAAGTGCTGCTAGCACTAACACTTCAGTCTGGTTACATTAGAATTTGAAAATACAAATTGCCATTTCTCCAAATGCAAATGTTGCTGAGGCAGGAATAATTTTTCTAATTTTTGACAAAGCCATTTTTTATAGGAAGGGCCCGTTCAACAAAAAAAACACTTTTCCACAAGAATGCACCTGTCTCAACGAAACTGCAAACACAGGACGGTGTTTGTTCTTGAAATAACAGGGAAGGGTAACACAAATACACCTAACAGGAAAAAAGAGTTGGATGGGCCGGTCATTTACCTAACAAAGGGACATGCGGGAATTCAAATCATGTCCACCTCCTAAACAGCCCAGCTGCATGTCTGGATCACAAGTAGCGGACAATTTCCAGACCAGTTCTACTGGGATGTGAAGTCTGGAATATGGTGAGGGAAACAGCAGATAAATTTAGTAGCTGGGAAAGAGGCAAGGGAGTTGGTTTATTCTTTTTTAATGATCGTATTTCAAAGATATTGCTGACTGAGTTATTAAAATCATGTGTCATTTTCTAAGTCTAAAAATATACATATATTAACATGGAAAAATTACCAACTACCAACACACCAATATTTGTTCCTGTTGAAAAAACTGACAGAACTCCAATACACACAAACTTTATTCTAAAATTTTGCCAAGCAATTCTTCATCAAAATTAATATGAAAAGCACATTATATTGCATTAGTATAAACTGTAACCACAAATTGGAAGTACTGATATTTTCTTAAGACCATGTTCTAACATCTTTATTTAGATGGAATAACTTATTAAGCATTATAGACATCATCCAGCCTTGTAAGCTCTAATAATTTTGAAAAACTTTTCAGACAATGGTTTCCCACCCCTGGCTAAATCACTCTTTGTGTTACAATAGTCACCATCATACTTCTAAGGGTTTATAGTGGAGTAAAATCTTTGCAAACTCTTCAGCTGAGGAGAAGAGCTGACCTGCTTAAAAAATATAATTCTGCAGGTCCTTGGTATCCAGAGTCAAAGGCTGCTGCTTTCTTCCATGGTCTTGCTTTCCCCCAGGACTTCATGGTTCCCATCCAAGACAACACATGCAACCTGGAAATGAGTGGCCAAGAAAGAATCAAGCAAACTTTTGAGGCTATACATAGAGATATACATACCTACATATCTGTATCTATATATCTGTATCTACATATCTATATCCATACACATGTATATGTGTGCACACATGCACACAGAGTGAGGAGTACAACTTGTGCTTTGGAAAATGTCCTACGGCTTTTAGTTTTTGCATATGATTCCACAACAATAGCAGCTCCTGAATTGCAAGGAGTAACAGGTTACAGTCTATTGAAGGTAAGAGTCACACTGTTAAGTCATACTTGTAAAATTTCCCATGCAAAGAGTTGTGAAATCATCTTTAATCACCTTTTCTCTACTTTACAATGGGTTGCAATGAAAAGTTATTTTATACCATGTTACTTATATGCTATGTCTGATAGAAACCTGCAAAAATCCATGAGCTTTATAAATGTTGACCAAATAGGCAGTAGAAAACTTAGGAGCCTAGTAATAGAATAATTAGCACTGGTAGCCTTAATTGCTGAAATTATTCCCCAGTGTTGGCGTGCAAGTAGTAACTGCTAATACTTTAAAAAGCAAAATGTGAAACTAATTTTACTGATGTGTTTGAATAATTAGATAAGTGTGAAACTCTGTGAGAGCAAGAGTGTGCAGCAAATAAGCGTTCAGACAAGTTCACCTAAAATTCCTGTTTCAAGAAATACTGTGCATTACCTTACACCCCTGCTGGTGCAAGGTGATTGATTTCCAGTCATCTGCTCCAACACCAACTTAATCACTGCAACAACAACAAAAGGCACAAACAGGAATCCTAAATATCCATAAGTACATCTCAACGCACTTTTATAAATGGGTCAGATGTCTTTGGGGAAACTGCAGATTTGGACCGGAACAGAAAAGAGCAGACAGCATATCAGCCACACTACTGTGGAGTCATAAGATGAATCTCTATACTTATGAGTGTTGGGCCAATATATTAAATGAGACCAAACATGAAGCATATAAATTATTGTTTCACAATAAGCATGATGTGTCCTTCATTAACAGTAAAATAGTTAGTCCAGTGTAATAGCCTATGTAAATTCAGTCAGAAAATGGTGGAATACAAAGTCGATATTCCAGTCTGCTCCATATTCCTGAACTGGTTTCCTACAGAGTACTTCCCTTATCTAAGAACATTTTAAAATTATATCTCCAAGAGATGATTTTGTCTGCCAGACTTCTGTAAGTACCACACACTAGATCTTCTTTAAATTGTGCTACAGATGAGGGATAGAACCAGATGGGTACATAAGAGCAGCTCTGTAGTTTAAAAAAAAAAAAGAAAAAAAGAAAAAAAGCCTACAGCTTAGTCCACAGCTCACAGATTAAGTACTAACAGCAGAAGGGGTCTCCAGCCAAAGCTGATGATTTAGGCCCAGAGTGAGGTTTCAGCTGAGCATAAAGTTTCAGCCAGTGATCTGGAATGAAGGCTGGATCCAGGCTGGAGCACCAAGCTTAGAATAGGCTGATAAGCCACAGCAGGAGCTGCATCAGACTGAAGACGACAGGCTACATTTAACAGAGAGAGGTCAGAAACAGGTGTGCTTCAGCTGTGGGTTTGTTAGATACAGATTCATGGTTAAGTTTGAAACCAGATGGACAGATAAGAGGGGATTTTGGATGTGAAGCTAAGAGTCAATACTAGATTTGCCTTATCACGAAGGAGTTAGCATCTGGAGTTCACTTGCTTTTGTAGCGCAGGAGTAGGAATTGAAACTGCTATGGTCCACCTAAGTGTTACTGATTTGGCAGGAGCAAGGCTAGAGTTAGTCTGGTACCTGGAGGCTGTCCCTGGCTGGATTTTAAAGGCTTTTTGAAAAGGGCTATTCCTATACCTTCAGCATTCACAGTGTTTTTGACTGCAGAGTCTGCATGCAGAAAATGTGAAACAACTGCAGATCAGTGTCTGTGCATCAAAGGACTCTGCTCACTGGTCTTAAACTGGTATGTAGGCCATGCTTACCTTGACCCCGTAAAGATTCATTCCAATTTCTAACTTACTCTTTTTAAAATGGAAAGGAGTTGACATGAAAAATTAGATATACTAGATATGCCAGGCAACCAAATAGCCAAAATAGCAAAATTCACAACTACTACTTGTTTTATTATTGTTTTTTGTCCTTGTCTGTCTGCATGCATTAGTTACCCTGTTTATCTAACAGTAGAGATACAGTATGTATCTTGGGGAACAGCCGTCCAGGTATTACCTATGAACACTCTGAAAATAGAAAAACCACAGAAGCAGAAGGTCCTTTGAGCCTTTTTCCTTTACTTCCTGGCAGTTCTGTGTCTCATCCTTTACCTTCCGTGAGGTACCTCGGAGAACTTACCATCTCTGTGTCTCCTGGAGGACAAATCTTTGCATAGTTTCATTTTTTTTCTCCCCTCCTGCCCTGCATGTCATTATTTTTCAAAAAAGCACAATATTTGTGATGTGCCATGAAGCTCTGCTTGCATCCAATTCCCATTTCCCCAAAATAGAACTCCATTTTCATAGGTAAATAAACATACGGTTTAAATTAGGGCATCATTTTGTTGAAGGCATGGAAAGGGAAGGCGGGGTCAGAGGAAAAAGTGCCAAAAGTTGGTTTTCTGTGTTGAGCAAACATGTGGGAAATCAGCAGTTGCTTCAGGGCAGAATTTGTTTCAGAAGAACACTGTGTGTGTCATGAAAGACTGGGGGATTTGCAACCCTAACCATATCTTCAAAGTCTTACGGAGTCTGACAATAAGTAAAAGAAGTATGGATAGCTAGAGACAGAGAAAGTCCTTGCAGACATACAATCAGTAAGTGTGAGTGAAACGCAGGAAACACAAAACAGACAGAAAGCGACAGAACAGATTACACAGAGGAGTAAGCAGCTCTGGTCTCTCTACAGAGCTGCAGCCAGGTGGGATGGGAGGAAGAGGGGTAACATACTAATGAGGCTGAGCTAGGGTGATGCCAACTCAGCAAGACAGGGTTTTTTTATTTCTAAAGTAGTTATAAGCTACTAGTTTACCTATTTGGGCAGTAAGAGCTGTGGAGTAGCTTCATGAAGGGCACCATAGGCTAGATTAATGCAAAATCTCAGACCATCCTGAAATTGATAGACGTTTTCTTTATTCTTTTCCACAAGATCAAAATTTCACTCTGGTATAATGACGAAGTCCTCTTCCAGGCTAGCATCTTATTTTTTTCTATTCCAGTTGTGATTTTGGAACAATCCTTCCGTTGTGTTTTGGTTGAGAATCACTTTTCATTTGCTAGTTGCATTGCAGCTACTGCTGCTGTAGCTCTATACCTTTGCTGCTGCTCTATCGTGCAGATAGAGAGCTTTTTTTCTATCAAAGCTTTTCCATGGATTAATCTATTGGCAATCTCTCATCCAGGCATCTAGAACAATGTTTCCCTAGCGGACTGTTTTCTTAACAACTAGGAGCTCCTTGTCAAGTACTGTGTGTCTCTATCTTGCCTCTGGTGGGAAGGTGAGTAGAAGGTAAGTCTTCACCCATCCCAACCCTCTCAGATGGAGCTGGCTCCAGGCTATATAACTTCACTATGTAATTTAGCTTTTAGCAATAATTTCAGTTTGGATGAAGTTCATATTTTTCATGAGTTATTAGCTAACTTCAAAAGCGATAGCTTCACAGTCCCATCAAGACATAAGGACTGCTACACAATTACAGAAGCTATCACAGAGGAAACAAGGTATTTAACAACTGGCATCTCCTAAGATATTTTTTTTTACACCATTTTCCTTCAGCGAGGCTAGATCTTGACACCGAGTGAGTAATTCACAGTCAATATGTCCTTAGGAACAAATAGTCCTCCTTTTCTATAAGCAGGGAAGTCTATGGAAGGGGTTAACAGTAAACAGCACATAATTGTTCCACTGTAAACACTGAGGGCTTCTTCCATTTCTTTCCCTCCTGTAGTTACTGTGTTTTTCAAGTGAGCAGTTTGGCAACCCTGAAACTTTAGCCTTTATTTCCAGATATAAATCAGAGAACCGTCCCCTTCTATTGACAGTTGCTATATAAAAATCTGATTCTTTCAAGTTTTTAAGTAGTCCAGTGTATGAAATTTAAGAAATTGCAGAACACATAAATCTAAGGTTTTTATACTCAAGTCAATTACTTGCTTTTAACATAATGCAGACACGATACCGAGGTGCCAGGGTTGAGGGTGAAGGTAACAGGTCTATATTAAAAATTATTGCCATTTTCCCTTCAGCTGCTTCAGCCTCCCTAAGACAGTAATGCAGAGACGTATACAGCTAGCGTGATAGAAACAGCTTTAAAAACCTTATTAAAAGATCAGAAATCATTCAGACATAAATGATGTTTGTGCACGGATTTGCAAATGGAGTATCAGTGATCTGATGCAGTATTATTTAAGAAGCCACAGAATTTGCCTGTTGCAGAGGCCAGAAACTGCTCCGTGTTTGAGGCCTCACAGTGGTGCTAACAAAGGATTAGGGGTCAACACGGGCTTTCAGCAAGTTGTCTCCCCATTGATGCCACTTTCCTAAATGGGAACCCACTGCACTGGGAGAATGGTGTACCTCATTTCAGGTAGACTGTGTCCCTAAAATGTTAGTGTGACTAAAGACATTAAGAGAGCTGCAGACAAGGGTAATCCATCTGTGCAAATAAACAAGAGTTTACTTCCAACAGCAGTAGTGGAGTTTGCTGGAGATGTAATTCCTCATAGGCACAAGCATTTTATTGCTAATATCTCACTTTTCATTGCACCTGAACTTCTGACTATCTATTAACAGTTGATTATTCATTACATAAATATGAATGGTGGCTCTGTTCTCTGTATTTCACTTTTTTTTTTAATTGACTGAAATCTGGCAACACAGTCTTGGATCAATCTAACAACACTTCAATGGCTTTTGGGAATTTTTGTTTTTTTAATGTAAGAAAAAAGTGATTTCACAACCACTACACATGCTGTAATAATATCCAAACAAAAAAAATCTCATCGCCTGAGGAGAATGAGGAAACTTGTAAACCTTGCTGGAATAATCCATCCGTGCAAATAAACAGGAATTTATCTCTGTGTGTCCTTTGCTCAATGTCTGCTGGATTTCATTCATACAAGTCAATATGACTGCCACCCTGGGCTCAGAGCCGCCAGGGTCTGGTGAGGGCCCTTCCCATCTCTTGTTGATGGTCCCGGGCCAAACCCTGACATGACCCAAGCTGCTGGTTGGGGGACGGGCCCAATGGCTGTGTCAAGGGCTGCCCCACAGGCAGGCACCATGGGTCCTGGCCCCACAAACATGCCAGGGGCTGTACCCACAGCTGTGTCCCATGGAGCTCGTCTGCCAGGAGCTTTGCCCAAAATTGGGCGAGGATGCAGTGGCAGGTCACAGCCGTGCAGGCTTCCCTAAGCCACTGCACCCAAGGCAACCCTTGCCCCCCAGTTCCCCAAACACTTCTGTGAGGATCGCATGGAGGGTGCAGGGTTTTATTAGTCAGGTGAGTCTAATCTTCAGTGTTGTGTAATGTCTGGCCTGCACAAGAGACATTAGTCCGTCCTCAGCAGTAATTTCCTGGCCCTCCAGTATGGCCTAGCTGGGTGTCCCCCCAGGTAGAGGGCAATGGCCCCACCCCAGGGCCCCAGGCTCCCAGTTCACTGCTCTGGAGCAGCATTTTGGAAACAGCAATCCCACAGCCATGGCTGAGGCTCCCTTGCTGGAACTCCAACAGTACAGCCAGTCTGCCTCCAACGGCACCATCTGGTTCACGGATCTGGCTGTGGGAACTGGCTAGAGGGAGTAAGTAAGTCCTTGTAGCCCACTATATGTTAGCACTGACTGAGGCCCTCAATGATGACATGGCCATGGTGGAGCCACGTAGAGCCTGGGTGTGGTGGGTTGACCTTGGCTGGATGGCAGGTGCCCACCAAAGCCACTCTATCACTGCCCTCCTCAGCTGGACAGGGGACAAAAAAATATAACGAAAAGCTCATGGGTCGAGATAGGGGCAGGGAGAGATCATTCACCAATTACCATCATGGGCAAAACAGACTTGACTTGGGGAAAAAAAATTAATTTATTACCATCAAATCAGAGTAGGGTAATGCAAAATAAAACCAAATCTTAAAAACACCTTCCCCCCACCCCTCCCTTCTTCCCAGGTTTAACTTTACTCCCGATTTTGTCTACCTCCTCCCCCCCCCAGTGGCGCAGGGGGAGGGGGAATGAGGGTTGTGGTCAGTTCATCACACATTGTCTCTGCTGCTCCTTCCTCCTCACAGGGACGACTCCTCACACTCTTTCCCCTGCTCCAGCGTGGGGTCCCTCCCACAGGAGAGAGTGCTCCACAAACTTCTCCAATGTGAATCCTTCCCACAGGCCGCAGTTCTTCACAAACTGCTCCAGCATGGGTCCCTTCTGGGGGTGCAGTCCTTCAGGAACAGACTGCTCCAGCATGGGTCCCCCACAGGGTCACAAGTCCTGCCAGCAGACCTGCTCCAGCGTGGGCTCCTCTCTCCACGGGTCTACAGGTCCTGCCAGGAGCCTGCTCCAGAGTGGGCTCTCCACTGCGTCACAGCTTCCTTCAGGTGCATCCACCTGCTCCGGTGTGGGGTCCTCCACGGGCTGGAGGTGGATATCTGCTCCACCGTTAACCTCCATGGGCTGCAGGGGGACAGTCTTGGAGCCGGCTGGCATTGGCTCTATCAGACACAGGGGAAGCTTCTAGCAGCTTCTCACAGAAGCTATGCCTGTAGCCTCCCCCGCTACCAAAACCTTGCCACTCAAACCCAATACACCAGGACAGCTCTTGAACCTGACTGTCACTTTGGAAAGGTGCCTGATGGCATGCAAGAGAGAGCACCAGAGCCCTTGGGGGACCCCAGCTACACTTTCCTCTACTTCATCATGGAGGTGGGCACCACTCAACCTCACCCAACATCCCAAGAGTGAGTATGCCGGTGGGGGGAAGGATCGTGCTTTTGCTGTGGTGAGAAAGGCCACTGATTTGAACAACCTCCATGCCCAGACCACTGCAAAGGGAGTGCCATCAGGAAGCATCTGCACTAGCACCCTGCCACACAATACTCCTTGTCATCATCCTGTTGGGGCGGGTGCGCTGTCCAATCCACTGTGCCCATAGTTGTGTGGCTTCTGAGTTTGTCCAGAATGCCCAGATGCCTGCTTGGCCCCAACCCACCTCAGCCATGTTCACTGCTGTGGATGGGAACTGTGGAGATGTTCATCTTATGATAAACCATGGGACCTGGACAGTCAGAGACTCCTGTGTACCCGCCCTCTACCCTGTCATCCTCAGGCTGTCTTGGCTGCAGAAACACAATCCTATCACTGACTGCTGGTTGGGATCCTTGTGCTGATGTGTTGTCACCCTCAGCTCCCAGTTCATCTTCCCTCATGGTGCCACTCCAGTCTTGCTGCTTCCTGACTCAGAGGGTTTCTTTGTCTTTTGAGCTTTGGATTTAAAACTCGTTCAGTGGGAAGAGCAACTAAAATTAGATGGTTGTCCCCTCAATATCATTCATTAAAGAAGCTAGTGGTTTTTGTCCTCTTCCCAAAGGATAACGGTCTTGTCACAAAATCACAACTTCATATGTCAGTCTTGTTAACGGTCTTCTCATTAAGAAAGACAGAGCTGAAAGACCTTAGGGAGTGAAATGCCATTTCACTGTAAGTGGTCCATAAAAACTGAGCTCCATAAAAGACATGACAGTGTTCTGGCATTGTAGTACCCCTGCTATATCCAGTCTTTGAATATGTGAGAGATTGACAGTCTCTGAGTGCTTCAGTTTCTGACTTCTTCAAAGAATGAGAGGTATTTTAAAACTTGTGGTGGTGTAAACTTATGTCTGTTTATCTCTACCCAGTAGCTTTGTGGCTATCATTGAGGTCACAGAGCTTATACACCTTTTCTGCCTCTCCACTCGAAAGTCAATGGATAGTTTTTATCTGGTTTTAGCATTGCATGATGACCACAGCACAGCCTAGCCTTTGCGCAGAATGTGTGCACTATCTGAATTTAGTACTTCATTGCCTTGGCACACCCATCCTACAGACTGAACCAGTTTTATGAACCCTAGATAGAGGACACTTAGGGAACTGTTCTCTCTGAAGTTTCCAAAATTTAAAGGGCCTGTAAAAGGAAGAAACAGAAAAGTCCTAGAGTAGTTTGCAAAAGAAAGAAAATGCAGAATATTTGAGTTGAGTATTAATATGAACCTGTATGTATTTATAACCCTATAGGTGCATCTCAGCATGTTTCAGTGTTTTTTCCAGGTAGCATTAATATTCAATCAAATGAGAACTTAATGGTCATTCTCCCTGAATCTCACCAGTTCAATAAGGTAAGTCTCTAGATGATATGAGAGGGATTTGTTCACCTGTTCCCATGTATTTATATATTTCCTTCATCATATCCTCAGTTTCTGTTATTAACATATCCTGTCTGGTAGTAATTTTCTTTTCAAAACTACTAGTGCCAATTCTATATGACGCTTCCTTAGTGGCATGCCCAGAACTGCAAGATGTTGTACTACAATCACCTAGAAGGAAACTTGCACATGATACACACATAGCTGGCATTGTTTGCTGTATAAACACTAGACTACAAATAAGAAGGATGCCCAACTATCTGTGACATACAAAATAGGTAGGCATATAACAGCACAGATCTTCAGCTGTCATGTATATCTGTAGAAACTCCAGATAAAAATCTGACCCAGCTTATGTAGTTACTAGTGATCTAGTTATGTGCAGCTGGTTAATATTCCTATACTATACACATACACACAAAGGAATCTATTTTTTCTACTGTGAAACCCTGGGTGAGAGAGCTTAATAATTGGGCTCTAGTCGCACTGCTATTTAAATTGTGGTCAGATAGGATTTATCTTCAGAGACTTGTGTGCTGTTTGGTTTCTGTTGAATAAGATGTGATTGAAATTTATTTGGACAGTTTTCTTAGCTACAGAAAAGCCAAAACCATTTTATTCTGGACAGATTTTGGATATGGTGCTATTATTTTTTCCCTCTGGCTAGAAAAAAGCTTCATTAAGAAGTGAGAATTGTTACAGGATCTTAACAAAGAGCACAGTCAATCCCTTTATAGCTGAAGTTAAATGATTGATGTATTTATTATAAAGAATAAATTCATCTAACGACCATGAAAATTAACTTCTTTGTTTTCATATTTTTATTTCATACTCAGCTGGTGTATCAAGCAGAGCAAGTCCAAATCCTTCCATTTCTTTGATGATTGCTATTTTCTAGTTGCCTTGACAGTAACAAACAGAACTCTTCAGCTGGAAATAGAATTACACTTTAAGGTAAGTATCAATGCTAAGAATTTTTTCCTTACAAAATCCTGCAGTTCATGCTCTCATAATAAATTAACTTATAGTAATGTCCATTTACATTACATTCTGAGAGCCTGATCCAACTCCTGTGTAACCCTACAAGAATGTCTCCTTTGACTGCACTGAAGTACAAAACTGCCGCCTTACCAGATCCAAACATCCCTAAGCTTTGCAAACAGTTGGAACTTTATCCAAAATTTTACCCAAATCCTTCTGCAGTTAAACTACAAAGTACAGTCTTGGTTTCATCTTAGACTGCAATGTGCATTATAATTATGCAAAATTTTAGCAAAGAAAATGAGGCTCGTAATGACATACAAGGAGCTGTTAGTATGCCAATGAAAATACTGCATTATTTTCAATGGCAACTTATTTTAGAAAGGTTATTGATATGTTTTGACATCAGTGGATGTTTCATTCCAAATTTATTTTATTATTTATACTACTATTAAAATACACATTGGCCATTTTAGGTGGTTTTACTGGGAAAAAAAACCACCTTAAAAAACTAATTGCAGTATACTACTACTATGAAAAATAAGTATGTGAAATCTGTGCTTTTTTCTTCAACTATTGTGTGCCTTTGGTAGATTCAGGTTCACATTTGCATAAATTAATGTCTTCCACCACCCATGCGGAATCATGAAACTTAAGAAAAAGAGGCTTTGAGCTGGGTTCTCTCACTTCCATTCCAAAGAGCAGAAAAAGATATCTTCGATTTGATTCCTCTGGGCCTCATATCCATGCTCTACACAGAGACTACCAGCCTGTAGTGCCTGTAGCACTGCAGCCTTGCCTATTGCCTTACTTCCCGCCACACCTCAGAGCAGATCATAAATGCGTATCATTGCTTTTGGTGCTCCATCCAGTTCTCACAGACTCTGGACAACTTAATCTAGGGTACTTCCTAGAAGCTTGCTTAAAGATGGGAGCACTGTACTTCTTGCTGTATTTATGTTTCAGCCTGGTCTATGTTGCACATGAAAAGACATGGGACAACTTCTCTTTGGTTCCTAATGAGATCTGTTGACTTGTCAAAACTACCCGCATGTAGCTAAAACAAGGCCATAGGGCTTGAAAAAGTCCTATGTGTTAAGAAAGTAGGTACACATGACAGCAAATTTCCTGTGGAAGCACTTTCATAGTAGAAATCATAAAAGAATTTGTTTTGCAGACTGTTAGTAACAATGATAAGTGAGAAACTTATCAGCTTATTTCTCAGATCGTTTTTTCAGTTTAGGGAGACAATTGCCATTGATTCTGTTTCAGTTTTTATCTTTTTTTTTCTTGAAAACTCTGCACACATTTAAGACATAAGTCCCCACCTTGCCATTAGTTTTCTGAGCAGAATCACTTCTTAATTCCTCTGAGTTTGTACTAACTATGTCAATATGAAGAAGATAGATTAGATCTGTCTTTATTCGCACAAAATATCTTGTGCATGGATGGCTTACAATTTCATACTCTGAACCAGACTCATACTTTATATAAGAAGGTAAAACCTCTTTGAAATTTCACATTCCTTGACCAGTTTGAATTTGATACTTTCTTCTGAAATTACGAATTTATTGAAACAACCAAACATAACTGAGTATTTACAAGACGAACTGAGTCTAGCTGTCACGATTTTGAAAATCCTTACTTTTGCCAAGAAACACAAATGTTTGACACAGAGAATAAGCATGTGGAGTGAGTAGGAGTATTTTTAAGCCTGTTTTTGTTCTCATTCTGTCTTTAAATGCTTGCAAATGACCACCAGTTTTGTTTCTAAAGTGAACCTGTGGTTCATGCTAAAATAGCCCTTTATGGCCATAATTTAACCCAGGCATATGGTTTGTATTTCTGAAAATAAAGGAGTTCCAGTGATTTATGATACCGAACCTATTAAAAAAATCAATGCTATACAAGTCCTTATTAAAAAAAAGCTTTTTTTTTTTTTTAATCATTATTTGTAGCATTTACTAGCATCCTACGTAGAGGCCTGTCTGTCATTTTCATCACCCATCAAGAGCCCTACCTGAACAGCCACTTTAGACATACTGGAATGTAAAATGCCTGTTTGGCATGGAGTGCTTGAATAAACATTAAATGCATTATTCTTGTCCTATCAAATTGCTACTAGCACAAGTCTGTGCACTTGCAGGTATGTATGTAGGGAAATTGTCTGTGTCTGTTCCTGTTTTCACTTAGGAATTACTGGATCCATACACAAATAACTCCTCTTTAGTTAAAGAAAGTGTCATTGCAATCCCAAAAGTGTTTAACATGGTAGTTGATTTGAAACCATTACCATTTTGAATTACTATACATCTACTATACAAACCAAAGGCATTTGAAACGCTGTGCAAGCTCATCTACAAAACAGCATTTCTTAGAAAACTGGGCAATACATGGAATTATATTGTTGGATGCCTCAAGAGAAGCATTTTCTAAAGGAAAGAAATGCTTGTTTGCCTTCATTGCAATGGTAAAGTTAGAATGGTTAGGAAAAAATGGAGGACTGTTGGAGAAAATTCAAAATATTCTGGTTAGAAACTTACTTACCAGTAGAACTGGAGAAAAGTCTTGCCTCAGGAAAATTCTTATTTTAGGCAAAATTTCAATATGCAGAATACATATCAAGCAAAAACTGATTAACTACATTCATTTTACAATGCTACTGCTTTGTTTCACAACTCAATGTTCCACTTTCCCTCAAATGACAGGCATTTTTTTCAGTGTTTTAACACAAAAAGATTAGGTTTATTCAGATTAGTCTTCAAAGTTTGAGGGTTTTATCCAAACCAAGCAGCTGAACTTGTGGAGTTTTACTTATCAATAATGATAGGTGGTTCCTTCTGATACTCAGGTGATCAGAGTTGTTGTCCCAGAACTGACACTGAGTGTCTTACTGACCTCATATCTGCCCTTGTATCCCTGTTTCTTACTTTCCCATCCATAAAATTAGGATAATGACTCCTTTATAAAAACATTTGATTTACTGATGAAATGTACTTTGTAGGAATATTATTATTATTCATTTAAAGAATAAACAGAACCAAAATTGAACACCTCCCAGACTCCGGGGGAAGACTGGAACCATATCTGAAATTGTGGTTTCTGACTTAGCTGTAATTCATAAATTATAATTAACACTGAGCAAAAAAGTACACAGTACAATGATATATTCCACTTCCCATCCAAATTTGAAAAATAGATGTTTTTCTTTCCTTTGAGCTAGACAACTCTTCCCCCCAAAATAGAAAAAATAGTGGGTTTAGATACTTTTTCGTTCTCCTCAGACAAACAAAAAGTTGCTGACCTGTTGAAATAACAAAGTTTGCAATCATGTATGTTCTCTCTGGGGGCCGATGCCCCTCTGAAATTTCAAAATAATTTTAAAAACATGAGAAACAACTGTTCAAATTACAACTACTGAACAGAAGAATTAAGCAGGAGCAGTGAACAACAAAAGGGATCCAGGCAGTCAACTTACTAACTGTTGTGGAAGCCAGTGTTTAAAACATCTCTCAGCTTTAAAAATCTCATCATAAGTGTATCCGTATTTTATTCTATGCCAGTTTTAATCTTACTAATGACAGTTGTTTGACCAACAGGTCATGAGAACTATGAAGCAGGTTGCAACTGCTGAGTGCCCTCACTTCCAATTGGCTTCAATGTAAATTGCACAGTCCATGTTAGATGGTGCTCTGACAAGTCAGAGTGACCAGAGAAGCATTAAAGAACCCCAGTAATGCTCAGAAAGAGATCCCTGGCCATGCTAGGAAACAAATTTCTGCCTACTGTAGAAACAGGCAAATGACAAGTTTGTTTCCTAGTTTCTACAGTAGGCAAAAGTAGTTTTTGCCAAACTCCTTGTGAAATAATTCATCATTGCTGTTGGTTGATCAGATTTATTAGGAAGCAGTTATTGTTGACAAGTAATAAAGGTGTGTAATTTCTTCATGTTTGCCTTTGGCTGAACTTTGTTTCTAGTGAGGGTGAGACCCCCTCTAGCCTCCATTTCAAGACAGTCCTGGTGAGCACTCAATTCCATCTCAAAAAAATTAGCATGCTAGAAATTAGGGCCTAGGCACCTTTTTGCTATGAAAATCCATGAAAATAATAAATCTATAGCCTTAACATTAGTATGTAAGGCAATAAGATATATCAGCTATTTTTTCTGGTACAGCCAGGAAAAAGGGATTGCACACAAAACCTACAAATAGTTTTAAGTCTTTTAGCAGCAAGAGGGAGTTAGAGAGTACCTTCATTTTCAGGACCAGAAGCCATCTTCACTCTGGAATGTGTCCTTTTCTCTAGTATAGTATATTACATACCAATACTAATACTAATCTCATAGCTGAAGAGTGTTGTTTTCTGTGTCTTAAGTGGTTCATTTAAATTCAGTCCAAAGTTTTTGGAAAAAGAAGCTGTACAAAAAGCTGAAACACACTGTTGTGTTACCAAGAAGTAAGCAAATTTGGGTGCACATGCGTAATGAAGAAAGAAGGAGAAGGTGTAGGGGAAACAGACCATGAAGAGAGTACAGTATATGGGGCAAAAAGATGTGTTCCAAATGATAGAATTTACTTTGGGTCCAATAGCCAACTTGAACAAAATTGTGGCCTACTTGAGCCCTTCTTCGAGAGTTTGTAGAGGAGAAGGGGTATGTGTGTGTGTGTGTGTGTGTGTGTCCGAACAAGGACTAACTTTTTTCTTTAGGTATCTACACTTCATTCCTCTTGGCTGCAACACCTGTAGAAAAAAAATTGTCAAAACCCATCCATGCCTGAGAACAGAATCACCTCCACATACCAAGGCAAACGTATGCAATATTAACACACATTACCTTTCAGGTTTTATTTATGCACAGTGAAGAGTTATGAAAACTTTAAATTTCAGTTGCCACTTTCATTAATACAAAAATCTGGAGTAGTATTATTTACTTCATTTTGGCTTTCCCCCAACTGAAACCACAACTCCCCTTCTATATAACTTGGCTCGCAGAGATTCTAGCTTTGCAGTTTTTATGTCCTGTTTGTGCTCTTTCATTTTGCTGCCAGACTTCCGATTTGCTTAAATGGGATACCCTCCTCCATTCCACTTCTCATAACTATATGAAATGTGACAATTACCAGGTGCTGATGAAATATCACGGGCTCTGAGAAACAAATACTAAATTTTAATGTTGTAAAAATAACACAAATAACAGTAAGAGACTATACAACTAATAAATCAGAGAGGTGATGCTGCCCAAAATGTGCAGAATCAGAATGACATTTGTCACAAGTGTAAGGAAATGCACTATACTGTAGAAGTATATTAATAAGGACTGTCATTATTCATCTTTTCTCTCATGCCATGCTCAACTGTGAATCAATATTTTGCAAGCCGCTTAGATGGCAATACTTGTTTCTTCAGTGAAGAAATCACAATAAAAAAGATACTTGCTGGAAGAAGTGCTGAAAAGGGAAATGAAACAAGTGCTTTGTCAGTGGAAGTAGAGTAATTTTATGTTGCAGAGGAACAGTTCTGTTGCAACTTATCAGAAGATAAAACAAGAAAAGCTTAAAGTAAGGCTTTGATTTCATATATTCAAAACACGCCAGAAACTAATAATGACCTAATATTGTGTTTTATTGTGGAAACTGGGCCCCAAATACTTGACGATCCCATCCTGGAAGGTGCTGAGTGTTTCTGGGGTATTGCTGGCACTCTACCAGCACAATATATCCAGCAGCAAACATGCTCATTTCTAGCAAGAGTGATTTTTCCTTATGCTGAGTTATTTAGTCTTGTTATTGGTATACTCAAGTTAGCCTGGTCTTCAGCTATATATTTTCTTTGTTATTATTATGTTTTTAGACACACAACACTTAGAGCCCATCCAAGCAGCACATTATAAATGTAAAGACCATGAAGTGCGGTAGCACACTAAACAAAAATAGTGTAGTTCAGAGACTAAATAACCACAGGCATACATGCGGTCACATGATCCTCAAGGTGCATTGAATTTCATTATTTGTATATACAGATCATGGTGCGTACGGAAATAGAAAATAATTTGTTTTAGATCAGAGAGAGAATTATTTCCTGTAGAGTAAAATGAAAAGGAACAATTAGGGCCTTGACTTTGCCAAACACTAATCTTCAGCAAAGGAGTTAGAAAATTAAAAGAAAAAAAAAAAGTAATTTTCCATAAGCAACATGATACAGTATGTGATATATTTACAGCCGGATGTGATTTTTTGAGGCTATAAGTTTGTAATGGGGAGATCATTTCTCCTTCTCCACTGATATAGTATTTCAAACAGTGGATTATAATTTTTGGATAGTGTTCAAAATGTACAAAATTCAAAGACTGATGACATAAGTTCACTTAATCTATGGTTTCATTTAATAGGCCTTGGCTGTATTTTTTTATATATATATATAATTATAAGCTAGTTCAGTTTATAGAATATGTACCCCATTAGCAGTTTCATGACTTTATAAATGAGCTATTGTGCTTTTGTTAGAGCATGGCCATGTCATTGCATGTGTACCTATCTATCTATACACACAAATATATATATATTTATCTTAGAACACTCATTGTTTTAAACTTTAATCATGCACAAAAACTGCAAAGTGCTTGGAGTTTCAAATGCTCTCCTGAGTGCTGCAGAAATAAAATCAGAGAGGTTATGGCAGTGTTTATCAGGGATCAAGTGCTTAAAGGTACAGTGTTCCATTTTGCTGTGTTAATCTTTTGAAATCCAGCTTCTCTTCCAATCAATTTAAATGCTCCTAAAAACATTTAGTAGGATGTCAGTTCAAGGATTAAAATTAAGAGCAGAAAGAGATTACTCTGGTTTGATTCCTCTGGGTTTCATAGCCATCATCTACACAGAGACTACCAGTCTGTACCACTTACTTCCCATTGTACATCAGAACAGACCATGAACACATATCATTGCTTTTGGTGCTCCATTCAGTTCTCACACACTCTGGACAACTTCATCCAGGGCACTTCCTGGAAGCTTGCTCAAAGACTTCAGCAGTTCTGTTTCAGTCTGGCCTATGTTCCACAGGAAAAGACATGGGACTTGCATTGGGAAACAACTTTAGTTTGTTTCCTAATGAGAACTGTTGACCTGTCAAAACTACCCATACATATCTAAAACAAGACCATAGGCCTTGAGAAAGTCCTCTGTGTTAAGAAAGCCTCAATGCTCTAACACATGTGGGCACCCTAATATGTAATAGTGTCTCACAGAGAACAGAATAGATTTACTTACGTTTATTGTCCCTTTTTGAAAAGATCACAGACTTACTTCCACTCGATTCTTATCGAAACAGTTCTTGTGCCTTTCTAACTCTAGCTACTGGAGTCATTCATTTGAGAACCTTGGCTTTCGTCAAAGTAAAGACTATGTCTCCACAGGTTGTAAGAGTTGGAGAAAACAGCTTGAAAGCCTAGGGTAGCTATTTTGAAAATCTTACAATGTCTACATCAATTTCATTAATTGAAGGACTGCTCAGACTTACTGAGTAACGCTCAGGCTGAGTTCATTGGCGATTTGTAAATTCTCTTTTGCACCATGCTGCGTTTTGTACACTTTTTATCCTGAGGCAGACTGAATGTTTCCTGTTGACCCAGAGGAAAAATATCACTTTAAAGTAGTCCCTTAGCACCCTCCAAACAAGACACCATTATAAAGAAAATATAAGTGACGGATGGAAATATAGACATGTCTATATCTCAGTGCTTCATTTCCTGGACATTTTTGAAAAAGGAAGAGTAAGAAGTAGTTGGATATTAAGGAAAAGTTAAATAGAAGAAAATTCTCTGACAATATAAATGCAAAAGTGGTTTAATACACAGTATAAACTGAAAAGTTAAATTATTTTCCTTCAGAATAAACAGTCTGTATAACTGGAAAAACAAGGCATTGTCAAGACTGTGCTACTGCAAAACAGTTAGACACTGACCAAATTAGTTTCAACAATCTCCTCTGAGAGAGACAAGAGGAGAAACAAAAAAAAAATACAATCTGCTTTAAAGCAGTTTGTGATTTAAAATCATAGTATTTAGAACATGGGAAGGGAATGATTTTGAAACACAAGGAACACAGAAGTGCTCATGTATGTTGATATTTTTTTTTTTTCACTCTGCCCAATGTGGCTTTAGCTATTGCCTTTTCTTTATAGGAAAAGCAAAATAGAAAGGAAAATCTTTTAACTGAGGATAGTAGGAATTTCTTACAGGGTAGAGAACAATAACAAAGCCCAAATTCAGGGCTCTGACTAGAAAGTGGCACATCTTTTCTCTAATCTGCAGGAACAGTACCTACTAAATGATTAAAAATCAAAGTTCTTAGCAAAGAATTTAACAAAAGCTTCCCACCTTCTGCCATGTGCATTTCAAGGTTTTGGTTTTCTTCTGTCATAAAAAGCAGCTTTCTTTTTTAATTTTGCCCTAGTTTTCCTTATGATTAGGGAATTTATTTCCTCTCTGAGGTATCCCAAAGGTAACCATGACCTCTCACGAAAGTTTCTTGCAGAACTTACCACTACCCTACAGTCCAGCCAGTACCTGTCTTTCCTGGCTTTTTGTAACTAATTTTAAGAAAAGGAACAGAAGACATTTCACAAAATCATGAGTGGCACATTGCATTATTGTATTTAAGAATGTGAATTCCTAGCACCTAATGTTTCCTGCTATGCATCTTATCAGACAGCAGTGTACTAAGGTCCTGAACTGGTGACATGGCATAGTGAAGACAGAGACTTGAGCTGGGGAAACAGCTCTGTTCCCAGGCCCTGGACTGATAGGGGTGGGAGTGTGTAAAAAGCAGTTTGCCTGGGGGGTGGAACGAGGGGCATTAAGAAGCAGATGCTCTCAATCTCCAAAGGAAAGCTGCTGTAATCAGTATACAGCATTCTCTCAGTCAATCCAAGGCTTTACAGGGGAAAAAAAAAACCCAGGAAAAATCTTTTAGCTCAGTGCATAAATGTAAGAGGATTGTCAAACTGGATAGGCAGGGGTCTATCACACTAAAAATTGTTATTCAAGTTTAAAGTAAAGCTTTGTTTAGGCTTATGAAAGCAACAGAATTTTAACAACAGAAGTTCTGTTCTTTCTCTTTTTTTCTTCCTTTTCACATTCAGTTCCTCTGCCCCTGCACCTGCTTCCAGTTTTGGCTTCTTGGCAGTGATGCTTAAAGAGCCATCAGCTGGCAGTGGCAAACTGTTAAAAGCTCCCCTGCAATGCAGCTTTGCAAATGCCAACCATTTATTCACTGGTGCATGCCAGCTTAACACAAGGTTTCTTTCCTTCTCTCTTCTCTGCTCTCAGGTTTCACGTCCAAACAACAGTAAGAAATCTGAGTCATGGCCTGGTTGTTTGAGTATCCATCAAATGTGGTCACTTCTATTTGTTGTTGTTGCAATATTTTGATCCAAAGGGTGTTGCACAGAATTTCAACTATAGCACTGTTTCTTCTTTGTAGGCATAGCTGTTGGACCACAAGTTTTGTTCTGTTTTAATGTTTTGCCCTTTTAAACAGATGGTGGGATAGCTAAGCTGCTGAGATGTTGGAGTTACTTTGTTGCCTTTGTATTTTTCCTCTTCTGTTTTTCCAAGTCCAGAATGCTACCCTGGAAAAAGAAATATAGAAGAAGATGACAAAGAAGGTGGCAAGCAGCTTAAGTATTCAACACAAGGGGGCTGTTCCCATGCTGCCTTAGAGATCACAGTTCAGTCTGATCTCCAGTGCCCCAGTGTAAATTTAGAGATATTAACAACATCAGATTCATCAGACTGGCTCCAGAATTCTATGTGTGGTAGGATAAAAAATTGGCCCCAACAGGACATTTTTCAATTCACTGCATCATTTAAGAGAAAGTGAGAAAGTGCCACAGATGTGCAAGAATTCCACAGTATATTTTCCCTGGAAATTTAAAGCTTATCTTTAATGTGTTGTCTGAAGGTTCTTTCTAGGCCATCTGGGGAGATAAGGAATGTGATTTTCACAGTCTGAACTACTGACGCTTTTCCCTGTATTCCAAGCTCTTTCTACAGATAGTTCTGGGCGGGAAATAATTTCCCCAGAGCTCTTTATATGGATAGGTTAAGAAATAAAGTTTTGCTATAGCAGCCTTTTAGCGTGGGGCAGGAACCAGAAGCATTATGGACCTGTTAACCTCATGTCCTCTTTCAACAAGGCCTGACCCTATTCCCATTTATTGAAAGATTTATATTGACTTTCACCAAGGTTGCACCAAGTCCTTCTGCAAAGGAGTTAGCAAGAGCAGCGTACCCTGACTTTTTGTTTATTTTATGTAAACATCAGTCATTCAGCTAGAAATTAATGACAGGTCTTGGATTACACTATCAAGATGAAGGTCCATGAACATAACAGCCAGTTTGCATGCAAAGCAGCCATTGAGCTCTGGTAAGTACATTTATAGCTGAAACAAACATGGCCCTTGCATCCAGGCACTCTCTGCTGCCCTGAGCAATAGCACAAAGTGATTTGGTGGGAGTTCATTCTCTGAAGGATCAGCTGCCTCAGAGTGAAAGAAAAAATGAAATACAAAAGCTTGGAAAAGAAGGCATGCATGAAGCCTGACCCATACAGAATGGAAATAAGAACAAGTTTAAACAGCCTTTAGTATGAGGTGAAAAGGGGTTGAAGTTGTGAGTAAACAGCTATTTTCAGCTTGATTTTTCCATATTCAGGGAAAAAAGGGATTTCTATCTTCTTTGTAAATAAGAAAGATATCTGGCTCCATACCATGGAACAACCTCCAGCAACCTGATTTTTGGCTAAGTGCTTGGGTCACAAGAGGAGAGATGTAGGATGAGATCATTAAGCACATTCTGTTTGCAGCTTTGAATTTGAACCCAGATTCATGGTCCATTAACCCTAAGATTACAAGGTGACTGAGAAAAAGGAGGTGGAAAACATACCTAACTGTGAATGTTGGCAAACATCATATGATCCTTTAGCTAAATAAGATGGAGCAGAAGTGCTTTAGCACCGTTTTCACTTACATGTGTTTCAGAGCTGTAGCTGCCCCAGAAGAGTGCAGTAGTAAGTATGACATACTCCTGGTTTTGGAAAGTTGATTTTGTAAGATAGATGAAGCAGATAATTCTCTTGCTGTCTGTGAAAAAGAGGAATAGATTTCATAACAAAATATGGGCTTGGCTCAAGTTTAGCTTTGTACTAGAAGCGCTTGGTCACATGTTGGGTGTCCTAGATAAACCCCAAATAGAGCTTCTCACATGAAAACCTTTGCAAACTTAGAGGCATCACAGAAAACCTAGCCCAGAACAGCTTCAAATGCTGAGTGGCAATTACAGGCCTCTGAACCCCTGTGAACAGATGACTCGAAAAGAACTTCTGCAAACCCCATGTGGACCACATTCCCCAAATTCACACTATTTTGATCTCTTCTGCCCGTATCCTTAGCAGGGTTTACACTCCTAACTACTTCTGATCTCCAGTATAACAATGGTCCACCAGCCCATAAAGCCCACTGCTGAACTCAGATCAATCTGCAGTACCTCTGATGAGGTCAATAAATCAAGCTCTCTAATAACAATTCTAACAGTAATATCCCTTTCAATAACAGTGCAGGACATGTTTGCAGGCCTAAATTGGTTATGCTGTCATGATAACAGACTATGGCAGTTTGGCTACACCTCTTCTTTTTTTTTTTTTTAATTAAAATAAAATGTCATACATTGAATTTGCCCCTTAGGCTGCATGTACAATCAATCCCACCCAAATCCCAGTCTAAAATAGCTATAATGTCTGTATGTCTGAAAATACAGTCTTGCCTATCTAGTGAGTAACTTAGATGCTTTTACTGCAATAAACCAGAGTACAGCTGAAGGTAAAAACATCTTCGGTAAATAGAATATTTAATTTTTGTTAATGTCAGTTAACCTTAATGAAACTAAGCAGAATTTTTCTGGTAAAATCCTCTAGACTTGAGAAGTCAAAAAGGAGGAAGCAGTCATTTAGGCTGCAGTGCCTGTGATAGCCTAAAGAATGGAAAAACTTCAAGAAATAGAAATTTATTAATAAATGAGAGAGACCACGCAGGCACAACCTACAGAAAAATGATGTGGCAATGGTATATTATGCATTGTCCTGATTTTGGTCTCAAACTGTATGCATATGCATGTATATATACAAATTATTCATATGCATGTATATGTACAAATTACTGGCATAAGTTTTGAAAGATATGTAAAAGTGTTTCCAAAAAACAATCCTATCTCTTTTGTTACTCAGGGTATTACTGCATTGGGTAAGTCAGTTATCCCGGGCTTTCCATTTATTCACTTCAGTTGCCGTACAAAAATATAAATCGAATTCATCGCCACGGGTTTGAATGCAATGAAAACTTTGGAAGACATGTTGAGTCTTTAATCCTCAAGTGTTACATTTGGCTGAAGAAAAAGACAGAGGAGCTTGAGCCAGAGCAGCTTCCAGAGTAACACTGAGCTCCCAAAATGCTTTGGAAGAGAGGAAATCTGTAATAACAGCATTGCTAGATAGTAGCACTTTATATCTGAAAGGCAGTGTGAAAGAAGAGTGGGATTTAAAGGCATTGGTACATACAGAATTAATCTTAATGTGTCACTGTTTGCTTAAAATCAGATGCCTTCATGCAGGTAAAACCCAAGAATATTGGGAAGGGACAATGAAGGATCAAATGATCTCTCAGAAAAGGAGCATCAAGTTAAGATATTAGTAAAACCTAAATCCAGGTCTGTAACTCTACCATATTTTGTAAAATAAAAGGCTGTTTGTAAAACAAAATATTCACAAGGAAAGACTTAACCAAGACAGAATAACCATCAGGTTTTAGATCTTCACTGAAGTTACTTAACCCTGCAGTAATACCTACATTTCAGGGAAAATCAGTAGAATCAGGGTTCCTTTCTAATTCTTTGATCAAATTCCAACATAAATAGCAATATTTCATCTAAAATCCTATTACAGTTTGCATCTATATGTTGTGTTATTCACTTCTCCCAAAATGGAAGGCAGGGTTAACTGGGCATTGCTAAACAGCTGGCACATTTCAGCCCAAAAGTGATTTTACTTCAGAACTGGCTTAAAAGTGCAACATGATGCTTTCTGCAACGTTTATTTTTAAACTAGTGCTTTTAAGAAGGCTCATGATAATATACAATAGTGAGATGCCTTTCCAGGGACCTAGCTGGGTACCTTACATGGCTGCTAAATTGCTCAGATAGTTTGGCAATACATACATCACTAATATTTGCAAAGTCGTTAAGAGCATGTTGATTAATCACGTTCCAAATTTGCAAGCAAGAACGTGTGGATTTCATTCCAAAAACATTCACAGTATTTAATTTGCGTGTGCATTCAGCCTACATTGATAACTGTCCCACATTTACATAGTCCTTCATCTTGAAGACTTTTGAAGTAATTTACAACTCCAGAACAACTTGGTCTGAGGGGAGCCACACAAACAGATCTCCCCTTTTCCACATGCAGACAAGGAGCCTGAAGGGTGTCAGCCAGCTGTAAAGCATTGTTTTTTGTCTCTGAGACTCTAAAGAAGCCTGCATGCTGGATGTGATAGCCACGCATGGGGAAAGTGTGATGTAAACCTACGTTCCTTTCCTATGGTGTCTGCAGGGAATTCACTGCAGTTCAGGCTGCCTGGGGCTCCAGACACAGCCCTGCCCTGATTTTTACCATATGTTCCTTTTTCCCTCCCACTCAGAGCTACTTTTGCAGTTGTGCTTCCGACTAGAAGAGCCGACTAGAACAGCAGGTCTCCTTCAAACTGCCACCAGTGTGGCGCAGCACATGCACCAGCTGCACTCCTCTCCTTCCAGAGAGGTGAGGCCACCTAGGCAGAGACAGGGACATTTTCACCCTCTCATTCTTCTTGGGAATAAACCTAGAGATATGAAAAGCAGGGCAAACTTCTTTCAGTAGCTCCTTCCTAGATCCCCTGGTCACATACCTGCTCAGGCTGGATATTATTAGTTTTCCAGATCAATGGCTGTAACCCTTAAAAAAAATACGGAGTCTGTATCTGGTGTTTTAAAAGCTTTCAGACTAAACAGCATATAGTAGTGTCCTATGGCCTCTGTAAAATCTCACTTTGCACACGGTTGGACTCTCAAGGCGTTTTGTATTCCCTTTGAGTTTTCCTCCCCCGGGAAGTAACAGTGGCTGCAAAACACTAACATCATACATTTTCATGCAGTACTTTAAAAGAAAAACATATCACCTTTTTTACCAGGGTCCAAGGATAATCTTCTTTTAATAGGTGTTTTATGCAGTTTTCTGAATTGTTGCATTTCTGTGTCAGGCACAGACCATTCCACATATTTTTCTTTTAAATTTAACTTTCAAGCACAGTTGAAAGTTCAGCTCAGTTCAGTTATAAACAAACAATCCATCATTTTTTCATGTAACTAAAACAAACTAATGCTCACTGACAAATTCTCCTTTAATCAAAATCTCTTTCTCTCTCTGCAAGTGGGTTGTCTTTTCTGTGTTTATTACATGCAGTTAAAAGACACTTTTATTTATTCTAAATTCTTTTTCATCTGAGCACTTCAGAGAAGTTGAATTCCAGTATCTTGTTTGCAGCTGATATTTTCTGATGCAGTACTGTCCACTGAAGAAGGAACACCCTTGCTCTCTTCTTTAAAAAAAAAAAAAATTAATATATATTTTCATATATAAATATATGAAAATATATATAAACACAATCATAAACTGACCTATAGGAAAGCTTTACTTCTATGGCATATGGAAAAACATAGGTTTACAATGAGGTAGAAATATAAGCAAAGTCTGATTCTACCACCAATAAAATGGCTTGCCTCAACATTTACTGCAGCTTAACAGCAAAAATAACACTGAAATGCTGGACTACACCCCAAAATACAGTATTTTTAAAGGACAGCCAACAAAAGGTATTACTGATAAATAACCATGGACTAATTTGCACATAGTTACTCTACCGTGAGTTTGGAGTGACTCCCTTAACATGAAAAGAGGCTTACAAAGCATCAGATCAGAATGTGGCTCAGAATCTGGTATTTTTAGCTCTTTTGATAAGATCCTAGAAATAACATCTACTTTGTTTACACCAGAAAATACCTCCAGTGTCTATAGATCTTGGTTTTCCTTTCCTTTCTTGTATCTGACCAATGAGTATCACCTCAGAAAGCCCCGACATCTTTCAGTTCATGTTCCCAGCACTGGCTGGATTACGCTACAGAGTTCTGCATGCTCAGGAGACCCACCAGCTATAGATAGTCTCAATCTCCCCTCAGCGAAGGGGGTGCCACTGTCCTCTGGGTGCTTTGCTTGGGGTAGGTTTGGTAGGGCAGTGTGGGTCTCAGAAACCTGTAAATGGGGGAAGTAAACATGGTAGACACAAGCCAGCACAAAGGAAGGGAGATGGACAATTCCTCCAAGAATTCTCCTTTATTCCCCTCAGGGATTGAATTTCTTTCCTTCATTACATGTAATCACAGTTTGCGTATTGGTTTGCCTCTTGCATATGCTCCTTACAGGTAAGTTTTGGTTTTAGAGGGAGAGGAGTAAAACACTCGACTTTTTATTCCCTGAA
This sequence comes from Gavia stellata, assembly GCF_030936135.1. NCBI lineage: Eukaryota > Metazoa > Chordata > Aves > Gaviiformes > Gaviidae > Gavia > Gavia stellata. Next base: position 35,832,710 of record NC_082637.1, read on the forward strand.
TGTATGAAGCTGGATCAGAAATCCACTGACAATCATGGAAAGACTCCCATTGACTCTTCAGCCAGCTCTGGACAGGCCAAAGTCTGCTTTTTTGAACAGTCAGTTCACATTTGCCATCATGCCCAGGATCATATACTCACTCCCTCATCACTTTGTTTGGATTGTTTGTGCAGAATAGAGCTCAGCGTGGGATATCACTTCAACAGAACACAACAGAGGACATTAAAAAAACCCACAGCCATCTGCTAGTAAAAAGACATCCCTGTGTGAGCCCCACGCCAGGTCAGTCTAGGTTTCTGACTGAAGAACTGAGGCATTAGGCACTGACTTTAGCTGGAACAGAGAATGTGCAATCTCTTTTAAAGTTGTTCTTCCAAAGATGTTACTGACATGAACCCTAAGCTCAGAATCTGAATAAACTGATGAGCAATAGGCTGTATTTTACATTTATGGTAGTTATAAATTATTCACAAAGTGCATTATCAATAAACATGGCTACAGACACAGTAATGTAGTATATCCAGAAGGAAAGCTAGACTTAGCCTTAAAATGAAACAAAAGCAAGGAAAGGGAAATCTAATATATAGGACCTGAACAAGCCGTTACCTTCCATAAACATGTATAACCTTCCATCAATATTACTGATATATGAGCAGGAGAAACTTGGCTTTTTTAGCCTCATCTCACAAATGGACTGTGCAACTCTTTACAAAGATGAAACTGGTCATGAGACCAACTGAACTTCATTATATTTGGGTCATCTGAATTCTAATTGTAAGCTTATCATCACTGTTACCTGCAGAAAACTCTCTCTTGCACCATTCTCCAGTTACAGAAAACTCTGTGCATGGAAAAAACAACCAGACAGGGGGGCAGTGATATGAACGGCAAAGTGCTCTTTTCCCTGGCAGGCTGGGAAAAGCTGACACCCACTGCATCCAAGAACCAGAGAGTGGTTAAAGTCTCTGCCCCCTTCACATCTCCACTTCCCCCTCCTCTTTCACGATTTATAGTGCAGGTTCCAGGTGCTTGTTAACTTTATCAGTTTGAAACTTTAAACTTTTTTTTTTCTATTATCAAACATCCTGGTTGGTGGGAGCCTTCATTATTCCAGTGACAAAAGACACAGGCAGAGCAGAGAAATAAGTCTCTGAACTGCCACACTTTGGCATATGCAGAAACAAGGACTCATCTGTGCATTCACTACCTGTTCCTAAACATATATTTTTTATTTTATTCAATCTGGTTTTTGTATGTACATTGGATAGTGCTGCAGGCACGCAAACAATCATTTCAGATTTTGGGAAAAAATGATGTAAAAATTACTTAAAGGGATTGTAAAGGGATAGGTGGGAGAAAGAGGACAAGGGGAAGAGAAAAGAGACAGCCTTGAAGGAGACAGGGGAATGTCCAGGAGAGGTGAGGCAAGGACAGTAAGTCTGCATGGAACTGACTATTTCATTAGGAGAAGCTGGAGAAGTGCCATTGCATCCCAGAGTCTTAAGGACCTCTTGGTTATAAAGGTTTTCTTTTTTTTTTCTTTACTCCCCCCTCCCATATCTACCTGCTTCTGGATACTTTCTTTTAGTAAAGGAGCAGGCTTATAATGTCAATTTTCACACCACCCTGCAGCTTTTTTTCTAAAGGCAGGGTTCCTCTCAGCAATGAAATCTTATATCTGCATGTGCACACACAAACACAAATGCATCTTCCCTAGCCAGATACAAAGGAGTAATTTCAGTTTCCAGCTTTACACACTCCACCCACATCTCCGTGTCCTATGCCTGAGTTCTGCCATTTCCGTAGTTACTTTATTTTGGTTGCCCCCAGAGACATCATGAAACGCAGGACACTCAGTAGGTAAAACCAAAATAACTCTTGTTCTTTTCTCTCTCCTAAGGGTAGCTTGCTCAGGGTGTTCCTATGGACAGCCTGTGCATCTTGCTTATGCACATCCTGCTTTGCAACAAGCAAGCACTGCTGCTCAGCTAAGCTGAATAAATATTGATTGGCTTTTCTCTCCCTCCTCCCTCTTTTGCCATCTCTTCTTTTTTTTTCCCCTTTTCCCTCCTCTTGTGCACTCGCCATAGGAAAAAAAAAAGAAAAAAAAAAAAAAAAGATGCCTCCAGGCTTCCTCGAGCCTGTGTTGGCAGGACTCCTTGTTTGTGGTCCAGGTGTGCAGGAGACCTCCTCCGTGTTGTCGCCACAGCAACCTGCCTGTCTAATCTGCTGAATATAAAAAAAGAAACAGACAGAGAAAAGCCATCCACCCCCTTCTGCTCCATCCATGAGCCCAAAAGAAGGATATCGTTTCCAAGCATTCCTCATAATTCCCCAGCCATTGCCCAGGCAACAGCCACAAGGAGCTGGCGGGCCCTGTGGAGAGAAAGCAGTCCCTGTCTGGAGTTCATTGCACCACCAGCACCAAACACCTCCCTCCCCCACCTCATGATTCTCCTTTCTCCTTCTTTCCTCTAGACAAATGTTACATGCACGTGCATGCACACACACACTTGCACATGCACAGCTTAGATCCTTGCGTGTCGCTCATGCCTTTCCCGCCTTGCAGTAGGTCAGACCATGAGTACATGCATTTCATCACCGTTGACTTCGCGTGACCTCCTGTTCCCAGAATACACACCAGGAGAGGCCAACAGAACATTTCAAAACCGTCATCACCCGAATATTTATTCTGAAATGACCCCATGTCCCTTCTATTGTGTCTCTTTTAATGATTCACTGTTGCCCATAACAAGGTAAATGTTAAATCTAACTTTGTAAAGTTCAGCCTTCCATAGGAAAAGTCTAAGAAGTTTTATGTTACACAGTAATAATTGTTGAGCTCATGTGGCTCAGCAGCCAGACACTACAGCGACAGATACTTCAGAAATGCCAGCTGGGAACTCGGCATAAGCATTTGGGAGAGGTTATAAAAAGAGGAGTTTGGAAACCTTTGAAGATATTTAAATCTCCAGTCACCTTTCAGATGGGCCGTGTTGCTAGAAGTGTGTTTATCGGCTAGAGAAAGGACTGGTGAGAGAATTCTCCTTATCAAAGCTTGTGGTTTAAAAAGCAGTTCCTTGCAGTTTCAGTTATGACAGCTGTTTCTGGGATATGAAGAGGTTTTTCAGAGCTGTGGGCTCTCTATCCCCTGTATCCAGCAGTGAAAGCTCTCATTTGTCTTCCCACCGTCATGTTGATGCAGCTGGGTTTGACACTGCTTACCTCAGCACTTTTTTTTTTGTTGTTAAAAGACAGAAGGCTTACTTGTGATCCCAGCCTTTTCCTATCAAATGACACTCAGCTAGTGATTTTGGTGACTTATTTACTGGCACTAACCCAGTAAAAACAAAAATGAACGTTCACAACTAATAAATCCTTGAGCCCAGATAGTTTCAGCTACATTGGTAGGATTACATCAAACTGTCCAGACTGATACCAGCACTCCCTGGGAACCTGAATCCTAGCTAGTACAGGGGATGCCTCCTCTGTGCATTCACATGGGCTGTACTTTGATCATGTAGTGTACAGGACAGTTAGGTGCACAGTTATAGAAAGGGGGTGTGCATTAAAAAAGAAGTTATCTTCTTCCCTCTTGCTTGTTGGATTTATTTGGACACTTTTAGTATAAACTAAATAGCATAAGAGTATAAATAGCCTGCATAGCGTAACAGCATAAACTCTGCCAGAGAGACTAGGCAGATGGGAAGAGAATTTCCATCTTTCTCAGCTGCAGTGAAGGACACCATTTTACTGCAGACAAAAGGTCAAAAAAGTTTAGCTAGTGCAACTCTGCTGCACACTGCTGCATACAGCCTGAGGTCACCCCCCTCTGTAACATTATAGGAAGTGAAAGCATTCCTTCAGTGCACTGATGATAACATTGTTTAGCATTGCATTCCTCTTTCTGATGACTGTAACTTCCTTATAGAACTAAAGTATAATATTTCCTTTGGTGACAGGTCTCTGCTCTCTAAACCTTTGACATCACTCCCTGTAAAATCTTTGACATTGCAGCTCAGGAGAGATAGTGTTGAGCAATTGTGTTTACAGCAAATACTATTTCTATTAACTTGCAGACATGATTCATTTGACAATGCATTGAACAGCCCAGAGTTTGATAGACTAAGATGTAGGACTCCATCAGGCATGCCTTGTTTTAAGACAGGGAGCTGATTGCATTTTGTAAGAAAGTAACTACCTGAAACACATCAAACACAGCCTAGCTTTTTTTGCTCTCTAGCAGGGTTTACTACTTCCTTCTGCTTCTTGTGAAAAAAAAACAACCCCAAACCAAGATTACTCTGAGTACCAATTAAGTACTGGTGTGGAGGTGACCTGTTTTCCGTGCTTTATAAAGACAAACCAAAACACCCACTGCTGTGCAGAAGAACTCTTCCTTATGGTCCTAACAGCTGCCTAGCAATGGACAAAATCTGAACGTTAGTGCTGCTACCACAGAAAGGAAAACATATGCATCTAGCAAAATGGTGGGGAGAAGAAATGAGGGGGCTGTTTGGTGCTAAAGTGTGCCTTCTAGAACAGCTGTGCAGGAGGTATGTAGATGAGTTTTCATTGAAGGGGAAAGTACAGGAAGTACTCTAGCTCTGACACATGTTCTTAATGAAAAGTGCTTGATAAAGCAGGCATTCTGCCACCCTGTGACATCCACTTACTGGATCAAAACATGAAAGAGTTAAGAAGAGAGAAGGTATCATGGAAAGAAAGATGGTTCTGCCATTAAGCTTGGCAGTCAGGAGGCAGCAATTCAATGCCGATAGCTGCCACAGGTTGCCTGCATGACCCTGGTCACGTCAAGACACTTAATCTTGCATTGACTCCGTTTCCCATCTGCAATGTAGGAACAATTCTTTGTGAGACGTTATTTATTTTCTCTTTAATTTAGACCATAAATTTAGCCTTTTGTTTATTTAGACTTCAGGACAATGATTCATGCTTAAATGTCTGCACAGTGCATTACAGGTTGGAATTCTAATTTCCTATGGTATATTTACATGCGACAGATATTTCAAAATTTAAAAGTAGGAAATCTGTTATTAGCGCAGCAGAAAATAGATACTGTTCTGTAATTAAAAATACAGTAAGTTGAGGAAGACACTTTTTTTCCATATGGTACAGCTAAAATGCTAACAACTTGTGTGATTTCCAGAAATTTGGAAAATTGAAGTAAGGGTATGAATTAAGTTACTGCAAAAGCAGAACTCCAACAATCTAAACCAAATCTATAGTAAATTAGTTAGAATTATTTAAGCAAGCTTTTACTTAAACTTCTTAAACTTTCTTTCTTCTGCCTGCTCTAGTTTCACCCAACACTTCAGCTGTCTTTGGGAATCAGCTTCCTGTAGGTAAATCAGAGGTTTGTTTTCGTTTAAGCAAAGGAAGAGTACTGTTTTAATAACCAAAGGAATAGAAAGACATGTGTTCATCTCTGGACATGAGTTGCGTACAGGATGTTACCAACATGCCACTACACTCCTCAGGTGCTCAAAACTGCATGCTCTTCAGAGGAAAGGTGTTCGTACTCTGGGGAGCACAGCCACTTCATATTTCTGCAGACGAGAGGTACTGATTTCTAATGCTAGAGATTAAGTCCTGCTAAAAGAATCAGGGGAAAAAAACTAACCCTAGACTCTCTTTAACATGTATGATATTGTGGAAATGTCAGCATGTTTGCTGACCACTGCAGATGCCACTGCCTATCTGAAAAAAGGGGTCTCATACTTTCAGCACCTGTCTCTGTTGTACAAATATCAATTTATATCTTTATTTTACTGGGTATAGCAGGCTTATACAGCTGTCACAAAGAACAGACCCGGTTCTACCTTTCTAGCCCTTTATTATTCATGACATGAGAGAGCAAATATTCAAATCCTGCTTGTTACAAGATAAAGGAAATCATGGTTTCTATTACACTGACAGCACTCCATCCAGAAAAGCAGAAGATGTTATATTTTTCTTTCATCCAGCACTCACTTGTTTTCAATTATATTCAATTAGACTTCTATATAGATTAATGTGGAGCCAGGGAGTAAACTTGTTTAACAGCCACATCCTTATTTAGCAGCGAGTCCATAGGCTGTAAGGTCAGGAGAGATCATCCAGGTTGACCTCCAGCCCAACGCACACTATTAGACTTCCCTAGAAGTCCTTGAGTAATTGCAACTGGTCATGGGGGTGCTGGGGCTAAGGATAGATGATTATGCAGAACATTAACTTCTCCCTAGAAGACACATCTTGCCAGTCTTCATTTAACTGGAAAACTAGCTCTAACCAGTACGTCAAAGAGATAAATTTATTCATCCAAGGGAAGGATAGAAGCTTACAGTGTACTGGCATTGAATACAACTGCAATAACTCTCACAAAGGAAATCTGCCTTTCGAAATTTCCTCAAAATTGGACATCAGTTTTACAAATGTTTTGTTCCCCTGCTCTCCCCTGCTGAGTGATAGTCCCCTTCATTCTTTGTCTCTCCTCAATGTTTTGACTGTAAATTTAGTTGAGAACCTGGATGTAGTATTTCCTAACTAATATGGGATTTAATCAGGAAAGGGTTCACTCAAGGCCAAGTTCAACCATACGTCAAACTCCCAACTGGACCCTCTAAAGCAGCCCACGTATAATACTCTTGGGAACAAGCTGCTCCAGACTCCCATAAGGCTATCCAATCTTTCCTGGGCTGAATCAGACCAGAAGGAAACTGATTTACAGTGAACTTTGGAGGTAATTCCCTGGACTTGGAGAAATATTCACAATATCCCAGGTCAGCAGAACTTAAGCGACACACAAAAAATAGTAGTACATTAAACTTTTTTCTGCTCTTTCTCTTTGTATATTATGCTAGGAGGAAATATGATTTAGATATGAGCATACTAAAATCACCAGTCATTGAATCTCTGCACCTAAATAAGTCACTGCACCTAAATAAACACTGACAGCGTACTCGAACGAGAACTATAATTCTGCACCTGCAGCCACTGGAGGTCAACGAAATGTCTACATTGCCTGGAAGCTTTGTTTTCTATCAATCATAGGCAGACAGTGCAGCATTTTTCTCCTTTAGTGCTTATTCAGTAAAAACAGGTACAGACAGCAAGAGAAGCATTTAGAGAGATTGGCAAAATGAAAAATATAAGCAGAATTAAGCAAGAAAATACAACACTGCTTTATATATGCAAATTCCCAAGCAATTTCTTCAGAAAAAAGTTACTTACATAAGGGGAAAAGTCAGGATATTAAAGATGTATTAATGCATGGCTAGTAACTATAAATGCACAAATACTGACATAGGTAGTTTCCCAAAAGTAAAATCCTTCTCCAGTATGCAAAGTACAAATAGTGTTTATTGAATTTGCTAAGGAAAAAGCAGGAATTTCTTTCTCATGTCAAATAAATAGAATAAATCAAGAATAATGCAGTGCTTAAGCTTTCTTTTTTATTTTATTTAGTACTTTTAAGTCTACAGGGATGGGTTGGCCCGATTATAGAGGCAAAACTCTCTAGCTAATATCTAAGAGATACAGAGGAGTTCCTTACCATCTGTACCACAACAATCCTCTGCTAAGATGTACCTGCATTACATTTCTCAGTTACTTTTTGCAGGAGGATACAGAGCATACTTGCAGTTAAGGAACGATTTGGACTTAAGGATACTCAAATAAAGTTCTTGGTCCAATGCCATGGAACTCCTGTGTGGTCTTGGATGCTCTTCTTGATCTCTTTGTATCACAGTTGTCCATCTATACCAGAGGGGGATAACAGACTTGGTCTCCCACCCTGACTCTGTCTTTCCTCTTTAGACTATAAAGTCATCAGGAAAAGCATTTCACTATTTGTTTGGATGACTAATAAAATAGGGTCCTGATCTTAGTCAAGGCTGCCAGACAATATAGCAGTTCATGTTATTATTATCATCATTATCATTATCATTATCATTGCTATTACTAGTATGACTACATGGCTGTTCAGTTGGACACCACTGAGTTTTTGCTTTGCCTGTGAAGGCAACTCTTCTCCCACAACAATCCCTCTGACTTTATTAGAAAAGGTCTTAAGCTCACTTGACCCTGTCCGTACCATTGGCATAACAAAGATTAACATGAGTTAAAGGCTGGGAAACCTGTGAAGCTTCTTTGACATTTGCCAAGAAAGACAGTAAAAAATATTGTAGGCAATACCTAAAAAGCTTCCCAAGTCTTTTAATAGACAATACAAACAGATATGAGCCACACTTCCTCTTGAAAGCTGCATTAAATATGTTACCCCATATTTTAGCATTTCTTTGCTTGCTAGTCTCACCAATGGAGAGGAAATGGATTGCAAAGCTTGGAAGTTATGCTTTTGAACCTGACCCATGAAAGTCAGTGTGAATTTTCCACAGGAGCAGATCAAAAGTAGTAAAAGAAAATGATAAGCTGGCAAGATGGTGCGAAGTTAGTAATCCATTCAACCTCCAGACTGAAAACAGCTGCAGGGAAAAACTCTGTATGGATAATAGACAGCGTAAGGTATAGCATGCGTTAGCCCTGATGTTTATCTCTATGAAGTCAACAGAAAGGTTAGACTTTGGATCTGCCTCTCAAAGGACTTGAAAACTGGAGAGCAGAGTAGTAACTGGTTTTTAATCTGAACAATCATTTTCCATCTCAGAAGACAGCAGAGGAAAGCTGGGAGAAGGATACTGAAATCTTACTGTGTCAAGGCGAGAGGAAATCTTTTTCTTAAACAAAACTGCAATAGCTTATGCAAGCAGTGTAACAGTATAAACGGTGCACTGGCATAAGCAAACTGCCATATTCCCAAGATTAGCCAATGTTTCGGGCTGAAAGATAGAGATAAGTCAAGAGTATGATCTTTTCCCAAAAAATTTACCTTTCTCATGAAATACAAAGACATTATTGTTCTCTATTGTTCACCATTCTGTCACCAAAAACACTTGTTAAGGCACATCAAATCTGTCATTTTCAAAGTGCATTGCCTTGCCAAAAGAAGTCATGAAAAGACAGTGTACAGCCATTTTCTCCAGGATTAGAATACAAATACTAAATATTGAAATATATCTCTAAAGTATTAGATCAAGGTGCATACGTAAAAACTTTTATCTTTAGTAATTTTTGACCACCATCCCATTCAGCAATTACTTGACAAAAGCTGACATATGCATGATGTAAGTTTTTCCAAAGTTAAACATCCCAGTGATATTGGTATCACTGAATCATCAATTTTCTGTTTATCTTTTCAGCAATGAAAGAGTACAAAACATCTTAAAGAGCTCAATTATTCTTTTTTATGCCCCTTATTGCATGCAGTAATTTAAAAGAGAGGCTGGTAAGGCTGCAAAAGTAATGTGTAGCTCTAACTTAACTATTTTGCAATCCCTGTAGACCAATGTCATACATTGCCTATCTATTGAGATATCTGTCTAAAACAAGCATTTCTTCCTGGTCCAGCCACCAGTGTGTGGGATATATAAGATGATAACAGGCACAGAGAGGTTTTACTGAAAAGCAGATTTTCCTTTCCTCTTCTCTGGGGAGTGGAGAATCTTTAATTTCTACAGATTTTTTATGATTATTATTTGAGCTGGTGATAATTTCTTGCTGAGTGGACTGATCTAGGATAAAGGAATGTTTTATTCAAAACTAACTATGAAATCAGTATCTTTCTCAGAGCTTCTCCTATGCTTCACCTTCCCACGCTATTGTATACTAGTAAGACCACCATATAGGGCCACAGAGATGACTTTGTTGACAAAGCTTGTGGCCAGACTGGGCCCTGAAAGTGCCGATGGGTACTGCAGTCACATCAAAGCACTGGGTTGCTCAACCTTTCAGGAAAAAAAAAAAATGTATGCTTCCTCATGTTTACTATAATGTAGTATGCTCTCTTGGTTTTCACTACATCTAACAATGGCAACTTAATGGCTCAGGTGCTGGCCTAGCATTCATTGTCATCTGTTATTCCAAATATTCTACAACAGATTAGTCTGCCAAAAGGGATTGGTCTTTGATTCTAGTTCCTGTTGTATTTGAACACTAGCAAGAAGTAACCTGCTTTTTCAGTAACTAGTAGCATGGTAAGAAATATGAGGGGGTTACTATATTTACATCTCTAGTCAGAGCTCCTTTGCAACATAAATGTCACTCTAAAACACCAGCAGAATTTAGGCAGCATAGCTTACCTTGATTCCAACAGCTGCATCCTGGAATCCTTGTATCATCTTGTCCATTAATAGGAGAAGACAAGAAGAGCTCTTTATTTCTATTCACACATTGTCTCCTTCACTCCAGCAAAATGTCTTTTGATTAGACAAAACATGCTAAGATTTGAAAACTGTCACTTGCCTCAAATTCCCCAAGTGCACTTTCAGCTAGACTTCATTAAAAATAAAAAGGGATACACACACACATAAGCCCTCATTTAGCTAACAATTGCAGTCATTTGAGCATAAGCACGTAAGTTCCAAAATGCATAAGTCGTAAGTTCTTCTGCATCATGAAAATTTTATTAGCAACAGCATTTGATTCTGTGTTCACAGCAGTTTCCTTAGGCACTGTGGAATGGACAAAAGTTCTCTCTACTGTGAACTAAATATGTGTTTCAAACCTGGGTTCTCAGAGGGAAAGTCTTCATATCTTGATTAGGGAAACCAGATTTGTGGGAGGTGAAAACATTGCTCAGTTGTATTTACTGGAGGATCAGACTAAAGAAGGGAGGCTAAGTGAATACTTGAATTCAGGCTAATACATAAGACACTAAAGTTTCCCCTTTTTTCAAATATATGAGCCACATCCATAATAGAATCTTCAAAACATAATCTGGAGCTGACCAAAGCCCAAAGCTGATGCAACTTTTGAATGCAGGTCTCAAATATAACCTCCTCTCTCACCCCGGCTTGGCATGGAACATTTAATTTGAAAAGGTTTTGCCTTTGCCAAATTTGTTACAAGCATGATTTTTTTACTATTATGCAGATGGAGCTTTTGTTCATATTCAAGAAGAAAGCTTGTGCTCAGGTTTCTCCTCATTACTACTCTTGTCCCTGGCTCTCTGTGCTTTCTTTGTGCTGAGTTATGCTTCTCCTCAGTCACCAGAAGGAGAGCTAAAATAATAAATCTTTAAAAATAAATCGGATAAAATAACAAAATCTGCTCTATCAAAATAACCCACACCAACAGGAGTGTTCATTAATTAGATATAAACACAGACACTAGTAAATCACAGCAGAGAAAGACAAGGAGAGAAAAATTGAATAATCTCACCTGTACTTTGTAATATTATATGCTATTAAAGTGGAAGGAGAAGTTCCACAGGGAATTTTATACATTTCTGATTTGTTTTATATACTTTCTTGAATTATTACTATGCTATATATCTGTTCCTCTCATGTGGGTAAGAATGGAAGAGGGGAAAAAAAAGAAAAGACTGCAGTGATCTTATTCTTCTTCTAAAACACTTTACAAGTGAAATGGGAACATGTTTTCTTCCCAAAGGTTAGTGACGTAATACTCCAGTTTCATCATATATTCCTTAAAATTGTTCTTCTTCTGAAAAACTGTAGTAGCAGATTGCTAATATCTCCCATGCAGGACAATTCACAGCCCGTGTTCCCCTCCAAGAGTATGACAATATTTGGAAAGCGGCTCAGCTTACTAAATTTAAAGTTAACATTTGGCAAGTTCTATGGGATTCAAGTTTGGCAAGAAGAGTATAATAAATAAATAGCATTATTTTTCATCATATTTAAAAATGTAATTCCCTGAAGATTAAAGGCTCCTGTGGGGAAAGAGGCCCAGCACCCTTTTTGCAGGAGGAGACCCAGTTTATACAAATGAGTTACGTTTTAATTAGTGTGGCAGTGGCCTTTGTTTTGACTCTGGTTTTTCAATAGTTTGCAACTCCTTTTGCTAAAACCATCCCTAGAAAGAAAATTCCAAATGAACTCAAAGAAAAGGAACCAGGCAGTTACTTTGCTTTGAATATGAGCTTTTCCCAACAGACTCTGAAAGGCTGCCCACGGGGGAGCAAGTTGTCGACCTATTATTACTTGAATGGTTTTCAGCTCCACTGATCAGCATCCTGGCCTGTATCAGAAACAGTGTGGCCAGCAGGAGTAGGGAGGTGATCGTGCCCCTGTGCTTGGCGCTGGTGAGGCTGCACCTCAAATACCGTGTTCAGTTTTGGCCCCCTCACTACAAGAAGGACATTGAGGTGCTGGAGCGCGTCCAGAGAAGGGCGACGAAGCTGGTGAGGGGTCTGGAGCGCAAGTCTTATGAGGAGCGGCTGAGGGAACTGGGGTTGTTCAGTGTGGAGAAGAGGAGGCTGAGGGGAGACCTCATCGCTCTCTACAATTATCTGAAAGGGGGTTGCAGAGAGGTGGGTGTTGGTCTCTTCTCCCAAGTGATGAGTGACAGGACAAGAGGAAATGGCCTCAAGTTGCGCCAGGGGAGGTTCAGGCTGGATATTAGGAAAAAATTCTTTACTGAGAGAGTGGTGAAGCACTGGAACAGGCTGCCCAGGGAAGTGGTGGAGTCAACCTCACTGGAGGCGTTAAAGCAATGTGTGGACTTGGCATTGCAGGACATGGTTTAATAGGCATGGTGGTGTTGGGTTGATGGTTGGACTTGATGATCTTACAGGTCTTTTCCAACCATAGTGATTCTGTGATTCTGTGATGTCCCCCAAGGTGAAAAAGACAGTTCAGTTCAAAATAACCTTAAATACAAAGGGCAAGGGGTGGGGAACCCAATATTTTTTAAAAAGTGTCAAGAACTCTCTTGCACTGGGAAAGTCTAGGACATCCAAAGTTCAGGCTGGAGCTCCATCTCTCCAATCAAACTGTTATGGAGGACAAATAAAGGCACAATAGGACAAGGTAAGGACAAAGTAACAACATTAGCTTTGATTTTCCAGCTTCAGCTAGCCTTAATGCTCACAAGCAGAGGAACTATTGATGTCATTGAATAGAAAGGAATGGTTACATTATTTATGTATGAAGACTTCACTTTATGGTAAACAACTCCAAAAACCCATGCAAGAAAAAAAAGTTTTAGTGTCATTATTCTGCAAAGTCCAGATACAGAGAGATAAATGGGACAGATGAGCCTTTTACAGCCCACAAAATTGCTATCTGAAGTCAACAGTACATTGCAGCAGGTTCCAGTTTGAAGGAACACCTGCAGATATATCTACGCATTCTAAAAATGAAAGTGCTCAGTGAGACTCAAGTGTGTCTTGCACACACAGTAAGTGCACTCTCAAATTAGATGTGCACCAGATCAAACTCTTCAGATATAGTTCAGATGTACTTACTCCTGCTAGGATACGGTCCTTCATAAATCTTACATTCTCACTAGTGGTATGCTATCCTCACCTATAAAACTGAAGATGTCTTAGCCTGAGGGAAAGCTAAAAATAGCTCTTCTGCACACATATATTTTCTGTGGTTTCTGTTATTATTTTTTAAATATGGTTTTATGAAGGTTTTGGCAAAATTCCTGTAACTGAAAAAAAAAAAAGAAAAAAAAAAAGGCAAGAGGTAACTTTTTATAGAGATTCTTAATCACAGATCCACAAAAGTTAATATTAAATATGAACACTGGTTTCACAAATGGCAGCACATGACCTTGAAGAAATCTTTGACAACTTGGTTCAGGCAAGGATGAAAGGCAAGAGCCTGCATAGACGCAAACTCTTTGACAAAAGTTCATTCATTTCAGTGGTTTGCTTTGCAGCACATGGAGAAATTGTTTTGCACACAACCATATAAAACCAGTAGGTATGTCCTTCCCCATGGAGCCTGCAGTTATAAACTTTATACTGCCTGTTCACTGCAGGTGATAGCCACTTCCATTTACTAAACCTGGGAAGGTTCGAGAAGCAGTGTCTGTGTTGAATAATAACAACACTACCTTATTTCAAGTGCCGCAAATAAGCAGCACTGTTCTTTTTCATAGACAAAACCATGAATTCAGCAGCCCCCAGTTTTCTGGGCATGCAGGGTGCATCAGCTGGAAGGCTGAAGCCTGGTTTCAGCAGATACAGTATTAGGCATAACCATGCCACATCACACTTTCCTCTGTGGCAATTACTTATCAGGTTGAAGACTGTTCTACCCCAGTCCTTTTCTCTGCTTCATTTAACAACATCATAAAGCTTCCTGTTCAATGGCCACCCAATCTGGTACTCCATTGTTAGCCCTTGTGCACTGCCTCCCAACTTGGGTCCAAACCCGTCTTTCAGCCATGCACATGCTACTTTGCCTGCTCCACAGCCAACACCCAGTATGCTACCTCAGTCCTGCTCCTGGGATTTTTAGAGAGGGCTTCCTTCCAAAGTCATGGCTCCTGCTGTCCTCTACCAGTACCTCTCCTTTTGCTGTCCTAGAGGGATTTCAGAGCCCTCTACCAGCTGAGACCTGCACAAGGAGTTATCACAGAATCCAGGATGGGGCCCAGAAGTCTACTAGAGCTGTGTACACACAGGGAGAAACAAGAGCAAGAAAGGGGATAAGCCATGGGACTGGCTCTTCTTTCATTTTACTCCACTATGGATCAAGAGTATTTCCACTAAAATCACTCAAATGATTAAGTAAATCATACTTAACTCATACCATACTGAGTTTTGGGAGAGGTCCATCTCTTATTTCCACACTCCTATTTAGTGTGCATGCAGAACGTCCTTGCAGTCTGCATCGGATGTTGTTGAATAAGTAGCTTTCTCTGCCTGAAAGATTTCTGTCATTACTATTATCAATGTCCTTCCTTCTGCTCTTGATCATATGACAAAAAGTTGGCACTCTTCTGGATGAAATGTATATTAATTTTCCTATGGATGATAAGAAATAGTCAGCTAAGGGATAATTTATCACAGCAGTTTAAGGCTTAAGTATCGACTGACAATTCCTTTAGACAACACTTACTCTTTTTCTTCTTCCCTTTTCTAGATTTCTTCATCACGTAAGTTCTCAGCTAAAGTCTCTTCCAGAGATTTCTTAAGGATTCCAGCACTTACAATAAATGTGCATACCATGAAAAATAGTGCTATACATACTCCATGTTTTCATTTCTTTCAATAAACTGTTCATTCCACACTCTACAGTCTCATTGATAAAATCCATTTCTTCTACCTTATGAATCGACTCATCCTCAAAATCCTTGCTCTTGATCTCTTCAAATAGAAGCATAAGGACATCAATGTTTCAAGGATGAGCACCAGGAGACAACAAAACTGTCTCTAGAATAACCACCACATTGACCATAGAGCATAAAAAATGCACTATTTGGGAATTTTTGCTAGGATGTGACACTGAGTTGGTCATATGCATTCAATGGCCTTTATTATCAACAAGTGTGCTGTGCTTTTGTTATGAATTTGCTGCACATGCAAAAAGCACAATTTTTACTGGGTCATAATTCATTCAAATCAAACACTTTTTCCAGCAGAACACTGAGAAGATACTAATCTATTAAAACAATTCCCATTCTGGATTTTTCTTCTTTTTTTTTTTTTTTTTTTTTTTATTACACATGGACACTAGAGCTCTTGGAAAAGAACACTGCAAAACATGGTGTATAAACAAAGAAAATGGGTGCTGTTTCTTTTCTACACTGTTCTACTTAGGTACTCTACTCAAACATTCATTAAAAAATTCTTCTTCAAGCAGAGAGATGGTGAGGAGAATTTCAGCCACTGTCTCAAGGTACATTAAGAGTACATTAAGGTCAACTTTGTAGTGACAAATAGATAGTGATAGACAGTTTTCTCACCTCCATCCAGAGAATTATTTTTTTTTCACAGGATGCTAGTACTTATCATTATAGTCTACTCATTCTTAACCTTTTTAATAACGCCCAATTCCAAAACTTTCCACGTATTTAAAACTTAAAGTTAAAAAATTCTGAGCTTTCTGAGCTACCTGAGTGGACTCTAATCAGATTGGAAATCAATATGGTCTTCAGTACCGTAGATCTGAACATCTCTCAGTCTAATATACCTCACAATCTAGTACAGGTTAATGATTTACCGAAGTGCGGTGTTGCTAATTGATAAATGGGGACTTTTTAGCTGTACAGACTAAGCTACCTGTCCAGGCTTACAAAGGATGTTTGCAGTAGCATAAGGAATTGAACCCAGATCTCGCAAACTGCAGAACCATGTCTTAACTGACAGGACCATCCTTAACTATGCTCTGGTTAAAGTCAAAGGATCAGATACAAACAAGCTTGTTCTGCTCTTAGACACCACAAAATGCCTTCAGTAGCCTTTCCTCCACATAAAAACATTTACACGTCTTTTAAAACTTGACTAACACTCGAGACTTGTCATTCTTCATAGGGTTGGATGGTCACGCAAACTAGCAGGGATGCAAGACCAGAGAGCACCTTTCAACACTGCTTTGTCCATGTGAAAATCAGTCAAGCAGCCATCTGCTACAAGCAGCAATGTCAAGCATGCGTATATGGGACTCATAGCTGCCCCTCCTGCCCCAGCATCAGTGTAAGCAGTGGATTTGGACAAGTTTCTAAACTAGGCACATAAAATTAATTCATGGTTATTTTTAAGCAGCTGAAGTCCCAGGGCTTCATTCTCAAGCTTGGAAGTTAAAGTGAGACATCAACCCTGACACACACACTTCAATATCTAAAAGATAGTGTCTTTGAGAAACAGATTAGTTACATGTGCAGGTTTTTCGCAGCATGAAAAGTGAAGAACAAAGTAGGAATTATAGAACAGTTTACTTCCTATGACCAAACCACAAGAATAAAACTACAGGCGAGGCAGTAAGACATGCTATGTCTCAGTACATACACCATCTGTGTCCCTCAGAAGAAATCAGTTTGTTTTCCAGCACTTTAAAGAACATCTTTCTTCTGTTTTGGGTAACCATCTCCACCACTGATACACATTTCCAAGGAAAAGGTTGCATCCATTTTTTTAAACCTCTCACTTCTGAAACATTTTGTATAATTATGCATAGAAATAGAAATAGTATTTCTAAACACATTGCTTCTGGAAACTATCTTGCTGAAAATTGACCTTGGTATCATTTATTCTGGATAGCTGAATTTAGTCAGCTGCCTAGGATTTATAATGCTCACTATAGACAAATAAAAGCACAGAGGAATTTTCAGTCAAAAGCCCAAATTCGGCTCCTCTTTGACATGATAGATAGCACTTTTCTCCACAAGCAGCTCCATGAATGTTGAAAGTTAAAAACTGTTCAAGACCAATACAGTGAACAGAAAGTTGGATCACGACATAACAAAAAGAGGTATGGCAAACATATGGGACAAGTGAAAGGCAGAACCTAGACTGCAGCAATAAAATTGGCATTTTCCTTGAATTACAAACAATACTCTATTAAACTGTCATTTAGTCAAAGTATACCAGCAGGTAGAGTAATTATCAGTACTCCACAGGAGTTCAGGACAGGGCATTTGCTTAATATGGTTAGCAGAGAGTTTTAAAAATAGTTTAACAGTCTCAGTGATATGCCAAAAAGGACAACCAAATAGGTACCTTTATCGCCAAACTTGTGCATCTCCTCTAGTGAGCACTACATCTGGACTCTGTCCTGAAGTGAAGGGAATATATGCTGAAACCATAAACCCAGAGTGCATCCTGGAAACAAGCTATGAGTACAAGCATATAAATACAAGGCAGTAGCGATAGTAATTTCCAGATGGATCTGTATGTGTTTTCCCAGGGTTTCAGTTATTACCCGTTCAGATTGGTAAAGTGTGTTGATGAAGCATCACTTACATTTACACAAGCTACAAGTGGCATGGCTTTTTAAATGTAATGACAGTAAGCACCATTCAAAGAGCTTCTTTTACTTCTGTGTCCATAGCCATTGCAGGAGAACTAAAATGCAGGCATGATTGTTCTTGTATGCATAGAAGTGTTATTCAAATCACCAAAGAAACGGGAACTCACATCTTGCCTGGAAACCAAAATCACAGTGGGTTTCCCTGGACTCCATGTCATCTTCCTGGAGTACTATAAATGCTCCATTTGCTTCCAGATTACAGACCTCATAGATAGTGAAGTTAGGTAAACATGCTGTCTGTGGTTAAGCTTAAGGAATGCCTAATTAAATCCACCCAGTAATAAATTCCTTGGCTGGCTGCTGAAGCAGTCATTACAACTGGAAAGAAGGTGCTCTATTGCTGTAGGTCTTCCTGGTCAATATTGCTGGCCAAAAATACACTTACTGGTATGAGCAGGTACACTTCAGTTTCTTTCATTAAATTGATTGAAACAACATTTGGTTTTAGGTGGAGGTTTTCTGTTTTAGAGTTAAATCAAGAGGCTATTAGAAAACTGTTCATCAGGAAGACTGATAGCTCCTTAGCTCCATAACAGCCTCACCTGTCACAACAAATAGTAAATAAGATCGTAGGCATGTTAAAATACACTAGGAAAACACATGTTAGGAATGGTTCAATTATCAGGCACATGACATGCATAAACACAGGCATCCCATTCACAGCAGTGCGTGCGTGGGATCATGCCTAGATGTTGATGCAATCAGGACTGACCATAAGCTGATGTAAATCTGCATAGCACCAGCAGCAGTTTAGGACCTCACCTGTATCTCCCCTTGCATTGCCTTGCCTTGTGCTGTATCCTTTGCAAATTTTCAATTGTGTGATTTCTAAAAAAATAATAGACTGAACTTCAGACAGGGTAGGAGGCTTATTTGCCTCTATTTTAACTGTCATTTCAAGCTTTTTGCATTAACTCTGAGATCAAACTGTTCTTCTAACAAATAATAGTGAAAACTAAGATTTTTATGTCGTTATAGGTCAAGCTTGAAGAAAATAGCAAATATCACAATTCTTATTCTACATATCAGATTAAATGACTGCATTATAATTGAACTTAGAAGAGATAATACAACAGTATTAAATCATCACACAGTGCAGTGTCAGTAACGACCCTGGAACTTTTCCAAAATTTTATGTAAATGCATATTATAGCTTCAGAGGTCTGTAAAAAACAAACAGGTTTCACTTACGTTTCGTATATTTAATGTAGAGGAAAGGTGTGGCTTGCATTCTGCTGTAGGGAAAATTCAGGATTCAAAGGTGAATCTTTTTTTCTTTTTTTTTTTTCTTCCCATTTCCTGAATTCTGTTGCCACAGAAATGCTTCCAGCTCTCTGTCACTCCTACTTCTGAGTTATGCTTTGTGCAAGAAACATGGTGAAACTTGTGTAGTTAATTAATAGAGAAAAACCTCTTCTGATGACAGTTCTGAAATGATACCCAGCTATTTTTCTCAACAAAATCATATCTACAATCTTCAACTCATTCCAAAAGAAGTTGAAATCAGTACTTTGCCCAAGCTCTAAAATAAAAATATTCAGGATGCCCTTCCTCTATCATATCACCACTGTCATACCTGTGGAGGATCACTGACCCATTTAGGCAGAACTCACCAAAATATTGTTTCAAAACAAGGAAGTGAAGGGCATAGCCCCAAAACCGGGGACCGCTCCGCTCCTTTTTTGGCACCCAGCTGTAATACCACCCGCCACCAAAGCTTCTGTCTAGACGCTATTGCAGGAAGGGGACAGCAGCTCAATCAGGCTGATGACTCCTTGGGAGGCATTAGCAGCTGACAGCACTTAGGGTGGCCTTGAGGTTACTCTAAACCCAGCCAAGCTGACAAGACATCAGCTGAGGGTTTGAGGAATCATAGCAAGCTTGACAGTTCCCTTATTCCCATCTGTTCATGGTCAGTGGAGACTGACTCCAGCAGACTAACCGGATCACATTTTATGAACTGTTCAGCTAAAGGTGTTAGAAATCCCGGAGGATTTGTGCATGGTGGAGGAAGAGGAGGGTTAAAAAGAGAGTAATTTCAGTATTTTCTTTTTTTTTCCTTCTTTTTCAGAAAAAAACCTCTTGCATCTTTACTGAGAAGATACTTCTTGTTTAAAGAAAAATGAGTCATCTCCATCTGACCTGACACAGCCTGCACATGTGAGTCTATTGTATTGCATTCTGCTGACAAAGGACTTGATAGATGCTGGTATGAATGTAACATCCATTGTCCTACAATACAGTAGCAACTAGGAAAAGAAGACATAAAAAAAACTTGTTGCCCACCATTTTGCTATCTTATTGCAATTATTTACTATATACTTTTTCTTTCTCAAGGAATGAAACATATTTCCATACACAGAAAATATTCATCACGGCTATGTGGCACCAGCTGCCTGGATCCAGTGGCCTGGGTTCATAGCATCTCATCATGCTTAATAACTTCTCAGAGCAGCATTTTTCTTAGAGGAATATGGTACATGAGAGATGAAAAAGGTGAAGAAGATGCTGTCACAGTCATCAAACTAGCTCAAATCAACTAGTTTTTTACCTTACTGTCTTACATCTAGCTCCAAAACACCAGAGGATGAAGGCATAGCCAGAATGTAACAGAGGGAAGGGAGGAGAGGTTAGGAAAAACATTTGGGTGGAAAAATATTGAGAACCCAACTTCTTACGATTCTGGTAAGCTTTCTCAGCTTCCTTTTTTCCTTCTTTAAAATCATAAGCAGACGTGACAAAAGACCATGTAAAAGACTGAGCTTCCACCTTAAGTAGAAGAAAAAAATGCCAAAAAAACTAGCAAGCAGAGCCTGCAATAGCAATACTGTGAGAACAATTTTGAGGAATTGAGAGGTTTGGATAAATTTCAGGAGAGCTTCTCAAATTTCAAGTGCTTGTCTGAACAAAATCTGGTCTCCAGAACTTAAGGCACACACCTTGCAACCTCCATTTCTGTGCTATAAGGCATTGTATGGTTAAGAGGGAAGCAAAGCTTGCAGAGTTAGCATTCTGCACTTATTCTTGAATAACTGAGTGTCAATTGTTTTTCCTCCTCAGTCCAAGTAAATTTTGTAGCTGAAAGCAGAATAAATTTCTCTACCATCACTACCATTGTTCAGCTTGTGGACTAAGTGAATCCACACAAGAAAAGGGGTCCAGAAGAGGGGAATTTTTTTCCAGCAAAGCACATTTAAACTACATCCGGAGTTCAGAGTGGAGTGAAAGGGCAGGAAAACAGACATACAGGAAGACCCAAATCCCAGTCCCCTGTAGGAAGCCCAACAGTTTAAAAAAAATTGTAAACTTAATTTAAGCACTGCATTTAAAGATAAGTACTGAGTTTTAAAATGTGCTTCCACTGACATAATGGCTTAGTTTTCCTATTCAACACTGGAGTTGCTCAGTGTGGCAATTGTGTTATGATATTCCTTTAATTTCTCCAGAGCCAGTTCAATCTAGCTTAACATGGCTGCTAATTTTCAGGACAGAATCAGCTGCAAGCTTAGCTGCCTGTCTAAACGGAGCCCAAAGAATCAGGATTTCTAGGGAAAGTGTGGTATGTGCACCTACAGACATGGTGTAAAATTGCTTCATTTCACACTGACAGCTATTTTATTTTTGATTCTCAGCTGCTCAAAAAGTTCTGTTTGCAACCTATCATATGCCAGTCATACAGCAGCAACATTTGATGGAAAAATACCGAACTGAGAGTAAACCAGCTCCTGTAATTTGTAATATCAAACCTTTCATCTTTTAAAGTCTGCAGCTCCCAGAATCAAGCAACTACACAGGAATCACAGCTTTCAGATGTATAAAAGTGAGTCTCTAACCTTTATAACTGCAGAAAGAAGCTGAAAATATATTGCAAGTCTACTTCAACTCCTCAAAGACACCAAAACAAATTTGAAAACCTCAAGATGCACTCATCTTATGCTTTTTGGTGAAGTCAGAGGAGTCTACCACCTGGTTTTTTTTATTTGATGCTGGCAGTACTGCAAATGTCGCACCATCTCCTGCAATTGCAGTGTCATGAGTAAAAAGCTCAGTATAAAAGAAGGCAGCAACGAGTCCTAAGCTACTAAGCCCATACCAAGTCCGACACACCTGCACATACCTTCTGAATCAGGGTTGTCTAGTGGTTAAGGTGAAGGACTAGAGGCACTTCTTTACAACAAAATTTGGCATCATGTCAGAGACCACAAGTTAGTTCTTAGCATGCTCACACAATTCTCAGGGAGGCTAGTCAGCTGAGGTACGGTGTGGACTGATGCAGCTGCCCAGCTAGCAGGACCTTGACTGGAGTCAAGCAGCAGTTACACGGGTAGCTCTTGTACCCTGCTCCATTTCACAGTACACAGACAGCCTCAAGAGTAACCTTGAGAGCGGTGCTGGTCTTGCTGTATTGGTTCAACAACAGCATTCATGAATGCCACCGTACAATTCCCAGGGATAGGCGTAACAATGCAATGAAAGATCTGCTGGCAGAATGCACTTACAATAACCTCTGAAGGATATTCCCAAATGCTTCACCACCAGATGCTTTCCCAAACCTATTCGCTGCTGGAACCCTCTCCTCCTGATGAGAATTCTGAAGAAGGAAGATGTTCATGAGGGACTACAAGAAGAATGGCTCAGAAAAAGAAAGGGTTTTCCCAGCTATTCAAGTAGCTTTGGTTCTTCTTAATGCAACTCTTATCATCACAGGCAAGAGTTCACAAAGCCTGAGCTCCACTGGAATAGATTTGGACATTTAATTTCTAGTCCCAGTCCAAAGCTATTTACTGGCCTTCAGCAAGTAGTGTTTTTACCAAAGTCTTTTTATCAGTAGAAAAGGCATAATATTTATATAAATCTCAGGCATCTTTTTGCTAGAGTTAATAAAATCTTTTGAGATTCTAGAATAAAACAGATACTATGGAAAGTGCCATTCTAGACTGTAAACCAGCCTTTCTGTTAAATGATGCAGGGAGGGTCAGAAAAATCTGTTAGAGACCTTCCTTCCAAGGCAGAAAAATACAAAGATTTCTGCCAGGTTCCTGAGACAGCTCATAATTGCTGGGCATAAAAATCAAATGAAAGTTTATCAAGTAGAGTGGGAATCAGCATTAATTTGGGAAACCACAGACCAAAGTGCAAGCTCTTTTTTCCACTGATTACTCCCTTAGATCCTTCCCTATTTGTAAAAACCCAGAGTTTGGGAGTACTTCCTATTGTAGCCCTACAGCCTGGTGTCCATGAAGGCATAACATCTCAGAGCCTGCAATGGTAATGCCTCCATGCCATTTTACCTATTTTGCTATCAAATAACGGAGCTATCTCTTGTATATTTATAGAATCATTGAGACAGTAAAGCACAAAAGCAGAGGCAAGAGAGAAGTGTATAAACAAATCCACTTAAATGTCTTGTTTTCCTTTGTTAGACATTGTCAGAGAATTCCACACAGCAGGGTTACTTTTTGTGGTTCTCAGCTGTACCTCCAATATCCCAGTAGCCACAAAGTAGAGCAATTCACACATTTTTTGCAGCCTCAGAAAAAGAATTCTGGAATCTTTTTTCCTCAAAAAGGTTAAAGGGAGATTTTTAGCC
Organism: Gavia stellata; assembly: GCF_030936135.1. Lineage (NCBI taxonomy): Eukaryota > Metazoa > Chordata > Aves > Gaviiformes > Gaviidae > Gavia > Gavia stellata. The sequence continues at coordinate 35,856,149 of NC_082637.1, forward strand.
TAAAAGATCTTTTACCTGATCAGAAAAGCATAGGCAGTTCTCTGCACAATATAGACAGAACAATAGGATACAGAAGTGCCTGTCTTTTGAAAAACAGTCAGTGCAGAAGACAAGTAAAAGCAAGCTGTTGCACACAGACCAGGGTCTGCATTCACTGAATAGCTGCCAAAATAATTTATGCTGTCATGTGATCCATCCTTATAATCAACAGTGAAGAAATGGGAGTAGGGGAACAGATGAAAACTTTTAAATATGGCAGGGTTTTTTAACAGAAAAAATAATCAAGCAATCTAATGAAAAATCATAACTGTTATAAGGAGAGGACATTATCCTCCAAACAAGGAAAAGGTTCTGGAAAACAAATAGTTCATGTAGATATTTTTTCCAGAAACTCTCACTTCATTATCCTTGTAAAAAACTTAAAATTGTTGAATTACCTTCAGCCATTGTGAGTCCGTTTGTTTCCAGCTGCAAGCTGTATAGAAGTGCACAGTGTTCAAAACTTGGAATTTATTAAAAAGTGGTTAACAACAATGTGGATTCCAGCCAGCTGAAAAGAAAAAGGGAGACTATTAAACTAGAAAATATTGTTATTCTGACCTCTCTCAGAACCATCATTTCAGTCTGTTTATTTACAGAGACCTTAAAGAGACATGAACTAAAAAAGATTGTGCTGTGGTACTCCTGTCAACTATGCTTATCTGGAGAATAGAATTTTATTGGGGAATATACATCTTTCATGATTGTTACATGGTGTTGAACACTCACCTCCTCCCCGAACTCCTTTTTTTTGGAGGGGGTGGTGGAGGGGAAGAAGGAGGAAGAGGGAGAAAACAGGAAGGGGGGAGGGAGGGGAAGTTTAGAGATTAAATTCACTTACGCTTTTGTTTAAATATACAGTGTGTGTATTTCCCCAAGGGTACTGAGTTTACTAGGGCAGCTTCAGCACAGGAATTATAAACCAGCTTTATAGATCCAAAACCAGTATCATATAAACTTCCACTTTGGCAGTATCTTCTTGGAACGGGCTTTACATTAGAAATGTGGCAGTGAAGTCAAGACATTATGGAGATCTTATTGCCTAAAATGCTTATTATGATTATTAATGAGCTCTATCCTGCAGAGTAATGGGCACTTTCAATCCCACATAAATCCTCTTTTTTTTCTTATTTTCTGAGATTGTACTTAAAGGTGATATTGTTTCGCAAAATTATCCTAGTCTGATAATTGCTTAAAATACTATTTCTTCATTCCAGAGGTAAGCTAATGCTGAAATCAATCGTATTCTATACACAGCAACTGACTTAGATGTATCTTCAAAAGCCAGGTGGAGATTACAAGTAAGATCTAAGATTCCCTAAACTGCAGGTCTTCCCCAAAGACATTCATGTGTACACATGCTTTTTCCTTAGTATGGTTAATATTCTGTGAACCATAGACTATATCATAAATAAAAGAGAAAAAGTGTAATTAATGTTACTCTTGGAATTGTAACTTCAGCATTTTTTGACCATGTGACTTAACCCATTAGCTGGGGTTATGGCAGTTTTTGTAACCTACTTACATTCTTGTATCAGGAGACATGCTTCTGTTGTAATGTTTTTTTAGTCATTTTTTACAGATAAAACCATGAAATATTTCCAGCTGAAAATTCTCTCTTACTTTTGTTCTTTCTTGTTCTTGCTATCTCATACATTTACTCTGCGAGATTTTGTACCTCTTGTCCTGGAACTGTTCTATTCCATCTTTTTTTTGGCATGTTTTTACTCTCAGCTTAACCTGCCTGTAGCTTTTTTCCCCCCATAATTCTCCAAATATGCTTTCTATCCTAATCCTTCCTCTCTACTCAGCACTAGTGAGGCTGCACCTGGAGTATGGTTTTCAGTGCTGGGCTTCCCAGTACAAGAGGCAGGGACATACTGGAGCGAGTCCAGCACAGGGCCACAAAGATGATGAATGAACTGGAGCATCTGTGATGAAAGGGTAGGCTGAGAGGGCTGGGACTGTTCAGCCTGGAGAAGGGAAGGCTCAGGGGGCCCTTATCCATGTGTGTAAAAAAATACCTGATGGGAGGAAATGAAGAATAGGGACAGGATAGGAGGTGATGGGCACAAATTACAACATATTAAATCCCACCTGTACACAGAAAAACACTTTTTTAATGTGAGAACAGTCAGACATTAGCACAGGTTGCCCAGAGAGGCTGTTCAGTCTCTGTTCTCAGAGATGTTCAAAACCTAGCTGAACACAGTCCTGGACAACCTGCTCTAACTGACCCTGCTCTGAGCAAGGCGGTGGACCAGATGAGCTCAAGAGGTCCCTTCCCATCTATCACCTGATTCTGTGACCCTGTAACATGTTCTAGCGCATTATACTAGTCCTTTCTTTTTCTGTCTTTTCCTCCTCCCCAACTAATCTCCGTATCCCATCTTCATAGTGTGCTGCATTGCTCTTGGTTTCCTGCAGGTTCCTGTGGCCTTTTTCTACAGGCTTTGTGTGTGACTCTATTTAAAGCCTGGCCCCCTTGAAAGACCTGCATGTGGCCCATTGCTAAAAACTGAGATTTCTGACTCATTCCAGTCCTAGAGTGTGTGCTCTAAGCTTGAAATTATTAAACTGATTAAATATAAAATAAAACTGAAACCATCCCAAGCATACAGATTTCTCAACTTGAGGGTTCAGAGTTCAGAGTTTAGAAACCTAGAATGGAAATCTAAGCTGAAATTATTTTAGGACTTGTACTTTGTGGAAACAGAACCAGAAGTTTCTGCTTCAGAGCCAACGGTGCAATCAGTATGTTTGATATTATACACAGTTGATGTGGAGAGCAGGTCAAGCGCTCAGCTCCCAGAGCCCACTGTGATAATGTTTCTCCCTCTTCATCGCTTTACCCATGCACAGAATCATTTACATGGGCTTTCTCTGCCACTCTCTCCAGAGTCAAGATCAGCTGTTCTGCTTTCATGTGTTTCAGTAGTTAGGACATCTCAGCTCTTCTGAGCTGGAGCAGAACACTGCAAGAAAATTCATTCTTGCTATCAAGTGACCTGATCAAACAAGGGAGTTCTGGGAGTCTCACAGGAGAACCCAAACCCCATGAAATTTCACACCTGCTTTCCAGACTGAAAAAGCTATACGGGTTCAATTAACCTATCCCCTCCAAAATGAGCTTCTGCATTTTATTTCACCCAGCTTTATTACATATGCAGCTGTCTACCAGAAACCCTTTAGCAGATTCCTTGACCAATTCAACTCATGTGCAACCTGTTTGAATATGGTTATACTCATTAGGTTGTCTAGAGACACCAAACTTTCACCTTATTTTGAGATGCATTGTATCACTATGATTCTTTACAATAGTATTTTCCTCCAATTTTGTTTTTTCCTTATTCCTTTTTCCCTCATCTCCACCTCACTCTTTTCTGGGCATACCATTCAAAACTCTTATTCCTTTTTTCTGCATCTCCACCTCACTCTTTTCTGGGCATACCATTCAAAACTCTGGGGACATCTTCAACACTATCTTACTTTCTAATGCTGTCTCAGACAAATCACTCCTCTTCGACTCAAGCATGGTGCAGTGAGTCTGAACAAGAAAAATAAAAACATGCAAGCTCATGCAGACTCAGAAGTATTTACAGCAGCCTCCAAAGGATGCATAACACAATCAATTTCATTAAAACTCTTAATGAAGGTAAGTATTTGAAATACCCTGATATTTTGGCACATACCAAGAGAAGAGAAACAGCTGTGTGTAAATGCATGTTTGTGTGAATGTAGGTAGCTGCACATATCTCTGTGCGTGTGTGTGTGTATGTGTGTATGTAGATATAGCAGGAACAAGAGAAGATCTCTTTTCCAACAGACTGACTTATAGTAGGTCCCCCACAGTACACTGTACACTTATGACTAGATCTGCCAACAAAGAAAAGATGACCTGTTAATCTTATCCTGATTTTTATCCTTGTTTGGGAACAGAGCAGTGCCTTTTACAAAGATCCACTCACAAATTATACAGCCCTTATGTGGTACTGAAAGCTGAGGCTTCAAAGTAATTGATGAAAAAGATTAAACACTTTCTAATCAATAAATGTAGTTCAGCTGCAGATATTTTTCTCCAGCAGCTCCAGAGGGAGCACCACATAAAAAAGCTAGATCAATTTCCACTGGATCACCAAAATCAAAATAAAGCAAAAATAAATCTTGAAGGGCTGAGGAAAAAGAGTATGTGGGTGAAAATTCATTTCATTATGGAGGACAAGATGCTGCAAATGGAAATAATTTCATAGAGCACAATTTGTAAATAAAAAACAGCTAAGTATTTTCAGTGCTGTAATACAAATAGTAAAACACTTCATTTCACATAAATGCAATATTTAAAATATAAGTTCTTAGCTTCATGTAAAATATAGTGCAAGTAACACTTTTTGCTTTCGCTGTAGAAGCATTATGAAACAAAGTTTTAATTTAGTTTTAGATAGAATATGCACAACATATGTATGCATTTATATTTGCACATATTTTTGCATTTCACCTCTTGTTTAAACATACAACACACAGGAAAAAGTGCTTGGGTCTGTGTTTCCAAGTATGTAATTTTGCTCAAAGCTCTTAGTTGCAGCATCAGAAAATTGCATCCTCTGCTTTGTATCCACAGCTTCAGGTTTGGTGCCGACAGCCATAATGTGAGTTTTGTCACTTGGCCTTGTCAGTGACTTTAAGCTGACAATAGATCATTGCCACATGGCCACACCACTCTCCAGGGGATTGGGAGACATTAACTGAGTCAGCTTTGTTGTGCAATATTAAATAAGGCAGTTTTATAAAGCAGGCATCAATCCACTAAGAAATGGAGTAGAAAGCAGAAATTATGTACTAACAAGCTTTGAAAAAGACCACTTCCTGGGTGGACTCCCCTTGTCTAAGGGATGATGGAGAAGGCAGCCATACAATAACTGTGTCACACTGCATGGTTGCAGGCATAGTAGTTTTAAGATATGTAACATTATTGGGGTTGGACTCTTATATGGTAAATTATGGGGAAAATCATGGATTAGTCACAGTAAAAATGTCTAAAGCAATAGGAATTATAGCTAAAAAAACACATAAAGTTCTATATGTGAAACATGTTTGAGGTCAAGTTACCATTTTAGACCACCTGTGGTGACAATTATTATTTATTTATACACCATTCTTTATTGGAATATATTGATAAAAAGAAGACAATACCCTATCCCAAAAATTTACAATGTCAAATGCCAGTCTTGTCGCAGGACTCTGTTCAGCTATAAGAGGCCTAAGAGGCGGGAACACTCCTGCTAGATCCCTCCAACCCTTGCATGTTTCAAACTTGGATCTCCGAGCCCCTGCAGCTGAGTCATTGGTATTGTTCCAGGGGTGCAAAGAGGACAGGAAAGTAGCACAAAACCAGGGAACTGCAATACAGGCAGGAATCAAGCTGGCTTTTCTACTCTCAGAACCAAAGCAGGAAGTGGAGTAGCCAGTCAATGATCGCTCATGTCTTGACGAGTCCTGCAGCTCGTCTGGGTTGCACATTAGGCCAAGTCAATACCCAGGATCAAGGTTGTGCAAAAACACTTGAACTACAACCTGTAGGGACTCAGACACAGAGAGCACTGAAAACAGAGCTAGAGATACACAGCTCCTCTTTGGAAAATGAGATGCTTGTTAAAGGAGCTCATCAGTCATGCATGTCAGCTCCAACGGTGTTTTGCCAGGAGCATTAATGGATAAACAAACAGTTGTTGCTGGAAGGGATCTATCTTCCTCATGTTTGCTAAGTCCTGCTTTGAGATATCACTTAGCAAATAAATTAAAAAGCACCACTAACATAGCTTTTGAGGGAAGAAGGAGGAAGAATAGCTGAATAGGTGAATCTTGTGTAAGAATTACAGCTCCCAACTCTTTCTACCTTTCATTACACTGATCACTGTGAAATCTGTGTGATTGGGAGAGTATGTGCTTTAAGAAGCACGTACTCTGTGAAATATCCATGTCATCAATAACTTAACAACTACAATTTGAGTGGCAGCATATGGCAAAGTCAATGTTATGACAAGCCGTTCCTTGGGGTGGGAACATTAAATGGTACCAATAGTAGCATTGATAGTACTAGAATCATAGAGTGTTTTCATTGCTTGAGTCAAGTGAAAATTGTCAAACAAGGAACCTTATACAATTAAATGTTTTTATTAAATGTTTAATTCTTTTTCCTTTATTAAAAAGGCATTCATTTTGTTTAATCAGCCTCACAAGAAAAATATCTGAAGGGCTGGGAGCTATCATGATGTTGAAAAAATAACTTTGAAAAGCAAAAGTAGTAAAAGATATTTGGAAATTAGGAATGTACTGGATCAGTAAGACTATAATGTCTCTTTTGTTCATTAAAAATAGAAGGAACTTTTTTCAATGCTCTGTAGGGCTGATACTCCCAAACTTTCAAAAATTATGGACCTATTGCAGAGAAGCCTTGAGAATTTTAGGAACAATACTTTTACAAGTCTACCTCTTTCCTGGGTTTTGACCTTATATTAGTCACAATAGACCCATCCGCCATTTTTCAGGACAAGGACTAGGGATTCATTCTGTAGTAGAAGTTGGATTGTCACACCACTCCAGGTTATATGACTACAGGCAAAAACCATGCCAAAGTTACTGTGAGTGTCACAGTTCAAAAAAACAGCATGGGCATCTGAAAAGAGAAGGAGGAACCAAACAAACTTCCCTGTTGTTTCTGGGAAGAAAGTAGACCCTCTATAATCTGCCATAGTACAGCCTGCAAGGTGCATGCCATTTTATGATCAGAGTTAATACTGTGTCTTATTCAGTTTGCAAAGGTTTTGTGCTTAACTGTATCTGTTTGTTCATTCCATCTTGTTAAAACACTGATTATTTGCTCAGAAAGCATCTTCTTCAGTATGCAGTGTCATCTTCCTCTGGATATTTATATGCAGACTTCTCACTCTCAGTCCTGATCTGAATAAAGTTCAAGCAAGACCATCAGTTTTTTTCCCAACTTTCCCTCAAAAAGGCTTTGCTTTTCTTTTCCCATTGTTTTCTGCAGAAATGTTTTGCTCTAGCAAAGACAAAAGACTAAAATAGCAATAAATAATTAAATACTACTACCAACAATAGCAAAAAGCTAAAAGGATCCTTTCCACAGGAGCTAGGTATCATTGCTCTGCCAGCTGGACCTCAAGAAACCTCTGAATCTCTGAGAAGTGCCATTGTCCACATCCCAGGCTCTCCAGCCTGTTATGTCTAGAAAAGTCCACTGAATCACACTGCGAGCACAAAAGGAATTGAGAAAAATGCATGCACAGACTGGTTGGGAGAACATTTTTTAATTATGGGTGGGCTAGAGGTAACAGATGTGAGTGTATTATTCTTTCCTTCTGCTAGCCACTGGGAGCCACGCAAGCTACAGGAAGGCTTCACATGGATTAAAATGAGAGAATCTCTGCATCTTTCTTTTATTCAGATACATACTCAAAAAAGTCTGGTTTCTATTAAAGTGTTTTTCTTTGTCTAAAGCCTGCATTTTGACTTCGTTTTGGACGGTTTATGAAAGTTACCTGCAAGTATTTTCTGAACTAGTTTTTACCTGTTTTGCTAGCCATCACCCTGTTTGAATCATGTCAGAAATGTGTGGTATATATGGTACAATATTTTTTACTCAAAGCAACCCCCTTTTTTTTTTCTCAAAGCAACACCCTTTTTTTTTTTCACATATCACCTCCTGTGCATTAACCCATATATCCATTCCTCTTGGAGGAATCTTTACCAAGTCAAGTCAGGATAAAACAGGAATACAGAGCTTAGCATTTGCTTAAAGGAGTTTAATGTCATGTGAGGACAATTGGGGCTCAAAGAATAAAATAAGATAGATACAGAGAAACATGCTGTGAGAGAGAAATGAAACCAAGGGGGACATCAATATAGTTTCAGTTGGTCAAGTAGCAAAATTCACAGGAATAAGGACTGGGAATCTTCCTCCATCCTCACCACCCACCCTCAAAATTTCATTCCAAACCAAACTGCTGTTTTAAATGAAAAGCATATTTTCTCATCAAGATTAATATATTACTATCAAGTTGTTTATCAAGTTCACTACTAATAAAAACATTTTGGAAACCTGCTGTGGTCCCTAGGGTTGCCTGAAGCATTCTATTCCAGGATACTTCAGGAATTCTGGCCAGCTGCAAAACTATGATGAGAGACAAAACTTCTGGCATGCCCACATATATCACAGGATTTTCTCCCTAGAGAAGCTGTTCAAGAACATGGTGTATTATAAAAGCAATGCCGCAAGTGCTGTGAAATCCAACTTTTCATTAAGGGCCTTCAGTGGGAGTTTTAGTTAAAAGTCATCATGCATGATTCCTAGATTGAAGACAATTGTGTCTGCTGGTTTTAATACAAAATCTCAAGTTATATTTAACAAGTGTCTTTCCTGGAAGTCATAATGCTATTTAATTTAAGTGAGTATGTCTGACACTATGAAACATCGTGTCAAAGTCCAAGGTACTAAAAAACACAAGTCAATAAGAAACATGACTGCATTTGTTCTTTATGGAACAATTGTTGGGAAGACTTTGATTTCATTTTTCTACATCTAAATATATTGAAAATGTAATCTCTTGCAAAGACAAATGATACTGTTTTGATGTTTGTCTCAATGGTTCAATACTAGCTACAGAAAAAAATGAGCTGAAAAGTTTGAAAACTGCACATTTTTTCAGATTTTTGCTACTTCCCAAGTCTGAACAGTCTGATAACATGAAGAGAACCAAGCTTTCCTAGAAGTATTTTGGCACTTTAAATTAAGATCCAAAGCAAACCAGAGAACAAAGAAGAGGACAGAACATTAAAGATAATTCTGTCTAAAGCTCTATGACTTTTGTCACTGTTAAAGTAAACTTTGTACTTTTCCAGCTGTGTAAAGTATATGTACGTCGTACACAACGGGTTTCTAAGATCCTTTCTCTTTACCATCAAGACCAATTTTATCCCCTAACTAATTCCTTGTTCTTTATCATAAAGAACCTTCTGCTTTATCATAAAATGACCTTACAGCTTTCACTTAAGAACAAATAATATTACCACCTGTACCTGGAAGGAACTGGCAAGGTAAAATTTGCGTGGTACTACCTCAAGATAAGGAACATCATCAGCCTGAGACGAGTGCAGCCAGAAAAATCCAACTTCATTTTCAAGTTACCCCCAAATTCTTGCTCAAAACCCAGGTTCTCTTTTACCCTAACAGACAGATAGGAGGCAGAATAAAAGTGCAGGCCTACACTTACCCTAAAGCCAGAGGTTTTAATAGAGGCCTCTGTCCAACACTTTTCTCAATAACAGTTTACCATATTAGGAATAGAGAAAGAGGTCCTGTACTTACAGAGGTATGTGTGGCACTCAGAGAGTACTGCCACATGCATGATAAATGGGACTAGCTGGAAGTTAAAATTATCCCCATAGTAAACACAGAAAACACTACCTTTGGGCTCTGATGAGGAAAGGAAAAAACATCATTTACCGGTTCAAAATTATTAGTCTACAGGAAGAATGTCAGAAATTTATTTTACTATATACAATAATAAACAGAAGTTTCAGCATTAGTGAACTTCCTAGAACATCATTTTCTAAATATGGAAGTCTAAACAATGGTAGATTTAGTGCATTCTCATTCTTGAATCCATGATTAGAACCCAGATCTTCTATTTCTCAAACATATACCACTGTACCATGTAGAACCATATTTCATTCTCCTAGCCCTATCTCTAACAAAAATAAATAAATAAATACAAAGCATCTGTTAGAGTGTCACTCCTAAAAAAAGGCAAGGAAACCAGCTCCTATGGACTGCAGGCAATGGAGAGTCCAGAACCCTGGAAATGCCTCACTCTCCTAATCGTTACAACGTGGGGTTTTTTAGAGTCTAACTTAAATCTTCCTAGACTCATCCATGAGCTTTGGTTTTCTTTGTTTCTGAGTGATAATAAAGGAGTTGATACTTTGTCTTTTTTTCTGACATGAACTATAATAGTTTTCAGAAGGTCCAAATGTCTATAGGAGGGAAGAAAAAATAGAGGAAAAGTACAGCCTCCCATTCTGCTTGATGTCATGCAATCCCCAAATTTTGTGAGACTATAAGAATATATAGAAATTAAGTATGAGAATCTGTATGTCCTGGGAATGTTTCAAAGACTTCTGAACTTACCTTCCGTGAAGATCACTTCTTTTATGCATACTAACCCCACCTCTTGACAGATATTCTTCCTCCCCACCTTCTTCCTCCCCACTCACCAGCATGATACTTATCTTGTTCTTTGCTTTTCTGTTAGACAGTAGGAGTGTTAAAAATTTTAGAAAGAAAACAAGAGAAGGAAATAAGAGCGGTTTGGGGTTTATGCCAAAAAAGCTGAACATAGATTATCTTGTCCTATCAATCTGATGTCTGTGTTATGGTATTCCAACATGACACCACACCAGAAGACTTTACAGGTGTCCACCGAGTAGAAGGAGAGTGCTGAAAGAAGAGATAGTAAGCCAGAGCTGCTTTCCCTCTCAGCCTGCTCCTGGAACCCAGACTAAAGTGGCATTGGGACATCACATCATCTTCTCTCATAGCATGAGTCACTTGAGTCCATAGCTCTCACTCACTTCTCTAAAAATTCATTCATTCATTATTCTATCAGTTAAGATTACCACTTGTGAAAGCTGGGATATAGCAATTTCTGGACTTTTTACAAAAGGCTATTTACTCATGTGTAGCTGTTCTGCAGGCAGACATATATATGTTCTATTTACTATGTAAAAGCATGATACAGCTCTGGAGCTGCTTCACTGAAACAATAAGAAAATAGTGCAGAAGGAAAGATAATTCTGTCTTCCTCACGTGATACTTACTGGTAACTCCAGGTCATAATGACATAACATGAAGTCACAATTCAGGAAAAAGCTTGTTTTCAGAGGGCAAGGGGAGAAACAGTTTGCTATTGCTTCTCTTCAAGAAAACTTTGTTCCTTACAACCTTCTTGATCTAGAAGTATCTTTTGTAGCCTCCAGCCACCAGTTTGCCAAGATTACCTACGTATACAGGTCCCAAGCTGAAGAGGTGATTATTAGTTAGGTGTGGCCTTACAGAGTTAAAATGCAAAATACATTTCAGTTCTGCATTTTTTCTGTTCAGCAGTGAAACCTACAAACCTGCTTTTTAATGTACTTTGTTAACAGAGCATTAAGATATAGCCTCTTAAGTTCCTTGTCTATGAATAAGAATGTACACATTTTCAATGGAAAACCATTTCAAGTAGGATTTTACTGAGAAACCTATTTAAAATTTTGAGATTTGTATAACAGTCAGCTTCACATCTAATCAGAGTGTTTCCACTGACACTGACTGATCTGACTCATTCTCTGATTGTCTTCTGATTTGAGTTTGCTGCTGGTTGTGTCTGAGACTTGTTACACAGACATTTTACATTTTAGAGTCAGGAACACTCCTCCAGCAAGGCCCTGTGCTCTAGTAAATACTGCAGAAAAAAGGAATCAAGAACTTAGGGTACTCCTCCCACCTTTATCAGCGGCCTGATGGGTTAACTCTAATCGCCTTGCCGACCAATGGCTTTGTTTCCCTGTAATTTGAGGCTGACGATACTTTGTAAAACACTTCGAAAGCTACTAATAAAAACTACCTGCAAAAAGCAGTCAGTATTGTGCTTATGGTAGAAGTTATTTGCATCAATAGCTCCTAATATTTGCTGCTTAAGAGTATATTATTGTTTACAGATCCCCCTTTTTTTGAACCTTTTTACCTCCTATTGTTCCAGACAGCAGCTTTGTGCCTTTGGTGGTTCTAGTCATTATCACAGATTCCCAATTCTAGTCAACTTGCCCTATTGTTTACATGGAAATTTCCTTTCACATGAAAAAGAAAAATTAGGGGTTTTTTTTAAAAGAACATTTGACTGCAAGACTACATCGATTGACATAAGACTTGGAAGTAAATTTAATTGTTAAACTGAAACTTTTTTCCTGCTTTTTTTAGTTGCTGTATCTAATTATATGTAAACTTTAAGTAGCCATTTAGGTAGGCAACAAAATATTTAAGATTGGTGTCTGTCCATACTGAAGTCACTAGGAGATTTGTGCTGATTTTACTGGCAACATGACTCTCACCCCGAAATTTTATCCAAAAATCTTGGGTATTCAGATTCCACAGACAAAAAATTTCCTTCTAATTTCTGGTGTTCACTTTCTCCAATATTTTAGCTCTCTCCTACTTCTTTCCATCCAGCACAACTCTGTAGGAGGGAAGCAAGGAAAAGAACAAATTTTTTGTTTTCTAATTTCTAAAAGGCTTTTCTGTGAAGAAAATGACCAATATTTTGGTATATTATCTGGATAGCCTTGTCTGTCTTTTGAGGTAAGGATAGTTCCTCAGGGGACATATAAATGCATGCTTACACTGGCAAGAGATGGTCAAAGGTGCTGCACTTGCCAAAGTCACTAAGTAACCTCAAATGACCAACTAGAGTTATCAAAATTACTAACAATATTATCAGGAGCACATATTTTATTCAAGCAGAAGCAATATGTCTTCAGGGCACCACTGTAGCACAGTAAAAAAGAAAGATGGGGTACAACCATAATCCCATAGCCCAGTGTTGTCACCCAAGCTGGGGTCAGTTCTGTGTTCTTACAATGATACTAGGTATCGATGAAGATATCCATGAAGATAACATTTCTTTCCACAGAATATCACACTGTGACTTGCTCCGGAAAAACTGGGGCATTATCTAATTGGTAAAGCATTATTAACATAGCAGAATTCTTTCACCTCAAAAGTTAATTCTTTTTGAACATCCCTAGTGTAATGACATCAATCAATGCTCACTAGTCATTAATTTGTTTCATTAACATTAACAGCTCCAAGTATTCTACTGGCAGGCTGTCCACTGTCCTGGTGCTCTTCAGGAAGAGGCTGCTCCTCTGGATATCTGGCTTTAATCTGTGTCCTTTACTTCCTCTTACAACCATGTTCACTTTTGGATGTTATGTGTTTGAATTTTTTGGTGTGTGTGCAACTATCACTTGTTAATTAGTTATTACAACAAACATGGACAGGACATCTGAGAAAACCTACTAAGAACTGGCCAGCACCTACTTAAAATTCAAGTGCAGCAGCAATTTAATAAAAACAATTCCTCCAGAATGTGGCCATAAGGAAAGAGTTTGCACAATCTGTTCATCTGCATAATTAGTAATTGAGGACCTGAGAACAGTTGGAACATTGCTGTGGGCAACCCAGGTCAGATCACTGATAACATAAATAATAAAGATTCAGATTTCCAAAAACTACAAACATCAGAATGGAGCTAACAACAACCCTAATAAGAGCACACAAAACAAACAGAAAGAGGAATCATTCAGAAAACTATGAAAGGCCATAAGGCTACTGCAAAAAACAATCAGTATGACATAAATTCCATCTGAGGCTTAAAAGAATAATGAAAACAAAATGGGGGGTGGGGGTGGGGGTGGAGAGAAGATACATGAGAAAACACAGTAACTTACTTTGCTTATCATTTGCATAATGGTACAAATACATTAATACTTCTGCAGACACACATTTACAAGTATTCCACTTGAGCATTAGAGAAAATAATAAATCAAATTATTTATATCCATGTCGTAGCATGACTAATCATTTTAGGAGCAAAAATTCTTGTAGCCACAATGCAATCCTCTGCTTCCACCAAATCGCAGTGAAAAAACACAGAGTGCACAAGGCACTGCAGAGCCAGGTCTTCTGCTTTGGGAGATAAAGAGTAATACAGGAGAGGTAGTGATGCACTAATCAGCTGTGAATTCATTCTTTCCAGTGATTTAGTTTGCTGCAGCTTCACTGGATACAGACGTGCACCAGGACACCAGGGCAGGGTAGGCCCTTGCTGGATCTAAACCTTTTATAAAATGGCTTCAGTTTCCGAGCTTTGTTTCTTATTCACAGTACAAAGGCATTATCCAAATGAACTGGCTATCAACATGTAGTTTATGTGTATTTATTTGTTTCACCCTCCTGGCAGATAAAAAGCAATAATGATAGAAGTCTGTTGATTTGCATTGGCAGAAGGCCAGAGTTTTACCATATGATACTAGATCACAAGATTTTTTTTTTTGGCAAAAATATGAAAAGTAGCCTATCTGCTTGGGTGTTGACCACTGTTTGATTAATATAAATGCTTGAGTAGTAAAAGCGGACTCTAGGTTCTCTGTATTTAAAAAAATCAAGATTGATTTATCTCAAACTCAGGTGACATAAAAAAATAATACCTGGAGGCAGAGCTATGTTTGCAGTTCTGTCCCTTGTAGGAACATTATGTTATATGCAATGGGATTAACACAGTGGTTGGAACTGTAATGCCTCTGTCCCTTGGGTATGTAAGGTAAAGGATGAACACGGAAAAGGATGTCAGAAACAGGAATATAAAAATGTGACAGCAGTGAAATCTGTTGCACAGAATTTAAATACCATCGATCAAATAGTTACTGCAAAGGACAATTGTTTTTATTTTAATTACATTTAGTAATCTTAAAGATATGTACCTACTGGATGTGAAAATACTGTTAGATAGGGTCTGCAAAACCCTGTTTATCTCCATTCTCGCAAACCCAAGTCAAACGGGTTGTTAGCCCAGTCTTTTGTTCAAAGTCTAAAACTTGAGACTGTCTCCCATAAGATCCTCGTAGACAAGCTGTTGATGTAAGGGCTAGATGAAGACGCAGTGAGGTAGACTGAAAACTGGCTGAACAACTGAGCCCAGAGGCTGGTCATCAGTGGAACAAAGTCTAGTTGGAGGCCAATAACTAGCAGTGTACCCCAGGGGTCAGTGCTGGGTCCAGTCCTGTTTAACATCTTCATTAATGATCTGGATGATGGAACAAAGTGCACCCTCAGCAAGTTTGTTGATGACACAAAACTGGGAGGAGTGGCTGATACACCAGCAGGTTGTGCTGCCACCCAGAAGGACCTTGACAAGCTGGACAAATGGGCCAACAGGAGCTTCATGAAGTTCAACAAGGAGAAGCCCAAAGTCCTGCACCAGCAGAAGAACAACCCAATGCACCAATATATGCCGAGGATCACCCATCTGGAAAGCAGCTTGACAGAAAATTACCTGCTACAGTTCTAATCTGTCTGACTTCAAAATTGGAGTCCTCATCAGGGCCACAAGATCTTATTTCTTCAATCTCAACAAAATTTTCAGAAATATCATAAAGGCATAATTGGTGCTTTAGGACAATTCTCTTGTATGTCACATTCCTTCAACAAGAGGAGTAATGGCAACCTGCAACTTGTCTGAAAGTCTTTTCACTTTCCAGGAATATAACACATAGCCAGAAAGGGCACTGCTAAGCACCTTATAACAAGGATTACATAACAGTTTTTCAAACCACTCAGTTTACAAGAAAGATAGTTCCTAAAATACCCAGGGTATGTCATGCCCCATCTCACCTTCAGAAGGCAAAACCTGCATACATAGTCACCATACACAGCTATGGGTGCTTTTTTTTTCCATTATGGAACTGATCTCCCAAATCAGTTTTCTGCTTCCTTACTAAGTTGTCTAGATTTTAAACAGATGAATTACTAATGAAAATCAATGCACACTTGCAATTTTTACATATATTTTTTTGTTAAGTCTCATTAATATTTTATGAATCTCAAAGTCTATTCCTAGGTACCCAAGATAGTCTACATTCCCTTGAAAAACTTGGCTCTGTTAATTAGAATACACTGAACTCAGCACTTTTATTAATGAACACAGTAATAGGTCTGGTTCTAGTTTTGGACATCATTTGTTTGTTACAATTCTGCCAGATTAATTCATCTGTGGTCAAGAAAAGCCATCTGTCTGGATGGATAGATATGATGGTACAGACATACATCTATCAGGACCCGTATGCATGCAGTATACACAGTGGAGATCGTGGACTAGCTTACCGTTAATTCGTACAATACAATTGCTGAGTCCAAGCCCATGCAGGATAGAAAGCAAATGAGAATATGGGACTACTGCACCTTATGTAACTCCTCTTTTCAGCCACCACATTTAATTTTTTCTCTCTTCTTCCTACATTGTGGGCCACATTCTCAATTAACTGGGAATTCTAAATTAACTGGAAGGGATTTCTTTACGAGAGACAGTGGGAAACCACAATGACAAGTTTGTACTAATTTGGAAATGCCATCAAAATCCTGATTTAAAAGAAAGCCAAATTTACATCTAACGTGTAAGATGTTCGAGGTAGACTAGGTGTACTTGGTCCTGTTGGTCTGTTTGGTGAACAGTTTCTCCCATGAATAGCCTTAGCTGCTGATAGCTGTATTGTTCTTCTGAGTGACTTTGCACTGGTAGGAGCAATGGTCCATCACCTGGCCTTGCACTATGTGTAATACAGATATTGGGGGGGAGGAAATACCAGAGATACCTGGCATTCTACTTAAAGGAGAGGAAAAGTTTTGACACATATGTCAGCCAATGCCTTTTGAACTCAACGCAAACTTGAGGTCTTGATTACCTGTGATTGCTAAAGATCCACTGGCACCTTTTCCAGGAGTGGAGAATGTTAGCTCCAGTGTCTTTGCCAGCTTCCAACAAGGATGATTATACTCTGCCAGAATAATTTCCCTTGGAACTGAAGTTGGAGCTGTTATTTTTTACTTCCTCCTAAAAACAGTGTTTTGCTTTTTCTGGAATGGAGGAGTTGCTGTGTTCCACCCCAGAGATGGTTGCATTTCAGTGGTGGTTGAATTGATCTTTAAGTGCATGCAGCTGGCAACACTCTTGGAGTCCCTTCTGGAATAGAAGGCATTTTGTAAGTATAGAGTAGTCTTAAGAAGGTAGCACAAGATGAGATGTTATACACCAAAACCCTGACTCATTTGTTACTCTCTCAATTTGAGTAGACCAGCCCTCAAACCAGATTAGTTTGAAAACATATTTTGGCCCTGAATAGTTAGTACAATTACTACAAAAAACTGACGTTTTTTTGCTCTGGGACACAGGATGCTACATATCACTTGGTAAAAAATATGTGAATTCAATGCACCTTTCTGCCTTCCTTCTGTCTCTCACAAATACACACACATAACATCTTATATTAAATAAAAATGACCGCCTTGATTTAAGAAACAGGCTTGGTGGGTGGCAATTTTTAAAGTAGCTTAACACAAAACACACAACAGAACTATGAAAAATGCTCTGGTTACACTGTTTGGCACTTAATGGTTTGGATCAATCCCAAAGCCAAGCCACTGAAAAAATCCTCCCACTCCAAGGGCTGTGCAAGGTGACAACGCCTCCCCTAAGAAACATAAACTTTACCCACATGGTTTAGCCTGCCAATTGTTCTCATCTAGTAAATCACATAGTCTTCAAATATGTTTTGGGACTAGCAGGGGGAGGAGGTGTGAGAAGTTAAACAGAGCAGCTGATGAGGGAAGAGCTGGCTCTTTGAACCAATAGACTGAGCACACAATAGAGTAAATATCCTTTTCTCATTTCAGCAAGCAGCACCAGGAAAAATCATTTTCCAATTAGTCAGCAGGTTTCAGCATCATTAGCTTCTATATCAGATTTGCTACCATTCAAAAATGCATCAGGAGACAGAGCAGGAAGAGTTAAGTATCTTTACTGGAATCTGAGGTCTGTAAGGAGGTGAAATTAGATTAGCTCGGTGGAAATGGGGACAGTTTACATTACCAGAGGGGCCCTACCTGTCTCTAGGCTTGACAATGAACAACGCCTGTAGCATATGGCATTACAATAGTTTAGTGATCAAGTGCAATTAATCCTAATATATCCTCTCTTGAACCTCAGCGGCTTGTTAGTTGGAGGAAAGAAATCTGCTGTCCCCAAAATGTCAGGTGAAACTCTCGTTTGAGGTAAGGCTACCATGTGGAGCTGTGCCTCCATCTGGTGACTCCCTTTTGTGATATTCAAACAGAAGGTGTTTTAATGAGGCTTTTATAGCAGGCACCACCTGCCACTGATCTTCCTCTCTAAAAAGGTGTAATTGAGGGTTGGTTTTACAGTATGGCTTGAATCTTAACCTTGGGAATTCATCAGGAGATGCAAATCTGGGAGTGATGTTGTAATTCTAAAATGCCATTTTGGCTTTTGGTTTAGACTGAATTGGTTAGAGAAAATTGTGGTTTGCCTAATTGCAACCAGTTATATGGTAGCTTCCCCCTTTTCAGATGGATTAATAGAAGTGTCATCTCAAAATTAAATATCCAAGCTGATGGTGACCATATGTCTCCTTTCAGACCCTTGTATATTAGTGATACAGCTAAACTACAGGCAGCTAGGACAAAATGGTTT
The DNA here is from genome assembly GCF_030936135.1 of Gavia stellata. NCBI lineage: Eukaryota > Metazoa > Chordata > Aves > Gaviiformes > Gaviidae > Gavia > Gavia stellata. The sequence continues at coordinate 35,874,565 of NC_082637.1, forward strand.
CAGCACTGCTAATAATTACATGGTTTTGAGTTTATGGCTTCTTATAATGTTACTAAGTCTATATTGAAAAATGGCTATGTCACATAACAGTGGGGAAAGCTGAACCAACTCTACTTTTTTCTAAAAAATAAATTTGAGTTACAAGAAAAGCAGTGTATCTTCCACCAGCATGCATTTATTTGTGAATTTTGGACCTGCTAATGACCATTCATTACTTCTTCAATGAGTGCACAAGTTACTTTACCGAGGTGCATACAAGACTCTTTTGTAGTACCGTGTATTGAAACTCTTGCTGGCAGCTGATGGCATGGCACAATCACCGCCACTTCATTTTATTCTTCAAAGGGCTGTTAACTACCCTCCCTCCAGACTGAATGCTTACCTTAACGCCTGTGGAATCAGCAACGAATCCCAAAAGAGTGCCACAGGACTGAACCAGAATTATTTTGTGAAGCATGGGGTCAACATCACTCCTACTTCTGTCCTTCCTTCAGAATACTCTAACTCCTTTAATGGCAGAGATGTGGACTCCCAATACTATTTCACAGATACCGATTAGTCTTTGCCTTAGTTGTTTCCCATTATTGTCTGCTCATCTGCTCAGAAGTTCAAGGATAAATCCTTTTCCCATTAAATTGGGTGCTAGAGAGTCAACAAGTTATTTAACATGACTCTGCATAAACATGCTTCAGAAGACCTGTGTTGGGGTGAGGGACGGAAACATGGCATTAAAAAAACCTTCACAGCTGTGCTGGGTTTGTCTGGGATAGAGTTAATTTTCTTCATAGCAGCTAGTATGGGGCTGAGTTTTGGATTTGTGCTGGAAACAGTGTTGATACACAGGGATGTTTCCGTTACTGCTGAGCAGTGCTTACACAGAGTCAAGGCCTTTTCTGCTTCTCACACCATCCCACCAGTGAGTAGCCTGGGGGTGCACAAGAAGCTGGGAGGGGACACAGCAGGGACAGCTGACCCCAACTGACCAAAGGGATATTCCATACCATATGACATCATGCTCAGCATATAAACTAGGGGGAAAACTGGACGGGGGACTGCTGCTTGGGGATAGGCTGGGCATCGGTCAGAGAGTGGTGAACAATTGTTTTCATTTGCATCACTTGCCTTTCTTGTTTGTTGTTGTTGTTATTTTCCTTTTCATTACAATTTTTATTATTATTATCATTATTATGATTATGTTATTTTATTTCATGTCACTTATTAAAGTGTTCTTATCTCAACCCACAAGCTTTCTCACTTTTACTTTTCAGATTCTCTCCCCCATCTCACGGCGGGGGGGGGGGGTGGGGGGGTGGGGGTGGTGAGCGAGCAGCTGTGTGGTGCTTAGTTGCCAGCTGGGCTTAAACCACAACAGCAACTAAGAGAATAACGACATTTTAACCATGCATGAACTTCAACAAATCTTACAATAATCATTACAACAGTAACTGTAGGACAGCAATTCTGTGATGTTTGAGTTTTAAGGCAAGTTTAAACTATAGAGTTAAATGAAGGAGAAACTTTTACTCCAAAGTAAAGTAAAAAATAGCTTCTTTTGCATCATGACACCTTCAAGTCATAGCCTGGGTACAATTTATCTTGAAGGGTGCAGCAGTCTTTCCTACCATGTCCTCAGGAATGAACAAGATGAAGGTCCTGGCTTTGCCTCACAGAACTTCTTTACACTTTCACTACCCAGCTAAATTGACTTCACATGTAGGCACAGCTCAGCACTTCTCAGATGCACACAGTGTGAGCTGACTGGGAATCATGCACACAAGCAGCGCTGAATGCTGTTCTCAGAGCTTCAGAGTTCAAAGCCCATTTTTATCTTCAAGCCCCCACTGGCCCTTCCACAGAGACTGTTTCCATGCCTAATGTTTATGACAGAAAAAAGTAGTTTCTTCTACGTATGTATAGCTCTCCCCTCTGATGCTTGTGATTTTCGGAAGAGTCGGGGGCTGGGGAACGAAGGCAGCAGGTGGATTTTTCAGGCAAAGTTAGAAAATCTAAAAGATGAATGTGTCATCAAAGTAGTAAGTGACTGAAACAGGAGTTTAGAGCAGAAAATATTACTGAGTCTTAGCTGTGGAAATAATGAGTGCCTACAGGACACACATTTGTGCATGTCACAGAATTACTGTATTCAGATGATGCTCTGTGAAGAGAGAAAGGGAAAGCAAGGCATAGGCTGAAGGAAGGGTGAGCTGCCTGCCCTGTGCTCTCAGTTCTTTAATGGTCAGTGTCTGACAGCTAATAAGGGTCTTCATCAAATCATAGGCTGGAAAATGAGACTTTATCGGAATCTTTTTTGAACATTTCGTAAAAGGTATACCTCTCTATAAAAATGCCAGGTCTTTAGATGTGAACTCATTACCCATAACATGGGATAGTAGATAACTGTTCCACAAGCCAGTGTAACATTTCAGTTTCCTTCTAGAAAACAAAGGCAAGAATCACTTTGAATAAGCCTTCTTTCTGTAATACATTGCCCGAAAGGCAAGAATTTGCATAGCTTTAGTGCTGGATTTAGCCTGAAATTTCAGTAGTAGGAAGTTAGCCAGCTACACCATGGAGCAAGGCAAATTACTTTCACAAGGCTCGTAATATGTCATTCATTAAGATGACTCTCTTGGCGTCCAGTGTGGGTGTCCGCTTGCTCTACCGTAGAGCCTGAGGGAACATGAAAGATGCCAAGCCACAAAAAGAGCTGAGCAATAGAAGCCACTGTGGTCACAGGGCTAATGCCAGCACCAAAGGCATGTACCAACCAAACTGCAGATGTTAACTCTGGCTATGTAACTCAGTATGTGGGCCTTTCAGATTAAATGAGCTGAAAAATTACAAAAGTTGCATCCTCTAACTGGTGTGCATATGCTTAAATAAGCCTATAATTCACTGTTGCTCAATATGATCTTTAAATTTTTTTTTCCCCTGCACATTCACTTCTTCTTCCAAACTTCCTTTAAGCAGGCTAATTTTTTAATGGCTAATGTGAATTCCAGAAATGTTCTACTAGGAATAATGTCCTGTTTGTATGAGCGAATATTCTTGCACACTGATAGGTGAAAATCTATAGATAAGGTCAGCAATGCAAATGCACAAAATTATTTTGTGTGTCTTTATGTGTGGAACACTTCAGACTCGCAGAAAAGAATCTGCTGTATTGAGTCTAAAGAAACTAAAAAACCTGAATGCTAAAGAAATTAGCATTCAGATGCCTGAACTGCTTTCCAGAAAATAACCAATCTAACTTTCATGCTATTATTGAGGCCAATGTAAAAAAAAGTATTTCTTCTAAATGCAATGGATAACATCATAATAAAGGCTGAATGAGACAAATCAACCCCTTCATCTCTGGAGTTTGACCAAGCAGTTTTTAAAAATTCTCAAATCAATTAAACAGTTTTGCACCAGAAATTCAGACTTCCTTAAGTTAGGTGAGGAGAGGGGAGAGAAGGGATAAGGGGTTTACAGCTGAATTTTATTTATGCAGTAGAACTCAAGCTCATGAGCTGTATTTGTTAGGATGCACTACAATGTGCTGATGCTGTTCTTTGACTGGATGAATACACCTACCTGTCTACTGTCATCTCTTATGTGAATTCAGAACCTGATTTCGCTAAGCATCTCTGTTTCTATATATAAGCCGAAGCCTGATTACATGAAAGTGAACACAGGAAAGTTGTGGAATTTACATTGGAAAGCTCACTTTAAATTGTTGACGGCTTAGAAAGAAACTGTTCCATAGTAGAGCATTTGGTAGTATATATCAAAGCAGAAGTAGAGGTAAGCTTTCAAGTGATGAGACAGAAGGATTACACCAAACACACTCACTGATAAGCTATATCTGCAGGATAACCTCATGGTGTTCCCTGTTTACAAGCTAACAATTGCAACCTGGGAAAACAGACTCCAAGGTTGAACACTGAGCTGGTTTTAAAGCAAGACTACAGTTATTACTGTGGAACACCTATGAGCAACTATTAACCTGTTAAGTATTCTCTGCATTTCATCTCCTGTTAGGCAAGCTCTCCATCTCAGAATATCCACCTCCTCTTTTTCCACCCGCCCACCTATACAAAAGCTTTCAGGCCTAGAAGTCTTTCACTGTAACTTTGTACCCATAGCCACTGGCTGAATCCCCTCAGTGCTTCACTTCAGGAGCCTATGTGCCTTGCTCTGTGAGTCTTCTCTGTTTGCTGCCAACTTTTACACTGCGAGGGATATAAACTGCTGGTAGCATAAATCCAACCAGCCTTGCCAACTCCCACAGTTTTATTATGAATGTTGCAATATGTGTTCTTAATTAAAGTTTCATATGATACTATAATTTCTGACTTTGAATATTCTAATTTTCATTCATTCAAAACAACAGTCACTGCCTAGTTCTGTTAATGAGGCCAAATGTAAGGTGTTTTTCTTCTTTGCAGCTTCATGAATAGTAGTGGGGCTACACTTCATAAAGATGGCCACCAGCTTGCTCTGCTTTCAGATTCGGTGTGACCAGGACTAACTGAGGATACTCATAGAAAAAATATCATCCACCTCATCACAGGAAGCCTGATAAGAGGCCAATGATGCAAACAGCTGGCAAGAGTCTTGAAGTGCAGGACAAAATCTTTGAAGGGTGTTGAAAATATGGAGTGGAGAGAAGGGCATCAAAGAAAGTAACACCAGGACTGCCTGTATATGGCTACATTACAGAAATCAGGTACTGATGAAGGGCCTAAGCCCTACCCTACTCCAGAGCTCCTCTCTTTTCCTACCCCTTGATTTTTGCATAACCTTGTTGAAGCACAGTAGTGCTGTTCCTCTGTTATTGCCAGGCAAGGAGGTCCAGAACAAAGTTATGTGTGAACAACTCCCAGGACCCCTAATATCCAGACTGGATATTAGGAAAAATATCTTCACTGGGAGAGTGGTCAAGCATTGGAACAGGCTGCCCAGGGAGGTGGTGGAGTCACCCTCACTGGAGGAGTTCAAAAAAACATGTAGACATGGCACTGCGGGACATGGTTTAGTGGGCATGGTGGTGTTGGGTTGATGGTTGGAGTTGATGATCTTACAGGTTTTTCCAACCTTAATGATTCTGTGATTCTGTGACCCACTGATGAATCTGGCAAGCAGCCACATGAGCTGGAACCATGACCTTGCCCCTGAAGACCCTCCAGAGGTACTCAGAAGTAGCAAAGGCTTCTCCCACCACCCTTTTTCTGCTTCGAGAAAAGACAAGGGAAATGGGCTGAGCAGGTCAAATCCACCTTTCACCTTAATTTCTGTTTGAGATGTAAGGAATGTTTGAAAAGAGAATGGTCCCACTGCCCAGGAAAATAGGCTGGTGAGCTCCAGAGCATCTGCCATCTCTGGTTTCTACAAGTCTGTTACTGAGATTTTCTATTTCTTTTCTACTATTCCTTTCTATATCTGGAATTAAAATCTTTGTACAAACAGGTGTCAGATGTTTTATATCTGGACATTTCAGAATGCCTATTAATTTGTTGTCATTTTCTTTTGTGTCCTACCTCCTTCATTGTGGTCAGAAATAAATCTGTTACCTTTTCCCTTTGTGCTCTTTTTCTCACAGCTCTTGTTCCCCACCTGCCTCTTGCTGTATCAAGCATTTTCTTGCTTGCTTCCCCAGCTGGTCCTGTATATTTTCCCCATATGGCACAGGGGAGAATTTTCTTGGAGTCAAGTGGTAAAGTTGCATTTCTGTTTCCAGTGGCAAGCATCCAGCACCAACACGAGGTTGAGAATGAGAGTCACAGGGCTGTCAAAGCACTGTTCAGTGGGGTTACTGTATACAGTAGTGTGACTGGAAAGAGTTTTCTCGCTGTTGTGCCCTGGGACTGCGGTTGGACTCAAATTCCACAAAATGTAACTGAATAATGTTTGCATTCTAGCCACAATATCCAACACATATTCACTGTTCATCTCCAGCACCGAAAAGCTCCAGACCCCAACTGAAGAGACTGAACCCAGATGGCAAAGGGTTCCTTCCTAATGAGGAGCACTCAAGTCACTGCAAACAACTGTCTCCTTAAACCTGTCACAACATTTGTGGTATCTGGGAGTGGGAGAGAATGAAGGAAAGGGCTGGGGGTTGTTTGTTAGCTGGTGGGAATTTTTTGAAGTGGGGGAGAAAGGCAAGGGTTCGCCTCCTCTGAGGGGTGTGTTTGAAGATTCAGCACAAGAGAGGCATCTGAGGAATCCGCTTCAAAGGGTCTGTGAGACTGTCCACACACTGGGGGTTACATTAACCCAAAATGCAGAGGGCCAGCACCATGTCTGCAAACTCATTTAGTTCCAGTTAAGCTCTTGAAATAAGGTTTGTGCGGTACTTGAGTGCTGCACATATGCTTTGGCCTTCATTCTTTTTTGAGTGCTGATATGTCAGTGAGAAAAGTAACGTGACCCACAATAAGGAATTAGCTGTTGAGCAAGATCACTTGGTAAGAATATTAATAAGGCACAGCACTGCTGAGGGAAAAAAAAATCTCATCTCCAGCATTGCTACTCCTTTCTTTTATAAAACTTTTATCTATTCTTGGGTCACCTTGAAGAAAAGCATTGATACAGTAAGGAAGAAATCCTTACTGAATACCAAATATAAAATCTGTTTGAATAGGTTTTAGGAAAAACATATCCTCCTTGTTCTTTCACTAGACAGTACAATTAAACAAGCTGGTGGTATTCAGGTCATTTTTGTGCAGCATGAGACTATAATGGCTGTGATAACTGTGTCATTATTGCTACTTGAATGTCTCGCAAATTCTTCCCATCCTAGCCATCATATGTCCCTTATCACCGTAACATCTAACCACCTACTGTTTTTATTACATCAGCTGCCATGCCACCTTTTCAATGTAGACAGAACTGGTGGGATGTGAGGGCATGGCACCGAGGCGGTGGGACTGGAGCCCTTGTCCTGCAAGGAGAGGCTGTGGGACCAGGGTTGGTTCAGCTGGGAGAAGGAACAGATTCAAGGGCACCCAGCAGAATCCCCAGCATCAGCAGGAGGGGATGGAGGAGACACAGCCGGGCTCTTCACAGCGATATGTGGTGCAAGAGCAAGAGGCAGCAGCACCAGCTGAAACATGGGAGGCTCGGGCTGGAGATAAGGAGAAGCCTTTTCCCCATGAGGACAGCCCAGCGGTGTGACTGGGGCCCAGGGAGGTTGGGCTGTCTCCAGCCTTAGGGGGTTTCATGACCTGACTGGGTGAAGCCCTGAGCAGACCAGTCTGAGCCCACAGCTGAGCCTGTCTGGGCAGGAGCTAGGACTGGAGACCTCCCCTCCTGCCAGCGTCCATTGTTCTGTGATTTCTGTGGACTGTTTTCCCCATTGTGTTTGAAGGAATGGAAGCACAGAGAAACGGGGTGACTCATCCTATGATCCAAGGTTACACAGAAGGCCAATGGCCAAGCAACGAATTTAATTCCAGTCTCCATTGAATCAGAAACCTTTGGATTCCACTGAAGCCAGGGACACAGATTTCAAGACTCTAAGACATAATTGTAGCTGTAGTTGTGTTGAAGGCAGTGATGTCCGAAGTACTGAAAAGCAGAAACCACTTCTACTCTTAGTCCCCAGTCATTTATGTTGTCCACAAAAGTCAATTTTGTGGGAAAGTATATGCAAAAGTATGAGCAGTAGCAACTGATTACTCAAGAGACCAAAACAATTGATGTGAGGAGCACCTCTGTTATTAGGCTGCATTTGCTTCATACAGCCTGTCTGACAGGAGCTGTTTGGAGGATGAAGGGCTGCTGCATGCAGAATTTAATTCTTGGGTCAGGTTAGCACAATGTCGTGTAAGAAACAAAGGCTAGACCCTGTACTCCTTCATTATAAATGTACTTTGGTTATCTAAGTTGACACTGAAGAGCACCAGACTGAAAAGCTACAGCAGTTAGCTTTTACATGTGACTGACCAACTGGATTCAATTTGATTAGAAACGGGACTGGATGTAACAGAGCACAGAGTTAAGAAACCCACAACATAGAAGTCCCAAAACTTTTATGCTTAAATCAAAGGGTAGGGATTCAAAATTACAGGGGAAGATGGAAATGAGGGAAAGACACTCTAATAGGAGACTTTGGAGCTGTGACAGATGTGGTTGATGTAAATGGAGAAGATACACAGCAGAGGATCTGATCCAAGGACCACTCCTGCAGTGAGAAGGACCATAGTGAGAAATCTCCTACCCCTTCCTGTGACCCTGGAACAAGCTAACATTAAACAGCAACAGGCAAATACATCAGGAAAAAAGAAAGGCTTATGGCTTCACCGAGATTCCCAAGAGCTGAAAGTTTGAAGAGCTACCATGTGCTCGATGCCAGTGTGAAAATTGGATAAAAAATGAGTATGCCAGTTTGTTCCACACAGGCACTTTCTTCTAATACTGAATCACAGGCTTCCCAAAAATTGTGTTAATATCTGGGATGCACATACAGAGTTCAGAAAAATTATGTTTGGATGCCTCTACACCTAGCAGTTTTTTGGACCTCAAAGAATACACTAAGGTTATTTTTCTTAGGTATCTTGTAATTAATGGCTCACTGTAACAGCTGATATCATTTTTTGTTGACACTTTCATTTTTTCAGAGGTTGTTATTTTGTTCCAGCTAGTCATCAGACTTATTGAAAAGGCAACACTGGCATATTCTAGTCAACCAACACTCCCACAAAGCATTTTTTGTTGTTCAGATTTGTTCCAGGGCTATATGTAAGTGAATGCTGACTTATGCCCTAGCCCTGTGGCTTCCTTAGAGCAGGTGAATAAAATGTTTCAGAAGTCCCTCATTTCTGACACACTAGCTAGCATCATATGCACTGATACTAGTGACAATACACCCAGCCTATTAATATACAGCTCCATGGCTGGTGTCACCACCAGAATTTTGGGGGTTTCAATAATGGGATGGTCTACACAGCACTAGGCCTGCTGGCATCAAGTAGGATTCATCTTTCTCAAGGAGTGGAAGAGGGTCTTTGCTCACGAGCTAGCAGGGCTTGTTGACAGAGATTTAAACTAGACTTGAAGGGGGAAGGGTATAATATCAGGCTCACCTGTGACAAGCCATGGGATGACACATCAAGGTTAGGGGGACAGGGTGCTAGTGAGGGCCCCAGCCTGTTGCTCTGAGGCATGCTGGGTACACTGGAGCACACTTGAAGTCCTACAGAGATGAGCCAGGGGCTCCTGAGGTAACAGGAGCCAACAGAGAAACATCGGTGAAATACCTCAAAGGAATTAAGGTTTATTCCTCTAAGAAGGTGACACAGCCAACAGCCCAGCTGAAGTGCCTCTACACTAATGCATGCAGCATGGGCAACAACAGAAGGAGTTGGAAGCCACCGTGCTGTTGGAAAGCTACAACCTATTTGCCATTACTTAAACTTGGTGGGACAAATCCCATGACTGGAGTGCAACTATCGATGGGTACAGCCTGTTCAGAAAAAACAGGCAAGGAAGGAGGGGCAGAGGGTTGCCCTCTATGTCAAGAAATGGATAGACTGTAAAGAGCTGTCTCCGAAGAATAGCCACAAGCAGGTTGAAATGCTTACGGGTAAGAATGAGAAGCTGAGGCAACAAAGGGAACCTTGTGGTTGGTGTCTACTACAGGCCACCCAATCAAGGGGAGCCTATTGACAAAGCCTTCTTACTCCAGCTGGCGGCAGCATCACACTGGCAGGCTCTCATCCTGCTGGGGGACTTCAACGACCCCAACATCTGCTGGAAAAGTACCACAGCGGCCGGAGGCAATCCAGGAGACTCCTGGAATGCATCAAGGAAAACTTCTTAAGCCAGGTAATAGACAGCCCTTCCAGAAAGTATGCTTTACTGGACCTGAGGGTCACCAATGCAAGTGAGCTAATCAGTGACATCGAGACTGGAGGCAGCCTGAACTGCAGTGATCATGCACTGATGGAGTCACAGTCCTGAGGGATACGGGACAGGCAAAGAGTAAAGTTGGGACCCTGAATTTTAGAAAAGCAAAATTCCAGCTGTTCAAGGAATTAGTCAACAGAACCCCCTGGGAAACTGCCCTCAGGGACAAGGGAGCAGAACAGACTTGGCAGATCTTTAAGGACACTTTCCATAGAGCGCAAAAGCTCTCAATTCCCAGGTGTGAGAAATCAGGAAAGGAAGGCAAGAGACCAGCATGGATCAGTCAAGAGCTACTGGTCAAACTAAAGAGCAAGAAGGAAATGCACAAGCAGTGGAAGCAGGGACAGATATCCTGGGAAGAGTACAGAGATGCTACCCGGTTGTGTAGGGATGGGGTCAGGAAGGCCAAGTCAAGGCTGGAGCTGAACTTGGCAAGGGACGCAAAGAATAATACTAAGGGCTTCTATAGGTATGTCCGCCAGAAAAGGAAGGTCAAAGAAAGTGTACCACCCCGATGAACAAGACTGGCAAACTGGTAACAACAGACAAGGAGAAAGCTGAAGTACTCAACAACTTTTTTGCCTCAGTCTTTGCTGGCAGCCTCTCCTCCCACACCTCTCAAGTCAATGGATCTCATGGCAGGGACTGGGGGAGCAAAGTCCCTCCCACTGTAAGAGAAGATCAGGTTTGTGATCATGTGAGGAACCTGATCATACATAAGTCTATGGGACCTGACAAGATGCATCTCAGAGTCTTGAGGGAATTGGCTGATGTAGTTGCCAAACCACTCTCCATGATATTTGAAAAGTCATAGCAGTCAGGTGAAGTTCCCCGTGACTAGAAAAAAGGAAACATTGCACCCATTTTTGAAAAGGTTAGAAAGGAGGACCCTGGGAATTCCTAACATGTCAGCCTCACCTCTGTGCCTGGGAAGAAGATGGAAATACTCTCCTAGAAAGCACATGTTAAGACACATGAAGGACAAGGAGGTGATTGAAGACAGCCAGCATGACTTCACCAAGGGCAAGTCTTGCCTGACCAAACAAGTGGCCTTCTATGATGGAGTGGATACATTTGTGGACAAGGGAAGAGCTGTGAATGTCATCTCTCTGGACTTCTGTAAGGCCTTTGACAGGGTCCCCCACAACATCCTTCTCTCTAAATTGGAGAGTTGTGGATTTGATAGATGGACTATACGGTGGACAAGGAATTGGCTGGATCACAGAATCACAGAATCACTACGGTTGGAAAAGACCTCTAAGATCATCAAGTCCAACCTGAAAAAAAAAAAAAAAAAACAAAACCAAAACAAACCCACCACACAACAACAACAAGCCACAACACACCAAAAACCAACCCACCCAACACCACACAGCACCATGTCCATCAAGCTACATCCCACAATGCCACATCCACACGCTCCTTGAATACCTCCAAGGGAGGGTGACTCTACCACCTCCCTGGGCAGCCTATTCCAATGTTTCACTACTCTCTCAGTAAAGAACTTTTTCCTAATATCTAGCCTGAACCTCCCCTGGCACAACTTGAGGCCATTTCCTCTAGTCCTGTCACTAGTCACTTGGGAGAAGAGACCAACACCCACCTCTCTGCAACCCCCTTTCAGGTAGTTGTAGAGAGCGATAAGGTCTCCCCTCAGACTCCTCTTCTCCAGGCTAAACAACCCCAGCTCCCTCAGCCGCTCCTCATAAGACTTGTGTTCCAGACCCCTCACCAGCTTCATCGCCCTTCTCTGGACACGCTCCAGCACCTCAATGTCTTTCTTGTAGTGAGGGGCCCAAAACTGAACACAGTATTTGAGGTGCGGCCTTACCAGAGCCGAGTACAGAGGCATGATCACCTCCCTGCTCCTGCTGGCCACACTATTTCTGATACAAGCCAGGATGCCGTTGGCCTTCTTGGCCACCTGGGCACACTGCTGGCTCATATTCAGGCGGCTGTCAATCAACACCCCCAGGTCCTTTTCTGTGGGGCAGCTTTCCAGCCACTTGTCCCCAAGCCTGTAGCGTTGCCTGGGGTTGTTGTGGCCAAAGTGTAGAACCCGGCACTTGGCCTTATTGAACTTCATCCGGTTGGCCTCAGCCCATCGATCCAGCCTGTCCAGATCCCTCTGCAGAGCCTTCCTACCCTCAAGTAGATCAACACTCCCGCCCAACTTGGTGTCGTCTGCAAACTTGCTGAGGGAGCACTCTATCCCCTCATCCAGATCATCAATAAAGACATTAAACAAGACCGGTCCCAAAACTGAGCCCTGGGGGACTCCGCTTGTGACCGGCCGCCAGCTGGATTTCACTCCATTCACCACAACTCTCTGGGCTCGGCCATCCAGCCAGTTTTTTACCCAGCGAAGAGTGTACCTGTCTAAACCACGGGCCGCCAGCTTCTCTAGGAGAATACTGTGGATGGTCGCATCCAGAGAGTGGTGGACAACAGCTCAATGTCTAGATGAAGATCGATGACAAGTGGTGTCCCTCAGGGGTCCATATTGGGGCCAGTACTGTTTAATACCCTCATCAATGACATAGATAGGCAGCGGGATCGAGTGCACCCTCAGTAAGTTTGCAGACAACACTAAGTTGCGTGGTCCAGCTGACACACCTGAGGGACAGGACGACATTCAGAGGGACTTGGACAAGCTTGAGAAGTGGGACTACGTGAACCTCATGAGGTTCAACAAGGCCAAGTGTGAGGTCCTGCACCTGGGTGGAGGCAAACCCCAGGATCAATGCAGGTTGGGGGGATGAAGGGATTGAGAGCAGCCCTGTAGAGAAGGACTTGGGGGTACTTGTGGATGAAAACCTGGACATGAGCTGGCAATGTGTACTTGCAGCCCAGAAAGCCGACTGTATCCTGGGCTGCATAACAAGAAACATGGCCAGTAGGTCGAGGGAGGTGATTCTGCCCCTCTACTCTGCTCTGGTGAGATCCCACCTGGCGTACTGCATCCAGCTCTGGAGTCCTCCGTACAGGAAAGATGTGGACCGGTTGGAGCGGGTCCAGAAGAGGGCCACAAAAATTATTAGAAGGCTGGAACACCTCTCTTATGAAGAAAGGCTGAGAGAGTTGGGGTTGTTTGGCCTGGAGAAAAGAAGGCTCCAGGGAGACCTTATTGCCACCTTTCAATACTTAAAGGGGACTTATAAGAAAGATGGGGACAGGTTTTTTAGTAGGGCCTGTAGCAAAAGGACAAGGGGTCATGGGTTTAAACTAAAAGACGGTAGATTCAGACTAGATAGAAGGAAGAAATTTTTTACAATGAGGGTAGTGAAGCACTGGAATAGGTTGCCCAGGGAGGCTGTAGATGCCCCATCCCTGGAAACATTCAAGGTCGAGTTGGACAGGGTGCTGAGTAAACTGATCTAGTTGAAGATGTCCCTGCTCATTGCAGGGGGGGGTTGTACTAGATGACCTTTAAAGGTCCCTTCCAACCCAAACTATTCTGATTCTATGAAAACAATTAGGACATAAATGAAATCTGATATCAAAAGGTAGTGGCATCACATAATAGTCTTTTACTGAAGATTGTGTAACTGTACTCATTTTTCAACAAAAACATACCTGTGGCAACTGTATAGTTTAATTCCCAAGTGCTACTTTCAAACTTTGCACTCAATCTGAAGGCATTATTAGTCTTTATTCAATAGTACAGCAAAGAGCAGTCTTTCTAACTGTCTTTAAATTATGTCCTCCTCAACAGAAGCAGAGAAAAAAGGTCGCATAGAGAAAATAATTGGTCATCTCATTTCCCACCCCACCTCCCCATGACATTCTCAACGCATTGTTAATCTCAGATCCAGTGACCCCATGGAAGAGCAGATTACAACCAAGATGGTGGCATTTTTGGAGCTTTCATCCTCCATTTGGCTGTGATCCACTGGCCTTAGGAAAGGAGATAAGATTTTACATTTCTTATCAGCCACCAGATGGCTTTTAAAACCAGAGGCTGTCTGCTGGGATTTAAGTTAATGAACAAAAGTGTTTTTATGAACTACTGGTATGTACAGTCAGACATGTAATTCTGGTTATTCAAGACAGTGGAAGAGAATAGATCCCACTGTATTTAACAACTTAATCTAGCAATTGTATAACAGCATTTCTGACTCATTTTCCATAAGCACTGTAACTCTAAACAGAAATGGATTAGCCACAGTATGTTAAAGCTTTTGGAATTGTGTGGAGTTCACTATTAAATAGAATTGTAGTGCTGTTCAGTGGATGCTGATACAGAATTTTGTGACTGGAAAATGCTTTTAAAAAGAAATAAAGCCACTAATGCATTATTTCTCCCTATCATGTAAAGAAAATTTTATTTCCTATCATCACTAAAAAGATGTGTGATGCCTGTTTTGGGAAGACAATGCTGCAAATCTAGCAGTAAAGTTATGCATCTGAAAACATCTCCTTTTGTAGAAATAAGAATTTCTAGCATTATACTAGCAATTTGGACAGAACTAAATCCTAACAACAGTCACTGCCATACTGAAAGCCAACAGAATAACTGAAAGAATAACAGAAACATTTTCTGGAGCTCATCCTTTCATACAGGTAGTGAAATAGGTGAAATGTGTTAAGACCATATGTTAGTCATATTGAAGGAGGGATGGTTTAACTTTATGTATTCTGCAGTTTTCCCAGCAAACTTTTTAGGTTTGATTTTCTCTCAGATTTGCTGAATTGCTCATGTGGTTGCAGTCTGGGAGCAGGTTAAACAAAAAGTGAAATAACCAATAGCAGAAGTTAAAGTTGCCCTCCATCAAGCTTACTATCAGGTTCCGTTATAAATCTTACTGTTAACTATTTTATTACTGTGACTAACAAAATTGGCTTGATAGAGAAGTTGCCAGGTGTAATCTGAAAGACAAGCCTAATTCTTCTGCAGAGATTGAAGAAAATCTGACCAACCTTTTTTATGTGTAAGCTATTACTCTGTCCAGTTTTCACTAGTCTCTTAAGTCTTTATGCATTTCCAATAAAATACGACTGTGAAACTATTCATCCAAATGTTATTTATCTTTAAACTGCCTTTTAAATGTATTAGTAAATCTAATTTTAAAAAGAAGCTGCAGTTAAGCAATTTACTGAATTGTTGAAATCAAAGAAGTCGGTAGTTAGCTCAGAAGATCTATAAGCCTTTCTGTTCCGTATCCAAGGATACGAGATGCTTTCCTTTGATATAACTGGTGAGGTTCTTTTTTTAAAGTTTTTGTTTAGGTCGCAATACTGGAATCCTAAAATTCTAGGAACAAAATAAAATGAGGACTTCGTCCAGATACATAAACATGCTGAGTATTTGCAGCCTCTCATTACACTAGCAGACACCCAGAATGGTTCTCAGTGAAGTGGGCTTCTGGCCTTGACTCCCAGCTTTCATCAATCTGAATAAAGATCAATGACATGAATAAACTAAGTAAAACAGCACTTTTTGTTGTTGTTGATCTGATTTTATTATGAGATGCTTTTCATAGCAAAATGATGCACTTTGTGTTTTAAACATTTCATCTACAGTCTGTAAACACTCCTGTACTGAAACGGTCAGTGACTAGAATTATTGGGCAGTAAATTTATGCATAGATACTGTGATAATGTTTGGCCTTCAGCTTGGTGCTGAGCAACACACCAGGAATTACTGCTCCATAATTTGTATCTTGTTGCTGAATTAAATTCCAGGTTGTGGTAATAATTTTTTTGCATCAGTAAATATTATTCCCATAGCACAAAATACATCAGAATCATTCCTATTACAGGCTGAGTAAGACAGTAAAATAATGTCATTCTCATAATTAAATTCGTAGGGAAATCCAAATGTAAATGTTGTTTGAGCAAGCCTCACTTATCCAATGTATTTTATGCTTATATTATCAAATTCCATGTATTTCTTTATTTATCACATTCTTCTAGGGAAAAAATAATTACAAAATAGACATGTATAACTTGGCAGCACTAGTGATACCAAAGCAACTCGAATCTTTGTAATATGATTTTTGAGTTCTTAAGCTCGGAACTTTATCATTGTGTTACTGAGAGCTCTGCAATCTCTACTACTGGTACCTGCTCAGCTTAACTGTCTCAGATTTTTTTCAAAGACAGAAAGTAAATCCAGAGATATTCAGTTTGCACAGCTTACAGAGGAGTTCATAGCTTCACATTCACTTCAGATCTATTTCTCCACTTTCGGAGACTTTTTGCATAACTTTGTTAGTTTTCTTTACATGAAAATTTCATTTTTCTATCTATTGTGTGGATACAACTTCCTTGACAGAACCTATGCATCTTTGAATTAAGTATAGTGAATGTAAGAGCCAGTTATCCCCTCTTTATCAGCAAAGTACAGGAAGTTGTTAACCAATTTGTTGTTCCTAATATACATGCAGAGCACCTGTATTCAAATAAAGAGTAGCAGGACATCATTTAAGAGGCATTTCCCCTGTCTTGGGCTAAAGCCTTGATCCACAGATACTGCTTGTGATACTACATATGATGAAGATGAGAAAGAATGGGAGAAATCTTTCAGCAAAAAGATTTTTCTCTGTAGGTTCATATCTTACTGACAGCTGCCTCTATCAAAGGATGTGCAGCAACATATCTAACTGATAAGTGCACAATGCAAGAGGTAGGTACCATCCCATTGTGCAATACACAGCATGGGAGCCATTAGCAAAAATTCCTTTGCATATTGCCAGAAGAACTCTGTGTGAAATAGTCAACTTGTGACACCCTTAAAGCACTTCCTGCTAATCGATAGCAACTACATCTGCACCTCAAAATCCTGGCTATCTTATTGTAGCCATGGCTACAGTAAAGCTAAAGATTTTTTTAACTGAAAGAATGACTATATTTTTGGTAATTTCTTACTTAAAATGGCTTTTCTCTTTTTGTTTAGTTCAGATGAGGATGAAAAAATTATTTTAGTTCAAAAGTGCTTCAGACAGTTATATATTCCTGAAGAAACATACAAAGTGTGTAAGTGATGCTGTTTGGTAGCATTTCGTTTTACACATGATGGTGTGAAGGATATAAAGTTTTTCATTTCACTCCGACTGCTGTCCCCCTTTTGGAAGAACTGTGCCCTATGCTCAATAAGGCACTACTGAAACTACAGGCAAGATATATTCAGGCTGTGTTATGCATATAGACAAACACACATACACAAGTGTAGTATCTACAGTGTACAGTCATGCAAGGATTGTATTTA
Source organism: Gavia stellata (assembly GCF_030936135.1). Taxonomy (NCBI): domain Eukaryota; kingdom Metazoa; phylum Chordata; class Aves; order Gaviiformes; family Gaviidae; genus Gavia; species Gavia stellata. The sequence continues at coordinate 35,891,669 of NC_082637.1, forward strand.
TACACACACATGCAGGAACAGAGCTGAAAACCCTTAACAAACTAATATAATGCAAAGACTACCAAAATATATTTGTGTCACCTCTGAAGTCAAACTTTCTAAAATCTTCAAGAAAATAAAAAAGTAGCTTTTATGCCTTCTCCTTTACATGTTCAAGTTTGAACACAGCTTCCACTTCTCTTAAAAGACCTGTTTCAAGTCCTGCAGGCGTGACTCATACAGGATTGACATCTGTGACTCATAGCAGAAAATGGAGGGGAATCTACACAGAGCTGGCAGATGATATCAGCTGCTAGAAAATAACAACCATTGCACTGCTATGTAAACCTTCACAAATTAAGAATATGCAGCTCAGAGACCAGTAAATTTTTTCAGCTGCACATTCTTACCTTCTGCAATCTACAGTAGATATAGTGGACAGAGGATAGCTGCACATACAGTTCTCATATGAAGACATATGCAATCTGCAGTATGGTCTTAATTTTCTGTTCATTGCAATCTTTGTGATAAAGGGTTCTGTTTAGAATTTAACCAAAAGAATACCAATACTCAATATTATCAAAGACATTTTAAAAATTAAGTAAAAAAATAAAATATTAAGCACAGACCCAGTGTTACCTTCTCTAAAAGCAATCCAACATCATTGTGCAAGAACCAAATCTCACACCTGATAACAGCCAGGAATATTTTTATATGTACATACATGCAAATTCACTTCCAATTCACTCAAGTATCATACAAACTACAAGTGGACAGGTTCTGGCATCCTTACCTGAACAAAGTTAATTTTACTGGGAGCCGGTCTGGAAGAGCTACAAATCACCCTTGTCTATGAATAACCTGTGTGAACGTTAGCATTTCAATACACTTCTGGTTTATGGGCATGAATATTGACTGCAGTCTTCCAAAAGCATTCCCTTGTCTTTCATGGACAAATCCTACCAAAAGTTTTGTGCTCTTCAGTCAATAAATTATTGTCACTAAACATGTAGCTGTAGGTACCTATGGTTGAGGCCCTTTGCTCCAATTTTTGCCCAGTCTCCAAAGTTATCAACTTTTTTCTCTGAGATGCCTTCATTAGCTTTGATTATAAACATAATATCTCTCTTATATCTGAGATAGAACTATCTGATAATACCTGACAAGTAAGATTTTTTTTTAATTAAACCAAAAAATTAATGACTATCCAGTTTATTTTAACTCCCATGGAGTGTAAATTGCTGATGTAAATACAACAAAAGATAACTTACCACAGAAAACACAGGAAGGGTGATGAAGCTACAGTCATCAGGGTGTTAATAGCTGTAGCACTGAGTGTCTAGGAAATAATATCAATTTCAGAAAATATAATGAAATTAATTATAAATTGAAATATTAATTCTTTGAAGCACTGGAGTTCCTTGAACTCCTTAAAGCCAAGTAAAATTGGCCTTAACGATGCTCCATAGGTTTTTATGATATTTCAGCTCTTACTTCAATATTCAAAGGATTAAAGAATAAAAATCTTACTCTGATGATTATAGACAAAGTGCCAAATCTGTTTCTTTGTGGTAGAAAGCGCTAGAAAAATTCATAGGTTTTTTTACATGTGTTTGTACAAGTTTCACTCATGCTATCCAATTTTTATGTAAAACTCTGTGGCTGCATGCCTAACAGATTCCAGGGAAGAAACAACAGACATCCCATTAAGAAAGATAAGGGCTACTATTTACTATGTACTTGAGTTTTTGTAGTGGCTGGCTAAAATACAAAAAGCAACAGCAAGCTTTTCCCATCCCTTCTACTACAACTTAGTGCCCACATGCCTCTGCTCTTTGCAAATTGCTCCCATATCCATACACTTAGGCATCCACTGAGTCATTAATATTTTCCTACATCAAAGTGCAGAGTTCAACCAGCAGCAAATGAGTGTTGCTAGTGGTAGAGTAGCTGGGCTGCTCTACAACTGATTGCCAGTTGGACAGCTGAAGTATGCTGCTTATCTGTGGTAACATCCAGAGTTGCCTTGGCTTTGTTCCAGTTCTTCTTTTATTTCTTCAGACTGTCCCCTGCTACAAAGATTCAGATGGTCTGCACGCAATCCCTTTAAACAGGATGAAAATTGGTGCAATAGTGGTTTGGAGCTGTTTTCAAAGTTAAGCAGGTGCTTATGCACTTTTTCTGTGCCAAGCCCAGTGCGGAGAGTAACTTTTCAAGTTCACTGGAGAATACTGCAATTCTTCATGGAAATAAAGCCACTGAGAAAGTTAAAGCACAAAGCATATCATTTGGACATTTGCTGTGAATGCCACCACCCTATTAGCTTTACTACCCAGAGGAAAGTCACTGATCATGACAGTCATTATCCACCACATTTAGATTAGTTTTTAATATGTGGAACCAATCTGGACAGTCATTAGGAGGTAACCTTCCTCAGACTGTGCTGATGCTCCCATAGCACTTATTCTCCAGCATTTACTCAAAACTGCATTCTACTTTGCCTCTCAAAGGATTATAAGGCCAACAAAGTCTCCATTTCTACTATGCCACAGACAACAGTTGTTGGCAACTCCACTGTAAGTGGAGTTTGAATCTAATTTGAAATCCTTTTTTATTTCTCACATTCTACCTTTTCTATTTTTAGCAACAGGCCCACATTACAAGAAATTCTGTTAGCAAATGATAAGGATATCAGAGTTTTAAACAGTCTGTTTGCCATAATGAGAGTTGTATGTGTACATCAGCAGGAAAGTATACCCCTGTTGTGAACACCTCAAGAATGCACCTCCTCTGATAGCAATTCATATTTGAAATATTTCTGTTATCACTTGGTAGTCAGTTGAAAACTTCCAAAACATAGATCTTTTTGCAGTATATTTTGCTTTTTATTAAGCAACTCCAGCTAAAGGCACTATAGCACTGTTTTAATGGTTACTATGTTTACCTGGTCATATGAACCCACAGTGATTTAGAGTGTAAGTTTTTCCTACCTGTTTGGTTTTTGTCGGTGTAAAGAAAGAAGCACCAGCATAGAGTCTGCATATTTTCTGTGGATGCAGAAGTAACAGTGTCTTTGGACACAGTCACCCACATCACTAGCACTGAATGAGCAACAATGCACTATCCAGCTCTCATATTGCACCCTCCTTTGACATTAATTACATTCTCAATAGGGACATATGTGTCATTGAAGTATTTCTTTAAACCACATATAGTATTTGTTGGCAGTGTGGTTATGGTTAGAATAATAACTACTTAAAAAGGCATCTTGTAATTCAACAGGTCTTTGCATAGGAAGCATTCTGACCTCATACTGATTTATTTTCTTATCACTATAAACTGATACTACATTTTCTTTTTTTGTATTTTTGTTAGCTCTGCAAGGACAACCTAGCTATGAGATAGTGAACCATACTCTAGCCAAAATATCACAAATGTTTATACTTCAGCTCCAGCTGCAGACTATTTAGTAGCTGGGCCATAAACGTACACTAGAAAATTCAAAGGTTGGCTTTTGGAGTCCTGGATGAGTTTCCAGAGCAGGAACATCAGTGGAAAATGCAGGATTTAGGATTTCTCACTATTTACTTTGTAATTTCTTACCTTTATTTTTTTGATTGATTGAGCATATTTGATCTTAGCCTTGCTAGGAAATTTTCTTTCATTAGAAATGCATCAATTAATTCTTACATAGTTTATAGTGCATATATGCATACAGTATATACCTATTTTCAGTATTCCTTGTATTTTGTCTTCCAGCTGAAGACACAGAACATTGAATACAAGTCTCAACAAGTCAGAACTGATATAGGTTAGGCAATTTCCTATTCTACTGACTCACCTTTCGTGAAAATCGGAGATGCCTCAAATTAAGCCTACAGATATACAATGAATGACTAAAAAAATTAGACATCATTGTAACTCTTGACCCTGTATGTATTTCTGCTTCCCTATGAGTCAGAGGGATCATGAAACATTTGCTTATGAATATGGAAGCTGCATATAACAGGAGACGTTAAACTTCATCCCACTTCAGAAACGTTAGGACTTTAAAACTTTATGTAAGATGGCAAATGCTGCAAGAAGCAGCAAAAAATCCAGAAGGATAATCAACTACTGTATTACTGATTTTCTAAATCAAATTGGACTGATTTTTAACATAACCTCTATAAAATGCCACTTTGAATTATGAAAACATACACTCTTACTAACCTAATCTTAAATAGGATGTGATTTTAATTCTTGTAGCAAGTTTTGTTTCATCTTACTATTACAATTCCACTTTCAGAAATATCAAAAATACCAAACTGCCAAAACAAAAAAGTGGCAAATATTTAGTGTGTGCTGACATTGATTTTATTACTATACAGTGAGAGCTTTCCCCACTACTGCCCTGTTGCTAAAGTCCCACAATAAAGCTCGCTCCTAGTAGCAGCTAGAGCCAAGTGAATTTTGCAAAGAATTTTCTGTATGCATCATCAGTCCTCATGATCCAGTGAATCATCTTCTGTTATGAACATGCCCCATTTTTGATTGTTTCCCAAGAAACTCAGAAAGACCAGTTTTTACCAAGACGATGGGACACAAAATAAAATGTCAGAACTGCTGGTACATCTCTCCACAAAATAGGTTTTAAGTTGACAGAAAACATAATCATGAATTTGCATGCTCATGTGCACCTCCAGATAGAAAGGAGGCCAAAGGATAGGGTTGGTTGAAAGTTTTCACTGCAAGGTAGCTTTTGCCTCAACGAAGCTGTGAGACTTGCAAGTTATCACCTTTATGCAGCAGAAAGACTTTTGCCTTTTCATAGCTTGACCAACTCAAACTCCTTCACTGGGACAGGGTGAGTCCAGAAAGTCTGCAAGAATTATTTTGGCCTTTTCTGCCCTTCTTTACTCTTTCTTTCCCATAAAAGAAACGGTAACATTTGCCCTATGTTTGCAGAAAATATTTAGTTTTGCCATATTTAATATTTGTTCTGCCAGCCAGGGATAGGGTAGGAAGTTCACACAGATCTGCAATTCGATGGGCAGCATATTAAATATCGCTTGATGAAATGAGTACACAGAAATTCTGGATTAAGGTAGATCTTTTGTCAATATCTTTCCAGACCTTACAAAAGATGACAGGAGAGGTCTTCTGAGGGTTCACAGCCTGGCCTAAAATTTTGCTGCCTGTGACTTTCTTTGATTTGAGTTGGAAGTCCCTGAACAAAAGATTAGTTATAAAGAGCTAATGGCGCATTCAAAGCTTTAAAGTTTTTTGATCTGAAATTGCCTCAGTTTCATCAGAGTGATATTCTTACTGCATTTTTCATTTTACTTCTGACATGCTAGTCTATGCATACATACAGCATACATGGAGCCAAATGTGTCCCTGGTCTAAGTCTGTTGGTACGCCACTTTGACATTACACCATCAAAGTATTTGGCCTCTGAGCTTTCAGTTAGGCTTGGGTCTTAAATCTCCCCTACTATTAATGTGGGGGAAAAAAAATCTGTTTACAAAATCACCCCAGAAAATAAAATTCTTCAGAATATTTTGTGGACCCTTGAAGAAAACCAGCATTTCTACTCTTTTTATAGTTTTTCTCTAAGATAACAATAATAACAGCATTCATACATTTTTTTCCTTCAATTTTAAGAGTCTGTATGTGCAAAAAGGGTAGAAAAAATCTCCCTGTAAAAATTCGTAAGTAGGTCTTTTGCAAAAACTATGAATGCTTTCTGAACTAAACCTAGATAGTTTTGCACAGCTCTAGCTCTCTCACGGCTGCTGTACTCAGATTTTAAACTCTGTTGCAGTCAAATATACTTTCCACACACCGCATGTGCCTCACTATAAAACAAATTCATCAGCTCCCAGCATAGAGCTGTCTCGACAGAAAATTTTCTGTATATATGATGAAGTTTGCCATGTTACCATGCCTTTTAGAAACGCTGTTGTCAGGAATCATGCTGTCAAAAAAACCAAAAATCATGACGAGCTCTCGATTTGTGGATTTCTAAATGGCATAACCATTTTATAAAAGAAATAAAGAAAAAAGGTAAAGAGATGCCCATGAACCTCCTTAATACAATACAGCAGGAACATAGATCCTGCCATATGAGCCTCGCTGGGGAAATTTAAAGAAGGAGTTCTAGCAATGTAACGTGACTTGGCAAGAGCTGAATTTGAATGTGGTTGTGAGGTCCCCATAAGCAACATATGCTTTTACTAAGCTGCAGTATTCCTTCCTTTCATAGACCAAGCTTTTAAACTATTATGTTGTATTTTCTAAAATTATGTAGTTCTACACCAAACCAAAGTTTTCAGCTCTTGATAAAACTATCATATTATGAAATTATAGCTCATCCAGAGGAAAAGAGAAAAAGTGGATTTTAATTCTGACCTCTTTAAAAAAAAAAAAAAAACAAGAAAGTGGAGAGAAGGAGGGGGAGAGAATGAAGGAGGAGAGGGAGGGAGATGTCTGCTTATGATTATGAGATGAACTTTGAACTTTTTCTATTCCTGAAGCCAGGGATTTCTGATTTTTTAAATACCTTACTAGAGTGAAAATTTGAAGTATACACTGAACATACAAAACTTTTACTTACATGGTTACAGAAAATTGCACGTTAAAATGGGAAAAAAAAAATCCTTCCAGACACAACTGGAGTTTGAAACATGTCTAAAAGCAAAGCTGCCAATCTGGAATTTGGAAACAAAGAGCATTCTTTAATTTCTTTTGCTTCCCATTTGATAAGTGGTATGACAGTGCTGCCTTGGAAAGTTCAGACATGCCCTCAAATTGTTCTGCATACTTTTACTTCCAGTTTTCTTTGTCATGTGAAAGCTGACAAGCTTTCCTTTTCAAATCAGATTAATTTAACAAACTTAACAATATCACCCTTATTTTTCTTTTATTATTATTAATACTATCCCAGAAGCATGCCAGGACAGGAAAGACATCTCTAGCACACGAGCTCCCAGTGTTACCGCAAGATCAAGAGAACCAGAATGCTGCTTCCCTTCTTCTGGGGATTGCTTGCAGAAGGAAGACTAAAAGGAGAAAGGTTGATCACCTTATTTTCAAATGATATTTAGGAATTAATGTCACTGGCCTTATGCTGCTGTGCAGAACCAGAGCCCTGGTGCAAGGGCATGGCCCTGATCTGACACAGGTGTGCTCTGCCCTCCTTGCGGCACAAGACAGGACCCCACAGCCAGGCAGTGTTTCACCATGAAGCCTATCCTGGCTTTGGAGGAACTACTGCTTCCCACACCTCCCTCTGTCCCAGGTGCGTTGTGTCTCAGGTACACTTTCAGACCTTCTCCAGGGGCTGCTTTAGCCTCTTACTCAGGAGCACATCTGCAAACAGCAGACAATCTACCTTTTCAGCAAGTGAAAAGAAGCTAGGGCTGGGAAGGGAGGGGGAGGGAGTAATTTCCAAATGATAGAGAAAAACAGCAACAAAAACAAACAAGAACGACACAAACAAAAGAGAAGAAAAACATCCAGAAAAATCCCTGCTGGTTGCATTCACTGGCCAGTCTTACACTGCAGGTTTTTCAGACTGTGACAGAACATACAGATGCCTGACAAGCACTTGTAACACCCACCGCGTGTAACATCAGCGAGACAAGGTAAGTTGTTCAAAATTATGGGAAAGGGTGTCCCCTGCAGAGTGAACTGAAGTATTGGTTCGTAACTTTACACTGGCAGGAGACAACCAGTTTTTATAACATTTAGACCAGCCTTCAAATAGTGATGAACATGACTGAACACACTGGGAACAGAAATGGTTTTTGTTTCATGGTTTGTGTTTCAGTTTTCCCGTTTTGGCAAGAAGAAGTTGTCTGAAAAACAAATATTTTTAAGCAGAGCAATTCCAACAGGCTATTCCTGCATAAATTTGCCACTACACTTCCCAGTGCACTCTCTGCGCTGACCGTGGTTATCATTTGAAACATCACTGTGAAACCACATTGCACGTGAACCTCACCAAGTTCAACAAGGCCAAGCGCGAGGTCCTGCACCCAGGTCAAGGCAATCACCAGTATCACCAGATACTGGGAGATTAATGGATTGGGAGCAGCCCCGTGGAGAAGGACTTGGGGGTATTGGTAGGTGAAAAATTAGATACGATCTGGCAATGTGTGCTTGCAAACCAGGAAAACCAATCACATCCTGGGTTGCATAAAAAGCAGCACGGACAGCAGGTTGAGGTAGGTGATTGCCCTCCTTTATTCTGCTCTCCTGAGACCCCATCTGGAGTACTGCATTCAGCTCTGCAGTCACCAGTACAAGAAAGACATGGACCTGTTAGAGTGAGTCCAGAGGAAGGCCACAAAAATTATCAGAGGGCTGGAACACCTCTCCTGTGAGGACAGGCTGAGAGTCAGAGAGTTGGGGTTGTTCAGCCTGGAGAAGAGAAGGGTCCAAGGGACCTTGTGGCAGCTTTTCAATATATAAAAGGGGCTTATGAGAAAGACAGAGAGAGATTTTTTACCAGGGCCTGTAATGACAGGTCAAGGAGAACTGAAAGACAGTAGATTTAGATTAGATATTACGAAGAAATTCTTTATGGTAAGGGTGGTGAAACACTGAAACAGGTTGCCCAGAGAAGTTGTGGATGCCCATCAATGGAAGTGTTTAAGGCCAGGTTGGACGGGGCTTTGAGCAACCTGGTCTGGTGGAAAATGTCCCTTCCCATGGCAGGGGTGGTTGGAGCAGGTGATCTTTAAAGGTGCCTTCCAACCCAAACCATTCTATGATTCCATGATTCCAAATACCAGGAAACTGGTAGTGTTAGTCGAAAGGGTTAATGTCAAAGTCTTTAAAAGTTGATGTTTTAAGCATCTTCAGAACAAGATTCCAATTCTAACAGAAAATGTTCATAAAAGGCATGAAGGGCAGTTCAGTTTGCCTTTTGATTAAGAGACCATGACAGAAACATGAACAAATTATGTATATGAATCTGTATTTTTATGACTGATCATGCAGGAATATAAAGCTGCCTATCAGAACCATCCCAAACACTGGGAAATTTCAAACCCTCCACTAGACCCAGCCTGGCCTATCCCTCATAATAAGCAAAATGTAAGCATCCCAGGCTCTGAGGAAGTTCAGATCTGATTTCAAACCTGGCATCTTGCATCTTTGCCATTTATGATGCAAGTACCTACCCCATGGTCTCCAGATATAATTATCACTTAAAAACAAAATTAATAAAGACAGATACCAAAAAACTCACAATAAGTTGCAAATAACAAACAAACCACTAGTCCAATGCCAGAAAATACTGAAAATCTGTAGCAGTAGAAAAGCACAATTCTTAACCAACCTTTAGGGCACAATACATGCCTCTTAAATTTCAGTTGTGTCAATGCCTCAGTAAATAGATGTCTTGCCTGGTACCCTGGAGGTCAAAAGAGACAAATGGTATCAGATTTAAGTCCTAGTGTTCAAAAATATACCCTTAAAACCTGTATTTGTGTGTTTCCAAGCTACTATTACTAAATCAGCCTCTAGATATAGCAGGTGTATTCATATAGCTGATCTGCAGTTCAGTCCTCTTTCAATAAAAAAATGGAAGGAAGACAAGGCTGATGCATCTTTCTTCAGAACTTACCATATCCTACTTATTGGTCTGGGATATTACAAGATGGGCAGAATAAGTCAAATACAACTAAAACCCAGCATTTTCTCTGCAGTTTCCTCAATAACTACAGCTGTAGGTAAAAAATGAAAAGAAAACACAATGATGGCAGACAAGCCTCTTGTGTCTGCTTCATTGCAGAAATTGTTCAGGAGAAGTTGTTTGTGGAAAATATAGCTCCTGTGATACTGTCAAACTCATTTACTGGGGACAATGACTGGCACAGTAAGCATTAGATTTGTCCATTGAAAGAACATTATTAAAAAGAATTTTGGATATTGTTTTTTTCTCTGTTGCTTTCAGTGTTCTTAAATAATGTTTCTTGGCTGAATACAAATTTTTGTTTCCTTATAGCATATTTCTTATTACAAACACCACATGAAAAATTGTCAAGCCCTGTTTATATTTGCTTACTTCATTATCAAATAAGAACAATATGGGAATTGATTGTTAATTAAGTGGTCTAGTGGACAAAGCTTAGAATTGATAATATTATGAACAAAGGACTAGCCGTAGTTTTAGCACAGGCTTGCTGTGTGACCTTGGGCAAACTGTAATCCCAGCTAAATTACTTTCTCTATCTATAAAATGGCTTAATGCTATCTGTACTGCATTACAGTACTATGAAGCTTGATTCAATTACTCTGTAAAATGTTTCATGATTTTCAGGCCAAAATTTCTGGAGGAACATTACAAATAACTATTTCTGCAAAGGCTGATGAAAAAATCATAATAGCACAAAGTGGTTTCTTTGACACTTAGTGATTTACAAAAAATTACCTGCTTTTATTTTTTAAAAGATAGTTAGAAGACATTTTCACTTGTATTTCTCAAATATTCTGCCACTAGTTTACTGGGTTTTCAAGTTTATTTCTGTAAGAATTCTAGCAGCATTCATTCCAAAGTTTTTGAAATAAAATAAAAAGGGTGTGCCTTTCTTATTAACCTGGAATAATTTAACAATTTTCTGTAGGGTATTTTTATTACTCTTTCTTAATTACTAAGACTACTTGCTAATTTCATCTACTTTTCACATTTTTGCTTCTGGCAGATCTTTTATTATATAAAAGAGTAGTTTTACTGGGGTTTGTTTTTTAACATTTAGCAGGAAGCCAAAACAAAGCAGTTGGAAAAAGTTTTGAGTGGAATTTTGGCAGTGAAAAAGAGAGATGAATAAAGTGTCTTCCTGGACAATACAGTTTTTCTTATTCTACCAAAAGGTTTTTGTTCCGTGTTGGCAAAAAATCCCAACACACTAATTCTTTATTTTAGTCTGTAATTTCATGACATGACAACTTTTTTACCTTGCATAACAATTACATGTTTTTGCTATATTTTGTTGTGTTCTCACAAGATCCATTGTGACAAAAATTGCTTCTGAAATTAATCACTGTGTAATTTAAATTATTTAGCTTTTTGTTGTTATTCATATTATAAAAGACCAACAAGACATAAGAAAATAAAGCAAGTAAAGATGTCCCTTACCTGATAAAGAACTACATACTGGTAATTTCTTTTGCTAGTACTCATATTCAGTGACATACTTGTTTACTTTTGGCTCATACATTTACAATGTAGTACAATAACAGTAATACAATAGTAGGGTAGAGTCTATACTCAGTTTTTTGCCCTGCATACAAAATGAGAAAGCATCTTAAAAATGTTGGGGGGGGTTAGGGTTGTCAGGATTCCTTCTTTTCAGTTGTGTAATTCTGCAACCCAATGAAAGTATAAATTTAATTTCCATCACCGCAGACTTTATGAGATCAGAAAGTCAGGCTTTGCATTCTGCTCTTTGCAATACCTCTTCTACCTTTAATAGGGACTATGAGATCAAGCTGAGCTGGCAAACTGATAATTCAAGAAGCAGTACGGAATCCATTTCCCATTTCCATGCTCTACTGCTTGACTGCAGTAGGACTTGAAGCGCTGGCTTAAAGACAGGAGTGTTCAAGTATTCTGGTATAGCCAAAAGGGACATCAGTGTCTGCATAAACACTATATTGAATCATGACCCCATTGTTTTACTGGTTCTACCAAAATTGAAGCTTGAACTTGTAAGCAAAGCAGAGAATGTGATTCCCAAACACAAAGATATTTATATTAAGATGCTAGGCTTTACATTCTTTTTTTAAACAGTATCCACTCTTTAATTGAAAAGGAATAAAGTTGACCCAATTAATATTACTGCTGAATATTTAGTATGTCAATGGATAGGAAAAGGAAACCCAACCTGCAACCAGAAACCACTCACAGCCACAATGAATGGTTAAGTAGCAGGACACAGACAACAGAATGACACTGAAGTCAACTGCTGACGTTTCTCTCTCTCTGTCTCTCACCCTACCCCACTCCCCAACATTTTTTAAAGCTTGGCCCATGCTGAAGGTATCTAATCTTAGCTGCTGTACCTTGTTCCAACAAAACAAATCAAACATGGATCACAGCCCCTTCCTCCCCCTGAACACACACACACACATTCACTTGCCAGTAGATCTGAGGCTTCTGTTCAGATCCAAGACTTTGTCTTTCAACTTCTACTGCCAAGTAAAATACATTTGGTAGCACTTAATTAAGGTTCCTATTCAGATTATATGGTCTCAATGCTAAGAACAAGGCTTTAGCTGTCCAACTCCCAGTAGCATGGTTAAAGCCACAAATATCAAATTGGGAACATAACCCTTCATTTAGATTTAATGCGGAGAGTTATTGTAAATTAAATAATTATCAAGTGATTATTAAACCTTACCTAAAGATTAACAAGCATTATTAACTTCATAGCTGTTAACTCTCTATAATTGTGTCCTTTGTAATCAGTTGGCATTTACTCATTAGTCTTGCAGAGTGCTGTCATAGCTTTGAACATTACACAACTGTTTTATCCTCATTAGGGATATTTTAATAGTCTTAAGTTATTTGTATTATGAGAAATAGCCATCTTAATTAATTAGCATTTTATGTGCATTTGAGAACTAAAAATCAAAATACTACCTAAAGGCCATATTACTGTTTGAAGTCAAACAACAAGAGGCATATTGGTCCTAGCATATCAGTTACAACATATGTTTGGCATAGAACAATACAAATGTGTATTCTTTTTTTGGATTTTTTTTTCTCATGTAGGGAAACATGTTACAAGCAGAAGCTCACGTTCAGCTGACTTAAAATACTGAAGCAGGTGATATTGAACACAATGATATCTAGTGTTCCAAAATCTAATGCTGTGGACTTCATTCTGCAGAGCAGGTATGTAGGGTGCTACAAGCATTGGCGTAAGTGCAGTATCAAATGTGATGAGTAGAGCAGGGACAAGGCAATCTGATCCCATATTCAGGAAAGCACTGTGGTGTAGTCACTCAGTGACTGCTGGCTGAAAAGAGAAGCAATGCTCAAACAAGGGTCACTAAGGACTTAGTTCACCAGCTGATAATCTTACACGAGCTCCTCTTTACCCAGGTCAACTTGCTACCTAGCTGTGCCATACTCATCTTTTTTCTGTCTTCTTTTAGCAGCATAAGACTTGGTAGAAACTTCTTGTCAATATGGAGTGGTCATTGCTTCATTACACTATTGCTCACATAGAGGTTTTGCCTAGATTTGTGTTGGACACAACCATTTTCAACTCCTGCAATCCAGATGTATGATTAAAAGTGATTTTTGTCTTTTTTTTTGTCTATTTCTTTCCTTTCTGTTTTTGTATCTGCATATATGTAACTATGCTGTCCCATACAATACCAGTCCTTCCAGCCCCAAATGACTTAGGGATTGATGGAAACAGTCAGATCTGGCTGCAAAACCAGTGAGGAGCAGGAGGAGGGAAAGAAAGCAAGCAAGACCATAACATGTCACTGAGAAGAGTCTGTTAGCAAAGACCGAGACAACACAGAGACGCGTAAAGTCACTGTTCCTGACTGCAAATCAGAGCATCTAACACTCCCCTCACAAGGCTTTCAGATCATAATCATGTTTCTGTCCTTCACATGGTATACACACACATCTATAAAACAGGTATTCTTCATAGTCCAATTGTAGTAGCAGTTGTCCTGGGGAAGAGCTGAAACATCACTTGAGTGCAAATGGACTATTCCACATCTTTTCCTCCCATACTATGGAGATGATACTAATCCTTGCCAAAGATACAGTGATGGTCCAGGCATGCTTCATAGCTGATGCATGATAAAAGTCCAGTTGTTCCCAGCAGACACACTATAGGTCTGTTATAACATGGCCCTTTCTCGAGGCACTCACCTAAAACGTCTTCAACCACATCCATAGCTCCATCACAACTGTCAGCTCTAAAATGTGAAGGGAATTTCTTGTGATGTTAGATTCACAATGACTAACAGGTCCATTTTTCCTGGGATTTTTAAACCTTACTTTGCAATGTAGAGTTTGGTTCATGTCCTGAGATCATCTGGACAAATCTTACATATGCAGTACACTGCAACTTCTAGAGCTTCAGGTGTTGGCAGTACCACGGTTCTTCCTGTTCCTTCTCTGGACGCTCTTGCTGCTTTCTGACTGCAGAAATGCTTAGTCCAGTTGACAGCTTTGTGGCTGAATATAGGGTTTGGGGCTGAATATTCACTGAATCAGTGAAATTTTAATGGTCTGTGATGTACAGAAGGTGAGCTGGGATGATCTAATGGTCCTCCTTGGCCTATTAAATAAGCCTCAGGAAAACAAATTTCATAAGCACACCTTCAGGGATATTTTTTCCCCCCTTTTATTGCTAATTTGGCAGTATTTCGGTGTGCCAATCAACTATAGGTATGTCAAACTGATGAAAGACTGCGGAGTTTCTATCCCTGGCTCACCCCTAAGCGGGCTGATGCAGTCATGTGGCATCGGTTCAAACAAGAATATTTCCATCCTGTCTCTGCTATCTGCTATTAAAAATTGTTTCCCGGTATAAGTAGTAGGAATGTAAGTGTCTGCAAGCAGATTCCCAGCCCAACTGTTTTGTAAAAACTAATGAAATTACATCACTGGGCAATGACAGACCCAGCCCTCACAGAGACCACATTAAACCCTGAAGCAATTCAGCTCTTCTCTCACAACTGTTTCAGACTATGGATAGTGACAATTTGGAAGATTTAGAGGGTGGAAAATGCCTCTGCTTTTACTTGGCACTGAAAAAAATGAGACCAATTATATTTTAAAAAAAAAAAGAATTTTGGTCTAACAGTAACAACTGAAAGTTATATTTTCTCATTTGTAAAGACTTTCCATGCAAGTTAGCTGACTGATTAACAGGCATCATTAAATTTTTCTATTTAAAATGCTGTAATGTACTCAAGTGTTGGCTTGCACTCCTCCCAGGACCAAGGATATGAAACACATTTGCAACTCTATAAAGATGCTTCTAAAAAAGAAAGTCACAAAGAACACATGGCTGCTTCCTCTGTGAAGTAAGCTGTTATGTCTCCAGTGGCTTCAGCAGAGCAGGCGTGATTTATATCAGCTGAGGATCTGGCCCATGGTATCTATTTTTCCTCACCAAAAGAAGCTTCCCTTGCCTGCCTCCGCATATGCTAAGGTATTCAGCCTATAAGAAAAGGATAGTAAAATGTACTAGGACTACTAAACATGAAAAGAAGTACCTGTGGTAGTTGCCCCAGGAGCACATTTAAAAATCACTCATACACATGTTGATGAGATCAGCTCCCTGCAACTGACCATGAAACCTACTATGTCTTCCTGAAAGGTTAAGGGAACATGGCCCAGTAGGGAAGGGTCACCCAGTTTTTGAAAGAAGTCTCGCGCAACTGGAAACTTAGTCTCTAATAGGCTGAAAACCTGAAATCTCTCATTGCACAATATGTTGATTTTCAGCACACTAAAAACCCTCAGAACTTGTCAAATAACTTGCACTGTATCTCAGAGGTCATTGTGAGGTTAGCACATAAAATAGACCACCTACGTAGGGAAACTGCCATGCGTCTTTACAATTTACATTGTCAAAGAAGGACAAAGGAACTGTTTTAATGAGGTGTTTTTCAGTTGTCTTTTGTTTCATATTTTGCACAGGAAAAAGGAAAATGTTTTTTCAGTTCAGGGCATCTGAATCATATTTCCAATGGGACAGGCACTTTCAGGACAGTAAGTTCTGAGGTATAAATAACCTCCAGTGAATTGAACCATAGTCATTTAGCTCTTTTGAATGTAGAAACACTCAGCTTTCAAAAGTTGTGCTCAAGTTCTGTTTCAGCTAAATATTATATCTATGTTTAAATTAAAGGTATTTTGGCACATGACAGCTCAGAAATACTGATTGGATAATACAGTACCTCACATATTGGTGAGAAACTCAGCTGGACCAATGAATGCAAATTTATTCCAGGTTTCTGCATACAGTCATCATCTCTGGTCTATAAATTGCACAAGACTCTCTGCTATGAAAATTCAGCCCAACAGTTAAGTACTAGCCACTAAAAAGATGGAGAATAGGAGAAAACAAATCTTCAGAGTTGAGGGCACACATTAATCCTCTTCTCAGCAGATATTTTAAATGGACAGAATACTATGCTTATTGCTTTTTTGTTTCAATTCTGATGCTAAACATGCATTTTAAGTTTGATTTATTTCTTCAAGCTTTCATTAAGGTTAATCTGAGTATCATAGTCAGGAAAATGTGAAATATCACATTTACTACAGTTCAGTTCTATACTTTTTTAATGGCCTGTTTGATAGGAGCAGAGCTTAAGGACATCTAGGATAATTTTTTTTAAAGTTCATTACTGTACAGCTGTCCTGAGGTGATGTGGCCAGGAAGCTGTGATGACCATGGCCCCAGTTTCACAGCCCCTTCCACACAAGCTACACATGCAGAGATCCCCGGAGATCCCCAGAGAGCCCCAGACTTCCCTGCCTGATGCCTTTACATTTCTAGACATGTGTGAGGCAGCTTGGTTATGGTCTTGGAGATGCTGCCTGTTTTATGAGGAGAGAGGGACACAATGCTGTTATAAAAAAACTTAGATTGATTCTTTCTAGTTCTCTAGCCTAAAATAATTTTGCCAGATACTGAGATTTTGAAGCATTTCACAGTGGCCTATTACCAAACAATAAAAGCTAGATCAGCTTTAAATAAAGAAAGCCTGAACATTAGGTACTGATCAGAAAGAGCATTTTAAAACACATACACAAACACAAAAACAATCTTCAGGTCAAGACTGATTCTCCATTTGTACCATAAGAGATTTTGAACAAAAGAGAAGTCAAGCTGACAATTCAGAGTCCAAGGCAAATTAAATCTTATGAGTGTTTAGAAAAGGCATAAACAGCACACAAACAGCAACTTTCACTATTCATTTTAAATTTCCATCAGACTTTCAGGCCTCTGCAGAAGACTAACAGTATGGAAATAATGAAATATTTCTTCTGATGCTGTGTTTCTTGCATGGCAAGACCTTGCCTCAAGAACCATGTCCTCATATGTGTTGGTACACTAACCAGTGGTCCTGCTTCTCCACATGGCAACTATATTCATGACAGTAATAAAAATATGAAAATAATCATTAAATAAACTCTTCAGGACTCAGATCCTGAACTTTTCTGAAGATGAAAGAGCAATTTATATAGAGAGAATTAAATATACTGCTCCTTTCTCTATCTGCAATAAATCACTCCAGGGCTTTAAGCACTGTAAGTCATGCCTGGATGCTGGGACAGTGCTCAGAGCTTGGGCTCGTCTTGCCTCCACTATCAATGTTTCACAGTACTGCTGGTGGCTCATGCTCCGTCATGTTTCTGTGTTTAATGAAAGCAAAGTGTATGAAAGACATGGTGAAGAACATCATCTTCTAGCAGAGAATGAAATTCATCATATTTTCCCTGCTTTTTGTGTGCAGAGAATGATCTCCAATACACGGTCATCATGCAAACAATAACAAAATACAAGTGAAACACTGCACTGATCATCTGATACCAGTCAATACTAGGTGTGCTATGGAAGACAAAATGTCTTGTTGAAAAGCATGGGTTATCCACCCTAGTAAGACAGGTGGCACAGAAAATGGGGGGAGGGAATTGTTATTGTTTAGCATCTCCTGTTTTTCAAACAGTTTCTTCAGCCTTGAAACAATGCAGTTAATATTGTCCATACCTACAACAGCATCAGAAAACTACTGCTGTTGTCCCGGAGTCAGTGACTTAGAGTGTTCAACACCATAAATCCATCTAAAAGGCACTTTCTGAATTTCTTTTATGCTAAAACCTGCTATATTTCTGAGCTACTGACTGTAGAGTGCAGATGATTAGCAATAAATGTGCATCATGATCCCAGAAAATTAAAGATTATTGGCACTATTTCAAATAAACTAGAGAATTTGCAGGGCTTAAGTCTATCTCTTTTTTAAGTTACTGAAGCATTTCTTATCAAAGCGTCACTAAGTTTTTCAACTCAGAAATTAGGGCTATCTTGCATAATGAACATGCAGAACTTAAGGATTAGTCAGCTAAGTGTGTGGTTTATGATGAGTAAATGGACATACTTCATAAAATTTAATAGGAGTTTAAAGTTTTTCACATGTAAAATTTTCCTCTCTTAACTACTGCTATGATTTTGGTTAGGAAGTGAAAAAAGATATATCGAGATAAAGTCTGGGGTTACTCAGAGGCTAACAAAGGAAAAAATATCAAACTCAAGGAATAAGAGGCTGGAATATTCCAACAGTTATAGCAGTTAAAATTACTCCTCTCTTCCTATCCCTTTCTTTTTCCTTTAGTTTTGTAATTTAACCTTAGTAGTAGGGAACTTGTCTCACACAAAGATCATGCTCAAAAAAGATGTGAGCCCAACCTGCACTGGAAAAGAGGCTTTGTCAAATATTTCCAGGTAAAAGCTTGAAATGTAGATTTGCTTAAAGCTGTGAAATTAATGATGTTTCCTTAATTTTCAAGTGTCAACTTAAAAACTTATCACAGGCATGTTCAATATGGAGATTTTATGTTTACTTCCTGTAGACTGAAAGTTTTTGCCACAAGTTTTTACCTAGAAAACTTTTACCGCTTTATTTTTGTGCCAGAAGACCAAAGAAGTTTTTAACTACAAGCATTTGACTAAAACCTTTAAAGAACTTAGGGGACTGTCCACCCATCTCAAAATCACCAAGTCTTTTTTTGATTTGAATTGTACTGGTGTTTCAGATAAGATTAGATGGCACAACAGCACCTGCATACTGATTAGTCTAGCCTAAAGCTTACAACACTGGTAGCCATAGAAGCCCCTCAAAAATAATAAATGTTAAAAACATTCCATTTGTAGACTCATACTCACCTTCAGTTCTTTGAAACTGATAATATATATTCCTGAGCTCATCTCAGAGCTCAGTTTGATGATAGCAGATTCAGTAAAAAGATTATGAAGAGCAAGCACAGACAGGTGACAAGTGAGAAACCAGTTTCATTGCAAAGCCTGACATGAACAAGAAAGATTGAGCATTTTATTGCACTTTTTGTCTTCAAATGATAGCTGCTTTCACACCTGGAGAAACTGAGACTCATGATTAGATAAGCTGCCAAGTTAAAGGAAGCAGCAGAAAATTAGGGAGAAAAAAGACTAAATGGGAAGCAGTCAAGGCAAGGGTCAGCTTCCTTCCCCAGAATGCTTTATGTTTTGGAGAGATGCCTTTGCTCTGGGGAACTCACCTTGGGCTAAGAACTACGGAGAATGGCTGCAAAAGTGGTCAAAGCAAGACCCCTCAGGCATAAAAAGAAAGTGACCAGCTTGGCACAGTTCTCCTTTCCTCTTCTCCTTAACCTCACGTGCCCCTCTATCCTCTTCTTATTTTATCCTGTCTCTTTCACTGTCCTTCCCTTCATCCCATTTTCTTTAAGTAATCTTCCCCACCTCACCACATGTTCCCTTCCCGATCATCATACCAGAGTGGCATCTGCTGTTGTTGCATTGTTCACGCTGTTTATTGCAGTTGAGCCTTCTCTGTCCTGTTTGTCCCTCTTCTCTGCAACAAGTAATTCAGAGCAATTCTGAGGGCCCTTTTTTTTTTTAAGCCTCTAGGCCCTATCATCATAAACATAATTAATTACTTTAAAGTAAGGAGCCGACAATCAAGATTACTAGTGTCTACTCCCAATCTTCTGTTGAAATCACCCTGTTTTGCCACCACAATTTTAACAGGTAGCTGGACCATCTACCTCAATCCATCTATACTAAAAACCTCTCTGCTTCTTATGTTTGTGTATTTTGCTTTGTTTTCAGAAGCATTACTGTATGTACTCTGAGCTGGCATATCTGATGAGGCTAGATAATTCCACTACTCTCAGTTGGTTTAATATCATAAAAGTCAGATCCTCTACTGAGATAAACTAATGCAAAGGGACACCACGTGAGAATCTGTCCCATATACTTTAAATGGTTATTACCCCCTTATCATCCATACCTAATCATAATTAAAAATAGTGACCTCAAGAAAAAAGCAAACAAATGTTCTCCTTTTTGTGAATGTAAAGGGGAAAATCCCTAATTTCTGTTTGCAGCCTTCCAAAAATATGTCTAGATGCATGATTTACAGTGCTTAGAAATAACTGGTAAACACAGCCAAGATGGGAAAACGGATGTATCTTGTAATTAAGATAAATCAATTAATGTTTCTGCTCCGTTCAGTTTTACCTGTAGGCTATGTGCTTTCCATGGAATTGGGCCACCCATTGAAGAAATCCACCCCGATGGTGGCAAATGTTTGTTCAAAATCCCCCAAGAATAAAATGCCTCTACATCTCAAGTACAGTGTGAAGAGGCATAATTATTTGTATTCACATAACTTACAAATTTCCTGCTTAACCTCAAACAGAAAAAAAATGGAGTCTGGTTTGCTTCTGCTTTTCCTCTCCACACTTTTGATGTTAGATCAAATATGACAACCCTTATCAGTCAGCAAAATGAAACAAATTCACTCAAAACCCTCAGGGGTAAGGGATTTCTTTAATCGCATTCACACCAATTATGAGGATTTCAGCTACATGTGGTAATATAGTTCAGTATTAACTGTTGCAATTTAACAGCTTATGAGGCAACCCCCACCCCCCATAGGTTATGTCCCCTTTGCTACCTAAGTGAGGAGGATGAGTGTAAATCATGAAAATGTATTTGCACATCAGTTCTCTTGTTCAAGGACTCCAAGGGGACTTCTAGTAAGACTGTCTTGCTGAAAGTATACCCAGCATAGTTTACAAGTGAACTAAGTGCAAATTGCAATCTTCTCAAACCTCTAAGGCTGCAGAAAGGGAAGATCATCTATTTGTGTATCATCAGCATAGGATTTGTCCTGAGTAAGAGAGAAACAAGAACTGTGGTCAGCAAAGACAAATTGAAAGTTAAAGCTGCCTTCATTTTTGTAGGGGCAACATATCACCCACTACCAAGCTACCCTGAAATCTAGTAAAAAAAGCTCAACCAAAGATGCTCCTTTGCTCAAAGGAACTTTGGTTTTGTATGAATTCCAAAATTATTGTACAATATACATTGCAACAGATAAAGAATGTGAAAACAGATTGAGAGTGCAACTGTTGGAGTAAAAAAGGTAAGAACAGCTTGTCTTCAGCCAAACTGCAGTACTGAGGGCCCTCAGTCCTCCAACACTGAGCAGGATTAAACAATCAACTTCCCTAAACATTACCATGCAATATCAGCCTTTCCTCATAGGAGAGCTGCTGCAGTCCCTTCATCATCCCTGTGGCCCTTTGCTGGACTCTCTCCAGTATGTCCATGTCTCTCTTGTGCTGGGGAGCCCAGAACTGAACCCAGCACTGCAGGTGTGGCCTCAACAGTGCTGAGGAGAGGGAAAGAGTCACCTCCCTCGACCTGCTGGCAATTCTTTGTCTAATGGAGCACAGGACCCCATTTGCCTCCTTTGCTGCAAGGGCACATTGCTATCTCATGGTCAACTTGGTACCCACCAGGACCCCCAGGTCCTTTTCTGCCAAGCTGCTTTCCAGCTGAGCTGTCCCCAGCATATAGTGGTGCATGGGGTTGTTCCTCCCCAGGTGCAGGACCTTGCAGCACCTCTTGTTGAACTTTATGAGATTCCTTCATCTTCAATTCCTTCAATCCTCATTCCCTCAATCTTTATTTCTATTAGTGCATTGCTGTGATGTATTGTTACTTCTTCCATTCAAGGTAAATAAGATCAGTTCTAGAAACCTTATATTATCACTCTTTGGTGAACCATGAAACTAAGGGACATGTTTTCTTCTAAATTAATTTAAAATCTTGCATCACTTTGTGGAAGAGTAATGGCTCAGCCATGCATTCAAAGTTATCCTTTCCCCAGTACCATCACTGCAATACCTTTCTCACAATGAATTCAATCCTGATGGTGGTTGCATTTTAGTGGTGGTATGTATTGAGTTCCTAAGGCTGCAGGGGAACAGCTTATCCCCTAAAGCAGGACTAGCATCTGAAAAGCATGTTTGATTCCCTCTGAATAAAAGGCATTATATAAATTCAAGCTGAGATTGTGTAGCACTCTGTAGGAAGTGGTTTTGCTATTTCCAGCTTTTGTACTAGAAAGTATTAGAAAGCATTATCACTCACATCAGAGGTGAACTGAATCTAAGGGGTCTACAGAATGCCACATGGAACAGGGAAGTCCTGTGGTAAGGACAGAGGAAACCAAGCCTGGTTTCTGAAAAGCTTTGTGATTGCCCAAGAATTTCATCCATGAAGAAGAAACAGCAGACAGGTAGATGTGGTCTTTTTAGACAGGAAGACACACACAGGTGGTCATGTGTTAGCATAAACCTACACAAGACTGCTGCTCGGTAACTGCCTGTGAAAACTGGGAAGGTATAAACCAAGTTGTGCTTATTTTGCTTTGATACTGGATTTGAGTATGAACTGAGAACAGGGAAGAAAATGAAAATATGAGCTAATGTATTTCAGTGTCATTTGCAACAGCTAATAACACAGGCCACTCAGATGACAGTCATCCCCAAAGGTATAGAATCACAAAGTTCAGAAGTAACAGATGCAAAAAGGATTGTAACAAAAGAAAAAATTAACTGAGAAAAAAGTTCTACTATCCATTCCTAGATTGTAGTATCATAGATTGTAGCATGGAACTAGAAGAGAAGTAAGGTTTATGCTTCAATGATGACTTCAAGAGAAGAGAAAGAAAATCCATGGACAACAAGAAAAACTTCATGCATTTTGATATATTAAAGAACCAGTCTGTCCAAAGGGCAAGTCTGAAGCCCTGGAGTCAAAAGTTGCATCAGCAACAGGGAATTAGTAAAAGAAACAAAAACTCAATTAAATAATTTTCTAGGCAATTAATTACTAGAGAATGAAAAAGATTTCAAACTCATCTTCCCACTTTATACTCGAATAAACTATCACCATGAAATATCATGGATAAATATTTCAACTTTACTCCTTCCTTGCAAGAGCAATTACTGCAGGACTTAGGAAACGTTAAGCAAAAACCAATAAAAATCAATTATCTTATGAAATGAGCTCATACAACTTCATATCTGCAATCAGCTGTTTGATACTGCCCAATATGACAGTTACTGAAGTTAACTAATATTCATTCAAAAGGTAGAAATGCCTTTTGGAAGAAATTACTCACTTCTCACTCAGAATCTTCTCACAAGCTTATTTCCAATGTGTCATAAATGGACGTTTGATCACTTTAATCACCTTGGAAACATAGAAATTTTATTAACTCAGAGTAGCCCCATGCGAACATGGCTTTAGGGCTTCCACAGCCAGTTGGTAAGTCTTCTTGCCTTGCCTAGTGATGCAAAAAGGTACCTCTTCAGCGTTCTCTAGGAGCACCAATCTCTGCATTGCATCCCCAGTTCCTGCTTCCCATTTCTGAGGCGATATTTCCTCTTAGGTCGATAGTCTACATCTCACCATCTCCCATAGCTCTCCTCCAACTTCCTGCTGTAGATAGTAAGAAACTTTCTTAAAACCTAAGGCTTTATCAGCGGGGCTAAATCTCATATCTAAGCTGAAATTGTGGGTTTCCACAGGAACTACTACAGGACCAAACAACTCTTTATTAAGAGAATATCTTGTATCTCTGACTGCTGCAGCAGTCACCAAAATATATTTAAGTGATTAAAAAGCAAGGTGCCAATATATACCATCAAGCATGGTTCCTGGAAGGAGAAGGATTTGTAACATTTCACTTATCTTTATGGCAACTGGTTTCCTTTGTGAGAGACAACGACAAAGTCTGCATATAACTGCTACCTATCCCTGTGTCAAATATCTAGAAAACCCTCAAACTCATATCTGGAGGTTTGTTAGTATCAGCTACCGTATAGAGACTGCTGTGCAGGTTAGAGGCCAAGCGTTTCTTTTTTAGGAAGGGTTAAGTAATAACCATCACTCAAATGGTGGTGGTCATCTAATTCTCTTTCCAGTATTCATCCAGAAGGAATTGCTGCAATGATCAGGGAGAAATACTGGGATGTCTTAGGAGAAAGGCCATATCCTCAAGCACAAACAGATCAAGAGCAGAAACAACAGTGTTGTGGAATCAGAAGTAGGGTTTGCTGTGGGAACATTTGCAGTCTTGGTTGTTAATTCAGGTTAGATATGTGTGCCAAAAATTCAGGTTAACTGTGTAGTACATGTTTACACTCACAGTTGATTCCTAAGTAAGTTGTTTGGGGTTTTTTCTTGCTGATCCACTAATGACACCTTATTGATACTATATATCAATTAATTGGATACCACTGAAACCCCTGGACATTACTATTCAAGTCTAGATTTAGCCTGTCACAGCATTCCCACCTCTTGACGAGCAGAGAACAGTCGAGGCACTCTGAAAAAGCCCTTTGTTTACTAGGAAGCAGCATCACTTCAAAGTGTGACAGTATTGCTACGGATGTCTGCAGACCCCCACCATGAACTATCATAAAATCATTTGTCATTTCCATCTAGTTAGCCTGCAACATATCACAAAAACAGCAGCAACAAAACCCACGCATTTCTATCCACTTTCTAGAACCAAGTATAAGTCAATGGATGCACCTGGCTTAATCTAGTTCAATATCCTTAAGGCATTTCAGCAAAAAAGGGTGGGGAGACATGATGGGGAGAATATTACAGCTGTCAGACCACAAGATGAGGCAGAGCTTGACATCAGTGTGTGATAGATCCAAGTGCTTATTTGTATGAGTAGATCATCCAAGCATTCCAAGAGACATGATGGCATCTTTCAAGGTGAGAGTATGCCAGCTGGCCTGGTTCAGGATCTGTGTTATTGGCGGAACTAACAAAAGTGGTTTCATTCCACTCAGAATTCCAATATCCCTAAATTTGTTCATCTTCCAAATCGGAACAAAGCTAATCGAACATTTTAAATGCAATAGGAGGTAAAAAATCTCAAACATTTGTCTTCCATTAGAGCCAACTCTGATATGGTGGTGGTATAATGTTGTATAAAACCTAAATCTGATCAAGAATCTAAACAACTTATTTCTACAATTTCTGTCACAAGAAAAAGTTCTGATATTAAGGAAACAGCTTTTTTTTTCAGTTTCAGGTGTAGAACTGTTGGAAACAAAAATCTAGTCAGCTGACCTTACTTGCATTATAGTTTGGTAAGCACACACCAAATGCAGAGTTTTCTCTCCCTCAGCATTTAAGGCATCTCTTTGGAAATGGATCAAATTTGGCTTCACCTGTTTGAATGTTGATTGATTTAGCTAACTGAATTAATTGCAATGAGCATTAAGTAATAGCTTTCTGGCTACAAACTGAGCCTTAGCTACATATTTTCTTAACAACCTCCTGCAAAAACACACACACATACTTATTTAAATGGGAAATTTTTCATAATCCAGTAAAAACACTTCTAAGGAAAATAGATTAATAACTTACAAAATGTAGCATAGAAAAATGAAAGTGAAATCTCATTTTCATACATTATTTTGACATACACATTGTAACCTAAATAAAATTCTTCCTTTCTTCTTTTAAGTTTTTTAGTTTTAAGGTAACCTGGTTCCTTATTCAACCTCTATATGGCCACATTGCATATTGGGTGTAATACAGGAACTACATAAGTATGTAATCATCCCTCTTTACATAAGCTTGCTGACAAAATGGAATACATCAGTGTGTTCATAAACCTGTCCAGAAACTCTGTTGTTTTCTGTGCTTTATCAGCATTGTAACCAAATGGGTATGAATAAAGGGCCTCCAAGACCTAGCAAATAGATAAGCACAGAAAGCAGTTCAAACTTCAGCCTTCCCAATTCCACTCCTAAGAAATGGAGAAAACATAAAACAGGTTTTGGGGTTTTCTTAAGGGCTGTTTGTTGTGAAACACAAGCTGATGACACTCTCCTTTCTAGAAAGAACATGGCAACATGAACAACAAAAGAAGAGTTAAAGCTCATTGTTATTATCTTGAGACATATCAAAAGGCCTATTTTGGAATTTGAAGATTGCTATGTAACAGTGCAGAAAAAGGATGACATTATATATACTGCACAGTCCTCCTAGAGATAACAGCAGTAACAGGCAATAAAAATATAGATAAAATAAAACAAATCCATTTGAAAAGAAGGTACACAAATCTGTGTGTCTGAACTGGCAAGGAAGAATTTCTTTCTGATCAGAAGTCTGTATATCTGCAATTTATTTTTAAGAGTGAAGGATGCACATGTAGCTGCCTATGAATGTACAGTATTGGTATTATTTGACGCCCAAAAAGTGAAGATTAGTTAAAACTGAACTTGCAGAAAAAGAACATTAACATATAAAGCAGTCAGGAGTGAAAACACTTCCCTAGGACAATATTCACTACGAACTAATGCGTTGATGACATCTGCACAGTAGGTATAAACTGGGTGATGAAATCCAAACAGCAGGTGTAACATTTTGTAAACAAGTCTTTTCAGTAGGTATTTGGATACAGTATTTCAAACACAGGCAGAAAGTTTCAGAGTTTGGTCTGGGATCCGGACTATTTTGATTTTTTACATATTCAGCACAGGAAACTATTTGAGGTGGTCAGGAGGGACTCTGATCTACCTAAAATTCACACTTACATCATTGCCAGTTGTCACTTTCAGCTTTGGTTTAGAGCATGGAAAAGAGATTTGTATCCCTAGAAACATTCACAACAACAGACTAGTTCAAGTCTTTAAGATAAAATTGTAAGAGACAGCATCATCGTGGTCCTGTCAGGCTTTCATACATCAAGATGGGCTGAATGCCTTTAGCAGATGCCAACATGCCAAAATTCGTTTCCTGCATGACGTTCTTACCATATAAAATCCTGTCATTAAAAACATCCCTCCACAACTCCTCCATATTAAGTCAGCCAAGCAGGAAAGGGACCGAAAAGGGGGAATACGTGCATCTTGCCTGTCCAGCTTTGAGGCGCTGCTAGCAAGTGTGCCAGTTCAAAAGCTATTCCCAGCAGTTTGGTATTTTTTTGGCCCCTTCAACCAGTCAGGTTTCCCAGCAGACCTATCTACTAATTTTTTTTTTTCATGTCAGCTCCATATACAGATATTTTATGTGCAATAAGAAAGCAATTTGTCCGTGTTAAAAAACAAAACAAAACAAAACAAAAATCCCCAAAACACAACAAAAAGAGTGGAAGTAAATGTTTTAAAGGGATATTCTATTTTTCTATTTAATTGATTTCTCTTGTCATTTAGTTTGTGTAAACAGCTCCCCAGGTGGCCTTACACAGAGAAAGACCACAGAAAATTCTTGTTATTTTGTCATTTTTCTTGTTAATGTCTGTTAGTGTAGCAAACTGTGGGTAGAAAAAAACAGATACAAAACCAACATGGTCGATTTTAGACTCAAGAGGTTCTTTTCCTACAGTAAAAAGCAAGCTATCTGAGGGAAAAAATCATTACCTTATAAACAAATGCATTAGTATCATATTATTGAAGTGCCTCAACAAACCACATTTCTTCTAGCTAAAGGTATTTGAGAGAGTGACATGTCCTGAGAGTATCCAGCTTGGGATAGCTTAAGAAAGATTTTTAAAATGTGCTTAATGTCTGCAAAACCAACTAAAGAACCAGACACTGGACACATGAAACGACTCAGACCTCCAATGTCTCAGATTGGGCTCAGAGTCAGATTGACCTTTATTTTCTGCCTCTAAGGTGCAAAACAAAAAACCCTTCATGTTTTAACTCAGGATGAGTACCAGAAACAGTAAGAGGCAGCTGTCAAACCTAATGGGTTCCAAGGTGGAAATACGACATGGCAAAGATCTCCCTATCCTGGGGTCTTCTTGTACCTGAATATTAAAATGATGAGGCATATGTTCCCCATGGTTTATGTATGCATTTATGCAAATTTTCATTCTGCTATTTCTTGTGTTGACAGATAGGTAGTCTTCATATCCCTTAAAATCATAATTCCTTTACTTCTCAGCAGGATGTAGAACAGACTGGAATGCATCCTGGTCCTGTAAAGCAACTAGTGGGTGTAAAAGTTTCATTGGACGACCAAACATTTAGCAGGTCTGTTGCTGTGTAAACATTATTCATTCTAAAGTTCTTCCATTAATACAATCAGACTTTTTTTCCTCCTCTCCTCAGATTCACAGCAGTGTTACTGACTCTGAGAATGAATCAGAGAAAATAAATATACCTGCTGCTAATTTGTGTACTTACAGGAGTCATTAAAATTGCCTGCTTACGGAAGTAATGATGTTCCCTACTTTTCCAGCAAATCAACACATTTGACATGACAAAAATCCAAACCTGGAATGAGTCCAAACACCAAAGTCAGATTCAAACCTACATCAAACATCTCTAAAATGTGGAGTTATTTATAGCAAGGGTGGTGGTTTGGGTACATCTCTAACCCAAGTCTCAAACTGAACCTTGGTTTTGATTCACAGTGTTAAAACTACAGGTTCCTTCTGATTCTATCCAAACCATTTAGTTCATTACTTTCTGAGGAACAAATTACTCAAGCAGGAATTGTCTAGCAGTGTGTCCACTGAATAGTGATTTAATCCTTTCTGCAAAGACATGACATTAGAGCTGATACTATAGCTTGCATTCATAGATAAAGCGTTTGCAGTTGGAGGCAGCCTGCACTGGGAATTCTTTAGGAGGCCCTAAAAACTACAAGAATGTACAAACTACTTTTTCCCTTCCAGGGCCCTTCCTTATTATTCTTTTTTTTTTTTTTTTTTCAGACTGCAGTTTGAAACTTGATCCTGTTTCAGGAGGTGGGGACTGGAGTGGAGCAAGAGGGAGAGGAAAAGAGGAAATTTTAATGCCAACAGAAGAAACACAACAGTAACATTCCAGAAGTATGCTCAGTTGTAATTAATAGCATGAAGTTACAACTTGCAGCTGACATAGGTTACAGTAGAAAGTCAGCATCCTGCTGCCCTCTGCATTTACTGATTTGGAAGATTGTTTCAGACTGTCTTTCCCACTCCCATGTACTCACACTCCCCTGGGTCCCCCTGTCTGGCTGATCCTTGCAGCATTCTTTCCTTTAACTGCCTTACCATCTCTATAAACAGTGGGCAAAACTCACAATGGCAAATTAACTCAATGCACTTCTTCTCCCTGCTTGTTTCCCATCCTTCTCCCTCATCACCTTCATATGCCATTTTCATTTTTATCACTGCTCTGGGATCAGGGCTGATGGGACATCATTCACCTCCTTCGCTCTGGGTGGTGCCCCAGCCCGGTCCTAACATCTTGAGGTAGGAACCAGGACAGCTAAATTAGAAGGGAGCAGCAGCCTTGTTACTGAACTATATTACCGAAAGACTGACCCCCAGGGAAGACCTTAGCAATTGCCTGTGGCACTGTTTCAACAGAACCAGTACACTGCTTGCGTATGCACTGCCTAGCAGTATGGTCTGATCCCCACTGCAGCCTCTGGACACTATCACCAAACTGCTAAGTAACACTCAGCCACACTGTGAGAGCTAGCAGGAAATGCAAACCCCTTCAATTTTTTTTCCTTTTTTCCCCTTTTTTTTCAAGAAAGCAAAACCTGAAGGTTTCTTTCCCCCACTTCTAATTGGCAGGACATCTGCTGTTGAGCAGTAACTTCACTATTAGCAATTCTTACATGAAAAACAGAAAGACACTTTGAAAACCTCTTTTCTAAAGGAAATCTGGATAGGAAGGTAAGGACTGCTGACAACACTTCATGCTTGTAGCTGTTAAACACTCCTCATGAGAGTTATGTGCTTCTATGAACAGCTCAAATACCAATTATGCCTTGGGGACCTGAGGAACAGCATGCCCCCTGTGCTGTTGGTGCTGAACAAATACCTAAGAACTTTACTGAAGAAATGAAAATACAGAAGTGGAGAAAGTAAGTATTTTGAGTGGAAAAGAGAACTTCAAGAGTCTCGGAGACTCATCCTAATGAAAGGTCTGTCTGAGAACTGAGAACAAAGTATGAATAACCTATGTCTGTATTAGCTTCAGGATAAACCCAGGTGCAAGGGATATTAGGCTGTTTCCACTATAGTTCCTCAATATTTTGACTACTGTTTTCATGGACAGTGTTAAGTCGCTCAGAAGGACACAGGGCATGTATGCTAGGGGTAAAGAGTGTCAGCAACTGTTTGAAATTCAGGAGAAAGCCATGGTAATGGAGCTTGAGTTCACTGCTAACAATGTAAATGGTAGATATTGAAGTTACACGACAGCCTTGCAAGAAGACATGCAGTTGGGACTACCTAGAGTAAAAGCAGCATCCGCCTGAGAGATACTGTGCTGTTTTGTGAAAGGTGGTTGCACACATTGCTGTGGTGTACAGCATAGCTCATAAAACTTATGAGCCATGCTGGACGGTGTGACCTGACCGCCGTTTGTTCAGCTTCATTGGGGGGGTAATTAAAAACAATTGCGCACTTGGAAAAATAACACTTTTATGTGGCTTGAAGGCTAAACTGAAGCTACACTGACTAATGCACATTTCAGGAATCTTTCACTAAAAAAAAAAAATAGACAAAAAACAGTCTGGGAAGAAAAGCGGATCCCAGAATGCGGAGTTTCTGGATGGCCATTCCATAGTGAAACACTGCTGCAATTTACTGTGCCTGTGGTCTTTACCCCTCTCTTCTCTCAATTATAGGCAGTGGTCCCGTGTTGGACAACAGGTTGGTTTCGTTTAGTTCCCAGTTTGCACCATGTTCCTTTCAGAAGAAGCATTCGGGTGAGCCCTCCCAGAGAGGGGTAGGGAGAGGAGTGCTGGGAGCGTGCCCTGGGAAAGGCTGAGTGAGCAGCCACACAAGCCAGATGTGACAGAAAGAATGTCTCGGTGACTGGAGGAGGCTGCAGTGCCGCCAAAACTCTGACGGTTATGGAAACCAATTCAAAACAAGCATGGGACCTACCTGCTAGGCCACAGTGGGAAGTGGGAAAGCTGTGTATAAACAATATTTTTAAAAAGAAACCTATTCTGTCTCCCTCTGACATTTTATGTTTCTCTTTTAAAAGTTAAATGCCCTACTGTTTATTTTTATAAAATCTAACATTTTTTATTTTGAAAGTCTTGTATTCTCACACTGGGAAATGATCTCAGCATATTCACCTCAAACCTCTGTTTAACATTGTTCTTGTAACATATTAAGGATTATGATCTTACCCACTAACCCCTCTTGCAAGAAATTTTACAAACCATGGACTGGCATTTTCTCTTACAGACTGGAACTGTACCCTAACAGTTAAGCTTCTCAGAGGAAGCATGATCAAGACATTGCAAAGTCATTTTTGTTATTCACAGACAGTTGAAGTCCTTCACAGAATAAAGCATAACTCCTACAAGTATTGTAAGTTATGAGTGATCAGTTAACACTACAAAAGACCAGACAAACAAAGAAAGTATCTGCTAGGCTGTTTAGGTATATATAAATAGCACTCCCATCTATATTTGCAAACCACAGTCCCAGCAAAAAGAATAATAGTTGAAAGGTAACACTATCTTTTCAGAGCTAGTCTGGACTGATGTATTTGATGCTTTTAGTTTGAAGTTCTGCCTGAGTTTTCATTTGACTTTTTAGAGATGACTAAGAAGAAAACAACCAGCACATGAGAAGAAATGCAAAACCTTACATCATTTTGCAAGCATCAGCAAAGTGAACAAAGAGAGTGAAAGCACCACTAGTTCAGCTAAATTTTTCAAAGGACGGATGGATACTGTAGTAGGAGTGATCATTTGAAATATCATTCTAAATGCAAATGTTGTGCCTTAGTTTTCAGCTGGACATGGGTACACAACCAATAGTACAAAATAGTGTTATTAATAAACGAAGGGAAACTACATGCAATAGAGAACAGAATGTGAGGACAAGGAATACTAACTATGTTGTTAGAGGCTGATGTCAGTTACCAAACTTGCAGTAAGACACAGGGGACAGAATATACAGAGCATATGCAGAGAATGCAGCGGTATATGAAGGAAAAAAGCCAGAACAAAAATATGATTTTCAATCTGTCACTTTATTCATCTCTTTTGTGAGTGAGAATAATTGCAAACTACAATATTCTCACTGTTAGTCAGGGGAGGTTAAAACTCAGACACATATGCATACAATGCCATTTCTTCCACTTTACCTATTCAAAGACCCCAAAGGAAGATAATACGGGGTTTCACATCTATCCTTTTGTCCAAACAGATTACAGACAGTTAAAAAAAACCCAGGGCAGATTGAAGGAAGAGAGCTTCAGGGTACAATGACCAGAACAAATGGAATTTATTCTTAACAGCTGCAGTGTTTGTTTTAGAAGGAAACCCTTGGAGGTCCAGGTGCGGGATACCTCACGGCCTAATTGGGCATTCTTATGAAAGTCAGCTGTTAGGTGCAGTATGAATATTTGTAACTGTGTTTTATGCTGTTGATTTAAGAGTTGGGGAGTTAATTTTTGGCTGGGGGAGGAAGATATGATAATACAGATTGTGTCTTTCCATGGCAGAGAACCTGGGCACAGGGGTATCGCTGTCATACACAGCTAGTCAGCACGAGCCAGAGACTAAAGCGGTTGTTCCACAGGTGCCACAAACTGTCATCCCTGAACAGCGAAGAGGAGGCAGGGCACTCTCTCATTCAGTTTACATCTGTATCTGAGACAAGCCGACCTCATGCCTCAGGAAACAAAGCTTATTATCAGCTGGCATTAGGTAAAGTCTTCTCCCATGGTTAAACTTTTCCATGATTTTGTGCCTTGCAAGTAATTTATGCCATCCACTGAGACACCTGGAAATTGTTATAGACAGAAGATTGGCCTTGGTGGTTCATTGGTTTGTTCCACTACCATAACTATTAAGTTATAAAGATTCTGTAAACATTTGTGAAATAACTTTGTTGAGCCAGAGGTACAAACAGGCTGGACAAGGAGGACCCGCACTAGAGCAGGGACTGTGTGAGGTGTTTTGCATTCTTCTTCCCAGTTCAGGACCTTCTCTGTCAGGCAGTCTTCTGGATAGGTATCTATGGGTCAGTTCTTAAGTGCCAAAAAGACATTAGGACAACCAGAAATATTTTAAAAATATCCCATTAGTTGTCTAACTATGCAGACAAATGTTTGAACACTTTAATATCTGGAAAAAACCTTATCTTTGAGCTTTCTGTGCCTCCATTTTCCGATTACTAAAATATTTTCATACTTCATAATTGTGTCCAATCACACAAAAAACAAAAAAACACCATTTCAGGTTGTTAGAATAAAATGACCTGAAAATTAAGAAAAAGATTAATTAATCACCTATGCACGATTGTTGTCTTATTTGCAGATACATGTCGCACTCCTAGCACAATTACTATATACTGCAGAATAAAACCCTACTGACACTGTCCAGTGTGATTATCTGGTTTGCTTCATCTCATGTATAATCATCCTGGTATGGATTACTCATCTGAACATATACAAACTTCTAGTTTTCAATATTTTGCCACCTTTGCTGTCAGTGGACCCAGAAAGGCACATTCATCAAAAAGCAAATTTGTTGAGAATATTCTTAATGGATTAGACTTCAAAACTACGATAAATACATATTCTTAACTCTTTTCTAAAAATGTAGATTTTTCTCAGAGAGTGGGGAAGATAACACTTTCTTAAAGAAGACAGCAACTGCACTATCACTTCAAGTAAAAACAAGAACATAATCTACAGCACAGCAGAATTTTTTAATATTAATATATAAAAATCTTGCCACATAAACACAAACATTAATAGTAATAGTTCAAATAGTTTCAATAAGGGAATTTTCTTTTCTTAGAACATATGCTGGCTACAATGCGAGCTGGAGTTTAAAGAATTAACAAAGGCTATGCAAACATGTTTGATCCAGAGGACACTGGAGGAAAGGACATACCATTTGAGTAGTCTTAAGTTCCTACAGAGAAGCTCCACCCACTCAGTGTAACTGCTGGCCTAAAGGTCAAATACATAAACAGCATTTAGACTTGCATTCATTTTTTTTCTGCAGCTAGGAAGACAGTGGCTGCTGTATGAGATGTTCAGGTCAGTGATAGATAGAGGGATCAGGTAAAAATCATGGAATCATGCCATCATGTAATCATAGAATGGTTGATGTTGGAAGGGACCTGGGAGGTCATCTAGTCCAACTGCCCTGCTCAAGCAGGACCACCTAGAGCAGGTTGTCCAGGACCAGGTCCAGATGGCTTCTGAATATCTCCAAGGATGGAGACTCCAAAACCTCTGTGGGCAACCTATGCAAGTGCTTGGTCACCCTCACAGTGAAAAAGTGCTTCCTGATGTTCAGAGAGAACCTCCTGTGTTTCAGTTTGTGCCCATTGTCTCTTGTCCTGCCACTGGGCACCACTGAAGAGAGTCTGGCTCTGTCCTCATGCTCGCTAAAGGTATTTATATAACTTAGTAAGATCCCCCTGAACCTCCTCTTCTCCAGGCTAAACACTCCCAGCCCTCTCAGCCTTTCCTCATAGGAGAGATGCTGCAGTCCCTTAATCGCCCTTGTGACCCTTTGCAGGACTCTCTCACAGGATCACAGAATCACAGAATCACTAAGGTTGGAAAAGACCTGTAAGATCATCAAGCCCAACCATCAACCCAACACCACCATGCCCACTAAACCATGTCCACACATTCCTTGAACACCTCCAATGAGGGTGACTCCACTACTTCCCTGGGCAGCTTGTTCCAGTGTTTCACCACTCTCTCAGTAAAGAAACTTTTCTTAATATCCAGCCTGAACCTCCCCTGGAGCAACTTGAGGCCATTTCCTCTTGTCCTGTCGCTAGTCACTTGAGAGAAGAGACCAACACCCACCTCTCTGCAACCCCCTTTCAGGTAACTGTAGAGCATGATAAGGTCTCCCCTCAGCCTCCTCTTCTCCACACTGAACAACCCCAGTTCCCTCAGCTGCTCCTCATAAGACGTGTGCTCCATACCCCTCACCAGCTTCGTTGCCCTTCTTTGGGCACTTGGCCTTGTTGAGCTGCATACAGTTGGCCTTGGCCCATCGATCCAGCCTGTCCAGATCCCTCTGCAGAGCCTTCCTACCCTCGAGCAGATCAACACTCCCACCCAACTTGGTGTCATCTGCAAACTTGCTGAGGGAGCACTCAATCCCCTCATCCAGATCATTGATAAATACATTAAACAAGACCGGCCCCAAAACTGAGCCCTGGGGGACTCCGCTTGTGACCGGCTGCCAACTGGATTTCACTCCATTCACCACGACTCTCTGGGCTCGGCTGTCCAGCCAGTTTTTTACCCAGTGAAGAGTTAACCAGCAATACTCTCCAGTATGTCCACGTCTCTCTTGTGCTGGGGAGCCCAGAACTGAACCTAGCACTGCAGGTGTGGCCTCACCAGTGCTGAGGAGAGGGAAAGAATCACCTCCCTCGACCTGCTGGCAATTCTTTGTCTAATGGAGCACAGGACCCCATTTGCCTCCTTTGCTGCAAGGGCACATTGCTGTCTCATGGTCAACTTGGTACCCACCAGGACCCCCAGGTCCTTTTCTGTCAAGCTGCTTTCCAGCTGAGCTGTCCCCAGCATATAGTGGTGCATGGGGTTGTTCCTCCCCAGGTGCAGGACCTTGCAGCACCTCTTGTTGAACTTCATGAAGTTCCTGTTGGCCCATTTGTCCAGCCTGTCAAGGTTCCTCTGGGTTGCAGCACAATCATCTGGTATAGCAGCTGCTCCTCCAGTTTTGTGTCAGCAGCAAACTTGCTGAGGGTACACTCTGCCCCACCATCCAGACTATTCATGAAGATGTTAAATGGAACTGGACCCAGTATTGACCCCTGGGGTACGCTGCCTCCAACTAGATTTTGTTTCACTGATCACCACCCTCTGGGCCTGGTCATTCAGCCAGTTTTCAATCCATCCCACTGCCTGTTCATCCAACCCATACATCAACAGCTTGTCTACAAGAATCTTACAGGAGACAGTGTCAAAGGCATTACTGAAGTCATGTAGGCAATATCCATTGCCCTCCACTCATCCACCAGGCCAGTCATTTAGTTGTGTAAGTTTATCAAGTTGGTCAAGCATGACTTCCCTGTGGTGAAGCCATGCTCCCGATGATTTTCTTATCCTTAGTGTGCTTGGAAAAGGTTTCCAGGACTAGCTGCTCCATGACCTTTCCAGGGATCAAGGTGAGGCTGACTTGCTTCCAGGAAAAAAAAAAAAAAAAAAAAAAATTAAAAAAAAGTAGATCCACAATGGTCAGATTATGTATGCACATTGACGTGTTTGTTTAAAATGGTTTAAATGTATTATGGCCCAAGCAATTTTTGGCCAAGGCCTCCATAGACATCCCAAACACAGAATAAAGTCAGTAACAAATGATCAGAGCAAGAAAGCACATTGCATAATTCCACTTCTTTGCCATATCAGAGTTCAGTACAGGAGCGTTCATTAACTGGACAGCACAATAGGATTCATTACATGCACTACAACACAGCTTAGCCTTTCAAAACTCTACCTTACACACAGCTTTCCCACCTTGTATTTGCAGTTCAAGAATGTCATATTTAAAAGCAAAGAGAAAACAACAACCCCTATATCTGCAGTGCTTCAGGTCTGCTCTAACTTGACTAGGACTTTAGAGTTAAGCACTATGTCAGACATTCTGATATTCGGCTATCCCTGTTTTTTCCCCTCAGCGTGGAAAGGCTAATTGTTTTGCTGAGGTAGTGTCATGTGCCAGAAGTGGCTGGGAAGGAGTCAGATAATTAACTAAGCTCCTGCTGAGAATGTAGACCATTTCCCCTTTCTTTTCCTTTTCAATAGGTTTCTTTTTTTCCCTTCTCAGAGCCATTATTAAATTTTCCTTAACTGTTATAAATTGCAGGGAGTGGACAACCTCAAAACTAACACGTGGAAATGCAAAGAAAAGGGGAAAAGATTGCCCTGTAAAAAATTCCTTTTAAAAAATTTTCATGTTCCATAACAGAATATTAAAATTATGTAGGCAAAATCACAATGAAAACCTTGTGTTTTGTTAAAAATAAATCTTGCTCAAGGCATCCATTACTTATTTCCAGATTAAATAGCAAACTTTCAAAACTTAAAGGAATAAGCACCCTTCAATTGGACTGTATCTGGCAGCTGTCAATAATATGGCATCTTTTTATATCTATCTTGCAGCTTTTATAGCTATTTTATTGCTATTTTCTGGACACTCAGGACCCTGCCCCAGATCCTGGTATCAAAAGAATAAATATGGCTATATACCCTTAATGAAGTATCTTTCTTTCTGCATGTTGTTTGCTTGCTCCATACATAGCCACCATGTTTGTTTGTCCTGATCTTGGATGTTGGCATTTTCTCTGTCTGACCTTATCTGATTGCTCCATTGGATTTTCTTCCAGGCCTGAGCTTCTTCCCACACTAGAAGTTTGAAAAGACACCTTCTGGCAGGCACTGAAGCCCATCTGGAGAGACAAATGGGAGACTCCCAGGTAGCACACAGTAACACTCATGCCAGTTCCTCATCTGGAGGGTGGAAGAAGCACCTGGTTTTCATTAACATCACTGCTATGGTTAATGCATTGCAGATGTGAAAGTGTGTAGCTGAAATCTGACAAAACACCTGTCTTTCACAGCAACATTAGATCTGTCTAGTGTGGGACACTACCCCCTTGGGTATGTTTTATCCTGCCTTGAAAGTCATAGTAAGCATTGTCCTGTAATTATGAAATCAGAGTCATCATTTGCTGGGAAGAATTCTTTAACAAATTACACCTAATTACTCTGAAATTACCTTTAATTCATGGTAAAAGCATGGCTAAACTCTATTCTATAGCACCTTTCTTTTTATCTTTATGCAAATATGATTACACACTATTAAACTCGCACAACCAGTCATAATAAACAGCTGCAGCTAGTTCTCTGGTTAGTAAATAGGAACTGGACATGTGCCATAGATTATGTTTTCTGGAATGCTGCATCAAAAATTATCCAGTTCATTCTCTGACAACACTAATTTTTCCCCTCCCACTTAACCCAGGAGTGTTTGGATTTGAGATATTGGTTCAGTCCATTATACAGACTAGAAACAGCAGAGGAGATTGGATCTGTCTCTGAATTTCTTCAAATATGGCAAGCATTTGGAGCAAGAGCTTGAGCTTATATCTCAATTTACTACCTCAGGGGAGCCAAAACACAGCTTACAGATCTTGCTTAATTAACTTGTTGCTGAGTAAGATACAGATTTGTAAACATATACAACTCTCCTATTTTTTTACTATTCATATTATCAACTTCAGACAAAGTGCCCATTTATATATGCTAGGAAGATAAAGTATTCCAAAGCAGAACTTAATATGGAAAGGGGAAATGCAAACTATTTCACTATATAACTACACAAAAAAATTTACTTATGAGAAAAATCTTTCCTCAAATACACATAATTAATTACCATGTCATAGGTTGTCTTTGGACATGATAGACTTCTTTCTGAAATAAGGGTATTGTAATTTGTTTTTTCCACTTCACTCTTTTCTTCCAATCACTGTGCCATTTAGAAGATAAACATGTTTTCTTGTAAAATGATTAATTAACATAAATGTAAGTCCCTAGTAGCGCCCACCCAAAGACCAGCAATGGTGATGTTGACTTTTAAGAAATTTATACACAATACCAGCTTTCTTCCTCCCGGCAGATGTGTTCTGCAGTGAAGACAAACCTAATGTATCCATGTATCCAATAACATTCTTCGTCTTTCTTTCTTTCTTTTTTTTTTCTTTTTTTACTTTTTCCTTTTTTTTTTTAGTAGGTTGTAAGAAAGATACTTTGTGTTTAAATAGTACACAGTAAAACAGGATCTCAATTGTGAGTAGACCTTCAGGCATTACTGAGATACAAAGAATCCTGAGACTCCCAGGTGTTTCCTTACATGTCTGATATATCACTTTTAGGGTCTGTCTTTTCAGTGGGAGTTTATCTTTTCAGAAGGTTCTCTCAGGAACTTAAAGGAATACAGTCACAAAGCAGTTAAAACATGGAATAGCAGCTAGGACTAGACAACGTTATTTTATTGTTCCGCATTTATTTATTTGAAAAGAAAACTTTAGATTGCCCATTGGAAAGTATACTGAACTCCCTCTAAGCACTTTTATTTATGGGGTTTCCTTTTTCCAGTATGAGATGCAACCAGTGGCCCATAAATCAGTTGTCAGAGTTTCTTTAATGAAACCATTCCCTTCTCATTTAATGCTTCCAATACAGGATCATATTCCCTTCTGCGTAGCAAGAATGTCTGATTGTTGAACTCAAACACATAGACTCCTAAACTACTATAATCACAACCTACCGACTCCCTAAACGTTTTCAGCAGTTTATTACTAATTCAAATATGTTATTAAAATGTGGCCTCATTGTGCAATGACTGTCCAGCTTTAAAGAAAATAATATTTTCAACATCTCAGTACCCTTCTATGGCAAACTTTATATAAGCATGTCACTGACTAAAGAATTCTCTCATCTTTTTTATTAAGTTTTCAGCTTTCTTATTGAAATAAGAAGAATTCCTTCATCATGCAAAGCTTGTAGGTGTGCTGATCTGCAGCATTTTGATAGTCTTTATTTTCAGAGTGTGCAAGAGTCCTGTTTCTTTGAGCAGGTGGTAGAAGTGAGGCAATGAAAACAGATCCAGTTGCATTTACGAAACAACGTTCATCAAAAGGCCTCTGTTCAGCAGTTAGACTTTGGTAGATGTAGTTCAGACTCAGCGACCCCTTTCCTACTACAATATTGAGCCATTCAGCTGAGAAACATCTCATTCCAGGTTATTGTTAGAGACAGTATGGTGTATAGAGGAAAGGCTCAGTGGGACAGGAGTGCTTTAAAGGGTTCATTACATCAGCATTGTTCTGGGCACAGCTATAATATAGCAATATTTGCTCCTTTCATGGAAAATTTCACTCTGGATGGTTACATCCCAAGACCCACCAATAGGCAAGCCATTAGCACCTTTGCCCACTGACCCGCAGTTGTGGATGGGCCAGCTGTTGCACAACCACAGCTGCTTCCTTCTTACAGATTCTCTGTTCTAGAGCCAAATCCAAAGAACAGTTTCCCTCCAGTCCAGCCTCAAACCAAAAGCCCCAAAGTACCACAAAACAGTCTACTCTGACATATTTCCTGGCAGCACAGGAATCCAAGATCATTTCCTAAGGCAGTTATATGCATAGAATTTGTGACCTTCTTACCATTTCACCCCCTCTGTGCTTGCACATATGTCAAACACACCCCAGAGAAAGACCTAGAAAAACTATCAAGAACTGTAGGTCAAGCCTTAACAAATTTGTCTTGAAACAATTCCTTTTTTTGCAGAGATATGGCCTTTCCTTGTCTCCTCAGTATCCTTATATGTCTCTAACATCTCTGATCATTCCAGCAGCTTCTGACTCTGATATTCCTGGTCATTTTAATTTATTTTCTTTTAGTGGAAAGTTAATGAAAGGATTATAGTTTTCCCCTTGTACTGCAATTATTTTAAATTCCTGATAAGTAATGGGTATTTAAAAACACCAAATACTTTTTGGCCCAAAAATGAAACTAGAGAACAAATATCGTTATCTACAAATACGCATAAAATGTGAGTTGAAGGGAGTCCAAGTTTAGTGCCTGTTCCAGGTGAATCGCTGGTAGTTCAGCTGCATGTTCAGAAGAGCCTTAGCTGTCCCAGCAGGCTATCACACATCCCAGTCCAGACCAGTGACTTTGCCTGCTCCCTCCTATCCAGTCAAGTAGAGATGCAGGCAATTATATGCCCCAAGGGTACTGGAGATGCAAAAGGAGTTTGAGGTACAAATACATTTAAGGGTGGCAATAGAAGTTATGGTGGGGTTGTGACCGAAGTTGAAACAAGACTCAAATTCACTGAAAACCAGGCTTCATTCATTTTGTTACTTGCATAACTTGTTTGATATTCCTTATAATTCACACACTATCCTTACCAGCATTCTTTAATGATCCTAATTTAATCATGATTGACCTCCCAAACACTTTAAAAATGCCATAATGTTGCAGGTTACAATTAACTTGGAGAAAAAAACATCTAAGGGATACCAAAGCAGTTCATTTTAGCTACAGTACAATAAGTATGGTTTCTAAGTGAATTCATTATTAAGTGTGTGTTTGCATGTGAATTTACATGTGCAAATATTATGCCAGAGCAAATTGTTTAAAATGAGAAGAAAACACAGAATCACAGAAACACTAAGGTTGGAAAACACCTGTAAGATCATCAACTCCAACCATCAACCAATACCATCATGCCCACTAAACCATGTCCCACAATGCCACGTCCACACGTTCCTTGAACACCTCCAGGGAGGGTGACTCCACTACTTCCAGTGTCTCACCACTCTCTCAGTAAAGAAACTTTTCTTAATATCCAGACTGAACCTCCCCTGGCGCAACTTGAGGCCGTCACTAGTCACTTGGGAGAAGAGGCCAACACCCACCTCTCTGCAACCCCCTTCCAGTTAATTATAGAGAGCGATAAGGTCTCCCCTCAGCCTCCTCTTCTCCACACTGAACAACCCCAGTTCCCTCAGCTGCTCCTCATAAGACTTGTGTTCCAGACCCCTCACCAGCTTCGTCGCCCTTCTCTGGACACGCTCCAGCACCTCAATGTCCTTTTTGTAGGGAGGGGCCCAAAACTGAACACAGGATTCGAGGTGCGGCCTCACCAGCGCCGAGTACAGGGGCACGATCACCTCCCTGCTCCTGCTGGCCACACTATTTCTGATACAGGCCAGGATGCCGTTGGCCTTCTTGGCCACCTGGGCACACTGCTGGCTCATATTCAGCCGGCTGTCAATC
Organism: Gavia stellata; assembly: GCF_030936135.1. NCBI lineage: Eukaryota > Metazoa > Chordata > Aves > Gaviiformes > Gaviidae > Gavia > Gavia stellata. Next base: position 35,933,562 of record NC_082637.1, read on the forward strand.
AACACCCCCAGGTCCTTTTCTGCGGGGCAGCTTTCCAGCCACTCGCCCCCCAGCCTGTAGCATTGCATGGGGTTGTTCTGACCCAAGTGCAGGACCCGACACTTGGCCTTGTTGAATATCATACAATCAGCCTTGGCCCATCCACCCAGCCTGTCCAGATCCCTCTGCAGAGCCTTCCTACCCTTGAGCAGATCAACACTCCCTCCCAACTTGGTGTCATCTGCAAACTTGCTGAGGGAGCACTCAATCCCCTCATCCAGATCATCGATAAATATATTAAACAAGACCAGCCACAGAACTGAGCCCTGGGGGACTCCGCCTGTGACCGGCCACCAGCTGGATTTCACTCCATTCTCCACGACTCTCTGGGCTCGGCCGTCCAGCCAGTTTTTTACCCAGCAAAGAGTGCACCTGTCTGAGCCACGATTCGCCAGCTTCTCCAGGAGAATACTGAGGGAGACAGTGTCGAAGGCTTTGCTAAAGTCCAGGTACACAACATCCACAGCTTTTCCCTCATCTACTAGACGGATCCCCTGGTCATAGAAGGAGATCAGGTTGGTCAAGCAGGACCTGCCTTTCATGAACCCGTGCTGGCTGGGCCTGATCCCTTAGTTGTCCTGCACGTGCCCTGTGAGTGCCATCAGGATGAACCTCTCCATAATCTTCCCCGGCACCGAGGTCAGGCTGACAGGCCTGTAGTTCCCCAGATCCTCCTTCCGGCCCTTCTTGCAGATGGGCATCATGTTGGCAAGCCTCCAGTCATCTGGGACCTCCCCTGTTAACCAGGACTGTTGATAAATGTTGGAGAGTGCCTTGGCAATCTCCTCCACCGGCTCCCTCAGCACCCTTGGGTGGATGCCATCAGGCCCCATAGACTTGTGAGTGTCCAGGTGGCATAGCAGGTCGTTAACTGCTTCCTTCTGGATCATGGGGAGTTTATTTTGCTCTCCATCCTTGTCTTCCAGCTCAGGGAGTTGAATACCCTGAGGATACCTGGTGTGGCTATTAAAGACTGAGGCAAAGAAGGCATTAAGTACCTCAACCTTTTCCTCATCCTTCGTGACAATGTTTCGTCCCACATCCAGTAAAGATGGAGGAATGGTAATGGTAAATGGAGGAATGGTAAAAACAGACCAGGCCAAAGTAGTAAAAGAACTCTGGGCATTTTTTTAGGACAGAGAAAGAAAAGTAGCAATCTTTCTGAATAAATTCTGGACACCAAAATATATTTTTATGCAACATTTTCAAATAATAAAATTCTCTTTCTTTGTAATGCGAGTGTGAAGTTGTTGGAGGCTTTACTGACATAAATACTGTGGAAGTGAATGCATCACTTACTCAAATCTTTAAGTTTTCATTCTGAAAAGGTATTCTGTCACAGAGTGCCTTGTGATCTATTCTGAGCAGTAATTGGTCAAATACTGCAGTACCGCAGGGAACAGCCACTTATGAACTGATAAACGTAGTTCTGTTCCCCAGCCTCTGTGCTTAAACAAAATAAAGCTGCTTGCCAGTCTGGAGCAATGTTATCATTTAGTTCTACACAGCAACATGCCACTCTGTTCCCATTTCATGGGAAATTGTATCAGTTCTTTCTTTATTCAAGATTTTGGCTTGTCTTTCCTAAGATAGTCATTGGTTTGAAAGGTCAGAGTTGGCTTCGGAGAACCCTTGAAATGTTCTCAGTCCTTTTGACCACACAGAGAGCTGTAGAGGTTTTATGAAGCACAGGAACTTCTGTCTTCATAGTGAGCAACAGAAATTTAATGAGGGTACAAATCACCTTCATTCAGTTTCTGTTTGCTGCTAATTGAGCAGCTTTACTCTTTGGCTTTTTATGCGAGTGCACCGTATAGGTATAGCTATTTTCAGTATCTATACTTTTCTACACGTATCCCAGCAACTGCAACAACACACTTGGGCTGATAAGAGGAATGAATTCACTTGCTCCAAAACAGGCACAGGGAAGGACTTGGATGCTCGTCAAAGATCCGGCTAAACAATGTCAGAAAAAGTCTTAGGCTGTATTCACAGTTCTCCCAACCAGGGGCCTTATCCAATTTTTCTCTTATTTTCTCCATACAGTGGTGACTTATCTTTGTCATCAATACGATATAGAATGAGACCTGGGGCAATAAAACCCTAGTGCCATTTAACCATTCAAAAATATCCAGTAGAAAATTGCTGTGCTAATGTCAGCTTAGTGCCCCTTCCTCAAGTCACAGGATTTTGATGTAGAAGATAGAAGGGACCATGTTTCCCTTCAAGGAGAATGCCTGTTTCCAGTGGTCCCTGTCAAATTAAGTCAGGCTTGCATGAGAGAAAAAAATCAAACTAGATTTTGTTGTGATTGGATTATAATGTCATAACAACTCCTACCAAAACCCAAGCAATTACACAGAAGACTTCAAGCTGTTCACTGGATCTTGTTCTTATGCAGACACGTGAACAACATATACATATATATGTATATGCAAGTGTATGTATTTTTATTTTGTATGCAGTTGTTTGTTTTTTTTTTTTTAAATCTCATCACACACACAAATGCACAGATGCAGAGCTCTGATGCTGTGAGTTGTGATAACGTTTCTTTGTAGAGAAAGGAAGGGAAGACAGCATCCACCTCCCCAGTCTTACACTTCCTGACATATTCACTTCACTCCTCCATGGTTCCAAGAGCTACTTAAGCCAATAACAACTTAATAACTGCTATTGTGATTAGCTGAGCTTGAGCTGATGTTTTGGCAAGTTGTTTTCATACTCCAGCTGAGTCAGGAAGATTTTCCAGGTGGCTTTTACATAAAATAAAACTATCCAGAGATGCTCAGCAGGGCATTCTCCAAACAGTTCCAGTATTTTCCTGTAACAGTAAGAGAGTTCGCTTCAGGATTTATCTCCTGTCTCCTGCACCAGCCCATATGAGCACCAGTTAAAAATGCCCCACGTCCTGACAAGTTTCCCCCCAACTAAGGAACTCAGGGTGCAAATCTCTCCAGGATTTGTCAGCCACAGAGGAAGTCAAGCTAGGCATCCTGCCTTTTCATTGCTTCTGGCTTGCTTTGCAGTGCTTGAAGCAAGGAACAAGGATGTGCAGACTAGCCGCAGTAAGATATAGTTAGCCACCATCTACAGACTTTACATGTTGCCAGTTGGTACTGTTTCTTGACACAATCCAAGTGTGAAGTATAAGAAAGACTACGTGCCGAGCTGTTATGCACCTCCAGCAGCACAATAGTTTAATTGCACTGTGGTCTGTCTTAAAGACTTTAATGCTAAGTCCTAGAAATGCTTTCTTTACTATGTGGTTTGGAGCAAGGCAGAGGATAGAATGGAAAACTACCTGGTGTGAAAGACAATTAAAGAACAAGTCATGATAAGACATGTGTTATTATAGTAGTTACTACACCTTATGTGTTACAACTTAGCAGCCTAAGATACGACACTCTCTTAAAGAGAAGTGTACTGGTTCTGTTTGTTTCTTTGATTTGATTTGGGACAAGTAGTATAAAACTTGCAATGTCTTCACTTTCTCAAAATATTAACCTGCTGAGGTGAGGAAGACATTTACAATCTCTTCCCTCTCACAGACACCTTGCTAGTTGAGCTTGGAGGCGCTTGTTCCTGTCCACTTCTCCTTGCCTACAGTATCCTCATCTCAGAGATGCTCTGTTTTATTCACTGCCTTTGAGTGGTGACTTTCAGTTTTCTAGCAGGTCAAAACCACAGATGACCTGCCTTTGGCCTGCTGGGTGAATTGGATTATAACTCTTTTTTCTGCCTCAACTTTCCAAAGTGTAAGATGGTGAGGATGGTACTTCAAGGTCCACAGGTCAATGTTCTAAATAATGGAAGGTTTTGCTAGTACTTTTTCAGAGTTGCTGAATCTAGCAGCCCAACAGCGGTGAGGCTGCTGCAGTTCCGTGTCCCCAGGCCCAGCGGGTAGTGAGGCTGAGTGTATGTTCCCAAAAGACAGACATGCACACATACATACAATACACGCATACAAGTACATACGGGCAGCCTCACACACAGAAGAAACAGCATTTATGAAAACACAGACAGCACTAACATCCTCATCCTGTTCCCTCTCCGGCTGATCAGGATGAAAGCCTGTTAGTGGAATATATACACATATTTATGTATATATTCAATATGGATCCCTCCAGTAACTGGCCTTAGACATACATCTGCCCAGTAGCTCTGGACCTCATTGTCTCCAGTTGCTTCATGCACATGCATACACACACAAACAGGTATCTCTGGCAGCTGGTCCAGACCCATGGAACTTACCAGTACCCAGGTCAGACCTCTGGTCTCTGCAGTAGCTGTCTTGGACCTACGACTGCTCCAGTAGCTGACTCTCAGACCTTCTGGTCTCAACGGTACCCAGCCCAGAGTTAGGGCCACCCAAATGCATGGCTCCCAAACCCCTTATCCTATTTACCACTAGTCTGGCTTGATGTTTGCTAGCGATTGAACACACTGACATACACACCCAGACAACATGCAGACACTCCAGTCTCTCCAGTTCCTGGCACCCTGGTGCACACCCCTGTGACCTGTGGTCCCACACCCACACACCACAGCTGAGCCTCCACACAAACATACACACAGGCAGAGCCCCTTCACCCAGGAAACAGAAATGGAGATCAGTGAGAAGACAGGACAGACAGTGCTGATCAGCACCTGCTCACACAACTCTGGCCCCTTGCAATAAGAGGAATACTGGACGACTTATAGGAAAAGCATCTGAGGCAGGGTCCTCACTATCTGCAGCAACGTTCCTGCTTCTCCCAGGACTATACACCAAGACATATTTGTCTTCCTGCCACAATAGGGGCTTCTAATGACCTTTTCCCTCATGAACTGAGGCTTTACAGCGAGTTTAAAGTGTTCAAGTTACCTGCTAGAAAGAGGAGAACTGAAAAATGCATAATAAGATTTTTCTTCTAATGGTGTGAAAAACGAGGCACCAGCCCAAAGCATGCATGTGGGCAGCTTTAGTTTGTTTTCTGGCCCTCTGTTTACATTTATGACCTAGTGGAAGAACTGACAATGGTGGGAAATTCTCATTTTAATGACCAAGGTGTAACCTCATAAACAACAAGTAGTAGAACAAAGCCCCAGGCAAGTTATATTACATTATCCCTAACACATGAAAATAAAAGCATATTGCATTGTTCATCAGTGTCTGTGAGACTGAGGCTGTTTGGATGGAAGAGAGCATAGTAATGTTCATAGGTACAGCATGGGATTATGTAGTGACTTTTGTTAGCTGTTTTCAGTGTAGGTCATTATATTTGTTTTACTGTGCTGACTATCAAATGGTTGTATCTGGGAAACATGTTTCAGAGATGTAATTCTGCACTCTTGCACCAGTGCCTGTCTGCAGCAGACAGCAGTGAGATAAGGACAAATCCTATCATCTGCCTAGCACATTATCACCTTACTACACACGTAGGTCCACTAATTTTAGACTACTCCTAGGCTAAGACACTGATCAAATGGAAGAAGTGTCACAAAAAACAGAGTAGAATGAAGTAGCCAGATTTATACTTTTTTACTGACCAAGCTGACTGAGAAGTAGACCAATCAGAAGCTGAATGTTGATGGGAAAAAAAAGGTGTGCTCCCACACAAGAATGTTTTTAATGTAGGTATGTAGTTAGACTTTTGTAACGCTTTTTTTTTGTGAAAAGCCAAGCACAAATGAATAACTCCTTTGTAGAAAAACACCTATTGTATTTTGTTTTAATTTGTTTATATTTTAAATACCACTGGCTCAGGAAGTCTGACAAATCCTGTTTCACAGGAGAAGAGAGAAAAACATTGTTGACTGACAGTTTTTGGGAGGATAAATGTTGGTGTAAATCATCCCACCCTTTTCACTAAACATTTTTTCCAGAGGCAGCTGGGCAGCTGAATGATTGCTTATCCAATCTAATCATTTTGATGCTGTTCTAAGTAAAGTTCACATTGTGCAAACATACTGCAGTTCCTCTTGTTCACATCTAGGCTCTCATCTGCTGTAGGCCAGCATGGAGAGAGGCTGGTCCTACCAGGGTTGTATCATTAGCCATTCTCTCACTGAAGTTAAAAAAACTAGAAGGCAAAGATGACAAGAGCAGTAACTTTTTCCCACAACTACTTCCTATATACTTATAGAACTGCTTTACAAAATTGGTCAAAATTATTGTTTGCTTCCTGTCAAAGTACTGTAAGTGGATGATATATGGCCACTCTACAGAAGCAAACCTAACACATCTGAGCAGTGCAACGGGAACTAAGAATGTCTTAGCATGCATTAAAAAAAAAAAAAAAGGAAAAAAGAAAAAGCCTGCTATGGAAAAGAAAACATGCATGCCTGCTAAAGGAAAGCATGAGTAATTCAGCGGGGCTGCTGTTCATCAACAGTTTGTCCTGGTGAAAATATTACTTCTGTAATGCAGCCAAGGTGAATGTCAGCTTAGGTTATCTGTTGTGGAAGTGCCAGAGATGTGGGTAAGCTCTTCCCAGGAAGACTTAGCAGACATGAACTTAGCTGTGAGGTCCAACTTCAAGTTTTCTTTAGTCATTTATACTGACACCTCTTTTTGCTTCATGCACTTCCTCCTGTGTAGCTTGCACACTCCCTGTGGCTCATCTTACCTTCTCATTCACCTCAATTAAAGAGGTATTCCTGGAATACATTCAGGGTAGTACGCAGGGTATTTTGGTGCAGTTTTTTTCTCTGCAATCCACAGTACAAAACAAGAGACAACTTAAACAGGAATAACTCTTCAATAAGCTCCATTATGTTTTCAGAAATGAATCAGTTCTTCCTCACCCCTCCACAGAATTCATCTCCTCCCTTCAACCTTACTGGACATAAAAAGCTGTGGAGATACTTTCCATGGAAATTCAGGATGAGAAGGAAGCCAAAGTTTTTCACAGAATCACAGAATCACAGAATCATTAAGGTTGGAAAAGACCTGTAAGATCATCAAGTCCAAGCATCAACCAACACCACCATGCCCATTAAACCATGTCCCACAATGCCTCATCCACACGTTCCTTAAACAACTCCAGGGACGGTGTCTCCACCACTTCCCTGGGGAGTTTATTCCAGTGTATCACCACTCTCTCAGTAAAGAAACTTTTCCTAATGTCCAGCCTGAACCTCCCCTGGAGCAGCTTGAGGCCATTTCCTCTTGTCCTGTCGCTAGTCACTTGGGAGAAGAGACCAACACCCACCTCTCTACAACCCCCTTCCAGGTAGTTGTAGAGAGCGATGAGGTCTCCCCTCAGCCTCCTCTTCTCCAGACTGAACAACCCCAGCTCCCTCAGCCGCTCCTCATAAGGCTTGTGCTCCAGACCCATCACCAGCTTCGTCGCCCTTCTCTGGACACACTCCAGCATCTCCATGTCCTTCTTGTAGGGAGGGGCCCAAAACTGAACACAGGATTCAAGGCTCAGCCTCACCTCCGCCGGCTCCCTCAGTACCCTTGGGTGGATGCCATCAGGCCCCATAGACTTGTGAGTGTCCATTGTGGCATAGCAAGTCATTAACTGCTTCCTTCTGGATTATGGGGAGTTTATTTGCTCTCCATCCTTGTCTTCCAGCTCAGGGAGCTGGATTCCCTGAGGATACCTGGTGTGGCTATTAAACACTGAGACAAAGAAGGCATTAAGTACCTCACCCTTTTCCTCATCCTTGGTGACAATGTTCCCCCCCACATCCAGTAAAGGATGGAGATTCTCCTTGGCTCTCTTTTTGTTGTTAAAGTATTTATAGAAGCATTTTTTGTTATCCCTTACAACCACGGCCAGATTAAGCTCTATCTGGGCTTTTGCCTTTCTAATTCCCTCTCTGCATGACCTAATGAGGTCCTTGTATTCTTCTTCACTTGCCTGCCCCTTCTTCCAAAGGTGATAAATTCTGCTTTTTTCCCTGACTCTCAGCAAAAGCTCCCCGTTCAGCCAGGCCAGTCGTCTTCCCCACCGGCTCTTCTTATGGCACATGTGGAATGCCTGCTCCTGCGCCTTCAAGATTTCCTTCTTGAAGAAGGCCCAGCCTTCCTGGGCCCCTTTGCCCTTCAGGACCACCTCCCAAGGGACCCTCTCAACCAGTGTCCTGAACAGGCCGAAGCCTGCCCTCCGGAAGTCTATCGTAGTAGTATTGCTGATCCCCCTCCTTACTTGTCTCACCAGAGACCTTGGTTCAGTCATGCTCCTGTTTCTGCTAGCCTAAATGTAGAGTAGCTCTTTAGCAATACTTATGCAGCAGAGTAACAATGGCATAAGATCTTACCAAGGCATTAGTTCCATAACATTTTCAGACAGATGTAGTTACCCAACACCAATAGTGTTACAACACCTCTAATAGTGAACTGTGATCCCATAGTAATGGCCCAGTTCCTTCCTGATCTTTAATATACATTTAAACTTTGAGGGATGTGAAACCAAGTTCCACATTTTTCCCAGATATTTGGACATACTGTGTACAAAGGGTATATTTCCAGACAATGCTGCTAAGCTTCAGGGAAAACAATTTCTTATTTCCACATTTATTAGCAGAGCAGAAACCGTTCTTTACTGCACTGTCATCCACCTGAGAGTGCTGCCATACTAAGAAGGGAGGGGATCTTACTAGACAAAGAATGGGAACACTAGTAGAAAAGTTATTAAAAGCTCATTACAGCTGCAGCCTGGTCAGCAGTCTTGGCATTCAATTATTCGCTAGGAGAGAGGGATGTGTAAAGATCATTTCCTGCTTTCTTTTGCACTCTCTCCCTCTCCTAGTGAAGAAACTGAATATTTATTTAATTAATTTAGTGCAGGCCAAATAGCGTATTCAACAATGGAAATAGTGTATTACCTACTTTTTGATAAAGAATTTATACTGCTACTCAAAAATAGCTTTCAAAGGAAACTGATAGAAGCTGAGCTGACTCAGAAAGTCTTGCAAAGGAGCAAGGGGGTGTGACAAGGAAGAAAGGTGTTTCAGAACCAACAGGATACTCAGCTGTTGTGCTGGTTAACCCCTTTATTACTGGAAGGGTTTTCATAACATCTTCAACAGTATTGACATTAAAAAGATGTAAGGAGAACCCATTAACTCAGAAATTTCATAATCGTAACTTGCCAAGCTTGCCAGGTTATACAGTTCACAGCATTGCCATTTACTGAGAGTTCTTGTTCTGTGAGATTAAAAAATTTTTTATGGCATTTTTTCTTAAAGGTACCTCCTGAGATGATCTGTTTCTTTGTTCAGCACCCAGTCTTCTGGGAGGACTTCTTTCTCCCACAACTGCTACCCAGTTCCTTTTTCCTAACATATCCCAAAAAACTTTTACTAATGATATTTTTTCTTGCATCTTCAAGCCTTGTACAAATGTTAATGAACTACAGCCACATTCCCAACATGGAGACAGAGCAATTAAGAACAAATCAGTGATTCACTTATTCTCCATGTTTGAGTCCCAGGCATGGACACATGAAAAAAAGAGAAGAGTACACAGACCAGTTCTATGGTTTGACCCCTATTAAAGTGGCAGTGATCACTTTTGGGAATCATAATGAAGGCAAGATTTAAAGTACGACCCAAGCTGCACGCAGACTATTGGAACCATGTTTCCCCTCAAGGAATCCCAGTAACAGAATTTTATTAATCCTTGTTTGCTTCATGGGGGATATACTTTTTATTTTTCTTTCCTGTTCCCCAACACCTTCCAAAAAGAGCCTGAACTCTTCATGGAAATGCTTATGAACTGCTAGAAGTTTAAGTTTTGCTGGGTTTTTCAAGAGATGGAATGGAAGAAGAGAATGGAAACATCAAAACAAGTAGAATCAGAATCAGAATCAGAATCAGAATCAGAATCAGAATCAGAAGTACTCTTCAGATAGCCCAAGCAAATAATAAGGTCTGTTCAAAGTCAGTAATTAATCTAGGACCTAGAGAGAGGCCTTTTGCTCTGTAAAAGTGCCTTGAGTCAAACATGGTACACAACTATCTGTCACACCAATGCACCAGTATCCGTCAGATAAAATGTTTAAATCTGCACTAGTCATTTTATGTAACAGAAAAAAATGTTGTTCTAATAGAACACTGTCAGAGGATCAGCACCTGCTGCTTGGAAAATAAACGCCTCTGCATTCATGAACCAGCAGGAGGCCATTAACCTATGACAATATTCTATTCAATGGGCATTAGCTTTTAATTATAAATCGTTTTAAAATGTTCTGTCAAATTAGTAATTATGTGAAAAGTTTTTTGCTAGAAATAAAGGGTTTATTAAGGAATTTCATGATCAACATACCCCTACAGCTTGTCTCTAACATTCTCCTTTCATAGAATGAGGCTACAGTGGCAAAAAACATGAGCCAGGAACACCAGGACATGGGAGAAATACCCTCTTTTTGAGGATAGTGTTCTGTTCTTAACTGAGTTGGGCTGAAGCTTGCTTTCTAGGTTAGTGGTAATAAATGTATTTTTTTATTTCACCCCCTCAGCAACAGAACAGAGAAAATCCTTCTACCTAAATTTTCATTAATAATAACCTCAGTTTTACAGGAATAGCTTAGAAAAGAAGAATAATTAACAGATACCAGTAAATTAAATATTAACATTCTCTTGGTCAAGGTTCTTTCCAGGCTTGAAAAATTAAAGCAGAATATTAATAGTAGTTACACTTCTAAATATGATCCAATGCCCACAACCCTTTTCCATTTGATCTCTCAGTTAAAAAAAAAGGCAAAACCTAAAGATGACAGTCTCTGCATACCTCTCAACAAGAACCATACACTAAGATGGTTTGCAATTACAACAGAGTGTCTATAAAAAGGAACATTGAGCAAGAACCAATTTCAGTGGAACTTCCCCTGAGTCATTAAGGCATGTGTTAACAAGCCAAAAAAATTCAACCCAGTGCAAAATAACCATGTTCAAATAGTAAATCTGACTCAAAGCTTCAAAGCTAGGAGATTGCCACATCTCCTTATTACAGTCCACTGTGAGAAAGATGCACATATGGATTTCCGCCATGAGGCCCCACAACAGTGGGTCAACTTACATACCCTTCATGCATACCTGGAAACTGTCATGCTTGGCTGACCCTGAGATTTTTCAACAGATGTATATTTTGAAAGAGAAAAAGATGACTGGAACATCATCAGCCATCTAAAGACAGCCTTGTAATTCTGTCCATGTAGAGGGTCTGTTGCTACCATAAACTGTGAGATTAGAGCTTTGATGCATTTGTTAGAGCCATTCTAAGCTTGACAAAGCTAAAATATCATCTGAAAATCGCATTAAAATTGGTGGGATCCAACCCTAAAGTAGCCTCTGCTTATATAGTACCATTACATGTTTGCTTTATCTCAAATTAGAAGTTTTTAAGAAAAGATAGTAAAGATTGTCTCTTAGATAGTTTTAAGAACAGTCTAAAGCTCTGAATTTGGAGGGCAGCAAGAAAGGTTTCTAAAAGGGACATCAGCAGCAAAAGGAAGGCTGAGGAAAATGTGGGCCAGCTGCTAAATGGGCTAGGGGAGCGGATGACAAAGGACACAGAAAAGGCAGGGGTACTTAACACCTCCTTCACCTCAGTGTTTACTGGTGAGACTTGTCTTCAGGAACCCCAGGTCCCTGAGACTGTGGGAAAGGCCAAGGGGAGGCATTTGTACCCTTTGTGGAGGAGGATCAGGTTAGGGAGCACTTAAACAAACTTGACTTATACATTTCCATGGACTCTGGTGAGATGTAGGCATGAGAGCTGAGGGACCTGGACCATGCCATTGCAAGGCTGCTCTCCGTTATCTTGGAAAGGTTGTGATGACTGGGGGAGGCTCCTGATGACTGGCAGACATCAAATGTCACTCTTTTCTTCAAGAAAGGTGACAAGGAGGATCTAGGGAAGAACATGCTGGTAAAGCCTCACATCAATCCCTAGGAAGGAGATGGAGTGAATAATCCTGGAAACGATTTCCAAACACATGAAGGACAGGGTCAGTTGGAGTAGTCAGCATGGATTCATGAAAGCAAATTCCCAGGAGCCTTCGGCAGTGAAGTGACTGGCATGGTGGATGAGGAGGGAGCCATAGAAGTCATTTACCTTCATTTCAGTAAGGCTTTGACACTGTTCTCTTTCTCTCAACATCCTCATAGACATGTTGATGAGGTACGGGCTAGGTAGATGGATGCTGAGGTAGATTAAAAACTGGCTTAATGGCCAGTCCCAGAAGGTTGTGATGAGAGACACAAAGTCCAGCTGGAGGCCAATAACCATTTGTGTACCCCAGTGGGCAATAGTGGAATCAGAACTGTTTCACATCTTTGTTAATGACCTGGACAGTGGGACAGACTGCACCTTCAACAAGTTTTCAGATGAGGAGAGGCTTATTCATCATAGGATCCTGCTGCAATCTAGGGGAACCTGGATAGGCTGGAAAAACAGGCAGACATGAACTAAATGCTTATCCAAAAAGGGAAATGCAATGTCCTGCATCTGGGGACAAACAGCTCCAGGCACCAGTACACACTGAGGGCTGACAGGCTGGAAAGAACACCCTGGGGAGTCCTGATGGGCAACAACCTGACCGTGAGGCAGCAGTGTGCTCCTGCAACAAAGGAGGCCAACAGCCTCTTAGGCTGCATTAAGAAGAGCATTGCCAGCAGGTCAAGATAGGTGATCTTCTCCCTCTCCTCAGCCCTTGTGAGACACATCTGGGGTGCTGGGTTCAGCGTGGGCTCCCAAGTACAGGAGGGACATGAGCATAATGTATTCAGTGTAGCAAAGGTCCGCCAACGTGGTTAATGAATTAGAGAATCTCTTATATGAGGAGAGGCTGAGTAAGCTGGAAGCGTTCATCCTGGAGAAAAAAAATGCCCTGAAGGAACTTTTACATGTGTATAGATAGCTGATGGGAAGGAATGAAGAAAAGGCAGAGTGATTAGGCTGGGGGTGGGCAAGAAGTTGGGTGAGGTCATAGCTGGAAGAGTTGATCAGAATTGGCCAAAGGGATATTCCATATTTTAAGTAGCAGGAGTCCCATAAAATAACAGAATCACTAAGGTTGGAAAAGACCTGTGAGATCATCAAGTCCAACCATCAACCAACACAACGACGCCCATTAAACCATGTCCCACAATGCCATGTCCAAACGTTCCTTGAACACCTCCAGTGAGGGTGACTCTACCACTTCCCTGGGGAGTTTATTCCAGTGTGTCACCACTCTCTCAGTAAAGAAATTTTTCCTTAGGAAAATCCAGCCTGAACCTCCCCTGGTGCAACTTAGGGTCATTTCCTCTTGTCCTGTCGCTAGTCACTTGGGAGAAGAGGCCAACAACCACCTCTCTGCAACCCCCTTCCAGGTAATTATAGAGAGAGATAAGGTCTCCCCTCAGCCTCCTCTTCTCCAAACTGAACAACCCCAGCTCCCTCAGCCGCTCCTCATAAGACTTGTGTTCCAGACCCCTCACCAGCTTCGTCGCCCTTCTCTGGACACGCTCCAGCACCTCAATGTCCTTCTTGTAGGGAGGGGCCCAAAACTGAACACAGGATTCGAGGTGCAGCCTCACCAGTGCCGAGTACAGGGGCACGATCACCTCCCTACTCCTTTCTGATACAGGCCAGGATGCCGTTGGCCTTCTTGGCCACCTGGGCACACTGCTGGCTCATCCTCAGCCGGCTGTCGACCAGCACCCCCAGGTCCTTTTCTGTGGGGCAGCTTTCCAGCCACTTGTCCCCCAGCCTGTAGCATTGTCTGGGGTTGTTCTGACCCAAGTGCAGGACCCGACACTTGGCCTTATTGAACCTGATACAACTGGCCTCAGCCCATCCACCCAGCCTGTTCAGATCCCTCTGCAGAGCCTTCCTACCCTCGAGCAGATCAACACTCCCTCCCAACTTGGTGTCGTCTGCAAACTTGCTGAGGGTGTACTCTATATCCTCATCCAGATCATCAATAAAGATATTAAACAAGACCAGCCACAGAACTGAGCCCTGGGGGACTCCGCCTGTGACCGGCCACCAGCTGGATTTCACTCCATTCTCCACGACTCTCTGGGCTCGGCGATCCAGCCAGTTTTTTACCCAGCAAAGAGTGCACCTGTCTGAGCCATGAGTCGCCAGCTTCTCCAGGAGAATATTGTGGGACACAGTGTCGAAGGCTTTGCTAAAGTCCAGGTACACAACATCCACAGCCTTTCCCTCATCTACTAGATGGGTCACCTGGTCATAGAAGGAGATCAGCTTCGTCAAGCAGGACCTGCCCTTCATGAACCCGTGCTGGCTGGGCCTGATCCCTTGGTTGTCCTGCACATGCCCTGTGAGCACCCTCAGGATGAACCTCTCCATAATCTTCCCCGGCACCGAGGTCAGGCTGACAGGCCTGTAGTTCCCCAGATCCTCCTTCCGGCCCTTCTTGCAGATGGGCATCACATTGGCAAGCCTCCAGTCAACTGGGACCTCCTTGTTAACCACGACTGTTGATAAATGATGGAGAGTGCCTTGGCAAGCTCCTCCGCCAGCTCCCTCAGTACCCTTGGGTGGATGCCATCAGGCCCCATAGACTTGTGAGTGTCCAGGTGGCATAGCAGGTCGTTAACTGCTTCCTTCTGGATCATGGGGAGTTTATTTTGCTCTCCATCCTTGTCTTCCAGCTCAGGGAGCTGAATACCTTGAGGATACCTGGTGTGGCTATTAAAGACTGAGACAAAGAAGGCATTAAGTACCTCACCCTTTTCCTCATCCTTCGTGACAACGTTCCCTCAGACATCCAGTAAAGGATGGAGATTCTCCTTGGCTCTTTTTTTGTTGTTAAAGTATTTGTAAAAACATTTTTTGTTATCCCTTACAACCACGGCCAGGTTGAGCTCTAGCTGGGCTTTTGCCTTTCTAATTCCCTCTCTGCATGAGCTAACAAGACCCTTGTACTCTTCCTCAGTTGCCTGCCCCTTCTTCCAAAGGTGATAAACTCTCTTTTTTTTTCCTGAGTCCCAGCAAAATCTCCCTGTTCAGCCAGGCCGGTTGTCTTCCCCACCAGCTCTTCCTATGGCACATGGAACTCCTGTGCCTTTAAGATTTCCTTCTTGAAGAAGGCCCAGCCTTCCTGGACCCCTTTGCCCTTCAGGACCTTCTCCCAAGGGACCCTCTCAACCACTGTCCTGAACAGGCCGAAGTCTGCCCTCTGGAAGTACTTTGTAGTGGTTTTGCTGACCACCCTCCGTACTTCGCCAAGAATTGAGAACTCTATCATTTCATGGTCACTAAGCCCAAGACGGCCTCCGACCATCACTTCTCCCACCAGACCCTCTCTGTTTGTAAACAGCAGGTCAAGCAGGGCACCTTACCTGGTGGGCTCGCTTACCAACTGTGTCAGGAAGTTATCTTCCACACACTCCAGGAACCTCCGGCACTTTCCTCTCGGCTGTGTTATACTTCCAGCAGACGTCCGGTAAGTTGAAGTCCCCCGTAAGAACAAGGGCGTGCACTTGCGAGACTTCTGCCAGTTGCTTGTAGAACGCTTCGTTCATCTCTTCATCCTGGTTGGGTGCTCTGTAACAGACCCCCAGCAGGATATCCACCTTGCTGGCCTTCCCCCTCATCCTAATCCATAAGCACTCAACCTTGTTGTCACAATTGTTGAGCTCTATACAATCAAAACACTCCTTAACATACAGAGCCACCCCACCGCCTCTCCTTCCTTGCCTATCCCTCCTGAAGAGCTTATAGCCATCCATCGCAGCACTCCAGTCATGCGAGTCGTCCCACCATGTTTCTGTGATGGGAACTACGTCATAGGTGTCCCGCTGCACAATGGCTTCCCAGCTCCTCCTGTTTGCTGCCCATGTTGTGTGCATTGGAGTAGACGCACTTGAGCTGGGATATCGATTTTGCCCCCAACATCGGCATGCCACCCCTAGGCTCATCTCTAGGCATCCTGGTTTCATCCCCTTCCCCCTTTGAATCTAGTTTAAAGCCCTCTTGATGAGGCTCGCCAGCTCATGAGCGAGAATCCTTTTTCCCCTTGACGATAGTTGAACTCCATCTGCTGCCAGCAGACCCGGTGCCATGTAGACCACCCCATGGTCAAAAAAACCAAAATTCCTCCGATGGCACCAGCCTCTGAGCCACGTGTTAACCAGGTTCACTTTCCTGTTCCTCTCAGTGTTCCTCCCCGCCACTGAAGGGATTGAGGAAAACACCACCTGCGCTCCCAATCCCTCAACCAGTCTCCCCAGCGCTCTGAAGTCCCTCTTGATCACTTTGAGGCTTCTTTGCGCAACCTCATTGCTGCCGACCTGCAAAACCAACACTGGATAGTAATCAGTGGGCCGTACCAGACCAGGGAGTTTCCTCGTGACCTCTCTCACCTGGGCCCCAGGGAGGCAGCAGACTTCCCTGTGGGTTGGGTCTGGTCAGCATATTGGGCCCTCTGTTCCCCTCAGGAGGGAAACGCCTATGACAATTACCCTCCTTTTTGTCTTAGTAGAGGTGGTTCTGATGCGTGGGGCAGACTGTCTTGTCCTAGGCAGCCCCCTGGAAGGACTATCATCCATTAGCCTGGCCCTCAAGTTCCAGAGCCCCATATCTGTTGTTTAAGGGCAGCTGGGAAGGTGAGGCAGGCTGGGAGGGGATTTGCCTGCTGCTCCGAGCAGGGACCTGTTTCCATTCCCCTTCGTCTCTTAGGTCCACTCCTTCTGCCTGGCGGCAAGAGGGTAAGGGATCCTCTGCTTCTCGTGGAGCCTCCATCTGCTGCTTTTGCCTCAGGGACGGTAGGGCATGGCTCCACCAGTCCATCTCCCTCTCGCACTCCCTGATACTCCTCAGACTCTCCACTTCCTCTTTCAGCTCTGCCCCCAGGCTGAGCAGATCGTTCACCTGGTCACACCGCACACAGGCGTTGTGTCTCCCGGCCTCCAGCACCAGCACCAGGCTCAGGCACTCCTGGCAGCCAGAGACCTGGACAGCTGTGTGCTTGAGGGGGAGCTCCCTCTGGGTCGCCACATTCCTTCTGGCGATGGCTTTCGGCTGATTGGAGACCATCGCTGTGCCTCTTCTGGGAGGGTGACGTCCACTCATGGAGAGAGCCTCTAAAGCCAGGAAGGGAGGACTGCACCCTGCCCGCACGCCTTCCCTGCACACCCTGCCTGTGCGAACTGCCGCACCACGTCCTGTGTGCCCACCCTGTTCGCCGCACTCCCTGGGGGCTGCTTTTGGGCGTGAGGGGCTCAGTCCGCCGCCGCTTTAGTCCCCGCATATGCCGAGTCAGAGCTGCCACTCGTCAGGAGCTCGCTCTGCCAGCTCGGGGGGGCTGAGGCGGGGCGGGGGGGGCACCCTCTCTCTCCCTGTGCTTTCGTCTTCACGGTTTGCCGCCTCAGGAAGGGTCCCCCGGTGCGATCCTCCGCTCTGGAGCCCTTCGCCTCAGCGGCTTCGGTGCAATCTCTCTCCTTCCCACTTGCACAGCCTTCGTCTTTGCTAACAAGGATTCTCATTTTATACTATCCAGCAACTTGCCCAACAATCATAACCAGCACAATTACCAGCTTTTGTTTGGAAGAAAGTCAGAAGAATCTGGCATAAGCAGCCAGTTTGAAAGAAGTGCTGCCAGAGCTTGTGCTGTCCAGTACCTGACTCCCCTTACCTCCATCAGTTCCGCCTTTTCAGAAAGCTGGTGTTACCCAGCTAATGCACTGTGTAACTGAACAGATACTGAGTGGCTGCATTGTCATTGGCAGTTTCAGTCCCATCAGCAGCTGAGGGAACTGGGGTTGTTTAGTCTGGAGAGAAGGAGGCTGAGGGGAGACCTTATTGCTCTCTACAACTGCCTGAAAGGAGGTTGTAGCAAGGTGGGTGTCAATCTCTTCTCCCAAGCAGCAAGTGATAGGATGAGAGGAAACAGCCTCAAGTTGCTCCAGGGGAGGTTTGGATTGGATATTAAGAAAAACTTCTTCACCGAAAAGGTTGTCAGACATTGGAACAGGGAAGTGGTTGAGTCACCATCCCTGGAGGTATTTAAAAGACGTGTAGATGTGGCACTTAGGGACATGGTTTAGTAGTGGACTTGGCAGTGTTAGGTTTACGGTTGGACTCGATGATCTTAAAGGTCTTTTCCAATGTAAATGATTCTGTGATTCCACAAAAAATGACTGGATTATGTGGATCTTTGTATTTAATGTAGCCTTTAGCAGGCTTTGCAATCAACACAATGGTAGCACTATAACACAAGATTTTTATGCTGCCTTGGATTTTGGAAAAAACAGGTCCTACTTGCCTCGCTGAAGCATAAATGTGTGCAATTCATAGAAGTCACCTTCAAAGTTCAGAAATTTGCCACCAAGTTTTTAGAGCCCTGGACAAGTACAACACTGCCAATCCTTTTCAACCGATAAGAATACTGCTTTTCTACCTGTGAGTTCTGATGAAGTTGGTCTTTTGATTTTAACCCCACTTTCTCAGTAAATTGAAATGCCTTGAATTACTGCCCACAACTTCAAACTACAAGTCCTCCCTTAATGCCTTTTAAAATCATGTTTTAGAATATAATTCTAAGCAATACCATAAATGCCAACCAAAAATTCAGGGAAATGGGCCTACACCTTCTGCAAACACTTAACAACACTATGCCTTTGTTTTATGCCTGCTGGTGTAACTCATGGCCTTACCTTTAAATGCTCTGGCTTTTGTCACTCTAGGCCTCAGTCTCTGCTATTGTCACTGTAATTTTGTCAGAGAATTATCCAGGCAATGCAGAAAGGGCAAGAATACTCAGCACAGCAGTGTAATCTTCCACATCATCCTGATACTGTCTGGCTTGGCTATGCTAAAGTATATAGATCTAAGACAGGCAGCAGTGGAAATGTAATTTACGAAGAATTATTAGAAGGCAGAGAGCCCCTAACAAGATGAGTAATTCAGAAGTTGTGACACCAATCCTATTTCTCCCAGTAGTATCTTTGGCAGCTACCTGGTTTCTCTCTCTCTCCCCCCTACTTTTCCATGTTCAAAGGGTTAACAGCAAACCAGACTGAAGTGGCATGTTTTACCGTGTCTTCTGCATGACTGATACTGCAATCGATCTGCAGCGGTTCATTTTCTCTCTGGAATCTCTGCCTACTGAGAACAAATACAAACACATGTGGAACCAATAGGAAGCAGACCAAGGGGTTTAAGAGCGCGTACCAACCTATGTCAGAAAGTTCTCACTTAACAGATGGGGCAATTAATAAAACAGTCAAGTGGTATGACTGCGTCAAGGTACCTTTAAGTGCTAACAATCCTCTTTTGTCTTACTACTGTAGTGTACAGATGGATTCCAACTGAGAATAAGCACTGCATTGTACCCATGTTTGCTGTCGTACAGTGTCACAGTATTTATAGCGTGCCAGGTGTCCAATGCCTTTTATTTTAAAGACAAATAGGAAACTGGTTCCCTCCCTTCTAATTCCCCCCTGCTCTAGCATTTCAAGTGATGAAGTGATCACTAATCGGGGTAGAATTAAACTCTACAAGTAAATCAGCCTTTTTATCAATTTGTAAAGGAAGGATTTGCCATAAAATAAATGCTAACACAATGCAGCCTCAGTTAACATGCATCTTTACTGTGTTGATCCTACACAAGAAAGCACTTTACAGGTTGGTGCGTACCCTGCAGTATGCCTCGTCACTGCATATGTTGATTCCCAGAATTAAATAATGATTTTCACCTCTCATCTTGAGTATGAAATGTAAAACTCTGGCTATTTCCCATGTAAGACTTTGAGGGACTTTTTACCAAGATTACTAATCTGGGCGTCCTGACCAAATTCCACTGTCCTCCTCTATGCCTATGTCACATCTTAGTTCCCCTTTCTGTCTCTTCCTTTTCCCTCTCTCTCTTTCCCATTATCTTCCTTCTCAACATTGCATACTGCAGCCAGCACAGGACAACTCTCATCCTTGGAAATGGCTGTTCTTGGTTAAACAGAAAAAATTTTTGTCTCCTTTTAGATGAAAATGCTTTAAAAATGCTCTTAGGCTCAAAAGAAAGTATAACAAATGTTGATTTGGTTTTTTACGTCACCAAACTTTACTTTTCAGGCCAGGGCAGAAACAGAGCAGTGAAGGGGAGGTTGTTTCCTCAGGATCACTGACTTACAGACCTACAATCACCACACGCTGCCCAGCTGCCAGCCCTTGTGCAAGCAGGGCACTAGAAGGGCATTCAGCAAGACTCTTGCTGCACAGGCATCTTGATATCGTTTCAATTTTACTTCATCCCTGCGTTTAAGCACTGAAAGGAGCAGAGTCTAGCAAAAAGACACCATTGCAGGATATTGGAGTGTTCTAGTTCTGTTGTTGCAGTGTGTAAGTATTTGATTATGTCAGCTTCACCTTATTGCTTTGTCATACCATGCTGCATAACTAATAATCTGTTTATCCAGTGAGTTGTGTGTTATTGTTATTATTGTTATTGTTACGATACTTTTTACATCAAGCATACGTCAGAAAAAAACAGAAGACTGATTTGTGTCTCAGAGCAGATAGGAATGTGCATCGATTCATCAGCTTCAAAATACTCTGCTGATGGTGAAGTTGAAAAAAAAAGAAGGGAAAAAATGTTTATTTTGATCTTTATTTCGCCTTTATTTTATACATAACAATGTCATGGCCTCAAACTATTTTTCACTCTGGTGAGTAAGGTTTGCAGGATCAAGTCCCGGCTATTATAAATGTAATGAGCCTGTCAACTCACTGAAAATTGATGGACTTGCCCCGACCCATTTGTGAAATCATTAAATTAAATGCCACTCACAGAGAATTCTCTTCACTATGACTGACAATGACTACATGCAGTTTCTCCCGTTGATATTTGTTCCAATTTCAAATTTGCTGTTGGTTTTCTTTCACTTTTCTGTTTTCACTTTTCTCTTTTCATTCAGTATATATGCCAGCTAATCAGATCATCAGGAGACTCTCTTGATTATAGACAAGAGTTTAAATTAAGGCTGAACAATGTAAGAAACCTGCGTTTGATCAAAATGAACCAAAGTGGTTGTAAATTCAAAGACAAGTTATTCGCAGTAAACTGATTACAAACATTCATAAGCTTGAATCTGGAGCAAAAACTAAGTCTAAGGATATGCAGCATGATGTAAAGAAGCTTCAGCCAGCCCTAACTAAATTGAATCCTACAGCTGCACTAGTGTCAGTTACTCCTCTAGATAGCAAGCTTGGCAGGCATCTCCCAAGCTACTGCGACCTTACCTGTGTGGACTGAGAGAGCAGCATGTTGCCATGCTCGACGGTGTGTCATACCTGCCCACACCTCTGTGGTGGGCTGCAGAGCATGCAGACAAATTGAGGTAGTCTTACCACTGTGTCTACGATATGTCATCCTTGTCCAAACATCCACTAGACACTTGCAGTAAAAAGGAGTAACAATGCTAGAGGAAGGACTACCATATCAATTTTTCGGAATAAAAATGACACCATCCGTTTCTCCTGTGGGATCATTCTTGTCATGACTAAGGTCTGGCACTAATGCAGTTGTAGGGATCAGTTTGGTTAGGGCTGGCTGGTTTCTTTGCCTCATGCTGCATATCCATTATTTATAGATTAAGACATTACTTTTAGAGGAGAAATAGCCATTCTGGAGTTCAAGTGGATTCTCCTCATCTCCTGTAACCCACCTAGGACACCTAGTGCATCTACCTACAATTAAGTGAATAAATGTCTACAGTGATCCATGGACATGTAGACACATCATCCACACAGGAAAGAAAGGAACTGTAGACACATGTCAGACAATTCTTTCCAAGTTGTACCGTGTTACGGCAATATACTTATGTCCAAGGCGGTTATGTGTTCCAGCAATTTCCATAAAGCTCAAACTGTTGGCTTTCCTCAGCAATTTCTTCTACACCTTTCAACTTATCTATGTCACTTTTGCAACATAATAGCTCTTGTATGGCAAGTCAGATCCTCAGAAGTTGAAAAGCATGTAACTCCAGCGAAACCCCCTATCTACACCAGCGCAAGTTCTGCTTTGCATTGGGTCTATCATTGTAAGGCAACACAAATGTTTTTGTTTCTGACCGATGAACAGAATCTCAACTTTCTCATTGTTATTTGAATTTGCTGCCAAAATTGATTATGCTCCTTGCTGGAACGACCGTTGATACTAAGCAATTGTTGCTGCAAATGGTATTGCACACCAACACAAGGCTGACATTATAGATATCTTTCAGTTCAACAGCCTTTCACAGTAGCAGAAACTCTTTCATAATTGAATAAATAACAACAAATTTACTGGCATCTTATTTCTCATCCCAAGATTATTGGAAGCTTCTTTCTATTTCTTAATCTATATGTTTATAGCAACCAGATCTAGAAGTCATAACATTCCTATTTCTTTTATTCCACTGACAGTCAATGAATTCAGGATGAAACAGAACAGAAAACCAAGTTCTGCAGATTTTTCCATGTCCTGTGCAGAGCTCCTTCAGAGACAAGATAGCTGATTCGCACCTTCACCACCACACTCTTAATCATCGTTTGCATGTTTTGCATTCCGTTTTTTTAAGATCTAGCTGCAATTTACCTCAGTGGTTTCAGAAGAAGTTTTTGGGTGTCACAGACAAGCAGGTATATTTCTAGATATGCCTACTGGGACAAGATAAGGAAAAAAGCAAATTCCACTTCCCAGTTTTGACTGTCCTTCAAATACAGCCTGATTCAGCAGTCCACTCCTGACATGCCTTACCCGCTTGGCTGCTGTATAGCTAGCTAAATTAAGTATCTGTTTGCCTGTGTAGATGTATAAAACTCATAAATTGCTTCAGACTGCTTTTCAGGAGGAAGGCATCAGAGACAGCCAGAAGACTTTCAGGTTGGAGGATTTCAGTAGCATAAAGAGCTCCCTTGCTGTCCTCCATCTTAGGAGCTTCCAGGACTCAGCACAGCACTAAGAGTTTCAGAGAGTGACTGGAGAGAGGATGTTGGCCAGGCAGTGAGGGAACATGCTTGTTCAGCACACCCACGCTGCAGCTTTGGCCAGCCGGATTGGCATCCGATGCCCCACAGAGATTAAAGCCAACCTTCTGTACAATGCTAGGATGGCACTGGTGGGATAAAAACACCTGGTCTGCCTTGCGGTTTGAGCTGTAACAGACCAAATAAGCAGAAGGACATCTGCACTGCTCGGTGATAGTGAAGACAGATCTAGTCAGATCAAGATAACGTAGCAACTAATGCCAATATGGTGTACTAGA
Source organism: Gavia stellata (assembly GCF_030936135.1). NCBI lineage: Eukaryota > Metazoa > Chordata > Aves > Gaviiformes > Gaviidae > Gavia > Gavia stellata. Next base: position 35,956,791 of record NC_082637.1, read on the forward strand.
AGTGAACCCCAATGGGCTGGGCACATACAGATGGGTGGTTTCAGTTCCGTGCATACTAAAGTGTGGCTGGTGCACAGCCTACCGGAAAACAAATATGTGTATAATGCGTCAGTTATATTAAGCCCCAGTTATGTACTAAGCAATCACACCCTCTCCCTATCCCTTCCCCCACTTACCCGTGCAACACACCAATCTACGGCAAATATTGTAATAAAAGGCTCCTTTGGTTTTGTATCATGCTATTGTTTTGGGAAAACAAGTTTATAGTTTTTGTAATGTCCATCTTCCCTTTCCCCAAACACACTGTTTCCTGCCAATCATGCAGGAACACAGAGTGCCAGGCACTTTGACAGGATGTTTGTTAGCTGCAGCCGCTAGCCAAGTTGCAAGTCTCAGCACTTACACTGAATATCCAGGCATAAGAAAATGTCTTGAACAATTATTTTAACATTAATAGGGTTGTTTATACTCTAAAACAGCAACAGATTATTCCCAAGTGAGGAAAAGTTGCTGGTGAACCCATAACCTTCAACAGTTTTCATATTCTAACGGTTCTGCAGAGCAGATACCAAACTCCTTACAACGTTCTCTCAAACAGAACTAGATCTTTTCAGTATTGTCAGTAAAGTAACAGATAAAACCAGTATTCCCCAGGCTGAGAGGCCTGAAGATTATTTTGTCATTTTTTTGCAAAAGGTCATCTAAAATAGTCACTACTTAACATTCCACAGGCACATTTCTACTCTGATTACAAAGCATCATTATTTCAGGACAGCAAATATTGATGTAACACTGTGACATATAGTGGGAAGGCAATCAGAATGGCTTGCCATGAATCTCAGTAGATTGTTATGCATTTTCTATGCACCATTCCATACTCTGCTCTTAACCTGCTCTTATATCTTGCAGATGAAAAACAGCTGGGGCATATTTGGATCCCTGTGGCAGAAGAGGCTGGGTCACTTTACACAAAATTATGGTAGCTGCGCCTGTTTGGACAGAAGAAAGTGAGGACCTCAAGACAGTTGAGATCCTGGCAAAAGCTTAAGCAGTGGTTTGTGTAGTATTATTACTCTGTATTAACTATAAAGCCACCCAGGAAGGAGGATTAATTCAAAACATAGCTAAAGATTCACACTGATCACAGGATAGAGAACTAGTCTATTCACGGGCTTATGCCTCTCTGTCAATCCAGTCTTAAGTGTTGGAAAGTTTCTGTTTATTTTCCTCCCAATATTCTGTGCCTCCTTACATATCACAAGTATTGCGGTAAGCGTGCTCATACTCATGGTGCTATTTGTTTTCTCAGAAGGGATGAAAATGCAGTATGTGACAACAACTAAGTTAACGTTTGAGGCAGGAGTTTAAAATGCCACAGGTTCCTAAAGATATATTTCAGAATACCTCAAGATCAATTTAAGATAAGAAAGTGTCACACTAAATATCCTTTTTGGGACACGTATGCAGTGAAGTGACACAGCTGCACAGCTCTGAGTGATGGAGTGTCTCCATTCCCAAACTAACAAACACTTACCTTCCAGGCACAAATATAGTTCTTAGTCAGGTTTCCAGCTTGCATCTTTTCTCAAAACAATCAGCTGCATTACCCCACAAAAGCTTGTTATGCCTGGACTTGTGGGTAACACAAGAAAAAGCAGTGCTTTCAAGAAGCCTTCAGAGTGATGTTTTCCTGAGTTGTTGACTTGCACATACCCAGAATGGGCCAATAACTGAGCCCAAAGACATGTATCAATAGCATATTGACCCAGGAACTGAAAGGATAGTCAACTTCAACCGCCAGTGTTGACTGGGGTTTTTTCTGCTATTGACTGACTAGTCAAATTGAATTCCCAGAGGTTTAATTCTGACTGAGCAAGAAACATAGTCTGTGTAAACAGAAACATACCTGTGTCACACTTCATTTAGTCAGCCCCCTCAGCAGTCTCTTCTCTGTCTTAATGGTCTGAGACCAGTGCATATTCATTCTCTACAGCCTCTGCTCTCTGCATGTCCAACATAAAAAGCCTGATCTTTCATCCCAACAGCCTCAATGAACTGAAGCCAAAGTGACCTCCTAAATCCAAATTATGATTTGCAGCTTCTCCAAATAGCTGTGCTAATCACATGTGTGGAAATTATCTATCATCAATGAATCATATAGAAATAAGGTCCTGTGTTTAAGGAAGAAGAAGAGGTAAAGGAAGTTTCTTTTTCTGCTAACAGTTCCCTGTTACATCATAGGGTATATTACTTTGTCTTCCTGGCTGTTTCTGCACTGAGTGGAGGATTACTATTACACATGCCATGGTCCTGTGCTCCCAGCTGTCAGGGCTGGGGATGTGGTCAAAGTACTCCCTGGTTCTATTGGGCCCATACCTTTTAGCAGAAAACCAGACACAAAATAGTGCTACTCTGGTTCTAGGTCTTCACTTGAATATGGAGCTGGAACAATGTCATAGTAGATGTGGGAAGCACTCCTAGATGCACCAGACTAAATATGGTCTTCACCATAATTGTTCATTTGTAGAAAAAAACTAAAAGTATTTGTTTCCTTCTGCACTTAGATTCCTTAGAGTTAAAGGGTTTTTTTCAGATAGTCAGGACCTGCAAGGTTTTGTAAACAGAGGTTATGTGTTTTCATGATATGTACTTGCTACATCTTCTGTCTGGACTCAGGCTTTTGACATACTGTAGATACAAAATGCTGAAGGTGACACATACTTACCGTGAAGCTGTGAAAGACCTTCTCGAAATCAGAACATGCTCTAAGCTGACCATTTTCACTGCCCTGTGTAAAGACAGCCTTTCATTACCAGCCATTCTCCCACAGCAAAACCTGGAAAATAACCAATGCAGAGACGGGACATGCAAAGAAAGACAATATGATGATATGAAGAAACAAAGCCTACTTTAGGTAAGGAGAGTTTGGGTTTGTCTCTGTTCCATGCTGTATTTTAGCACTTAGGTGCTGTGGTGATTGAACGTCTATTAAAACATATATATCAGCCAGGTTAAACAGGCAGCTTTTTTTTTTCCCCTGGCTGTAACTATCCACGAGTACTTTCACAATACCTTGAGGAATTTTCTTGTTCAAGACCCTAGAGGTCACTGGCCGTATTGTTCTACCCAGGCATGTTAAAGTGTGGATCCCAAAAACCGTATGGGAGCACAGGTTTTTGGGAACGCAGCTGCAGGGAAAAAATTATTTTCAGAACAAAAAGCATCAGAAATCACAACACAGGCTTTAGTTAGAGTTGAAAGGAAAGTACACACAAAATTTGAATTGTGGGTCTGAAATCTCATTTTAAAAATATGTTCACAGAGCTATTAGCTATTGAAAATATCTTAATTTTCAGAATCAAGCTGTTGTAATTCTATTTCACAGACCATGCAAACAACAAAAGAAAAAAAGAAAAAACTAATGAAACCAGGGGTTAAGTGAATTTAGTTTTGTTCCTTACATAAGCTTTGGTGTTGTAAAATATGGCACGTTTTGTACTGTATGTTCCCTAAGAAAGCCAAACAGAAACTTGTCATCATGGTTTTGAGAGCACAAGGCCTCTCCTTTCTCATGTTTCAACTAAACAGTCTCCACTTGGGCTGAGGAACATATCATATATCATAAATCACTCTCTGATAGATATTTGGCAGCTAGTCAGCACCCCAGGCTATGCAACATACAGTATGGAACATTTTTAAGGTGGAATCTAGATTTTCTAACTTAAAGACTTAATAGCATCTCAAAACATTTTACTACTTCCTGGTACAAAAAAAAAAAAAAAAAAAAAAAAAGAGCCAGGAAAGCAGAATTCTCCATATGGTTTTAAGTTCTAAATAATACATGCATGTATACTTATATACGTACATACAATAAGCCATGGAACTGTAAACCTGCAGGGTTTATTCAACAGACTGAAAACAAAAAATAATTTAAGGAACAGGATTACAGCTAACCCTTATAGCAATGAAATAGCAAAGATGTACTGGAATCTATTTTTCATCTGTTAAAGATCTTAACTATTTCAGTGCATTGGAAGACAAGGGGTTTTAGATACCCAAGCACTTATAATCCAGATTCTGGTGGTTTTGATAAGAAGATTTCATCCAAAGTTTTTTGACTTGTCAGTTATTTATGAAATGCAGTGTTTGCAGTGACAGAGAGCTGGTGAGAAAAATGCCATTAAGTAGAGTACACAAATGATGGTAATTAACCCCTTCATTGCAGTGTGTCATTGGTCGACTCAGAAAGGTACCCTTTTATCGTAATTTCAGTGCAGTGGCAGCTGCTAGGAAGTGTATATTGATTGACAAGGTTATGCAAGAACTGTTTCCCTGAGTTTATGTAGTCTGTCATGGGACTTAGGGGTTAACCTTATGTTATTCGGACGTGTCATAGTGTTCTCAACGTACTTAGACTGAGCAGTTCTTAGAAGGGTGAAATGGAAACAGGAGGAATTGCAGAGCGTGTGGTATGGGGGTTAGATTGGAAGAAGAAGAGATGCATGAAGAACAAAAGAAAGCTGCTGCACAAAATCCAGAGCAACTTAAATTGAAATTAGGTATTTACTGATTTTTTTGAAGGATGAAGTGTAAAGGTCTAAATATTTCTTTTTATTTAAGCTCTAATTTTATTAACATTTGAGACCGCAAACAAAATTACACTTCAAAAAATGACTTTGCTTAAACTGCATTATGCCACTTTTGTTTAATTTATGCAGCATTTTTGTAATTGATTATTTTATTTAAAATGAAACTATGAAAAATTATAACTCAGTCACTGCTTTGCCTTAGACAGGTTATTTATGCTGAAAAACTGTAGCACTTACCCTTAAATCCAACCACTACTTGATTATCAAATTGAAAATCAAGGACAAACAATCCAGAGCCTTCTGAGCTTAAAATGCTGAAAATTTAGGTAAACATTTTGCATATTAACCTCTCTCTCTGAAGTTTTCTAAAGCTAAGCATATAAAATTTGACAGGCAATACCACATTGCACATTTCCAAAATGGTCAGTACAATGACTTGGAACAGAGATGTTCTTCCTTGTTATTTGCATGTTTGATAGTTTCACTCATCATCTGAATATCAACAGAGGACTCTGCAAAGTAGCTGATACAATGCATTAACAAAAATACATCTTCTCTGCTCTTTATAAAGACAGTTCTCTGACTGGGCAGTAGGCTATTTAAAATATCAAGAAATGAGAAGTCTTTACTAGTTTCTGTCCTTGCTGCTCCTTCAACTCATAGTCTAAATGATTAACAACCTGTTTATATAGATGCATATGCCTATTCAGACATGCTACAATAACAGGCTACAAAGGTCACATGGGGGTTTCTGCTCTAACCTTCTTTTCCTGTATCTCTGAATTTCAATTTTTCATTTTTCAGTCTTAAAAAAGATTGCAGAACTTTGCAGTCTTGGTCTATACCTGGAGGAGACTATCTATTTATTACTTAGCAGGTCAAGCAGGTCATGCTCAGCCCTTGTGGATCTCAGGATTTCCCACAAAGCATTTCCTGGTGTCTAAATACATATGTGCATATTTATAAACTATATTGTACTCTCTGAGAACTAAGATAAGGTTAGAAAAAAAGGTGCAGTCCACAGATGTGTCTATGTTTTACAACCAAGCTCCCAACATTCCTGTTAGCAACTTGTGAATATACATATTTAAATGAAATATTAATTTAACCTAAATTATTAGTGAATATCATAGCTGCAATACAATAAAAAGGTATAGCCAAATAGACAGAGGTATTGCATGCAGTGTTTAAATCTGATAGTCTGGCCCAAAACACCATGAAAATCAATATAATTAATCCTGTAGTTTGCAGAACAATTTGAACACACACCAAAAAGCTTTTCCCTTACCACCTTTTCAACAGTTAAGGTGACCATGTTCTTCCAGATGCTTCAGCTATATGGTTGCTTTCATGTCTGGATATTAATGAGTTAGTGCATTGCACAATTTTAAGATGAATTCACACTCTGTCATTCACATATGCAAATTCTTTGATTGAAACTGTTAGAACCAAACCCCACCAACACTGGTAGAACTTTTCTGGTGTTGGCCCATGATGAAAGAAGGCAGTATCCTCATTGCTAGACTTGCTCCCTTTGTCTTCCTAATGGCCCCTTATTTCTGCAAGCGCTCCCTCAAGTTGCTGTCAAGAAGGGAGATCAAACACAGAACTAACTGTGTATTGGCAGACATCAGCAGATCAACAGGAGAGCATAAAATAGTTCAAGAGATGAAGCAAAGCAGCATCACAGTCCACAGACTAAGGAAATGACAAGCCAGGCTGTGATGGACAATTAGATTTTGAACAGCAGTAAAGATTGCTTGGGTTATGCCAGCCTATAGCATAGTTTGGACCTATTTTTAATCCTTATTACATTGACTGAACCTAATTATTTATTTTTATCTGACACAATAATTCTTTTTAGTAATTTTGCTAACAGTAAGTGCAGTTAGACCACCACTGTTGTGCAGACTGAATACCAAATGAAGGCCCAACTTCACAGTTGTCTTAATGGGCTGTGAAACCAATCAATGGTAAATCATGTATTGATGGAAAGGAAAAGATATGTACAAAATCAAGGATGAAAACTGTTATAGTAAGTGAATTGTGTACCCCCAGGGGCTTTTATATTTTGTTCTAACAATGCCTATCAGATGCGAAAATGGAGAAAGAAGCTCATAAAGCAAGCATTTCAAAATGTCTTGTTAGTATTACTGTAAACAAAGCTTTGCTAAAATTTCGGATGCCGCATATATTATTTTCCCCACTGAAAAAAGAAAAAAAAAAACAAGCTAAATAAATCCCCACTACACCTAGTGAAACCAGCAAACCATTCTCCAGGAATGGGTTTAGCTACAAAATTAGATTTTCTCTCTCTTTGTAGATGACACCAACATAATTCAGTGAGTCAGACTACAGCCTGACTGTATGCTTCACAACTGGAAGGTACAGGAGTGTATCAAACTTCATTTTCCCATGTCTTGAGTGAATGGGGTGGGTAGTCCAAAATGGGGGGTAACTGGTTCTAGTCATGGTGGTGTCAAGACATTATTTGTCTTCTGAAGGAGAACTTTGCTGGGCTGGGAGTTTCAGGAGATATATTACCTCATCTGTTATAGACATCAGCACGATTTGTGCAAACAGTTGTTAAGAGCTAATCTATAAATGAACAGCAAAAGGAAGGCACAATAGTAATGTATGATAGCACATTGCCATACCTCACATTAGTACAGGATAGGAATAAAAACATAGTAGCAGGGGTTTATGTGTACTTAAATATATATCTAAACCATATTATGTCAATATGTCTGTTTTAGCATTGACAATGAAGTTATGTAAATTAACACAGAACATGTTATTGTCAGAACGTCACTTGCCTTTTAGATGTATTTTCGCTATATTAAGTATTCACAGGGAAAATAGAATTATTGAACCGCAAAAACCTGGGCACCTCTAGAGTGAGGCAGCTCTAACTAGGTGTATTAAAGATCTTATTTTGATCTTTGTTCTTTTCTCCTGTGTCTTAGATCACAGGTGACTTCTTGCACCTGAGGAAATTTTATGTCCATGTTTAAATCTTCAAAAGACTTTTGTAAGCCTACCTTAAAATTAGGTGTCCACTGCCACTGAAATTCAGTAAGTTGGATATCTAAGTCTGTAAGGTATCTTTGAACGTGTTAGGCTTGTTCTACTGAATAACTTGTTAAATTGAAATTAATCTTTCAGTTGTATCCTCAGCTTCAGTCTGAAACAGAGCAGAGCAAAAACATATCTTCCTAAGTTATCTTTGAACACTGTCCACTCAACAAGCCTTTTGGAGCTGCTATTATTACAGGGAAATAAAATAAAATTCAGGAGACTTACTACAACAGAATTGCAACTGTGGACTCTGAATTTTGTTTTAATTCCTCCCTGCTTCTTTCCTACGTAATATCTATTTGGAAATACCTGAAAATATGTTAATGAGGGAGAAGAGAAAGGGATGCTTATTACTAGAGAAGAGTCAGTCAAAATGTTAGTCTTCCTTGCCTTTAAAAGGGCAGCCTTGATCACTAAAGTAGACTTGATTTTCTTGGGGGTGGGAGGGAGAACATTATTCATTATTAATTATAAAATGGGCCATATAAAAGGGAAAACCTGACAGGCTAGTAACATTTCTGAACTGAGATGTTATCTTCTGTAATTCAGTCGTCATCCTTATTAAACAGAAACAGAAACACCACTTCCACCAGTGAGGTTAAATAAGTCCCAGACACTTCTTTAGGTTGTGGACAGAACAAAACCTTTGACTTTGTGTCTGACAACACAACAAAACCAGGGCAACTAGGAGGAACCAGGCTAACTTTTCAAGGAAACCAGCTTGCACATTTTCTTTTTTTGATGCCATAAATTGACCATGAGTGCATCCAAACACTAAAATGTTTAAACACAGTGTCAGCTACAGGAGTACACTTTTACAATTTCCCAAATAATCTTCACTTGCCTTCACCGAATGGATCCCAGCCAGCTGCTTTCCAAGCTATGGGAACTCTTCCTATAAACTGCTATTTCCATGTGAAGATAAACAACAGTGGAATCCTTTACAATCACAGGAGAGATATGAATATGAGACAAAGAAGGGGAAGTAAAGAAGGAATAGCTTTTGCAGTGAGCTAAAACTTGTCTCAGTAGACGTTTAATTAATTAAATTTTTTCTAATTGTAAAAGTTCCAGCAAGTCCCTTGGGAAGAAACACCTGCAGAAGGCAGCCTGGCTGCACATGGTGCTTCAGGTGCCAGCATTTCTGGTAAGGGGATCTGTGGACATACCAAGCTGCAGTATGCTGTGCTTCAGGGAATGGCAATGGTTTTTGCACAGGATGAGGAGAACCTGAGTGCTTTCTGTGCTAGGAAGCCCTCTAACTGGTCTGGAATTTCTGCAACATTGCTCATAGTGGCTAGAAATGGCTTCTTTTATATTAACCTAAAAGTCAGTTTAACAAACTGATCTGACTCTCCACAACATTTTATTAAAATGCAGCTGTAGAATGGCCTTGTCTGATTTAAAAAAACAAAATCTTTGTTTGAAACTTAAACAAATTGTCTGATTTTAAACTACAACTAAAAAAATATAAACTTGTGGACCTTGTAGCCCCACACTGGATGAGTTGATTAGTTTTCCCTTCTTGTCTTACTTAGCCTTCTGTTTTAGAGAGATGATCTCTCCCCATTACTCACCATACACCTTCAGAAACAGCATTGCAAATGCCACCACAGCACTGAACAGCACTGTTCTGAGGATATGGTTTGAGGAACTGTTCTTCAAATAGCAGTCAGCAAATACAAACTTCTGAACTTGACTTTCTGTATAAAAATGCTGTCTAGAGCCAGGCATTGCTTGGTACAGAGTAATTTTCACCACAAGATTATTACCACGAGGACCCTCAGTAGCAGTATAAGACACCAGCTATGGAAAGTGGGCATGCCTAGTAGCCTATAATAAAGGCTAGACGCTTCAGCCTAACTCCAAAGGATTTGGCTTTTTACATTATGAAGGTTATAAATGCCTGCTTTACCTAAAAATGAGAACTCCACTCCCATTAAAGAAAAAAATAAAACCCACAAAGGGAAAAAAAACCTCACCTTGCAGTTTTGGAATACTTATGCCCTCTCTTCTGTGAGGTGTTGGATGAGGCACCTCCAAGCACGCAGTCAGAACCCTGATCTGGACCCTGTCTTTCATTTGATCCTGCTATTTAAACACTCAGAAGAAACCCTCTTCTATTCAGTTGGCAATGCAAACAGTAATCCACTCTATTTCTATACAATGGAAACACAATCAGAATTTATTCATAAATCACCCCCCCATTAAGCATGTTGTACAAATATACATCCAACCTTCTACGTAGTTAAAACACAAAGTCTTCATGGTTACTCACGAAATCTACAGTTCATCATGTTTTATTCACTGAAAAGGAAGAAGCGACTTGGCCAGATTCCTGGGGGAAAGATAGCCTGTCATATTTGCCAAGATTTATTTGTGAAAAAGCACTCAGGATGATATTTTTTTGTGCAACCCCCACTGTTTCTGATTTGAGCACCATTACCAGAAACTGAATTTCAGGGATTCATTTGAAATCAAAATTACAAGCAGTCAAGGAGGGCTTTTCTCTACTGCAGTCATTGGCTCCTCCACTTAGTTATTCAAAATTTCCTTATAATTACGATTGCATATTTTAACGTCATGCATCTGGTTCTGACTCTCCCCCCATTTGTTTCCCTGTTCCCAAGATAATTACATTTTGACAAAAATTTATTGAGACATCTGGTTTTTGCTTCAGAACTCCAGGTCATTCTGCAGCCATAACAGCAGTGCAGCACAGCTCAGCCATTTTCACCAAGGAGGGGGTTGCAGTAACTGATGACCAGATTGGGAGGAATCTCAGTATAAATCTGCCAGCTGGTTTAAGGTGGAAAGTGGCAGGATACTTGGGAATGGAAGGGGAGATGAAGAAAAGCATCTTTCTGATAATGCTATCCTTCCAGCACTTCTAGTCCACTGTAATAAGGCTAACTTGCACAAAATCAGCAGTCCCAGCAAGTATTCACTGTGACTGTCAGGAAATGCTGAATTAGTGCAGCAAGGGCCAGGTAAGACTGGCAAAAGTAAAAGGAATTTTTAATAGTACAGTAGACAGGATCTAGATGAGGGCATTTTGTGAAACAGCAGGCAGGAATAAAACAATTCATTGAAAGGAGAGAGCTGTGTATTCAAATATATGGCCTATGTGTTTAAAACCACTGCCATCCTGACTGGCCCAAATTTGGAGCTGTGGCACAGTAAATCAGATTAAATTTCAGCATCCTATCTTGCATATGGCTACGTTAGAATTTATCACGTACAGGAGGAACATGGTGTGATTTAGAGGCTGCACCATCAGATGTTATTCAGGAGAACAAGCAAGAGCTAGAATGTTTTGTACTTGCTGCCACCACAACTTAGTCTTAAAATGAATTGCCAAACTTCTTTAACGGTGGTAATACTTCCCTTTTTTCTCCATTCACTTTGAGCATGTGTTACAAATATTGTGTGGATGGTCAGCTGTATTTCCCATCTCATGAACTACCAAAATATCATACCAAATACTCAGTGAATGCTGACACTAACCCATCATTTATGTTCAGCCAAGGTAGGGAGAACATGGAGAAGGTATTATTAGGAGTCTAAAGGACACTTTAATTAAACCCTTCAAATCCCAAACAAACCACAGTTTATCATTATTAAAGCTCATCTTAGAGAAATCCTACATAGTGAAAAGTTTCCTGTCCCACCATAGGGACTCCTCTCACAAATAACAAAGTTATCCTTTCTGAAGTTAACAGAAAAAGTTAACTTTTCCAGCCTTTCTTTAACCAGAGAAATATCCATTTTGTACCATGACATCAATGACTTATTGCCTCGTCACATTTTGGAAGGCAAGAGCTGTTCTCTTGTAGAAACCAAAGTTTCTCTTTCAGCTATGGGAAATGAAGTACTTCTCTTGAAGATGTGATGTTTCCTCCATACCCCAGGGCAAAACATGTGGCTTACACTCTAACCATCCCCTTAATGCAGTGTAAGAAAGACAGAGTGATCATGGAACACAAAAGGAGTTACTTTATGCGCTAACTATTTTTATGTGAACTGAAAGTAGTAGCGCCATTCCCTGAAGAGAAAGATGCATTGCAAAAAGAATAGGTGATACTTATTGCCTGTTAACTCCACATACTAAAACAACATAAGAGAAAGAGCAAAAATATGTATTATTATAATAATATAATACAGCAATTCCTGCGGTTAGGTCATTAGGTTCAGAAGAAAATAACTTACAAATGGTACTACGCAATTGCAATTGCAGTTCAGTTGGCCTTTACAGAGAACTTCTTCCCTTGCACCTCAAAGTGATCACTGGGCATTTCTGCTTGCTGGACAATTTTGTGATGGGTACTCCTGGTAAGCAGATCTATTCCTCTTCCTAGTTTCTTTGTTGTCACCTCTGTTTCAATGGCCTCCATGTAAACTCTTGCATCTGAGCAAAACCAGCCTGACTTTGAAAAGTTAAAGAGGTGTGTTTTGGAGAAGGGAGGAGGGAAGGACCTACTACCTTAACTGGTTCCCATATCTCTGGGAAAATAAATGCTTCCACACCCACCTATGATCCTGGGGAAGCAGCTGAATGCAGGGTGCGTAAATTGGTGAGTACATGGACCATTGCCAGATGCTGTTCTACTTGTTCACCTAAATATTGCCCTTGAGAAATTGCCCTTTATGGGGTATATGAGGTGTAAATTCAATCTCCATCCTCACTCAATTTCTGTCATTTACTGAGCTTACGTTGCCAGATGTGCCAAGCTACATCAGTTGGACTAGTGACGAGTATGTCAGCTTTAGATGATACCCCAAGAGACCCTGCAAACTCATTTCAGGTGTAGAAGTCATTTCAATCTCAGATGAGATCATTCAGATGAGACAGGCAGGGTATCATCTCCATCGTGTCCCTTTTGCAGCATGAGGAAAGTGCACTGTTGAGAGAAGCTCATAGAAGCTTTCTTAAAAACAAAAAGGACCTTAAGCATAGTTCATTTTTCTCATTACATTTTCTGTAGATACAAACATGATGAGCCAAGCTATTTCTACTTAAACCCAAACTGAATGTCTAAGGAAGAAAACAAACAAATAAACAAACAAAACCCACAAAGCAAAACAACACATTCCTTGATTTTTCCATTATTAGTAGAATCAAGTGCAGTTTATTTAGCTTCATGAAATCTCTGACAATAGGCATTGACAAAGAGGATGAAATGTATGTAGGACAAAGGAAGACCCAAACCCCTACAGCTGACATGTTTGTTAAAGCCAGATGTTTTGCTGGCTGCTCAGATTTGATAAACATTACAATGATAATGACCACTGTATAACAGTAATTTTATCTCACAGACCCATTCATAATTTTTTTCCATGCCACTGTTCACAAAGGCACAAAGTATGTGGTTTATTAAAACAGAAATGTTTCTGTAAATGTTTAGTGTGTGTTCTTATTTGTTGGCTGCTATGTGTTCCTGTGGTTTAATGTGCATCTGTTTATGCCACGTTTGCTATGGCAAGTTTTATCTGTTACAAACAAAAGAACATTTTGATTCCTGAATTAATAATACGCAAATCAGAACTGTGATTGAACAAGAGCCATTCAAACAGTTTGAGCAAACACAATGTTTTAGTTTAACCCAATTAAACAGCACGTCTTCCTCTTGAGTGTTCAAAATCACTCTGTTTTCATAGGTATTTTACAAGTCTTCAGGACACTTCAGGAATATTTTCAGTAAAAGATGACAGGAAAATATACGTGCTGCTATCTTACATGTTGCATTTGCACCGTTCATAGTAGTGACTTGCTAAACTGGCTTTTGGGAAAGTTGTTAATTCCATGGTAACGCTGCCAGTGCTTTAATGGTGTTCTTAAATCAAGATCAGCAAAAGGGTTATTCTTACTTTACCTCTCTCCAATGTCCAGTTTCTTTAGTCTGCTCCTACCCTGAATCAGAATTTACTTCTGCTGTAAGAGCTTTCAGAGTATTGTATTTGAACCCCAATGTGTCACTGAATTGCAACATAGAATAGTGTAATCCTGTAAGGTCCACTAACAAGATGTAAAGGATTTTAGTTGTTCTAAAATGCAATCCTAAGACTGTATCTCAGTCACAAGGTAGAACTTACTAAATCCTGCCCAAAAACCATTTTGTGCATTCTTGATAGGAAAAAAGTGGTTTGGCATTCTTCAAAACAATATGCATACACAAAATCATTCTTTTTTTTCCTTCTTCTTTTCAAGCATGCAGTACCACAAGACCTGAGTATTACATGACATGAGAATTAACACCATAAGCAGGCATGTTTGGGGATGTTATCTGAGGGAAGGTCTATCAGAGTGATCAACAGCCTGATTTTGGAGTCCCACATCCTGAAATACCTGACAGTACTCCAGCAGAAGTCAAACATTCAGCCATACCAAAAGAATGGCTGAGAAACAAAAGGTGTGTTTGTTGCATCATTTTTCCACTGCTGTGCTTCCTGCAGGAACTCCTGTAATAGCGATGCAGCACACCTCTGTGTGCTTCCCTTCACTCCAAAATTATTATTGTGGGACAGGAGAAATGCCTCGTCTTTGGACAGACAAAGTCACTGCATCATACTTCATCATATTCTGGTACTGCACAGTTAGTCTTACGAGTTTGTTTTGTACGTCCTCTCCACCTCGTTGCAACCATCTACAAACCTTCTTTTATGGCTGATGAGAGTAACCTGAAAGGGTCAAAATCATTTTGAACAAGTGTTAACCTTAGCTAGTCTCTGCACAGCTTAGGTTGAACAGATAGTCCCACTTTTTCTTCCTAATCCCTGGGAACAGTGTGGCTATGTAGTGACAGCCTCTGGCAGGATGGGCAGCCTTCAACTTACTGCACACAGAGAGAAGAACTGCAATTACTCATATTCTCTGCAATGATAAAACATGGGAAGGCATTAGAATTTGTGCTGTTGGCCAGAGCTTAAAAGAGAAAAAAGTTCATTTAGTCCTTTATCCCTAGAAATAAAAAAGACCCCATCTCTTTCATGCAGACCAGGAAGTGTGAGGCAACTGATTGGTTCAGCTGGTGTATAAGCCTTACATACCACTGCATAGTCTTCATTTCCCTGTCATAAATCAGTTACAAAACTTACTACTGTCTCTTCCCTTAAAGTAGCTTACTTGAACAGATACACTATTGTCTGCCTGTCTCTGCTGGTCCACTTCAAGGAACTGCTGGGCCATTTTTTCTCACTGTTAGTGAACTAGAGCCTTTTCAAAGGAAACTGTCATGCATCTTGCTTTGGAAGTTTACAGGAGAGGAATTATTTCAAATTCCTTCCAGAAGGAATCCCACAGCTGCAGGCTGGCTCTCAGACCCCTGCTTCAGCCAGCTCCATCACGCTCTGTTTCAGACTCCTGATGAGAAGGGGGTCCTGGTTACAAATGTGGACATTGTTCTCATGTTAGCCAATACCCCAGGAGTTGAATCAAGGTCTGGGCTAAGTTAAACGAGGTAATCTAAGCATATGAAGTATGTGGCAATGTTGCAGTTCAGTTAGAACTCGTTTACCAGAATTTTTCCCCTTTCTGCACAGTCTTTCCAGGTTTCAGCTGGAAACAAAACCTAGAAGACTATAAAATAAGTGTCATTCTTGTAATATTTGTACCCTAAAGGAAAGGACATTCTTGAAAATCCCCCAAGCAAGCTGGTCTTTGTAAGACTCCCAGGCAAACCCAGTAAGTACAAATATTTTTCTGTATTGACATAATCCTCCCAAAATTTATGCCCCTTCCCAGCACTGCCATTGAGCAGCTCATCACTTCCTCCATGACTTCATTCAAAGAAATCACTTTTCAGCAAAAACAACAAGGTTGCCAATAGCAGAAGGAACTTGGCATAAGCTGTTCCATGACGTAATATCAACTGTGGCTACTAAAACTTTTCAGTTTTCTTGCAGCAGCGCAGAGTACAGCTACATAGCTTCTAATCCTAAAAGCAGATCAGATGGGGGAAAGTGGCAAGGATACAGCACCCTGTACTGGGTGTAGGTGTCAAGGTATTGGTAGGGAGTGGCTGCAGGGGTAGCCTCTGTGGAAGAGTCTGGGGTTGCCCCATGCCAGACCCACCACAGGACAGAGCTGAACCCATCAGCCAAGCTGGTGACACCTTGGGAAAAATGAATTTAAGAATGAGCAAAAAATACTGCACAGGCAGTGAGGAATGAGGGAAAAAGTCTGAGAAACAGCCCTACGAACACCAAAGTCGGAGAAAAAGGGGGTGGAGGAAGAGCTGGATCACAGATTCCCCTGCAATCCCTGGAGGACACCACACTGGAGCAGGTATTTCCATGCAGCCCATGGAGAGGACGACGTCAAAGCAGATATCCACGCTGCTGCCCATGGGGGACCCCATGCTGGATCAGGTGCTTATTTCCTGAAGGACTGCAGCCTGTGGGAGGGACCCCACCCTGGAGCAGGGGAAGAGTGTGAGGAGGAAGAAGTAGCAGAGAGGAGCTGTTATGGACAGACTGCAACCTCCTATTCCCCATCCCGCTGTGATGCTTGGGGAAATGGTGAGGTAGACGATTTGGGAATGAAAGAGTGAAGTTGAGCCCTGGAAAATGGAGGAGGTGGAGGGAAGGTGTTTTAGTTTTTGCCTTTGTTTCTCATCCAACTCTGTTTTTAATTGGCAATAAATCAAATTAATTTTCCGCAAGCCAAGTATGTTTTGCATGTGAGCGCAATTTTTAAATGACCTCCTTGTCTTTATCTCGATCCACCAGCTTTTTCATCTTATTTTCTCCCCTCCATCCTTTTAAGGACAGGGTATGAGAGAGCAGCTGGGTAGGGGTCTGGCAGCCAGCCAAGGTCAACCTACCACAGACACAAAAGGAGAAATTCTGGTTTCAAGAAAGTTGAAAGCAAACAACAACACAACCTTTAGGTCAGCAAGGAATGATTTTGAACAGCCAGACCTGGCTCCTCTAGAGAACATGTTAATAAGCTCTGTAAGGAACCATAGTGTGTCCCCAGCATACACACACGAAGAGTTCACCTACACAAACTTCACTTAAAGTGCAAATAGTCTGATGGGGAAAAAAAAAGAAATTTTTTTTGAGAAAATTAAGCCCAGATAGAATTCAGGAAATACTCTTTGCTCTTTCAGTAGATTACTGAAACAATCAAACTTTAAGAAGTAAATCAAAGTTTAAGATAAAAACTGTGGGAGTCTCTCAAACAGAAATCATTTTAAAACTAAACTTGGATAGTGCACAGTTTGTTTTAAAAATGAAAGGTAGAGTTCAGTATCCATGAATCCATTTAGTTTCAGAACCAAGAACTTTGTATTTGTACATGGAATTAAATGGTCTAGAAAGTAAACCTCCAAATAATTCCTGCTTCTACCATTACCATGTTTACCTATTCCTTTGTACTTTCTTATCAGTAAGTCAATCCTCAGCAGTAACATGGAAGGACAATAGCAGAAGGGATTCAAGCATTACTTGTCCACAAACAGACATCAGCCAAAGGCCCTAAGTAACACAGTATGGCATCAGTCTGGTTTGAACTCCAATTGTGACAGTTAATTTTATCCAGGTATTCCTATTTTGAGATTAATATAATTTTTGCATTTGAAGAATCTTGAAGAAAACCTTCAAGATAAGATTCATATTTTACTTGAAGATAAGAGTTGAAGAATCTACCATCTCTTTTGGCTGCTTATTAGTAATATTAATGTTTAAAAAAAATCTGTCTATTTTTTTCTATTTAAATTGCCCAGCTTCAGCTTACAGACATTTTCTTACTATTTTTATCATGTATATTTGATAAAGAAAACAGGCCAAGCTTTCTAAATTTCTCAAGACAATATTTTTTCTGAATTCCAAGTATATCAAATATTTATTTCTTCCTCCAAGATTTTTTTTCACTTTAGCAGTTCACCTTTGAACTATTACAGGACAACAGTGTTGCTTTCACTATCATTGCAGATACATGTAAAAGCCACAGCACTACCACTCAGGTAGGTAGTGGTCAGGTAAAAGGGCTTGCTCACCCTTTTTATTGTATGTTACTTCAGGGTTCAAGCTGACTAGTTTGGTCTTTACATCAATTAAAACTTTTTGAAAGCCATCATTGCTATAATGTTCAGTATTTCTTGTACTGAACATGTGCTGTAGTCCAGCCCCTTGGTTTGTTTGCTCTGATTTTGTTTACCAGAAGCTTTTGCTGTTGGTTTCAGCTTTCTTTATAACATTAACTTGGCTGGGTTTTTTCAGTTTTTTTTCAGTTCTCATTACTTTTTATTAAATATTTATTTTTCAACCTACCAAACTACCCATTCAAACTGTAACACTTTTTCACGTTATTGGAACTTCCTTGGTGCTTTATATTTATGAACTGAATATATTTGCAGTTATAAATAGCCTTTGACTCTCTTTAAGAACCCATTTCTAGCTCTGTGTGTTATCTAGTTACTGGCTTTTGCAAATAGTGCTCTTCTTCCTCAAATTACTGATAAGCATGTCGGCATCCTGATGACATACCGGGACTTTATTCTGCTTCTTTCCAAATAGGAACACCTTTAATGGTGCATTTCTCTGGAACCATTCTGTCTTTTCAACATCATTATGAAACTTTTGCTATCTCAATTTGGTAATGGCCCTGTTTCTCTGCAAGGGTTTCTTTGTTCCTAACATGTTCTGGCTTCTTCTTACTCTGAGCTCTGCCAACCATGTTACTTTCCTTAATATCCTTCATTTCCCCCTATCATTTTTGTTGTGTTACATCTTTCTCTTTTTGTCCATTCTTTTAGCAGACAGCTCCACTTCCCCACTAAAGTGAAATGAGATTTTATGCAAAGTTGTCTCTTTGCAGGCAGCCTGAGTTTCATTGCTATTTAATAAATGGTTTCAACTGCCTCAAGAAATCAGAAGACTATGTAAACATTCTCTTTCCTTTTCTTTTTTTTTTTCTCTTTTTTTTCTTTCTTGCCTGTTGGGTTTTTTTGGGGTTTTTTTGAAACATAGTATTCAAATTCATTAGAGAGAAGAAGACATGTCGGATTCTTTTATTCCAACTAAGGGGATCGAAATCCTACAATTTTTCATGAAAGTGCTCTAGTCAGAAAAAAAAGGTCTTGCAAGGTGACTGTAAAAATGGTTGTCAGACTACAATTACGTTTCTCACTGTTTTGTGCTGGATAAGTTAGTTGATCTCTAGGAAAAAAAGGCAAGCCCAGTCAGCATAAACCTAATCTGAAGATAAATACCTTGTTAAGTGTTTAAGGTAACAAAACACACTGCAAAAGAGCAGATTTAAGTTGTTACAGCAACAATGGTTGCGACTCATGTTAGACGTTAATAGCAAGAGATGGGGTAGCACTTGGCTCTGAGCACATCATCCGCAACTAAGTACAATTTAACAAATTCTGGGCTCATGTGCACGATACAAATCCCTTCACAATCAGTGACATAGATGCTGAACAGACTGAAAAATGACAGTCACTTGTTCAATAACAACTAAAGCCACTTCTTAATTATTTTCAGAAGATGCTTGGGGTTTCTATTCTGTCCTATTGAGCTAGGCACCAACTCCCATTTAGCAATTGTGATTTTATTTTGTGTTATTTATAGTTTTTTATCAAATCCTTCAGATCTGCTTATGAAACCTTTAAGAAAGATGGTGGATTCAGTAACAGAAATAGCACTTCCTCCAGCTCAAATTTCCCAGTCAGCTGAGAATCTTCTTCTACAACAAACCTTCAGAAACAGATCAAAATCTTCGCCTGGTCACATAAATGGAAAGCAGATAGGTAGAGGAAGCACAACAATATAAACAGGATTAAAAGGCAACCTCATTTTAATTTCTACAAGTCATGTTGAGCTTATGGTTTTGAAAACTGTTTCCCAGAGATGTACTTCCTACTGCACCTAAAAGCATCGAAGATCATATAATCATTAAATAGCCAATTCAAATTTCACACGGTCTGCTGAAATTTGCCAGTTAAGTTCAAAAACATAGGCCTTTTACTACATGGGATGACAAGTCATGACTTGGGACTTCAAGACAATTTAGTTTTATTTGATACCAATTTTGTATTTGGTAAATAGATCTCTCCTCTCTCAGAAGAATGAATAAAAAAAAAGAACAGTATGAACAGCATTGTCAAAAACTAAGTGTATGGCTTGACCATGCAGGAAACCTCCCATTGTCCTAGAGCAGTTGGGTGATAAACATGACCCACACTGGGTAAATGAGCCTGCATTTTATTCTGGTCTTCCAGATGTTACAAATGAAACTTTGTGTTAAAATAACCACATTCTATTCTTTTGTGTTTGAGTCATCTGCCTCAAAACTTTGAGACCAGTCTTTCCTATTATTATTGATATTTCCAGGAATATTAATTTAGTGCCTAGAGGCCCTACCTGGGGATCTGGAATTCACTGAGTCAGATACAGTACATGTGCCTAACTGAAAGAAAAAAATAAAGAAAAAAATTGATAGTTTCTGATCCCAGCAGACAAATACAGTTAACAGATGGTGGAGAGTACGAAGGACAGCACAACAGCTTAACTCTGTCTCATCTGTCTTAGGAAAGCTTCAAGCTTCAGAGATATTCAGGTAGAAATCCCATAACTTGTTACCACATTTTGTTTTTCTCTGCAGGCCTTAGATGTTGATAAACATTTATAAAAGATAAATGTTCAGTCAAGCAATAAATTGTATCAATCATGATGACAGACAACTGAATGAATAAACAATGGAGCTGCCCTAAGCTATCAGTTTCCAAGAAATTAAAGAGAAACAAAATACTGCTAAATGGAAGGGCTGGTGCAACAAGACAGGAGGAAGGTTTCATTTAAGTGGAAAAAGTGGGTTCCTCATGTGCAGTTTTTGACAGTAACATAATGGAGAAACATCAGGCAAGACCAACATGAGTGCTCCCCCTGCCTTCCTTCACCTCTGCAAATGGCAAATCAGGCCACAATCGAGCAGTGCATTCCTGCACTTTATTGACAGCAGTTCCTATCTTCACCTCATAGTGTTTGCCCTGCAGACTTGTTCTGTAAGTCACTTCTGTTGCGCTCTTGGCACAGCTGTTCACTTGCAGTGTGTGATACCGTTCCGTGGGACACTTGTTTTAGTTTAAAGTTGGTTCACATTTGCTTGTGAGCTGCCTTGCCATACGGATGGACATCTCTTCAGCTTTTTTATTCTGATAACTTTCAATGAAGCCATTACTTTAGAGAATGTTTTTCATGATATTATTATATACCAGCACAGAATTATGGCAAATGAGCAAAGGCTTTCACACAGGTTCTGAACATAACATCATAATGGAAACAGAACCATGACAATCATGCAAAAATGTGTGATGGAACATCAACAGTCACATAATTTGAAAACATTTCCTCTAGCTGAAGAATATTTTTGCCTATTGGTATATCAACATCACTGAAATAGCTGAAGAGAAAGAAAGAATTTAATACAGAGGGTGAAAACAGTAAATCACTATCGCTATAATGTCAAAAAATTGTAAGTAAATGCTCAACTTTGGGAACTTTTCTTTATTCTCCAACTATTCCTGGGTGTGGAGTTCAACGTTTCCAGTGTCCTACTGTGGAGGCAATGCACTGTTTATATTGGATCAGACAGCTCAGCCCTCTACCCCCAGATACAAAACACATTTATGGAGTAATGAACTTTTTGGTGGAATTTTTATCTTTTTCCTAAGCATCAAACTTGTGAAATTAGTCAGTTAAAGTTGTCTTCACTGGAGCAAACTTGCATTTTCCCAAGATCCTCTCCAGAAAGGCAG